>NW_027507748.1:501407248-502795998 GCF_037356315.1 Lithobates pipiens | reverse complement strand
CCAAGTCTCTGGGTTCAGATGGATTACCTATTGAATTCTGTTCACAATACAGTGAGATACTTACCCCTAAACTGCTAGCTTTGCATAAACACCTCTTTGAGACCTTTACACTGTCTCCATCCATGAGAGAAGAAATAGTCCTTATACCTTAGCCAGGAAAGGGCCCGGGTTCCCCTGAATCCTATCCTATTTCTCTACTACAATAGATCTTAAAATATTAGCCAAGATACTGGCCATATGTCTTAACCAGGTCATTCATGATACATACAGATCAAGCAAGCTTTATGTCCAGTCGTAACACCTAATTTAATCTGAGAAAACTATACATTAATTCACAAGCTACACATGCCGACGTTGGCTCACGAGTTGTGGTGACTTTGGATACGTCAAAAGCATTTGATTCATTTGAGTAGCGGTATCTCTGGAGATGCTTGGAGGGATATGGCTTTGGGCCCAAAGTTTACCAAATGGATTCAACTGTTGTACCCAGCTCCAACAGCTAAAGTGGTGGCTAATGGCTGGCCATCTCTGGTGTATGACCTCACTAGAGGCATGAGACAGGCCTGCCGTTATCCGCACTGCTATATGCCCTTGCCGCAGAACCCCTAGCTGTGTGTCTATCCGAGAAAATCCAGAGATCCGAGGGCTGTGCTTAGGGTTCCTGACCAGAAAAATGTGTATGTATGTGGATAATACATTGTTGTACTTGGCTGACTCGGGTCCCTCTCTTCAAAACGCACTTCAGACGATAGAACAGGTTGGGTAATTTTCTGGACTCGAGATCAATTGGGAAAAGTCCCAAACATTGCCTATTGATATCTTCCCACCTTCCCAGACACAAGGACAACTCCTGCTACAATGTGTAAATACTATTAAATACCTAAGTGTACATGTGTCCAGATCCCCAGCTGACTACATTTATCTTAATATTTAGCTGCTTTTCTCCCTCATTAAATCCAAAATGCAAACGTGGAACTGCTTACCTTTTGGGTGTATGGTTGTATTAAACTAATAAAAATGGTTCTGTTGCCAAAAATACTATATATTCTATGGTATACCCTGGTCTACCTACCTCCTGAAATAATTTAAATCTCTGGAAGCTCTTCTCAAGCCTTTCATCTGGGTGACCAGCAGACATAAACTTGCTTGGCAGACTCAGGAACCCCACTGATCTGGGTAGCACAACCTTACCTGATTTTAACTTATACTACATAGCATCCCAGTAATCCCAGCTATTCCACATAGACAAAACTGACAGAGACAGATTTAGTATGCTTCTGTGTCCGCCTTGGGCACAGCGAACCCTGGATCCACTTTGTGCGATAGCAGTGGGTTCCGGGGGTGCTGACTCAGAGGAATACAGACCTTATTATAACACTATAGGAGTATATGGGATCTCGCTTCTGATAAATTGGTGATACCACAATATAATGACTACAACCCACTATGGCACAACAAACTCCTTTCTGAATTCCTACCTAATGTATAGATCTTGGGCACACGGGATATTCTATTTACACGATCTACACTCAAATGGGAACCTCAAGACAATCGATGCCCTTCATGACAAATTCAAGCTCCTGAATCGCATGTTTTTAGGATTTCTACAGGTCTGGCATGCTATTCAATCACAATTCCACAATCCCTTCCACAACCCACCCCTAATGCCATTATGGCAGTGGTTAAAAGCACAGACCCCTAAAAATCGATATTGAAATTCTATAGTATGCTTACTACCCCTTCTACTAAACTAGCTTATGATCTTAAACCCAGATGGGAGAGGGAGGTGGGACCAATGGAGGACGAGGAATGGAGTGAGGTATTAGATTCTTGCAATGCTGTATCATCCTAAACTCTCGTATAGACTATCCCAAATCTATATATTACACAGAGCATACCTCACCACCCTTATGCCCTGTACACACGGTCGGAAATTCCAACGGAAAAGGTCCGATCGGATTATATTGCTGGAAAATCCGATCGTGTGTGGACTCTATCAGACCTCAAATTTTCCGACAACAAAATCCGATCTGACTTTTTCCAATCGTTTGTAAAGAATTCTGATCGGAAAAAGTGCCACACATGCTCAGACCAAATTACGAGACCAAAGCTATTGGCTACTAGCCACAAAGTAGTCCCGTCACAACGATCGAACGTCATCACATTCCGAATGATCGGATTTTCCGACAACTTTGTCCGACCGTGTGTATGCTTCGGACAAAATCCAGAAAAAAATTCAACTGATTTTGTTGTCGGAATGTCCGACCGTGTGTACGGGGGCTTTGAGTAGCTAGATACAGGAGAGGACAGCCTACTTCATGTATGATGTGCAATCAGGAGGTGGATACATCCTTCCATCTAATTGTGGCATTTCTACATGACACTATGGGTACCCCTCTTTCCCTGGACCTGAAACAGGGCCTACTTGGGACATTCCCTGATTCCATTGATAAATTCATGAAGATATTACTACACTATTCTCGGCTAGGAAAATTATTGCTAGAAATTGGATGAGACCCCTACCGCTAAGTACAATAAAACCTGGGACCGCTGGCTACAAGAATCAGAAAACTGCACATGAAAATAGTAAATTTCCTCAGAAATGTACCCTATGCAGTATAATTGCGATATGTCTCCATCACTAAAAGGAGTTCAATATCTGTACCCTGATGGACCTTCTTCTGCTATTGCGCAGCTTGAAATATGTACTGTATCTACAATGCATGTGTTGTTCCACATGTAATGTATACATAACACGCAAGCTTAAAGCGGGAGTCCTCCGTTTTTTTTTTTTTTTTTTTTTTAAAGCCAGCAGCTACAAATACAGCAGCTGCTGACTTTTAAAATAAGGACACTTACCCGCCCAGCGCGCCCGCGATGTTGGCACCCGAAGCCGATCTCTCGATCGTCACTCGGGTGCTGCCGCCGCCATCTTGGGTATGGGAATCAGGAAGTGGAGCCTTTCGGCTTCATTTCCCGGTTTCCTACTGCGCATGCGCGAATCGCGCTGCGCAATAAGGATGGACTCGCTGCCTCTGGGATCTGTGTATTTCCCAGCAGGCAGCGGGGGACTTTCGGAAAGGGGCGTAGATCTACGCCCCTTTCCGCAGAGAGCTATCCCGGAAGTGGGTGCAGTTACCTGGATTATCCAGGTAACTGCACCCCCCTCCCCCCAGAAAGGTGCCGATCGTGGCGCCGGAGGGGGGGAGGATTCCAATGAGCGGAAGGTCCACTTTAGGGTGGACCTCCACTTTAAGTTGTAGGTAAAAGATGATGCTCAAGAAAGCCTGCAAACAGTTTGCTGAAGACAAGCAGACTAAGGACCTGGTTGTACTGTGTGTACTGTGGTGTGATGAAACCACGATAAACTTATTTGGTTCAAATGGTGGCAACCAGGTGAGGAGAACAAAGACAAGTGTGTCTTGCCTACAGTCAAGCATGGTGATGGGAGGGTGATGGGGTGATGGTGATGGGAGGGTCATGATCTGGGGCTGCGTGAGTGCTGCCGGCACTGGGGAGCTACAGTTCATTGAGGATACTATGAATGTCTGATCCCCTCCCCTCGGAGACTGGGCTGCAGGGCAGTATTCCAACATAACAACCCCAAACACAACTCCAAGACGACCACTGCCTTGCTAAAGAAGCTGAAGGTAAACGTGATGGACTGGTCAAGCATGTCTCCAGACCCAAACACTATTGAGCATCTGTGGGGCATCATCAAATGGAAGGTGTAGGAGCGCAAGGTATATAACATCCACCAGCTCCATGTCATCATGGAGGAGTAGAAGGACTCCAGTGGCAACCTGTGAAGCTCTGGTGAACTCCATGCCCAATAGGGTTAGGGCAGTGCTGAAAAATAGTGGTGGCCACATAAAATATTGACACTTTGGATTTGTTCACTTAGGGGTGTACTCACTTTTGTTGCCAGTGGTTTAGACATTAATGGCTGTGTGTTGAGTTATTTTGAGGGGACAGCAAAATTACACTGTTCTACAAGCTGTACACTCACTACTTTACATTCTAGACAAGGGTCAATTCTTCAAGGTTGTTGCATGAAAAGATATAATAAAATATTTACAAAAATGTGAGGGGTGTACTCACTTTTGTGAGATACTGTATATGACAAATTATTATAATAAATTTTACCATCATGCAGTTTCTCTTTTAAAAGATGTAATGAGTAAGTTGCTTAAAGTGTAAGTTCGCCTTTTTGCAAATACACCCCCCCCCCCCTCCAGCTTTTCCCCATGGTCCCTGCTGTACTTGCCCCTATGGATGATTAGATTTTACTGCCCATGCAGTTGTTGCAGGGTCCAGGGATTTGAAAGCCATGGTCGACTTCCGGGACAGATCAGAGCAATTCCTTTCACCATGTTGGCACATATTTGACCAATAAGATTTTCTCTGTCAAGTCCCAGTGTTTCTAAGGAAAGAAGGGGAAGAAGCCCCAGCTTTCTAATCCCTAGACCCCTGCATTGGCTGAGTGGGCAGTGAAAGTTAATGATCCACACAGGCAAGTGTAGCAGGGACTGGAGAGGGGGGTACCCCAGCTTTCTAATCCCTGGACCCCTGCATTGGCTGAGTGGGCAGTGAAAGTTAATGATCCACACAGGCAAGTGTAGCAGGGACTGGAGAGGGGGGGTACGCTGTTCACTTTTTAATTTTTTTGAAAAGGTGAACTTGTCCTTTAATGTTGCCTAACTCCCGTATTACAAAATGCTGCTTGTTCTTTTTTTGGGAGTAGAAAGCACAATTTTTGTGTTACATAAACACAACTCTTTTATCAATATTAATACCAGGATCTCTAGTTATGTCCTAGGGTTCACTATAACGCGTTTAGCTATATTCTGTGCACCTCTGCATTTGTTAGGAAACGTGATTCCAGGACACGGTCATTGTCTTACCACAGGGAATGCTTTGGTTGAGAAAATATTTGGGAAATAAATTAGATGCCAACAATAAGAAATACTTCCTTGTGTGGTTAGTGCTGCTTTAAACGCAGGCCACACTCCCAGATAAACTGAATGCTATGTGACTAATAACTGCCAATGTTAAAAGTCTTAAGAAATATCAATCAAATCAATCTAACAGCCTAAAGAAACCTGTTATTGTACCTTGTGCCACAACATTTTACTAATGCTATACTTTCAGTCTATTGATCTTGTCATATCATTCTTCACTATTTACAATGACTCACTTTTAAAACCATTGCCTTTAGTGTTCTTTTTCCAAAATTAGTTCCATTTGTCATCATGGGCTGACTTACAACATCCAATATTTGATATGGTACAGTAGCTTTTGACTGGCTGTTTGTTTCTTTGACTTTTATGCATTTATTTAGCCTGTTATAAAGTCTCCGTCAAAGGTATAAACACACATGAACGTCTGTAATAAAAAGTTAATCTGTCTTCATAAAATGTCACGGAATATGTCACAAACTAAGTGACCTTGCTGTTTTCCCTAGATATGACTAATACATTCTCGCCCCATAGAAAATATTCAGACCCTTTGAGAACATGGCTTTCAAAGTAAAGTCAGTGTGTAAGATTTGTAGTCATTTTGTTTTCTGTAAATATTGAAAGGTCAGTCCACCCAAAACTGGTCTCTTTATTTCTAAATGGGTAGAAGGTAGTTGGATTATCTACTAACTTTGGCTGCAAGCTCTTTTTTAAATGCCCAGTTATCCCACCTTTCATGGCCGTTGGATTTATATATTTCCTGTTTTATTTAACTTTATTTTATGCATGTAGAGCATGCAGAAGAAATATTGAGGCTCCTCCTGGCGCATAAAAAAGCTTTTAGCAACAAAGTGAATTCTAAATAAAAAATAAAATAAAAAATTGTATGTGTATTGCCCTACAGAAACAAAAGCCTGGTGTCATTGATGTATATTAAACTATATGTTAACCCTTACCTGATGATCTATTAAAATAGAAATGAAAGGCAAAACGTGTGTGTGTGTGTGTGTATGTGTCTGTGTGTATGTATATGTCTGTGTGTATATATAGAATACACTACACAGTGGGGAAAATGATTTGATCCCTGGCAGGTTTTGTAAGTTTGCTTACAAAATCAGGAAATGAAGGGTCTATAATTTTTGTCATAGGTGTATTTTAAACGATAGAGACAGAATATCGACCAAAAGTCCACCAGAAAATCCACATTACAGTATATTAATGTTATAGATTGAGTTACAGTTCAGTGAGTAAAATAAGTATTTTATCCCCAAGAAAAACATGAATTAGTACTTGTTGGCAAGCACAGAGGTAAAACGTTTCTTATAGTTGGTTACCAGGTTTGCTTACATCTCTGGAGCAATTTTGGTCCAGTCTTCTTTACAAACATCTAAATCCTTAAAGTGTTACTAAACCCAGGACCCTGCATTCACTATATCTGGCCTCCCACAGTACACAGAACATGGAAATGCAATTATTTTAGTAAATATAAACTGTTAAATACCTTTTCTCATCAGCAGTATATAGCAATGACTTTTATCAGTTCCTAGTAAAGCTTGTAGGAGGAGTTTTCATACTGCACTGAGCTGTCCAATCAGGATCCAAAACCCCTGACGCTCTGTCTAGACAGTGCTGGTTGGCCCTGTGCTGATCACATGCACTCTCCCAAGAAAAGAAAAAAAAAACCTCTCTAGCATACACACCAAACTGAGCATGTGCAGTCTGACGCCAAAGGCTTTGTCTTATCCAGACCTGTTCTGCAGTCAGTGGAAGAAGAGGCGGATCTGTGCATACAAGGTCAAACTGCCTTTTTGCACAATGCAGAGGATTAGCCCCTTATGTTCCACAGTGGGTACAACATGCATGCTTTACTGCATTTACAGACTGATTTTACTGTTGTGGGTTTAGTAACACTTTAAGGTTTCTTGGCTGTCACTTGGCAACTCAAAGTTTCAGCTCCCTCCATAAATGTTCTATAGGATTAAGGTCTGGAGACTGGCTAGGCCACTCCGTGACCTTAGTGTGCATCTTGTTGAGCCACTCCTTTGTTTCCTTGGTCCTGTGTTTTGAGTAATTGTCATGCTGGAAGACCCATCCACATCCCATCTTCAGTGTTCTGGCTGAGGGAAGAAGGTTCTCATCTAAGCTTTTACATACATGGCCCCATCCATTGGCCCCTCAATGCGGCAAAGCCAGCCCGTACCTTTTTAGCAGAGAAACCCCCAAAGCATAATGTTTACACCTTTGTGCTTGATTGTAGGGAGTGAGTTGAGTTAATGCTAAAGAGCTAAATTTTGATCTTGTCTGACCACAGCACTTTCTCCAAATCCTTCTCTGAATTATTTAGATGTTCATTGGCAAACTACAGATGGTCTTGTACATGTGCCTTCTTGAGGAGGGGGACCTCGCAGGCGTGGCAGGATTTCAATCTATGGGCATATTGTGTTACCAATGATTTGTTTAGTGACTGTGGTCCCAACTGTCTTGAGATCATTCACAAGCTCCATGTGGTTCTGGGCTGATTCCTCACTTTTCTCATGATCATCCTTACCCCATGAGGAGAAATCTTGCATGAACCTCCAGACCGAGGGAGATTAATGGTTATTTTGTATTTCTTCCATTTGCGAATAATAGCTCCAATGGTTGTCTCCTTCTCACTAAGCTTATTGCTGATGGTCTTGTAGCCCATTACAGCCTTTTGCGGGCCTACAATCTTGTCCCTGATGTCCTTTGACAGCTCTTTGTTCTTGTCCATGATAGTGAGGTTTGAATGGAATAAAGATTCTGTGGACAGTTGGCTTTTATACACATAACAAGTTGTTAGGAGCACCTTCTTAATTTGGCAGGACTAATCTGTTTACAGCAATACACTGGTCTTCCAAGTGAATGGTTGTTTAAGGTGGGGGTGGGGATGTCAGCGCAAATCTGATCATTGAAGGACAGCCAGAAAACTGAGCAGGCTATATTCTCATGTGGTCAGAGGGACTGGCAAGGAACACCAGGCATCTCATATGAAGGAAGCAATACAAAGAGAACAGGATACTTTTTCATACAAGTACATGGTATAGCAGGCACACATCAGGAATATGAAATGTTGGTTTTATATACTCATTAATGCTTTACAAGCACCATGTTTTCAGACATCTTCAGGCATTAGTTGTAAATGTTTGTCCTTTTCTCTTATACTGTCCACATACATGGCAATTTTAGCTTTCAACCACTTTCGATCAGCTTTATAATTGCAAAAATGGCCAGGTTAAGGAATTCAACTAACCAGTAATTGTCACACCATGAAAAGATCTAAATTGGGGTCAGGTTACACTGATCTCTTTTTTTTTGTGATAGAAAGCTGGTTGAAAGTGATAAATTGCTTAAAAGTGCCATGTGACTAGCCAGTGTGGTTCTTGTAAGTATAAAATTGTCTAATGCAATTTAATCATTTGAATTATCAATCTCAGATGTGGGTTGATGTTTTAGAGAAACTATTGATCTCTCACAAAGAGACCAGTAGGGAGATGCATTTACATCTTACTGCGATCACCTTGCCGCTATGTCCCGACTTTTTACCAGTCTTTAGTAGATTTCAGATGCAAGGCAAGTGCTGTGAAATGAATCATTCACTTTGCTATGGAAATAAAGGGAAGGTATTGCTTCTCCCACTTATGAAGTCTTTGTGTTTTATATAGCTCACTTTAAAATGTATACTAAAGTCAATTTTTTTCCCCCATGAAAAATAATAAACATATTTTATACTTACCTGCCCTGTGCAGTGGTTTTACATAGAGCAGCCCAAATACTCCTCTTCTCATGTCCCTCTTCTGTTCTTCTGGCCCCTCCTCCTGTTCAGTTCCCCCACAGTAAGGAGCTTGCTATGAAGGCACCCAAGCTGAGTCACAGCTCCCTGTGTATATTCAAACACAGAGCCCTGACCAGGCCCCGCCCCCCTCCCCCCTGATTGGTTGGCTGACTTGACAGCAGCGACAGCCAATGGCACCGCTGCTGTGTCTCAGCCAATCGGGAGGGAGAATCTTAGATGGCTGAGAATCTCGTGGATGTCATCGCTGGTCAGAGAGGGGCCTCAGGTAAGTATTAAGGGGGCTGAGGCACACAGAAGGCTTTTTATATTAATACATAAAATGTATTAAGATAAACCTTCTACCTTTTTAACCTTTCACATTTGCTCACGATTCCTGACAGTTGAAGTGGTTGTAAACTTTTACATATACCCAATGAAGGGACTAACCTCATGTGATAGAGATGAAACGAATCTGCCTACGTAATTTTTATCTATCTAACTGCAGTCTTCTCTTCTCTACATATTAGTCAAAGTGCTGAATTTCTAAGCTTGTCTGAGAGTTCAGAAAAAAGGGGGTGGAAAATTCAACTTACACTCTGCAGAGCTCACCGAGGAGAGGTCTGAGAGCTGATTGGAGGGAATGGACACGCCCCTCTTCACACAGCTCACCGGAATAGAGCTGAGGCTGTCAATCTGCTGGAGGCCCCTCCCCTGTCATGATTTTTCTCTTGGTGTCAGGAAAACATTTCAGAAGTGACACATGCTGATAGCGGGGTAATGAAGCAGCAGACAGAAATGACCCTTGGTGCTTTTAATTGAGACACGTACACACTATAGAGGGATATTCTTTGTTCATATTGCATGTCTGAGGTTTACAGCCACTTAAGCGCAATCACTGCTGTTTTGTCACCAGTTATACTTAGATTGGCCGGCCTTCGCCAACTGAACAAGCATAAGTAGTGTACTGAGACAAAGACCTTGGTGCTTACTAAATGGGCTGCTTTCTGTGGTGTTGCTTCATGGAGGGTTCTCCAAGTCCAATTATCAGTTTGGAAAAAAAAAATCCCAATAAAAGACAGGTTAGGTCAATTTACAATTCTGAGATCTTAGATGTGGAACATGAAAATGTTTCTTGTAAGAGCGTTTAAATAAAAGGGTTCATTGAATTTCGGAAACCTTTTAGTTTTGTGCTGCCAACAAAAGTACTTGAGTTGATCCTCTGTTGAATGCTGCAGATTGTATGTTCTTTTATCAGATGGGTTCAATTCCCTTGAATTCAAAGCCTTCACCTAAAAAAATAAAGTGGCTGGTTCTGCGCTCTACTATTTAAAATGCCACATTATGCGTATTTTGAAATCTGTGCCCCATTTTCCCTAGAATGTACATATTTTTATTATCGAGAAATAAATATTTGTGTGCGACAAAAAAATAACATAAGCCATTTTCTAGGAGATACTTTTGTATCAGTATTTGTGGTATTTTTCGATCAACGTTAGAGATTACATGACAAATTTCTGTAAACATGCAGTGAATGTAAAGACCTGGCTGTAAAGGGATAACATCAATATGTTATTTTTTTATTTTATTTTTTTTTCCACAAATTTTTACTGTTTTTTTTAAAAGGTGTTAGATCTATATCTATATAGATATCTCTGATTTGGCATTATTTGCTCATTGAAAGTCATTATATGCCCCACACTGATCTCAGACTGGTCTTAAAGCGGTAGTAAACCCACACCCTTTTTTTTTTTTTTTTTTTTTTTTAAACAAAAAACCTGCAAGGCAAAAGCATAATGAGCTAGTATGCATACTAGCTCATTATGAAATACTCACCGTAGAACGAGGCACCAGTATCTCACCCAATCCATGCCGAGGGAGCTGACATGTTGCCTCGGCGTGTCTTCCAGGTATCGCAGCTCCGGTGCTGTAAGTGGCCGAAACCGCAATGTCTTTTTTTTTTCCCCGGCAAGCTCTGGCAGTTCTGCCGGACCTGCGGCCGGGCCTTAACAGCGCATGCGCCACGTGATGTCAGCGGGTGCATGAAAAGTAAATATCTCCAGTACCTTACAGGTTTAGGAGATACTTATATGGTAAAGCGCTGCGTAAATTGCTGGCGCTATATAAATCCTGAATAATAATAATAATTTTACCTACAGTTAAGCCTTATTAAAGGCTACCTGTAGGTAAAAGTTAAAAAAAAAAGACTATACAACCACTTTAAATGCAAATCCTTTTCCCTGAAAATACCTGAATGCATGCATCATGTGCCTTGGCTTAGAGTCTAGGTTGTGTACTGTGTAGCCTATATTTATTCACATAGTTTAACAATTGTTAACAACACAACATGATAAACCTATGATGTGACAGACTTTTACCAATGGCCCTAAACGTGAAAGACTCAACCCCTACTGAAAACCCAGTGTTGAGTTGAAAGAAGCTAATATATGATAGTTAACCCATACAGCAGTACACATTGCTGTACATTTTGTTTAATCCCAACAGACTCCTTCAGCAATTTGTTTGTGTATGGGCATAGAGCATTCACAACAGACTGGTTCCATCTGGTCCATCTGGTAGGATGTTGATCTGGTGAGTGTGAACGTCAATGGTCACTTCCAGTAATTCTTATGGGGGGGAAGTAGAGACAAACCCAAACTACTCAATTCCTTTAACAGAGGGTTTGGCATTATTCCATACCAAGGCATCATCAGGAAAAATTGGTCCTGCAAGGTTGTGCCCTGCAATAGCACCTGTGCTGTAGTATTTTATCAGAGTTTATTATATGCGAGTTGAAGTAACATACATTTATATCGCCAACAGTATTGGGATGCCTGCCTTTACACGCACGTGGTCTTTAATGTCATCCTAGTCTTGGTCTGTAAGGTTCAATGTTGAGTTGGCCCATCTTTTGCAGCTATACCAGCCTTAGGTCTTCTGGGAACACTGTCCACAAGGTTTAGGAGTGTGTCTATGGGAATGTTTGATCATTGTTCCAGAAGCGCATTTGTGGGTCTAGGCACTGATGTGGATGAGAAGGCCTGGCTTGCAGTCTCTACTCGAATTCATCTCAAAGCTGTTCTGTCGGGTTGAGGTCAGGACTCTGCTGGCCAGTCAAGTTCCTCTACTCCAAACTTCCTTACCAAGGTCTTATGGACCTTGCTTTGTGCACTGGTCCAAATCATTTGGTGGAGGGGGCATTATGGTGTGGGGTTGTTTTTCAGTGTTTGGGCTTGGCCTCTTAGTTACAGTGAAGGGAACTCTTAAGGTGTCAGTATACCAAGACATTTTGGACAATTTCATGCTCCCAAGTTTGTAGGAACAATTTGGGATGGCCCTTTCCTGTTCAAATATGACTGCGCTCCGATGCACAAATCAAAGTCCATAAAGACATGGATGAGCAAGGTGGAGGAACATGACTGGCCTACACAGAGTCCTGACCTCAACCCAATAGAACACCTTTGGGATGAATTAGAGCTGAAACTATGAGCCAGGCCTTCTCTACAACATCAGTCCCTGACCTCACAAATGTACTTTTGGAAGAATGGTCAAACATTCCCATAGATGCATGCCTAAACCTTGCTTTCCCAGTAGAGTTGAAGCTGTTATAGCTACAAAGGGTGGGTTAACGCAATATTGAACCCTATGGACTAAGACTGGGATGCCATTAAAGTTTGTGTGTGTGTGTGTGTATATAATATATGCAATACTTTGGACAATATAGTGTATTTAATGTGCATTTTTATGGAGGTCATTCAGTTTAACTTTTTATAGATGGAAATTGCCAGTTTGAATCGCCTATCAACTTGGTTTCCTTCAGGGTTTAAAGAACTAGGAAAAAAGGCTCTGCACCTGACTTGACTTCACACTTCTTCTACCATAGCCATTTAGATTTATTTTGCACTTTGTAGAATGCGACAAGCATTGAAACTTGTCCTTCTGCTATGGAAATCATAGGTGGCAGCCCATTGTGGCCATTAGACTGTGTAAAGCTTCCTTTTGAGTGTGATAGGGAAACCTTTCTCATTCTCATTCAAGTCCAATAAGTATTTAACCACATTTGTGTGCCATTTCCACTCTTTGCCCTAGTCATAGCTGGGTTGCAATGAATGCAAGGTTGACCCGTTTACGGTCATAATCATTGTAGCATCTTCCCTTCAATGGGTAGAAAGAGACATGAGTTAGCAATGAGCAAAGCCAGTCTGCTGGTCTGTCTTCTGTTTTAACTGATATTGCGTATGCATACACTATGGAGACAGATTATTTCATCGTTTAGGTTTGTCTATTAAGAAGTCTGTAGAAATGGCAGTACACAAGATAAGCATTTTAGCGTCAGACCTGAAAGACCACCACCTAATTTTTCTCACATTGGACTCTTGGACTTTCTTATGACAACTAAGCATAGAGCTCCAGGGAGCTCATCTCACAAATAAATCATACATCAAAAATAACTAAATTATTACTTTTGGGAGAAATGGCCATATGAAAAGTAGATTTTTTTTTCTGATGTGCCATAAGGGCGGCACAGTAGTGTAGTGGTTAGCACTCTCACCTAGCAGTAAAAAAGGGTCGCGGGTTCGAATCCCAACCACGACACTACCTGCCTGGAGTTTGCATGTTCTCCCTGTGCCTGCGTGGGTTTTCTCCGGGTACTCCAGTTTCCTCCCACACTCCAAAGACATGCAGGTAGGTTAATTGGCTTCTGTCCAAAAATTGGCCCTACTATATGAATGGGGACCTTGGATTGTGGGATTGAGGGTAGGGACCAATGAGCGTGTGCAATGTACAGGGATAGGGGTAGACACACACTCAGGTTGAACTGGATGGACTAGTGTCTTTATTCAACCTTACTAACTATGAAACTAAAACTAACTATGAAACTATAATCCTTGTATGAATTGTGGCAATTTATTCTCTACTTATGTTTGGCATTGCTTACCAACCAGGCGTGGTTCTAAAGCTACCCACAACAATGTGTGGGCAGTCATTTAAGCATTTTTTGGCTTATTCTGGAAATTGTTTTTTTTTTGTTTTTGTTTTTTTACAATGGTGGGTACGTAACTGGGATATTTGGGCAAGCCAAGGGTCCATTTTCATGTTCATACTTGCCAGCTTAACCATTTGAGGGTCATGCTTTATCTGAGAGTCTGAAAACAATCACAACCAACAATGTGTAGGTCTAAGTTAGTAACATATAACTAAGCCTTCAGATTTGCTGTCACTAGGCATAATATAGTAACAAATATTTCTGAGAACACATTTTATTTTAAAGCCATGTATCTGTGGTTAATGAAATAAGATGATCTGCAAAAATCACTGAGTATTACATAGGTTTGTATGTTGGTGATCATCTTTGGAAATCATAGGTAAGTGTTCAGGCGTTATGGATACATTTGATTTAAAAGTTTACTCATTCTTTTGCGACATTTGATTTAACCTTTTTGTTCATGAACAGTCACAAGCGCTATTTGTCTGTTTATATGTAATCTAGTACTCGCTGTTAGGCTTTTTCTTGTGTTTGACTTTTGTATCTAAGTCTCTGCATGATGGAATTGATGTCAGTATGCACGTTAACTGCTGGCGTAATGTACATTGTTTAAACAGTTGTAAATTCTGTTTGCAGAGCTGATGCTGAAAGCTGATGTATAAACTTATTTTCCCAGGCTTTCATGCTTATTTATAGTCCATCTTGAAGGACAGTCATACAGCATCACTCTCAGTCAATTGATGTCACACCTAGCCATTGCCACCAGAATATACCACAGATTAATGATGTTGTAAAGATATTCACAACAGACCATACAGCCTTCTCAATGTTTTTTTTTTTTTTTTTAGGAGCACAGACTAGTGTTATGTAAATAATCTGATCAATATATAAAAAAAAAGTATTCATCTATTATTCGTAATTATATATGTACGTGTAGTAGATATGTTTTGCTAATTACACATACAGGCTCAGGTTATTAATTATTGCTCCTCACTATGCACGTCTGTGGGTCAGAAAACCAACTGAAATGAGTGCACTCCATATCTTGCTCACCTATCCTCAACAGTTCCATATCTACTTGTTGTCCACCCCATAGCAGATTTACTAGAAAACTCTATTTGTGGAAAAAAAAAATTACCAGTACATACATTTTATTTGGATACAGTGTTGCAATTGCCAGTTAAAGTAAGGAAGTGCCGTATCGCAAAAAATTGCCTGGTCATGCAGAGGGGTAAATCTTCTGGAGGTCAAGTGGTTAAAGAGAGACAATTGATAGGTAGCACTTGTTGACATTGATAGGTGGCACTTGTGGGCATTGTTCGATGGCATACATGAGGCATAATTGCCTCTTCATTTTTGGGAACGATGTCTCCTTAAGATGAGCCAGTGATCGGCTTTTTTTTTCTCCTGTCCGCTTGAGTAGAAAAAAACGATCACCAAGCTTTTGTTTTGATCATGCGATCATCTGTCATTGGTTGCCAGCTGATCACATGGTAAGGGGCCTGGACCGGCCCCTTACTCGGATCGGTATTCACCTGAGTCTCATTGACTCGGTGATCACGGCACGCGCAGGGAGTGGGCACAGGGGAGGCCGTCATGTGACGGCCTCCTGGGAATTCAGGTCCGCGCTGTGGCCGTCATTCGGCCATAGCGCGGATGTCAAGTAGTTAAAAGGTAAAATGCATATGTGAGGTCTAAGCTGTATTTTTTGTAAACTGATGGTGCCTTTCTTTAAAGAGGAGGTCCAGGCCCCCCACGTAAAATTAAAAGTTAGTAGTTACAAATACTTTTAATATATGAACACTTACCTATCCAGGGAGCCGGAGATGTCACCTCCCTAGCCGATTTTCAGGTGCAGCCGCGATTCCTAGTAAGGGCTTCACAGCTGGTTCCCTACTGCACATGCACCTTTTAATTGGTCCAGCGGAGGAAGGAGGGGGGAGGCCGAACTTTCGGGAGACCCAGCCATGGCCCGATCTCCCAGAAGTTGGGGGACAGTACCTGTCAAAAACAGGTACCTGCCCCCCCCCTCCCCCCAGAAGGTGCCAAATGTAGCACCGGAGTGGAACTCTGCTTTAATCCTCCTAAAGATGATTTCTAAGAACAATAGGAACTCCTTGTTTGCTCAGAACCATTCACTTTGAAAGCACAAGTGTCACATCTCATTCTTTGTAGTGGCTGTTGGTGTGAAATCCAATCCTAAAAATATAGTAGTTCTCAAAGGCCTTATTGTGGTTGGTCCACAATACCAGATTTTACCAAAAGAAAAATGTAAAAGGCAAAGTTCTGAGTTCAAGCCCAGGCCTTTTTACGATAAATAAAATAACATTAAACAAGGGATTTTGAGTGTTTGTGGAACATTCCTGTACAGGAAATATGAAAACCTGACATGTATGACCTCCTACTCTTTCTCTAGCTGTGTAGCTATCTTTGTTCTGTGCTTAAATCAGTTTGTTGAGAGGGTGTGCTACACATCCCAAAAAATGTGTGTGTATAATATATATATATATATATATATATATATATATATATATATATATATATATATATATATATATATATATATATAATATATATATTATATATTTCTCATAAGTTTACATATCCTGGCAGAATTTATGATTTCTTGGCCATTTTTCAGAGAATATGAATAACACAAAAACATTTTGTGGTTAGTGTTTGGATGAACCCATTTATTATCAATCAACTGTGTTTACTCTTTTTAAATCATAATGTCACAAGAAACTACCCAAATTACCCTGATCAAAAGTTTACATACCCTGGCGATTTTGGACTTATAACATGCACAGAAGTTGACACAAAGGGGTTTGAATGGCTATTAAAGATAACCATCCTCACCTGTGACCTGTTTGCTTGTAATTAGTGTGTGTGTATAAAAAGTCAATGTGTTTTCGGACTCCTCACAGACCCTTGCATCTTTCATCCAGTGCTGCACTGACGTTTCTGGATTCCGAGTCATGGGGAAAGCAAAAGAATTGTCAAAGGATCTATGGGGAAAAGGTAGTTGAACTGTATAAAACATGAAAGGTATATATAAAGATACCCAAGGAATTGAGAATGCCAATCAGCAGTGTTCAAACTCTAATCAAGAAGTGGAAAATGAGGGGTTCTGTTGAAACCAAACCAAGGTCAGGTAGACCAACTAAAATTTCAGCCACAACTGCCAAGAAAATTGTTCGGGATGCAAAGAAAAACCCACAAATAACTTCAGGTGAAATACAGGACTCTTTAAAAACATGTGGTGTGGCTGTTTCAAGATGCACAATAAGGATGCACTTGAAGAAAGTTGGGGTGTATGGTTGAGTCACCAGAAGAAAGCAATTACTACGCAAATGCCACAAAGTATCCCGCATACATAATGCCAAACAGCACAAAGACAAGCCTCAAACCTTCTGGCACAGTCATTTGAGTGATGAGACCAAAATTGAGCTTCTTTGGCCACAACCATAAATGCTACATTTAGCGAGAGTTCACACATGTGCGTTGTGAATTAAAGCTCCGGTTTCACTGCGAAGATAAAAATCAGTTGTTCAGAGGTTCCTCTGTGTTTTAGCTGCGGATCAGTGAGCAGGTAGAGGGGGGAGGTGTAGTGAGAAGGAGAGAATTTGTGTTCAGAATGGAATGCATCTGTGAATCAGATGTGTTCCCATAGGAGATAATGGGTTGTAATTCGCACCGCAATGCCCAGAAAACGCACATGTTTTTTGTGCAATGCACATATGTGAACCAGATGCATCCAAATTAATGTATTTTAAAATGTCCTGCGAATTGGATGCGTTGTAAGCTGCATCTAATTCGCATAGGTGTGAACGGGGGCTTGGAGAGGAGTCAAAAAGGCCTATGATGAAAGGGTATGGAGGTGGATTGCTGATGTTTTGATGTTTTGGGTATGTGTGCGCTACAAAGGCACAGGACATTTGGTCAAAATTGTTCGTGAGATGAATGCAGTATGTTATCAAAAAATGCCAGAGGAACATTTTTCATTCATGAGCCAAGAAGCTGCAAGTAGGACGTACTTGGACATTCCAACATGACGATCCAAAACACAAGGCCAAGTTGACCTGTTATTGGCTACAGCAGAATAAATTGAAGGTTCTGGAGTGGCCATCTTAGTCTCTTGACCTCAATATCATTGAGCCACTCTGGGGAGATCTCAAAGGTGCAGTTCATCTAAAACAGCCCAAGAATTTACAAGAACTGGAGGCTTTTTGCCAAGAGGAATGGGCAGCTTTACCATGAGAAGATAAAGAGCCTCATCCGCAAATACCACAAAATATTTCAAGCCGTCATTGATGTTAAAGGGGGTAATACACAGTATTAATTTGACACAGGATTTGCATTGAGGGTTAATGGGAGGTTCCGGGCTATTGCTTTTGAGTGGAGAAATCTGTGTGTTTGGGTTTCTCTGGATTCTGTAGTCAATCCTGTGTCCGGATTTTACCAGGTGCCTGTAACTTGTCTAAGTACACAGGTTTGCAGTGTTGTTCTATTCTCAGACCCGAGGATAACTCAGAGTTCCTAATTTGGAAAATATCCCAGAGGAGCAGGTATAAAGTGACCCCAGGCGTTTATGCAGTATCAAAATTGAATCAGTTTATTGGACACTAAATATTGCAAAGACAAACATCATAAAATGCACCAAACCTCCACCTGTCACCAAATAACTGTTATTTGGTGACAGGTGGAGGTTTGATACATTTTATAATGTTTATCTTTGCAATATTCTGTGTCCAATAAACTGATTCAATTTTGATACTGCATAAATGTATGGGGTAACTTTATAACTGCTCCTCTGGGATATTTTCCCATTAATAAACTTAGTCTCTCCTTTTTCTGGTATGTAGACCCACCCCTCTGAAGGGGGAATGATGAATGTTTTATAAGTCCCAAGTGATTCCCTGTCTCTAGGGTGAGTCCTTTCCTTTGCTGTTTAGCATATAGATTTTTCTCCCAATTGGAACCAAGAGACAGGAGGTCCAGGAGGTCTCACCCAGGTGTCAGAGGTGCCCCAACCAGGAGTCCAGAGACAGGAGGTCTTATCCAGGGATTAGAGATGTCCCAGCCAGTAGACAGGAGGTTGTGTTTCAGGCATCAGGTTGGCTCCTATTGGGGTGTCAGGAGAACCCTTATCCAGCCAGGACTAGGCTGTGCAGCAGGGCACTGCTACTAAAGGCTAAGGGATCCAAGGGAACTAGTAGAGCTGGACAACACAGAGAGACTGCAGTGCTGACAACAAAGGAGCCAGATGGCTCAGTATATTCCCTCCTGGGTGGGCAGCTGATGTCTATGTGGACTCAATTTTTTTTAAATAAGACTGGGCTACCATGCCCTTAAATACAGGTTTGACTGGTGCAAATCATTGGAAAACGATGTGCCACATGAGAATAATCTCCCCAATACCACTGTGTGTGTGTGTGTGTGTGTGTGTGTGTGTGTGTGTTTGTGACAGTGTTGCATTAAAAAAAAAAAAAAATTGGGAGAGAAAAAAAACATAATTTCATTTGAATGTATTCTAATATTTACAAAAATGCGAGGGGTGTACTCACTTTTGTCAGATAGTGTATATAGCTACCTAATAAGAGCGCAGCACAGGAAAAGGCACAAGACATTGCTAGCTGGAAAATTTTCTAAAAGGATCAAAGGGTATTTTTGCACTTCTCAAACCGATATAACAAAATGTTTTTAACTATATGTACCAGACCAAAATGGACCAGATGAGATAAGTCCATTGTTGGTGTTTACATTCCCTTCAAAATTTAGCCAAAAGCATGTGGGACAACGTCGGACAATGTTCGGTTTGTATACGCACTGGTGTTCTATGACCATCGTACTGTATTTATTTATTTTTTGTATTTGTAAGTGACCGAACTAAAAATTACAACTGTTTTTTTCCTGTCTTCTATGCAGGTAAGCACATTGCGACAATCTGTTTCACTCTTGCAAAAGGATAAAGACTTCCTTAACCGACAGAATATGGAGTTGAATGTCCGCTGTGCTCATGAAGAGGACCGCTTAGAAAGACTTCAGGGTCAGCTGGAAGATGCCAAAAAAGCCAGAGAAGAAATGTATGAAAAATATGTTGCTTCAAGGTAAGTCGTTTGTTGCCCTTTTTCTTAGTGGTATTTTATAATGCATTTATTGCAATGTACTTCATTGAAGCTTACCAATCATTAGATATGGTGGCTGCATCAGTTTTCTTTTCTTTGTTTTTTTCTTCTCTGTTTTCCCCTGGTGATCTGGCCAGTAATACACCTCCTGTATCAGGCCTCTTGCACATAATACTCCTGTTTGAGCATCTACTTTTTCAGAGGTTCTTTTTTTTGTATGTATTTGCGCGTATTTACGTGCAAATTCGCATATATGCGAAAGCTTATTCTCTTTCTGCACAATATGTAAATGGCCATTTGTGCACATTCGCACATATTTGCGCACATGAGGCGTAATTACTGACCAGAAATGCTGATTTTTCTATTTTTTTTTTTTTTACTGAAGAATGCATGGCGCTTGTTTATGCCCCTGTTTGCATAGGCACATTACAATTAATGGGCAGCATTTTAGCATAGTAAAAAAAAAGCTGTACTGAGCTTTTTCAAGCTGCAGTGTGCAAGAGACCTTAGTGAGACATAAGCAGGCAGCAGCATTGTTAGTCTGTGGAGGAGGGTAGTGTTAAATGTACTAGCAGATTTAGATACACTAACAAATTGAAGCCAAACTCACACTCACACTTTATAATTAGTTACAGAAAAACAGTTTGTTTTTTCTTTTTGGGATAAAGGTTTTGCGTAAATAAATAAAAGCTGATCATTTTAATCACCCGTGCCAGTGTAAAATGTTTTTTCTCATCCATGTTATATTCTACTGGAGTGCTTGCACTTTTGAAAAACAGAATTGTTTGCTAGCTCATCAGTAAGGATGACCTCAGGCGTGTTCGCATGGTCCATGTGCAGAGCCCGCCAGGAAGTTGGTGCTGCGATAATCACAGGCAGTAAGACATTGCCCCGCTGCGCGGCTGCAGAGATCGGGCAATGTCTCACTGCCTGTGATTAGCACAGCGCTGCGCCGACTTCTTGGCGGACTCTGCACGTGGTCCATGCGAACACGTCTGAGCTCATCCCTACTCATCAGATAAAAGTAGAAAAAAGCCTAGACAAAGGAAATGAATCCAGCCATCACATCCAAGCTTTGATGAGCTGCAATATTATACAGGAAATGTTTACTTTTGGGTTTAATCCTGCTTCAAGCAATAATGTATTGATAATAGTATTGGGCCAGTCCACCAAAATAGTATACTTAGAAACAGGTTCATTAAATTATCCACTAGGTCCTCTTTCTACCAGGTGCCCCTGCCAATATCTCCCAGCCAAAACTAGAGCTGCCCAAACCACTGCCATTCAGTATTTGTCCTTGTGCTGTGTTCTTTGAGATATGCAATAAATAAACATTTCAAATGAGCCTGCAAAAGTTGAGAGTTTAGTGATCTCGCTGTTCCAAAGAGATGCTAGAAGTCAGTGGATAACTCTGAATACTCCCTTTAGCCTAGGTTCACATTGATGCGTTTTGGCATGCGATTTGACATGTCAATTCGTATGCCAAATCGCCGGCTATTGCCAGCAATGGCATCGTCTGAATCATTGTGACGCTGACTTTGCGGCAGAACACTTGGTGACTTCAGGTGCGATTTCCAGGTACCCGCACAGATGTCTCTGAAATTGCCCCCGAAGTTGGAACTGACACGCGGGTATGAAATCGTGTGAGTTCAGCTGAACTTGCAGGATTTCAATCCTGCAGCAGTGTGAACCTAGGTTTAAAGTGGTTGTAAACTCTTACATATATCCAGTGAAGTGACTGGCCGCAGGTCATACACAGAGATTAAACAAATCCTCTTATGTAAGTTAACCGTTTATTTTCCATATTTATTCTCTTCTCAGTCCAAAGTCCAGATTTTATAAAGCTGGTCTGAGCTGTGAGAAAAAAGGGGGTGGAGAGCTGAAGTTACACTCTGCAGAGCTGAGTGAGGATAGCTTTGAAAGTTTCTTGGAGTGAAGGGACGCACCCCCTTCAAACAGAACAGGAACAGTGCTGAGGCTGTCAATCAGCTGGAGCTCCCCTGTCACCTTTTTTCTCTTGGTGTCAGGAAAACTTGTCAGAAGTGATTTATGCTGATAGCAGGGGAATGAAGAAGCAGAAATGGCACTTAGTGCTCTTAATTAAGACAAGTACGCACTATAGAGGGATGTGCTTTGCTTATATTTTGTGTCTGAGGTTTACAACCACTTTATGTTAAGTTATCCGTTTTTTGTTGTAATATGTTTTTTCTGGACCCTAGTCCAGTGCAGAAGAGGAGCAGTATGGAATTCTGTCTGAAGAGGCAAGACTTATTTATTGTTTTTTTTTATCCATTTGTTGATACAGAGATCATTATAAGACTGAATATGAGAATAAACTGCGCAATGAGCTGGAGCAAATTAGACTAAAGACGAATCAAGAAATTGATCAACTCCGTGGGGCATCAAAAGAGATGTATGAACGGGAAAACAGGTATGATTAACACAACTATTTTCTAATAAAACCTCACATTGGAATGTACCTTAGAATGGGGCACAGACGGTGTAGTACAGCCTAGATATTGTTTGCCCTAAACGCATTTGGTAACAATTTGCTGACATTTCATAGCAAACGCATGAAGTTTTTTTTTTAAAGTTTTTTTTTTCTAAGTTTTTTTTTTTTTTGGAAAACTGTATTTTACAGAGCTTATACACCATTACATTTTACATCTCTATTTATTTGCACGTGGCCTTTGGAGAGTCTGTGCATGTAAAATATAGTTACCTGAGAACAATATGAAAAGACTTCCTTCTTTCTAATATTTTGGAGGACTGTCATCACTTGTGAATCTCCTTTTGGGTGTGCCGTCCTGGTGAAGTCATCACTTTAACTTGTTGGGAAAGGTTTTGACATTTTCTGTGTTACCCTTTGAAGAATATGTCCGAACATTGTATTATTACATCAGTACAGAAAACTTGTTTTTTTTTATTTTTTATAGAGTTAACAATGAACCGAGCTGCACAATGTGGATTGTGTGGGATTCAGCAGTATGTAACTTGTCAGAGGAAGCAGACAGCTCTTCTTAATCACATGATTTATGTAATTCCACCTATTCACATGTAACAGTCAAGAAACTTAATAATCTCATAATAGTCATAAGATAGAAACTGCACGTTTTTTTTTTTTTGGGTTTTTTTAAGTCTCGAACAGCTAAAATTTTTTAAACTGATTGTAGACCCAAAAGAAGCATCTGGGTAGGCATTCTTGTTTAAACTACTCATGCTGTATTTAGACTAGATAGTAATGTCTTTAACCACTTACAGACCGGACCATTTTGCTGGCCAAAGACCAGACCACTTTTTGAGATTCGACACTGCATCGCTTTAACTGACAATTGCGCGGTCGTGCGACGTGGCTCCCAAACAAAATTGATGTCCTTTTTTTCCCACAAATGGAGCTTTCTTATGGTGGTATTTGATCACCTCTGCCGTTTTTTTTATTTTTTGCGCTATAAACAAAATAAATACATTTTGAAAAAAACACATTATTTTTTACTTTTTGTTATAATAAATATCCCCCAAAAATATTAAAAAAACATTTTTTTACCTCAGTTTAGGCCGATATGTATTGTTCTACATATTTTTGGTAAAAAAAAAAACGCAATAAGCGATTATTGATTGGTTTGCGCAAAAGTTATAGCGTTTACAAAATAGGGGATAGTTTTATGGCATTTTTATTAATATATTTTTTTTACTAGTAATGGCGGAGATCAGTGATTTTTATTGTGACTGACATTATGGCGGACACATCAGACACATTTTTGGGACCATTGTCATTTATACAGCAATCACTGCTATAAATGTGCAGTGATTCCTGTGTAAATGACACTGGCAGTGAAGAGGTTAACCAGTGAGTGTCAGTGTAGGGGTTAAGTGTTCCTAGGGGTGTGTTACTAACTGTGGGGGGGCTGGGCTTTCTTTTAGTGAACACTGATCTCTGCTCCAATCACATGGAGCAGAGATCAGCATCACTTGTTGCTAGGCAGAACAGGGAGATGCTGTTTACAACGGCATCTCTCCGTTCAGCCACCCCGTGAGACGATCACGGGTATGCCTGCGGCGATCGAGTCTGCGGGACCCGCGACCAGACTCACAGGGGTCCCACCAGCACACGAGCACGCAGGGCGGCATTAAAGTTTGGACGTACCTGTACACCAATATGCCTGCCCGTGCCATTCTGCCGACGTACATCGGCATGCGCTGGTCGGGAAGTGGTTAAGAGAGTGTCCATAGCACTCCTTTTTTGTGGGCTTTCTTGTGCACCATCTTTAGAAGAGGCTTCCTTCTTTGATGCAGTGTGCGGCGTATGGTCTGAGCACTGAGAGGCTGACCCCCCACCCCTTCAACCTCTGCAGCAATGCTGGCAGCACTCATACATCTATTTCCCAAAGACAACCTCTGAATATGACGCTGAGCACATTCACTCAACTTCTTTGGTCGACCATGGCGAGGCCTGTCCTGAGTGGAACCTGTCCTGTTAAACCGCAGTATGGTTTTGGCCACCGTGTTGCAGCTCCGTTTCAGGGTCTTGGTAATCTTCTGATAGCCTAGGCCATTTTTATGTAGAGCAACATTTTTTTTTTTTTTATTAAAGATCCTCAGAGAGTTCTTTGCCATGAGGTGCCATGTTGAACTTCCAGTGACCAGTAAGAGAGTGAGAGTGATAACACCAAATTTAACACATCTGCTCCCCATTCACACCTGAGACCCTGTAGTACTAATGAGTCGCATGACACCGGGGAGGGAAAATGGCTAATTGGGCCCAATTTGGACATTTTCACTTAGGGTTGTACTCACTTTTGTTGCCAGCGGTTTAGACCTTAATGGCTGTGATAAGTTATTTTGAGGGGACAGCAAATTTACATTCTTATACAAGCTGTACACTCACTACTGTACCTTGTAGCAAAGTGTAATTTCTTCAGTGTTGTCACATGAAAGATATAATAAAATATTTACGAAAATATGAGGGGTGTACTCACTTTTGTGAGATACGATATGTAGGTTGTTTGCCCCTGTTCTGTAGACTGTCTTCTAAGGTCATTCACCCAGTGTGCTGATAGGGAACATCATTTTGGGGTTTGCTCTCATTCCTCTTCCAACACATGCTTTTTCCTGATACTGTGTACAGCATAGCACTTAGTACCCAATGGGTCTTGGTACATTCTCTTCTTATCTCTGTTATATTAAATGTCACTCATCTATGTTCTTCTGGGGCTCGTGCAGGACTTCTTGGCAAGCAGAGCCTCCTTTTCTGGTTGAAGAGGAGGTGTTCCTCATGAAAGCAGATTCTTCCTCTCTCTGTTACCCCCGTAGCAATAGTTCTGCTTTGGCTTCCTTCCCTTGTTCTGCTATTTGTGGCCGGGTGTCTTGGAAGCCAGTTCTTCTTGCCTCCCTGGTGCTTCTTATTGCCTTTATGGGCATTTAAAATTTTCCCTCCCACACCCTGTTGGAGAGCATGACACATGTTCTCCTTAGGGCAGGGGTGTCAAACTCCAATTTCATTGCGGCTGCATTACTCTCAAAGGGCTGGTTGTATCTGGGGTGCAATACGTACAGAGTTTAGGAATGCCTAATGTACAGAGTGCAGCTCCAGAGGTGACCTATGCACAGAGTGCAGGGGTTCGCTACGTAGAGAGTGCAGAGGTCTGGAGTATGCTATGTACAGAGTGCAGGGTTCAGGAGTGCATTACGTACAGAGTGCAGAAATTAGGGGTGTGCTGTGTACATAGTTCAGGGTTTAGGGGTGCACTATGCACAGTGTGCAACCCCAATGGAGTTCTGCCACATTCTAACTGCAAAACTGAGAAGGCCACGTGAAAAGGCCTAGCAGGCCCTGCTTTTGACATAGGCATTAAGAGGTGGAGTCAGGCATGACATCTGCGCTATGTGCCACATTTTCCCTTGGCACATGACCCCTCTTTTCTTTGCTTCCTTAAAGGGAGGTAGGGTCCTTAGGCCCTTTACAGTATCTAGCATCTGTCCTTTTCCCTTGTGCAGAGCCTGATTTTCTTGAGCCTCCATTGTCGCTTGCTCAAGCTGTAAGTTGGTTTTGCTGTTGCCTGTTTTTTTTCGGGTCCATTGACCCTTAATTTTTTTTCTTGCCCACCAGTAGTAGAAGCTTTACCAAAGATGGAAAGTGCTCCCACTGCACTTCACCCACATGCTTGAATGGAGCTTTGTAAGGCTGTACTGTTGAATGCACACATTTTATTACCGGTTTGCTCCTACAGTAACTGTATTGAACAGTTTTTACCACTATGGTTTCCCTAATTGTTTCAGACATCTTTTATATATATATATATATATATATATATATATATATATATATATATATATATATATATATCTCTCTCTCTATATATATATATATATATATATATATATATATATATATATAAAATCTATGTATGTATGTATATGTGTATGTTTACGGTCATTTACAGGCATACCAAGCTGTCCAAAAGTGATCGTAACAAATTGTGTGGTGAGGTAATTAAAAATACTGCTACAAATGTTTAAGCATAGTTTTTTTTCTTTTTTTGTTTTTTATTATAAGAAATATTTAAGCTATCAAAGTAGAGCTGCACGATTAATCGTTAAAAAATTGCAATCTCGAGTCAACCCATCTCACAATCTTAAACCGGCATCTCCACGATTCTATGTAAACAATGCAGAGCCATTCTCTGCTCACTCACAGCTGTCAAAAAAAAAAAAAAAAGAGCCTCCGGCCAATGTTCATCAACATTGCGAGATAACTATAAACAATGTATCGTTTGGTTAATTTAGATCAAAGAGATAACCTTCGTTCCCCCCCAGGCAAATCCGTCCATCCGATCGGGTGAAGGCACCGCCATTCTAATTAATATAGGTTTCCTACTGTTAACTAGTATAGGTTTTGCATGGTGATTTGTGAATGGCCAGCTTGTCTTCTGGGGGACACACAGGTCCCAGAAGACAGTGGGGGGGCTCACCACACAAGAGGACATGACATGCTGCGCCGCAGCCTGGCTGGAACGGAAGTACACTTAGTACTTCAGAAAAGGTGGGTTCGAAACAAAAAAAAATGCCCAAAAACAAGTGATGGAGGGGGTCGTCTTTCCTTTAAGACAAAGTTCTAAAAGTGGGTGGAACTCTGCTTTAAAGAGTAATTCTGATGCTTAAGTTAAAAACCAGTATTTCTTGATAGAAAATTAATTAGAACCCCCAAACATTTCCCAATTTTTTTGTATAATGTGAAAGCTGATGTTACGCCACAAAAATCGTGGGAGAATCGTGATCTTTATTCTAAGGGGAAAAAAAACGTGATTCTCATTTTTCTTTTCCAAAATTGTGCAGCTCCTATTTTTACAATGAACATTGCTGATAATTGGCTTTTCCTAACGTGTAGCTATTTCTGTTTCTGAATCTGTGGTTTTTATTTTATTTTTTTTCTCTTCTAGGAATTTAAGGGAAGCAAAGGACAATGCTATAGCCGAGAAAGAGCGAGCAGTTGCTGCTGAAAGAGAAGCTCTGGCAAAATCTGATCAGATATTAGAACAGTAAGTAATGGTTTGTCGTGGGTAATTGCCAACTATACAAGTATTATATGTGTGTAGCAAAGAGATTGGACTATTGACAGTGCTATGTGGATTACAATCCAGCTACTGCCACACAAGATTGCGCCAGCAGGTGGCACTGTAGTTGTTATATGGAAGGGGGTCACCTACTTGTTGCAATACTTTCTGTCAATCGTTTTCTAAAGAATGTTTAAAAGAGGACCAAACGGTCAGATCTTGCTTTTATTTGTTATATCAGAGCAGCAAAAATGTTCCCACAGCTATGTATTGTGAGACCTACCCAAATGGATTTATTGAAAAAAATTTTTTAGGTAGGCACTCAGACCTCACAATTGATGATAAATCTGAAACGAATTGCACAATTCTTTTCTACCATGCGTTCCAGTTTAGCAGAAATGTACTTAACATCAGCAGGGCAAGTAACCACTGTAAAGATCCACCTGGCATATATTAAAAACATACATGACACTCTGCTGTAAGTGCCCCAAATATACTTCCGCTGACAGTTGAGAAGTTGTGATTGCACGTTATTTGTACATTTCCATTATTGATGGAGCGATCTTTAAAGTGGTGTTATACTCAAAAACAAAAAAGTATTATTTTGTAGCTTACCAAATATTAGATGTGGCAGCAGCATTTGTTTCCTTTTTTATACTTTTTTTTTTTTTTTTTTTTTTTTTTTTGGGGGATTTTTCAACTTTAACAGACCAAACTGTCTAGCAAAAGTGTCAGAGGGTTAGAAGGCTGGAACTAACCATTTAACACTGACAGGGGTCAGTACAATGATCAACTTTTATTCATGTAAACCACTCCCCTTTTATCTAGAAAGGCAGCAGCTGGGGATGTGTACACACCGTGATGCTTTGCTTCATGACAGAAATTATACCCCTTGTTGCGTTCGGGTACTAGAAACGCAATCTAGTCAAGTAAATGGGGGCCGCACTGCAAGAGCCCCACAACCGTCTGCAATGCACATGGTTGTCCGGCATTTAAATAGGTGATAAGGAGGCAATACAACGCCTCCTAGCCACCTGTCAAATACTCTCTGAAGATCGGAATGCTCTTCAGGGAGCAAGACAAATGTAAAAGAAGTTTAAAACCTTTATCCCAAAAAGAAGAAAGTTGTTGCCCTAGTTCTGCTTTAACCACTTACAGACCGGACCATTTTGCTGGTCAAAGACCAGACCACTTTTTGCGATTCGGCACTGCGTCGCTTTAACTGACAATTGCGCGGTCGTGCGACGTGGCTCCCAAACAAAATTAACGTCCTTTTTTCCCATAAATAGAGCTTTCTTTTGGTGGTATTTGATCACCTCTGCGGTTTTTATTTTTTGTGCTATAAACAAAAACAGACAATTTTGAAAAAAACGCATTTTTTTAAACATTTTTGTTAAAATAAATATCCCCCAAAAATATATAAAAAAACATTTTTTCCCTCAGTTTAGGCCAATAAGTATTCTTCTACATATTTTTGGTAAAAAAAAATCGCAATAAGCGGTTATTAAAGTTATAGCGTTTACAAAATAGGGATAGTTTTATGGCATTTTTATTAATAATTTTTTATTATTTTTTTTTTTTACTAGAAATGGCGGCGATCTGCGATTTTTATTGTGACTTCAACATTGCGGCGGACACATCGGACATTTTTGACACATTTTTGGGACCATTGTCAGTTATACAGCAATCACTGCTATATAAATGCAGTGATTCCTGTGTAAATGACACTGGCAGTGAAGGGGTTAACCAGTGGGTGGCAGTCTAGGTGTTAAGTGTTTCTAGGGGTGTGTTACTAACTGTGGGGGGTTGGGCTTTTATTTACTGAACACTGATCTCTTCTCCAATCACATGGAGCAGAGATCAGCGTCACTAGTTGCTAGGCAGAATGGAGAAATGCTGTTTACATGGCATTTCCTCCATTCAGCCGTCCCGTGAGACGATCATGCCCGCGGCGAACAAGTCCGTGGGACCTGCGACCGGACTCACGGGGTCCCAACCGGCACGCGAGCGCGCCGGCGGCAGCGCGCTCGCTATGGCAGGGTGGCATTGAAGATTGGACGTACCTGTACGCCAATATGCCTGCCCGTGCCATTCTGCCGACTTACATCGCCGTGCGCCGGTTGGGAACCGGTTAATACTGGTTCACAGCACAAAAAAGCACTTAAGATATATTTTCCGGATGCGTTTCTGCATGTGTAATTTTAACACGTTTTGACGCATTTCCGGATGCATTACAAATGCTGTTTTTTCCCTGTGTTCTTTTTCTGCTTTACTGGGGTTTGGTGCGTTTTTGATGTGTTCTGGTGCATTCCGTTACATTTTTCCGCGTTCCAGTACAGTCCAGTGCAGGAAAAAGGCGTCCTGGAACTGATTGCACTTGTGTGAACTATCCCATTGGCACCCATATAACATACTTTCTGTTTGGTTTACAAACTTTTTTATTAAAGTATATAAAATATATACATTGGTGTGACAAGATACATAAGAGTGGATGTCGCAAGTATAATCATGAGTCATAAGGCAAAAAGACAATTCAGAAGCTTACGAACCATCAGAAAACATGGGTCAATAATAGTACAAAAATAGATATATAGAGAATACGAAAGATATACCAAAGGGTATTGATCTCACAGATCATGGTAACTTATATAGGTACTATATTATTTTAGGACAGAAAAATATGTCTGAGTCTTCCAAGCCTCCCGTTTGCGATCAAACAGGTGCATTTTATCCTGTATATAGAATCCTTCCCATCAACAATACCCCATCAACCCTATCTAGGATTGAGGACAGGGAGACCGTTGGGCACTTCCAATGTAGAGCAATAGCGCATGAGGTCAATACACAAATGGTGTGAATTATTCTTTCCTTCCGGGTAAGGACACCCGGAATGGATAGGATACATTGAAATTGTAAGATTTAAAATTGTGCCTGATATTGCTGAGGCTATAGTGGAATTTGTTTTTCACGCCGAGGAAAAATGCCCACAGTCCCAAAAATAAGATTTTTACATCATACTTACCTGTAAAATTCTTTACATCGTGGGACACAGAATCAGGCTAATATTCCTTACCTCCTGGGTTATCATTCATCTCCAGGTGAATGGACACTGGTAGACCAAAGGTCTTTAGACAGGTAGTGAGCCCCTATCTAACCCCTCCCACACAGGAAGCACTTCAGTTTTGTAGCAAGCACTGAATCCTCAAAAAAAGAGGGGAGGGATCTCTGCGTACCATGATGTACTCAGAATAGGATTTTACAGGTAGGTAAAAATCTTATTTCCTGACAGACTCCATGGCAGCAACGTGTGGGTTAAGTCCCGCCTCCGCTACCCATAGGACACTACTCCCATAAATCTTTGCTCCCTGCCCCTGGCCGTGTTCTTTTTTTGTCCTCCTCCGAAGGACCCAGAGGTGGTCTTTCTACATGAAGATTTTTCATCCCCACGATCGAGGTCGGCCGGTCTGCGACTCTGGGTCTGGAAAGTCGCATTACTCCGCTAAGCCCTAGCTATTAGCAGGGTATGGAGTGGGCAGTGGAAGAGGCGCTGTGAAGAAGCCCATGTCCTGGCCACTGGCAGGCAGGCTGCGCATTGGTCGGATAGCCAGCTATTAGCAGGTGACCTGTTTTGCCCCCTGGAAAGTCCGGTGTCATCTTACCTTATCTTCGGCCGAGTGATCGATCGTGGTGGGAGTGGTGAGAGGTTCTAAAAGTTCTTTATGGCAGCAGTTTTTGTATTTTATTATCTGTCTTCGTTTGTTTCTGTTTGTTTGTATGTGCAGGCATGGCGGCTGGTTCTTCCGCGTTCCAGCCGCCGTTCTACTTCCGGGTTTGCGTTTTTGGGCGTACTGCGCATGCGCGAACGCGGTTGAGATCGAGGCTTGGTTTCGCGCATGCGCAATAGCGGCAAATTGCCGCTGTTTCGCGCACAGGCACGGCGGTGACGTCACAGGGGCGGGCTATTTAAATGTGGAATTAGTCTGCAAGCTTTGGGAATGCTTGCGGGCTGTTGCGGTGACTTCCCCCTGCCTCTGTGTTGCATCCACTGGTAAGTGGCATTCTGGGATAGGGAGGCTATCCCTTCCCTGTCCCTTGCACTGATCCCTTGTCATCTTTTCAGCGCGTATGGATATCGCTGAGGACATGGATTCCTTACCGCCTGTTTGTGGCCAGCCCTCTCATAAAAGGTATTTCTAATGATCTCCTGAAGGTCTGGTGGGGGAGGGGTATTTATCTGTTAGCTCTGTCCTGATGTCTTGTCTCTGTGGTTTCTTGTCTTGTTCCTTTTTCAGCCCTTCCAGGTCAGAACAGCATCGCAGCTCTCATAGAGGGAGCGACTCCTCCAAGTCGCATCACCGGCACTCCTCTTCCAAATCTAAACATTATGGTTCCTCCTCAAGATCAGGACACCGTAGTGAAGAAAGATCGCACTCCTCGAGGACTCAATCTAGTCACTCAGCTAGTGCCTGTTGGGGGTGCAGAGCTCTTGTACCGGCAGGAAAATCTTTATGCGACCCTTGCTACGCCAAGGCTTCCAATGAAAGGGGTGACGCGGATCAACAACTTAAAACCCTGGTGGAAAAAGTTGTTAAGGAGTCCCTCAGAAATATTGAGGGCCAGTCCTATGCTCCCCCGGCAGAGCAGCCACTTTCTCCAGGAAGGGAGACTCAGCTGCAGGATACTTGGGAATCCTCTGCGCATAGCCACCCCTCAGCTGCCATATCTGACAGTGACTCTGATGAAAGTGATCCCTGTGTGGGCTTTGATTTCGCTCCTCTGGTCAGAGCTGTTAGAGAGACACTGAACTGGGAAGATTCTGTGGCTGCTCCTTCCAAACGAAGAAAATTCTTTAAGCAATTAAAGAAGGAACGGATTAATTTTCCTTTTATCTCTGAGCTAGGTGAGATTATCACAGATGAATGGGGCAAGGTGGAGAAGAAAAACTCCATGCTATCAAAGGTTTCGAAACTCTATCCTTTCAATGAAGAAGAGGTGAAGCATTTGGAGTCAGCGCCATTGGTAGACGCAGCAGTCATGAGGCTGGTGAAACATGTCACTCTTCCCTTAGAGGATACCGTGTCTTTTAAGGACGTTCTGGACAGACGAATTGATGCTGATTTGAAGAGAGTGTATCTCACAGCAGGAATGGCCTGTAAGCCAGCGCTAGCTCTGGCCGCTATGTCCAAAGCAATGGAGATATGGACAGATAGTGTAGATGAGACACTTAGAAATATCTCTGAAGATACAGCTAAGAGCTCGCCTATCCAAGAGCTTAGGCTGGCCTCCGCCTTTCTTGGGGAGGCCTCTATCGACATTATACGCATGGTGGCTCGGGTGATGCTTTCTTCTGTTACGGCTAAACGGGCTCTTTGGCTCCGCCCCTGGCTGGCAGACCCAGCCTCAAAACAAGTATGGTGCCGCATCCCCTTTGAAGGGTCCTCCCTTTTCGGCAATAAGTTGGATGAGGCTATTACCCGAGCCACTGGTGGGAAGTCGGGGTTCCTCCCCCAGGACCGGCGTTTGCAAGCCCAGAGAAGGTCTTTTCCAAAGAGACAGTACCAGGAACGAGCCAGGGAAGCTCGCAGTTACAGACCAGGCCGTGAATTTTCCAGGTCCTGGAAATCAAGACAATCCTCTTTTAAAAAATCTACAAAAAGTGATTTGAAGGGAGAGAGGGAACCAACTAAATCCTTTTGAGGTTGGGCCCGCTCAGACAGGGCAGGTGGGGGCTCGTCTTTTCCACTTTCGCCATGTCTGGGCGGCCTCGATCCAAGACTTCTGGACCATCAAGACCGTCTCCTCAGGTCATGTTTGGACCTTCAAGGAATCTCCCAGACTCAGATGGGTCCCCACCTCTCTCCCGGCTTCAGACGAAAAAAGGCTAATTCTTCTAGCCTACGTGGAATCTTTGTTGGCTCAAGGCGCCATTATCCATGTTCCAGTCATTCAGCGAGGCATGGGAATCTACTCTCCTTTGTTTATGGTCCGGAAAAAGAGCGGGGCCTGGAGGCCGGTCATAGATCTAACCCACTTGAACAGTTTTATCAAAAAAGAAAAATTCAAGATGGAGTCTTTATCCACAATTCAACAATCTGTCCAAGCAGGGGACTGGATGGTCTCCATAGACCTCAAGGACGCCTATTTTCATGTCCCAGTTGCAGAAAATTACCAACAGTATCTCCGCTTCTCCGTGGGCGAAAGCCATTTTCAATTTACTTGCCTTCCCTTCGGGCTATCAACTTCTCCTCGTGTATTTTCAAAAGTACTGTTGGCAGTGGTAGCTCTTCTGAGAACCAAAGGGATTAGTCTACATCACTACCTAGACGACCTTCTGTTGTTGGCTCAAGACAAGGATCAACTTCTGGTACACAGAAAGCAGGTCATCTCCACCCTACAGGAATTCGGGTGGATCTTGAACTTGGAGAAGAGCCAGCTGGTCCCATCTCAGCGGCTGGTGTTCTTAGGGGCCCTATTCAACACTGTCAGAGGCACCATCTCATTACCAGAAGAGAAGTTGTCAGTGGTCAGGGACAGAATCCGTCCAGCCCTCTCTGCCTCTCCTCTCCAGGCTCTCCAGTGCCTGAAAATTATAGGCACTATGGTAGCGACAATCCCGATGGTGAGGTGGTCACAGTGGAGGATGAGGCCCTTTCAGAAGGGTTTCCTTCATCAATGGTCAGGCAGCAAAACCCAGCTGATTCGGATCACCTTATCCATGAGGAATTCCCTTCTGTGGTGGCTCCAACGGGAAAATCTCTGCAACTGCCATTCCATTCTCCCCATCTCATGGGTCACCATAACAACAGATGCCAGCAACAGGGGTTGGGGCGCCCACTGTCTGGCGGAAGTGGCTCAGGGCACCTGGATTCTCCCCTCCAGAGGGACGGTGTCGAACATCCTGGAGTTAAGGGCAGCCTTTCAAGCTCTGCTAGCCTTTCGGCATCTGATTTCGGGAGCCTCGGTCTCACTCAGGCTAGACAATACCACAGCAGTGGCGTACATAAGAAGGCAAGGGGGTACCCGAAGTCTATCCCTTCTCCAGGAGGTGGAACCGATCATGACCTGGGCTCAGAGGAACCTGAAGGATCTGACAGCATTTTATGTCCCAGGGATTCAGAACGTTCAGGCAGACTTTCTTTCCCGGATACTTCTGGACAACAACGAGTGGTCTCTCCACGAGGAAGTGTTCAACTGGATCCTGACAATGGGGCTCTCCCCAGAAGTCGACCTGTTTGCCTCCCCTTGCAACAAAAAACTGGAGAAGTATTATTCAAGGTACAGGGATCCTCAAGCCTACGGGGTGGATGCCTTGACAGAGAAATGGTGGTTCCACAAGGCCTATGCCTTTCCCCCAACTCCTATTATTCATCAGTTCCTGAGGAGACTCAGGTCAGAGACAGCAGAAGTGATAGCCATAATTCCCTATTGGCCCAACAGACCCTGGTTTCCGCTTCTGATGCTCCTCAGTGTCAGGGATCCAATTCCTTTACCATCCAGGCCAGACCTTCTGTCTCAAGGGTCGAGATTACATCCTTGCCCGGATCACCTGCGCCTAAAGGCTTGGTTTTTGAAAGGGGACGGTTGAAGGCTTTAGGCTGTCCTGAAGAAGTCATTCCCACTCTTCTTAGTGCTCGAAGAAGCAGTACTAACCGGGTATATGAGAGAATTTGGGCGAAGTTTGCAGATCACTTGTCTTCAAGGTCCAGTTCCTGTAATACCCTGACAGTCCGGGACGTCTTAAGCTTCTTGCAATCAGGATTGGATATCTCCCTTTCGGTTAGTTCTCTCTGGGTCCAGGTTTCAGCAATTTCAGCTTTTTCTGGAGTCGCATGGGCCAATCATCCCTTGGTCTAACAATTCTTCAAAGGAGCAGTCAGGCTTAGGCCACAAAGGAAGCCTAGATTCCCCAAATGGGACCTTCCATTGGTTCTAGATTTCTTCTCTCAACTTGACAGAACACTCTCAATCAGAGAATTAACCCTTAAAACATCTTTTCTGGTAGCCATAACTTCGGCGAAGAGAATCTCCGAAATTCAGTCTCTAGGTACAAAGGAACCTTTTTCTCACCTTCTTTCCAGATAGGGTAGTCCTAATTCCGATGTTGGGGACAAACCCCAAGGTGACCTCTGTTTTCCATGAAAACCAGGAAATCACTCTTCCTACCTTCAATTCTGCTGGAAGTCAAGATCCACATCCACTTGATTTGGGAGTTACTCTAAAACAATATCTGGATATTACAGCTTCTTTTCGTCAATCTGACTTCCTCTTTGTACTATTTAACGGGAAAAGTAGAGGCGCCAAGGCCTCCGTTAGATCCATCGCTGCTTGGGTGGTTCAGGCAATTCAATGGGCTTAGAGAGAGAAGGGCTTGGCTCCTCCTGAGGCGGTTACAGCTCACTCTACCAGAAGTCTCTCAACCTCATGGGCAGCTTCGCGCCACGTTGCACCTGATGTAATCTGCAGAGCGGCCTCCTGGTCTTCTATTCATACTTTCATGTCTCACTATTGTGTTGAGCCAGCTTCTTTATCCTCTGTTGATTTTGGTTTGAAAGTCCTGTCGGCCGACAGTGTTAAATAAATCTTTTGTTCAGCATTTTTGCCCACCCGGGTGTGTTTGGCGAGTTATTTCCCACACGTTGCTGCCATGGAGTCTGTCAGGAAAATGGAAAATTCCTATCAAAATACTTACCGTAATTTTCCTTTCCTGATGGACTCCATGGCAGCAGGAGTTCCCTCCCAAATGGCTGGAGTAGGCTAGTTACCGAACACGGCCAGGGGCAGGGAGCAAAGATTTATGGGAGTAGTGTCCTATGGGTAGTGGAGGCGGGACTTAACCCACACGTTGCTGCCATGGAGTCCATCAGGAAAGGAAAATTACGGTAAGTATTTTGATAGGAATTTTCCATTTTTCTTCTTCATACATCATGGGACACAGAGTCCAGCTAATATTCATTACCTGCTAGGACGTCCCAGAGCAATAGCCTTGAGGGGAGTGAGACACCCTGCGCTGTACACTGCAGCCGAAAGTTGAATCCTCGGCTGCTCGAACATTCACTTGACAATATTTTGTGAACGTATGCACTGAAGACCAGGTAGCAGACTTACAAATCTGAGCCACAGATACCTTATGGCGAAAAAGCCAAGGAGGTTCCTACACCCCTGGTAGAATGAGCTCTCACCTTAAAGGGAGGAGTTTTATGTTTCAGACCATAGGCCTGTTTACGGACCCAATTGGCAATGGAAGCTTTGGAAGCTGCCTGCCCCTTCTTGGGTCCTTTTGGTAGAAAAAAAAAGTGATCCTCGAATCTCCACTGATCTAGACAAATGTACCTTGACTGCCCGGACAACGTCCAAAGAATGCAGTTGTCTCTCTACCGCCGAACGAGGCTGGGAGAAAAAAAGGCAAAATAATGTCTTGATTTAAATGAAAGGCCAACACCACTTTTGGCAAAAAGGATGGAACCGATCGTAACACATGTCATGGTGAAAGATCAAGTATGGCTCCCTGCACGAAAGGGCCGCCAACTCCGACACCCTTCTAACGGAAGTGATAGCCATCAGGAAGGCTAGCTTGTGTTAGAGCAAGTCTAATGGAATTTCCTTAATAGGTTCAAATAGAAAATCTAAACAAGTTTTCTCCTCTATAGGGGGGACTTTCAAGTAGGATGAATCGCCAATGAAATATAAAGCATGTATTAAAAAGTATTTAAAAATTCTACTTTTTAATACATGCTTTATATTTCATTGGCGACTCATCCTACTTGAAAGTCCCCCCTATATAGGAGAAAACTTGATTCAATTTTCTATCTTTTTTGGGATGAGGTTGGGGCTGTGACTTGTAGCACTTTTTTAAATTTTTCATTTTTTTTTAATAGGTTCAAATGGTTGTTTCTGTAACACAGCCAACACCAAGTTCAAGTTCCAAGGACACATAGATGACCTAATGGGGGGGGGGGGGGGGGGAAGCAAGCGAGTTGCCCCCTGCTTAAAGGTTTGGATCAGTGAATGGGAGGCTAAAGGCCTCTGGAAGAATACCGCCATCTGGTTAATACCTTGAAAGGCGGTTTCTCTAACTACTAGATATTTCATACTTTTGCGCAAGTTATCCAGCATTATATCCCAATCTTTTGGAGTAAACCGTGCGCCACAGTCAACTTCCCATCTATAACTTACTTTCAATGCATTTTGATGCAGAAAAAAACGCACTGGACTGCATGTAGTGTGAACTAGCCTTAAAGGGGTTGTAAAGTCTAAACCTTTTTTACCTTAATGCATTCGTTGCATTAAGATAAAAAATGTTTAGGTGTCTGCATCGCCTCCTCAGCCCGCTTTATTACCAGAGACCCCTTATGATCCAGCGCTGTGGATGCCCACAGATCATTTCTCCCCTCACTTCCGGGTCTCTCTGGCTTTGGTTTGGCACCAGGAGCCATTGGCTCCCAGTGATGTCAGTCAAAGCCAGTAATGATGGAGCTGGGGTGGGGCTGAGTCCCTCTGTCTGTGTCAATGGACGCAGCAGAGGTACTAGGGTGCGAGCACTCACGAGTGCCACTTCCAATGGGGGCACTGGACAGGGTGAAGGGGCCAGAAGCACCGGCAGGCGACACGTAAAGAGGAGGTTCCCCGCTGCTCTGAATCTGCTAGTGCATCTAACACTATCCTCACCCCATACTGACAATCCTGCTGTCCAAGGATGTATCCTCTAGTGGAGAGGAGACATCCAAACAGGAAGTGTTACTGCCTGACTCATCATTTTTATCAATAAAATTTCAATAAATTTGATTTTTGTTTTGGGGTGTAACCGTGCTTTAAGCTTTTTCACAGGTTCCTCTACTGTCTATTGCTCTGAAATATATGACCAGTCTAAAGTGCCAATGAGCATACGATATCTAAATCTGCCTAAAGGCATTGTACACTTTTTCAAATGATTTTTTTGTTTTGAGGTGGAATTCAGAGATAAACCTAACTGCTCCTAAAACTATCCCCCCCTCTCCTAACACCTATGCATATTAACTCGCTCCAGTCCACTTACGTGATCCTGCTCCACATGTCAGCCAGCATTGCTGCAGGGAAGACGATGGAGCACTGAACAAACACAAAGGAGAAGAATGTGCAGCACAGTGGCGGCATCACAAAATCTCACTCCAATTCTTTTGAGACTGGCAGTTTCAGGCCTATAGTATCTTAAAATCTCATGCAGCTAAGAGACTGAAGACACGGAATTGCTCTGCGTTGTCAAGTAGAATTCAGAACAACTGGTTAAATCCAAGGTGGTTTCCTTTCAGTTCCGGCAGGTTGACACTTGCCCTATGTAGAGAAATCCACTTTGACTTTCAATGCCTAAGAAGCTGCCCCAACACAGCACAACCATGTGCATAATATGCTGTTGCAACGTGGCTCCATTTAGTTGAATTGGTAGCATTTGACAGGTGGTACAAAGCACTGCGGCCACCGCATTAATTTACTCTCATCCACTGCCTTTGCAGCTTTAGGGGAAGTACTGTAGATGGGGACAATAAAAACATGGCTCAGCCACCTGTTTTTTTAACTGCTCCCAAACACAAATGTTAGCAAGGCCGTATGCTTATTGAAATATGCTTTTCTAATGCTAGATGCATGTACGCCAGCACTGTGTGTTGATAATTACCTGATAAGCAGGTATACCTAAGGGTAGGTGCCACTGCAAATACATCTTCTGAAAATACTGGTTCTCTCTGCATCTTGATTAGTAACAAGTATGCAGATTGTAAGTATTACATTTTCTGATCTGCGTGCCTGTTTGTGGTCAGAAACAGCCAGGAAACTAGCATTCACTGCATTTCTAAGATTATTAATAGCTTATGTCCATCAGGTGCATTGTTTACATTCCATCTTTTTAGTTTGAAGACCTTTTGGAATCCTAGTGGTATTCTTGGTATGGTAGACTAGACCCATCACACACAGGAAACCGAAAACCTTTAAAGAGGTTGTAAACCCTGTTACACCACTTGTACCTACAGGTAAACCTGCATGGTTTAGGATATAATTGCTATATACGCTTCTACCGACATCATCAGTGCATGCACCCTGAAGAAACGGCTTGCTCGTGCCGTTTCTTCAGCAGCGTGCTGTTACCATAGCATACGAGGGAGTGGTGTCATGGCAGCATATGCAATGCATACTAGCTCATTATGCCTTTGTCTTACAGGGTTGTTTTTTTTTGTTATTTTTTTTTGAAGGGGGTTTACAACCACTTTAACAAACTGGGAATGGCTTGCATCCCCTTATAATGGTCTGCCTACGTAAAAAGACAGCACATCCGGGATGATAGGGCTTTTGTTACCAATCTGATTATACTTTTCAAATTTTATTATTGTTTGTAGATGTTACTAGAAGATAAAAATGAAAAAAGGTAAAGTTTTAGGCTAAATTCACACACTGGGGTTTATTTACTAAAGCTCTGCATAGAAATCAATTAACTTCAACTATTTTATTTCTTTTTTCTTTTTTTTTTTTCTCCATCAAAGCCTAATTGAAGAAGCTGATTGGCTACCATGCAGAGCTGCCTGTTTTTCCACACTAGATCATTGTTGGGGCACATAGAAAACAACTGATTACAATTTTTTACACTGCACCACACACACCAGCCACTGATGTGAATAGACCCTTTAAAGATATTTTAAACCCCAAAAAAAAATGTAATATATTGCAACTTATTAGTCATTTGATGTGGTGACTACTGTTTTGGTTTTATTTATTTTTTAGACTTTTTTCACTCTATCTTCCCCTGGGGATCTGGTCAGTAAGGCCTTATGCACACTGGACATTTTTGCAGCTGTTCCTAGGCGCATCTGGCTTTTTTTTCCCTGCCTCTAAATTCCCCTGCATGTTAGCCTATGTGTCCATGCGCACACAGGCTTGCAGTAGAGTTTAGAAACATTGGTGAAACAGGGCTTACAATAAACCACCCTATGACGCCTTCTGTATTATATAGAAATCGCTTTCATTCTTTTAGGCCAAAATGTAGTCTGCTACATTTCTGTGGTAAAAAAATAACCCAAATCAGTGTATATTATTTAGTGAAAATTATAAAGCAATTTTACTCAACCAGGGTTCCATGAAACCCTAGGGTTCCTCCAGAGGTTGCTAGGGGTTCCTTGGACAATAAGCAATTTCTGTATAAGTGCCCACTGACACCAATGCTATGTAAGGGGGTAATTCTTTCCAATGTCCACAAGTGTAAGGAGCATGCTTCCAGCTGAATATAACATATGTTGTAGATCTAGTCATTTTTAGCAGGGGTTCCCTGAGACCGGAAGTTATTTTAGACCCCTTTCACATTGGGCGCTTTTCAGGCATTCTAGTCCTAAAATTAGCGACTGAAAATCGCTTCTCAAGCCATTCCAGTATGTAAGCCAGAGTGCTTTCACACTGGCGCAGTGCACTTGCAGGATGGGAAAAAAAAGTTCTGCAAGCAGCATCTTTGGGGTGGTGCGGGAGCAGTGTGTACACCGCTCCTGCACTGCCCCTGCCCATTGAAATAAATGGGCAGCGCTGTTAAGTGCCTGCAAAGCACTTCAGCAGCACTGAAACATGGATACTATTAACCCTTTCTTTGGCCGATAGCGGGGGTTATGCCCCGCTAGCGCCTGAAAAGCCACACTATAACAGTGGCAGAACAGTGGTAAACCGCCACTAAAACTAGTGGGGCTTTACCGCTATTACCGGCACTGCCCCAGTTTGAAAGGGGCCTTTAAAGTGGATGTAAAACCCATTCATGAAATCTGACCTGGGCACATATATCTATAGTATTTACTTATCTCTCTCCAAAGCCCTACGTCCTGGGGCTTTCTGCTGCTCCATTCTTTTTTTATCAGCATGATAACGTATGACAAGTTCTCAGGAAAAGGAGATAAAAACCGCTGGAAATTTGTGTTGGGGAGCGACAGATAAGCAGAGAACATGTCTATTTACAGCACAGCTCTGCAAGTTTCTTTATTCCTTTGCCTATGTGGAGTCCAGGCCGGGGGGTGCCTTTCCTCCAATCAGCTCACACACAGTGTATGCCCAGACTCCCCTCCCACCGCTGAAACAGGAAGAAAAATGTCTAACACCATGTGCACTTTCTTATGAGTGTAGAAAGGGGAAGGCAGTAGATGTACATGTACAATTTGTGGAGGGAGATTTGTTTCTTCTGTGTATCATCTGAGGCTGTTCACTTCACTATATATAGATAAAGAAATATTTATTATCATGATGTATTGATGACTTATCTTCCCCTAAAAGGCCAGGACCATACAAATACCTTCAAAATAGCCCCCTTTTGGAAAGTAGACACCCCATGGTATTTAGTAAGTGGCACAGTGAGTTTTTTATTTAAAGGATGGGTTCATCTTTTGGAACATGTTACATGTTCCATCTGATTTTAGGGTAGAACATGTAACTAACATGTTCCCGGTGCTTCAACCTCCCAGCAGCAGCAGTACGGGGAGACAGTCCCGGTGTGTATGAATGAACTCCAAGCCCTGACATCCTTAGCGACTGTCAGCTTTTAGTTCTCAGTGGAGTGCTGTTGTAGTTCATTGAGTCTAGCCATCGGAGTATCGGCTTACCCGTACTGACAGTTTGCAGAAGACCTGCATGGCATCAGTGATCTGCTGATCACTGGTGCAATGCTTTACAGGCTCCTGCAATAAAAAATGATGTCATTTTTTTTTACCTGCCAAAAAATTGCATTTATTCTTTTTTTTTTTTATTTATTTTTTTTTTTTATGAAGAAAGACCAAATGAAATATGTTTTTTCCTTTCACAGTTTTTGTACAGCATCATCTGATAACTGGTGTGACGGTGATCAGGGACACTGGCTTTTGGCAGTATACAGTATCTCACAAAAGTGATTACACCCCTCACATTTTTGTAAATCTTTTATTATATCTTTTCATGTATCAACACTGAAGAAATTACACTTTGCTACAATGTAAAGTAGTGAGTGTACAGCTTGTATAACAGTGTAAATTTTCAGTCCCCTCAAAATAGCTTGCACAGCCATTGTTGTCTAAACCACTGGCAACAAAAGTGAGTACACCCCTAAGTGAAAATGTCCAAATTGGGCCCAATTAGCCATTTTCCCTTCCAGTGTCATGTGACTTGTTAGTGTTACAAGGTATCAGGTGTGATTGGGGAGCAGGTGTGTTAAATTTGTTTTTATCGCTCTCACTCTCATACTGGTCACTGGAAGTTCAACATGGCACCTCATGGAAAAGAACTCTGAGGATCTGAAAAAAAGAATTGTTGCTCTACATAAAGATGGCATGGGATGTAAGAAGATTGCCAAGACCCTGAAACTGAAATGCAGCATGGTGGCCAAGACCATACAGCGGTTTAACAGGACAGGTTCCACTCAGAACGGGCCTCACCATGGTCAACCAAAGAAGTTGAGTGCATGTGTTTAGTGCCCAACATCCAGAGGTTGTCTTTGGGAAATAGACGTATGAGTGCTGCCAGCATTGTTGCAGAGGTTGAAGGGGTGGGGAGTCAGCTTGTCAGTGCTCAGACCATATGCCGCACACTGCATCAAATTGGTCTGCATGGCTGTTGTCCCAAAAGGAAACCTCTTCTAAAGATAATGAACAAGAAAGCCCCAAAGAAAAAACAGTTTGCTGAAGATAAGCAGACTAAGGACATGGATTACTGAAAACCATGTCACGTGGTCTGATGAGACCAAGATAAACTTATTTGGTTCAGATGGTGTCAAGCGTGTGTGGCGGCAACCAGGTGAGGAGTATAAAGACTTACAGTCAAGCATGGTGATGGGATCGTCATGGTCTGGGGCTGCATGAGTGCTGCTGGCACTGGGGTGCTACAGTTCATTGTGGGAACCATGAATGCCACCATGCACTGTGACATACTGAAGCAGAGCATGATCCTCCACCTTTGGAGACTGGGCAGCGGGGCAGTATTCCAACATAAGGACCCCAAACACACCTTCAAGACGACCACTACCTTGCTAAAGAAGCTGAGGGTAAATGTGATGGACTGGCCAAGCATGTCACCAGACCTAAACCCTATTGAGCATCTGTGGGCCATCCTCAAGTGGAAGGTGGAGGAGCGCAAGGTCTCTAGCATCCACCAGCTCCATGATATCCTCATGGAGGAGTGGAAGAGGACTCCAGTGGCAACCTGTGAATCTCTGGTGAACTCCATGCCCAAGAGGATTAAGGCAGTGCTGGAAAATAATGGTGGCCACAAAAAATATTGACACTTTGGGCCCAATTTGGACATTTTCACTTAAGGGTGTACTCACTTTTGTTGTCAGCGGTTTAGACATTAATGACTCCGTGTTATTTCAGGGGACAGCAAATTTACACTGTTATACAAGCTGTACACTAGAGTGTTTACTTTTTCCAAAGATGTGATTTTCATATGGCTTTGCTTACGCCCCAAGTCTCAGTGATGTAAAAGATTTTTTAATTGATTAATCGACTAATTATAATGCACATACAGATCTAACTACTTTTAGCTGATTTCCTTGCATTGCAACTCTGCATTAGTCAGTGGTAAATGTGGTATACACTATATACAATCACCCGACACTAGTTAGTTTCCACAATCCAAGGCTTAACTTCACAGTTCACACAAATACGTTTTAAATTCAAACTGTTGCGCTGACATAAGTAATTTTTTTTCCACAGTAGCGTGACAATCCCTCCACCTCTGGTCTAATTAATCACTACCACCTTATGGTATGGACCCCTGTGCAAACAGGTGGTCATGCAAGCGGGTATCAAAAGGGTTAACACAGACCATAAACTTCTCTCACGTCTCCTTAGATCTCAGCAAAGATGCCAGATCATGGGTAGAAAGAAAAGATCTAAGTGCTCACCGCTTAAGTATAAGATTTAATTTTTGTGTTCAAACACAAACTACTCACATAATGATGATATAAACACAGCATGTAAAGCCGACAATTGTGTTAGTTCCATAGGGCAGCAGCAGGTGACATCATGCATAGCTCCTCCCCTGTACGCCTTACGTTCAATCAGAACTTTGACGTCACCGGACTCCTCCCCCTTCCCTTCGGTAGCAGACAGAGGCACTTGGGGAAGGGGGGAGGAGTTCAGTAACGATGTCCGTGACATCACCGGACCTCCGATGGAACTCCCTGAAGCTGGTGGAGAGGTGAGTACCGATCAAAATAATTTTTATCAATCAAAAAAATTAATCGAGGAATTAATCTTTAAAGGAGTTGTAAAGGTTCATTTTTTATTTTCTAAATAGGTTCCTTTAAGCTAGTGCATTGTTGGTTCACTTACCTTTTCCTTCGATTTCCCTTCTAAAAATTTTTTTTCTTTGTTCTTTATCTGAATTTCTCACTTCCTGTTCCTCCTCAGTAACCTGTTCAGTAAGCTGTTCTGGCTGACTAAACACCGCTCGGATGATGGTGTGAAGTTTACTGAGGAGAAACAGGAAGTGAGAAATTCAGACAAGAAAAGAAAAACATTTAGAAAGGAAATCAAAGGAAAAGGTAAGTGAACCAACAATGCACTAGCTTAAAGGAACCTATTTAGAAAATAAAAACGAACCTCAACAACCCCTTTAATTTCCACAGCCCTAATGTATATGCCAAATTTCAAGAAGATTGGATAATATTTAGGGGTTGCACACATTGATCACTTTTATCAAAGCAAAGTCTGTGGGCTTCACTTGATAAGAAGTCATATACAACAATGCTGGATGAAAAAAGTCTGGTTCAAGGCTTTCTAGAAGAACGAGTGAAAATGGTTAACTACATCCAAAATGTCCTAAAAGACGGAAGTCATCCAAGAGAAGACTACAAAGAGTTATTACAACACTAGCTCCTTTACCTAGGAGGTTGGTGCAAAAACGACTTCAGTTTCAGGATCCCAGGGGCACTGCATCAAGCAAGGTGGATGACAAAGGCAATATATGCACTTAAAATTGTCCTCTTCACTTAACAGTTGAATATTCCTCAACGACAATTGGAAGGAATGAAACGGGTTGCACATTTTGTCAGCCTCATATATGTTTGCATTTGGCATGAGGCAATTGTAAGTCGATGGGCTCCAAAGAATGATTAGGATATGCTACAGCTTTTGAGCACAATGCAGATGTCAAAAAATGTGCTCTCACAGTTGCTAAGAGACACCTTTGGTATCGTCCAAAAAAGCTAATCCTATGTTTCTTTTTGACAGAACGTATTACTCAGGCTGTTGAGGAAAATATGACTAAAAATTTAGAAACCAAACCTGCAAAGAAAAGAAGTGAAACGATTAGAGGGTAAAAACATGGTATTTGAAGGAAAAGACCTGAGCCATTTTGTTACAAATCAAACAAAGTCATTCTTTGAACTGTTTGGGGTCCACGACATGACAGAATACAAGGGATTACATCGTTCAAAGTTGATTACCACATGCTGACCGGGCCATAGCCGAAAGACGACTACAGCGCGGTCATGTTTTTCTGGGTGGACGTCCTCCCAGAATCTTGCTCCCGCACGCCCCCGGGAACATCTGTGACCCGGCGGATCACGGTGGCAAGTCATGACACCGGTTTCCGGTTGAAAGGGGAGAGATGACAGCAGCGCTGTGGGCTGTATGTGTAGTGCCCACAGCACTTCTCAGTGACAATAATCTGCAACCCTGTGCAATACTCTTCCAATACTCTGCAACACTGCAATAAATTTTAAAAGAAACAATTTTTTTTTTTTTTTTTTTTAGCGAATTTTCAGTATTTTTTAATAGCTCAAAAAATAAAAATCCCAGCGGTGATTAAATACCACCAAAAGAAAGCTCAATTTGTGTGAAAAAAAAGGACAACAATTTAATTTGGTTACAGTGTTGCATGACTGAGTAATTGTCATTCAAATTGTGAGAACACTGAAAGCTGAAAATTTGTATGGTTAGGAAGGAGGTTTGAGGCTGGATTCACACCTATGCATTTTTAGTGCTTTTTGCAGATTTGCACTACAGAACGTGTTCCATAGGAAACAATGTTGAATGGACTATAGTACAAATCTGCAAAAAGCACTAAAACTGCATAGGTCTGAATCCAGCTTAAGTGCCCAGTGGTTAATATAACACATGTTTTGCCTATCATATTACCTATTAATCTTAGTGTATAGTTTTAATAGTATTTTAAGTTTGTGATTTCTAGTTTTCCCAATAAAAGTAATTAACATTGCAAATTATTTTTTTTTGCCTTCTTTTACATAACAGATCAAAGTGTGCAACCTCTAAATATTATCCAATCTTCTTGAAATTTAGCATATATATCTTTTACATCACTCAAACTTGGGGCGTAAGCAAAGTCTGCAAAAATTTTACAGTTTATTTTTTTCCATTAGAAAATGAAACACCCTACTCACTACTTTACATTGTTGCAAAGTGTCATTTATTCAGTGTTGTCACATGAAAAGATATAATAAAATATTCAGAAAAATGTGAGGAATGTACTCACTTTTGTGAAATACTGTATATAAAAAAAGTTTTTTTTTTTTTTTTTTTATGTAACTTATTTTTTATTTTTTTTTATCAAATGTTTGCTTATATACTGTCACCAGGACAGTGCAGTGTTACCATAGTGACAACTATGGTGCTACTCTGGGGGATGATCAGGGATTTTTTATTTTTACACTATGATTGCTTATTACAGTGATCACTGTATAAGCAATCCATAGACACAGACAGCACGACTCAGCCCTACTCCGCACCCTCATAAAAGGATTTTGACTGACCACAGTGGGAGCCAATGGCTCCCACAGCCTCAGCAAAGCCTAGGAGACTGGAAAGTGAGAGGAGAATGTTGCTACAGATGGGCACCGTGCTGGATCGAGTGAGGACTTGGGTAGTTACTGAAGGGGGTATACTTTACCTAAGCAATGCATTAAGCAATGCATTAAAGTAAAAAATGTATAGGCTTTAGGACCTCTTTAATGAACATTATGAAGAACTATCCATGTGTAAATGTAAATATCTCTGTGCAGCAATGAAAAATATTAGGGGTTTCATGCATTTACCCCTTGAACACCCATTATGAAAATTAAGTTAAAACATGTGATCTGTTCTGCTTGCCCCTCTGTCCTTCAAATTCCTATAACATTCAGTTCTTGTTTAAATAGTTCTAATCTTAATATGTACTGAATGTATATTACCTCTAGTGAGGGAATGTTACTGTGCATGATTTACAGCCCATGAAACTTGATTTCCAATGATATTTTGCCAAGTATGCATGACTCCTGAACACTTACCCTATGTAACTGCTCAAAATATCGCCTGTATATATGTGCTTTTTTTTTTTCCAACAGACTATAAATGATCTTGACAAAATAGTGCTTTGTTTATTACCGACTATGCCAAAGGCTTTTTCATTGACATATCTGGGTGGACAACATTCCATGACTTTTTAATCTCATGAACAGTCAGTTCTTTACATCTTATGACATCAAAAGTTATGAAGATGAACCTGTGCTTTCAGATTTTTCAAAGCTTGTGAAATATTGGGACATGAGACTTGATAGTTTTGTGTACAGATTCTTTATGAATTTGATTTCAGTGGAAGGCCCGAGTACAGATATGTTGCACTTGTCACTGCCACTGAGGACATACACAGGAATATGTGGGTTAGGTCTCATTCACACTGGCACTATCGAACCTGAATTTATATGTGTTTAGAAAACATTTCTAAATGCATGTAATGATTTTTCAATGGTGCCATTCACACTGTGCATTTACCTGTGTTTTGGTGTTGTCATTTTATCTGCATTTATAGAAAATCGAATTCTGTGCATCCAGGATCCAATTAGAACTTCTAAATGCATGTGGACATGCCAACTAGGGACATCTAAATGCAGTAAAAGGTGATCTGGAAAGCATAAGAGTTGTTTACCCTTCCTGGATCAATTTGCCTGTTTTTAGAAATGCTAAACGCAGAAGTATCAGTACGAATGGTGTGTTTATATTAAACTTTCAGTATGTTTTATTTTATAAATTAGTATTCAACATTTTTAGCCTTGTGGGTTTTTTTTATGCAGTAACCCATAACAACCAATCAGCTGTCAGTTTCATGTTTTAAGATCAGTGACCGATATATTTTGACTGATTACTGTGTGTTCTTTACTTCAAGCAATGTTTCTGTGTTATTAAATAAGGCCTCTTTGACGCAAACTGCCAGTCGACCACATATCTAACTCAATTTGTCAAGTTGACGGTGGCATCGACCTATCAAATTCATCCAGTCAAGTCAAAGGGGCAGCCAAATACTTGGCTTGTGATTGCAACATGCTAGTTTCTTTCAAACTTGCCATTTTGGCAAAGTAAAAAAAAAAGCAGGCATTCCAGAGGTGGCAGGATCACCTCCTGAATAGCCCCTGCTTAACTGCCCTGTGGAAAGTGATCCTCACCTCAAAACTACCTTAACTCAAACCTGCTTACGCAATGCTATATGTTGTTTGTTCAATGAAGAAAGCTAGGATACTTCACTTCCATTTTCTATTTTCTGTTTGAAAAGAGAAGCATCATGTTCCTGTTGTAGAAAATAATGTCCACATTAGAAAAATCTATTCTCATCATTGCCCCTAGGGACACTGAAAACTACCATATGACAGGCGATAGTCGACTTTGTATTTAAAGCGATTGTAAAGGATAATTTTTTCATTTTTTATATAAAATAAAAAACTTGTTCTACTTACCTGCTCTGTTGCAAAGGCCATGAACCTCCTCTTCTAGGGTCTCTCTCCAGCACTCTCTGTGCCTCCTCTTCTGCATTTGCCCCCATAGCAAGATTATTGCTATGGGGGCCCACCTGCAGGCTCATTCCCAAGCTGGACTGTGTGTGTCCACGGACACACACAGTGTGGCTTGCCCCACCCCCCTCCTCGCATGATTTGATAGACGGCAGCAGGAGCCTATGGCTGCCGACAGGCACAGCCCTGGATCATGATAGGATTCAGCTAAATATATAGGGAGGTGAGGGTGCAATACTACTAAAGGGACATTTTTTTACCTTAATGCAATGAATGCATTAAGGTAAACAAAGTCTTGGCTTTAGAACCACTAAATGTATTAAAGCTGGAAATATACAAATTCATAAAAGTCCAAATAACATAGATGTCAGATAATGGAAACCCTGCACCAGCTTCAGTGTGATGAAAAGATCCACATGGCGCCACTGTGGTATAGGCAAATCTCCTTACCATAGGAAATGGACCCTCAGATTATAGAAATGTCAGCCGTGTCATGTATTGATCAAAGAATGAACCTCTGCCAATAGAACTGCTCCCCACATCACATGGACAACTCCAGATAAAGCATCAAAGGTGGTGTTAATAGTGGACAGTCATAAACCATCTAGTATTGGTCAGCAAGTTAAGTTAATAGGTCTTCCTCTGGGTTTATTGTTAAAAACTTGATCCTCTGTTCCCTCGGCAGATGGCCATTCCCATGCTCCTTTGGTGGACTATCCCTCAGCATCACCACATCCAATATAAGGCTTTGGACCCTGCTTTGGTTTTGTAGATGTGAGGATTATAGATCGCTAGAAGGCAGTTGTTCTTTGATCATTACAAGGTGCGATTGACCACTCTGTAATCGAAGGGTCCATTTCCTCTGGTAAGGAGATTTACCTATATCACAGTGGTGCCATGTGGTTTCCATATTCTCTGCCATTTATGTTACATGGACTTTTATAAATTTATGTATTTGTTATCAAGTGCTGCACATTTCCAGTTTAAATGTTTTTTAATCTGAAATCAACAAAATTGATGTTGGCCGCTATCTTGGTATTGCATGCATGTCCTACTGCACGGATAACTCACCTGTATATTGACAAAATGTATTAAAAATGTACGTACTGTCCACTGTAAATGGACCTACCTTGCATGTACATAAGACAAATTAATTACCATATTTTTCAGTGTATAAGATGCCCTCCCCCCCCACTTTTTCCCATTCAAAATTAAGAAATCAATATTTTACACATGAAACGGAACACATATATATCTCTCCTCATGAAATTGAAGCACCATTTTGCCTTTCCTGTAAGATCAACAATGTTAATTTTGCTTGCAAACATGCTTGGTTGACACACATAAGCTACTCTGATGCTGCTCCATAATCCAAGTTTTTAGCCTCTGCTCCAAGTTTGGCCATTTTGCTGGTTTTTCTCTTAAGGCCTTCTTCTTTTTTGAGATCTTAAGGAGTTGTTCCTGTTTTCTCCACTGTCTGATCATGCACTCAGTGTAAGGAGGTCCAAACGCTCTCTCTGCAGCTCTATTTCCATGCTCTTTTGCATAGCTGACTACATTCAGTTTGAATTTTGCAGAGTAAGACCATCGCTTACCGATATTTTTTTATTTTATTTTTTTCTAAAATCTTGGGCTCAGAATGCTCCAGTCCCTGTTGCGTCTGCGCAATCTCCACCTCCAGCTGACACCAGTAACATACGGCTCGTGAGTGGAGGAAGCCTGTTTGACAAGCTATGGGCAGCTACACACCCACACAGCTCTCTCCCAGGCTGACCGACCGTGTATAAGACGCCCCTCGATTTTCAGTCTAACGATTTTAGGAAAAAGTAGCATCTTATACATGGAAAAATACGGTATTCACTTTTATAAATTCAAAAATAAACTAAAAAAAAAGCCTAAAATAATCGGGTACAGGCATATCCCACTTTTATGTACACAATGGGGTTTATTTACTAAAGCTGGAAAGTGCAAAATCAGGTTCACTTTGGGATAGAAACCAATGAGCTTCTAACCCCAGCTTGTTCAATTAAGCTTTGGTAATAAAACCTGGAAGCTCATTGGTTTCTATGTAGAAGTGAGTCTGATTTTTCACTTTCCAGCTGTAGTAAATAAATCCCATGGTGTACTTAAAAGTGGCATATGCCTGTATGGTATTTATTTATTTTTTTAATTGCTTTTTAAAACGGAAAGTGGCCGTCCATGGAGGCAAAGTTGTCAATCTGAGCACAATTGTAGGCTAGCAACAACATTTGGTCTGTTTTAACGATGGTAATCTTTATGTGTTTGTTGATTCTCGCTCATGGTTTCCATTAGAGAATCCCTAATGTTTTCATTCCTATGCCTTATTTGATCATGCTATGGAAAAGATGTGCTGTGTCGTACTAAAGACATGTTTCAGATGCTTGTAGATCCTTAGTACAGTTGTTGAGCATGCCCAGCGTACTTTAACCAAGCAAAGAAGGATTGCTCACATTCATTCAAGTGCGCTGTGTTAAGCCAAGAACGACAGATGCTATTTTGCAGCTGAAATAGGGAGAATTGTCCGCTCGCTCAAGCAGCAATTTCACAGCAATACAATAGGTTTCTTATTAGCATCTGGTGATAAGCTTAGTTGGAAATAAAAGTGGTTCTTTAAATTATGATCAGGGCTTGCAAATAAACGTTTTGAGACCTTGCTGACCCTCCTGTTTCTTTTAAATAGACACTGGTCCAATTATTGTATATAAAAAGGTGGCTTTAAAAAAAAAATGCAGTAGTTGTAATTCCTAAGCCCACGCATCATGTAAGTGATAGCGGAGCAGAAAGTACAGCCTCTTCACAAAGGGAACTGCTTTGACATTAGGAACACACTGGAAGGAGCAAACAGCTTGAAATTCCTTATTTATATATAGAGTATGTGACACATGACAGATTATTCCCATGTTTTTCTTAACAAGTGTATTAGATATATTGGGTTGGTATGCGTTATCAATAGAAATACAGGAAAGAACGTTATCATGTTGCAGAAATGTGCCAAATTAAATTTTGCTGGGCTAATTAAAGAAGTCCCACTTAGCCTGAATGTATTGGAGATACACAGAAGTTAAAGCGCTTGCCTATGTGTTCGTGTAGCTATGAGACGACGGTTGTGCTGCTTACCAATGGGGACCGTTTTAGAAAAACTGCAGTTATGGTCTGTAGCAACCAGTCAGAATTTGGCTTTCATTTTTTAACACCCCAGTAAAAACATAGAATGTTAGTCATGGTCAATACTTTCACTTTTATTTGTTTTAGTTTTTATATACCAACCCATTTTCAGTGAGTATGCATCCATGGTGTTTATGAGCAACTATTCCATGTAGTTTAGTCGGTTGCTTGTTAAAAAAAAAAAAAAAAAAAAAACATATTGTTTTTTTAAAAAAAAGCGTGTTTGTAGGTGTCTGCTGTTGTTTGGTTATTTATTAGCATTAGTGTGGGCTTTATTAACCACTTGACCACTGGGCACTTAAACACCCTTAATAACCAGACCAATTTTCAGCTTTCGGTGCTCTCACATTTTGAATGACAATTACTCAGTCATGCAAAACTGTACCCATATGAAATTTTTGTCCTTTTTTTCACACAAATAGAGCTTTCTTTTGGTGGTATTTAATCACCTCTCGTTTTTTTATTTTTTGTGCTATAAAAGAAAAAAGACCGAAAATTCTGTAATAAAAATGAATTTTTCTTTGTTTCTGTTATAAAATTTAGCAGATTAGTAATTTTTCTTCATAAATTTTGGCCAAAATTTATACCACTACATATCTTTGGTAAAAATAAGTACAAATTGGTGGCTATTATTTGGTCTTTGTGAAAGTTATAGAGTCCACAAGCTATGGTGAAAATTGATCACACCTGAAGTACTGACGGCCTATTTCAATTCTTGAGACCCTAACATGCCAGAAAAGTACAAATACCCCCCAAATAACCCCTTTTTGGAAAGAAGACATTCCAAGGTATTTAGTAAGAGGCATGATGAGTTTTTTGAAGTTGTCATTTTTTCCCACAATTCTTTGCAAAATCAAGATTTTTTTTTCCACAAAATTGTCATATTATCAGTTTTTCTCACACACAGCATATGCATACCACAAATTACACCCCAAAACACATTCTGCTATTACTCCCGAGTACGGCGATCCCACATGTGTGAGATTTTTACACAGCGTGGCCACATACAGAGGCCCAAAATGCAGGGAGTGCCATCAGGCGTTCTGGAGCACCCAGGACAATTCTGACATTTCTCTCCTACATGTAAAAATCATCATTTATTTGCTAGAAAATTACATAGAATCCCAAAACATTATATATTTTTTTGTTAGCAAGGATCCTAGAGAATACAATGGTGGTCGTTGCAAATTTTTATCTCACACAGTATTTGTGCAGCAATTTTTCAAACGCGTTTTTTGGGGAAAAAAAAGTTTTGTGCTAAAAAAAAACAAAGAAAAACTTAGTTAGCCCAATTTTTGCATAAAGTGAAATATGAAGTTATGCTGAGTAAATGGATACCTAACATGTCACTCTTCAAAATTTCACATGCCCATGGAATGGCGCCAAACGTCGCTACTTAAAAATTCCCATAGGCGAAGCTTTAATTTTTTTTTTACTGGTTACATGTTTTGAGTTACAGAGGAGGTCTAGGGCTAGAATTATTGCTCTCGCTCTAACGTTCACGGCGATACCTCACATGTGTGGTTTGAACACAGTTTTCATATGTGGGCGGGGCTTACGTATGCGTTCGCTTCTGTATGCGAGCACATGGGGACAGGGGCGCTTTAAATTTTTATTTCTATTTTTTATTGTTCATTTTACTTTATTTTAGTTTTTGATCACTTTTATTCCAATTACAAGGAATGTAAACATCCCTTGTAATAGGAATATGGAATGACAGGTCCTCTTTACAGTGAGATATGGGGTCAATAAGACCCCCGCATGTCACCTCTAGGCTGGGAAGACTGAAATAACAAAAAAAAAAGATTCTGGCTTTGATCGTATTGGCGAGTTGGTAGAAGCACCGGAGGGGGGGACGTCTATGGCTGGGTATTGCAGGGTATCACCGAGTATGGCTGGGTATCTCCGAGTATGGCTGGGTATCTCAGTGTATGGCTGGGTATCTCCGTGTATGGCTGGGTATTGCAGGGTATCTCCAAGTATGGCGGGGTATTGCAGAGTATTGGCGGGTTATTGCAGAGTATTGGCGGGGTATTGGCGGAGTATTGCAGAGTATTGGCGGGGTATTGCAGAGTATTGGCGGGGTATTGCAAAGTATTGCCAGGGTATTGAGGGGTTAAATTCGGTGAGCAGCAATGTGGGCACTGCAGATGCAGCCCACAGCGCTGCTGAAACCGATCTCTTCCCCCTCCGCTGTACAGAGAGGGGAGGGAGAAACCGGCATCATAACATGACGCCGGTTTGTTTACAAGTGATCACTTCGTCATTTGACGGAGCAATCAGGTGGTAAACGGCCTCGATGAGCGGCCGTTTACCGTGATCCGTGATGGTCACGGATGCTCTCGTGTGCTCTCAGTTAAACAACTGCCCTGAAGCCGTTAATTGGCTATGAGCGGTTGTAAAGTGGTTAAAGTATAACTAAAGGCGACATATTATATATATTTTTTTTTTCGTTTGGTAAAGGGAGATTAACCCCTCTCAATTTTTCCTGTTTACTGTTATCATTGAAAGCAAAACTATAGTAAAAGAAAATCTAAAATTTTGGTTTTCACCCCAACAGTAATGAGGGGAAATCTTCCTATGGGGAAACTAGTTTCAGTGACCATCAGGGATTCCATCACTATTGAGGGATTTCACCTCACTTTGGCTATGTTACAGGAAGTGATGGGGAATCTCCATATTGGGATACAAATCGCAAAAAGAAAAATTGACAGGGGTTATGCCCTCTTTGACGCTATCAAAATTAGAAAAAAAAATGCTTTTAGATCTACTTTAATTCCTGTAAAGAATAATAATGGCATTACTTTTTTTGTTTGCCTCATTAAGGCCCTCATTCACACCTGAGCATAGCGTTTTCAGGCAGAAAATCGTGAGATTTTGCAGCGCTTTTTGCGGCGATTTTGTGCAGGGCAAAAGGTCACCAATGTTAAAAGAAGAAAAACGCCAAAATCTGCCCGATTCGAGTGACAAAAAAGGGTCCAGTACTTGTTTGAGCTTCAGGTGTTTGGCTTCAGGTGACTTGGAGTGGAGATGTGAACCATCTCCATTGAGAATAATCGTTTTTTTTCCCCTCCAGCGTTTTGTAGCTTCAGGCTTCAAGCTACAAAACGCTCAGGTGTGAATGGGGCCTAAATGATTGTGTTATTTATATATTTTTTATTATGTACAGAGGGTATATAAAAAAATCACCCCCCTTTTAAAATAATTACATTTTGTTGCTTTGCAGTCTGAAATGAAGACAGGTGCCATTTTTGTTTTATCTAGCTGTATTTACTCAGTGCAACTTAACATCCAAGCAAAAGATAGAAGACCAACATGTCAGAGAAAAATAAAAAAACAGAATCGCAGAGTTGAAAAAAGGATGTCGGTATTTTTTTTGAACCACCTTTTGCTTTAATTGCAATATTTGCCCACTCTTCTTTGTAGAACTGCTCAAGTTCAGTTCAATTTGATGGTGAATGGTTGTGGACTGCAGTCTTCAAGTCATTTCACAGGTTTTCAATGGCGTTTAAGTCTGGGCTCTAACAAGGCCATGCAAGGACATTCACCTCTTTCATTTTTGCTGTGTGCTTTGAGTCATTGTCATGCTGGAAGGGAAACCTTCTTCCCATTGACAACTTTCTGGCAGAGGGCAGCAGATTTTCCTCAAGAGTTTGATGGCATTTTGCTCTATCCATTTTTTTTTCTATCCTGACAAGTGCTCCAGTCCCTGCTGCAGAGAAACACCCCCATAACAGGATATTACTACCTCCATGCTTTACTGTATTGGATTTCTGACAGACAAATCGCTTGTTGTTAAGGCCAAATAATTACATTTTTGTCTCCGCTGATCTAACACCATTTTCCATGTAGCCTCAGAATCTTCAAGGTGCGTTTTGGCAGAGCAAAGTCATGACTGCATGTGGCATTTCTTTCTTGAAACCCTCCCATACAAACCACGCTGCTTCTGAGTTGCTGTAGGCCTCTTGGTAGCCTTTCTGACCAGTTTCCTTCTTGCTCTTTTATCCAGTTTGGAGCAATTTCCTGATCCAGTGAGGATCTGTGTTGTACCAAATACCTTCCACTTCTTAATAATATAATTTACTGTTCTTCTGATAAAGCCTTTAAAATGTTTTTGTTGTCGTCTCCTGACTTGTGCTTGTCCACAACTCCCTGGAATCTTTTTCGTCTTTATGGACCTTGCTTTGTACACTGATCGAAAACATTTGTTGGGGGGGGGGGGGATTATGGTGTGGGGTTGTTTTTTCAGGGGTTGGGCTTGGCCCCTTAGTTCCAGTGAAGTTAACTCTCTTAAGCGTCAGCATACCAAGACGTTTTGGACAATTTCATGCTCCCAACTTTGTGGAAAAAAGGTTTGGGGATGCCCCTTCCTGTTCCAACATGACTGCGCACCAGTGCACAAACAAGGTCCATAAAGACATGGATGAGCAAGTTTGGGGTGGAAGAACTTGACTGGCCTGCACAGAGTCCTGATCTCAACCCCCTAGAACACTTTTGGGATAAATTAGAGCGGAGACTGCGAGCCAGGCCTTCTTGTCCACATCAGTGTCTGACCTCACAAATGAGCTTCTGGAAGAATGGTCAAACGTTCCCATAGACACACTTCTAAACCTTGTGGAGATCTTTCCCAGAAGAGTGAAAGCTGTTATAGCTGTAAATGGTGGGCCAACTAAATATTGAACCCTTAGGACTAAGACACCATTAAAGTTTATGTGCGGTTTAAAGGCAGGCGTCCCAATACTTTTGGTAATATATGGCGTGTGTATGTAAGTATGTATATATAAAAAATTATAGATGTGTATATATATATATATATATATATATATATATATATATATATATATATATATATATATATATATATATATATATATATATATATATATATATATATATATATATATAATCTCCAGCTTTGGGTCACACAGCAATCCAGTTTCATCTTTGGTCCGGTACATTGGGAGGTGTTCAGTGGGTCGGAGGGTAGTATGCAATGCAAGTCGTTCGATTAGAAAAAAAGAGGTTAAAACTTCTGTCATGGTTTTATCGTGGTCTTTGTCTCCATTGGGCAAATACCCCTGCACTTTGTGGCCCAGATGGGGAGTGTTACCTTTTACAGTTGTCACTGGAACAGATGTCCTCATTACGAGATTTCAAATCTCTCTCCTTCTGTTCCATTCACAACTACTGATATTTAGATTTCACTTCAATTTCTCTACTATTGAAAACTATTATGTCATTGGAAAGATAAATATCCGCCGCAGGAATGCAAATATCAAAATGAAAAATAAAAAAATAAACCCTGGCTTCAAGTCAAACCCTACCTTTATACAGTACATTGTAAGCTGTGGATGGAGTTGCACTTTAATTTAAAATTAACTGTCTTTTTTTTTTTTTTACCACCTATTTTATCCCTAGACAGTAGAGCCGCACGATTAATAATTAAAAGATTGCAATCTCAATTCAATCTTCCTCACAATCTTAACCCGACATTTCCTTAATTCTATGTGACACGTGCAGAGCCTCCCAGAGCTGTAAAAAAAAAAAAAAAGCCAGCAATACTTATCAACATTCCTCAGGGCTGGTAGATAGAGAAGAGATACATTGTATCTCTTGTATCTTTTAGCTCAAAGGAATGAACTTCTGTGTGTAAATAAGGTCAGTTTAACCACTTAAAGACCAAACCCTTTTCTGACATTCGTTGCTTACAAGTTAAAATCTGTATTTTCTGTGGGAAAATTGCTTAGAACCCCCAAACATTCTATATATTATTTTAGCAGAGACTCTAGAGAATAAAATGGCGGTTGTTAATAATAATTTTATGCCACACTGTATTTTTGTAGCGGTCTTTCAAATGCATTTTTTGGGGGGAAAAATACACTTCAAGGAATAAAAAAAAAACAGTAAAGTTAACCCAATTTTTTGTATGATGTGAAAGGTAGCCTCAATGCCCCAAACACCAGTGTGTGCACTGCGCTGTTTAGCTTACCACTCCAATTTAAACCTCTTTAGGACATGCTTGGCATAGGTCACAATCACCTGCCAGTCATACCCTTTACCATACCATTTTTATATAGTGCTGTTGGTTTACAAGCAAATGCTAAGAAGTACAGTTATGCATTGCTCATTGTATAATAGCAGGAAACGCATCAAATTAAATCCAAGTGCTGGAAATTTTTTGTATTTGGCTTTGTTTATGTGAATTTCAATCCCAATATATGCCCAAGTTTCCCTAAAATAAGGTGTCGGTGTAATGTCTCAAAACATAAATGTTCTGACTTTCCTCAATTAACTGTTTCTAATGTTTCCAGTTCTACATGAATGCTCCACAGATATTTGTTTCTTTCTATAGCAATGAGTGATTACTCATTCCTGTCATTGCAAAAATGTATAAATTTGACAGTTGTGTATCATATTGTATCATAAAACGTGTAATTACATTTATAATAGCCTCAAACTTTTATATTCCCAGAAATGTCTACTATGTCCTAAACAAATGGATTCTACCAGTGTATTGTTGTGAAACCACAGCTTTTATTTGCCCTGATCACAGTAACCTGATACGTGTCTTTCCTCTGAATTTCGCAGCAATTTTCAACTGCCATTTCGAATGTAAAATGATTGTTATTTGACATTCGAGATGGACTACATCTTGAATGACTACAAGACTGTCCTTCAGTTTTACATACTGTACGTCCTCTCAAATGCAAGTTTTTTTTTTTTTTTTTGTTTGTTTTTTTTAATCAGCAAAAAAGTTTGAGTATGTAAAACTGAGAATATATATACAAGGTGCAACATGCACCAAATTCAAGAAGATCACAACTGACATTACTTCTAGAGAATGCATACATTATAGTTAGGTGGTCAAGGCTCTTCTAGAGATCCGAGTGAGGGAAACATCAGGACGGCCCAAGATGACAGTACACAGCGATTGACCGCAAGGATATATCAGGTGCATACAATGTTGTAAATACCGGCTATTAGGGCATAGTGATAGAAGGCGACTAGCACTGTTCTGGGGTACACCAAGAGTCATTAGTATAGGTGAGGATTAGTCCTGTTCCGTGCATGTGGAAGAGTCTTCCACCCATCTGTCCCATATTTTATTAAACTTGGTTGGGCAGCCTCTATGCATATACAGCACCCTTTTGTAGGGAAGGGTGGTGTTGATCGCCCCCCTTCATTGTTGGATCGTGGGTGCGGTTGCATCCTGGTGAGGAACGGGGATTCCTGCAGAAAGGTGTTGAGGTACTTCTCTTCCTCAGGTAGGGAGAGAATGCCGAGTAGGCATTGACGGGGGCATAGGGATAGGGGAGAACCCTTGTGTTCATGTAGGAATTTCACCACTTGGGACCAATATTCCTGGAGTCTTGGGCATGACCACAACAGGTGGTAGAATGTACCCTGGGGGTCACCGCATTTGGGGAAAGCAGGGCTATAGCTTGGTTTGAACTTGGACAGGCGGATGGGGGTGAGGTAAGATCTGTGCAGTATATATAAGTGGGTAAGTCTGTCAGACAGTTTAGAAACTGCCTTGGAAGTAGCCAGTGCGTCCCCCCAGGTCCGCCTCCCATTTGTGCATGAGCTGGTCAGCCTGAGAGGTGGCCACCGGTGCTATTAGCTGGTTATAAAAGAAAGAAATCAGCCCTTTGGGATCCTGGCTACGAAGCACTTTCACAAAAGGTAACAACTTGAGTCTGGGGATGGATTCTCCAAATTGGGAGCTGAGGACATGCTGAAGCTGGATGTATCGAAAGAGCATTTGATTGGGGAGGCTGAACTAATCTTTGAGAGCTTAGAACGATCTAATTGCTCTGTCTTCAAGAACATGTGAGAGGAAGAGGATTCCTTTGGCTATCCACTGGTTTTGGTCTGGGATTGTGCATAATTCAGGGAGTAGGGAGTTGTCCCACAGGGGTGTGTGGGTGTGCAGTGTGGGGGCCTTAGTTGTGATTATGGCTTGTTGCCAAATTTTGCAGTGATGGGTAAGCATACTATCCCTGGGAGCCAAGGGCCCGTTAGTACCTCCCAGGAGAATTTGGAATGGATGAGTGGCATGATCGGTGTGGGGAGAGCATATAAGGGTCATATAGCAGCCCCTGTATATTTGGTTATAGTAATAAAGGTGTGATAGTTGGGAGGTAGTGTAATAGAGGGCAAGGTCTGGGAGGGCAGTGCCCCCTAGGTGGACGGGGCATTTCATTGTGCACCATGGGAGTTTATGTTGAGATGTGCCCCACACGAATGTGTTAAGGATGGTTTTCATTGAGTTGAAAATACTAGGGGGGATGTAGAGGGGGGCATGCCAGAACAGATAGAGCAGCTTGGGGAGCAGGATCATCTTGACTAGGTTTATGCGTCCCATAACCCCTATAGAGAGTCAGGACCATATTTGGGTTTTGGTTTTGAGAAGGGAAAAGAGAGGTTCTATTTTGAGAGTAATGTAGTCTATTAATGTTCTGGAACATTGCACACGCAGGTACTTAATTTGACTCGTCCTGACTAACGGGAGTGCTGCTTGAGCCGCAGATGGGACATCCTGGTCTAGCGGCAGTATCTGGGATTTAGACCAGTTTATTTGGAGACCAGTGTACTCCACAAACTGCTCTATCAGCCGCAGAGCCGCTGCAAGAGAGGGGCCCGAGTCCTCCAAATATAAAAGCATGTCGTCCGCATATAGACTTAAAGTTTCTGTCAGGCGGCCTGCGCAGAGACATTTAATATGTGGGTGGGCTCTGAAGGCAATAGCCAGTGGCTCCACGGCTAGGGCATACAGCAGGGGGGATAATGGACACCCCTGCCAGGTACCTCTGGACAGTGGGAAAGAGTCGGAGATCCTGCCATTGACCTGAATCCGGGCAGTGGGGGACTGGTAAAGGAGTCGCAGCCATTCTATAAATTTAGGACCAAAGCCGAATCTGTGTAAGCATTCCCAGAAGTAACTCCAGTCCACGGAGTGAAACACCTTTGCAGCGTCCAGGCTTACCACCGCCCTGGATCCGATGTTGTCGTGTGCAGACTGTATGTTCATAAAGAGCCTGCAGAGATTAAACGCAGTGTTCTTGTTGGGCATGAACCCAGTTTGGTCTGGGTGGATCAGGCTAAGTATAACTTTGAGTCTAAGGGCGAGGATTTTGGCCAGGGTTTTTACGTCCAATTGCAGGAGCGAGATGGGGCGATAGGATTCTGTGTATAGGGGGTCCTTACCATGTTTGGGGATAAGGATGATAAGAGCCTCTCCCATGGATAGTGGGAGAGTCTCGGTGTCAAATATATGGGCATACAGTGCTTGCAGCCTAGGGGCAAGGACCTCCTAGAATTGTGTGTAGAACTCCAGGAGAAGGCCGTCTGAGCCTTGGGCCTTGGAAGGTGGAAGTTGTGCTATTGCCTCGGCAATGCATTCTAGGGTTATGGTTGCTTCCAGTAGGGATCTTTGAGACTGGGTGAGGGTAGGGATGTTGATGTGTTGAAGAAATTGGGAAAGTTCATCTCGTGTGCGCCGTGCTGTGGATGTGTAGAGATTAGAGTAAAATTGTTTGAACTCCTCCGCCACCAAGTCGGAAGTCAGACCACAACTGGGGGGGGGGGGGGGGCGGTATGAATAAGGTGGGCCATATAAGCTAGAAGCTTGCCTGCATGTTCACCGTGCTCAAATATGCATTGTCTGCTAAAAAAAAATATGCCCCGTTTTGCCTTTTCATAGTGTAGGTGGTTAGTTAATCTAGACTGTAGGCGGACAAGGGAGGCGTCCGAGGGGTCAGGGGAATTCAACCTCTCCTCCAACTGTTGTAATACAAGTTTGGATGTGACCTTGTGTCTATTTATGCGTGTTGATAGAACCAGTCTGGCATGGAGTTTGAAGGTCTCCCAAACTGACCCGATGGACGCCGCGCCCAGGGTTGGTGCGGAAAAAATGGACCCACTCCCTCTGAACGGCCTCCAACTCCGGAAGAACCATGAGCCAGAATGGGTTCAATCTTCACATATGCGGAGGAGAGGCCGAGGGTAGCCTCAGTGTCAACCAGTATGGGGAGTGATCCACGAGGACCCTAGTGCCAAAGTTCACGTCCATGAGGTCAAGCAGCAAGGCAGGGGGGGAACAAGATTAGATCGATGCGGGACATAGCTTGTTGTGAAGGGGTGTAGCATGAAAAAGCTATTTTGGCTGGGTGTTTGTGCCTCCAGGAATCTGTCAAGGCGAATTCAGTTAAGAACCTGCCAAATCTGGTGATGCTGGAGGGGGGTGCGTCTGGGTGGTCGCACTGAGTCTGTCCATGCTAGGGTTGATCGTCATGTTGAAGTCACCCATCCACATTACAGGTACTATGGGGTATTTGGCCATAAAAGCAAGCCCTTCTTGTAATGCGTGAAACTGGAAGGGTGGCGGGATATAGAACGCTATAAGGAGTAACTCCAGACCACTAATGGTGGCTTGAAGGAACAGGAACTGACCCTGAGGATCCGACTGAAACTCAGGGAGTTGGAATTGCACTGTTTTAGTGATAAGAATGACCACGCCCCGAGATCTGGATGTATGTGGGGCACTGTATAGCCAACCCACCCAGGGTTTTTTGAGGGTCATTTGGGTTTGTCCCGTGAGGTGTGTTTCAACTAAGACGCTGCTCTTAAGCATTTTAGGTGGGCGAGAACAGCCACACATTTGGGTTTAGCGCAGAGCCCAGGTGATTACTTTAAGTGCAGCCATGTGGGATCATTATAGATTTAAGCGTGCAGTTAGATCTATCAGGAAGGGTATCTAATAAGGAGGTAGAACAGGGTGCACATATTATAATGTAACTCTGGGTATAAAGATGAGAAAGCATTCCATAAGGATGGATGGCAGGTCTGTGCAAGAGGACGGAGAGGGTTTTAAAGACAGAACGTCCAGTTAGACAGAGTGCCGCCCCCATCAACACAAACCGTTCAGCAGACGCTTGGAGAGATTTACTATTGAATAAAAGAGTGCAATACAACATGAATGGGTGATGCGTAGCATTGACCTTACATATTTTGCTGTCTCCAGGCCGCTTCAGCGCAGTGTCGCCATGCAACACACGCAGCAGAGACAGAGAGCCCCATGAGGGCATGGCTGTTCTGTACAGATGGGCGGCCCGAAAACAAGGAGTGGTGTGGCCGTCGCACAGAATCCTGCCCGCTGTGTCGCAAGGCAGGGAGGACCTCTCAAATGCAAGTTCAATACACATTACATTAAATTAAAAAAACTATATACAGTAGCTTGTGTAAGAAAAAACGGTTATCTAATTTTTATAATCAATGAATTTACCCTGACACTAGCATTTTAGTATTCAGAGAATTTCAGTGGGTTTAATCACACATTGGCTTCTTTTTGGTGACTCCTGGGATGGAATTTCCCTACCTGTCCAGGTCTTCAACCTCCTTTAACTTTTGTGAAGGGGGGACAGGATACCCGTGTTTGACAGGTATCCTGTTCCTACTTCCGGGAGACTGGGCCACTGCGGGGCTCCCTCCTCCTCTGCCTGTCGCCGGGCCAGTAGGAAAGATGAGCGGGGCCTCGTGCATGCGCAGTAGGGTTCCTATCGTGAAGCCGTAAGGCTACACTGCCGGGTACCCTTACCCGCAATGGTGGCGGCAGCACCCAACAGCTGATGGAAACATCAACTGCGGTGCCGACATCGCTGGACTAAAGGACAAGGTAAGTGTCCTATTTTTAAAAGCCAGCAGCTGCAGTATGTGTAGCTGCTGCCTTTTATTTTTTATTTTTGGCCGGAATACCGCTTTAAACAGTGCATACATTGGTTGCATGCATCTTTTTTCTCCACAGTTGTAATTCTAGCCATGTGCTTATGATTTGTCTTCAAGGCTTGTGTTGAGACAAGAATAAAGACCAATTCACAAAGTTATATTTCTGTGTATTGGCTAATATTTCATTGATATCCGCAAGTGCCCCGCTGCCTGCTGGGAAACACACAGATCCCAGAGGCAGCGGGGACCGTCCTCATTGCGCAGCGCGGCTCGCGCATGCGCAGTAGGGAACCGGGAAATGAAGCCGAAAGGCTCCATTTCCTGATTCCCATACCCAAGATGGCGGCGGCAGCACTCGAGTGTCGATCTAGAGATCGGCTTCGGGTGCCGACATCGCGGGCGCGCTGGACAGGTAAGTGTCACTATTTTAAAAGTCAGCAGCTGCAGTATTTGTAGCTGCTGACTTTAAAAAAAAAAAAAAAAATGCGGAGTCCCGGCGGACTCCCGCTTTAATATGCTTTTTTCTAAAAGTGGAAGAAATCAGGCGATTTAGCCAGTTTTTCAATATGAAGCAGCCTATAGGATGGTGGTGGAGCTCAAAAAGGGCCGGTCCACAACATGCGTGTATGATGACGTAATTGCGTGTGTCTGCGCAGGTGCCATTTTTACTGGTCCTGGTTGCAAATACATACATTCATTCAGAGCTCCTGATGTTCTTGCACTGGTCAAACCGCAGAACAACTCACTGATCTTCTTTCTTTGCAGCACTGGAAAAAACTGCTCTCTCATAGCGTTATTACACCTGTATCAGAGCAGGAAAAATTTCAGGGCTTCTATTTCCTGTTCGTGAGAGTTCAGGATAGAATCCACCCAATCTTTGATTGCTTTGTTTCATCATGGGACTTCCTGGCATAAGTAGATGTCAAGGATGCCTACCAGGATGCTCACTAGCACCATTGTAGTTCATTGAGAACTAAAAGCTGTTAGCTGCAATGGTTGACGGTACTTGTAGTCTATTCATTCACGTGGATGCCGCCCTGCACGACCATGCTGTTTTCAAATCCTGACAGTGGGTGCAGATGCTGTAACGTTAAATGTTCTACCCTTAAAATGGTTGTAGCCTGTTCCAAAGGTGAACTTATCCTTTAACGAAGCTAGCCTGTTGGGCTGGAGTGGAGTTCTAGAGAACGTCTCGGTTTGGGGAATGTTGTTTGTAGAGTAGCAAGAGTAGCAGAAATACCCAGACAACATCCTGGAAATTTGGGTGGTTTGGCTGGCTTTGCTACAGGGTCTACCTTCTGGGTCCAAGACCTATAGAGTCTTATTCCTGAGTAAAAAGCTTTTGTGCAGGGTTTCACATGAATTGTTGTTGATTCCTCTTTGTTTTGCCTGAGGATCCCTGCAACGGACAGACGGCTGCTCCATCCACTATTTTCAGATGGACTTGTCAGCTTATTTCTCAGGCCTATGTATCAAGGACAAGGTTTCCCCTTTACAAGGGCCATTGCACCAGGAGTGTCAGTGCTTCAAGCTTATGTTCATATTTGTAAAGCTGTTACCTAGTTATTCTTATCACATGTTTATGAAGTTGTTCTTGGTAGCTTTTAACGCCTCTGCAAATGTCTGTTTTCAGTGGAAGGTCTTGGATGGTTTGTAGTGACGTTCCCCCCTGTTCTGTTTTTGCTTTTTGGGTGTGTTAGTCTTGTTGCTGTGTTGCTCAACACCCGTGTTCATTAGGCTGGTAAATCTCAAGTAATCAGTAATATGAAGTCCTCTGTGGGTCCTTTGAAGTACAATTAGGAAATTGGGATTTTTGGTTTACCTTTAAAATCATTTGCTTGGACTACATCACAGGACACAGAGATCATTCCTCTCTTACATGTTCCTCGTTGCTTTCTACAAAACGGAGTTATTTTTGTGTTTCTTCCATTTGCAAATAATCACACCAACTGTTGCCACTCTCTCACCAAGCTGCTTGGCGATGGTCTTGTAGCCCATTCCTGCCTTGTGTAGGTCTACAATCTTGTCCCTGACATCCTTGGACAGCTCTTGGCCATGGTGGAGAGATTGGAATCTGATTGCCTCTGTGAACAGGTGTCTTTTTATACAGGTAACAAGCTGAGATTAGGAGCACTCCATTTGAAAGTGCTCCTATTCTCAGCTTGCTACTTGTATAGAGCCAGAAATCTTGCTGATTGATAAGGGGATCAAATACTTATTTCAATCATTACCACCTCAATACCAGGCACTTAAACACCTTCCTACCCAGACCAATTTTGAGCTTTCTGCGCTGTCGCAATTTGAATGACAATTGTGCGGTCATGCTACACTGTACCCAAATTAAATTTTTATAATTTTTTTCCCACAAATAGAGCTTTCTTTTTGTGGTATTTGATCACCTCTACGGTTTTTATTTTTTGCTAAACAAATAAAAAAAGACCGAAAATTTTGAAAAAAAATTATTTTTTTTTGTTTCAGTTTCAAAACGTTGTGAATAAGTACGTTTTCACCTTCACTGATGGGCACTGGTGGGGTGGCACTGATAAGGTGGCACCAATGAAGTGGCACTGATGAGGTGGCATTGATGGGCACTGATGAGGTGGCATTGATGGGCACTGATGAGGTGGCATTGATGGGCACTGATAGGTGGCACTGATGGGCGACATGGATGGACACTGATAGGTGGCACAAATTGGCACTGATAGCTGGCATGGATTGGCATGGATAGGCGACACAAATGAGCATGACTAGGCGGCACAGATGGGCATGGATGGGCACTGATAGGCGGCACGGATAGGCACTGATAGTTGGCAGGGATGGGCACTGATAGGCAGCATTGTATTGTACTGATGGATGCCAATCAGTGCCAAACAATAATGCATGCCAATCAGTGATGCCCATTGTGGGCACTGGCATCCAATGTGGGCACTGATTGGCATCCATTGTGGGCACTGAATAGCATCCCTGGTGGTCTAGGGTGGCATACCTGGTGCTGGGCATCCCTGGTGGTCTGGTGGTCCAGTGTGGGCATCCTCGGGGGGGCTGCGCTGATAATCGATCAGCACAGACCCTCCCTGCCGATCAGCCCTCCTCTACTCGCGTCTGTCTGACAGACGCGAGTGAGGAAAAGCCGATCACTGGCTCTTCCCATTTACACTGTGATCAGCCGTCATTGGACACGGCTGATCACGTGGTAAAGAGTCTCCAACGGAGACTCTTTACTGAGATCATAGTTGCGGGGTGTCAGACTGACACCCCGCAACAACGATCGCCGTGTTGCACGCCCCAGGAGCGCGCAGCGGCTCAAAATCCTGAGGGCGGTCTATGACGTCCAGTCAGGATTTTGAAACCACTTTGTCGCCGTCATTTGACAATGGGCGGGCAGCAAGTGGTTAAAATGCAAATCAATTTATAACTTTTTTGAAAGGCGTTTTTCTGCATATTTTTGTTATTCTGTTTCTCACTGTTAAAATAAACCTACCATTAAAATGATAGACTAATTATTTCTTTGTCAGTGGGCAAATGTACAAAATCAGCAGAGGATCAAATACTTTTTCCCCCTCACTGTACTTCTAAGTTATGAATCTTGTATAAACGCTAGTTTCCCATGTCATATCATGTTTTAAATCTTGGGAAATTAGTGAACACTTTGTACTAGTCAACAAGGAAGGTCCAAGAACTGAAATAAAAAGTGTAATATTTTTGCCATAATGTTAATACATACAGGTTTAATCTTGGTCTGCATTATGGTTTCTGAAGTGGGGATCCCCCATAGGTTGCTAGGGGTTCCTTGGGCAATTTCTGCCTGTCAGATAAGTTCCCATTGACACCATTGATCTTTTTATCTATCTGTAAGGGGATAAGTCTTCCCAATGTCCACACTTTTCTCGTTCAAAATTTTTATTTTATGTTAAAATAAATTACATGTACAGAATATAAGACAAATTATGTGATACCAGAAATAAAAAGACATATTGAAATACGGATGATACAAAGCAAAGAAGAATTTCAAGATATTCTCGTGAGAATGACAATAAATGGCCTTATATGTTTTAGAATTTGAAAACATTCTTATAGCTGAGTTTTAAACATTTTAATCACAAGAAAATATAAATATGTCTAAAAGAAAATATATGATTTTAAAGTTTTGACCATAACTTCTAAAGTATGTTTATAGTAAGTATTATATAGTAAGGGAAGAACATAAAAGGTATATAGGAGGGGGAGTGGAGGGAATAATTCTCCGGAGGAGGTTTTATATATCATCTAATGTTGTAATTCTATAAAAAATCTTAATCACCATAACAGTAAAACTCGGTTGTCAATATTATCTGACGTATAATATTTAATCCAGGGTTTCCATATGATATCAAACTTTGTCATCTGGTTTTTATCTATTGCGTCCATTTTAGCATGGATGAAAGATTGATTCATTCTACGTTTTGGTTTCTGCAATATTCACCACATCTGTTTTCTACGCATTGGCTATAGTCTGCTTTGCGGCTATCAGGAGTGTAAGAACTAATTTGAATTGTTTCTGATTCAGAAAGGCTGGTTTTAAATTAAGGAGAGCTATAATTGGGTCTGGAAAAATTGGACGATCAAAAAATTTTGTAATTATCAGAAAGATCTTTTTCCAAAATGATTGTACAGTTGAGCAATGCCACCAGGTATGTATATAGGTACCTTTTTCTGGACAGCCACGAAAGCAGAGGCCAGTGTTGTCTGTTGAGAATTTGGTGATTCTCGCAGGAACCAAATACCAGCGTGTGAGAACTTTATATGATGATTCAGACACCAATATATTTATAGAGGAAGATTTTGTGAAAGACCATATGTTGGACCAAGACCTAGAATCGATCGTACAATCCAAATCTTTTTCCCACTTGGCCACATATTTAGGTATAACAGTATTAGAATTAGATATCAATTGTGTATACAATGATGTAATACGACCTTTAGCATGTGGTTCCTTGAGACAAAATCTTTCAAATTGAGAAATATTATGTAAGTTTACATTTAAATTGAGAAGAGGAGTATAAAAATCTTTGATTTGGAGATATCTGAATATTTCTGATTGTGGAAGCTTATATAATTCACATAGATCTGTAAAAGATTTTATTGATGTAGTTGAAGTTAAATTATATAGACAAGTGATACCAGCCTTAGACCAAGCTTTAAAGGTTTTGGGATATTTCCAGGCTGGGTAAAAAGTTGGATTCTTGTGGAAAGATAATAGCGGATTTTGTGGAGATTGCAGACCATGTGAATTTCTATACCTATCCCATATAGATGGAGAGTGCTTAGAAATGGGGTTATTTATAGACTTACGATCCGCAGGTTGTAACCATAATATATTGTTTATAGGAAGAGGATCACAGTCTACAGCTTCAATGAGGACCCATAAAGGAATCTCTGTAGAAGAGTGATATTTTGTTAATTGAGATAATTGAGCTGCCTTATAATATATGTTAAAGTCTGGGAATCCCAAACCACCCAAAGCTTTGGGGAGAACAAGTGTTTTTTTGTGAAGTCTGGGTTTTATTTTCCCCCAAGTAAATTTCGTTACTTTTTGTTGAATCAGCCTAAGAAAATATGCAGGAATATGAATCTGGAGAGTTCTGAATAAATATAAAAATTTCGGAAGAACAGACATTTTTATGATATTGATTTTCCCAAACCATGATATCGGCATTGATGACCAATTAGAGAACGACCTTGTAATATTTTTTAATAGAGCTGGGTAATTAGCTGCAAATAAATCGGAGGGGTTAGGAGTAAACTGCACACCCAGATATGGGAGGCTATGATCTACCCACTAAAGGGTAGTGAATTTTGTAAAGATTGTTTATCTTTTTCGACAAGTGAAATGTTTAATGCTGAAGATTTTTGAATATTGACCTTAAGGCCCGAAATAAATGAGAATTCTTGTAGTACAACCATAAGATTTGGGGCCGAAACATGTGGAGAAGATAGAAAAAGGAGAATATCGTCTGCGAATAAACAGAGCTTATAAAGAAAGCCACCCATTTCAATACCTGTTATAGTGGGTTCCATCCTAATTCTTTGTGCTAAAGGTTCAATGAGTAAAGCAAATAATAATGGCGAAAGTGGACATCCTTGACGAGTCCCCCTCAGTATATTAAACTCGTCCGATTTGTACCCTGCATATCTGAATGTCCACACTTTTAAGGAGCATTCTTCCCACTGACCATCACGCTAATTGTTGATTTAGTCATTTTTTACAGGGGTTCCATGAAACCAGAATGTTATGTCAACGCCAATTTGAAAGGTGGTTATGGCAAAGAGGTGTGGTTAAATATTGCACTGGAACACTATGTCGTCTATTTGTTGGGGGTACTAAGGTTGTTGTGTGAGTTACATAGATTTCTGTTTTTGTTTTAAACATGCATGATTTATGTGCTTTGATTTTGTTCTCTGTTTTGGATCCTCATATAAAAATTGTTGACTTTGCAATTTTTTGTTATTTCAGGTACAGACAGCTACAGTTGGGTACGGAAAGCAAAGCATCTGAGCTTCTCCACCAAGCAAAGCTTAAATCGTTTGAGGCGGAACGTGCTCATGTGGTTTTGGAAGAGACCACACAAAACCTTCAAAAGTGCCAGCTTGAGTGTGAGAGATATCAGAAAAAGCTAGAGGTAGAGTACAGTTTTATCAGTAGCTTGAAAAATATATTTCCGAGCTGTATATTTTAATATAACTTGATATTTTCTGCATTCCCTTTATCTTTAAATATCTGTACACTGCATACATACCAATATATCAACACCTATCGTTTTGCAGCATGATGACATGATAATCTTTGACATTCTGATACATGGGACAACTCTTCAGCTTCCTTATTTATTCATCAGAAAGTATTGCTTTGCTTTCTGTGTCCTTGTTTTACCTCCTTGCTCATCACCTGCCTGCATGTTGATGCTTTATTTTATCATTACTTCATCTGAACAGTTCAACTGACATAACACAAATATATGTTTAAAAACAAGAAAACAAGCTAGTGTATGTTTCAACATATATATTTAACAAAATGGAGGGTTTGCTCTGGTGTTTCTGGTCCCTGTAGATTTTTATGTCCAGTCGGTTGACACAAATTGCAGTAAGGTCAATTTACAAAAGATTTAAAGCAGAAGTTAACTATCAAAGGGGAGCTTTTTCTGTTTAAAACCCTGCTCCCTACATAAACAGAAATGCCTTTTCTCCTTGGCTGTTTTGTTTTTTTTGTCCCCATTTTCGGTTTCCGACACCATTCTGGTCTAGTCCAGAATGTTTGTTTTTTCCTGGTCCTGAAGACTTCCGAGATATTTACATCAACATCTCCCAGAGGGGCCACAGTATCACACACAGGGTGGCAGGGGGGTGGGACTGATGCATCATCAGTGGCTGGCTGCCTGAACCCCAGAAGAGGCCTGCCAACTTAAGAGGTCCAAGATGGTATCATGGGACATGTTCTGTATCGCCCAAACAGCAGTACAACACTGGTAATGTTGTGCAAGTGAGTATAAATTGGAAGAGATTTCAGACAGGAGGGAGAAACAAAAAAAAAGGGAGGGGGGGGGGCGATGTATAAGATTTACCACTTGAATGAATATCTATAAACTGGGTTTTTAAAGTATGTGTAAAGCCAAATTTGTCATTTTGCATAGAGTAGGAAATGGTTAAAAAAAAAAGAGTGGGAATCAAGAACAAAACAAAACAAGCTTTTATACTTGCCTAGATGGCTGCAGCATCAATCTGATGCTGCTGCTGTCCACCTACACTGATAACTGAGCAATCAAACTGCTAATCGCTCAGTTATTGAGTCCGCTCTGAGCACCATGCAGTAACTGTCAGTCAATGCTCTGTGCTCTGCCCCTCCAGTGCTCACTGGGACGCCAGACTGGAGGGGGCGGTAGCGACTGGCTCAGGCTTGGCGGTACACTGAGACAATCAGCCAGCTGCTAAACAGGCATCTGGGTGAATCCTGACATTGTCGGGATCCCTACAGAGCCTGGACTGGCTCTGTGACATCAGCCAACAGCAGGCTTTAGCCTTTAGAAATCAAAGTACATCAGAGATTCTGGTGACTTCTCACGAGGGGAGAGATTTAGATGGCAATCTAAGGCCCATAATTTGGATCCAATGCCATCTAGCATCCCCCCCATCTGTGCCCCCCCACCCCTCTGGTGCCCACACCGGTGGTATCGGAACCCCCCAGGATACGAGGTCCCCCTAATAGGGGATTGGGACATCCAATTAACAGGGGTAGAGGCAATATAGCTAGGGGAGGTAGAGGGAGAAGCAATAATAATAATTATATATATATATATATATAAATATATATATATATGACACACACACACACACACATACATATACATACACATATATATATATATATATACACATATATGTGTGTGTGTGTGTGTGTGTGTCTATATATATATATATATATATATATATATATATATATATATATATATATAATATACACACACACACACACACTCATCCACCCCCAAGGGAACAACCCTATTGTCAGGAATATTGGGGGAAATACAAAACCATTTAGGGGCCGTAGCTCCAACGGTCCCCCCATAGGAATTCCCATTCTGGTCATGATCGTCAGGGGAGGGGGAATGCGTACCCTAGAGGTAATGATCAATATTATGACCAAGCCTCTATACCTATTCAGAATCGTTTCTCGCCACTTATTCAGGATGATATGACACAAGGAGAAGGTTTTTTAGGACTACGCCAGTTCCACTGGCAAGACCCATGGGGACAAACTCCTACAGGCAACAAACGGGGGCAAAAGAAGACTAAGAGAGGAAGAAGAGCCGGGAGAAGAATTAAAAAGACAAAGACTGTGATAGGCACTGGAATTTATAATATTAGTGGCACAGACCTTTCTGATGATGAACTTAGGGTCCTTGATAAGGACCTTAAGTTTGCTCCTGTCTGGAACTTTAATACATTTCAGACTTTTATATTAGTCTACAAAAATGTGTTTGATCTTTAAATATTAAGCAATATTTTCTTAACTAAACCTGGGGAACCTCTCCTGGTATCTCTACAGACAGTATCCAATAGGGTTCACTCTAATTTAGCTAATAAGTCTATTTTTAACCCACCGAAAAACGATCACAGGCACATTGAAGTGTTCAAAAACATGGTTTCTGGTGATCTGGAAACCATGAAAATTAAGAACGTGCAGGATCCCCACTATCTCAAAGTTGCCATTGCTACTCTGGAAAAGAATAAAAATGTGGTCGTTCATCCTGCAGATAAGAGGGGTTGGCTTGTTGTCATGAGTAGGACCTTTTATAAATAGGAAATGGACAGGTTGCTGGCCGACCGATCTACTTATCAGGTTCTTACTAACGATCCTGTTTTTGAGTATAAAAATGAATTGCAAGCTCTTGTGCAAAGGGGTAGATCTAGTGGATTTCTTAATAAGAAAGAATCCCTATATCTGGACCCTAGTGCTTGTAGAAGACCTATCGTATTTTTTGCCTAAAATCCATAAAGATGCCCAGAAACTGCCAGGGAGACCTATAGTCAGTGGTATTGACTCAGTCACTGCCTGACTGGGTCAGTACATTTTTTGAAGCCCTTGGTATGCAGTACTACTGCTTATCTGAAAGATACTAAGCATGCTATCCAAATAATGAGTCAACACCGGCCAATAACAGCCTTTTGGTTACGGCGGATGTTGGCTCATTATATACTATTATAGGCCATCAGGATGCTATTAAGTCAGTTAAATGGGCTCTTGTGGGTTCTGACCTTCCCTCCTATACATAAGGGTTTTCTTGTGGATGCTTTAGAATAATTTTGTTTGGCCAAGAATTCTTTTTGGTACAGTCCTAAATTCTTTTTACAGGTTCCTGGGGTTGCCATGGGTGCCCCGTTTTTGCATCTAGTGTGGCAAACCTTTTTATGTCTCTTTGGGAAGAAGAGACTATTTTTAATAATAGGCAGTTGAAGTGTTACCAATGGTACATAGACGACTTGATTATTGTTTGGGCAGGTGATATGTCGAGCCTTCCGATGTTTCTGTCCAAACTTAACAGTAATACTTAAAACATTAAACTTACCTGGAATGCCGATGCTCATCGCATAACGTTCTTGGACCTAGACATTTTTAAGGAAGGCCATTGCTTTAAAACTAAAAATCATTTCAAGCCAACGGACAGAAATGGTTACATACCATTAGACAGGTACCATCATCAGTCTTGGTTATGTAACATACGAGGAGGCCAGTTTATACGTTTGAGGCGTAATTGTACCCAGGAGGAGTATTACATACAGTCAAATATATTGGCAGAAAGGTTTATACAGAAGGGGTATAGAACGGAAGTGATTGCCAGTGAAATAGAAAACGTTGAAAAATTTGTTAGAGCCACCCTAGTAGCGGATTCTACCAATAATAATAAAAAATCTAAGCATGACAACGAGTTTAGAATCATTCTTGATTATAATATCCAATACAAAAAAATTTGAGAAAATTATCCTGAAACATTGGGACATTCTTAGGAAGGATCGAGTCTTGGGCTCTGTACTACCTCCTCATCCAAGGTTTATATATACAAAATGTTGAGAGATGTTTTAGCTACCAGTGTGGTAGATCCTCTAGTAATTAAGGAAAATAGGATTTTTTCCTTTCTTACTGAGTTTTATGCATGCAGTAAATGTATGGAAAATTGAGTTGTATACGTGCTCGAGTGCGATTGCGGATTGCAATATTTAGGGAGAAGCTCCAGGCCCCTTAGCATCCGCATCTCCAAGCATGTTAACATTAAAAAAGGTCTACGGTCCCACAATGTGTCTAAACATTTTAGACATTTCCATAATAGAGACAATCAGTGTCTTAAATTTTGGGGTCTGGAAAGGGTCAGCAAGCACTGGGGAGGTGGTAATTTCATTTGTTTACTGAGCCAGCGCGAATCCTTCTGGATTCACGAGACCCAAGTTCTTGTCCCTGGAGGATTAAAAGTTGATTTTGATTTGAATTGTTTTATTTCGGACAAGTAATTTTATAGTCATTTTTTTTTTAGTATACTTATTGTTTTTTTTCACTGTAGACTGCAAGTGTCTCTCCAATTTTTTAATTTAATATTTCTTATTAATGTATTTTAAGAGTGTGTCCTTAGATGGTTTTAATGGCGGTGTATGTAAGATAGGCAATATGCGTTTATTATAATCCCGCTTATCTCCACCATTGTTACATGGTTTAATATATAAATATGTTTTATAGATTTTTTAATATATGTTCACATTATCATGAATTTGATCCATGTCCCCATGTGAGAAGTAGTTGCATTTTACATGAAGGTAGTGTCAGCTTCCGTTTCCAGTCATGGCCCCTTCTGTTTATGCAGCTCTCCATGGAGACCGGGTTGGTATTTGGGTATCTCAGCTGACGCCGCAGCTCCACCCACCGCTGACAAAGTCCGTGTAGGATGTACGTACGGGGGGGGGAGGAGTTGCTTTGCGGACGTCACCCGCTGTCTTACTGTGTGCTTTTCGAAAGTTACAGTGTCACCTTGTGGCTATTTGTAGGCATTTTTAGTGCCTATTGTGAAATTCAGTTTTCTATTGTATTACATTTTTCTGACTGCCATCATTCTTATTGAACTGAGAAGCCTTTTTTTAATAGAATTTTAATTTTACTGAATAAACGATCTTTAAAGGCTACACTTAGATAGTTTTTCTTTACTTTTTGCTGGGTGTTTTTTGCTGCTGGGGTGACTTTTCTGCATGCATTCTGCTTGCTGGATTCATACTACTGGATACATACAGCAAACCTTACCCCATGACCATTATTAGTGCATCTGAGTGATTTATCGGATTCCATGCTGCCGGAGGAATTTTACCAGATTACATCTTGCCCTCATTTGTGGATTGGTGCTGCTGGATCCGTTCATCCTGTGTATGGGATTAAGCCTATTTGACCATTTGAATTTTCAGTGGTCCACCAGATTCGGTAAGTGTACCCTATACTGATGGTGAAAGGATCTGTTACCTTGAATTTGGCATATTATTAGAAGATTCCTTTCATCACATGGTGGCTTCAGCTCTCCTTTTTGTGTAATACTTGATTATATAGTACATAGACTTATTTTGCACTGCACCATTTTTTTTATTTTAGCCTGCTATTGGCTAAATCTGAGTAACAGGAGTGCAGAGCCAAGTGCACTCATGTGACCCACACGAGACGTATTGCCAAAAGAGCTTTGGTCATATTGCTCCTTTTCAAAATGGTTAAAATCTTATAGGAGTATTTTAACGCTGGCAAAAAAAACAAAAAAGAAAAGTTGGAGTTGTGCAACGTTCTCTTTCCCACCATTCAGCATAGCTGAAGCACCTTCCCGCTGCTGCTTCTGACTGCAGGGGAAGCATGGATTTTTCCTCGGTTCGCCTCTGCAGCTTGCATACAGTAACCTGGATACTTCCAGCCACCTGAACTTCTCCTGCTACCAGCATCTGATTTTCAAGTATTCAAGGCTTTTGCCTTGCAGTGTTACATATCGGGTCATAGACATGGGGGGGCCTCCAGCTCAAAATCCACTAATGGTTCCAGGTTTGCCTGCATTGTACCCCTTGGACCTCACAGTCCGCATCTGGAATTTTGCCACCTTCTTGAGTCTGGGCAATTCTTGAGGTCTTCTTTAATTCCATCAGCCTTGGCTTCCTCTTTGGTTCTATCCTTTTTGGAGGATTTCATCAGTCATATAGAATTTTAATATAGGCGAAATTGCAACTACGATTAGTGACTGATCACATAGGCTTTAAGCATACCTCCATGCATCTTCATGCTGAATTCTTATCCAATCTGTCCACAGCTTCTGTGTCAGTCTTTAATGGATGACACTACACTTACGGAATTGGAGACAGCTGCCATTACTCCCAGACTTGGATACCACATAAGCTCTTATTGAGTTGCTCTGCACCACCTTAAAACTCAAGAGTCAGCCTCCAGCTGTGCTGTTCCTACCCTGGGCACCTTTAGGGTTCCCAAGACTGTTAAGATCCCTCTGGTGTGTGCATTGTTTTCTGTCATCCATAACAGAGACTAGACCCCGACAAGGTATTCACCAAGCAGCTATCACTCTTTTAGCTGTTTGAGGAGGACTTAAAAGTGGTCTGCCCTCACTGTGCATGTGGCAGTGTCCCGTCTTAAAAAAGCCTTAACCACCATTGGCGCAAGCACCCATTTTCAAGGACCCCAATGGACAAGCAAATGGAGGCCCTTTCTAAAATATTGTTTTCTTTAGCAGGCCTAGCTTTGCAACCCACCATGGCTGCGATGCTAGTCTGATAAAATTTAGCTGATTGGGATATGTACTGTACTTCAAAAATGATTTGGCTGCTATTCAAGCTGATGCTCTCTCTACTTTTGGAGCTAAATTCAGCTTTTTTGAGCTATTGCATAGACAGGTTGTGAAAGGTCACCTATCTCATTTTATGCATGACTTTGCTGATAGAAGACTATCTCAAGGAGGACTCTGACTCCAGTGATACAGTAGTCAGAAGAACCACCATGCAAAAAGTGCCCGCTTGCATGCCAATATTGCATATTGTCTGGTCAGAGCTGCCCAGGACACCCTTAACAAGGATGTCACTGGGGACAAAAATTCTCATCTGCAAAGAACCCTAGAATACCTAGAACCTAGGAACAGGAAGGGTCTTCCCTCCTCAGAGGCCAAAGGCCACAAACGCTGAACTTCCATTTCTAGGAGTTCATTGAAGGACACATTCCTCTATGATCATGCTCTTGGGACTGCTTTTTCCCCAAATTGAGACATGTTTGAGAGTAGGAGGGGTTTTACCTAGCCGGACACTTTTTTTTTTTGCCAGTGTTCATATCCTTCTGTAGACAACAAAATAACTCAATAGTTCCCAAATTCCTGTACCTTTTTTAATGAGCTCCAAGAAATGAATTTTTCAGTAAGTACAAAAATGCCACCTCTGTCACATTGGGAGATTTCACTTTATGTCCTGTAGACATAACAAGTCAGAAAAATCTTTCCAAAGTGAGGAACATCCTCTCTTAAACCATAGTCATTGGAATAAGTCTATTCCTATTCAGGTGGCAGCTTAAAGAGGAAGTAAACCCTGATGAGTTTACTTCCTCTTTCATTCCCTGTAAAGGCAAAGCATAATGGACTACTATGCATCGCATAGTAGTCCATTATTGTGTCACTTACCTGACACAGGAGCCAGCGAAGTCACCGCTGTCCCCTGTAGTTCCGAGCGTCCATCTTCTTGGTGGGTCTCCGTGGGTCTTGCTGCTCCGGCGCTGTGATTCGCCGGAGCAGCGATGACGTCACTCCCGCGTATGCGCACGGGAGCCGAGACTCGCGGCATTACCGTCATAGACAATGCCCCGCTCAGTGCGCCTGCGTGCCGCTGTCCACGGTGCATGAGCCGTAGATAGCGGTGCCCGTCTTCGAGCAAATATCTCCTAAACCGTATAGGTTTGGGAGATATTTCTTGGACCTACAGGTAAGCCTTAATCTAGGCTTACCTGTAGGTCAAAGTGGTTTGTAAGGGTTTACAACCACTTTAAAGTTTTGAACTTTCCTTTCACTTTCAGTTCTGGTGACCATGGTCATCAAGGAAAATGCAGAGTATGACTCTCCCTAAGGCTTCATTCACATTGCTTTGTCACATGACTGAACTGTATTTTGCTAGCTTTCACACGACATGCATAGAGCAGTCTCATTCATTTGAAAAGCATCTCATGCACCTTTTTTGGGCATAGAGCTTAAAACCTTTTTTACTGTACATTTTATCATGTTTTTCTTGCAGAAAAATCTTTTTTGCTGGCGCTATTAATAATAATGGCACTCTCAAAATGCAATGTACAATTTTCATGCATTACGGGAACTCACAGATGTGAATTCAGCCTAATAGGTATGCAGATGTCAATAAAAACCGGACAGGGGCTCCAACACCCTCATCTAAAACTTAAAGCAAAATTGTGGCTGTAGATATGATACGTTTTCTCATTGAAATAGTTGCCTTTTTGTGTAGATAACGTGTAAAGGGTGTTTTCCATCCTTACACCATTCTTTGGACTAATCGTAAGACCAGAAATAATGAAAAACAATTTTAACTATGAAACATTTAATTTGGTTGGCATATATTTTTGATACTTGTTGAATGAGGATAAAAACTGTCTTGTGGTTGTAGAATATGACTTTATTTCTGCATGCCATACCATGGCTGTACTGTTTCACATAAAGTTCTAGTAGTCTAGTTGTAGCCTGTAGTTTCTTCTTTTTTTTATTATTATTATTTTTATATATTTTTTAGATATATACAGTATCTCACAAAAGTAAGTACACCCCTCACATTTTTGTAAATATGTTGTTATATCTTTTCATGTGACAACACTGAAAAATGAAATTGCTACAATATAAAATGTATTTTCCAGCACTGCCTTAATCCTCTTGTGCATGGAGTTCACCAGAGCTTCACAGGTTGCCACTGGAGTCCTCTTCCACTCCACCATGACAACATCACAGAGCTGGTGGATGTTAGAGACCTTGCGCTCCTCCACCTTCTGTTTTTAGGATGCCCCACAGATGCTCAATATGGTTTAGGTCTGGAGACTTGCTTGGCCAGTCCATCACCTTTTACCCTCAGATACTTTAGCAAGGCAGTGGTTGTCTTGGAGGTGTGTTTGGGGTCGTTATGTTAGAATACTGCCCTGCGGCCCAGTCTCCAAAGGGAGGGGATCATGCTCTGCTTTATTAATTTTACACTGTTATACAAGCTGTACACTCACTACTTTACATTGTAGCAAAGTGTCATTTCTTCAGTGTTGTCACATGAAAAGATATAATAAAATATTTACAAAAATGGAAGGGGTGTACTCATTTTGTGAGATACTGTAACTCGGTTTTCATTTACAAAAGAAAGCTGTGTTTCTGTCTCTAAATCTTTTGAGTAATTTGCTGTTTATGTTTAAATTTGTAAAGTCTTTGTACCTTTCCCTTTTTTCCAGGTTTTAACTAAAGAATTTTATGCTCTTCAAGCATCTGCAGAAAAGAGAATCACAGAACTCCAAGCACAAAACTCAGAACATCGCACAAGACTAGAAACATATGAAAAGCTTGAACAGGAACTCGATGATGTTATAATGCAGTCTGCACAAAGTAAGTGTAGATTCCTCCTGTTTTCTCTGTCAGTGTCTGCAGACCACAATAGAATTAAACATATAGTCACCATAAAAGCCCACTCCTGCCCCTGATTAAATACCCTGATTAAATACCAGATACGACACTGGTTTTATCTGCAGGGATACATCAGGTGATAATACCAAGCACGACTATTGGAGGAGCTACCATCATTTTTTCCCCCACGGATTTTCCAGTGTAGAAGAACATAAGCATGACTGGGCAGTCCTTCCCTCTTCCAAATGAGATGAAAGAAAATGTGCTTCATTTCATTGGGATGATGGATCACGGTGCTACCAAGGTGGTATGTTCCACTGATACTGGCACATTTCTGGTTGACCTAGTCTAGGCTTAATATTTTGGATTTTCATTGTGCGCTATATTACTATGCAGTCAGTGTGGCATTAAGTAACGAATTCCTTTTGTGGCACAACTTGTAATGATAAATAACCTTTGTCTTACAGTGGAAGATGACATTGAAGCTGAAAGAGTTCTGTATTCATATGGATATGGAGCCAACATCCCCACTACAGCTAAACGGAGATTAAAGCAGAGGTAAAGGAAAACACGTGTCTTCATATCTAAAATCTGTTTAGTTCTGTAAAAAGGTAGAACTCCACTAGGGGAATGGCACAGGCTAATGGTTTTTAAAAGTGTTATGGGTTCTAGTTGCTAATACTAAAGGCTCTTAACATATAATATAATAAGGTAATTTTGAAACTGATGACAGCAACACATCTCAAATAAGTTGAGACAGGGCAATATTTACTACGGTGTAGCATCCCCTCTTTTTTTTTTTTTTTTTTTACAACCCTCACATTGGCAAAGGTCTATACTGCAGGCAGGCCATTTAAGCACCCGGACTATTCTACTATGAAGACATGCTGTTGTGATATATGCAGTATGTGCTTTAACATTGTCCTGGTGAAATATACAACTCCTGTACAGGAAAAAGACATAATCTGAATGGGAGCATATGCTGCTCTAACACCTCAATATATCTTTCAGCATTGATGGTGCCTTTACAGATGTGTAAGGTGCCCATTCCATACACACTAATGCACCCCCATACCATCAGAGGTGCGAGCTTTTGAACTGAGCGCTGGTAACAAGCCGGTAGGTCCTTCTCCTCATTAGTCCAGAGGACACAACACCCATGGTTGCCAAAAAGAAAGTAACATTTTGGCAAAAAAGCTAAATATTTATACCAGGTTTAAAAGGTGTAGAGAACACTGTGCATATAAAAGCATATTTAAAATTTGGTCCATAGACAAAGGCACACTATGATACATAGCCATAATGTATATAAACCCTGATGTGTTTCAATTGTTAATACAAATCTTCATCAGCAGAACGGTGAGTATTGTAGTAATTTGTTAGGCGTATATAATCCGTATATTTCTGGAGGAAATTAGCCCTTTCCCCAGAAACCCAAAGTGATCCAAAAGCTTGGGGTACTCAAAATACCTCCAAGTTAAAGTAAATGGATATCACCAATTTTGAAAAGAATAGACCAAGTCGGAAAATACAGGGCTGAGTGTGTAGGGGAATTAAAGGGCTACCAGCAGAAATGGACCAGCCATGTATCAGTTTGTCATAAAAACGTGTCTCCAGAGCTGTGGCCATTCTGCTCAAGAACCCCAGCTGGGCTGAGTATGTGTATATGGCACCCCCTGTTTACTGGTAATGGAATAGCAAACTTAAAGTGGTTCTAAAGTCTATGTGCAGCAGCCCCCCCCCCCCCCCCCATACTTACCTGATCCCCATCTCGATTCAGCGATGATGCATGAGAGTCTCAACTGTCCGGGACTCTCCCTCCTCATTGGCTGAAGCAGCAGCAAGGTGCCATTGGATACTGCTGCTGTCAATCAAATTCAGTGAGCCAGTGTGGAGAGAGAGGGGGCTGGGCCAAGCCACGGTTCTATGTCTGAATGGACACACAGAGCAGTGGCTTGGCTCGGCTTAGATGCCCCCATAGCAAGCTGCTTGCTGTGGGGGCAGGAGGGAGGGCCCAGGAGCGCCAGGGACCTGAGAAGAGGAGGATCTGTGCTGCTCTGTGCAAAACCACTGCACAGAGCAGGTCAGTATAACATGTTTGTTATTTTTAATTTGGTGTCACCACATTTAAAATGGAAGGTCTACTTTTTAGGTAGCCCTCCTCCCATAGCATAAAACAACTGTATGGGTGAAAATAGATAATATATTTTCTTTCCCCAGCTTACACCCACAGTGCCTTGGTAATCCTCCTTTCAAGGAGATCTTGGGATTGTAGAGTAATCCAAATCTTGCTGTGCAGGTGCTTTCAGCATTGTGCTGCAGCATTGTCTTAATTTTGGGGGTGGGGTTGGGGTTATGACGGTTGTGCTAAACCTATCCATCCCCCTCCCAGACTCTCTAAAGCACACAACACTAGCCTTGTGTAAGAGCTGAAGGGACAGCCTGGGAAGAGCAACAGTGTGCTCTGCTGAGAATATTGCAACCTTTTTCCTAGTGACTACAATTTTTTCTTCAATCAAATTTACACTACAAGCTGCTTGAGCTGGGCTATTTTGGACCTTGCCTGGAATGTGACCTTCATGCATCAGGCTATGTATTGTGGCACATTCTAAACGTGTGTACTGCTTTAGTTAGCCGCAGAATGCTTTTTGGGTTCACAGTCATGGGACAGCCTCAGCTGTGACCCTGTCTCTGAAGACTCACTTTTTGAGTAAGCTGTACTGGTCGAACACCAGAACTACCTTGTTAGTGGGACTGTTGGGTACCACTGCATTTCCCAATTTTCTATCGGTTTATTAAATGATTAATGTTGAGGGACTGCGCATTGACGTCATCCACTAGCAAGGGTCACATGTCACTCCAGACTCCTTTTTTTTTTCATTTTCTTCTGCCAATCAGCACCTTCCCACCATTGCTCCTGATCGCAAGTGACCTTTAGACTGTCCTTAGTTGCTGTCTGCCTACGGTGACCTGATCACCTCTGGCTGTCTAAACCTCCACTGCTACCAGCGGCTGGTTCATAAATATTGAAGGACTAACCCTGAAGTACCCTTTTCCTCGCTTTTCATACACACAGATTACATGGATTCCAGACATATAGGGAACAGTTCTGCTGTACAGGGTATCTCTAGTTAATGATGCACTAAAGGTTCCAGTGTTGCCTGCGGTGCAGCCTCTAAATGACCTGGCGGTAATAGTCTGTAATTTTGTCAATTGCTTGAGTCTGTTCCATCCTTCGAGTATTCAGACTCCTCCTCAGTTATGTCTCAGAACGATTTTCCACAGTAATTCAGGATTTTATGAGCCAAGTTGCAACCTTTTTTTTTTTTTTATTTTTTATTTTTTTTTTTTGCCACATCAGTGTTTCTATAGCAGAGACTAGGTTCAGCTTATCGCTCACTCGTGTCTCAATCTCAATTCCACATCATCGTGACATATTTAATTGTACAAATATTTGACTTAGTGTAAACACATAAAGATTTTGTGTCATTTAATTTAAATACAAAAGTAATAAAAGATCCCCTAGTGTTTATAGACTACCCATTGTGACGATATCTATTGCCCTGATACCTCGTATCTAAAACAGATTTCCCTCTCCCTACTCCCCTCCTCCACCCCCCCCCCCTATCCCCAGCTCATACGAAAATATACTAAGCAATTAAATACATACTAAGAATAGATAGTAGAGTTATACAAGCTAGAAAGCGCTTGTTCTATCGCAGTTACTTATAGGGGGATCCCTAGTTTCCCCAATCCAGGGCCCCATATCTTTTTAAACTCCTTACCATTACCCTGCTTAAAAAAAAAAACCCTCTCATTTCCAATATTTTTTCTTATATTAGCCAACCATATTTCTGGTAGTGGGCTAGAGTGTGCTTGCCAATTCTGGGCAATTAATTTCCTTGCCTGAAAAAGGCATCTGGTAACTGGTACAAATTTATTTTTAGAGATATTATATCCCTGCGGTATAGCCAACAAGCAAGTCCTCACTGTTGCCTTTAATGTCAACCCGAAGATCTCATTCACATGGTCTATAACTTGTGTCCAATATCTAAAGAGTTTCGGGCACCTCCAGAACATATGAATAAAATCTCCAACCCGGCCGCATCTGGGGCACTGATCATTATCCCTCCATCCCATTTTAAACATTTTCCTAGGTGTATGATATACCCGGTGAAAAAAGAAGAGTTGAGAAGCTTTCTGTGCCGGGGAAATAGAAACCTTGGTTCCCTGTTCCATTATCCAATCCCAATCGGGTATGGACACTGGACCCACATCACTCTCCCATTTCATTTTACTTTTAATCATACCGCTTTGATCCAACACTTTGTCCCCCAGCCTGGCGTATATAAGCGTAATCAAGCCTTTGAGCGTATCTCGAGACATAATTTGAGATATCACCGGGACTTGGATCAACTGTATCTCTTGCGATCTAAATTGGGCCTGAATTGCGTGTCTGATCTGGAGATATTTGTAAAATGAGCGGTTTGGTAAGGAGAATTCAGATCTTAGGTCAGAAAATGATCTAATAGCTGAACCCTGGACAATTTGCTCTAACCTATGTATCCCTTGAGTTTCCCATTCCCTAGATCTTTCCACTTTAAATAGCTCGTCTAGGTTTCTATTATCCCATAAGGGAGCCAACACGGATGTCTTCTGATATCCTAGTAAGGCCTTAGCTGTTTTCCATAGTTTCACTACCTGATTAATTGTTGGGCAGTGCATATTAAATGAGTTTGCCTCCAACGCCTCCACAAGCGTCTTGTGCGGACAGCCTAGCATTAGCAGCCTATGGCAGGAGTTAGCTTCACTTATTGCCCTTGCTCCAGCTAAATGCTGTAGCTGGGCCGCTAAGTAATAGAGTCTAGGATATGGGATCGCCAACCCCCCTTGTTCCAACGGGAGCTGCAAGGTCCGTAAGCTAATCCTCGAGGGGCCTTTTTTCCATATAAGAAGTCTAAATAGGGATTCTATTTTCTTAAACCATCCTTCCCCTATCCATATTGGTGAGTTATGGAGGCAATACAAAATTTGAGGAAGCCATACCATTTTGACCAGATTGCAGCGGCCCGCCATCGAAAGGGGGAGGCGACTCCAGATATCAGCCTTTTGTTTTAATTTTACTAGGAGAGGAGATAAATTATCTTCCAGGTAAGAGTTTACATCCCTAGTAATCCACACCCCTAAGTATTTAAACTTCTCAACCTGTTTCAGATTCTGAATCTCCTGGGGGGCGCAAATAAACCCCGGTTCCAGCGACAACAAAGCGGATTTATCCCAGTTAATAGTCAATCCTGATATGAGACCAAATTCTCTAATTATCTTCATTGCCGTTTTCACCGAGGCCTGAGCATCCCCCAGGAAAAGCAGAATGTCGTCAGCAAATAATGCAATTTTTTCCTCTACCTGTCCTCTCTTAAATCCCTGTATATCAGGGTTGGCCCTAATAGCGATGGCTAATGGCTCCACTGCCAAAACAAACAATAAAGGGGAGAGGGGACACCCCTGCCTCGTACCTCGTTCCAATAAAAAAGTCTCAGAAAGCTCATTGTTAATTTTAATTTTCGCTCTTGGGTCTGTATAAAGCAATTCTATCCATTTAAGAAAATTTGGTCCGAACCCGAACCTGATAAGCACTTTAAATAAATATTCCCATTCGAGGCTGTCGAATGCTTTGGCTGCATCCAGAGTCAAAACTACTCTGGAGCCTCCATTATCTACTGGAATCTGAGCATTCAAAAACAGTCTACGGATATTAATACTAGTAGATCTATTCGGAATAAAACCCGATTGATCCGGGTGAATGAGCTTGTGGACAATTCTTTTTAGACGTGTTGCGAGCACTTTTGCTAATATTTTAACATCCGATCCCAAAAGCGAGATCGGACGATATGAGGCCGGATCCATTGGATCTTTATCCTCTTTAGGGATTACCACTATCGTGGCTTCCAACATCGAGGAAGGCAAAGCTCCATACTGTAAGGACTGCTTCAATGTCTCCAATAGTTGTGGGAGCAGGACCTCCCCATATCTCTTATAGACCTCGATTGGTAAACCATCGGGTCCTGGTGCTTTTGAGTTAGGCATCTCTGCCACCGCTCTTTGGAGTTCCTCGATAGTAATTGGGGCCTCCAAAACTGCTAAGTCTTCTGCTATTACTGTTGGCATATTCAAATTCCCCAAGAAGGCTGCCGTAGCTCCCCCTTCACTTCTTCCTTGGGATTTATATAGTGAGCTATAGTAATGATAAAATATGTTATTAATAATGGATGGTTCAGAAGTAATCTCTCCCTCTAGGGTTCTAATTGATATTATCGCTGAGGGTGCCGTATTTACTTTAACCAAAAATGACAGCATTCGCCCCACTCTTTCTCCCTCCCCAAAATTTGCTTGCTTCTGCAGTATACGTCTATTGTCCATCTTGTACCTAATAATTGTCTTAAATTCTTGCTGTTTGTCCAGCCAAACCTTCTGTGTAGTAGGATTCGGATTCATAATATACTGTCTTTCTGTCTCTCTAATACCGCTTTGGTGGCTTCCTCTTCCTGTTTTTTCATCTCGGCCCTACTTCTAGCGATTTGTTGAATAAAAATACCTCTTAAAAAGGCCTTTTAAAGAGTCCCATATGACCCCCACTGATGCTGTGTCCATATTAACATCAATAAACTCCTTTAACATGGTTGTCACCTGATCCGTATCCTTCATTAATTCCAACCATACGGGGTCCATTTTCCATTGGCCAGAGTGTTGTTTCTTACCTACACAAAGTGTCAATATTAGGGGGGAATGGTCCGAGACTCCTCTCGGGCCATATTCTACCTCATCCACTCGTAACATCGCACTGTTGTTAACCAGAGCCATATCGAGTCTTGATAATGTAGAGAAAGTTGCGGAGTAACAAGAGTATTGTCGCTCCCCCGGGTACCGAGTGCGCCATGCATCACATAGACCAGCTTCAAGTAGGAAACGAGCTAACCTCGTTTCATCTTTCACCGTTGATGTTTTTCCTGTTGGGAACCTATCCAAGAATTTATCCAAGACTTCATTAAAGTCCCCTACTGCAATCACCGGGATATCAGGTTTATCTATTACAAAGGCTAATAGCTTATATAAAATCTCCAATTTAGATGGAGGAGGGACATATATGTTGGCTATCACGTAGGGACTATTTTCAATTTGACAGTATAAAAAAATATACCTACCCTCTACATCTATACAGCTCTTATGGCAAGAGAAACGAACCGCCCTGTCAACAAGGATGCTAACCCCTCTTGCATAGGATGAAAATATGGAATGGAACTGGGTCTGGAATTTCCGACCTTGTAGGCACCGAATTGTATCGCCCGTTAAGTGAGTCTCCTGAAGACATAATAATCCGGGTCCTTTGCCCTCTAAAGCTGACAAGACAACTTTTCTTTTGGTCGGGTCTCCCAGGCCCCGCACATTCCACGATACTATCCTAATTCTTTTCCCCTGCATCATTACTTAATAACCTAAAAATTGGGCAGTTTTGAGAGTAGCAAAAAAAGCGGTGAAGAAAGTGTATATATATATATTAATACCAAAAAAAAAGAAGAAAGAAGACCTTCCCCCTTTTTTCCCCTTAATCTTACATACATATACTCTATATAGTGCATAATATTTTCTCCCGTCCCCTCCTAAGTAGTGCATCTCCAAACTTATGTATCTTTGTATTATTTTTATTATCATTCCCTTACCCAAATTTGCATATCTTTGTATTACTTTTATTGTCAATCCCTTGCCCCACCCTCCCTTCCCCACTCTCCCACCCAAATTTATGTGTCCTTGTGTTATTTTTATTATTATTCCCTTTCCCCTCCTACCCACCTCAACTCTCCCCCCTCCCCTTTCACCAACCTCCCTCTCCCACCCCCCTCGCCCCTTAGGGCTACCCCCTAGGGGTACATTTGTGGCCTTCTTACAACCCTCCCACCACTCACTCATACCAATCCTACTAGGTGCTTTCACCCCCAATCTTACCCCACTCATGGGGACCCTCTGTCCCCCACTACAAATCTCCACTTGTACTCCACACACCCTTGCTACACAACCCCTGCCCCCCACCCATATTGTGCATAATATCAAAAAAAAAAAAAAAAAAAGGCCTTCCAACAAGTCTACTCCTTATTCCTATCCACCCCCCCCCCCCCCCCAAAAAATATATACCCCCGAATCCCTTAAAAGCTATCTAACTGCCCTATAACATATATTTATAAATCTTTTTTTATTTCATCTAGCCATTGGGATGCCTCCTTTGGTGTGTTGAAAAAGAGCGTTTTTCCTAATGCGGTTACCCTTAAACGGGCTGGATAGAGGAGTGCATATTCTAGCTTATATTTAACCATTTCTCTTTTGACTGGTATAAATTCGGCTCTTCTTTTCTGGAGGTCAGGAGAAAAATCCGGATACAGAGAAATCCTAGCTCCCTTAAACCTGATGTCTCCCCTCATTCTGGCCTCTCGCAGTAGGGACACTTTATCCTGATAATTAAGAATCTTAAGCATTATAGGCCTAGGACGTTCCCCCATATGGCGTGTTTTTCCCGGGGTACGGTGTGCCCGTTCTATTGCAAATATTGGAGTAAATGTTGCCCCCCGAAAGAGTTCTCGGAACCACCCCTCAAGGAAGCCTATCAAATCAGTCCCCTCACAGTGTTCAGGGAGGCCTAGCACCCTGATATTATTTCGCCGATTCCTATTCTCCATCTCGTCAAGTTTATCCGCTTGTATAGTAGCTGCTTTTTTAAGTGACTCAATTTCCAGGCTCATAGGCCTCAACTCATCCTCCATCGCACCCATGCGTTCCTCAAGCTCGGTAGTTCTTAGTATAGTCCTATTCAATTCCTGCCTCATAGACAGTAGTTCCTCCTTAATATATCTTAGCTGTTCATCAAAGTTGGATATCGAGTTCTTGCATTCCTTGATTGCGTTCAAAATGTCTCTTAATGTGGGTTCCTCATCCATGTTGCTCGGCATCAATGCATGTGAGCTACTTAGCGTTGTTTCCAAATTTATTGTTGCTATTGGAAGTTTTCCTCCTCCCCCTCCCCTACTGCCCCCCGATTTAACAGCTGGTAAAGTGGGGTTGGCCAGACACTGGCCTTGACTCCTTCTATCAGTAGAAGAATTTTTGATGTCTATATTATGTAGATTTCCCTGCTGAGAACTTGAATTGCTGGGTGAGGCTGGGCCAGAATGAGCATAGCGCTCCAATTTTGCCGCTGCCGACATTTGATTAGTTTTGTCCTTGGCGGCACGGGTAACTTGTTGACCCTCTGCAGGTATTTTGTCCTCAGGGGACCTTTTTCTAGACATAATTAACTTGAATAGCCACAAGCGAGCCCACCATGCAAATAGTCAACTTCCACTTGTCAACTAATCAGACAGGGAAAAAATAATATAGCACACACAAAAAAAAAAAAAAAAAAAAGGGGGGGGAGAGAGGGAGCCGAACTGTTATAATGTCTCTCTTTGTGTAGATAACACTTGCTCAGTCCTCAAGAAATAACCCCACAGCAATAGATTCAGTGCTATAGCAAAATATTGTTGTTTGTGTAGATCAACATATATTCAAAATACCGCAGTTCCAATCAGTGGTTCACTTCAAGAGCAACTAGGAACAAGAAAGAAAAAGGGCACTTATCTTAGTTTCTGGTTCATAGCCATATCGCTTTCCACAGGTCCATGCAGGGTATCCACGCTATCCAGGTATTCCACTCTCTCCCCAAAAAGAAAAAAGACAGGCAATGCTGTCAGTGTAGGTTTCGATTTGCTGCCTCTTGTCTCCCCAGCCACTCCAGCTAGTCTGCATAAAGCAGTGAACGGGGGGGGGGGGGGAGAGCGGGGGAAGCCGGGGGAGAGGGAGCTCTACACAGGAGTCCCCTCTCACCTCCACACCGCGCGCCAGCCAACCCACCGCCCAAAGCCTAAGGTGCCAGGCACGCCAGCATAGAGCAGTATACGAGGGGGGGGAGAGCGGGGGAAGGCGGGGGAGAGGGAGCTCTACACAGGAGTCCCCTCTCACCTCCACACCGTACGCCAGCCAACCCGCCGCCCAGAGCCTAATGTGCCGGGCACGCCACACGTTTCGAGCACCCAGCTCGAGCGGAGTGGAGGGAGAAGCTCTGCGGCGTTACGGGAGTCCAGGAGCCGCTCGAAATCTCGCGAGACTCTCGGCCCCGTTCTAGTAGCTCAGCACGAACAGCAGCAGTCCCCGTGCTCCAGCGCAAGCCGCACAAACATAAAGGTAGAAAGTTATAGCCGCTCAGTTTGAGCCGTCAAACAAAAGTATGTGCCCAGGCATAGGAGTCTGAATACCATACAGGTGCTTATAGACCGAGGGGACTTAGGCAGTATCAGATAGTCCAGGAGGGATCAGAGCGAAGGCATCAGAGCAAACAGGGCAACGAAGGGCAGAGCAGCACCATGCTCTCACTCCTCACACACGTCCACTCCCATCAACATCCGGCCACCCCCCGCCAAGTTGCAACCTTGATTGCTAACTCTGACTGCAGAGGCCATAAGCGTACTTCTACGCCTTCCCCTGCAGAATCATTATCTGATTTGTCTGAGACCCTCTGCCACAACATTTCTGTCTGATGCAAGAAGGCGTGGAAGTATCCTCAACCGATGATTCTCTGTTTGACTATTGCAACTCCCTTCTCATTGGCCTGCCTCTCCATAGGCTATCTCCTCTTCAGTCTATCATGAATGTTGCTGCCAGACTTATCCACCTTACCAACTGCTCAGTGTCTGCCAACCCTCTCCTCCAATCCCTACACTGGCTCCCAATCACCCAGCAAATTAAATTCAATATACTAGCCACAACATACAAAGCCATTCACAACTCTGCCCCGAGCTACATCACCAATCTTGTCTCCAAATATCACCCAAATCGTCCCCTCCGCTCTTCTCAAGACCTCCTGCTCTCAAGCTCTCTCGCCTCCTCCTCCCATGCTCGTCTCCAGGATTTCTCCAGAGCCTCTCCATTCCTCTGGAACTCGCTACCTCCACTGGTCCGGCTATCCCCTACTTTTGCTACCTTCAGGCAATCCCTGAAAACTCACCTATTCAGGGAAGCCTATCATGTCTCCAACTAATCTCCTACCACTTCCATCAGCTCATTCCCGACAGTTATAACCTTTTGTACCACCTGCCCCACCCTATTAGATTGTAAACTCTTATGAGCAGGGCCCTCTTAATCATCTTGTATTTTATTGTATTGTAACTGTATTGTCTCCTTTTTATATTTGTAAAGTGCTGCGTAAATTGCTGGCCCTATATAAATCCTGAATAATAATAATAATAGACTCTGCCCTGCAGCCTTCCTTGGTTGTGAGGCTGATCTTCCAAACTAGCTGAATAGAGTAAGGCCATGAGAAGGGATCCTGTCTCCTTTCAGTCTGATCCCTTGCTTATTTAGCTATTAGAGTTCGTGCCTGTAGTTCTAGACTACTGTGTAGATGGGTTCCTAGATGCCTGCTGTATCATTTCCAATATGAATCTCCTGTCAGTAAACATTAGGTGAACATGCGGAATGGCATGCAATAAGTCTCTGCTGCATATGCCTTTTGAGGCCATCCAGCCCCACAACCTCCCTTTCCCCTGAGGCTAAGAAGAGTTCCTTGCCAAGCCCAAGCCTGGCACTCAGTTCGCTCACCAGCTTTGGACTTAAGATTTCCCCAAACTCACAGGGAAACCTTCTGGGGTTAGTAGGTAGTTTCCGAAGACTACAAGCTAATGTTTCACTTTGTCTCCTCAGTTAATGTGTTCCATCCTGCTGTGTCAACACATGTATTAGCAGATCTCCATGCAGCCCTAATGGTTCTTCTAGAACTAGGGATCATTGCTCCAGTACCTGTGGTGGAACTGTTCCAATTAGAGCTTTACTCAAACCGGTTGACTGTTTCCAACCCAAAGGGAGAATACACCCCATCCTGCATCACAAGGCCCTAAATCAGGGGTCTTAAACTGACAGCCCTCCAACTACAAGTCCCATCATGCCTCTGCCTGTGGGAGTCATGCTTGTAACTGTCAGTCAACTGTCAAACTTGTAGTTTCGCAAAAAAACTGGAGGGCTGCCTGTTGAGAACCTGCCTTAAATGTTTTCATTTGGGCCCAGAATGTCCACATGAATTCAACCAGGTATGTCATAGCCTTTCTTCACCAAGGAGACTTTCTGGCCTCCGTAGACTTCAGGAATGCATCCCTGCATGTCCCTATTTTTTCAACACATCAAGGATTCCTTGGCTTTTCTGTTTGTGATTTTGATGTTTGGCCTATCCTTGGCCCAATGAGTGATTCCAAGATTGTAGCCCCTGTGCTGACTTTGCTGTGCTCTCAGAGCATCCCCATTGTTGCATACATTGACAGTCTATTTTTCAGGGAGCAGTCGACAAAGGTTCTGACCAGAAATGTAGCTCAAATTGTCCAGATCTTGCATAGGTATGGCGGGGTCCTGAAACTTCAGAAGTCAATGCTTCACTTGATTTATTATTGGGAGTATATGGGTCTTGTTCCAGATACATCTCAAGATTCAGTTTTCCTTCACAAGGAGAAACTTTAAACTCTCCTCTTAGACTTGGACTCTTCAGTGTTGTTGCCCAACTCTTTGCTTTTGCGTGAGAGTTTTTGGGCTGATGGTAGCCTCTTTGAAGCTAGTTCCATTTGTTCAATTTCACTTCAGACACTTTCAGTACAACATTCTGTAATTGTGGGACTAATCAGTCTACTCATTGGACAGATCAAGTAGCCTTTTCTTCCAGTTTTCTTGGAGGATCTTGTTGACAGATATCAGCCTGTCTGGGAATGTGTCCTGGACACCTTATCAGTGTAGGTGACTTGGTTGCTGGAATCTTGTTTTCCAATATAATTTCTGGAACTTTGGGCAATTTGTTAACCCTGCAAGGCTGAAGAATCCCAATCTGATAATCTATCTGTTCAGGATGTAGTCAAAGCACACAGCATTCACACCAACCATTGGCAATAACCTGCAAGTCTTGCTGTAGCAAGTGATCAGAAGGATTCTTTACTGGGCAGAACTGCATGTTCTAGCCTTATTTGCCATTTACATTCCAGGCGTGAACAACTGGCAGGCAGACTACCTCACCTTGACTTCCTCCTAATTTTAGGTTCAAAAACAAATGGGACAGGTTTGTCTCTAGGTACAGAGTTCCTCTGGCGGAAGCAGTGGGTGCTCTTTGGGATCAGCATATCCAGATCTATGCCATTCCTTCCAGTGTAACTCCTTCCTTGCCTGTTCCACATGATTAAGATGGAAGGCATCCCAGTGATTTTTGTACCACTGAACTAGCCCAGGCGCACATGGTGCTCCAACCTGATCAGACACCTGGCATACGCTCCTTGGGCTCTTTCAGATCATCTGAATCTTCTGACTTAAGGGGCAGTGTACCACCCTGATTTACAGTTGCTGGCTTTCAGGACATGACTTTTGAAGCCTGGGTTCTGGGAGAATATTCCCCTTTCCAATCTCACTCACAATGTTGCATTTCTTGTTGTCATCGCCTCTGAAAGGAGATTGTCTAAGCTGTGGCAGCAGGCAGGTAAAGTCACCTGGTTGTATCCAGGATGGTAAATATGTGTGTCCTAGATTCAGGCTTTATGCAGACTTTTACAATTAGAGGGGAAGAGTTAATGAGCCCAGCTGAATTAAGTGGGCTCATTAAGGCCTCTACAAAAAACCACAGCATGCATAGGGAGATGCTCCATCCTGGAACCAGTTTTGTGTGTATAGACTGGGGAGTCTGAGATCTGTTCTGTGTGGTGAGTTAACGCCTGTGTGGCAAACCCCTACAATAGAGACAGGGACTGGGGCAGCACAAGGTTGCACCCAGTTGTTAGACAGGGAGTCTACGTGTGTAGTTAGAGGTCAAGCTGACCAGGATTTATTTTCTTGTTTTATTTTGTTTGGCTGTTATATGTATCACTGCATGTAGCCTAAATAAACCGGATCTTTTGTTTTTTGCACCTACACCGCTGTCTGCTATGCCTGACTTTGTGTTGTGAACCCATCCAGGGGGTCACACACACCCGCTACCGAGCTAACCCCCTCGCAGTTGGTGGAGAATTTTGGCAGTTTTTTTTTTTTTTTTGTTAAGGCCAGCATGGAGGAGATACTGAGACAGCTGGCTCTAGCAAATGCAAACCAGCAGCAAATAAATGCAGGTTTACAAAAGAGCCTTGCAGCTCAACAACAAGCCCAGCAGCAGGCAAATACAAAGTCAGGCACAGCAGACAGCGGTGTAGGTGCAAAAAACAAAAGATCCGGTTTATTTAGGCTACATGCAGTGATACATATAACAGCCAAACAAAATAAAACAAGAAAATAAATCCTGGTCAGCTTGACCTCTAACTACACACGTAGACTCCCTGTCTAACAACTGGGTGCAGCCTTGTGCTGCCCCAGTCCCTGTCTCTATTGTAGGGGTTTGCCACACAGGCGTTAACTCACCGCACAGAACAGATCTCAGACTCCCCAGTCTATACACACAAAACTGGTTCCAGGATGGAGCATCTCCCTATGCATGCTGGGGTTTTTTGTAGAGGCCTTAATGAGCCCACTTAATTCAGCTGGGCTCATTAACTCTTCCCCTCTAATTGTAAAAGTCTGCATAAAGCCTGAATCTAGGACACACATATTTACCATCCTGGATACAACCAGGTGACTTTACCTGCCTGCTGCCACAAAGCTGATTGCTTTGTCCTATTAAGACCCCTTTCTAGTATTCTACAAGGAAAAGTTAGTGTTGAGGTTCAGAATTTCCTTCCTTACTAAGATAGTTTTGGCTTTCTTCTCAACCAGGATATTTTTTTCCCACCCCCTCTGTGCAGCTACAGTTCATCAGGAGGAGATCTCCCTCTATTGCTTGGATTTTGTTTGTGCTGTGTGTGCTTACCTTGCAGCTACTGCTTCCCGATGGCCCCTGTAAAAGGGAAACCTGCTTCTTGTTCCACCTTTTTCTAGATGATTCAGACAGATCATCCATCCTTACGGTGTCGAGCATCAAGTTCCAAGATTTCTTGTTGAGGCACACTGTGCTTAGATCTCTAAGCACCTCTTGGGCTGTTCAGCATCAAGCAGCTCTCTCCCAAATGCAAGGCTGCCACCTGGTCATCTGCTCACACATTCTCCAAGTTTTACCAGGCGAGTGTTCAAGTCTTTTCTGATCCCAGCCATCATTTTGAGTTGCAGGTGATCCTTTGAGCTTCAGGCAGTCTCCAGTAGAGATTGGCCCAGGCAAGTTTGGGATCCTAGTCCCAACCCACCTGCCCGATCATGCCAGGAAGCTGGCACTGCACATCGCTAATCGCAGGCAGTGAGGCATTGCCTGGTCCACAGCTGCACAAATTGGGAAATGCCTTAATGCCCATGATTAGCAGTGTGTGGTATCGGCTTCCTGGCAAGTTTTGGGGGGCAGGTGGGTTGCAACTAGATTCTTTAGTCTCCATTATGTTGTTTGTGGGCTGTAAAAGTTTTGTTGCTGTTGCCCACCCCCCTCGGTCAACTGCTTTTGGATATTTCAGTGATCTCTGAATTCCTGTGTCCTTAACTGAGCAAGAAAAAAAATGGGCTTTTGTACTCAACATAAAACCAATTTTTTGGAGTTTGACAGATACAGGTCTCACACTCTGTATCTATGGTCATCCTCTTTGTAGTGCTTTTCACAAAATTGGGGATGCTAAAAATTACTAGTGGCTATACTGGCTGGCACTGTTTTATTTGTTTGCAAGTGTCCAAACCCTCCTGTAGACAGCAGTATAACACAAGTCTCTAAATTCCTGTCTCCCTTTAAAAAATTCCAAAAAACTAGATTTTACGATAAGGACAAAAATATCATTATTCCCATACTGTTTATAATTTAAAGTTATAATTGTATCTTATGTAGAGAAAAAGGTCTGTATTTTTAATAGCGCATTTTCCAAAAAGAAAAAATGCACCATATCAGAAGACACATTCTAACACTTCTCTCATCACAAACTTAATTCTGCCTCCTAAGATTGGAATAATAAAGAGCAGTCTTTGCCCTTTTTTTTTAATCTCTTTCCCAATCCATTTTTGTGCCTTGCACAACCACATTTTAGCCTGAATGAACTTGTCATTTGGAAGCATGCAACATTCAGAACGTGTTTGCTCTGTTGCAGCCATACTGGTTTTACTGTTTGTACTAGACCTTTCTGGCCTCATTACCAGTCATCTTCTCCATATGTCCATCGTCAGTTTTTGTTCACTTATTCAGAAGTTACTAATGCATGGTGCCATGTAGCATTCCTCGTAGAGCACACGTTCTCAGCCTTGTTTTGTTATTTCTCTGCAGTTGGTTTTGTGATGCTATTTAAAAGGATGGATGTCCAGTTAAAGCAAAAACAATGTGATTTTTCTATTTTAAGCTAATCTTTACTTCCATAGTTGAGCTTTATGTAGAAATGAACAGGAGCCTGGATCAAATAACTTCATGTCACTGTAATATTAACAATACTAACTTGTCAACATAAAATACTTACCCAGAAAATACACTTAAGCCTCGTACACACCACTTTTTAATTTTTTTTTACGTTCAACCCTGAAGAGCTCGGGAGGAGTCATCGTACTAGTAATCTGATGTTAGTACAGCAATCTCCCCTGCTGAGAAGGAAATTTGGGGAGATCTCAAACCTGCGGTTCATGCAAGACAGCGCAATAATTTACAGGAACTGGAGGCTTTTTGCCAAGAGCAATGGGAAGCTTTACCATCTTATTGAAGGTTTATGGGTATTGATAAAAATGTGATCCCAATCTTCCTCTCGTATTCTATTCAGCTCCATCTCCCATTTGGCCGTATATGCTGGTAAACCAGGGGAGTTAAAAATAGATAATAACATATATATCTTAGATATAGTTTGTGTTGGTGGTTCCAGAGATACACATAGCTGTTCAAAATCTGTAAGCGGTCGATGGATAGAGTGTTTCAGTGTTAAAGAGGAGTAAAAACACTGCAATTGCAGATAAGCCAAATTTTTCAGATCATGTAGAGCTTGAAAATTTACAAATGGCATAAAGGTATCTTCCAAAATCACATGCCTAATCTGAGGCCAATAGAATTTCTCCCAGGTTAGAATAGCATTTGAATGCACACCGATGGATAAAGAAGGACTGTTTATTAAAGAGGTGAGTGGAGCTGGGATAGTAGACAGAGGGAATAATTTTAAATAATGATGCCAGCTCGCCAAAACCGTATAAGTAAGCCATGGCCAAGAAGACCGTAACCCTATATCTTTGAAACAGGACCACAAGGCAGCTTTTGGATTCAATGAGGAAGAGACAATTTCCAATTGAGCCCATTGTTTATCATCGGGGTGATGGAATCTAAAATGCGAGAGAATATAGCTGCTTTATAATAACACTCAAAATCTGGCAAAGCTGCTCCTCCACTAATTTTTGGATCGGCAAAGTATTTTCCAGTTAATTTGAGGTTTGATATTTTTCCAAACAAATTGAGATAGCAAACTGTTCAGTTTTAAAAAAAATGTTTTAGGTAATTTAATTGGTAAAGTTTGGAATAAATATAGATACTTGGGGAGAGTATCCATCTTAATGAAATTAATACGGCCAAACCATGATAAAGAAAGCTTCGACCACTATAACAATTTGGTTTGTGTTCTTAATAGAAGTGGGAGAAAATTTAGCTCACAAACCAGTGTAAGATCTCCTGGAATTTTAACTCCTTAATATTCCACTGCTAAAGTAGCACATTCAGGAATTATAGGAGCATAAATTACATATCTAATCCCTCAACTACCTATTACACTTTTGAAGGCCCTGGAGCACCAGGGCAATGGAAACACCTACAAAGTGATCCCATTTTGGAAAGCAAACACCCCAACGTATAATTTATGAGGCATATTAAGTCTTTTGTATGGTTTATTTTTTTCCAGAAGTTTTTGGAAAATGTACTTGGCATGTACATAGCAAAAATGACACCCCAAAATATATTCTGCTACTCCTCCTGAGTATGGCGATACCACATGTGGGAGACTTTTACACAGCCTGGCCCAACATTGAAGTAGAACATTCAGGCGTTCTAGGAGCATAAATTACACATCTAATTTCCTTACAGTCTATCACATTTTTGAAGGCTCTTCATATTTCTAACACATAGCATGAACATACCAAGAATTACACCCTAAAATACATTCTGCTGAGCAAAGGGTAAACAAAAGATTACCTGTGATTTTAGTAGTGCAGTTGTCCACAGGAGGAGAGCCCTGATCCAGGCAGCAGGCAGGGACATGGTCAGCGACAGTGAATGGAATTGTCTAGGTAGCAGGCAGGAATATTTTCCATAGTCAATACAGGCAGGGATACTTTCCATATATAGTCCAGGGTCAGTGCAAGTAGAGACCTTGCCAGCAGTGCCAAAATTTGGTCCTGGTAGTAAGCAGGAACATGGTCCAAGTAGCAGGCCAGGAAAGAATGGGGATGGGTAGAGGCTTCTCCCACCCAAATCTCTTTGAAGTCTCCGAGTCTCCAGACCCTAATCTGGGAATGAGAAAAATAAAAAATTTGTTTTCTTCATCCAGAAAAACTATTTTGGAGCCCCTCACATATGTGAGACCCATGTGTTATGAAGCCCATTACTCCAGTAGCAGAGTAAAAGACCAGTCCAAGTGGTAGGCAAAAAAACATGGTCGAACAGTCCAGGGTCAGTTCCAGAGCAGGCAGATGTAGGTACAGTTTAGCATTGGGCAGAAGCCTGGTCGTATAACAGGCCAGAGTCCGTTCCAGAGCAGGCAGCGGTAGGTACAGTTTAGCGTTAGGCAGAAGCGTGGTCGTTTAGCAGGCCAGGGTCAGTTCCGGAGAAGGCAGAGGTAGGTACAGTGGCATAAAGGGGTGTGGTGGTAATTGACAATTTCATTTACCATACTTCCCCAATAATGTAGAGAAGTATGGTAACGGCAGAAACATTCATCAATACAAAGACCTGGTTGGGAAGGACAATCGGGACAATAATACACAGTGTCTTTTCTAGCTCCTCCTCTGGAGCACACCCGGCATTTCTTCTGACGTTTCCGGCCTGTTACATGGTGAGGGAGTTTCTCAGGAAAGTGGCGTTCGTGGAGTCTGCTCCCTGAATTTGAGCGAATGCTTTCTGGTGCACCTTCAGGGTACAAAAGGGTGGAGATAATTTCTTCTTGGTACTGAAGAAAAGATACGGGGCTCTCTGTAGATTTACGGTAAATAACAAAACTATTGTAAATGGCCAAACTGTAAAGATATATGTAGTGAGAAAGTCAACCAGCGCTAAAAAAACTGAAACAGTAAAAAATAAAAAATATATATGTATAAAGAAAAAATGCAGCTAGAATACTGTAGGTCAAATTACCAAATCCCACATTTCAAAATATAAATATCTCAGTACAGCGCAAATACATAAAACTCTTTACAGTGAAATACTAAATGCATAGATAAAAGTCCATATAGTGAATGATACAATATACAGTGATCAAGAAAGATCAGAAAGAGTCCACTTGTGCAGTGTGTCTTTAATCAATATATCCAGTGACGATGTGATCCCTTCACCAATGAACTAGTTGGACTCTCACCTCATCGAATGGACCCCTGATAAATCAGATAGGTCAAAAACACATGTTCCCATCAAGGGTGAAGTATAAGGCTACAGCAAACCAAACGGAAGCATTTCCAGATAGAATCTCCTCAATGTCATCAGGTCAGGATAATGTCATATATGAAAAAGAACAAGCAAATCTAGTGCTCTCCGTTTGATAACAATTTATTAAAACAGATGAATAAAAACAAATTTCCACTCACATTTCTAAGCACTGATCTCCAGTGCCGAGTGCAAAGCAGGAAATAACATGCATGGATCAGTGTGTCAGCTGGCGGATGACGTCACGACGCGAGTCACGTGGTCCGTACGCGTTGCGTCCCAGGGAAAGGGCGGGACTTCATCAGCGGTGACGGAATAACGTCGGACGGCCGCTTTATACTAACACACTAAATTTAAACCAATAAACAGCGGAGTTATGCGCAAGGCAAGTGCCGCTACTAGCGTGACACCGGAACATACATCTGTGATCGCTCCATACACAGAGGGAAAGGAGAGGGCATATAGAAAACTTTATGAGCGCCAAAAAAATATTTAAAACAAAATTAAAATCAACACCAGAGAGAAGCGTACGTCAAGTCCGCTGATTAGGCAACAAAATATCACCCACTAATAGTTCTCGCATAAAACATGCAGAGAAACGAACGAGACGTTGCCCAAACGGACAGTACACAGCCTTAAACGAATCTCCCGGTAGGTCGCATGACCAATGATAAGAACTAACGAATATACCCGCAAATGCCGCTGACGTCATCAGAAAGCTACACTGATCCGTACATGAAGAATAAACAAAACAAGCGTACCTATAATTAAACACATACCATACAGGTAAGAAAGAAATCAAAAAAATATATACAAAAAGTAAATATAAAAATAAAAATAAAAATATCACAATGAATATATCACAATGAATATAAAAAGAATCAGATACTATAGAATAAAACAATTATCTGTCCGAAATGAAACAATTTAAATCAAATTCCACATTTAAACCTCCCGGGGCAAGAACCCGTGTTTCATGGATCCAATAGGATTCACGTTTGCTTAATTGGCGTATGAAGTTACCTCCACGCCAATGCTTGGTGACCTTCTCAATCCCCCAAAAGCTCAAACTCCTGGGATTCTGGGAATGCACCAATTTAAAATGGCGAGACACATTATGAGTCTTCAGGCCCTTTTTAATATTATTTACGTGTTCACCCAACCTCACATGTAGAGGTCTGGAGGTTCTACCGATATATTGGAGACCACATCCACATTGTAACATATATACCACCCCTATGGTGGAACAAGTGATGAGTTTATCGATCTTGTATTCCTTATTATTACTAGTGGCTATGAAGGATTTTCTCCTTTTCATATTGCATCTAGAGTGCCTGCATGCCGTACATCTACCACACGCATAAAAGCCGGATAGAAAAGAGAAAAGCCTGCTTTCAGTTTGTACAGGGGGATCAATAACACTCGGTGCTATTTGGTCACGCAATGATGGAGCCTTTTTATATATGAAAGAAGGCCGTGCGGGTAACAATGGACCCAACACTCGGTCTTGTTTCAGTATAAACCAGTTTTTGGCCACAACTTTTTCAAATTTTTTATACTGTACGTTATAATCAAGGACCATTCGGAAATTAACCCCTTCCACACCTGATTCTTTTGCCTTATCTTTAATCAGAAGGGACCTATCCATCTGCTGAACCCTAGATATTTCATGTTCAAGAGCAGATGGATCATAACCCTTTTCCCGAAACCTAGAGGACAATGTGTGGGCTTGATCCACAAAGTCATCCATGTAAGAACAATTCCGCCTTAGTCTAACGTACTGTCCCCTGGGGATATTGCATAACCAAGACTTATGGTGGCAACTCCCCAGGGGAATGTACGAATTCCGATCAGTTGGCTTAAAGTGTTTTTTCAATACTAGCCCATCATTTGCTTTGGTGATCTCTAGGTCAAGAAACACCAACCGTTCTTGGCTGATATTCCACGATAACTGGATGTTTTTGTCATTAACATTCATAGTACTGACAAATTCATCCAATCCTCGCCGATCACCATCCCATACTAAAATGAGATCATCAATGAATCTATTGTAGCAGATTAATTCCTTGGGGCGATTCCGAAAAACAACTTCCTCCTCCCAGTGGGCCATAAATAAATTGGCCACACTGGGAGCAAACTTGGCCCCCATGGCAACCCCCCTTACTTGTAAATAAAACTGATGATTAAACCAAAAATAATTCCTAGATAAACAAAAATTCAAGCATTTGAGAATATATTTTTTATGACACTCTGATAAATCTGAGTAAGTGGACATGGCCCACTGAACTGAAGCTCGCGCATCACTGTGTCCTATAATAGTGTACAGTGAGCCGACATCGGCTGTCACAAGAAAACAGGAGGCCGTAATATCCAATGACTCAAGAATTTGAATAATGTGTTTAGTGTCTTTAAGGAATGCTTTGGTTTTAAATACCAGGGGTTGTAGAAAAGTGTCAATGTACTGACCCACTCTAGAGGAGATAGAGTCAATACCGTTAACAATAGGCCTGCCAGGCGGATTAACACAATCCTTATGGATTTTTGGCAGGCTGTATATAATGGGGGTACGGCAAAATAATGGGTCAAGATAAGATCCCTCTTTTTTATTGAGAATATTTTTATGTTTCCCTTCTTCTATTAGCCAATGTAATTCATCCTTATACTGTAACATAGGATCTTTGTTCAAAATATGATATGTGTCAGTGTCACTGACAAGTTTATTCATTTCGGACATATAATTAGTTCTATTTAAAATCACCAATCCCCCCCCTTTATCCGCGGGGCGTATGACTATGTCATCCCTGCTCCTAAGGGATTCAATTCCCAATTTAATAAACTGGGGGTCCTTTACTTTGCGTACTTTAAGATTGTCTAGATCATTTATAACAACATTCTTAAAAACCTCCAAAAACTTGTTATCGGTGTTTAAGGGGTTAAACGTGGATTTATTACGGAGATTTGAGTGATGATCTTCAAATGTTTTCACCTGTCTAACAGGGTTGGATAGAAAATATTTTTTCATGTTCAAATTCCTAACAAACTTTTGGATGTTAACATATGTATGGAATTTACTAAAATTCCTAACCGGAGCGAATTTTAGACCCCTATCTAGAACTTTTAACTCATTATCGCTTAATGGACATCCACTTAAGTTGTATATGCCTGCCCCTATTGGGGTTTTTGTTTTTTGAATTCTCCTGCCCCCTCTCCTTCCTCTCTCTCTTTTCTTTTTCGGACCTGATTGCCCGACTGGGGGGTTCCGTACGGTTGCTGTCTCCACCACTCCTGATGGATAGGTGGAGGTGCAAATGGTGGATGGATGGGCTGGTGAATAGGGGGCTGCACATAAGGGCCCCTTCCGGGTCCACTCTGTGCACCCAAAAAATCCCCTCCCTCACCGGCTCCTCCATATTGTAATGGTGCATACCTATTAGACACAGGTAGAGTGTAACTCGGTTGACCACCATACGGAACCCTCTGATGGGAACCATAATCAGACTGATACCCACCCTGTCTGCTAGGGGAATGGTAACCATAATAGTACTGAGACTCATTAACAGGGCCTGCCCTGGAGTCAGAATTCCTGTCACAGTTACCATTACCTCTACCTCTTTTCTTTCCGTAATTATTACGGGGTCCCCTATTATATGTACCTCCCCTCGGTGCACTACTCCTAGTATTACAGGGATCTGGCACCAGATTTTCCGGAATAAAGGTGCCTACAGAACCAAGTGGCGGTATAGGGGCCATAGCATCAACCTCAATAGGAGTATCATGGTGGATATCTCCCTCGGTTTGATTCATTTTTTGCCATTTAAAGACATTACCCCCATTGAAATCATCTGAGTCTCTTATGAACTTTTTCTTTTTCTTATTTTGGACCTCAAAGTCCCACTTTGCCATCTTGTCCTTTAGTTCAACAGAGAGTCTAATGAAATCAGGAGTGTCTTTAAATGATTCAATGGAATGTTTAATCTCATTGATCTGACTATCTAGAATGGTCATTTTTCTTTGTTTACGTTTCAACAAAAATTCCATTAATTCTAGACCTTTATTAAGAAAAAAGTTTTCCCATTCCAACATGGAATCCCTATCCAGGAGTCCATCGTTAGGAGGAACGTCCCATCTTAAACGACGTGGTATTAATCTAGCTGAAATATATTGCTGGAAAGAAACGATATCCCACCAAGCTTTAACCTTTTTCTCAAAAACATGACCAAGCTTTCTAAAGGCCAAAACCACATCCGGGGTTTGTTCAGAAATAGGGGTACGTGAAAAAATATCACTTAATTTAACCTCTCTATTTTCCAAATATTGAAATACATCCATATTAGCTGCTGAAATTGTAGTAAATTGGTGCAAAAAATATAGTGAGAAAGTCAACCAGCGCTAAAAAAACTGAAACAGTAAAAAATAAAAAATGTATATGTATAAAGAAAAAATGCAGCTAGAATACTGTAGGTCAAATTACCAAATCCCACATTTCAAAATATAAATATCTCAGTACAGCGCAAATACATAAAACTCTTTACAGTGAAATACTAAATGCATAGATAAAAGTCCATATAGTGAATGATACAATATACAGTGATCAAGAAAGATCAGAAAGAGTCCACTTGTGCAGTGTGTCTTTAATCAATATATCCAGTGACGATGTGATCCCTTCACCAATGAACTAGTTGGACTCTCACCTCATCGAATGGACCCCTGATAAATCAGATAGGTCAAAAACACATGTTCCCATCAAGGGTGAAGTATAAGGCTACAGCAAACCAAACGGAAGCATTTCCAGATAGAATCTCCTCAATGTCATCAGGTCAGGATAATGTCATATATGAAAAAGAACAAGCAAATCTAGTGCTCTCCGTTTGATAACAATTTATTAAAACAGATGAATAAAAACAAATTTCCACTCACTTTTCTAAGCACTGATCTCCAGTGCCGAGTGCAAAGCAGGAAATAACATGCATGGATCAGTGTGTCAGCTGGCGGATGACGTCACGACGCGAGTCACGTGGTCCGTACGCGTTGCGTCCCAGGGAAAGGGCAGGACTTCATCAGCGGTGACGGAATAACGTCGGACGGCCGCTTTATACTAACACACTAAATTTAAACCAATAAACAGCGGAGTTATGCGCAAGGCAAGTGCCGCTACTAGCGTGACACCGGAACATACATCTGTGATCGCTCCATACACAGAGGGAAAGGAGAGGGCATATAGAAAACTTTATGAGCGCCAAAAAAATATTTAAAACAAAATTAAAATCAACACCAGAGAGAAGCGTACGTCAAGTCCGCTGATTAGGCAACAAAATATCACCCACTAATAGTTCTCGCATAAAACATGCAGAGAAACGAACGAGACGTTGCCCAAACGGACAGTACACAGCCTTAAACGAATCTCCCGGTAGGTCGCATGACCAATGATAAGAACTAACGAATATACCCGCAAATGCCGCTGACGTCATCAGAAAGCTACACTGATCCGTACATGAAGAATAAACAAAACAAGCGTACCTATAATTAAACACATACCATACAGGTAAGAAAGAAATCAAAAAAATATATACAAAAAGTAAATATAAAAATAAAAATAAAAATATCACAATGAATATATCACAATGAATATAAAAAGAATCAGATACTATAGAATAAAACAATTATCTGTCCGAAATGAAACAATTTAAATCAAATTCCACATTTAAACCTCCCGGGGCAAGAACCCGTGTTTCATGGATCCAATAGGATTCACGTTTGCTTAATTGGCGTATGAAGTTACCTCCACGCCAATGCTTGGTGACCTTCTCAATCCCCCAAAAGCTCAAACTCCTGGGATTCTGGGAATGCACCAATTTAAAATGGCGAGACACATGAGTCTTCAGGCCCTTTTTAATATTATTTACGTGTTCACCCAACCTCACATGTAGAGGTCTGGAGGTTCTACCGATATATTGGAGACCACATCCACATTGTAACATATATACCACCCCTATGGTGGAACAAGTGATGAGTTTATCGATCTTGTATTCCTTATTATTACTAGTGGCTATGAAGGATTTTCTCCTTTTCATATTGCATCTAGAGTGCCTGCATGCCGTACATCTACCACACGCATAAAAGCCGGATAGAAAAGAGAAAAGCCTGCTTTCAGTTTGTACAGGGGGATCAATAACACTCGGTGCTATTTGGTCACGCAATGATGGAGCCTTTTTATATATGAAAGAAGGCCGTGCGGGTAACAATGGACCCAACACTCGGTCTTGTTTCAGTATAAACCAGTTTTTGGCCACAACTTTTTCAAATTTTTTATACTGTACGTTATAATCAAGGACCATTCGGAAATTAACCCCTTCCACACCTGATTCTTTTGCCTTATCTTTAATCAGAAGGGACCTATCCATCTGCTGAACCCTAGATATTTCATGTTCAAGAGCAGATGGATCATAACCCTTTTCCCGAAACCTAGAGGACAATGTGTGGGCTTGATCCACAAAGTCATCCATGTAAGAACAATTCCGCCTTAGTCTAACGTACTGTTGCCACCATAAGTCTTGGTTATGCAATATCCCCAGGGGACAGTACGTTAGACTAAGGCGGAATTGTTCTTACATGGATGACTTTGTGGATCAAGCCCACACATTGTCCTCTAGGTTTCGGGAAAAGGGTTATGATCCATCTGCTCTTGAACATGAAATATCTAGGGTTCAGCAGATGGATAGGTCCCTTCTGATTAAAGATAAGGCAAAAGAATCAGGTGTGGAAGGGGTTAATTTCCGAATGGTCCTTGATTATAACGTACAGTATAAAAAATTTGAAAAAGTTGTGGCCAAAAACTGGTTTATACTGAAACAAGACCGAGTGTTGGGTCCATTGTTACCCGCACGGCCTTCTTTCATATATAAAAAGGCTCCATCATTGCGTGACCAAATAGCACCGAGTGTTATTGATCCCCCTGTACAAACTGAAAGCAGGCTTTTCTCTTTTCTATCCGGCTTTTATGCGTGTGGTAGATGTACGGCATGCAGGCACTCTAGATGCAATATGAAAAGGAGAAAATCCTTCATAGCCACTAGTAATAATAAGGAATACAAGATCGATAAACTCATCACTTGTTCCACCATAGGGGTGGTATATATGTTACAATGTGGATGTGGTCTCCAATATATCGGTAGAACCTCCAGACCTCTACATGTGAGGTTGGGTGAACACGTAAATAATATTAAAAAGGGCCTGAAGACTCATAATGTGTCTCGCCATTTTAAATTGGTGCATTCCCAGAATCCCAGGAGTTTGAGCTTTTGGGGGATTGAGAAGGTCACCAAGCATTGGCGTGGAGGTAACTTCATACGCCAATTAAGCAAACGTGAATCCTATTGGATCCATGAAACACGGGTTCTTGCCCCGGGAGGTTTAAATGTGGAATTTGATTTAAATTGTTTCATTTCGGACAGATAATTGTTTTATTCTATAGTATCTGATTCTTTTTATATTCATTGTGATATATTCATTGTGATATTTTTATTTTTATTTTTATATTTACTTTTTGTATATATTTTTTTGATTTCTTTCTTACCTGTATGGTATGTGTTTAATTATAGGTACGCTTGTTTTGTTTATTCTTCATGTACGGATCAGTGTAGCTTTCTGATGACGTCAGCGGCATTTGCGGGTATATTCGTTAGTTCTTATCATTGGTCATGCGACCTACCGGGAGATTCGTTTAAGGCTGTGTACTGTCCGTTTGGGCAACGTCTCGTTCGTTTCTCTGCATGTTTTATGCGAGAACTATTAGTGGGTGATATTTTGTTGCCTAATCAGCGGACTTGACGTACGCTTCTCTCTGGTGTTGATTTTAATTTTGTTTTAAATATTTTTTTGGCGCTCATAAAGTTTTCTATATGCCCTCTCCTTTCCCTCTGTGTATGGAGCGATCACAGATGTATGTTCCGGTGTCACGCTAGTAGCGGCACTTGCCTTGCGCATAACTCCGCTGTTTATTGGTTTAAATTTAGTGTGTTAGTATAAAGCGGCCGTCCGACGTTATTCCGTCACCGCTGATGAAGTCCCGCCCTTTCCCTGGGACGCAACGCGTACGGACCACGTGACTCGCGTCGTGACGTCATCCGCCAGCTGACACACTGATCCATGCATGTTATTTCCTGCTTTGCACTCGGCACTGGAGATCAGTGCTTAGAAATGTGAGTGGAAATTTGTTTTTATTCATCTGTTTTAATAAATTGTTATCAAACGGAGAGCACTAGATTTGCTTGTTCTTTTTCATATATGACATTATCCTGACCTGATGACATTGAGGAGATTCTATCTGGAAATGCTTCCGTTTGGTTTGCTGTAGCCTTATACTTCACCCTTGATGGGAACATGTGTTTTTGACCTATCTGATTTATCAGGGGTCCATTCGATGAGGTGAGAGTCCAACTAGTTCATTGGTGAAGGGATCACATCGTCACTGGATATATTGATTAAAGACACACTGCACAAGTGGACTCTTTCTGATCTTTCTTGATCACTGTATATTGTATCATTCACTATATGGACTTTTATCTATGCATTTAGTATTTCACTGTAAAGAGTTTTATGTATTTGCGCTGTACTGAGATATTTATATTTTGAAATGTGGGATTTGGTCATTTGACCTACAGTATTCTAGCTGCATTTTTTCTTTATACATATATATTTTTTATTTTTTACTGTTTCAGTTTTTTTAGCGCTGGTTGACTTTCTCACTATATTTTTTGCACCAATTTACTACAATTTCAGCAGCTAATATGGATGTATTTCAATATTTGGAAAATAGAGAGGTTAAATTAAGTGATATTTTTTCACGTACCCCTATTTCTGAACAAACTCCGGATGTGGTTTTGGCCTTTAGAAAGCTTGGTCATGTTTTTGAGAAAAAGGTTAAAGCTTGGTGGGATATCGTTTCTTTCCAGCAATATATTTCAGCTAGATTAATACCACGTCGTTTAAGATGGGACGTTCCTCCTAACGATGGACTCCTGGATAGGGATTCCATGTTGGAATGGGAAAACTTTTTTCTTAATAAAGGTCTAGAATTAATGGAATTTTTGTTGAAACGTAAACAAAGAAAAATGACCATTCTAGATAGTCAGATCAATGAGATTAAACATTCCATTGAATCATTTAAAGACACTCCTGATTTCATTAGACTCTCTGTTGAACTAAAGGACAAGATGGCAAAGTGGGACTTTGAGGTCCAAAATAAGAAAAAGAAAAAGTTCATAAGAGACTCAGATGATTTCAATGGGGGTAATGTCTTTAAATGGCAAAAAATGAATCAAACCGAGGGAGATATCCACCATGATACTCCTATTGAGGTTGATGCTATGGCCCCTATACCGCCACTTGGTTCTGTAGGCACCTTTATTCCGGAAAATCTGGTGCCAGATCCCTGTAATACTAGGAGTAGTGCACCGAGGGGAGGTACATATAATAGGGGACCCCGTAATAATTACGGAAAGAAAAGAGGTAGAGGTAATGGTAACCGTGACAGGAATTCTGACTCCAGGGCAGGCCCTGTTAATGAGTCTCAGTACTATTATGGTTACCATTCCCCTAGCAGACAGGGTGGGTATCAGTCTGATTATGGTTCCCATCAGAGGGTTCCGTATGGTGGTCAACCGAGTTACACTCTACCTGTGTCTAATAGGTATGCACCATTACAATATGGAGGAGCCGGTGAGGGAGGGGATTTTTTGGGTGCACAGAGTGGACCCGGAAGGGGCCCTTATGTGCAGCCCCCTATTCACCAGCCCATCCATCCACCATTTGCACCTCCACCTATCCATCAGGAGTGGTGGAGACAGCAACCGTACGGAACCCCCCAGTCGGGCAATCAGGTCCGAAAAAGAAAAGAGAGAGAGGAAGGAGAGGGGGCAGGAGAATTCAAAAAACAAAAACCCCAATAGGGGCAGGCATATACAACTTAAGTGGATGTCCATTAAGCGATAATGAGTTAAAAGTTCTAGATAGGGGTCTAAAATTCGCTCCGGTTAGGAATTTTAGTAAATTCCATACATATGTTAACATCCAAAAGTTTGTTAGGAATTTGAACATGAAAAAATATTTTCTATCCAACCCTGTTAGACAGGTGAAAACATTTGAAGATCATCACTCAAATCTCCGTAATAAATCCACGTTTAACCCCTTAAACACCGATAACAAGTTTTTGGAGGTTTTTAAGAATGTTGTTATAAATGATCTAGACAATCTTAAAGTACGCAAAGTAAAGGACCCCCAGTTTATTAAATTGGGAATTGAATCCCTTAGGAGCAGGGATGACATAGTCATACGCCCCGCGGATAAAGGGGGGGGATTGGTGATTTTAAATAGAACTAATTATATGTCCGAAATGAATAAACTTGTCAGTGACACTGACACATATCATATTTTGAACAAAGATCCTATGTTACAGTATAAGGATGAATTACATTGGCTAATAGAAGAAGGGAAACATAAAAATATTCTCAATAAAAAAGAGGGATCTTATCTTGACCCATTATTTTGCCGTACCCCCATTATATACAGCCTGCCAAAAATCCATAAGGATTGTGTTAATCCGCCTGGCAGGCCTATTGTTAACGGTATTGACTCTATCTCCTCTAGAGTGGGTCAGTACATTGACACTTTTCTACAACCCCTGGTATTTAAAACCAAAGCATTCCTTAAAGACACTAAACACATTATTCAAATTCTTGAGTCATTGGATATTACGGCCTCCTGTTTTCTTGTGACAGCCGATGTCGGCTCACTGTACACTATTATAGGACACAGTGATGCGCGAGCTTCAGTTCAGTGGGCCATGTCCACTTACTCCGATTTATCAGAGTGTCATAAAAAATATATTCTCAAATGCTTGAATTTTTGTTTATCTAGGAATTATTTTTGGTTTAATCATCAGTTTTATTTACAAGTAAGGGGGGTTGCCATGGGGGCCAAGTTTGCTCCCAGTGTGGCCAATTTATTTATGGCCCACTGGGAGGAGGAAGTTGTTTTTCGGAATCGCCCCAAGGAATTAATCTGCTACAATAGATTCATTGATGATCTCATTTTAGTATGGGATGGTGATCGGCGAGGATTGGATGAATTTGTCAGTACTATGAATGTTAATGACAAAAACATCCAGTTATCGTGGAATATCAGCCAAGAACGGTTGGTGTTTCTTGACCTAGAGATCACCAAAGCAAATGATGGGCTAGTATTGAAAAACCACTTTAAGCCAACTGATCGGAATTCGTACATTCCCCTGGGGAGTTGCCACCATAAGTCTTGGTTATGCAATATCCCCAGGGGACAGTACGTTAGACTAAGGCGGAATTGTTCTTACATGGATGACTTTGTGGATCAAGCCCACACATTGTCCTCTAGGTTTCGGGAAAAGGGTTATGATCCATCTGCTCTTGAACATGAAATATCTAGGGTTCAGCAGATGGATAGGTCCCTTCTGATTAAAGATAAGGCAAAAGAATCAGGTGTGGAAGGGGTTAATTTCCGAATGGTCCTTGATTATAACGTACAGTATAAAAAATTTGAAAAAGTTGTGGCCAAAAACTGGTTTATACTGAAACAAGACCGAGTGTTGGGTCCATTGTTACCCGCACGGCCTTCTTTCATATATAAAAAGGCTCCATCATTGCGTGACCAAATAGCACCGAGTGTTATTGATCCCCCTGTACAAACTGAAAGCAGGCTTTTCTCTTTTCTATCCGGCTTTTATGCGTGTGGTAGATGTACGGCATGCAGGCACTCTAGATGCAATATGAAAAGGAGAAAATCCTTCATAGCCACTAGTAATAATAAGGAATACAAGATCGATAAACTCATCACTTGTTCCACCATAGGGGTGGTATATATGTTACAATGTGGATGTGGTCTCCAATATATCGGTAGAACCTCCAGACCTCTACATGTGAGGTTGGGTGAACACGTAAATAATATTAAAAAGGGCCTGAAGACTCATAATGTGTCTCGCCATTTTAAATTGGTGCATTCCCAGAATCCCAGGAGTTTGAGCTTTTGGGGGATTGAGAAGGTCACCAAGCATTGGCGTGGAGGTAACTTCATACGCCAATTAAGCAAACGTGAATCCTATTGGATCCATGAAACACGGGTTCTTGCCCCGGGAGGTTTAAATGTGGAATTTGATTTAAATTGTTTCATTTCGGACAGATAATTGTTTTATTCTATAGTATCTGATTCTTTTTATATTCATTGTGATATATTCATTGTGATATTTTTATTTTTATTTTTATATTTACTTTTTGTATATATTTTTTTGATTTCTTTCTTACCTGTATGGTATGTGTTTAATTATAGGTACGCTTGTTTTGTTTATTCTTCATGTACGGATCAGTGTAGCTTTCTGATGACGTCAGCGGCATTTGCGGGTATATTCGTTAGTTCTTATCATTGGTCATGCGACCTACCGGGAGATTCGTTTAAGGCTGTGTACTGTCCGTTTGGGCAACGTCTCGTTCGTTTCTCTGCATGTTTTATGCGAGAACTATTAGTGGGTGATATTTTATTGCCTAATCAGCGGACTTGACGTACGCTTCTCTCTGGTGTTGATTTTAATTTTGTTTTAAATATTTTTTTGGCGCTCATAAAGTTTTCTATATGCCCTCTCCTTTCCCTCTGTGTATGGAGCGATCACAGATGTATGTTCCGGTGTCACGCTAGTAGCGGCACTTGCCTTGCGCATAACTCCGCTGTTTATTGGTTTAAATTTAGTGTGTTAGTATAAAGCGGCCGTCCGACGTTATTCCGTCACCGCTGATGAAGTCCCGCCCTTTCCCTGGGACGCAACGCGTACGGACCACGTGACTCGCGTCGTGACGTCATCCGCCAGCTGACACACTGATCCATGCATGTTATTTCCTGCTTTGCACTCGGCACTGGAGATCAGTGCTTAGAAATGTGAGTGGAAATTTGTTTTTATTCATCTGTTTTAATAAATTGTTATCAAACGGAGAGCACTAGATTTGCTTGTTCTTTTTCATATATGACATTATCCTGACCTGATGACATTGAGGAGATTCTATCTGGAAATGCTTCCGTTTGGTTTGCTGTAGCCTTATACTTCACCCTTGATGGGAACATGTGTTTTTGACCTATCTGATTTATCAGGGGTCCATTCGATGAGGTGAGAGTCCAACTAGTTCATTGGTGAAGGGATCACATCGTCACTGGATATATTGATTAAAGACACACTGCACAAGTGGACTCTTTCTGATCTTTCTTGATCACTGTATATTGTATCATTCACTATATGGACTTTTATCTATGCATTTAGTATTTCACTGTAAAGAGTTTTATGTATTTGCGCTGTACTGAGATATTTATATTTTGAAATGTGGGATTTGGTAATTTGACCTACAGTATTCTAGCTGCATTTTTTCTTTATACATATATATTTTTTGTTTTTTTAGCGCTGGTTGACTTTCTCACTATATTTTTTGCACCAATTTACTACAATTTCAGCAGCTAATATGGATGTATTTCAATATTTGGAAAATAGAGAGGTTAAATTAAGTGATATTTTTTCACGTACCCCTATTTCTGAACAAACCCCGGATGTGGTTTTGGCCTTTAGAAAGCTTGGTCATGTTTTTGAGAAAAAGGTTAAAGCTTGGTGGGATATCGTTTCTTTCCAGCAATATATTTCAGCTAGATTAATACCACGTCGTTTAAGATGGGACGTTCCTCCTAACGATGGACTCCTGGATAGGGATTCCATGTTGGAATGGGAAAACTTTTTTCTTAATAAAGGTCTAGAATTAATGGAATTTTTGTTGAAACGTAAACAAAGAAAAATGACCATTCTAGATAGTCAGATCAATGAGATTAAACATTCCATTGAATCATTTAAAGACACTCCTGATTTCATTAGACTCTCTGTTGAACTAAAGGACAAGATGGCAAAGTGGGACTTTGAGGTCCAAAATAAGAAAAAGAAAAAGTTCATAAGAGACTCAGATGATTTCAATGGGGGTAATGTCTTTAAATGGCAAAAAATGAATCAAACCGAGGGAGATATCCACCATGATACTCCTATTGAGGTTGATGCTATGGCCCCTATACCGCCACTTGGTTCTGTAGGCACCTTTATTCCGGAAAATCTGGTGCCAGATCCCTGTAATACTAGGAGTAGTGCACCGAGGGGAGGTACATATAATAGGGGACCCCGTAATAATTACGGAAAGAAAAGAGGTAGAGGTAATGGTAACCGTGACAGGAATTCTGACTCCAGGGCAGGCCCTGTTAATGAGTCTCAGTACTATTATGGTTACCATTCCCCTAGCAGACAGGGTGGGTATCAGTCTGATTATGGTTCCCATCAGAGGGTTCCGTATGGTGGTCAACCGAGTTACACTCTACCTGTGTCTAATAGGTATGCACCATTACAATATGGAGGAGCCGGTGAGGGAGGGGATTTTTTGGGTGCACAGAGTGGACCCGGAAGGGGCCCTTATGTGCAGCCCCCTATTCACCAGCCCATCCATCCACCATTTGCACCTCCACCTATCCATCAGGAGTGGTGGAGACAGCAACCGTACGGAACCCCCCAGTCGGGCAATCAGGTCCGAAAAAGAAAAGAGAGAGAGGAAGGAGAGGGGGCAGGAGAATTCAAAAAACAAAAACCCCAATAGGGGCAGGCATATACAACTTAAGTGGATGTCCATTAAGCGATAATGAGTTAAAAGTTCTAGATAGGGGTCTAAAATTCGCTCCGGTTAGGAATTTTAGTAAATTCCATACATATGTTAACATCCAAAAGTTTGTTAGGAATTTGAACATGAAAAAATATTTTCTATCCAACCCTGTTAGACAGGTGAAAACATTTGAAGATCATCACTCAAATCTCCGTAATAAATCCACGTTTAACCCCTTAAACACCGATAACAAGTTTTTGGAGGTTTTTAAGAATGTTGTTATAAATGATCTAGACAATCTTAAAGTACGCAAAGTAAAGGACCCCCAGTTTATTAAATTGGGAATTGAATCCCTTAGGAGCAGGGATGACATAGTCATACGCCCCGCGGATAAAGGGGGGGGATTGGTGATTTTAAATAGAACTAATTATATGTCCGAAATGAATAAACTTGTCAGTGACACTGACACATATCATATTTTGAACAAAGATCCTATGTTACAGTATAAGGATGAATTACATTGGCTAATAGAAGAAGGGAAACATAAAAATATTCTCAATAAAAAAGAGGGATCTTATCTTGACCCATTATTTTGCCGTACCCCCATTATATACAGCCTGCCAAAAATCCATAAGGATTGTGTTAATCCGCCTGGCAGGCCTATTGTTAACGGTATTGACTCTATCTCCTCTAGAGTGGGTCAGTACATTGACACTTTTCTACAACCCCTGGTATTTAAAACCAAAGCATTCCTTAAAGACACTAAACACATTATTCAAATTCTTGAGTCATTGGATATTACGGCCTCCTGTTTTCTTGTGACAGCCGATGTCGGCTCACTGTACACTATTATAGGACACAGTGATGCGCGAGCTTCAGTTCAGTGGGCCATGTCCACTTACTCCGATTTATCAGAGTGTCATAAAAAATATATTCTCAAATGCTTGAATTTTTGTTTATCTAGGAATTATTTTTGGTTTAATCATCAGTTTTATTTACAAGTAAGGGGGGTTGCCATGGGGGCCAAGTTTGCTCCCAGTGTGGCCAATTTATTTATGGCCCACTGGGAGGAGGAAGTTGTTTTTCGGAATCGCCCCAAGGAATTAATCTGCTACAATAGATTCATTGATGATCTCATTTTAGTATGGGATGGTGATCGGCGAGGATTGGATGAATTTGTCAGTACTATGAATGTTAATGACAAAAACATCCAGTTATCGTGGAATATCAGCCAAGAACGGTTGGTGTTTCTTGACCTAGAGATCACCAAAGCAAATGATGGGCTAGTATTGAAAAACCACTTTAAGCCAACTGATCGGAATTCGTACATTCCCCTGGGGAGTTGCCACCATAAGTCTTGGTTATGCAATATCCCCAGGGGACAGTACGTTAGACTAAGGCGGAATTGTTCTTACATGGATGACTTTGTGGATCAAGCCCACACATTGTCCTCTAGGTTTCGGGAAAAGGGTTATGATCCATCTGCTCTTGAACATGAAATATCTAGGGTTCAGCAGATGGATAGGTCCCTTCTGATTAAAGATAAGGCAAAAGAATCAGGTGTGGAAGGGGTTAATTTCCGAATGGTCCTTGATTATAACGTACAGTATAAAAAATTTGAAAAAGTTGTGGCCAAAAACTGGTTTATACTGAAACAAGACCGAGTGTTGGGTCCATTGTTACCCGCACGGCCTTCTTTCATATATAAAAAGGCTCCATCATTGCGTGACCAAATAGCACCGAGTGTTATTGATCCCCCTGTACAAACTGAAAGCAGGCTTCTCTTTTCTATCCGGCTTTTATGCGTGTGGTAGATGTACGGCATGCAGGCACTCTAGATGCAATATGAAAAGGAGAAAATCCTTCATAGCCACTAGTAATAATAAGGAATACAAGATCGATAAACTCATCACTTGTTCCACCATATGGGTGGTATATATGTTACAATGTGGATGTGGTCTCCAATATATCGGTAGAACCTCCAGACCTCTACATGTGAGGTTGGGTGAACACGTAAATAATATTAAAAAGGGCCTGAAGACTCATAATGTGTCTCGCCATTTTAAATTGGTGCATTCCCAGAATCCCAGGAGTTTGAGCTTTTGGGGGATTGAGAAGGTCACCAAGCATTGGCGTGGAGGTAACTTCATACGCCAATTAAGCAAACGTGAATCCTATTGGATCCATGAAACACGGGTTCTTGCCCCGGGAGGTTTAAATGTGGAATTTGATTTAAATTGTTTCATTTCGGACAGATAATTGTTTTATTCTATAGTATCTGATTCTTTTTATATTCATTGTGATATATTCATTGTGATATTTTTATTTTTATTTTTATATTTACTTTTTGTATATATTTTTTTGATTTCTTTCTTACCTGTATGGTATGTGTTTAATTATAGGTACGCTTGTTTTGTTTATTCTTCATGTACGGATCAGTGTAGCTTTCTGATGACGTCAGCGGCATTTGCGGGTATATTCGTTAGTTCTTATCATTGGTCATGCGACCTACCGGGAGATTCGTTTAAGGCTGTGTACTGTCCGTTTGGGCAACGTCTCGTTCGTTTCTCTGCATGTTTTATGCGAGAACTATTAGTGGGTGATATTTTGTTGCCTAATCAGCGGACTTGACGTACGCTTCTCTCTGGTGTTGATTTTAATTTTGTTTTAAATATTTTTTTGGCGCTCATAAAGTTTTCTATATGCCCTCTCCTTTCCCTCTGTGTATGGAGCGATCACAGATGTATGTTCCGGTGTCACGCTAGTAGCGGCACTTGCCTTGCGCATAACTCCGCTGTTTATTGGTTTAAATTTAGTGTGTTAGTATAAAGCGGCCGTCCGACGTTATTCCGTCACCGCTGATGAAGTCCTGCCCTTTCCCTGGGACGCAACGCGTACGGACCACGTGACTCGCGTCGTGACGTCATCCGCCAGCTGACACACTGATCCATGCATGTTATTTCCTGCTTTGCACTCGGCACTGGAGATCAGTGCTTAGAAAAGTGAGTGGAAATTTGTTTTTATTCATCTGTTTTAATAAATTGTTATCAAACGGAGAGCACTAGATTTGCTTGTTCTTTTTCATATATGACATTATCCTGACCTGATGACATTGAGGAGATTCTATCTGGAAATGCTTCCGTTTGGTTTGCTGTAGCCTTATACTTCACCCTTGATGGGAACATGTGTTTTTGACCTATCTGATTTATCAGGGGTCCATTCGATGAGGTGAGAGTCCAACTAGTTCATTGGTGAAGGGATCACATCGTCACTGGATATATTGATTAAAGACACACTGCACAAGTGGACTCTTTCTGATCTTTCTTGATCACTGTATATTGTATCATTCACTATATGGACTTTTATCTATGCATTTAGTATTTCACTGTAAAGAGTTTTATGTATTTGCGCTGTACTGAGATATTTATATTTTGTAAAGATATATGGACTTTTTTATACCAACAGCGGCTTTTTCGACTCCCCCATGAACAATTTATAGTCATGGACACATTTTGGTTTCTGGATTGGGCCGTTTCTTCTGGGGATTTCCATGTAGCTGTCGTTGGGGATCGTTCTGAACATGTGGACGTTTCCTCTGTCCCTCCACCCGAGAGCCAATATCTCTTCATTCCGCAAAGACACCGTCTCCCCTTGGCATAGTCTTTCAGGAACAAGCCTTAGCCGGAAGCCCTTCCTATTGGCTCGCACTGTACCACACGCTGGAGTGTCCTTGCGGTAAAGATTGTGGAAGCTTGTATAGTAATTATCAACATAAAGGTGGTAACCCTTTCCAAGGAGTGCAAATACAAGCTCCCAAACAACCTTTCCGCTGGCTCCAATGTCCTTCCCTTCATACGCCCGGAAGGCGTAGATATACCCCGTTTCTCAGTCACATAGCTTGTAGAGCTTAACCCCATATCGGGCCCCTTTGCTGGGAAGCCTACCTGTGAAATGGACCAATGATTCGTCCACAGAGATATTTTGGTCGGCAATAAATAACTGGGGGAATTTCTCAGAGAAAAGGAAGTGGCCGAATTTTAAATAATTTTTCATGTGATGGGTCATTTCAGGGAGGGCACTGGGTGTTGCCATTGTAATGGAGGAAACGCCTTATCATGAGGTATCTCGATCTTCGCATAATGGATGAATAGATTGGCATGTGGTGGATGGGGTTGGTGGACCAATAGGAGTATAATTCTTTTTTTTTTGTGAGTCCCATTTTGAATGTTAGGCCTAAAATGATTTAAATTCCTCCACTGTCAATGCTCTCCACTCATAGGGATGGGCATAATTTGAACCAGGGTTGTTTGTTATGAATTGTTGTGCATAGAGGTTGCACTGGGCCACGATAGAAGATAATAGGTCTTGAGTAAAAATAAAAATAAACCAATAGGGGCAAAATTCTCTGTGCTCACCTGAACACCTGGCTGGGCGGTGAAAGGGGGGGGGGTGTTTGCTGCTCCTGAATTAGGGGGAAGCCACAGAAGGTTTTCAAGGGCATAGGGAAGGCCGGCATGGGCCCTAACGCTTTGGGGCCTAGATGAGACCCCGCTAGTTCTTGGCCTTTGCTGCAGTGGTACTTAATTTCTTCTGGATTGCACTATGCTACTGATGGATGGCACTGAGCTGCTGGTTGATGCCACAGCACTACTTGTGGTAGCCTGCTGCTCCATGTCAGAACGCCTTCGTTTCATGGGCACACTTTGCTCTTCCTCCGATTCTGTATCAGACCCACTGCTTACAGCGGGTTCATATTCTAAACCAGAATCAGACACAGACTCAGAAAGCTCCCCACTGCTCATCGTCGGTCAAGCTAAACTGTTGGTATGCCTCCTCAGCAGATTTTTTTTTTTTTTTTGCCATACTGGTGACTGTGGGCTGTGGTAACAACCTGCTGTGGTAGGGACACTTGGACAGATATGGCTACATTGATGGGTGCTGAAAAGGCTAAACTGCTGGGTTCTGATGAGGGTGCACTGATTTTATCTGATGTGCACTGATGAGGATCTACTGATATGGTGGCACTGATGAACACTCACTTATGGGCACTGATGTGCACTATTGGATACTGTAGTGGCACCGATGAGCGCTGTAGTGGGGCAGATGAGCACTCTAGTGATGCTGATGTGGTACTGATAGCACAAATGAGCACTGTAGTGGTACTGGTGTGGCACTGATGGGCACTGTAATGGCACTGGCATGGCACTGTTGGAGCACTGACATGGCACTGGCGGCACAGTTGGGCACTGAAGTGACAGAGGTGGCACTGATGAGCACTGCAGTGGCACTGATGGGTACTTTAGTGGCACTGGTGGCACAGATGAGTACTGTAGTGGCACTGATGGGTAGTGTAGTGGCACAGATGGGTACTGTAGTGGCACTGGTGGGTAGTGTAATGGCACTGCTGGGCACTGTTGTACTTTGAAATACTGGTCACTCGCTGTCACTCGATTTCTCTTCTCTCCTCTCACGCTATATTGGTGTGAGGAGAGAAGAGAGCTGGGACCTTTGCATGACCCCAGTTTGTTGACATTATGATAGCTCTCTTATTGGAGGGAGCTATCACGTGGTAAAGGGCGGTCTTTGGCCCTTTACCGTGATCCCTGTTGCGCTGGGTCCCGTGAACCCAGCGAGGATGGACACTTCCGTGCACGTGCCCCACGGGGCACGCGGGGAGCGAGAGTTCCAAAGGAGGTCCCAAGAAATGATAAATTCTGCCAGGGTGTGTAAACTTTTGAACACAACTGTGTATGTATGTATGTGTGTGTAAAATATATATATATATTATTATTATTATACACGGTATCTCACAAAAGTGAGTACAACCCCACATTTTTTGTAAATATTTTATTATATATTTTCATGTAATGACACTGAAGCAATGACACTTTGCTACAATATAAAGTAGTGAGTGTACAGCTTGTATAACCGTGTAAACAGTTTGTTGCCACCTCAAAATAACTCCACACACAGCCATTAATGTCTAAACCGCTGGCAACAAAGGTGAGTACACCCCTAAGTGAAAATGTCCAATTAGCCATTTTCCATGCCCAAGTTATGTGACTTGTTAGTGTTACAAGGTCTCAGGTGTTAATGGGGAGCAGGTGTGTTAAATTTGGTGTTATCACTCTCACTCTCTCACTCTCTCATACTGGTCACTGGAAGTTCATCATGGCACCTTGTGGCAATGAACTCTCTGAGGGTCTGAAAAAAATAATTGTTGCGCTACATAAAGAAGACCTAGGCTATAAGAAGATTGCCAAAACCCTAAAACTGAGCTGCAGCACAGTTGCCAAGATCACACAGTGGTTTCACAGGACAGGTTCCACTCAGAACTGGCCTCGCCATGGTCGAGCAAAAACAATTGAGCGCATGTGCTCAGCGTCATATACAGAGGTTGTCTTTGGGAAATAGATGCATGAGTGCTGCCAGCATTGTTGCAAAGGTTGAAGGGATGGTGGGGTCAGCCTGTCCGTGCTCAGACCATACACACTGCATCAAATTGGTCTGCATGGCTGTCATCCCAGAAGGAAGCCTGAAGACGAGCAGACTAAGGACATAGATTACTGGAACCATGTGCTGTGATCTGATGAGACCAAGATAAACTTATTTGGTTCAGATGGTGTCAAGCGTGTGTGGCTGCAGCCAGATGAGGAGTACAAAGACAAGTGTGTCTTTCCTACAATCAAGCATGGTGGTGGGAGTGTTATGGCCTGGGGATGCATGAGTGTTGCTGGCACTGGGGAGCTACAGTTCATTGAGGGAGCCATGAATGCCAACATGTACTGTGACATACTGAAGCCGAGCATCATCCCCTCCATTTGGAGACTGGGCCGCTTGGCAGTATTCCAACATAACGACCCCAAACACAACTCCCGGACGACCACTGCCTTGCTAAAGAAGCTGACGGTAATGGTGATGGATTGGCCAAGCATGTCTCCAGACCTAAACCCTATTGAGCATCTGTTGGGCATCCTCAAACAGAAGGTGGAGGAGCGCAAGGTCTCTAACATCCACCAGCTCTGTGATGTCATCATGGAGAAGTGGAAGAGGACTCCAGTGGCAACCTGTGAAGCTCTGGTGAACTCCATGCTAAAGAGGGTTAAGACAGTGCTGGAAAATAATGGTGGCCACAAAATATTGACACTTTGGGCCCAATTTGGACAATTTTCACATAGGGGTGTACTCACTTTTGTTGACAGCGGTTTAGACATCAATGGCTGTGTATTGAGTTATTTTGAGGGGACAGTAAATGTACACTGTTATACAAGCTGTACACTGACTACTTTACATTGTATCAAAGTGTAATTTCTTCAGTGTTGTCACATGTAAATATAATAAAATATTTACAAAAATGTGAGGGGTGTACTCACTTTTGTGTGTGTGTGTATGTATATATATATATATATATATATATATATATATTTATCCAAATTCTATGATTGTCTATACTATAAAAAAAATGTATTTGAGTTTGCAACTCTGATCAGTTTCATAACCTTGCAGCTTTATAAAGAACCTACTCATGTGATAGAGGGAAGCTACTAAAAAAAACAAAACAAAAAAAAAAACATCTAGAACATATAAAAGAACACTCAAGATCTTTCATTTTGCACCTCATTAATGTAGAGTTTCCATGCAGAGATGACAGAAGTGGTAAGAAAACCGGGTTCATCATATTGTCCTCTGTAATTTGAATATTATACTGTTGCCATTTACCTAAACATTTCGGAAAAGATCTTAGAAGTTCACACATCTAATAGGTCATAAATAAAATAAGTCTCACTAAGATTAAATCCTTTGAATCATACAATTTAAGATTGATGTGGGAATATGGCAACTGCATAATCATGATAAGCCTCAGCTGTGAAAAATGGATGAATTTCTAGTAATAGAAAACAACTTTGCCCTTATTTCAAAAGAGATAGTACATTGCAATATCACAAAGGCAGATTTATAATCTAGCTCTTCCTATTCAAATTGAACCACTGACTGCATAAAAAAATCAGCAGGGTACATGCTTTAATGCCACCTTATCAGAGCATGTGTCATGAGTACGCCATTATTAGTACAGTCATCATGAGATAGCTCCTCCTTAATTATTTCTGCCTACTTTTAGATGGAACGTCTTTGATAGGTATATTTTCTGTCAGTGATTTCTAAAGGATTTAGAGTTGTGACTCAGGAATAGAGGCTGCATGTGGAAGTGTAGAATTGTCACCACACACAATACAATCTAACCATACAATCTCCTTTAAATCTACTAACAACCTTCTAGTGCAATGTATGCTTGAATGGCAGCATATGGCAGAAAGCTAAGGAAGGAATTCTTTCCAAAATTGTAGCCATTAAAAATCTTGAGCCGCCTCCGTTAGAATGCCCACATCCCCCTTGTTTTTTGCCACACAGTGGGTGTGTCAGGCAATTCTGGTCACCTGTTGCTGGAGTGGCTTCAGTGTTAGACCTTTTTCCAGAATGAGGAAACCAACTTTAGAGGAACTTTAAGTTTCCTCAGGGCTTGCGGTGCTGTCTATCCTGTGTGTTTTCACTCCCAAGTGCCTATAATCCTCCATTGCCAAGTAAAGTTCTTTCCATGTGGGGTACTCAAAGAATGATCATGGATTAATGGGGTTAAGCATATCCAGTATAAGGGGGAAGCGTACTGTACCCAGACCCGGCGGCAGCAGGGCTGCCCTGAAATGTTTGCTTTGGGCACTGGATCCTACATTCAGTTCTCACCTAGGCAAGTGTTGCAATGAGTGTAGTTAGCCACAGGGCTACTGAACAGGTCCAGGCCCGTGATCCATTATTTTTCTACTCAAACCCTGGAGACCCCTTTGGGAGGTATGCCCATTATGGGTTTAAAGCTGACATGGTTTGATGGCGCTGTAGTATACACTACATCTTTATCCTGCAAAGCATACCAAAGTGGCATGCACACAAGCGGTTCATGGGATATTGGTATGGGGAACTTGCACTCGTAGTGTTTTTTTCCAAACCTTTATATCTCACTAGTCAACCTAATGGGGTAATGTTATTATAGTGTTTACCTATTCAAATTTTGCAGTCTTTTCCCACCTCCACACTGGAAGTTCCTCTCCAGCTAACGACACAGTTGTTTCAAGATTCCTAATTGTGCACTTACTCATGTCATTTCTGCTGATAAGGCAAGCTGATCCTTTACCACCCCATCTGTTGCTGGATTCCTCAGACACAGCCATCAGAGTTCTGTTAGCACCTGCGTTCCCTTATACTGGATATGCTTAACCCTATTAATCCATGGTCATTCTTTGAGTACTCCACATGGAAAGAACTTTACTTGGCAATGGAGGATTATCGGCACTTGGGAGTGAAAACACACAGGATAGACAGCACCTCAAGCCCTGAGGAAACTTTAAGTTCCTCTAAAGTTGGTTTCCTCATTCTGGAACACTGAAGCCACTCCAGCAACAGGCGACCAGAATTGACTGACACACCCACTGTGTGGCAAAAAACAAGGGGGATGTGGGCATTCTAACGGAGGCGGCTCAAGATTTTTAACGGCTACAATTTTGGAAAAAATTCCTTCCTGAGCTTTCTGCCATATGCTGTCTACTGTGGACTCATCGATAGAGGCAGTTCATGCTAGTCTCTGGATATATAAGCCTAGCAATGCACAGCCCGCACACTTTCAAAAATGCATAGAGAAGAGGACCTTTTGTAGAAAAGCGTTTTTCTACTCTAGATCTGGGTCTTATACCACGATTGGCTAAATTCGGAGAGGTTATTTCATTCTCCTGACAACTTATATCCTATGGACACAGAATTTAACAAATGGCTACACTGTGGACCCAGCCATTCTTGCATTGAATGGTAAATCTACTGTTTGTATTGAGACTACCCCTTCCTTTTAAAAATTCAGTGGAAAGGTGTTTGGGGACCTTTCAGAAGTCCTCCTTTGCACTAGCAGGCCCTTCCCTACAACCTGCCATTGTCATCTTAGCAGTTGCTCAGACTATGGCTAATTGGGCTGTATAAATTAATAGGGAACGCTCTCCTTAATATAGATAATCCTAATCTCACTTCAAGGTTACAGTTCTTGCCCTCTGCCCTACTATTCTGCGTAGACACCATGGAGAAAATGATGCATCATATCACCAGAATGTCTTTGGCTTAAAACATAGGCGACTGATTCGATATGAGAAAAGTTAATTTTGCACATGCCCTTCGATACTGAGCTTCTTTGGCAATTCCCTTTATTAAATACATTGAGGCAGCTACTGAGGTGAGGGATTTAGACGTCATTGTGCTGAGTCATGGGTAGTCTACTGACACCTACCCCAGCTTGGAAAGGAGATGTCTGGAACCTCTTCTTTTATTCTACCATCTAGACGAGCTGCACAATTAATCTGAATTGTTGTTCTCTGTCTCTCTCTCCCTCCCTATTATCCATTTCTGCTTACTGCTTAGGAAAGAACAAGGTTTTCCTAACCCCATTGTTATAATGGCCATTTTTCTTGGCTTCGCTGAAGGGATTCAAGGACTTGCCAACTCCTACATGGCAACCCTTGTCCTTGAAGACTGTACATAATACCAAGCGCATGATGCTTTGGTATAAACTATTTTAGTAGTTCGGCTCCCGTGGGTTTCTTTTAACCAAGCCATTTGTCTACCCTCTAGCTAGGCTTTGCCAAAACTCCTGTATACCCGTGGCTAAAGCTCTTATATCTGGGATTCTCTACCCTTTGGGTAAAGGCAGCATACCGCGTTATACTTTCCCCTCATGTTCATGCATCCCTGTAAGACAGTGGTTCTCCACTCCTGTTCTCAGAACCCACTAACAGGCCAGATTTTAAGTATTACCCTGGGGAGATGCAGACTAAAATAATGCAATCACTGAGCAGAAAATTATGTCACCTGTTATGTATTTTAGTTATCTTGCAAACCTGGCCTGTTAGTGGGTCCTGAGGACAGGAGTTGAGAACCATTGCTGTAAGCCTTTTCTCACTAAAGGGATTGGAATTTTCCCCTTCACCATTTGTTTTGTGGTGCTTCATTAGGGAGAAGAGATTTTTTTTTTTTTTTTTTATAAATTCTTTATTTAATTCCTTTTTCTTTTCCTTTACAAAATAGAGTATACAAAAGATAATCAATAAACAATTCAATCGATCACAAACTCAGTCTTTTCTTGACATCTTTTACAACCAAATATACTTAACATTTCTTTTCCCTCCTCCCACCCCCCCCCCCCCCCTCCCTTCCTTGCAGTAGGTTCCGAGTTGTATCCACCCTCACCAACCCTATGTATATCTATCCTGGCTTTATTTTATGATTTCCTCTACATACCTCCAAGAATTTTTGAATTCTTTCCAAGATTCCCATTTACCCGTACCCCCTCTTCCGGATACAATTTCCTCCCCCTCTTCCACTGGGCCCTCCATATTCTGTATTTCATTTACCCGGAGTATCCAGTCCCGTATTTTAGGGCTATTCGGCTCCCGCCATTTTTTTGGAATTAGACTTTTAGCGGCACTGAGCAGTATGGGGATTATAGAGGACTTATATTGCCTCACCGAGCCATCAGTCCCGTGAAACAAAACAGTCCAAGGATCCTCAGTTATGTGTTTATTCGTTACAACCCTTATTAACTCCAACACCTCCTTCCAATATTTTTTAATAATCGGGCACTCCCACCAAATGTGAGCCATAGTTCCTATTATCTTACACCCCCGCCAACATTCTGGGGATTGTGCAACTGCAAATCTACTCACTTTGTCTGGGGTCGCGTACCACCTTGCCAGACACTTATAGTTCAACTCTATCATCTTATTATCTGCCATTGCACTATGAGTTAATTTCATTATTTTCTCCATGGTACTACAACGAGTCCCCAACTCTCTTTCCCATTTTTTAATATAGGGCGGGCCCTCCAGACCTTCCCCCTCTAATAGAATTTTATAAATTCGAGCTATATTATTTTTTGATTTGTCTCTCAGACAAAGCCGCTCAAAAGGCCTATATTCTTCCTCACTCCGGATTGGATGGGGAAGTTTTGTAATAAAGTGGCATAACTGAAGATACCTCCAAGCATCCATCCGCATAAGTTCCCTATCCTTCCTAAGTGCTTCCAACGTGTTAATTTTACCTCTATAAATAATATCTTTTACCTGTGCATTACTTTTTATTATCCAATTACCCCCCACCTCCTGTTTCCCAGGTGTAAAATAGTCGTTGTCTTTTAAATAAATCAAAGGTGAGTTGTAACTCCATTTATTATGTGCGTGAATTCGATCGCATAACTTAAGTGCAATACGTGTTATTTCATGTGTGTTTACTCCTACAAACCTATACTGAGGGGGATTCCAAATTATCCGTCCTAACTGTGCTTGGCTCATCGCCTTTTCTATACTTACCCACCTTTTATTATTTGCCTCTTTCCCCCATTCCACTACTCGTGTAAGAACCACCGCATTGTAATATTTTTTTAAATCCGGGACTGCAAGGCCCCCCTTTTTTTTTTCCCTGCTCAGAACCGCAAAAGCAATTCTTGGTTTTTTATGTTGCCAAATATACCTTGAGATTAGCCCTTTTAATGTCCTAAAGAAAACCAGGGGGAGAGAAATGGGCAGCATTTGAAACTTATATAGAATCTTTGGGGCCAGAACCATTTTGACCGCGTTAATTCGCCCAAACCAGGAGAGGTGGCATGTTGAAAATTTTTTTATTTCTCTCTTAATATCCTCTAGTAATGGGATATAATTGTTAACATAGATTTTCTTAATAGTATCGGGGAGGAGAACTCCCAGATATGTAATCTCCTTTCGCCAAGGAAACCGGAATTCCTCAGTGAGTCTTACCTTTTCCTTTCCCTTGATATTAATATTTAAGACTTCGGACTTGCTGAGGTTTATTTTCAAATTCGAGATTTCCCCGTATTTTTCCAACAACCTCAGCAAGTTCGGAATCGTGATCCTTGGGTTGGAGATGTAGAACAGCACATCGTCCGCATATGCTGCGAGTTTGTGCTCTTCCTCCCCCACTTTAATCCCTTTTATGTCTGGGTTATCTCGGATGGAGGCCAGTAACGGTTCCAAGGATAATACAAAAAGAAGGGGTGACAAAGGGCACCCCTGTCTTGTTCCATTCTCCATTTGAAATTGTGCGGATGACATCCCATTCACTTTTACTGATGCCTGAGGATGGTTGTATAACACCTTGATCCATTGGATCATTCTTGGTCCAAGGCCCAGCACTTCCAGCGTTTCAAACATGAGTCCCCAGTCTACCCTGTCGAATGCCTTCTCCGCATCTATCGACAGGAATAGTCCTGGGGACCCACTCGTTTTTAAGGCCTGTAGCAGGAGCAACGAACGCACCCCGTTGTCCCTACCTTCTCTCTCCGGGATGAATCCGACCTGGTCCGGATGAACCAGTTCGTTCATCCTTTCCTTCAGCCTAGATGCTAAGACCTTGGCGAATAGTTTGGTATCCGTGTTTAATAAAGCAATCGGTCTGTAACTAGAACAAAGCGTGCCATCCTTCCCCTCCTTTAGCAACACCGTGATTGAGGCCCGCAAGGCCTCTCCTTCCATCCCAAAATCCCTGCCCAGGCCGTTCATGTACTTACAGAGCTTAGGGACCAGGATCTCTTTATATTTTTTCAAATACGAGATCGTGAATCCGTCTGGTCCCGGACTTTTGCCAGAGGCGGTTTCTTTCAGGGCCTTAAAGATCTCTTCTTCTGTAATGGGTCTGTCTAGGTCATATCTATCACTCTCTGCTAAACTCGGTAGTTTCACTTTATTCAGAAATTCTTTGATTTTGTCTTTCTTTCTGGAATCTTTTGCCCCTTTTTGTCCTAAATTATACAGTGCTTCATAATATTGCTTAAACACCTCAGCTATCTCCCTGGTAGTATGTGTCATCTTCCCGCTCTTATCTTGTATTTTTTCAATAAAGTTAATCCCTCTCTTCCTCTTCAACTGTCTTGCTAGGTGACTACTTATTTTATTTCCCAGGTAGTATCTCTCTCTAGTTCTCCTGTCCAATGTCCTCTTTGATTCCTGTTCCATCATATCTTTAAGTTCATCTCTCTTAATCACCAATAAGTGGAGTTGTTCCTGCTGTTGCCTCCTTAATTTTTTATGGGCCTGTTCTAATTTATATACCTCTTCTCTTAAGTTTTCTATTTTCTCAAGTCTTTCCTTTTTTTTTCTTGTGCCCATGGAGATGAGGATGCCCCTAATATATACTTTATGTGCCTCCCAAAGAGAGGCACCAGAAATTTCAGCTGTGTCATTGACGGAGAAATAAAATTCGATTTCCTTTAATACTGTCTCCGCAATTTTCTCGTCCTGCAGAAGGTTCTCATTCAATCGCCACATGAACGGTTGCCTCTGCGTCCCGGGCATCCTCATCTTCACTGACACCGGGGCGTGGTCTGATAGTGTAATTATTCCTATCTTGGTTTCCGTCACTAGGTCCAGTAACCTGTGATCCACCAGTATGTGATCCAACCTGGAGTACGTCCCATGCACGGGGGAGAAAAAGGTATAATCTTCTATTTTATCATGCTGCAACCTCCAAACATCCATCATCTGGTGTTGTTTCAACCATAGTTTAATCATTTTCAATGATTTCGTATTTAGCCCCCTAGCCTGGGACGTACTATCCCTAGATGGATCCATACAAAAGTTGAAATCTCCTGCAAGGACAACATCCCCTTCCTTAAAATCTTCTAACTTCCCCAGAACTAATTTCAAATAACTTATAGGGTTTTTGTTGGGGCAATATACATTTGCTAGGGTGAGAATCTTATCCCCTAATTTTCCCTTTACAAACAGGTATCGACCTTCGGGGTCTGTCATCCTCTCAAACAATGTGAACTTTATACATTTCTCAAACCCTATTGCGACTCCCTTAGCTCTCTTTATAGGCGAGTCCCCATATAACCAATTTGGATAGCTATCTGAATATAATTTAATATTTGTGTCCTGAGACAAATGGGTCTCCTGCAGAAACACCACCCCCGCTCTATACTGCTGTAATTCCTTTAACATTTTATGCCTCTTGACCAGAGAATTCAGACCCTTAACATTATATGACAGGAAGTTTACTTCTATCATCTACGGTTTTCCATTAAGATGTAATGCTTTCGTCTTCTTTTCTGCCTCTTCTCAATACATATTACCTTAGTTGGTGCTGCAAGGAACCTCCTCCCCCTCCCCTCCCTCCCCCCCCCCTTCCCCCCCTCCCCCCCTGGCCAAATCCTGACCTCTACTCTGCAGCTGAGGACCCCCTCTATTCTGCAGATTTTTACCCGCTAGGGTGAGACTCCGATCGCGGCCCCCCGTGTCAGGGTCCCCCCCTCTCCCGCCCCCCCTGGGAGACGGGGGATCCCTCCTCAGACACGGTATGATGTCCCGGGGCCCCGCCTGATCCATCCGCCACCCTCTTTCCACCATCCGCCCTCCCCACTCTCCCCCCCTCCCCCTCCTCCAAAAAAAAAAAAAAAAAAAATTAGAGAGAAGGAGATCAGCTACCTTATACACCTTCCCCAAATCCAACTCCCAATACCAATGTCCTTTATATAAATCCTTTAGGCATCTTTAGAGATCTTTGGTACTGGGATCCCCAGCTTATTACAGAAGACCTCCAACTCATCTAGAAATTTTAATCTAAATGTTCTTCCATCCCTCTGGACCAATAGGGCCGCTGGAAACCCCCAACTATATCGGATATTCGCCAATTTCATTTGTTCTAGTAACGGTTTTAGACGTCTCCTCCGAGCCAATGTTCCTGCCGATAAGTCCGAAAAAACCTGTAAAGATACTCCCTCGTATTGTAATGGGGGCAGCCCTCTGAGCCTGCTCCATATCTTGGCTTTATCTTCAAGGAGGCAAAACTTTATAATTACGTCTCTCGGGACCTCTTCCCTCAGACCTGGGGGTTTCCTCACCCTATAAACCCGCTCAATCTTTAAATCCTCTCCTATCCCTCTTCCTAATATAGGGTTAAATATTTTTCCCATCTTAACCCCCAAATCTTCTCCTTGTTGTTCCGGCAATGCTCTAATCCTTAGGTTTTGACGTCTGTTTTGGTTTTCCTGTTCTTCCAGCTTATATAGAATGTCCCGCTGGTCCGTTTGCAGTTTCCCAACTTGCGTTTTCAATTCTAATATTTCATGGGCCTGTTTACCCGTTAGTTCCTCTGCTTCTTCCACTCTCCTCAATAAATGGCCCATATCCGTCCTGACGTTTGAAATTTCTATTTTAATGGTATTCTCTAGTTTGGCGAACATTTCCAGCATTTCACCTTTTGTGGGGATTTGAGTGATATCCCTCTGCCCCCTCATTTTGCCTTCCAAATCTGAGTCCAGCTCCTCCCCTGAGTTATCTCCCGGGGCCCCTGCTGACTTTTACTTCTCTCTTCTTCTCCCTTACCCCCTGCTGCTTTTTTTCTAATCCGGGGCTTTTTACACTAATTTCCTTCATATACTTCTGAATCGTGCTTGTATTAAGACTCTCCTTTAATTCATTCGCCTTTTGATTTCTTCCCCTCATATTCCCACCTTTTGTCCTTTGCCTCCCCAGGATTGAAAAAAAAAGATTTCTTTATTCAGTGTTTCTTTGGTTGTGCCACCTGCGCTGCAGTGAGAGCCCGGCTCCCAGATCCGCGCCCACTTTCTCTGTGTTTTTAAGTGAGAGCTATTACTGCGATCTCTTCTAAAAAAAAGTTTACAGGACTCCAAAAAGCGGGCCACACATTATCACACATGACATTCCGGTGAGCATTCGTTATACTTCATATGCAAGTCATATACATCGTTTTTGTGGATATATGTCATTTTATCAATCATTTATGTTTAAGCTCCACTTATTCCTTTTACATCCTGGTCTGCCCTCTCAAGAATGTGTGGGATATGTGGGATCAGTTTCCTGAGCCTCCACTGTTTTGCTCTGTTTCCGTTCCTCCTGCTTATACTGAGTCTTTTCATCTAGGGCCACCCAGAGCATCAACAGGAAATGTTCAAATACATTTCATATGAAATTTAACAAGTATTCCGCATATTCAGCATGTGTTCGGCATAACAAGTTCAATAACAGAAATACCTGGGGAGGAGGTGGTTGCTTGTAAATATATAGTGTCCACAGACCTCAGTCCATCTCGTTCCTCTGTTCATACAGCCTCCAGGGGATCATCAAGGGGGTATCAGTCAGTCTGCTTCCGCTGTGTTTACCAGCGCACCAGGGATCTCTTCAGACGCTGTTGTATTGTCCCTCCACCTGGTCCTAGGTCCTGGCAGTGCACTAGCCCACTGTAGGTCTCATACAAGGGCAGCAGAGACCGTACGCGGAGGGGGGGGGGGGGGGTCGACAGACTCTAGACCGATCGATCGAAGCCACAGCGCTTTTACCCGTTTAGCACCCAGAGGGTGTACACGGTACACGGTCGGTCTGTTTAGTGGTGAGATAGAACGTTCCGGGCGGCTTCATCCATGGAGCTCAGCGTCCTTTCCCCTCACGCTGCTCCAGCTGATCAGCGGGACCGCCCCATCTGCTCACACGGGCGCCGTCATCGGGTCCCTCCCCTCTCTCACAGGCAGCTCGTATTACCCATCCCACGCCCCTAGGCGGAGTGAAGATATGTCTGAGAAGAGATTTTTGTGACCTTCTTGTCAGGACTAAGCAACTGCTTATTATGAGACTGTTTTTCTTTTACTCTGAGACAGCCTGGGACTAGTTTATTGCTCTCAGGTCCCCAGTTCCTAATCTAGTAGAGTTCCCTCTACTTTATGAGTTTCGTTCCTCAACTTGGAGACCATGCTACTCTATTTTGCCATGGCAAATCCTTTCTGGCTTCAGCCCTAGGCCCTGTCCCAGGTCCTCGCGCACCCTTCCCTACCCTTTCCATGGCTGCTTATTCCCAATTCACAGTTTTTTAGGCTTGGGGACTATCCTGCCTTCCCTTTGCTTTCCTAGGTCTCGACTATGGTGTCGGGTGATTTCATTGCCGATTTTGTATTGGAAAGTATTGCCATCACCCCTGTCCCAGGGTTCCTTAGGTGGTTACCTTTTCACTCTACCTGCAGTCTACGGGAGATGAGAACTTGTTTGCCTTTCTCAATGTTCTTCCTTCGCCTACGACTGTGCCGCAGCCTTGCCAGACAAATTCCTGATATTCCTACTTCCCAGATGTTCCCTGCATTGTTTTATTCTATACACTTTGTCTCTGTAGTCCCTGATAAGATGATTCCAACTAGTGGACAGGTAGGGAACCTTATCCAAAGTTTTCTACTACTTCCTCATTCTGTAATCCTTCTGCCTGGCCCTGCTTATGGCATAACAATTAATATGTAATAAAAAATGAAAGCACTTGAATCCACTCAAAGATCTAATTTAATTTAGAGGATAATTCTGTCAATATGACGTGCTTCCTTCCCAGGAGAAAAAATGTATTATAGAGGCAAACAATGAGGGAGGATGTGATACCATAGCAGACTCACGAATGCTCAGTTGAAGTGCCATTTTAGGGCACGAAACGCGTTGACCTGGCGTGGTATAACGCTGCTGTCATCCCCTCCTGTGCGCCCCCCGCATGATCCCCCATCTTTACGGCCATTTTGGGCATTTGCATAGAGACTTTCTGTTCAATCCTCACTAGACTGGTGCATTTTCTACTCAGAGCTCCCTCTGCTGGATACTAACGGAGACTTTCTCCTTCTGAGTTCACCTGTGACCTGGATAGACTCAGGATGTGTGATCCATGAGACCCATGCTGCATAACGTTTGTGTGAACGGCAACTGCTCCGCACCACTCGGAATCCGCTCATTTGTCTCTGGATGGTGTTTGAGCTGATAGCGGTATCGTTCCGCCAAGACCTCCATTGAAGTCATACCAGTGAGCATTATATATTCGACCAAGAAGAGCGTGACACTAGCGGCACACACTGGGTCTCCTATATGATTGCAGCACCAGATGGCGGATGATACTTGCACTTTCAGGTAAATTTGTTACAGCTATGGACATATATCTGATCATTTGGATCCCTGACTTTATATATTATATGTCATAATCTGTGGAACTTATTCCTGACTGCACGTTCATTGAGCCTGATACGGCTTACAAAAGGGACATTTTTGGATAGAACTGTGTGCATTTTTTACCTGGCCAACATTCATCTACTATCAGCTTCAGCTGGGTAGATAGGGAAGACGGGAGGGAACATAGGAGGGGATGACCCTACATCTGTAATAGCAGTGTTTAGCATAGTTTTTATACCACGTCTTGTTTTTTTGTTTTTCTGTTTTGATCTTTTTTTACACATTTTTCTACAGCCATTTATTTCACCTGTGTATATTTGGTATTGACATAGAGTCTCTTTTTACTGTTTAAGAAGTTTGCGTTCATTTTCTAATTAAGTTTACCATTTTTTCATAACAATTAATACCCTGTCGATCCTGGTGGAACTTGTACATTCTCTCCCTATTTCATGAGACCCGAACAGGTAAGGCTGGGTTCACACTATCTGTGACCGCGGCTCACAGCAGGGGGTCCGGTGCATCCCCATTCACTGTTTCCGAATCTTTGCCTGAATTCCAACCTGAAACAGCCAAAGATGTACAGGACTCTTGTGCAGTGCACTCCGCACCCACCCCAGAGGTGTGTCACACTCTCCTGTCATGCGAGTTGGATGCAGGGAAACCCGCATTCAATTTGCAGAAGTGTGAACCCAGCCTTAAAGAGGAAGGAAACTCTCCCACTCTGATGCTTCTTTTCATTTAGTCCATTATAATGAGTCATTATCAGACTATAGCCACTGTAATCCAGCCCAAATTGCATATTACTTACTGTTTAAAGAAACTTTAAAAAACTTGTTTCCAGGGGTTAGGCAGCGCCATCTTAAGTATTGTTTTCTGAGTCCACAGTGGAGTGTATTTCCACCCTTACATTGAGCACTTCCTGTACTGTTAATCAAGCCTCCTTCCCAAATCCAAGTTTCTATGGCAACTCTGCTTCCCTGTTCATAGCTTGTTTATTTCATAGTATTTACTTGTGCCGATGTCTAATGTTTCCCTTTGTCAGACTTATCAGCTTCAGCTGATAAGACTGCAGTAATGGCCAAGGTTAGACTGTATGTCATGTCACATGGTCACATGGTGTGTAGGAGGAAGCTCTGAGTGATTAGCAGAGTTCAATGTTGTGCCTTAACAGATAGATAACAGATAGATAAGACATAGAGCGTGTGCCTTAAATCAGGGGAGATCTGGGCATGCTCAGTGACTTCATTCCCAGAACAACAAGGATTACAACAATACTAAGCAAGTAAGGAGATATCTACAAGCAGTGTTCCTTAGGGTTTTTTATGCTGATTTACATGGGACAAAGTTGTGGGGGAGGGTTTACAACCACTTAGTAAAGAAACATTTTAAGGTAAAGTCATCATTACAGTTTAAAGTATATTCAAAACTAAAAACAAAAATGTATAATGCAGCTTATGAATACTTGGATAAAGTACCTGCATTCGTTTTCATTTTTCAGGGTAAGAACATTTTAACCTCCAGCCGACCAGCCACCGCAGTTATACTGTGGCAACATGGCTCGGCTGCGCAAATCACCGTTATGTTACGTCGGTAACATAAACGGCCACTAGGGGGGCGCTTGCGCGCCGACGGAGGTTCGCTCCCCGAGCCGATGCAAGTGCGATCGCTCAGGGGCACACGGAGAACAGCGAGCTGTGTGTGTAAACACAGTTTCCGGTTCTCTGGGGAGTGAACGGACAGATTACCTGTTCATACAGAGTGTGACCAGCGATCTGTTTCCCTACACAGTCCACATCCCCCTTCAGTTATAACATTTCCTAGGACACACATTAACCCCTTCACTGCCCCCTAGTGTTAACCAGTGACCACTGCCAGTGACATTTTTACAGTAATCAATGCAATTTTAATCACACTGATCGCTGTATTAATGCCAATGGTCCCAGAAATGTGTCAGAATTGTCCGATGTGTCCGCCATAATGTCACAGAAAATCACTGATCGCCTCCATTACTAGTAAAAAAAATTAATAAAAGTACCATAAAACTATCCCCTATTTTGTAGATGCTATAACTTTTGCGCAAACCAATCAATAAACGCTTATTGCGTTTTTTGTTTTTTTTACCAAAACTATGTAGAAGAATACGTATCTGCCTAAACTGGGGGAATTTTTATTATAGCAAAAAGTAAAAAAAGCGTGTTTTTTTCAAAATTGTCACTCTTTTTTTTGTTTATAGCGCAAAAAATAAAAACCACAGAGGTTATCAGATACCACCAAAAGAAAGCTCTTTTTGTGGCGAAAAAAAAAGGACATCAATTTTGTCTGGGAGCCACGTCGCACGGCCGCACATTTGCCAGTTAAATTGATGCAGTGCCGAATCGCAAAAAGGGGTCTGGTCTTTGACCAGCCAAATGGTCCGGGGCTTAAGCGTTTAAGCAAGTGCAGAAAATACCTGTAGATCTTGCCAGTAAATCCGGCTCAATTTTCTTTCCTGCCACCATGCAGAGCCATTGTGTTCTCCCGGTGGGGGAAGCCTTCTCTGCCTGCAGAACACAGTGATCATTGCTAGTGGCTGTTACATAATATAACATGTAATATCCCACAGGTTGGTTGTGCCCAAGTTGATTAATTAAAGGAAAAGTCCAGCTTTAGCTTTTTAGGCTCGGCTTCTCCTCTGGGTCACAGGAGTGCAATTCGTTTTGCATTCCTGTGACCCGTTTTCAGCGGAGATCGGTCTGAAGTCCACGCTCTGCTGATGTCACTGCCACCAGTCAAGGCAGGGCGTCATCCCGACTTCCCAAGTCTGGATCCGCCAGCTGCCTTGACTGATGGAAGTCTCAGCGAGCCACTGAGACAGCTGCTCCCCTCCCCTCTAGAGCTCAGCACTCCAATGAGCATGGAGAAGCAGAGAGGAGAGACGCTGACTGACAGTCAGCAGCTTTCCTCTCGGTGAGCTGTGAGAACTGAGTCATGGGCGATGTTCGGTGGCTCGGTTCTCAGTGCAGAGACAACGGGGGACAGATGCAGCATCAGTCTGATGCTGCATCCACCTAGGTAAGTATAAATCTAAAATAAACATAAAAACATACATCTTTTAACTTGGGTACATTTAGCCTGCCTATACATGGTTTGAATCTCAGCCAGTTCCTGCTGAACCAACCAAGAATCAAATGCTTTCTGGACAGCTTAATGCAGTGTCTTTGTCACTTTCTGTGAGATAAACAACAAGCAAAAGCAATGTTTTTTGGGGGTTTTTTGTGTGTGTGTGTAAATTAGTAAACTAGTAAACCAGTTCCTTCTTCCTAATGGAGATAAACAAAAGCACACATGTTGGAAGGCCAGTTTGAATGACAACTATGGCTCCCTTTTATAGATACAGGAGAGAGCAGAAAAATGTGGTGTTAACAGGTGAAAATAAAGGGAGAACCCCCCTCCAAAGAAAATTGCAACCACCAGATCCAGTATTTTTATTTTTTTTTATTATTCTGCGTTCAGATATACATTAAGTTTGTAGCAAATAAAGGTGTCGTATAAAACAGATCTGTTGAATATACAGTATGTTATTTAGCTCAAACCATATTGGATTGTTTGAAGACCATTCATTCAAAATTAGGCAGTATCAGCAATAGCTGCTCACATCATGGGGTACTTTGTGATAAGTTTGCCCACATTAGAGGGTACTTGGTGAGCAAGGCTTAGTTTCTTTGCTAAAGTTAAAAATAACAGGCCTATATATTTAAACATCCACATTCTATTGCAAAGTAGACAAAATGTCTGTGCTGTGTGTGTGCAACTTTCACGTTTTTTGTTTGAACGCTGAAAAGCCTATAAGGGTACAAAAACTTTACTGATTTACAGTATAAACCCCATCACTAATATGTCATTAAAACTCTAACATATTGTAATTTCCAACGTTATTGTGATTAATTTGAAATCTACAGCTTTTATTACGAGTATCTTTTGAATCTGTCCTGAAGATCCCTGTTCAGGCGCTTTCTGTTATAGGTTGACAGTGCAGAAGCCGGCCATTCGAAACCTAAACCTAATTTGTCGAACCTAAATATTGTATTTATCGGCATATAACACGCACCCCAAGTTTAGGAGGAAATTTAAAAGAAAAAAACTTTTAGGAGGGAAGTTTAACCACTTGAGATCCGCGCTATAGCCAAATGACGGCTACAGCGCGGATCTCCTGTGCACGAGCGGCCTGCGCGGCGCGCTCTGTGATCGGCAAGTCCATGAGACTCGCCTGATCACCGATCCATGCAAGGAGTCGATCCCGACCCCTTATCACGTGATCAGCTGTCAGCCAATGACAGCTGATCATGTGATATAACGGAGCCGGTAATCTGCTATTATTCCTCCTCGCGCTGACAGCTCGAGGAGAAAAAAAAAGCTGATCACCAGCGGCCGTGATCGGGACATCAGTCCCGATCACGGCCAGCCCTGCTAGTGCCCACCTGCCCCCTGCCAGTGCCCACCTGCCCCCTGCAGTGCCAAATGTTTAAAAAGTAAGTGCCCCCCGTCAGTGCCACCCAGCAGTGCCCACAGTGCCACCCAGCAGTGCCCACAATCTGCCTCAAAGGTGCTGCACCCCAGTGCCACTTATCCGTGCCCATCAGTGTCATCTACCAGTGCCCATCAGTGCCGCCCATCAGTGCCCAGCAGTGCCACCTATCAGTGCCACCTATCAGTGCCCATCAGTCCCATCTATCAGTGGTACCTATCAGTGCCCATCCGTGCCACCCATCCGTGCCACCCATCTGTGCCCATCTTTGCTCATCAGTGCCGTCTTATCTGTGCCCATCGGTGCCGCCTTATCTGTGCCTATTAGTGCCGCCTTAACTATGCCTATCAGTGCCCACCAGTGCAGCCTATCAGTGCCCACCAGTGCAGCCTATCAGTGCCACCTAATCAGCGCACTTCAATGAAGGAGAAAAATGACCCGTTTGCAAAATTTTATAACAAACTATTAAACATGATTTTTTTTTTTTGCATCTTTTTTTGTTTGTTTAGCAAAAAATAAAACTCCGAGCTGTAACTAAATACCACCAAAAGAAAGCTCTATTTGTGGGAAAAAAATTATAAAAATTTCATTTGGGTACAGTGTTGTATGCCCATGCAATTGTCATTCAAAGTGCATCAGCGTTGAAAGCTGAAAATTGGTCTGGGACTGAGGGGGGTTTAAGTGCCCAGTAAGCAAGTGGTTAAGGAAAAAAACTTACATTTAAATGCCCATCAATGCAGCCTTGTCAGTGTCATTTGTAGCCTTGCATTGCAGCCGTGTCAGTCATTTGCAGCCTTCCATTGCAGACTTTTCTCCTGTATCCACTGAGATACAGAGCGGATGACCTGTGTATCTCGGCCACGCTCCTTCTCAGCAGCTTTCGGGTATTTTCAGCCCTTCCCGCCTATTTTCGGCCGTTCTCGACGGCTTTCCGAAAGCCGCTGAAAATAGGCGGGAAGGGCCGAATATACCCGAGAACGGCCGAAAATACCTGAAAGCCGCCGAGAGCGGCAGAAAAGGTTAGGAAGGGCGGGGGATCGGTGTATAACACGTACCCCCGATTTCCCCCTGATTTTAGGGGGGGGGAAGTGCGTGTTATACGCCGATAAATACGGTAAGTCTGCTGACTGGCTTCCAGTCAGCACTCTAAACCAATGGCTGACAGCGCTGACCGGAGTGTCCCCCTGTTAGAACACAATACAATAGCAGGTGAGATTGTTAGTATAACGGCTCCAACCTGAGCTGTCAGTTTTTTTTCTCGTTTAGCCCACTAGGATGTAGACATTTTCATCGAAAGTGGCTGCAAAAAGGTTGATCAACTGATCAACATCATTGAGATCCAAAAATGAATATGAAAAAATTTGAAAATAAGCATTTTATTTAAAAATGTTTGTTTATGATACCCAGTGCTTTAAAAAACTAAATATAATTCACTTAGAGTTGATTTGTTACTTTAAAGTTTTGAATACATGTTATAGACAATCTTTTTCTCTTTGTATTGAATCTTCACTTTAACAGTTTTCTTATGGTATATGTTTTTGGTTTGAATTAAGTTTCATTGTTTTTCACATTTACATGTTTTACTTGTTTCCTACATTATACAACACAACTAAAGACAGGTTGGTCTTAATAACTTTAATTTCACAGACCTGATGAAACTTGAAAGGTATTAATGTAATGTTTTTATTTCACTCAAGGCTCATCTTGAAAGAACAAAACAAGATTTTCTGGTTGTAAATTTCTTGTCTCGACATTTCACCTCCTGCCATTACCATTCATTATTAAGCTTTTCAAAGCAAATGAAGTGAAGATACATATTGTGCTTAATGTTCACTTCTTGACATAATGGTTAACATTTAAGCCCCTTTTCTTAGTTTGCTTTGTACACCTTCATAATGGTTGTGAAATGTGTTTGTTCTGTAAAGGTTTTGTGGCTTTAGTTGCAAAGAAACCAAATCTGGACAAATTGAGCCTCTTGCCATGGCTAGATACTTACTAACAGGTGTCTTAAGCCACATATATTGTCCTTTTTTCTTGTGCCGTGTAGTGAAGATCATAATAAAGATTGCATTTCAGCAGTAAACAATAAAACTTGTGCTTGTCTTTCCGTGTCCCTACTCTTTCACTGTCCCCTGCTGGAAATCTGTTAATATTAAGATTCTTAGTCCAGGAGACATTGATGAGAGCCAATCCATGTGGTTTCTAGTGACAGATAATTCTGATTACCAAAAGAGAGAATGTGACAAAGGAGTGTTTTGAAAAATTATTTTGTTCTAATGTCTGTTGAGCTTTTATTTTTTGATAGCAAAGAGAGAGACTGTATTGTCAGCATTGTTGCACAAGGTGTGTAGTTAGGGAAAAAAAGGATTTTGTTTAGTATATTTTGCCAGGGCTAGGGTTTAGGGCTAAAATGCATTAATAACCTAAACTTTTTTTTTTATTAGCTTTGTATAGAGTAGGGGGCCGTTAGAACCTCTGTCCGTTTATTGCTGTCTGTATCCCATTAGGGAGATTTCTCCTCACTTCCTCTCCTGGAAAGGCAACCGGAAATGAGAGAAAAAAATCTCTACTAAATGTAATGCAAGCAAGGATGGGTGGCATTTTACTAATTCTTAGGGTAGAATGCCCTTTATTGTTACTTGAATGTAAAAAGAATCAAACAGAATTAGTGATTTTATGAAAGAAAAATGTTTTATTTGGAAGGAAGAAATGGTCCTGTGTTGACTTATGATACATCTTGTAACCTCCCCATTTTTTTTTTTTTTTTTTTTTTTAACAAATGCAATAATCTTCAACAATTAAATTAATTCTATTTAGTTATAGATTTTTTTTTTCCTTTTTGCACGTAGCTTCTTGTTGTGTTGATAAACCTGTTCATGACATGAGGTTCTTTATTGTGGCTGGATCATAAAAATTAACATCCTCTTGCATACAGTGGCACTTAAAGAATGTAAAACATTTGTCAACACAATATTACTTATCCTCAAAACATATATACCTTCTTTAGGCTTTGTATTAAAGTCAATTATGACTTTAGACTCTCAAGGATTACCACAATTCTGCATTTAAAAAAAGGTTTCCTGTGATTTACGGTGGACACCTGGTTTATCATATGTGTAAATGAGCCGTAAACATCTTTGTGTTCATGTTCACTACCTGTGTGTGTCACATGTCTTTGTGATTGTCTCTGTAGAACTAAATGTTGTTTAAAAATGTCTTTCTCACGTGTATCTTCGTTTTTTTGCTTGTCTGTTGTACAAAGTGCCTTTTGTAAGATGCTAAAGCCTTCAAGCATGCATAATATTTCATAGAAAACAGTAACCTTGCATATATCCACAATAATAAAAGTAAACCTCTATACCCCCCCAAAAAAAAAAAGAGAAAAAAAAAGGAACCATATTTGCCTTCCAATGAATAAGCTCAAATTCAATTAAATATGCACCCTTGGTTGACAAATAGGTGGGAGAGTCTATTCAAACAAGACACGCTGACTCATGGAAAGGCCAGCATCAAGGAGATACATGCACATGGACTGGGAAAGTATGACAAAAAAATACTGTTGCCACTATTGAGATACATTTCAAAATAGACTGCTATAGACAGTCCAACTCCAAGCCATATAAACTTAAATGCTTATTAGATTTAAGCATATCAGGTGATGTCTATTTGTGTAATGAGGGAGGGTGTGGCCTAAGGAAATTAACGCCTTTCAGAGGGATGCAGCACTCTTGAAATTGCTAAGATATTGGACGTGATCACAGAACCTTCAAATAGTCAACAGGGTCGTAAGAAACAGGTTGAGAAAAAAAGATGCAAATTAACTGCCAAATATTTGAGAAGAATCAAACTTGAAACTACTAGGAACCCATTATCCTCCAGTGCTGTCATATTCCAGAACTACAACCTACCTGGAGTGCACAGAAGTTTAAGGTGTTCAGTGCTCAGAGACATGGCCAAGGTTTTATAGACTGATTAGAGACCAGATGGAAGGGCCTGTGGCTGGATTAGTAACAGGCACAGAGCTTCACTTTGACTCAGATGCCAGCACTGAGGGGTACTGGTATGGGCTGATATTATTAAAGAGGAGATGACCTTTTTGAGTTGAAGATGGACTCAAAATTAACTCCAAAACCTACTGCCATTTTTTTTAGAAGACACTTTCTTCAAGCAGTGGTACAGGAAAAATTCTGCATCTTTTAACAACACCATGATCTTTATTCAGGACAATTCTCTATCACATGCATCACAGTGCTCCACTGCATGGCAGGCCAGTAAAAGCCTTAAAGATGAAAATATAATGACATGGTCCCCTCTGTAACCTGACCTAATTCCTATTGAGAACTAGTCCTACTGACAAGACTCAATGAATGGAATGCTTATGACTATTATTGAAAACAAGGGTGGCTATATTGGTCACTTTTTTTTTTTTTTTTTTTTTTTTAAATGTCAGAAATATTGAGTACATTTTGAGTTATTTGTTTATTATTCTCACTTTAACCACTTCAATGACAGTATCAGTATCTCACAAAAGTTGTTACACCCCTCACATTTTTGTAAATATTTTATTATCTTTTCATGTGACAACACTGACAAAATGACACTTTGCTACAATGTAAAGTAGTAAGTGTACAGCCTGTATAACTGTACATTTTCTGTCCCCTCAAAATAACTCAACACACAGCCATTAATGTCTAAACTGCTGGCAACAAAAGTGAGTACACCTCTAAGTGAAAATGTCCAAATTGGGCCCGATTTGTAATTTTGCCTCCCCGGTGTCATGTGACTTGTTAGTGTTACAAGGTTTCAGGTGTGAATGGGGAGCAGGTGTGTTAAATTTGGCGTTCTCACTCTCTCATACTGGTCACAGGAAGTTCAACATTGTACCTCGTGGCAAAGAAATCGGAGGATCTAAAAAAAAAAAAAAAAAATTGTTGCTCTACATAAAAATGGCATAGGCTATAGGATTGCCAAGACCCTGAAACTGAGCTGCAGCACAGTGGCCAAGACCATACATCGGTTTAACAGGACAGGCCCGACTCAGAACAGGCCTCGCCATGGTCGACCAGAGAAGATAAGTGCACATGCTCAGCATCATATCCAGAGGTTGTCTTTGGAAATAGAGATATGAGTACTGCCAGTAATGCTGCAGAGGTTGAAGGGGTGGGGGGGTCGGTCTGTCAGTACTCAGACCAAAGGCTGCACACTGCATCCAATTGGTCTGCATGGCTGTCGTCCCAGAAGGAAGCCTCTTCTAAAGATGATGCACAAGAAAGCCTGCAAACAGTTTGCTAATGACAAGCAGACTAAGGGCATGGATTCCTGGAACTATGTCCTGTGGTCTAATAAGACCAGGATAAACATATTTGGTTCAGATGGTGTCAAGCGTGTGTGTGTGTGGCGGCAACCAGGTGAGGAGTACAAAAACAAGTGTGTCCCACCAACAGTTAATCATGGTGGTGGGAGTGTTATGGTCTGGGGCTGCATACGTGCTGCTGGCACTGGGGAATGACAGTTCATTGAGGGAACTATGAATGCAAACATGTACTGTGATCTACTTAAGCAGAGCATGATCTGCCTCCCTTCAGACTGGCCGCAGGGCAGTATTGCAACATAACAACCCCCAACACACCTCCAAGACGACCACTGCCTTGCTAAAGAAGCTGAGGGTAAACGTGATGGACTGGCCAAGCATGTCTCCGGACCTGAACATTATTGAGCATCTTTTGGGCATCCTCAAATGGAAGGTGGAGGAGCGCAAGGTCTCTAACATCCTCCAGCTCCATCATGTCAACATGGAGGCATGGAAAAGGACTCTGGTGGCAACCTGTGAAGCTCTGATGAACTCCATGCCCAAGAGGGTTAAGACAGTGCTGAAAAATAATGATGGCCACAAAAAAATGTTTACACTTTGTACCCAATTTGGACATTTTCACTTAGGGGTGTACTCACCTTTGTTGCCAGCGGTTTAGACATTAATGGCTGTGTGTTGAGTTATTTTGAGGGGACAGAAAATTTACACTGTTATACAAGCTGTACACTCTACTTGTAGCATAGTGTAATTTCTTCAATGTTTTCACATGAAAGCATATAATAAAATATTTATAAAAATGTGAGGGGTGTACTCACTTTCGTGAGCTACTGTAGATACCAAACAGCTATCGGTCAGGGTGCCGCTGCTCTCTACAGGTTCGTGTACTGAGCCTGATTCTGACAGTGAGGACTCCCCATCGCTCTCATCTGTCATGCTCAGTATCCTGTAGGCCTCTTTACTAGCGTGCCTTTCGTTTGACAGTTTGGCCACTAAATTTATTCCCAGAGAGCTAATCCAAGCCGCATGTCAAGTTAAGGGCTTCCTGCCCATGTTTATTGGTCACCATGGAAAACAAATAAAAAGGGATCCCCATGCAGGAGTAGGCAACACAGACCCAGCAAAACAAATGTAAGCCTCCTGGCTAATAACTAGACCTCACTTTGTCTGCCCCAGTCCTGCAGACATGTTCTCTCACAGCCTGTTTGTCTACTTTCACAGCACCATCCCAGATTACCAAGGGAAGGGGCTAGTTTATAACCGGGGGGGGGGGGGGGGGGGGGGTAACCAGGTGTGGCCAGTGCTTAACCCCTAGCATCCTGCTACAGACTTCTTACTGCCGTCCATTTACCTCATTAACCTCAATATTCTGTGTGGCAGATACACACCATCTAACTGGCAAAATAGCCTTTTTGGTGGTCATCAAGTCTGTCAGATGTCTCTCTGAACTCTTTCCTGTAAAGAGCTTTTTCACATACTTCACAATGACATTATGTATTACGCCAAGACCATCCTTTCTTCCAAAGGCGGTTTCAGTACTCCATCTCATTGAGGACGTTGTTCTGCCATTCTTGTACCCTGCTCCTAAGCATCCAAAGGAAGTCTCTCTAAATTGCTTGGACATCCAAGTCATTAAAGTGTACCTTAAAGCTACTGCTTTCATTAGACTTTCTCCGGGACCTCTCGAGGGGCACCCTGCTTCAGAATCCACCATTGAACAGTGGATAAGGAATTTGATTACAAGAGCCTATGCTCAAAAAAGAACTTCCCCTTGTGCTGTTGTGTCCACTGCACTGAATCTGTTGGAGTATCCCGGGCCTCTAGGCACCAAGCCTCTGTTGCCCAACTCTGTAAGGCAGCCACCTGCTTGACTCGCTTGTAATTTCAATATCTTGGAGTACAGGTCACAGGACACCCCCCCCAAACTCTTCTTGGAGTAGAGTAGGGTTATGGGGAAGCACCCTAAGGGTGCTCTCAAAAGCTTACGAGTGTCTAGTCATCTGAAAGTACAAGTCTGTAACCCATGGTCTATGAATAACTTGACTGTGTCCTGTATTGTACTCCAAAATTGTCATTTACTGTTAAGTCAAAATTCCTCTGTTTTTTACTGCAGTAATTTATGTATACATAAAAAACCTAAGAAATGGAGCAAAAGACAGTCACCTAAGGTGAACAGAACTAAGACCCTAGCAGCGTTTTATTATTTGTAAAACGTAATCGTCACTCTAAGTTTAAATTTGAAATGTAATATAGAATATCAAACTGCACCCAGTAAGAAACCTTATAATATATATAATCAATTTCAAACTGAAAACGTAAATAATATCACATATGCCAGAAACAAAAAAAGTCCGTTAATGTGAGATAGTAGTTCATATTCAGCACAAATCCTGTTAATATAAAGTGCTGTAAATAAAAAAAGTGTCAAATGTTGCTAGCAGATCGTTCAGATTCACAGTAGTCCACCACCACACCTCCTGTGCAAATCCCTATAGGTTATGCACTTACCAGAAAAACCTGGTTTAAAAGCACATCTCATATCCCCGGAAGACCGATTGTATTGTTAGCTCTCACGTATAACGGGGCATCGGATATATCTCATCGGCTGTATAATATTCACTTTCCCAGAAGGGGTTTTGCACATATAAAGGAATGGAGAAATCGTAAACAAAAAGTCTGCTCTGGCCAATATTAACCACTTGCCCCCCGTTTCTGAAGATATACTGCGGCAGGCTCTGCCCCGTTATACGTGAGAGCTAACAATACGATTGGTCTTCCGGGGATATGAGATGTGCTTTTAAACCAGGTTTTTCTTGTAAGTGCATAACTTATAGGGATTTGCACAGGGGGTGTGGTGATGGACTACTGTGAATCTGAACGATCTGCTAGCAACATTTGCCACTTTTTTATTTACAGCACTTTATATTAACAGGATTTGTGCTGAATATGAACTACTATCTCACATTAATGGACTTTTTTGTTTCTGTCATATGTGATATTATTTACGTTTTCAGTTTGAAATTCATTATATAGATTATAAGGTTTCTTACTGGGTGCAGTTTGATATTCTGTATTACATTTCAAATTTAAACTTATAGAGTGACGTTTAAGTTTTACAAATGATAAAGCGCTGCTAGGGTCTTAGTGCGGTTCACCATTGGTGACTGTCTTGGGCTCCATTTTTTAGGTTTTTTGATTAATATAGCAGCAGCTACAATCTATGTTTTACCGTGAGCGCTGAGGGAGTTGGATTTTTAGTTTTCTAATATCCTGGTCATATTTCTTTTAATTTATGCATACAGTGTACATAATTATATACGAGTGTATGCAGTAACTTTAAATACTGGCAGCTAGATGGATGAAAGATTTTTATGCATGAAACATAAATAAAAATATATACAGTACATGTGTTCAGTTTTACATTTTAACTGTTTACGTTTTACATTTTGATACACTGCCTTCTTATGATGTATAAAACAATTCATTCAGCATTGCAGTCATTTCATATTTATCAAAATAAATGCAAAAAAAAATTAGCTATTGTTACTATTGAATGTAAGTTTGGGGGGATAATGAAAGACATACAGTATAAAATGCAATACACTCACACCTTCCTTTCTTTTTGAATATAATACATGAAATCTGTTTGTCTATTTGATTTATATTCAGATGTGTAGCATAATATTCCTTTTTTTTTTCTTCATTTATTTAACATCAGTGTTCATCTGGCAAGGAGACTTTTGCAGCTAGAAAGACTGAATTCTTCATTAACAAAAGACTTAGAGCAACAGAAAGAACAAACAGCAAAAGTTTCTTTGGAGGTAGGTGAGCTCATCACATCAAATACCTATTCAGTCTGGAGTTACAATTTACAGTCTTTGCAAGATGACATACTGTTGTGTTGCATGCCTGCCTCAAATTTTTCAGTGTCTTCTGTTTGTAATGAAATATATATTTGCGATCAAAAGAAATATTGCCCTCCAGATATAACCCATATCTAGCATTTATAGAAAAAAATGTGACTTGATTAACTAGTTGTGTAACTATATCCAGGTATTTTAAAATCTGCCCCATGCATATGTTTTTTTGTTTCTTTGTTCAGCAATTGGTTTATGCAATCTAAATTGAAAGGCAAAATATCTCTAGCTGAATATACAAACAGTGTTAACCCCCTTGGAAGTTTTCATGATTTATTGTCACAGTGAGTTTAGTCTTCAAGAAAGGGTCCTCAAAAGTGGGATTTTAAATGGACGCCAAAGGCAGTGATTAGTATAAAAATTACAAAATGCATCATGCGGTACATTAAAATACAACATGAAAAGCATGAAAGACCAATGATAAAAAACATCTCTTGTTACAGACATCATAGGATGATTATACGCTAGTACCTACCGATGACCTCATTTGATTAAGATTGGAGATTTTTATATCATATACTGTTTACAACATACGTGACTATGATTGCATGTAAATCTGTTTTTTGTTCCCTTATTTACAATAAAATATTTTTGAAAAAAAAAAAAACATATATGTGGGAGACAAGTGTGAAAACCAGCTGAAGGGAGGAGGCGGCCCGCAGACTGGTGTCTGAATGGACACCAGTCTGTGGGCCGCCTCCTCCCTTCAGCTGATTTCCACACTTGTCTCCCACATATATGTTTTTAATATTGATCTTTCATGTTTTTCGTGCTCTGTTATTGTACCGCATAATAAATTTTGTAATTTTTACACTAATCACTGCCTGGCGTTCATTTAAGGAACCTTTCTTGAACATTTGTGTTCGTGATGGTACACACAGGCAGTTTAGTATTGTAGATGAGGCAAATCCCCTTTCATATCAGTGAGTTTAATCTGTTCAACAGAAATAGACTTTTTTCTCATGTCAAAGTGAAAACAGATAACTACACTGTTTTTAAATTGTTGACAAATAGCATACACACAAAATAACTGATTGTATAAGTGTACACCCCCTCTAATGTGGCTCACCTTTGCCATGATTATAATACAGGATTTATATAGTGCCAACAGTTAGCACAGCGTTTTACAACATGAGGGCAGACAGTACAATTGCAATATAATTCGATACAGGAGGAATCAGAGGGCCCTGCTTGTTAGAGCTTACAATCTAGAAGGGAGGGTCAAGTGATACAAAAGGTAATAACTGTGGGGCATGAGCCGATTAAGAAAATGAAAGTACAGTTGTTAGGTGTGGGCAGGATACGCTTCTTTGAAAAGTTTTCAAAAGTAGATGGAGTTGGAGATAGTCAGACAGATATTATCACTGATGCAATCAGTTATTTTCCAAAGTCACATACTTGGTTGAAAGGAGGCTACTAGTGTGTAGTCAAGGGGTTTCAAGTCTGAACCTGTGCTGACCAAACCTTCAGGACACCTGAGGCATGTCCCTTCATGTAAATTATATTCCCACATTACCTCCCTCACCCTTCTGCTTATTCTAACTTCTTGAAATATGTCCCCTAATTTTGGGCCTCCATCATTTAACTTTCACCAACAGGCCCATCACCCCCATCCTCAGGAAACAGCAAAAATCCACACAATCTCATGAGATAGCCAATAACTTCAAAAATAAGATTTATGCAAATTTATGATGAGATCTCCACTGTGCAGATATCTTCTCCCCCACCTAACATTCAATGGCTACCTGCACATTCAAGCCATCTGTTTCCTCACAACTACTATGGTCACCCTCTTGCTCCATCCTACTCGCTAACTCGCATCTTCATACTCTCACCTCTCCCATCCTCTGGAACTCCTTACCCCAATCTGCCCGGACTATCTCCTATTCTAGATGCCTTTAGGCGATCCCTGAAAACCCATCTCTTCAGAATAGCCTATCTTGCCTCTAACTAATAAACTTAACTTGTATTTTCTTCATCAACTCATCCTTAAAGTTATTCCCTTTTTGTATCACTTTACCCTTCCTTTGAGATTGTAAGCTCCAACAAGTAGGACCCCCTTATCTTTCTTGTATTGAATTGTATTGTAAGTATACTGTCTCCTTGCATTTTGTAAAGTGCTGTGCAAACTGTTGGTACTATATAAATTCTGTAGAATTAAAAAATTGTAGTATAAATACATGTGTAACTTAAAGCCTACATTATGATAACAAAAAACACTCCAAACAATTCCGTGAAAGGTTGATTGAAAAGCAAGCAAAGGGCATGGATACAAGAAAATTTCCAAGTCACCATGTATCTCTTGGGATACACGTGCTTTAACGATAAATTAAGAAGTAAAGTACTTTTTATTGATTTATACCTACAGATGAGCCTAAAATTAGGCTTACCTGTAGGTACAGTAAATATCTCCTAAACGTGCACCGTACACTGTGCTGTCCATGGACATATAGCACAGCTGTAAATCTGCCATGAGCAAGCCATCCACAAAAAGATGAGTGACTACAAGGAGAGGGCTATTGAGAGAGGCCTCAAAGAGACCTGTGCCCTCTCTAAAGTAGTTAACAATCCTCATGCATACAGCTGTTGCTTGGGTGCTTCACAAGTCAGACCCATGGAGTGTGGCAAAAGCAAGCACTCGCTTGAAATCTTGCCTATGGTTTACCATAAGATACTGTACATGGGAGACTCTAAAATCAGATAAAGGTTCTATGGTTTTATAAAAACAAAAATGTTGCCTTTTGGCGATCCAACCAAAACCATCATAAACACGGTTGAGTATGGTGGCAGCTGTATCCCACTACAGGGATGCCCTCTGTGCTAGGAAGTTTTCTAGGATAAGAGGGTGTACTGAATGAAGCAAAGTGCAGCTAAATCCAGATGGGAAACCTGAAGTGTGCTAGAAAACTGAGCCTTGAAAGAAGATATTTGTCTTCCAGCAAAAGAATAACACCAATCGTAAAGACAACAAAGACAAAACAACTAAAATTAACATTGGTATGCTGAAATAGCTAAATCTGAGTCCAGATCTCGATCCAATACAGAATTTATGCTTAGACTTGGTAAAGGCTGTTTATTTACGATCTATATACTACAGAACAGACCTGAAGCAGTTTTTCAAGGAGAAATTTAACACTTCAAAAAATCCATATATGTCAGACTTTATTGGTACTAGAGAGTAAGGATGTGCTCAGGCGTGTTCGCAACTCCACATGCACACCCCCGCCAGGAAGCTGACACTCCACAGCACTAATCACAGGCAGTGAGACATTTCCCAATCCGCGGCTGCACAGATCAGGAAATGTTTCACTACCCGTGATTAGCACTGCAGAGTGACAGCTGTCTGGCGGGCACAGGCACATGGTGTTTCAAACACGCTTGAGCTCACATTAAAATAGTAGAAAATTGTAGGGCTGTTACTGATTAATATTTTCACGTTCGATTAATCAGTTTTTTTTTTAATCAACTAATTTCAATTAATTATAACGCACATACAGATCCAACTACTTTTAGCTGATCTCCTTGCATTGCAACTCTGCATTAGTCAGTGGTAAATGTGGTATACACTACATACAATCACCCGACACTAGTAGTTTTTTTTCCCCAGTGGCTTGACAATCCCTCCACCTCCGGTCTAACTAATCACTCTCACCTTATGGCATGGACCCCTGTGCAAACAGGTGGTTATGCAAGCGGGTATCAAAAGGGTTAACACGGACCATAAACTTCTCTCACATCTCCTTAGATGTCAGCAAGGATGCCAGTCCGTGGGTAGAAAGAAAAGATCTAAGTGCTCACCGCTTAAAGTATAAGATTTAGCTTATCTCACATAAAAATGATAAAAACACAGCATGTAAAGCCGACAATCATGTTAGTTCTGTAGGGCAGTAGCGGGTGATGCCATGCGTGGCTCCTCCCCATACGTGTTAGAACTTCAGCATCACCGGACTCCTCCCCTCTTCCCTTCGTTAGCAGATGGAGGCACTTGGGCAAGGGGGAGGAGTCCAGTGACGTTGATGCCCGTGACGTCACCAGATCTCCGATGGAACTCCGTGAAGACCCGGAAGCCAGTGGAGAGGTGAGTGCCGATCAAAAGAATTTTGATCGATCGAAAAAAATAATCAAGGAATTCATCTTTAATTTCCACAGCCCTAGAAAATTGTATTCAAAAGTTTAAAATCATACTTAAAATGATATGGGAAATCATCCTTTTGAGACCATGTAGGTGATATGCATTATTTCCATTTCAAATCTCTTTGCTGACATGTCAATTGCTGAAATATCCCAAAAGGTTGACGCATTTTACATCAATTCGCTTCCTCGGGACCTTTAAATCTTGGGGGCAAAGCGAAGTTACCTAATTTAAAAAAACAAATAGAGTGAGTACATTTCGCTATTAACATAGCATTTTTAACAACATAAATTGTAATCCATGCCATTTACACATTGCTTCTGCAAGAACACGCAGTGATTCAACAGTGGATGAAAGTACTGTATATAAATAGGCGATAAGGTGGGCAAACACAATATTGTTAATGCTATTGGATCATGGGGTGAGTAGATGGTAATTATTTAAATATATATACTGCAAGGGAAAACAATAAAAGAGGGTTATATCAGGGCAGGAGCTAAGATATAATTCAATCAAGGCCAGCAGTCATTAGGGCTCAACCACAATTCTTCTGCTAGTTGTCTGGGTACAAAGTTCTGGACCAGTTTGGAGTGACGAGGATCACCAGAAACCATTCTTCCTCTCTTGTAGAGCTGTAGAGAGTGAAGCTTAAATATAGTAAATGCATATACCAGTCTGAACTGGAAACAAAGGAATCACAGGGACATCTACGGCAAAGGCCAGGGTACCGCTGGACCTGGCCTCAACCCTGTCCAGCTTTTTGTTGAATATAGAGGTCATGATGTTGACATTTTAATGTTCCTGAATCACCAGGGCATGCACAGCAAAGGCCAGGGGATCCCTGGACCTGGCCACACAGTTATCCAACTTTTTATTGAATATTGAGGTCATGGTGTAGCCATCTGGTGTTTCCAGAAGAGAACCGGGCTTGCTTCGTTCATGGCTGCTGACTTCTCGTATTCCTTGATTGATTGTTTATGTAGGCCAAAGCTGTGGCATTCTTTGACTGTACCCTGAAATAAGCAGTTAGATGGATCTTGGTGGATGTGCCCGTCAAAGTAGTTAAAGAAAAATAAAAGAATAAATAAGGCTCTGTTTCCACTACTGCGAGTTGTTGTGTGACTTGACACATGTAAAGTTGCAAGACAAGTCAAAATCCATGTATTTCCATGGTTCTAATTGGTGCGACTCAAGTAGCACCGACTCCAAAAAAGGTTTTGTACTACTTTGTTCTGATTTCGGTGCAACTTTTTCTCACATGGTTCTCACCAGTCTCATGACATTGCATCAAAAATCGCATTTCAACGGCACACTGTAAATTGCACTGGGGTCACAATAGAGGAAAAACCGAGCCGGGAATTTTGATGCAATGTCATGAGACTGGTGAGAACAAGTCACACCAAAGTCGGAACAAAGTAGTGCAAAAACCTTCCATAGGAAAAGTTCTCCATTACCTAAGAACAATAGCCAAAAACTGAAGTCCTATGGAGTGGGTTGGGTTGTAGGAAGGTGTACTGGGTGTGTTCCAAGCAAAGCTTTTGCCAGCATCCAATCACCTGAAAGTAGCAGCATATACTGTATTCCATAGTCTGGTCTATTACGTGCGGAACTCCACGATTATGAAAAAAAAATATTTGCAAAACGTTTACATGCTGTAGGTAAGAAATCCTTCCAGGCCAGCTTTCATACAACAGTTGATTTATTTATAATAGTAACTGTTGGGCCCTATGTTTATACTAGATTGCCATATACAAGAAGAAAAACTGACTGTACATCCTCTTTAAATGGCTATTTTTTAATAAATGACAAATGCTGCCATTAGCCCCTTGTGATTGTTTGTTCTGTTGGCAATTGTTTTCAAACTCTTTAGCACTATAGCATACTGATATTTGTTTGCTGTAACTAGGAGACATTTAATTAAAGAACTGCCATATATGAAATGTTAAAACAGCTAGGAGAACTAACCAGTTTTCAAGAAACGAAACTATGGTTCTCAACCCTGTAAAACCTGACGTTTACACAATATATTTGAGGTAACTTGGCATGGTACACTTTTCATAGGCATATGCAATTTATAAAGATTTTGCACTTGTTAAACCGAAAAAAAAAAAAAAAAAAAACAATAGCACAGACCATATGGAAATTCCTTGTTCAAGTCAATTTGATAACATATAAGGAATAGTACTGCACTGTAGTCAATACAGTGTTAAGCCCCATACACATGATCCGAATGTCGGACGAAATCAGCTTGTTCAATATAAACCAGCTGACGTTCGGCCTGTGTGTATTTCAGCCAGTCCAAAACAAGCCAGATATTTGGCCGGCTTCTGTTTAAAGGGCATGACTGAAAAAGGTCTCCCGACCGGCTCCCTATGGCTGAGAGCACTGACCAGAGTGTTGTGGCAGGGGACTGTCCCCCTACCAGAAAACAATAAAACAGCAGGGGAGATTGCTGTACTAACATGGGGTTGTTAATACAGCGACTCTGACCTGAGCTGTCAGGTTTTTTTTTTTCCGTTCAGCCCGTTGGGTTGAGTGAAAGAAAAAATCTAGCAGGGTAGACTAGACTTTACTACCTCTACAAGCTGGGATGTGACCTCCTAAATACACATTAAGCAAAAAGACAAAATTGTCCAAATATGATTAAAGCCCAACTCTGGGCACAAGAAAAAAAAAGTTTTCAGTGGGATTCTCTCATACTTCAAGGGTTAAATGCTCATTAAGTCTAAGGGCAGAGTAATAAGGTGTAATACCTTAATCCTAACTCTGGCAGGCTCCCCCCATCCATGCAACTGGTCCCCTGCAGCCTATTCTCTAAGCCCTTGTACACACGGTCGGACATTCTGACAACCAAATCCGTTGGCTTTTGTCTGACGGATTTTGTCCGAAACTGTTGCATACACACGGTCGGACAAAGTTGTCGGAAAATCCGATTGCACATAACGTGATGACGTTATTTCGTTACGACGGGACTACATTCAGGCTAGTAGCCAATAGCTTTGGTCTAGGAATTTGATCTGAGCATGCGTGGCACTTTGTCCGTCGGAGTAGGCTACACATAATCGGAGTATGTCCGATCGGAGCATTTTGTCAGAAAATTTTACGGACAAGTTGGATACTCCGACAGAAACAGTCCGATGGAGACCACACACAGTCGGATTATCTGACAAAACGGTCCGATAGGACACATTCCGTCGGAATCTCCGACCGTGTGTACAAGGGCTAAGACACTCCTGCAGTCACTTGTCTATATTTAACGTAGAGCTAATAATACTGCTTTGTATGCAATGATACTGAGGACCCATGCTGCATCCACCTAGATAAGTATAATTTTGTTCTTCCCAGGACTCCCATACTAAAGTGTCCTGGTGATAAAGTGAATCTGAATCTTAATGAAAAGTCTTGATTACATTTTCTCCACCACCTTCCACCGAGAAATAGAAAGACACTCATGTAAAAAGCGCGCTGACGTTTAGAATAGAGTATCAGGAAACATGCATATATCATTTACACAAATGCTTACCTATATAAGGGAATTTGGTGATCAGACCCTCACAAATTTCATGATAGGTCGACCTGTTGAGGAGGCTTGTCCTGATTTAGATTAATATTTCAGGCGTGGTCACTGGATGGACGTTGTTGCATTTGTTTATATATGTGACCGTGATACGTCCTTATGAGATCCCTCTCACTTTTGTTTGTTTGTTGATGTGCACATTTTAATATATTCACATATATTTTATATCTATGTACACATTTAGTGAATATTTTTCCCTAGTAGGTGTGTGTTTCTTTGGGTAGATTTATTCCTTTAGCACTGCATTTTTTATTTATTTTACTGCCTCACAAATTTACAGAGGATCGCCCATCAGTGTTGCCAACCGTGAGTATTTTTACTGGCAGCCAGTAAAAAACAGGCAATTTTCTCCTGTCAGTAAATGCCAGTAAAAAGAAAAGGTGGTCAGTAAAAAAAAATTTGGCTGTGATGCTCGGCCCGGAGCAGTCTGAGAGCATACAAGTGCCTACAGTGTTTTTGGGCAGCCCTGGTGGAGGCGGTGCCTGAACATGTCCTGTGATGTCATGGTGCAAGGAAGCCAAGCAGAGCGGCCAGAGCCTTGTGTGTGTGTGTCAGGCTAGGAGCGGGCTGTTTGGACTGGAGGGACCACCTGGCTTGGAGAGAGACTGTCACTGTGACTCGGGAGGGGACGTGCCGTGTTCGTAATTTGTACTGCTGCACACTGCTGTCAGTATCCCTGCGAGAGTTAATATGTGTGTGCCGCCCATTCTAATTTCTTGCCTTCCTGAGTCCTGCCTCTGAGCTACTTACTATATCGAAAATAAAATAAGTAATGTTTTTTTTTGCCTTATTATCTACCTTAAATAACATTGCTAATTAAATATGTTACTTGTTTGTAGCCTAAATAATAAAATGTGTACTTAAGGCTGGGTTCACACTGCTGCGGTGTACGAGATCGGATGTGATTCGCAAATTCGCATCGCATCCAGCCCAAACTCGCACACGACCCTTTTTTTGGTCCACCATGGGATCGGATTGCTGTCAGAGTTTGCAGATCGCACTGCGATATGCAAACTGATTTGGAGGTGTCATTAACTTTTCACTGACACTCCCAGCAGTTCGCATAGGGCAGTGTGACCTGCTGCCGGGAGGCATGCGATGCGGGAACCCGCAGTAGATTTGCAGCGTTCCCGCATTGCAGCAGTGTGAACCCAGCCTAAAACTGTAATTGTGTAACTTTTGGAAATGCCAGTAAAAACTTGGCTGTGCCAGTAAATTTTGGGTGTTGTGTCAGTAAATTTCAATCTGTTGGCAACACTGTCACCCAGTAGTCGTTGAGTGTGCCACATGTCTTTCCTATGAATTTCCAAAGCCAGCAACTATTAGGTGGGTCACATTTGGTTAGATTTCCACATCTAATCTGTTAAAATAACATAATTTACCAACAACTATGTTTCTGATGTCAGTTATTCTGCTTGCATGCTCCTACAGCCAGTTTCAGCTCCATTGGATACCAGTGGTAGGCTGTCTTGGATCCACACACAAAAACAAGTTGCAAAGCAGGAGTTGCTAAATCTCTTGTTTCTCTATGCAGCTCAGGACAGGACCACTGTTGCAACTCAAAAAGTAAAATGGAGGTACACTTATTATAAATTACAAGTTATCAGCTGTGCTTTTCACAGCTAAGTACCCTTATTAAGTAAGGGGATGTCCCACTGACAGCGGGACTGCTGCTGTCAGCTGTGTAGACTAGCTGTGTTATCAGGGCAGGGATGAACAGGATAGCTTGAAACTACTATGCTCCATATTACTGCTCATCACTGCTCTGATTACACCGCTATCCTTAGCTGTCATGTAGCCAAGAGTAGAAGTCCTGCTGTCATACAGCCAGCCTCTTGCTGAATAGGGAGTCATATGGAAGGTAAGCGATCAACCATTGTGATGTGTAATAAGGCCACTTTTAAAGAGAAAGTAGAGAAACCTATTAAGCATATATTTCTACTGTAGAAAATGTTTTAATTAAAAGTAAATATGGTTACATGATTTCTTTATCTACTATTCCCCTTTCTTTACAGTATATTGCTTGATGTTGGGAATACTGGCCATATAGAATTTCAATAAATCAGTGTTTGCCTATTCTACAAGGAATTTTGTCAAGTGGTTTTTTTTTTTTCTGGTCAGAGTTCAGATCTAATCTACTTTTTTTAAAGCTTTACACTAGGCAAACAGCTACAGTAAATACACAAATTAAATGGATATATGGGAGCTGTTTTACCTGTGAAAGGATTTGTAGGTAGGTAGGCAGACTGATGAGCTCATCTTTTGTCCTTTCAGCTTGCTCCTTGCAAGCGCATAAAAACCACAGCACAACATACTGGATCCTTGGTCTCTTGCAGAAACCAGAAGAAGAGAAGCAGCACAATATTAAGTCATGCACTCCACACAGGTGTGGGATACTTGCAGAGCAGCCCCATTCACTTCAATGGATCGCACTTAGCAGGTGTTCCCACCAAAAGCAATTCCTGCCATGGCAAGGAAGCAAAGCATCAGAGCAGCAACGTTTTTACACCCCCAGCCATTGCCTTTGTTGCTAAAGAGGGAGCATTTTTTGCGGGGGTTGGGATTGTATGAAGTTGCGCTGGGTGTGTTGCAAGCAAAGCTTTTGCCGGCATCCAATCACCCAACGTTAGCGGCTAATATTCCATGGTCTATTACTTGCGGAACTCTACCTATGGTGTGGGAAGGATTAGCTGATCGTGTGACCAATGTGATTGGCTGTCACTGTGCTCATATGATTAGTAGTACGGACCGAGAGCTGTCTTTGACAGCTCAGTCTTTGTGCTGTGAGAGTGCAGTAAGTGTGCAGACAGCTCTGTCGCCCTTGGACACATATGTTCAGAGTGTGGCCATTAACTTTGATCTATAGCTTTCAGTGAAGTTTAAATAGTTAATTTGGACCCAGCTGGCTCAAATAAACTACTTAGTGCATTAAGACCCCTTTCACACTGGGGCGCTTTGCAGGTGCTACAGCTCTAAAAATAGCACCTGCAAAGCGCCCTGAAAGAGCCGCTCCTCACGCTCCAGTGTGAAACCCCTCTGGCTTTGACACTGGAGCTGTGCGCTGGCAGGACGGTAAAAAAAAAGACCTGCTAGCAGCATCTTTGGAGCGGTGAAGGAGCGGTGTGTATACCACTCCTGCCCATTGAAATGAATGAGGCAACGCGTCTATGCCGCCGACAAAGCGCCGCTGCAGCAGCGCTTTGCGGTAGTTTTAACCCTTTCTCGGCCACTAGCAGGGGGATAAAACCGCCCCACTAGCGGATGAATACCACCACTAAAACAACGGTAAAGCGGCGCTAAAAATAGCACCGTTTTACCTCCAGCGCCCACACCGCACCAGTGTAAAAGGGGACTTACAGGTGTGCTTTAGAAACTATGTAGCCTTAGCTACCTACAATATACAGCTCTGTGTTCCAGCCTCAGCTACATGCAGTATACAGCTCTGTGCTAAGCAGTGGCACTAGAATTTCCTGCCTCCGGACATCTGGTTGCCTCTCTGCCCCAGCCAATCAGAGAGAGCCTTGTATTCATTAATCAAATATAAAGCTTCCTGTGAATGGCTGATCAATGCAACGTTCTGGGAAGTTCTCATCCCACTGCTGGAGCACCGCTGTGTATACTGCATGTATAGCTGAGGTTACATACAGTTCATACAGCACACACAGCTATGTCTTTGTGAAGAAAATTGTTTATTTGGACCAGCTTGGTCCAAATTAACCATTTAAAGTTCACTAAAAGCTGGAGATCACCTTTAACAGCCACCCTCCTTGTCACCGCATATATGCATTACATGAGTGGTAAGAGGTTAATAAGAAGACTATAAACACCAGGCGCATATCTGACAGAAGGCTATTTTTTTACTACTTCATATCCAGAACTCCTCCGTATCGGGAGGAATATTCAATTCCCACCAGCACTGCTTATCAGGTAGCATTTACTGCGCACACTGCGCCAAGGCCTAAAAAAAGCCGATCTAAATCTTTTTTATTCACAGATAAAGGTGTTGCTATAGCATTTGCTGTCTGCACTAAGAGCTGCTCATCTTAGGCCTGGCTCACACTGCGATTTTTATCCTTTTTTCCAATGCGAGTATGTACTGCATTATGACTTTGATGTGATTTTCATACTACTGCAATTTCTACAGAAGGATAGTTGGGGGAAATAAAACACACCCGGAGTTTATGATGAGTTTCTTTTGAAGTCTATAGAGCACAAAATCCCACGGATTCACACTAAAACAGCACAGGACCCTTCCCCAAAGTCGCATTGCAGTTGTGTTGCATTGATGTGGTGAACAGGCATCACAACTGTGCATAGATAGCTGCGACCTCCATTCGTACAGCCAGGGATTACCCGTGATGATTGCAGCTGGACACAGCTTGTGTACAGAAAAGCAAATGTATTTGAACTTTTTTTTTCTAATGATCCTTTGTTCTGAGGTTTATGTGTATCTGTGAGACTTGTGGCATAGTAATTAGGAGTATTTTGTGGGCACAAAGACTAGTCTCAGGTTCTGTTTAACTACTTAAGCCCCGGACCAATTTGCAGCCAAAGGACCAAGCCCCTTTTTGCAATTCAGCACTGCGTTGCTTTAACTGACAATTGCGCAGTTGTGCGACGTGGCTCCCAAACAAAATTGGCGTCCTTTTTTTCCCACAAATAAAGCTTTCTTTTGGTGGTATTTGATCACCTCTGTGGTTTTTATTTTTTGCGCTATAAACAAAAATAGAGAAATATATAAAAAAAAAACATTTTTTTCCTCAGTTTAGGCCGATGTGTATTCTTCTACATATTTTTGGTAAAAGAAATCGCAATTAGCGATTTATTGATTGGTTTACGCAAAAGTTATAGCATTTACAAAATAGGGGATATTTTTATAATTATTTTTTTAACTAGTAATGGCGGCAATTAGCGATTTTTATTGTGACTGCGACATTGTGGCTGACACATCGGCCATTTTTTACACATTTTTGGAACCATTGTTATTTATACAGCAATCAGTGCTATTTAAATGCACTGATTCCTGTGTAAATGACACTGGCAGTGAAGGAGTTAACCACTAGGGGGCAGTGTAGGTGTTATGCATGACGTTATGTGTTTTTTTTTTATTGTAGGGGCGTGGCCTGGCATGTGACGTCACTGATCGTCCTTCCCTATAAAAGGGAACAGACGATCGGTGACATCCACACAGGGAAGCACGGGGGAGAGGTTTGTTTACACAGACCTCTCCTCGTTCTTCAGCTCTGTGACCCAATCGCGGGACACCAGCGGCGATCGGGGCCGCACTCCCGACCCACAGCTGGGCACTTAAAAGCAACATACAGGTACGTGCTTGTGCCCAGCCGTGCCATTCTGCCGACGTACATCGACGTGAGGCGGTCCTTAAGTGGTTAATCATGCCTCTTTAAATCACTCCCACTATTGGGCGTAACCTGACTATGACCACCATTTGCCGCAGGACTTTATTTTCGGTTCCAGCCCAGGGTTCCCTATGTCTTTTATAACCCTAGATATGCTCACATTTGTTACACTGCTTTGTGTTTTTCATTGTAAAGCTAGGCAGATTACTTGTTATGGGCATTGTTAATAATTACAAAGTCTTTATATTCTTTAAATATTGATTCTCTTAGTTTCTAATAGGAGCTTCTATCATATTTCAGTTTGTCAGTAAAAAATGCATGGTCAATACATTTTTCATGTTTTGTCAGCAAAAGAAAAAAGTCATTGGGGGGGAGTTGGCAACCCTGCTCCTTTGATCTTTTACATAGAAGAGTAAAGGGCTAAGTCTGACTGCAGTGGTATTTTTTTTTTTTTTTTTACAAGTTGTAAAATTTTCCTGCACAATAACAAGGACCTCCTTATCACCCGCTAAGAAGTCAGAAAGGGTTGCGTTTTCCAGAATCAATTTAGTGAGCCTTGTGTTTTAAACCAGTGTTAATTTTGACATCAACTTTCTATTTAGTTTTAATCATAGTCCTTGGACTAAAATGCCATTTTAGTTTTAGTCGTATTTTAGTTTTCTGAATTGTTTTAGTCGTATTTTATTCAAATAACATTTCCAGTACATTTTAGTCAACTAATTTAATGCATTATTTAAACATTTCTCGAGAATTGCCAATTTTAGTAAAAATCAAATAACATGTTGCTATTTATGGTATTAAGGTTTGAACATGCATTACACACACAGATTTAGCTGTTGTGATATATAACGTCTTTATAAATAAAACCAAGTTTCATAAACAAACAAAAATATTACTTTTTGATCAACAGAAGTTCAAAATATAGTTACTTTTTTTTTTAACTCTATGGGCAATAATGCCACTGCACATATTACCTGATTACTGTATATTTTCAATATAAAAAAAAAAAAAAATAAGACTTTTTATTTATTTATTTTTTGGATTTTCAGCAGCTTTAATAGATGTCCCCTGCTTATTGTTATGTGGTAGTGCAGTGTTCATTTTATCAACTCTCGATTTAGATTTTAGCCATTTTAGCTTTAGTTGTATTTTAGTCTATTAACAAAAATTACATTTTAGTTTTGGTCGTATTTTAGTCATCTGAATTGTTTTAGTTGCATTTTAGACAAGTAAAATAGTGTTAATTCAGTCAATGAATATATTTTAGTCGACAAAATTAACACTTTATTTAAACTGAGTATTTTAGGGTAAATTCTGCCTAAATTTCTATTGTACATTTGAGCTTTTATAGGAAGAATTCACTTTGCTACACATTAACAAATCACATAAAATTAATGACTCTTGTAGTATCTGCACATCCTTGTAGATAAGGAGAAAAGCTCTTCAGCCATGCTGTGAATAGTGTGCTCGGCATCTTAAGAACATTTTTAGGTGGTCCTTTAAAGACCTTTTGACCTTGATTTGAACTGAAACTGAAGGTGATGGTAAAAAAAATGTTGCAACTTGGAACAACTGCATTTTTTCAAATAGTCAGAAAAACATCTTAATTTAATAGTACTACCATAATGTGCCATTAATGGCTTGACTTTTACTGTAAAATGCATATTACATTACATTATTACCTTTGTATTATTCAAGATTTAAAAATACCTTTAAGAATGTTTACTTGGCCCACCCCTGTGAAAAGTGTATTATGGAGGCATTATTAGGCATTATTATTCGCAACTATAGTTTAGTACACTCTGCAAACAAGCTGATCTATTTCCTGGGTTTAGACCAGGGGTCTTCAAACTATGGCCCTCCAGTTGTTCAGGAACTACAATTCCCATCATGCCTAGTCATGTCTGTGAATGTCAGAGTTTTACAATGCCTCATGGGATATGTCGTTTCGCAACAGCTGGAGGGCCGTAGTTTGAGGATCCCTGGTTTAGACACCACCCTATTTGCAGTATTTTAAAAATATGTCAGCCTTTCTGTCATGCACCATATAATAAAGAAAACGTGATTCAAGGAATACACAATTCTTCAGAAAAGATTCATGTATTGGATGTATGTCAACCTGATAAAGCCTTCTTACCTTGTTAATTCTGAAGGAACCTTTCTTAGATTGGGTTTCTGGACTGCATCCTTCCATCACCACCCAGCCATCTATTACAACCATTTTTAGTTTAAAGCTGGACACAATAGTACATTTTTTTCCCTCTGATTTCTCCTTTTGGATAAGTAGAAATTCAGAAAACCGGGCTACCACTTGCAACCTATAGTCAAACAAAATATTGATCTTGGAAAAAGGATGCCCTCAACAGATCTGTCAATTGGAACTATGATTAGGGCCAGCATATGTACTTTGTCATTTAGTTTCACCCAAAATGGCAAAGTTGTGGTGTATTTTTTGTGTATAATATTAGACATCTGCTATTATTTGATAACCTGTGTTTCTCTAAAATAGAATAGCATTAAATTATGGATTGACATGAAAAGTGACAGCTGTATTCTAAAGCTGGCGTTCTAGGAGGGTTTCAGGGTTCCATCCCTTCAGTAATGGTGAGAACCCTAGTATACTTAATATCCTGAAAGTACAGACCAGGTGAGATACCCATAGAGTGTTACACCCAACATTCATGTATCACTTCTCTATTAACCAAATTAAATTTCCAATTGACATCTCAGCCATTAGCATTCCTCTGCTTCGATGATTGCTTCCCAATGTAGGCTTAGTCTGTACATGAATGATTGCGTCAGAATCATCTGGGTTGTGCTGTTGTTTTTATGGCCTCATGCACACTGGACGTTTGGCCATCTCTTGTAGATGCCTTTCCTCCTGGCTGCAATGTTTTGGTAGAAAAGACACTTGACATTTGTAAACATCAAGTGCTTGGGGGTTCATTCATTGTCTAGAATATTAATTCTGCCCATTGAAATTAGTTAACACTCAAGTGCTAAACGAGACTAGCATTCAAGTACTGTTAAGCGCATTTTCATGCATTTAGATGCTTCAAACATTTTTCTGCCAAAACGCTGCTGCTCCTGGACATGCTGGCAGTTTTTTTTTTTTTCTGCCTCTAAACGCCTCTATGTGGATGGACATAAACTAACATGCATGAGCATTTAGACGAAGAAAAAAATGCCAGACGCCCTAAAAGCAGCATTTAAAATGTCCCGTGTGCATGAGGCCTATAAGGACCGCTCAACTGGATGCCAAACTAGACTGATAAATAAACAATATTACATTGTTAAACTTTCATAAATAGGTTCATTATAAAATGTATCCTGGTTTTTCTAATGGGATGCACAATAAACAGGTAAAGCCCATGTACAGATTTTTTTCTTTTAAATGTCTTTTCATGTTTCGACTATTTTAATTTATTTTTTTTCATTACTTCTATTTTCATAGCTGGACAGAACCAACTCCTTATTGGGTCATGTTCACCAGCCATATCAGTACCTTATTGAGTCTGTGCGCCAAAGGGATACACAAATAGACACGTTGAAGGACCAACTCTCAAAGCTGGAAAAAGATGTCAGGTAAGCGGTATTCGTTTTATTTATTGCTATTGATGTCACATATTATAAATTTAAGGAAAATACAAAGGCTTTAAAATATAAATGAGTTAATACAAAATTATAGTGATTTCTTCTGATTTGTACATATGTAGAGTTTTAACAAAGAAAAAAGTACCCCATAATGCAAAATAGAATGGGGTGTTGTGGCAATGCTGCTTTGGAAAAACTGATCAGTGAAAAGTGGGTAATCTAGGGTACAGAAGCACACAAGTTTGTTTAATTTCATATGTGCATCTAGTGAAGATTCCTCCTTTCTGATTATGGGATAAAGTCCAAATCTTGTTTTGTTTTAATATTTTTATTTTATTTTTTTACCTTTTTGTATTATTTTTACAGTATTTAGTAACAATTGTGGTACATATGCATGCATCTACTGCAGCCGGTTTCCTTGTCCAACTTGTATGCCCCTCTTCCACCCTCAGCGGCCTATCTTACTTCTGTCCATTCCTCCGCAGTAGCTCTTGCATGTCTAATAAGGCATGACATACAGTGGCACACCATCTACCTGTAGTCTGCTAAAATATGGAAGTAGTGCCCTATTCTGGCCTTTGAGTTTAAGGTGTTGGTACATGTTCAATATTATGGCACACCATATTTTATTCCTAAAACCACAAAGAGGAGACAATCGGGGTGAAAGAAAGCTGGTGCAGCAGAGATAGAATGAAAGTTAAATGGGAAAGCATTGGATTGGTACAAGGTCATTGTGCAGTATGCAGGCATGGAACTGACAATATTGACATTGTACTTTTTGGCAATGGATGTACACATATAGAAATTGGGGAGCAAGAGCAGTGAGAAGGACTTTGTGCTGCTGGGCAGCTGATAGTACATTGAAAGAAGTGCTAACATAAACATGACCTCCAGCAGGGAAATTAACTTTGTCAACACTCACCTTCATTGCTGTCTGTCTTCCTGTACACATTTTCCATCCATTGCATAGCATTATAGTATCACTGTCACTGCTGTTTTGTTTTTTTTTGCTCATTCCTAATGTGCTACTGTTTAGAAATACAGTGTACCTTTCAGTGCTTAGAAGCACAATGCTCCTGCTGTCACCACTTACTATACACCTACTAACTAAAATAGCATCCATCTCTCTGTAGACTGTCATCAAAATTGAGATACTAGACTGGGACCTTGCCAGAAACACTTGGTTTTTCATTGTATTTTTATTAATTCATAGACCCCAGTCCATAATTCTCTACATGTCCTGATCTCATTATGCTGTGAACTGTGGCTTTTTTTTTTTTTTTAAACCATTTAATGGTATAACATATTTTTGAGGAGTGATGATTAAAGCATGCTCAAGGCGCATGTTAAAGCATCACGCTCATTAACGTACATGTTATCGTATTCGTTTAGGTTAGGTTGAGGTGAGGTTAAGGCCCCACGCACACGAGATGCTGTTAAACGCGCGTTCAGAGGCAGTTGGACACTTTTTTTCAACTGCCTCTGAACTCATTCAATGTTATCCTATGTGTCCATGTACACAGTCTCGTTTTTTGGCATTTTTAGGCAGTTGCGTTTTAACGTCGTTTTTCCAGAAGCAAAAAAATGGGTTCAGATGCAAAAGTTTTCCACGTTTCAGATGCCAAACACGGCTAAGCATGGCAAAATGCCAATACCGCGTTTAGCCGCATTTTCGTTTAAAAGCTTTTTTAAGGTCTCCTATTTTTTTTACATTAAAAATCACGAAAATTGTGGCAAACGATGAAAAACCATTAAAAAAATATATTTTAAACAATTGTAATTGCTTGCAATGATTCATAGACAATTTATATACCCTAATGGGCCCTTGATCCAATCCAATACACCACTAGCATTGCTGTTATCTGAAATATAATTGGAATTTGACCCATATGTTGTTAGATTTGAATAAAGCAAATTTGTGGCAGGTGACGTGGCAAATGGACAATCCACAGCTTGTGGCAGGTGACGTGGTAAGTGGACAATCCACAACTTGTGGCAGGTTATGTGGCAAGAGGAAAATCCACAACTTGTGACAGGTGACATGGCAAATGATAATCCACAACTTGTGGCAGGTGACGTGCCAAGTGGACAATCTCCAACTTGTGGCAAGTGACATGCTAAATACAAGTACACTGCTACTCACAGCTGCTGCTACTCACTCTGGTCTCACAAAATGACTGAAATTGATAAATAATACTGTTTTTTTGAGCTTGGGGAAGGTCTTATAAGGTTATCTTATAAACGCTTCTAGATGCAAATGTGGTAAAACGCGGCATGCATACGCGGCAAAACAGACGTTTCTAAACGCCGGTTTCAGCTTTTAAAAACATGCGTTCAGCAGAGTTTGCACCGGCGACTCGTGTGCATGAGGCCTAAGTTTGATAGGCACAAGTATTTTTATTATTAATGATGTGTTTTTTTTTTATCTTTAACTAGTTCCCTTGTTGCTTAAAGTGAACCGGCATTTTTCAAAAGATGGGCAAACTAACAGGCTTACTTATAGAACCCCTACTGCCCACCCCCTTCCATCCTGTTTGTCCATTGGAGCAAAGTAAAAACAAAAATAAAATAACCTGTTGTAGCCACTCTGTTTTGTCTGGTTGCAACTTACACAGGGCTGAGGAACTTCTCCATGCTCCCACATGGCAGCAATTAACCTCTGAAATAAACAACACTGCATCATGAGAGAAGGTGAGAAAGTCTCATACCTAGAATTACCAACGACCAAAGTATAGGTTTGCTTTAGGCGTAGCTTTCAGTGCTAGTGACACCTAAGGCAGACCATAGCTGATGAGAGTTTATTTTCTGCAGCTACATGTTGCAGGGATGAAAGTCACTTGATTTCTCCTCCTCCCCGGGTTTTTGGGTTCTCCCGGCAGGGGGGGGGGGGGGGATGCAGGCAGCTATCCCTGCCGAGAGAACACAGTGATTATTGCTAGCAGCTATAGCCACTGGCAATAATCTCATGCTAGAAATACGATATGCTGCTCGTACCCAAGTCGATGGATCGACTTGGGAACAATCAGCCTGCCCGTACATGGATCGAATCTCGGCCAGTCCCTGCTGAATTCCTCTATGGCTCGCCTAACGCTCTCAAAGCCCAGTCTACTAGTAATTGATTTGTAAAGTCTGTACAAAAGATCGCTTTTTTAGTACTTTCCAAATTACTGACCTGGAAGATCAGGAGATCTGACTTCACTCCAACTCACCCTTCTGCATAATTATCAAATAACTCAGAAATTATTGAAGCTGTGAAAGCCAAGCAACTAGCAATTTCAAAAGATGGTCAGTAATAGTTTCTAACCTATCCATATAAAATGCACTTGAAGCCTCCTAATTGTCTCATAGGCAGCATTTGACTTAGTGTTTCTAACTTCTAGACGTGGAGAGTCCTATAAGAGAGTGTAGTGTGCTTCAATAGCATTTTACATTCATAAAGATATGACTAGCTGTAGTTACGTGACCATTTGTTCTGCTCTCTTAAAAGAGAAGTATTGTTTTTTTGTTTTGTTTTTCTATCTACCTACCATACTTAGCTAGGTGGATGCAGCATTGGACTGATGCTGCATATGTCCCCTGGTGCCTCTGCACTGAGAACCAAGCAATCGAACATTGCAGTTTGTTCTCTCAGCTCCCTGAGCAGAAAGCTGCTGTCTGTCAGTCAGCAGCTCTCTGCTCTGCCCCCCGCCCCCACGCTCACTTGAGTGCTGAGCTGTGGAGGGGCGGGGAGCGGCCATCTCAGGCTCTCAGCAGCTCGCTGAGAGACTGAGATGGGCATCAGTCCAGGCACCTGGCGGATCTAACTTTATTGTTGCGATGGAGCGGTGCTTGGACTGATTCCTGTGACGTCAGCAGAGAGCGGACTTCAGACTGCTCTCTGCTTAAAATGGGTCTCAGGAGTGCAAAAGAAATTGCACTCCTGTGACCCATAAGAGAAGCCCAGCCAAACTAGCTCAGGCTGGACTTCTCCTTTAAAGCGTGTGTTACCCCAGCATTTCATATTCATGATATGTTCCTGCTGTAGCATGTACTTGTATGAAAAAGTATCCTGTTCTCTTTGTATTGCTTCCTTTATGTGAAGTCTCTGGTGATCCTTCCAGTCTCTCTGCTTTTCTAAAAACAAAAAAAACAAAAAAAACTGACCACACTCAGAAGAGCACAATGTGGTCAGCTCTCTAGTTGTGCAGGGAACTCGGTGTACTCTCCTCCAATGATCAAACTTGCCCTGACACACCTCTGCTGCACAGCCATTCACTGGGAAGTTCAGTGTACTGCTGCTTCTCCTTCCCCCAGCTCTTATGCAGCTGAGAATAGGGGGAATGTGATCACTTGTAAAAGAGAACAAAAAGGTATTTATTATGTTTTTTTTATTGCTATACAAACATTTTTTGCTTTTCATTTATATTTTAAACTGAATGGGTTGATTAACAAGGTGATCGTTTAAAAATCAGTTTAATGGCTGCTGTGATTTGTCTTTGGCTGTGTGCTCAGGTCTTCTACTTCAGTACAGTTCCAGCTGTCTGTACTTACAGGTGCTTATCCAGCACTAACAGAGTAATGGGATTAGTTCTCATCTTATAGTTCATTAATGTGTGTCTTATCCACAGTTAATAAGAGCTTTGTTGCCAATATTGTGTTCTGTTTATTTAACTTTATGGTTATTCCTCCTGGCTGCATTTGGCAGGCATGTCATTGTTCTTCACCATTCATCATATTGTTTAACAAAAAACAAAACAAAAAAGATTCTTGATTTTCTTGCCCAATAATCTTCATAATAAAATCTACATTGGAGCCAAAGGTGCATAGCAACAAAATATTTTCATGAATAGACTTCCTTGTACATCATAATTTAGGCCCTTAAAGACTGAATTCACATGTGTTGCACTTTAACGCACAGTTATATGTGCACTTCAGTATGCTGATTTTCATTTTAAAGGCATTCCAACGCACATAAAGTATACACAAATCAACCACAATGCAAAAAAGGTGGGGAAAGTAAGTATTTGATCCCCTGCAGAGTTTGTAAGTTTACCCACTTACAAAGAAATGAAGGGTCTATCATTTTTATCATAGGTGTATTTTAAATGATAGAGACAATATAAACCAAACATCCGGAAAAAAACACATGATACAAATGTTATAAATTGAGTTGCAATTCGATGAGTAAAATTTATATTTGATCCCCAAGCAAGACATGACTTAGTACTTGGTGGAGAAACCCGTGTTGCCAATCACAGAGGTAAGATGTTTCTTGGAGTTGGTTACCAGGTTTGTACACATCTCAGGAGGGATTTTGGTCAGCTGTTCTTTACAGATCTTAACTAAATCCTTAAAGTTTCTTGGCTGTCGCTTGGCAACTAGAAATTTCAGCTCCCTCCATAAATTTTCTATAGGATTAAAGTCAGAGGACTGGCTAGGCCACTCCATGACCTTAATGTGCTTCTTCTTGAGCCACTCCTTTGTTGTCTTTGCGGTATGTTTTGGGTCATTGTCATGCTGGAAGACCCATCTTTAGTGTTCTGGCTGAGGAGAGAAGGTTCTCATCCAAGATTTTACAAGACATGGCCCCATCCATTGTCCCCTCAATGCAGCAAAGTCAGCATGTAGCTTTAGCAGAGAAACAGCCCTAAAGTATGTTCTTAGAGTCATAATCTGCATCTTTCTTCCACAAAACACGGCAAGTTGAGTTAATGCCAAAGAACTCAATTTTGGTCTCATCTGACCACAGCCCTTTCTCACAATATATATACACAGGCATACCCCATTTTTAAGTACACAATGGGGTTTATTTACTAAAGCTGGAAAGTGCAAAATCAGGCTCACTGCTACATAGAAACCAATGGGCTTCCAGGTTTTATTTCCAAAGCTTAATTAAACAAGCTGGGGTTAGAAGCTGATTGGTTTCTATGTAGCAGTGAGCCTGATTTTGCACTTTCTTTCCAGCTTTTGTAAATAAACCCCATTGTGCACTTAAAAGTGGGGTATGCGCATAAATATATATATATATATATATATATATATATATCTCACAAAAGTGAGTACAGCACTCACTTTTTTGTAAATATTTTATTATATCTTTTCATGTGACAGCACTGAAGAAATGGCACTTTTCTACAATGTAAAGTAGTGAGTGTACAGCTTGTATAACAGTGTAAATTTGCTGTCCTCTCAAAATAACTCAACACACAGCCATTAACCACTTGAGGACCGCCGTATTGCCATTGTACGTCAGCACAATGGCACAGGCAGGCATAATCACGTACATCTACGTGATTGCCTTCCAGCGGGTGGGGGGTCCGATCGGACCCCCTCCCGCTGGTTACGGCGGTCCGATTCGGTCCAGGAGCGCTCCGTGATGAGGGGATGGCCGTTGGTTTTCGGCCACCCCCTCTGGATCGCTCCTGGCCAATGAGAAGCTTCCTCCCCTGTGTATTGTTTACACAGGAAGGAGGAAGTGATGTCATTCTCCTCGGGGCGGTCTTTTTGACCGGACTACGAGGAGAACAGTAAAAGTAAGTGTGCACCAACACTACACTGACATGTAGGTACACACAGGCACACAAACCCCTATCACCCCCCAATAAAGATTTAACCCCCTGATTGCCCCTAGAGTTAACCCTTTCACCCCCTTTTGCCAGTGTCACTAAGCGATCATTTTTCTGATCGCTGCATGTGTCGCTAGTGTCGCTAGGTAGCTAGTTATTTTTTTAGGTTCACCGCCAGGTTTTTATATCGCTAGGTACCCCGATATACTACCCAATAATGTTTTTAACCCCCTGATTGCCGCTAGTTAACCCTTTCACCCCCTTTTGCCAGTGTCACTAAGCGATCGTTTTTCTGATCGCTGCATTAGTGTCGCTACAGTCGCTAGGTAGCTAGTTATTTTTTTAGGTTCACCGCCAGGTTTTTATAGCGCTAGGTACCCCGATATACTACCCAATAATGTTTTTAACCCCCTGATTGCCGCTAGTTAACCCTTTCACCCCCTTTTGCCAGTGTCACTAAGCGATCATTTTTCTGATCGCTGCATGTGTCGCTAGGTAGCTAGTTATTTTTTTAGGTTCACCGCCAGGTTTTTATATCGCTAGGTACCCCGATATACTACCCAATAATGTTTTTAACCCCCTGATTGCCGCTAGTTAACCCTTTCACCCCCTTTTGCCAGTGTCACTAAGCGATCGTTTTTCTGATCGCTGCATTAGTGTCGCTACAGTCGCTAGGTAGCTAGTTATTTTTTTAGGTTCACCGCCAGGTTTTTATAGCGCTAGGTACCCCGATATACTACCCAATAATGGTTTTAACCCCCTGATTTCCGCTAGTTAACCCTTTCACCCCCTTTTGCCAGTGTCACTAAGCGATAATTTTTCTGAACGCTGCATCAGTGTCGCTAGTGTCGCTAGGTAGCTAGTTATTTTTTTAGGTTCACCGCCAGGTTTTTATAGCGCTAGGTACCCCGATATACTACCCAATAATGGTTTTAACCCCCTGATTGCTGCTAGTTAACCCTTTCACCCCCTTTCACCAGCGATCACAGTATAAGTGTCACTGGTGACGCTGGTTAGCCAGTTAGTTATTTAGGTTCCCCGTCAGGTTTTTATATAGCGCCAGGGACCCCCATATACTACCTAATAAAAATTTGAACCACCTGATTGCCCCTAGTTAACCCTTTCACCACTGATCACCGTATAAGTGTTACGGGTGACTCTGGTTAGTTTGTTTTTTATAGCATTTTATATTCAAATCCGGAAGGCAGTGCTTGGTTTTCGGGGTCCCGTACGTGGCTAGGCTCCCAAAAAGTCCCCCACATGTGGTATCCCCGTACTCGGGAGAAGCAGCAGAATTTATTTTGGGGTGTAATTTGACTTCTGCCCATAGCATGTGTGAGCAATATATCATTTAGTGACAACTTTGTGCAAAAAAAAAAAAGTTTGTAATATTCCCGCAACTTTTGGCAAAATATAAAATATTCCATGGACTCAACATGCCTCTCAGTAAATAGCTTGGGGTGTCTACTTTCCAAAATGGGGTCATTTGGGGGGGTTTTGTGCTATTTTGGCATTTTATGGCCTTCGAAACTGTGATAGGTAGTGAGGAGTTAAATCAAAAATTTGCACCCTTAGAAATCCTGAAGGTGGTGATTGGTTTTCGGGGTGCCGTGCGCGACTAGACTCCCAAAAAGTCCCACACATGTGGTATCCCCGTACTCGGGAGAAGCAGCAGAATGTATTTTGGGGTGCAATTCCACATATAACCATGGCATGTGTGAGCAATATATCATTTAGTGACAACTTTTTGTAAAAAAAAATTTTTTTTGTCATTATTCAATCCCTTAGGACAAAAAAAATAAATATTCAATGGGCTCAACATACCCATCAGCAATTTCCTTGGGGTGTCTACTTTCCAAAATGGGGTCATTTGGGGGGGATTTGTACTGCCCTGCCATTTTAGCACCTCAAGAAATGAGATCGGCAGTCATAAATTAAAAGCTGTGTAAATTCCAGAAAATGTACTCTAGTTTGTAGACGCTATAACTTTTGCGCAAACCAAAAAATATTCGCTTATTGACATTTTTTTTACTAAAGACATGTGGCTGAATAAATTTTGCCCTCAATGTATGACTAAAATTTAGTTTATTCGATTTTTCTTATAACAAAAAGAAGAAAATATCTTTTTTTTTCAAAATTTTCGCTCTTTTTCCATTTATATCGCAAAAAAAAAAAATCGCAGAGGCAATCAAATACCATCAAAAGAAAGCTCTACTTGTGGGAAGAAAAGGACGCAAATTTCGTTTGGGTGCAATATTGCATGACCGCGCAATTACCAGTTAAAGCAGCGCAGTGCGAAATTGCAAAAAGACCTCTGGTCCTTAAGGTATTTATTGGTCCGAGGCTGAAGTGGTTAATGTCTAAACCACTGGCAACAAAAGTGAGTACACCCATAAGTGAAAATGTTACAAGATCTCACGTGTGAATGGGAAGCGGCTGTGTTAAATTTGGTGTTTATCGCTCTCACTCTCTCATACTGGTCACTGGAAGTTCAACATGGCACCTCATGGCAAAGAACTCTCTGAGGATCTAAAAAAAAAGAATTGTTGCTCTACATAAAGATGGCATAGGCTATAAGAAGATTGCCAATATCCTGAAACTGAGCTGCAGCACAGTGGCCAAGACCATACAGTGGTTTAACAGGACAGGTTCCACTCAGAACAGGTCTCGCCATCGTCGTCCGAAGAAGTTGAGTGCAAGTGCTCAGCGTCATATCCAGAGGTTGTCTTTGGGAAATAAACATATGGGTTCTGCCAGTATTGCTGCCAAGGTCGAAGGGGTGGAGGAGGTCAGCCTGTCAGTGCTCGGATCATATGCCACACACTGCATCAAATTGGTCTGCATGGCTGTCGTCCAAGAGGCCTCTTCTAAAGATGATGCAAAAGAAAGCCCGCAAACAGCTTGCTGAAGACAAGCAGACTAAGGACATGGGTTACTGGAACCATGTCCTGTGTTCTGATGAGACCATGATAAACTTATTTGGTTCAGATGGTGTCAAGTGTGTGTGGTGACAACCAGGTGAGGAGTGTAAAGACAAGGGTGTCTTGCCTACAGTCGAGCATGGTGGCGGGAGTGTCATGGTCTGGGGCTACATGAGTGCTGCCGGCACAGGGAACCATGAATGCCAACATGTATTGTGACATACTGAAGCAGAGCATGATCCCCCTCCCTTTGGAGACTAGTCCGCAGGGCAGTATTCCAGCATGATAACGACACCAAACACCCATCCAAGATGACCACTGCCTGGCTAAAGAAGCTGAGAGTAAAGGTGATGGACTGACCGTCTCCAGACCTAAACCCTATTGAGCATCTGTGGGGCATCCTCAAATGGAAGGTGGGGGAGCGCAAGGTCTCTAACATCCACCAGCTCTGGGATTTCGTCAGGGAGGAGTGGAAGACGAGTCCAGTGACAACCTGTGAAGCTCTGGTGAACTCCATGCCCAAGAGGATTAAGACAGTTCTGGAAAATAATGGTGGCCACACAAAATATTGACACTTTGGGGTTGATTTATTAAAGGCAAAAAGACTGCACTTTGCAAGTTGCTCCAGAGCTTAGTAAATAGGGTAAGGCTTCATGTTGCAAAGAGTACCCAGTAACGTGCAAGGAAAATTTTTAAAACAGCATTTTGCTTGCACATGATTGGATGATGGAAGTCAGCAGAGCTGCTGCTCATGTATGAAGCTCTGGAGCAACTGCAACTTTGCAAAGTGCACCGTCTATTTGCTTTTAGTAAATCAACCCCTTTGGGCCCAATTTGGACATCTTCACTTAGGGGTGTACTCACTTTAATTGCCTGCAGTTTAGACATTAATGGCTGTGTGTTCAGTTATTTTGAGAGGACAGAAAATTGACACTGTTATACAAGCTGTACAATCACTACTTTGCCTTGTAGCAAAGTGGAATTTCTTAATTGTTGTCACATGAAAAGATATAAAATATTTACAAAACTGTGAGGGTGTACTCACTTTCGTGAGATACTGTATATACAGTGTGTGTGTGTGTATATATATATATATATATATATATATATATTGTATATAAAGGGTTGAACAACCTAATTATCAGAATGACCTGTAAAAAAAAAAAAATAATAATTGTTTGTGCAGGAACATTGTCATGGTGAAGAATCCACTTTTCAGGCCAGAGGTCCAGTCTTTTTCCTGCGAATATATTCCCATCACCTTTTCGGAATTTCCAAGTAACAATGTTAGTTGACCATTGTACCATGTTCTATGAACTCTGATTCCGCGTACACGCGATCAGAATTCCGGCCAGAAAAAGACAGATGAGAGCTTTTCATCGGAAAATTAGACCATGTGTATGCTCCATCGGAATTTAGCTGTCCGAGTTTTTCCGGAAAAACTTTCTATCGGAAATTCCGATCGTGTGGGAATGCAATTCCGACACAGCAAAAAACACGCATGCTCAGATTCATCTACAAGACGGCATCAATTGGCTACTGGCTATTGAACTTCCTTTTTCTAGTCCCATCATACGTGTTGTACGTCACCACTTTCTAAACTATCGGAATTTGGTGTGACCGTGTGTAGGCAAGACAGCTTGAGCGGAATTCTGTTGGGAAAACCATCAGAGCTTTTTCCGATGAGACTTCCGATCGTGTGTACGCGGCATGAGTGAACTATCTGCTTGTGATCAAAAAACACACCAGCATGAGTTGTTCACATTCTGTCCCCATTTGCATCCAGCCTTTGCGTTTTTGGCTGCCCACATTGTGAACATCTTCCTGCCCCTCCTTAAACAGCCTATGCCATTCAAAAACATTTTTCATGGAATGTTCACAAGCCTGCTGTAACAGAGCTAAAGTTTCACTTGCACTTCTGTCAATTTTCATGCAAAATTTGATGTTAAAGTGGATGTAAACCCTCACATATATCCAGTGAAGTGAATAGCCTCAGATGATACACAGGCATGAAACAAATCTCGCTACATAAGTTTTACATGTACAGTTGTGCTCATAAGTTTACATACCCTGGCAGAATTTGATTTCTTGGCCATTCTTTCACCCATGTTTTAGTGTTTGGCTGAAGCCATTTATTATCAAACAACTGTGTTTACCCTTTTTAAATCGTAATCACAACAGAAACTACCCAAATGACCCTGATCAAAATTTTACACACCCCTGTTCTTAATGCTGTGCATTGCACCCTTTAACATCAATGACAGCTTGAAGTCTTTTGTGGTATTTGTGGATGAGGCTCTTTATCTTCTCAGATGGTAAAGCTGCCCATTCCTCTTGGCGAAAAGCCTCCAGTTCCTGTAAATTCTTGGGCTGTTGTGCATGAACTGTACATTTGAGATCTCCCCAGAGTTGCTCAATGATATCAATGTGGAGGCTGAGATGGCCACTCCAGAACCTTCACTTTATTCTGCTGTAGCTAATGACAGGTCAACTTGGCCTTGTGTTTTGGATCATTGTCATGTTGGAATGTCAAAGTACGTCCCAAGCGCAGCTTCCTGGCTGATGAATGCGAATGTTCCTCCAGTATATTTTGATAACATACTGCATTGATCTTGCCATCAATTTTGACCAAATTTCCTGTGGCTTTGTAGTCCATAGATCCCCAAAATATCAGCAATCTACCTCAGTGTTTCACAGTAGGAATGGCGAACCTTTCATCATAGGCCTTGTTGACTCCTCTCCAAATGTAGTGTTTATGGTTGTGGCCAAAAAGCAAAATTTTGGTCTCATCACTCTAAATGACTTTGTGCCAGAAGATTTGAGGCTTGTCTTTGTACTGTTTGGCGTATTGTAAGCTAGATACTTTGTGGCCCTCCCCTGGCGACTCGACCATGCAATACAAAACAAATTTAAATACCGGCGCTCAAAAATATCTACCTCTTTTTTTTGTATATTGGTGCGCTGCAATCCCAAGTGCCCCCTCACCTGGATGGGGAAAATATATATAAACTGTGTTTGTGGATTGCGCCCCCCATTACTTTTATGTATAACACAAAACTTCTATATCCTATAGTGCATGTGATTATATCTCAAAGAATTATTCGTTTTTACCAATATAATATATATATATATATATATATATATATAAATTATATCACATGCACTATAGCAGTGATGGCGAACCTTGGCACCCCAGATGTTTTGGAACTACATTTCCCATGATGCACTGGCACTCTGCAGTGTAGTTGAGCATCATCCAAAACATCAACAACAAATTCCAAAACATCTGGGGTGCCAAGGTTCGCCATCACTGCACTATAGGATATAGAAGTTTTGTGTTATACATAAAAGTAATAGGGGATTCGACCATGCAGCCTATCTTTTTACAAGTGCCTCCTTATTGTGGATCTTGAAACAGCTACACCACATGTTTTCAGAGAGTCCTGTATTTCACCTGAAGTTATTTGTGGGTTTTTCTTTGCATCCCAAACTATTTTCTTGGCAGTTGTGTCTGAAATTTTAGTTGGTCTACCTGACCGTGGTTTGGTTTCAACAGAACCCCGCATTTTCCACTTCTTGATTAGAGTTTGAACACTGATGATTGGCATTCTCAGTTCCTTGGATATCCTTTTATATCCCTTTCCTGTTTTATACAGTTCAACAACCTTTCCCCGCAGATCCTTTTACAATTCTTTTGCTTTCCCCGTGACTCAGAATCCAGAAGCATCAGTGCAGCACTGGATGAAAGATGCAAGGGTCTATAAGGAGTCCAGAAACTCATTGATCTTTTATACACACACACTAATTACAAGCAAACAGATCACAGGTGAGGATGGTTACCTTTAACTGCCATTCAAACCCCTTTGTGTCAACTTGTGTGCATGTTATCAGGCCAAAACCACCAGGGTATGTAAACTTTTGATCAGTAGCATTTGAGTAGTTTCTGTTTTGATTATGATTTAAAGAGTAAACACAGTTGATTGATAATAAATGGCTTCATCCAAACACGAACACAAACACATGAGAGAAAGAAATGTTTTTGTGTTATCGTTCATAGTCTCTGAAAAATGGCCAAAAAATCATAAATTCTGCCAGGGTATGTAAACGTATGAGCACAACTGTACATCTGCTGTCTTCAGCTTGCTATATTCTTTAGAATTCTAACATCGGGCTAAAATTTTCACTTATTCATTCTGCTGTAGGAGTGGAGTTTTGGCTTACACTGGGAGACAGCTGATTTGGAGGAAAGGCACACATCCCCCTCCACATAGGCGGAAGAAGGAAGATACTTTTAGAGCTGTGCTGTGACAAGACAAGCTCTCTGCTAACATATTTATCGCAATCTCCCACAACACACTTTTTCATCTGCTTTTATCTCCTGTCTCGGAGAACTTGTCAGAAGTTATCATGCTGATAACAGAGGAACGAAACAGCAGAAACACGTGAGACTTTTGGAGAGAAATAAGTTAACACTACAGATAGGTCAAATTTCATGAATCGGGTTTGCATCCACTTTAATCCACTGCGTCACTTAAGATGACAATAGACAGATCAAAATTTGTCCAGTTCAGCAGCAGTAATTTTTTTAGTCTCTGACATACCTAATGTATGTTTTCCTGAAGCTGAAAGCACATTATTGTTCAGTATTATTTTAAATGCAACACCTGGAAGCAGATATGCCCAGATAGTATATGCATCAGTCTTATTAAATCCTCATTTTGGCTAGGTACTACAGTATTTTAGTTACATATATCTGTCTTACCTACTTAGGAGTGTCTGACTGAATATGCACTAATGAAGCATCGTCTTCTAGAGTCTCCTAAATACACTTCTTTGTGTACAGAAATATGTGTATCACTTTTTTGATCAAAGATTGTTCTCAGCAGCAGACACTGAATTTTTGGCGCTTTTCCCAGAAACGTAATTTTGGCAAGAAAACATAAATATTCGAATAATGGATAGAGAGGCTGAAAGACACTTGGGGAAGCCCAAAGGGTATGTAAAGGTTGCTTTTTGCTGTTATAAAAACATTTCTCTTAAGTACACAATATACACTTTTACTTTTATAAACTGAATATTTCAAGATTTAAAGTGAACCTGAACTCAAACATTGAAGATTTGCTTTGTTATGGGGAACATCTAGAAATGTTCATTGTGCTTGAACAGTACCCAGAAAAATCTCCCTTTTGTCTTATGTTCCTCTTGGGAAAATTAATAGTGCACATGTGTGCCTAATTGCCTAACAGCAGCAGCAAATATTCAACTCACCCAAGATATAGTGTGTTTATTCCACTTCAATCAAAAGAAAGATAAAGAGCAACCCGGACTCACACAAACAGACTGAAGTATATATTTTTTTTCCCCCCAGAGCTGTGCTATCACTTATTTTATCATATACAAACTCTCGAGAATGTTAGTGGTAAAGCCAGAAGGTTTTTTGCCTTAATGCATTCTGTGCATCAGTGGCATTGCTAGGGAGGTGCGGGCCGCAACCGGGTGACACCCAGCACAGCGCTGGATTGAGAGAGGCACCGCAGCTCACTCCTCTTTCTCCTTCTCCTGCGCACTCTGGTATCTTTGCTGCGTCTACTTGGCTCCCTGCAATGTTTGGGGAGGGAGAAGGAGAAAGAATTGTGAAACAGAAGCATAGGCAGACAGCTGTGGAGTCCCATAGCAGCTAGCTCGGTGCCCGCATGTCTTCCGGGAACCGGCACGGCAATCACCTATTATTGTGACAGGCAGATGGGGAGAGGTTCCGGCAAATCACAATTACATTCTTCACAGCCGACGGAGCTCCTACTGCAAAAGGGGTTGACATTTTCAAGGAAGGGATACATGCAGGGGAATTGCATATACTGTATGTATGCATTGATACTGTGCCATTAGTTGATACATGGTGAACGTAGGTTTACATCCACTTTAAATACATTTGTTCTATTTAAATGGGCTATTGCTTAAAGTGGTTGTAAATCCACTATCGTACTAACATGCCATCCCCTCTATTAAATAAGGACATGTACCACACAATATGTGTTTTATATAAAAGATGCAGATTTGTACGTTCTTTAAAAGCATCTCCCGACACTCACGTGACTCCTCAGCTCAATCCTCTGCTGGGCTGACAGCTCCAACGGCCAGGCCCCAGAACTCCCGCTGACGTCAGAGGGAAGGAGAAGAAGCCGAGAATTCACGTGAACAGAGGGAATGGCATGATAGTTTTAGAGCAGCAGGAGTGGCACTGTCATGAGCTGACAGGCAGGGAGGGAGGGGGAAGAAGAGAAAAGAGGAGAGCTGCGGATGATGGAGGCACGTAAACTGGCCACGGTGTCAGGGTTCAGCAGCCATGATAAACCGTGGGTCAGTTTATAAAGGGGAGGGCAGAACCAGGCAGGATCAGCCAGTATTCAGGTCATCTAGGGGGCCAAATTACACAGCACAAGCACTGCTGTATAACCTGCTTTGAGGCCTCTTGCACACGATACTCCTGTTTGAGCATCTATATTTTAGCTGGGGGGTTTTCCGTATGTATGTGCACGCAATTCCACACGCATGTGCGCAAATTTATTCTCGCGTTCATAATATGTTAATGAGCATTTTGGCATGAGGCGTAAATTACTGACCAAAAATGCATATTTTTCACTTTTTTTTTTTTTAACTAAAGAATACGTGGCGCTTGTTTACACGCCCTTATGCATAGGTACATTACAATTAATGTGCTGTATTTTAGCTCAGTTCAAAAAAAAAAGCTGTACTGAGCTTTTTCAAGCTGCAGTGTGTAAAAGACCTAAATGAAAAGGGAACAGGAACTTTGCTACCCTAACAAAAAAAAAAAAATATTTAGATTTTCTAGTTATGTACTGTATGTATATTGGTGACTCTGTGTGGATATGTATATGCATTCATTTACTGCTGTCATCAGAGAGTTACTATGTAAAATGTGATCATATTTAAATAAAATTATAATAAGGTATCTAATATAAATATCTCATGATCTAAAAACCTCATAGCTGTAAATATGCAGTTGAAACAAGTTAGACGGCCCATTTAAAGTGAATGTACTACAATGTATAATAATACACACAAATTTGATGTAGGGTGCATTTCTTTGCAGTGCAACACAAAAAAAAACTGTACAGCAACTATCATGTGTGAACAAGGCCTTAAAGTCTTATGATGGCAGAAACCCTCTTTTTAACCTTAACAATGAACGCTCTTTTGTCACTTTTAGATTAATAAATATACCATTGGATACATTTTGTTGTCTGTTGGATAAATGCAAAAAAAAAAAAAAACTTGTTGCAAACAAAACTGTTGAAACTGCTGTGTGGGCTGACAACACTTAATGTCGGTTCACACTATTTCTATGTGGGAAGTGTAGAAACCTGCATCGCATGTCCCTTGCAGGCAGTTCACACTGCCCTCTGCACGCCGCTGCGGGTGTCAATATAAAGTTAGTGACACCCCCAGATCGATTTGCAGATCGCAGTGTGAACTGTAAATTATAACGGGAATCTGATCGCATTCGATACGATTTTAGTGAGTGAATCGGATCGCATGCAATATGATTCCAGTGTGGGGAAAAAAAGGTTCCCACAGCATTTTCGAGCGAATGCAATGCGAGTTCAGCCATACAAACTGTATGCCTGAATTCACATCGCACAGACATTGCATGTGATCTGCACAGCAATGCAGTGTGCATCACATGCAATGTCTGTGTTCATAATAGTGTGAACCCAGGCTTAAAGTGGTTGTAAACCCCAGTCATGAAATTTGAACTAAGCATATATATCTGTAGTGTTTACTTGTCTCTCACCAAAGCTGTAAGTGTGGTTTCTCTCTGGTTCCTCTGTTATCAGCATTAGTCACTTCTGACAAGTTTTCCAACGCATGAGCTAACATGAGCTAAAATGTGTGTCAGGGAGGGAGATAAGCAGAGAGCTTGTCTATTCAGACTACAGCTCTGCATGTTCCTCCATTCCTGGGGGGAGGGGGGTATCCCTTTCCTCCAATCAGCTCTCACACAGTGTCTCAGAGCTGTAACTGCAGTTCTTCACTTCCTTTTCTGGGCTACTCACAGATGCATACGGGTTTTATCATTTTGAAGGGTTGTAGGGAAGACTAAAAAGCTAAATCGGTTAAACCTATGTAGGGAGATTTGTTTCATCTCTGTGTATTACCTGAGGCAATTAACTTCACTGAGTATATGTGAGGGTTTTCAACCACTTTAAGCCAGTCATAGATGGTTCGATTCAGAGCCGGTTCAGCAGGAACTGGCCAAGATTGAAACCATGCATGGGCAGGCTGAATGTACCAAATTTGATCAATCAATTTGAGTTTAACCAGCCAGCCACATTTTATATGTGATTTTCGCTAGTGGCTGTTATAGCCACTATCAAAAATCACTGTGTTCACCTGGTGGGGATATGCGTTAATGTCCTTTCAGACCACACTGCATGTAAAAATGCAGAATCATAATGCAAATTTGCATTCAATTCTATGCACAGATTGCATTGCATTTTTAATTTACTAAAGGCAAACATACTTTATACTGCAAGTGCAGTTGCTCCAGATCTGAGGAGAAGCTCTGAAATAAGGGGAAGCTCTGCTGATTCTTATCATCCAATCATGTGCAAGCAAAATTGCTATGTTTTTTTTTATTATACTTGCATGAGTATTCTTTGCAAAGTGAGGCTGTACATCATGTACTAAGTTCTGGAGCAAGTGCACAGTATATTTCCCTTTAGTAAATAAACCCCTTTGTGTTGGATTCATATACATTGCCATGCATTTTAATATTCATACATTGATGTGCATTTTGCAGTCTTCTTAAATTCACAGTGCCATAGAAGGCTCAAAAAAAAAGTTTTTGTTGCACTGCATTGACATGCATTGTGTTCAAATACATGGGGCGGCAAAATATGGGTGTGGCTTAAATTGCGTGAAAAATTGGACGTGGCTTAACGGAGTGTGGTTTAATAGATTCTGAGATTACTTACAGAACGCAGAATGTGGTGATGTTAAATAGGGAATGTACAGTGTAAGGCAGTGGGTAGTATGTGCAGGAGAGGGGTGTGGAGTGTATGGAGGTGGGTAGTATGTGTGGCGAGGAGTGTGGAGTCTATAGCGGTGAGTAGTATGTGTAGGAGAGGAGTGTGGAGTGTATGGAGGTAGGTAGTAAGTGTAGGAGTGGAGTGTATAGTGTTAGATAGTATGTGCAGAAGAGGTGTATGGAGCGTATGGGGGTGGGTAGTATGTGCAGGAGAGGAGTGCTGAGTTGAGTGTATGGAGGTGGGTAGTATGTGCAGGAGAGGAGTGCTGAGTTGAGTGTATAGAGGTGGGTAGTATGTGCAGAAGAGGAGTATGGAGTGTATGGATGTGGGTATTATGTGCAGGAGAGGATTGCAGAGAGTATGTAGGTGGGTAGTATGTGCAAAAGAGGAGTTCTGAGTGTATGGGGGTTGGTAGTTAGTGCTGGAGAGGAGTATGCATTGTATGGAGGTTGGTATTCTGTGCAGGAGAGGCGTGTATGGCGGTAGGTAGTATGTGCAGGATGGTGTCAGTAAGACAGTATCAGTAGTTTTTTATTATTTCTTTACAATTGATTTTTTTTTCCAAAATGTTTTTTTGGGGTCCACTGGATGGTGTCAGTAGAACAATGGACAGTGTCAGAATTTTTTTTATTTTTACTATTTTTTACAATGTCATTTTTGTACTAATTTTTTTCAGTGATGGGGGGGCAGTGGACAGTGTCAGCAGTTTTTTGTTTTTATTATTTATTATCATTATTATTATTATTATGGACAGTGTCAGTAGAGCAGTGGATTCTATCATCTCCAATCAGTCTGCCCATTCTCCTCTGACATCAACAAAGCATTTTCGTACACACAATTGCTGCTCACTGGATATTTTCTCCTAGTAGATCAGCAGTTTTTTAAAAACTCAGACCAGCCCACCTGGCACTAATAACCATGCCACGTTCAAATTCAGTTCAACCTTCTTTCTTACTCACTCTGATGCTCGGTTTGAACTTCAGGAAGTTGTCTTCACCACATCTAAATGCGCAAATGCATTAAGTTGCTGCCATGCAATTGGCTGATTAGCAATTTATGTTAACAAGCAATTGAACTGGTGTATCTAATAAAGTAAATACACACACACACAAAAAGCAAAGCTGTTGGCCTTTGTTTCTACAGCACTGTCTCCACTGACATGGAGATGCAGAAGAAGCAAGTAAGTTTTTAGTCAATGAGACTCTCAAAGAACTTTTATAGACTCTCTGGTTAGGGAAGTATGATAACAAAATGGGAACAGATGAGAAAAGCTTATGGCGTAGGCATATTTGTGGGCACAGGGTACCTTAAGTCAGCTATAGATGGTTCTCGACCGGTTCAGTAGGGACCAGATTCAATCCATCTATGTCTTTCATTTGTTTTCACAATGCTTTTTTTTTGGGGGGGGGGGGGGGGGTTGGGGGATGTTGGTAGGGTGGGTTGTTAGTAGTTTTTGTTTTTTGTTTTTTTTACCCATTTTTATTTTTTATCATTTAAAATTCTTTTTTTTTTATATTTATTGGATTTTTTCAGTTGAGGGGCTAGGTGACATGTCAGGGGCTAAACAGACCCCTGACATCTCCCATTTGAGACAGTGAAAGAGGCTGAGGACACAGATTCCCCAGTCCCTTTCTCAGCATTGAAGATGAATGGACAGAAGATAGAGGCGCCTGTTCATTCATAAACTGAAGCAGAGTTATGCCCTGTACACACGGTCGGACATTCCGAAGGAAAATATGCGATCGGACTGTTAGAAATTCCAATCGTGTGTGGGCTCCGTCTGACTTTTTCCATCTGAATTTCTGACACACAAAGTTAGAGATATGGATCTAAAATTTTCCGACAACAAAATCCAATCATTTAAATTCTGATCGTGTGTAGACAATTACGACGCACAAAGTTCCACACATGCTCAGAATAAATTACGAGCTGAAAGCTAATGGCTAATGGCCTCTTTATAATCCCCTTGTACGTCACCTCGTTCTGAACAATCGGATTTTCCATCAACTTTGTGCGACCATGTGTATGCAAGACAATTTTGTGCCAAAATCCGTCAGAAAAAATCCAACAGATTTTGGCGTCGGAATCTCTGACCGTGTGTGCAGGATATAACACACAGCTTACTCTGCTCAGTTATTACAGGACATTGAGCGCGTTCAGAAAAGGAGCCGGTTAATGACATTTTACAGCCCCTTCCTCCACTCTCCACGCTGACACATCCCCTGCAACTGCCAGGAGAGGAGGTAGCTGGCTGCGGGGGAACGAGGGGCGGAGGAGGAGGACAAGGGGCCAGAGAACATGGGGCTGGAGGAGGAGGACACAGCGGCCATTGGGGGGATGATCAGTCTGGCAGAGGGACAGTTGCAAACACTGATCTCCTTGTATGACATTTCAGCTGACAGCCGCGGGAGGGAGAGGAGCAGAATCGGCTGTCTGAAAAGCCATGTAGAGAGATCGGTGCTTGCAATTGTCCCCCCACTGCACCGATCATCATCCTGATCAAGGAACAATCATCCATGTGTGCAGTGTGTGTCACAGTGCCCCCCCCACCCTCTCGGCGGCCCATGTGCAGTGAACACCCTACATGATATTCCAATGGCATAGCTCCAAGGTTTTCTGTGTGCCCTTGCAGTGACCTGCCTTTGTCCAGTGCAGAAAAATGCAGATCACTGGAAATGGTGTGAACGAGCGCCAATGATAAAAGCAGGAGACACATAATCAAAATCCCTGTGACATTATAAAATAAGAGAGTACAGTTTTACTGTACTGTTTGAACTTTGAAATGTTAGCAGACTTGTTTGTAGTAATGAGCTGAACATTTAATCCCATTTAGATACCAACAGAAAAAGTTAACATTCATTTACAATAGCAATCGTGTGTACAGTGTGATAAATTGATTATTCATTGCAGCCATTGCAGTGTAGACAATCTCTCTGCGGGATCTGTTCTGTGAAAAGAAAAGAAAATATTTATCACCTTACTTGTGGGACACTTTGTGCAGACATGATTTATTTACTGTATATATGCCTAGTTACAGATACCTTGTGATAGACGGCCTATTTTCTCTCTAAATATTTTTTTTAATTGGGATTTTCTACTCAGCGTTAAGGAGGAGCACAATACTTCCCTTTAGTCAAGCACTTTTGTCAGTGTGTTGAGGATTACGGTGACATGTTATCATAGCTCTAATAAAGAAACAATATAGATGGCATGCTTCCCTGACACGTACAGTTGTAAAGATAAAATGCCTGCACACTGGGCTAGAATAACAGATGACGGTATAGCTATAGAGGTCTTGAGAAAACACTACTTCTTACCCTTGTAAGACCTAGCCTCTATTTTTCTAACACTTTATTTAATGTAACAATGAAAAGTTCAATGTACATACACTTTGTATTGTTTGGAAATACAATGAACGTGTTGGCCCTACCACTGAAAGGCTTTTAACGGATGTTTCTTTTGTTTTTGGATTTGTTTGCTTGACTATCTGTAAAATATAGCTTTTAATTTTCTCTTAGTCCGTACTCTCATGGATTCAAAAGAAAATGTGAGCATTACCTGTACAGGCAGTCCACGAGTTATGAACATCCGACTTGCGAAAGGCTCCTACTTACGAACGGGAGGCAAGCACTTTCGATGGCACTTTTCGACGGTGAGCACTTTCGACGGCAGGCACTTTCGACAGAACATCGGAAAACTACATCTCTGCCGTTCTGTGCATGCTGTTACGACTTACGAACATATTCCACTTAGGAACAAACCTACAGTCCCTAACCCGTTTGTAATTCAGGGACTTCCTGTAGTGTGGAAAATTATCTCCATGGGCCTCTCAACAACTAAAGACGGACATACATGGATTGAAATCTGGCTGGTTCAGTAGAGAAAAGACAATTTTCAATCCATGTTTGGACAGGTAGATCCATGTATCTACCATTCGAATTTTGTCAGGTTTTTCCCAAACGTTCGTCAGCTATAGCCTGCAACTCTGATCAGTCTGTTTTGATAGGGGGGAAGGCTCCCTGCCATCAGAACACGATGGCAAAGCAGGAGTGATTCCCCCATCCACATCAAATGTGTAGATGGGGGGATTGGGTCTCTTTTTATTCTTTCAATGCATGGACTGCCTAGGCATTTAAGCAGGCCATAGATTATACATGGGTTGCAGCAAAGAAAAGCACTCCATTCTTCCATCAACACTGAGGAAGCCATCATGTGGGGCTATTTGTGTTCTCCTGGTGGTAAAGCATGGGGAGCTGTTGCTGCTGGGAGAACTTAGTGATTACTGCTAGCAGTTAGAGTTGCTGGCTATAATCGTATATTAAAAATCCGACATGCTGGTTGTACCCAAGTTGATCAATGGATCAACTTTGGTACTATCAACCTGCCCATAGATGGATTGAATCTGGTCCCTGCTGAACCGGTCAAGATTCGAACCATCGATAGCTGACTTAACCACTTGACCACTGGGCACTTAAACACCCTTAATAACCAGACCAATTTTCAGCTTTCAGTGCTCTCACAATTTGAATGACAATTACTCGGTCATGCAACACTGTACCCATCTGAAATTTTCGTCCTTTTTTTCCCACAAATAGAGCTTTCTTTTGGTGGTATTTGATCACCTCTGCGTTTTTTATTTTTTGTGCTATTAATGAAAAAATACCGAAAATTTTGTAAAAAAAAGCATTTTTCTTCATTTCTATTAAAATTTTTTGCAAATAAGTAATTTTTCTTCATAAATTTGGCCAAAAATGTATACTGCTAAATGTCTTTAGTAAAAATAACCCAAATTAGTGGATATTATTTATTCTGCGTGAAAGTTATAGGGTCTACAAGCTATGGTGCCAATCACTGAAAATGTATCAATTTGATCACAGCTGATGTACTGACAGTCTATCTCATTTCTGGAGACCCTAACAAGCCAGTAATGTACAAAAACCCCCCAAATGACCCCTTTTTGGAAAGTAGACATTCCAAGGTATTTAGTACGTGGCACGGTTAGTTTTTTGAAGTTGTAATTTTTTCCCACAATTCTTTGCAAAATAAAGATTTTTTTTATTTTAATTTTTTTTCACACCAAATTGTCATTTTACCAGGCTATTTCTCTCACACGGCATATACATTCCACAAATGAAACCCCAAAATACATTCTGCTGCTCCTCCTGAGTACGGTGATACCACATGTGTTAGACTTTTACACAGCCTGGCCACATACACAAGTCCAACATTGAAGTAGCAACTTCAGGCGTTCTAGGAGCATAAATTACACATCTAATACCTCAACCACCTATTACACTTATGAAGGCCCTGGAGCACCAGGACAATAGAAACGCCCACAAAGTGACCCCATTTTGGAAAGCTAACACCCAGGTGGGCACTGATGGGCACAGGTGGGCACTGATGGACACAGGCGCCACTGATGGACACAGGCGGCACTGATGGACACAGGCGGCACTGATGGGGCACTGCAGTGGCACAGGTGGCACTGATGGGCGCAGGTGGCACTGATGGGCGCAGGTGGCACTGATGGGCACAGGTGGCACTGATGGGCACTATAGTGACTTTGGTGACACTGGTGTGGCTCTGGTGGCACTGATTAGCACACAGATGGCACTGGTGGGCACAGGCGGCACTGGTGGGCACAGGCGGCACTGGTGGGCACAGGCGGCACTGGTGGGCACAGACGGCACTGATGTGGCACTGCAGTGGCGCAGATGAGCACTGATGGGCACAGATGGCACTGATGGGCACAGGTGGCACTGATGGGCACAGGTGGCACTGATGGGCACAGGTGGCACTGATGGGCACAGGTGGCACTGGTGTGGCACTGGTGTGGCACTGGTATGGCACTGGTATGCACTGTAGTGGCACTGGTATGCACTGGTATGCACTGGGGTGGCACTGGGGTGGCTCTGCTGGCACAGAGGTGGCACAGAGGTGGCACAGAGGTGGCACAGAGGTGGCAAAGGTGGCACAGGTCGCACAGGTGGCACAGATGTGGCACAGGTGATAGATGGCACTGGTCTGTCACTGGTCTGGCACTGTTCTGGCACTGTTGTGGCACTATTTGGGCACTGCTGGGCACTCACGGTTATCTTTTATTTTCACTGGGATGTTCTCCTCTCCTCTCACGCTGCATCGGTGTGAGGAGAGGAGACTGATGACCTTAGCTTGACCCGGCAAGCCGAATTGTTTACATTTGTGATCGCTCCGTCATTGGACGGAGCGATCACGTGGTAAAGGACCGCTGCCATTGGTCCTTTACCGCGATCCGTGTTGCGCCGGGTCCCGTGAACTCGGCGAGCACGGATGTTCCGGCGTGCGCGCCCCAGGGGGGCGCGCACGAACGATTCTCCGGGAGGCCGTTAATTAACGGCCTCTTAGAGATAGCAAACCGACCTATAGCCGTTAATCGGCTATAGGCCGGTTATTAAGTGGTTAAGGTACCCTGTGCCCACAAATATGCCTACGCCATAAGCTTTTCTCATCTGTTCCCATTTTGTTATCATACTTCCCTAACCACAGAGTCTATAAAAGTTCTTTGAGGGTCTCATTGACTAAAACTTACTTGCTTCTTCTGCATCTCCATAGTCAGTGGAGACAGTGCTGTAGAAACAAAGGCCAACCGCTTTGCTTTTTGTGTGTGTGTGTGTGTGTGTGTGTGTGTGTGTATACACTTTATTAGATACACCAGTTCAATTGCTTGTTAACATAAATTGCTAATCAGCCAATTGCATGGCAGCAACTTAATGCATTTGCGCATCTAGATGTGGTGAAGACAACTTCCTGAAGTTCAAACCGAGCATCAGAGCGAGTAAGAAAGGGGGTTGAATTGAATTTGAACGTGGCATGGTTATTGGTGCCAGATGGGCTGGTCTGAGTATTTAAAAAACTGCTGATCTACTGGGAGAAAATATCCAGTGAGCAGCAATTGTGTGGACGAAAATGCCTTGTTGATGTCAGAGGAGAATGGGCAGACTGATTGGAGATGATAGAAAGGCTACAGTAACTCAAATACCCACTCGTTACAACCAAGGTATGCAGAATACCATCTCTGAATGCAGAACACATCGAACCTTGAAGCAGAAGACCATACCGGGTGCCACACCTGTCAGCTAAGAACAGGAATCTGAGGCTACATTTCGCACAGGCTAACCAACATTAGACAATAGAAGATTGGAAAAGCGTCTGGTCTGATGAGTCTCACTTTCAGCAATGACATTCAGATGGTAGGGTCAGATTTTGGCATAAACAACATGAAAGCATGGATCCACCCTGCCTTGTATCAACAGTTCAGGCTGGTGGTGGTGTAATGGTGTAGGGGATATTTTCTTGGCACACTTTGGGCTCCTCTCTCGCCCTGTCTGAATACTACTGTGCGGGTCATGGCAGAGGCCAACATCAAGACTGATTTCAGGTATTTATGCTGGTTGTATTTGTATTTAATTTAGTGATATCCTTATTCTCCAAAAAAATAAACCATAAACACCCACTAATTTATTGGCCTTGTAATATATATATATATATATATATATATATATATATATATATATATATATATATATATTGCATTAAATTATTCCTTGTTGTGCTTTTCTTCCTTTTGTAAAGTTCTCTGTGAGTTCCTGAACCTCACCTACTCCTCACTTCTGTTTGTAAGGAATAAGCAGTGCATGTTAGTTGCGGTCACATGCACTGCTATATGCACACTACAAATCCCATAGTAGTCACCCTCTAATAGAAGGTCACAGCAGCAATAAAAAAAAAGGAATTTGGAGATGAATGAGGGCAGTAGAAGATGCATTTTTTGTGTTAGGCCTCATGCACACGAGACGCAGGTGAAAACTCTGATCAAAAAAAGCTGAAACACGCGTTTAGAAACGCACGTTTGCATGCCGCGTTTAGGCACGTTCAGCCGTTTTTGCGTTTATAAGGGTTTATAAAGATAACATCATGTAGACCCTCCCCAAGCTCTCAAAGCATGTTTTTTTAACTATTTCTGCTATTTTGATCAGAGTGAGCAGCAGCAGCATAGAGAGCAGTTGTACACTTGCATTTGCCTCTCTTTCTGTGGTATATATTTTGAAATGAATCCCATCCCATATCTGTCCTTTATTTTTTTTTAAATGATGTCTATTTATAGCAAATTATCCAATTTTTTTAAATATCTACATTTTTCTTGTGGCAATTTTTAACATGTTTTCATTATTTCTAATATAAAACAATATTAAAATAGTTAATTATTTATTTTTTAATCTTAATATATACTTTTATTCATTTTTTTCTAGTTTCAAATTGTTTTATTTAAAAGCAAATCTATGTTAATTAGATTTTTTATAATTGTTTTAAATTTATTTGGCCAATTTTTTAATATATTTTTATCATGAAATATGTACTGATTAATATATTTTAATTCTTTGCTGCTGTATATGGTAGTATAATATGTTTTAATGCCTTATTAAAATATCCAGAATCCTAACCCTAACCATTCATCCTAACCCTAACACTAACCACTAACCCTAACCCCTAACACTAACAGCTAACACTATCCCTTACACTAACCCTAACCCTAAACAACCCTAACCCTAATCCAACCCTTAATCCTAAACAATAACCATAACTGATAACCACTTACCATAACAGCCAACCCTAATGACCAAATTACATTGCCGCAGATGGTCACAGTTGACTTTGAGGCCATGTATCTCTGGGGTTCCTGGCAATAATTGGCCCCAAGATATGGGCCCCCAAACTCGGGTCACAAAATGTCATTCTCTGATACAGAAAAGTGCATGACATTTTGCGACCCGAATTTGGGGCCCCCTATCTCGAGGTCGCTTGGTGATAGGAACCCCACATTTGGATATGTTGTAGTGCTAGATCCACAGTGTCTGCATACCAAATTCAGGTGGGGTTCCTGACAATAAGTGGCCCCAAGATATGGGTCCCCAAAGTCGGGTCACAAAATGTCATTCTCAGATCATATTTCTGAGTTTTCAGGTCCAAAAAATTGGGTTCCTTTAAAAACGCAAACGCATATAAATGTGGGTGCCGCGTTTAGCCGCGTTTTGCGTCTGAAACGTGGAAATTTTTGCGTCTGAACCCATTTTTTTACTTCTGGAAAAACTAGGTTAAACGCAACTGCATAAAAACGGCAAAAACGAGACTGTGTGCATGGACACATAGGATAACATTGAATGAGTTCAGGGGCAGTTGAAAAAAGTGTCCAACTGCATCTGAACACGCGTTTAACTGCGTCTCGTGTGCATGAGGCTTAAGAATATATATACTTGTATAGATCTTTTTTAAACCAGAGTTTGTCACTTTATGAGCATGAAGTTTGGGGGGCCATCCCAGCAAAGTTTCTTTTTTTTTTTTTTGCCAGCGTCCAACCAGCTGAAGGGTAGCCTGCATATAACCCATGGTGTATGAATATAAGTCATGTGTCCGGCACAATAGAGATACACAGATTAATGCTGTGATGTATCTCTTTGGTAATTCCGACACAAAGAAAAGCTGTCAAAACCAAATGCTTGCACATGCAGCTATTCATCAGATTATGAAAGTGTACCCCAAATTTTTATAGTTTTGTATAGAGTAGGGCAAGTGTTAAAGCCTCTGTTAAGCTTTTATTGTTCTAGGAATCTACCTTCATAATGTTCCCTTCACTTTCTATTCTGGTGAGTGTCCCCACAAATGAGGAATGACCCTATCATGTTTTATTGCTCTGTATTACGGGGAGATTTCTCTTCCCTGTTCTATAGGCACTGTACAACACTGATCTTGCATCACAAATGAAATATTTGCTCTGGGATATTTCATTTAGCAGCAAAAGATTAAACATTACATATTGTACCTGGTCCCACTTGATTTTTACAGAGGCTTCCAGGTTGCTTGTTTAGTGAATCATGCACAAGGACTCCTAATACAAAAAGACAACTGTGAAAAGTCTTGCATTAAAAAAAAAAAAAATTCACTGACTAATTATCTACACATACAGGAAAGGCATAAAATGCGTCATGGCGGATTAATTATTGTGTTCATGGGAAATAAAATGTAACCACTCACAACTAGTCGAGAATGCTGTACTAAGTGCTTAGCAATAACCAGTTAGATGAATGGGTTTTTTTTTTTTTCTTTCTTTGTCAGAGGCATGTTTAAAGTGTTTAACTGCCAATTTGCAATCCTTCATCAAAGGTTGTTAGTACACTGCAGTTTTTTTTTTTTTTTTTTTTATGTTTCTTTTATCTTTCCTCACATGTCTCTTTTTGTGTATAAAAAAAGGAAAATCGCATTCAGTTGGGTGTCAGTCTTCATGTTTTTTTCTAGAAACAACATACATTTTCAACTAATGGTTTGTATGCCTGCTTTTTTAACTAGTCCAACTTTCCGGTATTTTTAAAGCAGAACTAAAGGGTAAATACTTACCTGTCCAACAGTTCCTTGCCAGCACTGGCCAGTTCAGCTGAGTGACGATCTTCAGGCTTGTTCATTGGCCATCCAGGGGTGACGTTGCTCCTGTGCATGTGCAGGAGCTAATTATCCCAGCATTCGGAAATCGGCCCGGAACTGGAAGCTGAGCTGCACATGCACAACATCAGAGAAGACAGCAAGCAGGCAAGTAGGTCTATTTTATTGCAGAAGAGAGTTCATTTTAATTCTGCAATAAAAGCCTGCTCACTCACTTCAGTTCTGCTTTAACTCCTCCAGTATAGCCTTGTCTGTTAACTGTTAGCATGTATGTGTACTACTGACAGTCACTAAAACCGTGCATTATGAGACTTCATGGCCCACAATGATCAGTGACTTCATGATCACCTCATAGCCAATTTGAATTAAAACTTAGATGCCAGTGAGGGGGGAATTGCAGTATTCGAGGTGAGAGATGACCGGGGAGTGGATTAGAAGCTATGTGGTGACATTGGTTAGAAAGGGGCATATCTTGGAGATGTTGCAGAGGTTGAGGCGGCAAGCTTTGGACAGCATTTGTATGTGGGGCTGAAAGGATATTTCAGGGTCCAGGATTAAACCTTGGACCTTGGAATAGGGGAACGGGTTGATAGTTTATTTTGACAGAGAAATCAGGGGAAGAGGCACGTGGGGGAGGACATTTTATGAGCTCAGTTTTGGATAGGCTGAGTTTGAAGTGATGTGACATCCAGACTGATATGTCTGTTAGTAAGTTGGTGATGCGTGAGGAGACAGATGGAGTGAGCTGGGGGGGGGGGGGGTGGAGTGGAGAGAGAGATTTTGGTGTCGTCAGCATAGAGATGATATTGATTGAAAGCCCTTGAAGGCAATCAGCTGACCATGGAGGGAGGTGTAGATTGAGAAAAGGAGAAGTCCAAGAACAGAACCTTGGGGGACCCCGACGGAGAAAGAAAGAGGCGTGGAGGAAGTAGAATTGTAAGTGACATTGAAGGTGCGGTGGGATAGGTAGGATGGGAACCAGTGAAGATTGCAGTCACTGAGACCAAAGGAGTAGAGTTTTTGGAGGAGGGGGTGGTCCACTGTGTCAAAGGCAACAAAGAGGTCCAGGAGAAGTAGTACAGAATAGTGTCCGTTGGTTTTATCTGTTAGTAAATTGTGAGTTTATGGAGTGTTGAGGGCGAAATCCAGACTGAAGGGGATCAAGAAGTTTGTTCATAGATGGTCACTCAGTCAGCTATAGACCAGTCTTTCAGGGAGTTTGATGGAGACGGGGAGTAAGGAGATGGGGCGTACGTTGTTAAGATTGGTGGTGTCGATTAATTTGTTAGACAGCAGGTTTTGAGAACTATGAAAGTGCACAAGTGCACATTACTAGTTCTTTGCTGCAAGTTTAATCAACATTCTCACAGCACTGGGCATCATGCTTAGGAGCTTATTTAGGCATAATGCAGTCACATATAGGTTGTAAAAATCACACGTTACAGTTTCTAACAAAACAGAGGTAGCATTGCCTGCACAATATGAGAAGATGGAAGGTTATCAGAAAGTTATGTGAAACCTAGGGCCCCATTCACACCTCTGCGTTTTGTAGCTTGAATCAATTATTCTCTATGGAGTTGGTTCACATCTCCACTACAAGTCACCTGAAGCTCAAAAAAGTTCTGGAGCTTTTTTTGTAGCTCAAATTGGGCAGATTGGTGTATTTTTTTAAAACATTTTTTGTTCCATAGAAATGCATGGAAACGCTTGATTCAATGTGTCTTGTCAATGCGTTTTGAGCATTTTTCTGCTCAAATGCAATCATTTAAAAGAAAATATATAAATAAAATGTCAAGCCCCAACCTAGGGTTAAAATATTAACCCCTAATCCTAACCCCTAACTCTAATCTTAACCCTAACACTATTATAAACCTTAAACCCCTAACCTAACAAAATAAATAAAATGTAAATAAATAATAAATTAACCTTTAACCCCTTACGAGAAAAGTAAATGAATAAAAATAAATAAAAGTGGATGAAAAAGCTGAAAAACACACACATAGTAACAAATGATGAAACAGGGGACATTTTTCTCTATTGGCTAATTAAAAAATGCCGAAGCTCAAAAACGCTGTACACAAACGTGCATACAAACACTTGAAAAATAGTCCAAAAAACACTCAAAAATGTAACGCTCAGGCATGAATGCAGCCTTAGCCCTGGTTCACACCGTTCTTGACAGCTCAAAGTCCCATCCCATTTGGGGCAATGGAACCATTCAAATTGCATTGACTTTGAAAAAAGTACCTGCACTGTTTTTCTGCCTTTTCAGTGCGACATATATTGACATCAGTTAAGTCACACAGATGTCAGCAAGCTGCACATGAAATCGCACTGATAGTGGGCTTTGAAGTAGCGCGGCTTCAAAGCCGCACTGGTGTGAAGCAAGGGCTTACACAAAATTCACGCCTGAGCGTTTTGTAGCTTGAAGCCTGAAGCTACCAAACGCTTGAGTGGAAAAAAATCTATTATTCTCTATGGAGATGGTTCACATCTCCACTCCAAGTCGCCTGAAGCCGAACGCCTGAAGCTCAAACAAGTTCTGTTCCCTTTTTTGTCACTCGAATTGGGCAGATACGGGCGTTTTTCTTCTTTTTACATGGGTGACCTTTTGCCCTGCGCAAAATTGCGGTAAAATCACACGATTTTCTGCCTCAAAACGCTATACGCAGGTGTGATATAAAATATGGTTAAAAAGGGCCTTCTGTGCTACAGTTGTCATTATAAACTTGTTATGCTTTGCCAGTCAGTACTAGGGGTACATGCCAGATGTGAAAGAATGTGGTTTGACAAGCAAGAGTTTGTTGTGTTTGTGTGAAAAATGATGACATGAAACTTTATGCTATTTTTAATTTTTTCTGTACGTTTTTGGAAGAACATTGCGTTGCATCACCATGTAGAAACATGCCACAAGTCCATTAGCTTTACACATTAGAGATGCATTAGATACATTAGAGATGCATTAAACTGCAGCAAGATAAATCCACTCAAACTCATTTGTCAGAAAGTTTAATCATAATTGTATGAAAAACAAGAAGTTCTCCAAAATATCGTGTTATTATACTGTTTTGTTCTAATCTAGTTAATACTTGTGCATAGTAAAGCAGCAATTTCTCTTCCCCTAATACTTTAAATGTTGAAAAATCTTTGTAATATTTTTTTTTTTTTTTTTTTTTTTTTTTTTATGGCACAGAGCACAGTTTCATGCATGATAATCTGTGAATTGTTCTGCCTTGGGGTGTTTTCACCATAAATAAGCCAAATGATATTGCAGTGTTCTTGTAAGGATTACAGCAACTCGAATCACGCTAACTTTGAAATGTAGCAAAGTTCACAGTTTAGTCATACTTTCTGTTTAAAACGCTGTGGTAGTTTCAGAAAAAGAAGCGACACGTATACATGGGCTCAATTCACTTAGCCAGGGGTAGGCAGCTTTGGCACTCCAGCTACGAGTGTGAGTCCAGCTGAGACTACAAATCCCATCATTCTTCTGCTTCTGGGAGCCATGCTTGACCCCTGCACTAAGCTGTAATGTATGTGCCATTTGACATGTCCTTGTTCTATTCAGTCTTCCGACTCTCGTTTTCAGTTGTCATTGGCTTTCATTGCTGAAAACAGGTGTTATGTTAAATAATGATTATTACTACTTAACGAATTAACTCTATTGCTTTGGACTGAAAAAGAGTCTGGGGGTTATTTACTAAAGGAAAATCCACTTTGCACTGAAAGTGCACTTGGAAGTGAAGTCGCTGTAGATCCGAGGAGGACATGCGAGGAAAAGAAAAAAACTGCATTTTAGCTTGCACATGATTGGAGGATAAAATCAGCAGAGCTTCCCCTCGTTTCAGATCTTCCCTTTAGATTGAGAGTGACTGCGCTTCCATGTGCGCTTGGAGTGCAAAGTTGATTTGCCTTTTGTAAATAACCCCCCTGACTCTCTTTATAGACAATTAGCAGTAGAATAAAAGTTTAAAATGGAAGGAAAGGCATTACCATCAAAAAGCACCAATCAACCTTTATTTACGATTTTTATAGAATCCGCATTGGTAAAAAGCTCAAAATTTGTATCTTTGTAACTAGTTTTGTTGAAAAGGCTGCATGTCACGTGACCTTTTTCCACTCTATTCTGTACCTTTCAGGTCTTGGGCATGTCCCTTGTTGGCTAGCTACATAATTTCCGGAAGTGATGTAGCTAGCCAGTGGGGGTTCATAAAGAATGCTAGCGGGGTAGGAAGTGAGTGGAGGGGGGCGGGGCTACTCCGAGCTTAAAACGTTTTTAATCATTGTCTGTCTGGTTGTTGTTCATTTTTAATCAATTTATAATAAAAAACATTTTTATTTTTAACATTGTGTAACTACCTCAGTGCCTATAAAGTCCAGTACCAAGCTTCCACTGTTACCTCCAATTTAAAGGACGTGGCACATATTTAGACCATTTTGGTATCCACAGTGCCATCCTGTGGTGATACCTTGAATCTACCTTTTCAGCTCTATATGAATAGTTGTTGCTATTAAAGCGGGAGTAAACCCAGTTTCAAAAAAACACTTACATTCCCAGCAATGCTAACTTTCACATTGGTTGTTCTCTCAACCAAACTTTCAAACCATCCAATGGCTGGTGTCATAACTGATCACATGTGCAGAATTATGGCAGTGGAAGAAGAGGGATTACTTCCACTTTAAAGCGGTAGTAAACCCGCAAATTTTTTTATTTTATTTTTTTAAACCTGCAAAGCAAAAGGCATAATGAGCTAGTATGCACCGCATACTAGCTCATTATGAAATACTTACCTTCGAACGAGGCCCCGATATCTGGCCCGATCCACGCCGAGGGAGCTGACATGCTCCCTCTGCGTTTCTTCCGGGTATCGCGGCTCCGGCGCTGTGAGTGGCCGGAGCCGCGATATCGTCACGCGCGGGAGATTTCATTCCGGCCGGTTGGCCACTGCCGGATTTTCAGGCCGAGAATCCCCTTGTGTGCATGCGCCGCTGCAGTCAGCGGCGCATACCGAGGGGAATATCTCCTAAACCGTACAGGTTTAGGAGATATTTTTTTTACCTACAGGTAAGCCTTATTATAGGCCTTCCTGTAGGTAAAAGTTAAAAAATTGAGTTCACAACCACTTTAAGGTGCATACCAGTCCTAAGATGAGCACATTGTGAACTGTCAGAATACAGGTCAAGGAGCCACAAATACAGCATATATGGTCTTCCCCCACTTTAATCCTAAATTGTTTGTGAGAACTGGCCCTGTGAAAACCAATGGATTTTTTTCATATCCTTGAATACTGTCTGTGGTACTTTTTTTATTTGCACTAACATACAATTTTTCAGGACAAGCTTTTGGGGTATGTCCCCTTCTTCAAGGTCCAAGCAGCACCTTGAAGGAGGAGGCATACCCTGAAAGCTTGTCCTGAAAAACCAGATGTTAGTGCAAATAAAAAAAGTATCACGGACAGTACTCGATTTTCTCTGTCACAATTGCACTAATGCTGCGACAATCACCTAAAGTATTTCATATCCTTACAATTCACCTGTGCTGGAAAATGCTACAAAATGCATGACATTTTACTAGGACTAAGTTCTTACATATGCGGCTGGTGCGGCCACCCGGGACTCTCCTGATTGGCTGAGACACAGCAGCGACACCATGTGCTTCCATGGCTGTCAAAGTAAGTTAGTCAATCGGGAAAGAGAAGGTGGGGTCAAACAGCAGCTCCGTGTCTGAATGGACACAGGGAGCTGTGACTCAACTTGAGTGCCCCCATAGCAAGCTGCTTGCTGTGGGGGCACATGACAGGAGGAAGGGTCCAGGAGCAGCAAAGAGGGACCCGAGGAGAGGAGGATCGGGGCTGCTCTCTGCAAATCTACTGCAACAGAGCAGGTAAGTATAACATGTTTCTTATTAAAACAAAAAAAGGAAAACAAGATTTTACAATCACTTTAACTGACCAAAGGTTAGCAAATAAACATTAAGGACTTTTTAAAGAAAACTATAGAATTTGCTGCCTTCCTGTGTCATTACGAACAGTGATGGTTTGTTTTATATTCCTACTTAAAAAACTAAAGTAGTGAGAAAAAAGAAATGATAGGATCCTATAAATAATCTTATATGTGTGCAATATTATATAAGGCCTAAAATGTTAATTTACTAACGGTAAAGTAAAGTAAATGGCATTTCCTTTTTTTAAGTCATAACTGAATATATACTATATATACGTAGTTGGTTTATTGTTTAGAGATTATTTTTGACAGCTGAAGTTCACTTTTAGCCACCTTCGTATGTTGATTACGTCAGAACCTGAACACCTGAAGTGGTGTACGGTGCTACAAATGCCTGTTACTATGACAGCACTAAAACATGCAGTGTTATTTTTACCTGACACAGCGGAAAGTGACTTGCTAAGAATTCGAAACTTTGTCATTTCAGACGATCATGTGAAATGGTCTCCTTTCTTCTTTTTTTTTTTTTTTTTTTTTTTTTTTTTTTTTGTGAAATATGTTCATTATAGTATATTCTACAGAATGCACAAATCATTCTAAACATACACGTCAAATACACCTATGGTTTTTAGACGATATTTTACATTTTTACACATATGAACTATGCTCCACCACAGGAGTAAAATGGCATATAACACAGTAATACACGTTCAGCACCCCGGGCGGGCATGATGACGTCACCACTGTAGCTCATTAACTTTTTGCACTGAGCACTTTTTCACTTTGATGGATTTTCTTCTAACTTTTTATATATTTATGCATTTGCACATATTGACCCTTGATGTATTTTTTTTTTTTAATAATTTGTTTTATCACAAATGATGTGCACATGCATTTTAAGGCTCCATGCAACACTGGAGCTCTTAAACTGCAGTTTATTGGAGTTTGGGGCGTTTTTTTTTTTTTAAAAGCCCATAAACTCCACTCTATGTTCGCCTAGGTGTCACATGGACGTTTTTTAGCTTTAATGAGCAGTGGAGTTTATGGGCTTTTTTCTGAACGCCAGAAAATCGTGTTCAGAGTGCCGTTTTTCACCGCCGATAAACAGGAGTTTGGAATGCATTGTGGGATTTTTGGAGTGTCCTCTGTGTATTTTTATAAAAAACACCCATAAACGCCAACGCTAGAAAACGATCATAAACGCTGTTAAAAACACGTTTTTCAACCAGCGTTTTCTACCAGCAATCTGGCGTCCAGAAAAAGCGTTTTTGAGCTTCAGTGTGCATGGAGCCTAATAGCACAACACAATTATTGGTTTATTATATTGATATGTGGATATATAGTGAATGCAGCTATCGCTGAGGAAATATTTCACTTTATTATTTTGACACTTTGCACAATCACCCTCAGTTTATTATATACAAAGATATAATACAATTATTAATCTAGTCAGGAATCTCTTCATATATTATGAGCTATGGTTCAATCCAGTATAAGTATGCTTTTATACTAGGAACAGTCCATCATTTACTTCAATGTGTAGAAACCGGACTGGTTTATCCTGCACATAGATTAACAATTCAAGTGATGTAAACCCGATTCTTGACCTAGGCACATATTTCTGTAGTGTTTATTTATCCCTCCAAAGCTCTAAGTCCTGTATCTTTCTTCTGCTCCATTCATCTGTTATCAGCTTGATAACTTCTGACAAGTTCTCCAAAAGTGGGAGATAAAAGCAGCTGGAAATCTGTGTTGAGGTGGGTGCTATAAATAGATTAGCAGGGAACTGGTCTATTCACGGCACAGCTCTGCAAATGTCTTTCTTCCTCTGCCTATGTGGAGGGGAGTGTGTGCCTTTGCTCCAATCAGCTGTCACACAGTGTATGCCAAGTCTCCACTCCTACTGCTGAATGAGCAAGTAGAAATTTTAACACAATGTTAGAATTCTAAAGAATATGGAAAGCTGAAGACAGCAGATATGCATGTAAAACTTATGTAGGGAGATATGTTTCATCTCTGTGTATCATCTGAGGCTATTCACTTCACTGGGTGTAGGAGTGGGTTTACATACACTTTCATATATGTATGTACACCTTCTCCCATTGGCAGAATTGACACTTAAAGCACTGCCCATCCCACAGGCAAAACACCTGTCAGACTAATATATGATAAAATTCTACATGGTTACAAGCTGGTGTGTTATAACTTACATACTGGTTGCAAACTGATGTATTGGGATCCACATGCTAGTCTGTGAAATGGTTGAGTGATTCAAAGGCCGCCTATCCAGGAGGTTTAGGAGCACAATAAACTGCGGGGTTGATTTACTAAAACTGGAGAGTGCAACCTCTGGTACAGCTGTGCATGGTAGCCATTCAGCTTCTAACTTCAGCCTGTTCAATTAACCACTTCCCATCCCTGGCAATTCTGGCACTTCAAAATGACTCGAACCCTTAAATATTATATATATATTTTTAGCAGAGACCATAGAGAATAAAATGGAGGTCGTTTCAACATTTTATGTCACATGGTATTTGTGCAGCAATTTTTCTAACATATTTATGTTTGGGGGAAAAAAACTGTTTCGTGAATTTAAAAAAAAAAACACTAAGTTAGCCCAATTTCTTTGTATAAGGTGAAAGATGATGTTATGTCGAGTAAACCTATACCTAACATGTCATGCTTGAAAATTGCACACACTCGTGGAATTGCACCAAACTTTGGTACTCAAAAATCTCCATAGGCAAGGCTTTAAAATGTTTTACAGGTTACCTGTTTAGAGTTACAGAGAAGGATTGAATGCCGTTTACATATGTGGGCGCGATGTACGTATGCATTCACTTCTGCATGCGAGCTCGCAGGGACTGGAACACGTAAAAAAAATGTATTTCGATTTTTACACTTTCAGGTAAGTATTAGGGGGGGCTGCTGCACACAGAAGTTTTTTTTTATCTTAATGCATAGATTCCATCAAGATAAAAAATCTTCTAACTTTACAACCCCTTTAAGTTCCTGAAGTCTCTCCTGATATATTTTATCCATCAGACCTTTCACCATTTTTGTTACTCATCTCTTGACTCGTTCTGTCTTATCAATATCTTTTTGTAAGTGAGGTCTCCAGAACTGAGCACAGTGTTCCAAAGCTGGGTACACACTAATTTTTTTTTTCATTCCACTCCACGGGTTGAACGGAAAAAACTGTCCGCATACAAGATTAGTTCAGCGATCTCCCACACTGAGCTGTTGTGTTCTGACAGAACCCCCATTTCTTTAAGCCTAAATGAGGTCTCGCTAAAGACCTGTGTAGCAGAATCACAACCTCCATCCTCCTACTGGTGACCCCCTCTAGTAATCATCCTAGAATTCTATCCACTTTTCAAAGCCTGGCCACAATATCTGCTCATTTTGCAATAATCCGAAATGAGTGCTCCCAAATCTTTTTTCCTCTGTGGTGGTGACCATCACTGTGCCCCCAATGTTATACTCTGTCAAGTGATTATTTTTCCCTGGTTGCATTATTTTACGTTTAGAAGAAGTGAACTGCAGTTCTCACTGCTTTGACCAATCTTCCAGTAATGCCAAATCATGTTCCATGTTACAGACACTTCCATGAATATAAACCCTATTTCACAGATTTGTATCATCAGCCAAAAGACATAGCTTACCAACCAACTCTTTAGTTATCCCACTTACATGTAGAATAAGTATAACAGGACCTAGCACAGAGCGTTGTGGTACACCACTAGTAACTGGTCCCTGTTCCAAATGCACCCCATTTACAACCATACTCTGGTATGTAGCCTTTAGCTAACTGCATATCCACTGAACCATGCAAGGGTTAAGTCCTAGCTTGTACAACTTTTGTATTAGATCATTATGTGGAACTGTATCAAATGCCTTGTTGAAATCAAGATATGCTCTGTCCACAGCACCACCCTAGTTGAAAACATTAGTGATATAGCCTGACAATGATCTGGCTTCGTTAAAGCCATGCTGCTTTGGGTCCTGCAAGTTGTGTGAGCAGTGATCCTTCTTTTTAGGAGTGATTCCATTAACTTCACTACACCCTATGTTAAACTCACTGGCATGCAATTGACAGCTTCTACCTTGCTGTCCTTCTTGTGGATAAGTGTAAAGCCCCATACACACTATCAGATTGTCTGCTGATTTTTTCCTTCAGGTTTACCAAAACCATGTAGTACAAGGGCCTGCCTGATTGCATACACATTGAAACCCCTAAGGTTTGACCTCATATTATATGGTTTTGGTAAATCTGATGGAAAAAATCAGCAGACAATCTGATAGTGTGTATGGGGCTTTAGTGTAAAATATTAGCTGTCCTCCAGTCATGGAGAACTTCTCCTCTTAGAAAAGATTCATTAAAAAGATCCATTAATGGTCCAACAACTGTAACTCAAAGTTCTCTTAGAACTCTGAAATTAATAATATCAGGGACCATTGCTTTTTTATTTGTACCTACAGGTAAGCTTATAATAAAGTTTACTTGTAGGTAAAATTAATATCTCCTAAACATGCACCATATTTGCTCTTTTGGCAACCGGTGACATCACCGGCGCATGCACTCTAAAGGAATGGCATACCCATGCTGTTCCTTCAGATAACTGTGCCATGACCGTGACTCCTGGATGCATGGCGTCATTGTAGCTCATCGATTCAAGCTACCTGAGATCGCAAACCCAGAAATAAGACCGGCTGGAGATGGAAGCTCTGTCAGCAGTGACAGCGTACCGCTGGAAGGCTTTGTTTTATGGTACTGTAAGTATTTCATAATGTGCTAGTATGTGATGCGTATATTATGCCATTGCCTTGCAGGGGATTTTTTTTTTTTTTTTTTAAATGCCACGGTTTGCTAAGCTTTAACCGAGCCAATTTCTCTGCTACCTCTGTCTCCAGAAATCCTAAACATGAATCGTAATTGCTAGAACCAATATGATCCCCCAACTTGTTATTGCTAGTACAATTTATTTCTGAAAAGACTGAACAGAAGTATTTGTATAAATGGTTTGCTACATCCAGGTCTCAATCAACATAAGTGCTGTGCCCAGTTTTCATTTTGGTGATACTATTGTATTTTTTCTTCCATCGCTGATGTATCTAAAAGAAACGGTTTCATCTCCTTTCCAAAATTATTTAGCCATCTCCTCCTCTTTTTGTGCTTTGGCAGTACTGATAATGTATTTGGCCTCCTTTTGTCTATTTTTTTACACGTCTCTTTTTGTCTTCTTTACTATGCTACTTAGCTCTTTAGTAGACCATTTGTGTTTTTTTTTTGTTTTGTTTTGTTTTTTTATGTTTGTCTGGCATACTGTATAATCTAGTTGCCTCCAGGATGGTAAACTTTAACAGTGCCCAATGACTCCTGTCATTTTACTCTGACTTTTTAATTATTATTTATTTATTTTTAAATTCCCCCATTTCAGTAAAATTTGTAATTTTGAAATCTAAAACTTTTTTGTTTTTGCATATGATTTTTCAATTGTATTAATGTCAAACCACAGACATTAGTGACCAACATTTTCTCCCACCTCAGCATCAATCTATCCCCATTCAACCCAAACTATCATAATTTCATGGGCAGCCGAATGGCCAACTGAAAGAGCTTTTGCATGCGCATCTGCTAATTGCAAGGCAGTGGCATAGTGTCCTCAGCCTGCAGTAGCAGGTGCTGTTACTGCAGCATCTCCAGGTAAGAAACTATGCAGCACATGCAAAAAATGATTTCCTTTAAAAAACATGAGACATGATGCCAATCAAACTGAAAACAATTATTCAGGAAAATCTGCTGTGAAAATGCTCGACAGCTATCATCATATGCAAATCTTGACTTTCCTGTAAAAGCCCAGCTTGGCCTTGCCTCTTTATCTCCCAAGCCTTCCTATAGCTCCCTTTAATATGATGTGGGCTTGGCTCAACACGAGAGAGGCTCTGGTGAGCGGTGGGGCCAGTCATGCCTTTTACAGAAAAAATGCAATTATTCTCAACTCCTTCAGGTTCGCTAAAGACACATGTTCACTTTGTATGCTAACTTGCCATAGAGCTTAGTGAATGTGGTGAAGTTTCACTTTAAAAATAATACCCAATCAAGGAAAATTAAAAAAAGGAAAAGTTACAAGGAAAATTTAAAAGAGGAAACGTTGCAAGGAAAATTTGAAAAAGGAAACGTTACAAGGAAAATGTAAAAAAAATATCAGCCTTTTTGCTTGCATATAATTGGATGATGGACATCAGCAGAGAATCGCCTTATTCACTAACCTCTGTAACTAATTCCCTTGTAAAGCGAATAGTCCATTTGGCTTTAGTAAAACAACCATATTGTATTTCTGGATCTATTAATCATTTTGATATGCGTGTTTCACTGAATGTAGCCTCTGCTAATGTATTAATTTTAAATTGCCCAGATTTGTGGCAGATTTACTTTTAAGGCAGTATTCACACCTCTGCTTGAACGGTCCAATATATATTACACATTTTAAATGCATAGCATTCACACCTTGACTTAAAAATTCACCAAAGTTGCAGCAGGCAGGATTTTTTTTTTTTTTTTTATAACACATCGCATCTGCAACACACCTGACAGCAAATGCATAAAGTACCTCTACTTTATGTTCCTTCTGAAAGACAAAAAATAGCCAAATAAAAATGGTAGCGTTTCTGTACTAATTGTGCTTGAGGAAGTGTGGTGTGATTTGAACTTTGAAAAACAATGACTCTGTGTGATCTCATTTTTGTTTTTATTATTTAGCCATTTAAATACAGAAAAGTCTAGTCTCCTTCGTGTCAAAAACCAAATGGCATCAGACTTGGAGAAGTTACTAAGTCACAGAGAGGTATAACATACGTTTTCTTATTTTAAATAAAGTACATTTGAATGTTTCTCTGTAGTCTGCATGTATTGTATATATGTAAATGTTTTTCCCCATATTGAATACAGTGGTGTGAAAAAGTGTTTGCCCCTTCCTCATTTCCTCTTCCTTTGCATGTTTGTCACACTTAAGTGTTTCAGAACATCAAACCAATTTAAACAATAGTCAAGGACAACACAAGTAAACACAAAATGCAATTTGTAAATGAAGGTGTTTATTATTAAAGGTGAAAAAAAATCCAAACCATCATGGCCCTGTGTGAAAAAGTGATTGCCCCCTAAACCTAATAACTGGTTGGGCCACCCTTAGCAGCAACAACTGCAACCAAGCATTTGCGATAACGTGCAATGAGGCTTTTACAGCGTCCTGGAGGAATTTTGGCCCACTCATCTTTGCAGAATTGTCCTAATTCAGTTACATTAGAGGGTTTTCGAGCATGAACGGCCTTTTTAAGGTCATACCACAACATCTCAATAGGATTCAGGTCAGGACTTTGGCTAGGCCACTCCAAAGTCTTCATTTTGTTTTTCTTCAGTCATTCGGTGGTGGACTTGCTGGTGTGTTTAGGATCATTGTCCTGCTGCAGAACCCAAGTTCGTTTCAGCTTGAGTACACGAACAGATGGTCGGACATTCTCCTTCAGGATCTCTTGGTAGACAGCAGAATTCATAGTTCCTTTTATCACGGCAAGTCTTCCAGGTCCTGAAGCAGCAAAACAGCCCCAGACCATCACACTACCACCACCATATTTTACTGTTGGTATAATGTTCTTTTTATGAAATGCAGTGTTCCTTCTATGCCAGATATACTTGGACACACACCTTCCAAAGAGTTCCACTTTTGTCTCATCGGTCCACAGAATGTTGTCCCAAAAGTCTTGGGGATCATCAAGATGTGTTGTGGAGAAATTGAGACGAGCTTTGATGTTCTTTTTGCTCAGCAGTGGTTTTCTCCTTGGAACTCTGCCATGCAGGCCATTTTTGCCCAGTCTTTTCTTGATGGTGGAGGCATGAACGCTGACCTTAACTGAGGCAAGTGAGGCCTGCAGTTCCTTGGACGTTGTTGTGGGGTCTTTTGTGACCTCTTGGATGAGTCGTCGCTGCGCTCTTGGGGTAATTTTGGGCGGCCGGCCACTCCTGGGAAGGTTCACCACTGTTCCATGTCTTCGCCATTTGTGGATAATGGCTCTCACTGTGGTTCGCTGGATTCCCAAAGCTTTGGAAATGGCTTTATAACCCTTTCCAGACTGATAGATCTCAATTACTTTCTTTCTCAATTGTTCCTGAATTTCTTTGGGTCTCGGCATGATATGTAGCTTTTAAGGATCTTCTGGTGGACCTTACTGTGTCAAGCAGCTCCTATTTAAGTGATGCCTTGATTGTGAACAGGTGTGGCAATAATCAGGCCTGGGTGTGGCTAGAGAAATTGAACTCAGGTGTGGACAACCACAGTTATAGTATGTTTTAACAAGGGGGGCAATCACTTTTTCACACAGGGCCATGATGGTTTGGATTTTTTTTCACCTTTAATAATAAACACCTTCATTTACAAATTGCATTTTGTGTTTACTTGTGTTGTCCTTGACTATTGTTTAAATTGGTTTGATGTTCCGAAACACTTAAGTGTGACAAACATGCAAAGGAACAGGAAATGAGGAAGGGGGCAAACACTTTTTCACACCACTGTATGCATTTGTGTATGAGCTTAATTTATTCATAGGAACATATGCCCCCTCAATAAACATGGCCTTGCCTACAGAAGTGTTATTTATCACTATAAAAGGGGGAGTTCACAGTAACCATATTGTTGGTGTGTGTTGTAATTGTTATGGATAGCTGGCAATTCTGTGAATGAAGAAAACTGTACTATACTGTAAGTTGCAGCTACATATTCTTTGCTACTCTGTTCTCCAACGCTACGTACAGCTTTAAGGCATGCCCCAACCCTGTAATTGTAAAGGATTTGTGTATTTTTAAATGTTGCCCTTGAAGTCACATGAAAAGGCCCGTTAAGTCTTTAGCATAGAAGCACACTCAAGCAAGCTGTTTTTCTATTAAGAATTCCCCCAAAAATTCTACTATGTTCTTGTGCACGTTGCAGGTACATTATCCTTAAAGTGACTTAATTGCATTAATTTACACAATGTATTTGTACTTTAGTACTTCTGTCTCGTCAGTTGTGCACCACCCAGATAAACGATGTCATGTACATTAGACAGTCTTTTAACTTACAGGCTTGTATTTCATAGTTGTCAGCCCTAAAGCTGTTTTTTCTTATTACTTCATTCCTTTCAATGCCTCTAAGATGCAGACATACATCTGTCCTTATTAAAAAAAAAAATTACATTGTCAGCAAAGTTTTGGTGCTTTGTTGATTTTGTTAATCTAGTTTCGGGTACAGCTTTCACTGTAGTCATATTGGCTTTAGGAAATGTACTTTTTTGCCATAAGTATGTGATGCCCTCAGGGTCTTAAGGTCCTCAAAAATTGTTAATACTTTAAATATAAATTCTAAAATGATCTAACGTAATGTGATGACTGTGATAAGAGCAGCAGAATTGTGTAGCTAGATATAAGTCACAGTCAGTAAAGCCAGTCATGCATGAATCAGAATTTGGCTGGTTCAGCAGGGAGCGGCCAAATTTCGATCCATGTATGGGCCGACTAGTTGTACAGAAGTTGATCTACCGATTTACTTCTGTACAACCAGCTTGTTGGGTTTTTCCTGATTGATCGGTGCTGCTGGCTACAGCCGGCAGCACTGATCAGTGCACTCTGACATTGTGTTTTTGTGGGGGAGTCGAGTGGGTTTTTTTTTTTTTAAACCCGCTGGTTAAATAAAAAAAATTAAGCATATATGGGGATGCCTAACCCTGTTCAAATGAATGTGTACAACAATGTATATACTGGCATTGCTTCTGAAAGTTGAAAACACTACTGTGACAACCCTTGGGTACCAACCATATCGGAGCAGTGCATAGACACTGGCACACACCGCATTTATATCAATTGGCTGACAAGTCACATACCTGGTACATCATTGGACTTCGAGTGGTTATCCTGGGATGATGCCTGCAGATACAGGCATCATCCCAGTATGTTTTTTTTTTAGAGCCAACAGTTGACTCTCATGTAAAAGCAATCCTCCTGCCACCTTCTGTGTCTTTTGCCAGGATCTCCAGTCTTAACCGGGAGCAATGATCGACCAATTGGCACTTCCACCAGCTGATCGCAGAGACGAACAAAGACCGGATATATTAACCCGGGAATTGATGACCTTACATCACTTCCGGTTTACCCTGATGTAAACTGTTCCATTTTTAAAATCAAAAGCATTTGATCACACTGATCTTGGTGTGATCAAATGCTTTTAAGGGCAATGGCTGCAAGCGCTGATCAGTGTGTTCTGGTGAGGTGAGGGACAGCTGTCAGAATACAATAGCTTTAGGAGATTGCCACACTAACCTTGTTTTATGTTAGTATGGTGATCTGTAAGTTTTTTTTGTTTTGTTTTGTTTTTTTCAGCCCACTGGGTTGAATGAGAAAAAAATAGTGTACCCCGCATGATGCTAAGGGTGGCCAGAATCAGGGAGTAGAAATTAGGTGGATCCAACATTTAAATTTTGCCCAATCTTTTTAATAAAGGCTGTCCCCATGCATGATCACCCCATATGTGGTTGTTCATTAAGGTACTAACAGAATGGCTCTTGCTTCATGATAGTTTTCTCTGTTTTAGGTTTACACCCAAAATCTTTGTGCGTACAAATTATGCAAATTATGCTCACAAACTATTTGTACTTAATATATACTGTAATATAACACAAACTCTGAAATTTACTTGTGCAATTCTGTTTACTAGACAGTATGTCATTACTCATTTGGGCATGGTTGTCTGCAGTATGTAGCCAAAAGCTGAATTGGAAAGGGTCAAATTAGGGATTTGGAGGAAAGTGTAAAAAACAAGCAGTTCTACACAATAGGATTCGATGCAGCATGAAGAATCATGGTGGGAATGCTCTCATTACAAAGTAATAGTTGAGCTGAAAAAGATATGGATAATAGGTGTTCAAATGACCATGTAAATGAAAAAAATGGTTTGTAACAAATATAGAGAAGAGGAAGGAAAAAAAACGCATTTTAATCTAAAGCAATGTTAAAATGCACACGTTTATTTAAAAGAGGGAGGACTAAAAAAAAAATAAGAGAGAGGACTAGTCACATAAGTCACCCATACAACCTCAAATGTAATTTTAATTTTTTTTTATTTTTGGTTCGCAGTGGCGGCTGGTGCTCAAAATTTTTGGGAGGGCGCAAACAAACTGAAAAAAAATTCAATTTCCGCTACTGTGCCCCATCAAATGCTGCCAGTGTGCCTATTAATTGCTGCCAGTGTGCCCATCAATTGCCGCTACTGTACCCCATCAAATGCTGCCAGTGTGCCCATCAATTGCCGCTACTGTGCCCCATCAAATGCTGCCAGTGTGCATCGCCCTGCACTTACCTGTCTCGCAGCGGGTCAGCGGTGGTGTCCTGCACGCTGCTCGATGTATTATTCCGTCCTCTCTATCAGGCATCCAATCGCAGCGCCTGACGTTTCAGCCAATCAGGTGACAGGTAATCGACCTGAGCACCTGATTGGCTGAGAGGCAGTTCAGTGTTTGCAAAGCGAATTCCTTCACTTTGCTAACACACATCTGAGTGAACAGCGAACGCACAGCATTGCGCCCGCTGTTCACCTTTTTGGGTGCCTATTAGAGCCTAGGACTCTAATCAGGTGCTTCCAAAAAACCACCCCCCCCCCCCTGTAATTCAGGTCCCCGGCACCCAAAAAGGGGCTAAACACCTGAGTAGAGGGTTGACGCCGACCATAGGAAGATTCATGCAATGCATGAATCTATCTATGGTGATAGAGCGGTGCCAGGAGAGAGGGGGCGGTGCTCCTGTGCCCTTTGTGGACGCACCGCCACTGCTGGTTGGAGAATAATAGTAAGTAGCATGCTGTTTGGCGATGCAATCACTTTATCTCTTATTAGGCCTATATTTACCAGCAACATTATATTAAGATGTCCATATTTTATATATGACAAAGAACCTGCACAGGAGTGCACACCTATGTAAGAATTCGCTAGTTAAAAAAAATAACTAAAGCTGTCTATAGATGGATCTCAGTTTGGCTGATTTATCAAGAACTGGCCAAATTTCAGTCCGCCTATGGCCTTTCCTGTTCAAGAAGAATAACACTCATAATGTGCAGAGACACATACACATGCCTATTTACAGCATACATATACTGTAGATCTGTCAGTTCAGCAAGATGGTACCTGGCCCCTCCCAGCATGATGTCGCCTTTAGACGGCTAAGACCTGTGTGACAAAATCACGCTGGGAGGGGCCAGGTGCCATCTTGCTGAACTGGCAGATTTACTGCTGTAAAAAGGCACTTGTATTTGTTTCTGTGCATTGTAATTGTCATTACTTTTTACAGTGAGTATAGAAAAGAATGGGGCCCCCCTTTAAAATAATCACATTTTGTTGCTTTTCAGCCTCAAATGAAGAGTGACACAGTTTTTTGTTTTATAGAGCCGTATTTACTCTGTGCAAATTATAACATCCAAGTGAAAGATATAACACCAATATGTCAGAAAAAAAAATCTAAAAACAGAATTGCTGAGTTGCAAAAAGGATCAACCCCCCCCCCCCCCCATCCTAAAAATTACTTGTAAACTGAGTCAGGTGTAGCTAATCACCTCCTCAATGGTGCACAAAGCCATTTGACTTTCAACTGTGATCAGCTATAGTCATTTTGATTAGCTCAGCATGAAAAGAGCTTTCCTGGAGCATCCCAGTCCCTGGTAGTGCAACTGAAGCAAGATATTAACTATGAAGGTATATTGTATGACACAGAACCTTCCTGGATCAGGACATCGCTCCAAACTGGATGAAAGAGCCAAGAGGATACTGGTCAGAGAGGCAACCAAGAGGCCCACAGCAACTCTGTTGCAGGAATTCATGACAAAAAGTGGTCATTGTGTGCATGTGACAACAATATCACAAATTCTCCACAAATGTGGCTTGCATGGAAGGGTTGCAAGAAAAAAGCCACTCCTCAACAAAAGCCACATGTAGTCATGACTGAGCATTGCCAAAACAAACCTTAACCAGTTCCCTCCCGCGATATAGCCAAAAGGCGGCTACAGCACGCCCCCTGCAGCGCACTCTGTGATTGCTGCATCCTTAGGACACAGCTGATCACAGATCGAGGTAAAGGGCCAATCACAGCAGCCCTTTACCACGTTATCAGCTGTGTCCAATGACAGCTGATCGCAGAGTAAACACAAGCTGGTTATTAGCATTCCTTTCCTCATGTTGACAGTTAGGAGAGCCGATAACTGGCTTGTGTTAAAAGGACATCTACACTGATTATCAGAGCACTGATTATCAGTGTCCTGATTATCAGTGCAATCCCAACAGTGCCCCTCCAGTGCAGCCAATCAGTGCCACCTAATAGCACCTCATCAGTGAAGGAGAAAAATCACCTGTTTGCAAAATGTTATAACAAACTGTGAAAAAAAAAATTTTTTCAAAATTTTCAGTCTTATTTTGTTTAGTGAAAAATAACCCCGGTGATGATTAAAAAAACGCTAAAAAACGTTTTTTTTGTATAAAAAGAATGATAAAGATTTAATATGTATACAGTGTAGCATGACTACGCAATTGTCATTCAAAATGTGACAATGCTGAAAATTGGCCTGGGCAGGAAGGAGGTAAAAGTGCCCAGTAGGCAAGTGGTTAAAGATTCTAAGTTGGGGGGGCGTGGCTTGGTAATGACGCTGTGAGGTTGTGTGACAGTGAGCTCCTTGCAGTGTTCGGGGAGGGAGCCTTTTTCAGTGTACAGGCCTCGCAAATCTCTCATGTCAGCGGCAGACAAAGCTCCAGGGACACCTACCGCACACAGAGGACCAGACATCTTTGTTTATCTTTCCTCAGGAATTCTGCAACTCCAATCCCAGCCCCCAGATTCCAAGATGGTGCCACCGTGAAATAACACCGCCGGCTCCACCACACAGAAGAAAGCGGGCAAGGTGATACCAGTCCCTGCTCTTGAAACACAGCACCCTACAGATCGCCCAGACTCCCCGATCTTATCCCCGGATTTTCCTAGGAGTCTCCCTCAACCCTGCAGGATGTCCGTTTCCAGGGACCGAAGTCTGCAGCTGCATGAAAGGAAATCATATCCCTTCTTCCTACCAAGCAGGGCATTTCATAGATGGCAGCCTCAATAGTGAGTATACTCTCTAGAGAAATTCATGACCTTAAGCAACAGAATGACACTGTGGAATCACGGGTTTTCATGGTTGAAACATCATAAAATGCAATGGAATCTAGAGTTGCGGCACTGGAGGAGTCGCATACCAACTATCAACATCGCTTAACTACGTTAGAGCTATAAATTGACGATGGCAAGAACCGCAATCGCAGAAACCATATTAGGCTGTGGGGTTTACCAGAGGCTACTTCTGGGGGTGACCCCAGAACCACAGTCACTGCCATCTTTAATCGCCTGCTGGATAAGTCACCCACGGAGGAGTTAGTTGGATCGGGTGCACAGAGTGCAGGGACACCATGGGCTGGATGCCCCCTTTCCCAGAGATGTTCTTTCTAGGGTCCATTTTTATACTGTCAAAGAGGAAATAATGCGGCAAGCATGGGCCAAGGGCCCTGTGGACCTTGATGTTATAACACTGCAACTTTTTCCAGATCTCTCACGACTTACCCTCGGGATGAGGGGTGTGCTACGTCCATTTCTGGAGGTAATTAGAAATGCGGGGGCCACATACCGATGGGGACACCCATTTCATCTCACAGTCCTAAAGGGAAATGACTTCTTCATTTTGCACTGGCCCGATCAGCTAACGGATCTCTTCACCTTCTTGGGGACCCCGGAGGTCACCATCCCAGACTGGCTGAATTTCCCAACTTCAATTGGTAGCACTCGTCCTGCATCTTCGAGGCCCCAAAGATCTAGGAGACAAAGACAGCAATCCAGAACAAGGGCGGAATCCAGGGACACCCCGACTTCACCTGAGCCTTAACTGGAACTAGCTTTCCGGGGTTGCCTTCGGGTTGTAACAACTGCGGGCACCAAGATCCCAAGAACTGGACAGGTCCTATACAATATTTGTCCTCATAAGACTGAACAGTAGATTGCTGCCCAAAATGGGTGGCCTGCTTTGCTCTGAGCCTCTAGAACATATTTTATGCTATGTTTTCTCCTGTAGATAATACGTTTGATATGTCTTGACCAGTTTTGCCCCGCAGCTGGACAGGGGTTGATTCGCTGCACCCATCCCCACCTCCACTACATCTCAGGTGTGTTTCAAATTCATAGCCACTCAGTTTTCCTATAGGGCCAATACCTTTAGCTGTTCCCTGAGACACTTGCTCTCCACAATTGAGGTCCCAGTCTAGTATTTTTGTCATTGCTCCTCATCTGACAGCACGTCTCCCACTACTTTACAGAGTCCGTCTTCCACTCCCCGCACATAGGCTGTGCTTACTTGCGCTAGGCTTTGCACAGCCAACATCACCCAACATCTTATACATATTTTCTTTTTCTCTCTCTTTTTTCAGTCTTTGGTGCTTATTTCTCCTATCAACTGCTCCCCCCCCCCTCCTCTCCATCCCCTTTCTTTATAGGGAAGTTGGTCTCTCTCTTCTCTTTCTTCTCTTCTACCCTTCCTTGCCTCCTCTTCCCCCCCCCCCCCCTTTTATTTTTTTTGGGTCATAGTCCCAGGTGTGTGCAGGCAGCATGGCACTCTCTGTGAATTCTAACCCCCGTCAGTCAGAGTACAGGTTCGAATTTACCTCCCTAAATGTACACGGCCTGGCCACTCCAGAGAATCGGTGCAGACTTCTCTCTGATCTTAAAAATCTCCGTACCTGGGTGACGTTCTTGCAGGAAACCCACTTCAAACAACAGGCAGTCCCTAGACTTTAGAATCGTGGCTTTCCTATTGCATTCCACAAACCCTCACCTTTGTCGAAGTCCAAGGGTGTCAGTATTTTGATAGAGAAGTTGGTCCTCTGGACCTTTTTGGAGGAATGTGCGGATCCCTAGGGCCAATACTTGCTCCTAAAGGGGAAAATTAGATGACAGTGACCCTGGCTAACGTCTATTATCCAAACTCTGATCACCTTACCTTTTTGAGGTCCCTAGTCCCAATTTTATTGCAGTTCCATGAGGGCTCCTTTCTGTTAGGTGGGAATTTTAATTTCTCCCAGGACCCGTTACTTGATGTCTCGAGGGGGGCGTCTCATTGCTCCTACTCCTATCTTAAAAAACGAAAAGCAGAATTATTTAACCTGGTTGATCCATGGAGAATTATGCACTCGCAAGATAGGGGGCTATACCTATTTTTCTTCGGTACACTGCACATATTCAAGAATTTACAACTTCCTGATTCGGCATAAAGATTTACCTCTTGTAGCCTTCTTCCAAATCAACGTCATATCCTTTTCTGACCGCGCACAGATTCACACGACCTTGCGATGGGAAGCTATATTCCTCATTCCCCCCACTTGGAAGCTCAATGATTCTTTGTCACAAATCCCGGAGGTGTGTTTTAAACTAGACAAGGTACTGTCCGATTTACTTTTCAGAAAACGTTGACCCGTCCTTGAATCCGGCGACCATTTGGGAAGAGCATAAATGCGTGGTGCAGGGAGCGTTGATCCGAATAGGGGCCCAAAAGAATCGGGAACAGTCTCGTCAAATTGATTCATTAATTTCTCAGGTGCACTCTCTCGAGCTACTACACAAATGATCATTGACAGAAGCCCATCTCATGGCCCTCTTAAAGGCCAGGGAAGAACTGAAAGATCTGTATTACCAGAAGACCGCTCAAAGCTTGGCCTAGGCGTTCCTTATTTGAATTTTTGAACAAAGCGGGGTGAATGCTGGCTAGAGCCCTTCGTGGCCCGTGGAAGCGCACCTTCATTCCATATATCACAACCAGATAGGGGACCAAGGTAAATACCTCTAAGGATATGGAATGGGAATTTTGTAATTTTACCAGAAATTGTATAACTTACACCCCACTGAGACCACAGAGACAGTTGCGGCCAGAACAGAGTCAGCTAGTGAATACATCAGAGCTTCTGACATGCCCACATTACCGGGTGGAATAAGAAACTCCAAGGAGTCTGAGATTACAGTTGTGGAAGTCAATGTAGCCTTAGCTCAAACCAAACCTCGGAAGGTGCTGGGGCCTGATGGTTTCATGTTGACTTATGGTATTTGGGTATTATCACCCCTGACTTGGCGCACCTGTATTCTTCCAATTTGCTACCCTTGCTGCAGGGATTAAAAACTGAACTCCAACATTGGCATACCCTGACCTTGACATGGTTTGGGCGGTGCAACGCCTTAAAAATTACACTTCTCCCGTGTGGTGTACATATTCCAAGCTATGCCAATCCGGGTCCCTTTGGTGTTTTTCAAACAGCTTCAAGCGATAGTTAGGGACTTTATTTGGTCCCATAAGTCACCAAGGATAAAAATACAATTATTATCTTTGCCAAAGGTGAAAGGGGGCATTGACCTTCCTAACTTCAAGTATTACAGGGCGGTGCACCTTTGGAAGGTCAACCTTCCGCAATATGGGTCTTTTACCATTACCTACCGCTATGACTCCCGTTATAGGAAATCCTGACTTCATCCCAGATTTACCAACAGAAGGATGAGGAGGTTGGCTCTGCTAGGGAAATATTGTTTAGTGGATATGTGGCCACAGGGTGGGCTCCCTTCTGTGACAGACCTCTCCAGGCTTTCAGATCCACCACTGGATAGTTTGAGCACTAACCAACTTGGACATTTCCTGCAGTTCCTGCAGAAGGCACGCTATATCCCACATGATCTGACTCCCTTTGAATCATTGTGCAGTTTGGGGGAACATTGTCTCTGCTATATGGTTACCTGACAACCCAGACTGATGAACTGACTGACATTTGTTCTCCATTGGGAAGTGGACTTGGATATCCAGTTTACACCATGATAGATGGAAAACATTCTCCTTTTGGCACATAACTCCTCCATAGCGAACCAGTACCAGGAAATCGGGTACAAAATTACAAAATTTTATCCTGATGGTATAGAGTTCCTTATATACTTCACGAGTAAGGATGGGCTCAGGTATGTTTGCAAACAACACGTGCAGAGCCTGCCAGGAAGTCGGCACTGCGGAGCGCTAATCACAAGCAGTGAGACATTGTCCCGATGAGTGACTGCAGAGATCGGGAAATGTCTCACAGCTTTTGATTAGCGCTGTGCAGTGCCGACTTCCTGACGGGCTCTGCACGTGCTGTTTGCGAACACTCCTGAGCTCATCCTTATTCATGAGATGGATAGGGCTTCCCCTGATAAGTGCTGGTGGTGCAATGCAGAAGGTGTTACGATTTTCAATATCTTTTGGTCCTGTCCTACCTTGAGACCTTTTTGGGAGGAGGTAACAACAACTATTAAACACTTGACCTCAGTAGAGTTGAAAGGAAACTCAGCCGCATGTCTTCTACACCTGACAGGACGATGTCTCCGGAAATACAAGAAGACTGCGTTGTGGAGGCAGTCTCAACCACCAACCAGGGTCCTGTGGTACTCTAAAATCAATTATATTCTCTGTATGGAGGAATTGACAGCTACTCTCCATAATACTGAAGAACAATTTTGAGATCAGGGGAGGATCTGGAGACATTTCACTTGCAGGAACTTAACCTGCAGGAAGTGGCCCACTCCGAGTCCCAATTGGACTAAATTTACTTTGCGGGAGTATGAACCATCAGCTTTATTTTGCATCCCCCGCCTCCTTTCTTCTCTTCCTTTGTTTCTGCTAAATTCCTGCTACTTATTATTAATTATAAAATCATACTGAACATAACAATTGGTGGATTTCCAGACAAATGTGTGTTATGTGATAATACTGGTAGACGAACCAACAATGCACAAAGTTAGAAATGCTAGTATAGCTATCTGTTCTTTTTTGTCATTGGATTCACTCATTCTCAGTTGATGAAACATCAATGTTTGATTTCTATGTTACGTGTACCTACGGGCCCCTTAGCGTCACGGTTTATAGATGCTACAGTATATGCAATGTAATACATACACTGTCACCAAATGTTTTCATAAGTCCTGTTTGTTTTTGGTTCTTGATATCTGCTGATTAAGTGTTTCTTTATTTGTGAAAATTACTTGACTTGTTGTATCTGAGATGCTTTGTCATAATAAAAGAATAAAAAAATAAATAAAAAAAAAGATTCTGAGGCTACAAGGAAAAAGGTGTTATGATCCGATGTGGCTAAAGTGTAATTATTTGGCCTCAACACCAAACGATATGTCTGGCAGAAATCCAGCACAGCTCACCATCCAAACAACACCATTCCCACAGTAAAGCATGGAGATGGCAATATCATGTTATAGGGGTGTTTCTCTGCAGCAAGGACTGGGGCACTTGTCAGGATAGAAGGAAAAATGGATAGGCAAAATACCATCAAATTATTGAGGAAAATCTGCTGCCCTCTGCCAGAAAGTTGTCGTTGGCAAGAAGGTTTACCTTCCAATATGACTGTAACTCAAAGTACACAGCAAAAATGACCACACAGTAAAGGTCCTTGCATGGCCTAGTCAGAGCCCAGGCTTAAACCCCATTGAAAATCCATGGACTGACTTGAAGCTTGTAGTCCACAAATGCTTATTATTAAATTAAACTGAACTTGAGCAGTTCATATATTGCAAATTAGACACAAAAGAGAGCAGCTCCTATCTAAGTGCAGCAATGTAAAAACATTTATTTCAAAGTAGATAATTGGTAACTCACAAGATCATAGCTTTGTCAGCATATTGGAATATTATGGAGGTTCATCCACTCATTATGGGAAGGCGGTCGGCTCGCAGGTGGAGAGGCAGCTGGTAGTCTGACTGACGCTGGTGGCTCCCAGAGCTTCCAGACTGTGGCGGCGATGCACGTCACTTCCGGTTGGGAAAGTAGTGGGGAGAAGCGCGTGTTTGGAGCTATTTGGAAATATTGCAAAGTCTAGATGTGCAAACTTAGTAGAGACAAACCCTAAGCCCTTGTACACACAGTTGGAGAATCCGCCGGAATGTGTCCTATCGGACCGTTTTGTCGGATAATCCGATTGTGTGTGGTATGCATCGGACTGTTTCCGTCGGAATATCCGTCGGACCAAATTTTCCAACTTGCTGAAAATATTTTCCGACAAACTGGTCCGATAGGACATACTCCGATCATGTGTAGAGAATTCCGATCGGACAAAGTGCCACTCATGCTCAGATCAAATTCCTACATCAAAGCTATTGGCTACTAGCCTGAACGTAGTCCCATCGTAACGAAATTACGTCATCACGTTCTGAAAGATCGGATTTTCCGACAACTTTGTCCGACCGTGTGTATGCAACAGTTTCGGACAAAATCCGTAGGACAAAATCCAACAGATTTGGTTGTCAGAATGTCCGACTGTTTGTACAAGGGCTAACAGTCTAAAGGCTGTAATTAAAGCAAAAGGTGGTGCAACAAAATACTGACACAAGGGGATGATCCTTTTTACAACTCAGTGATTCTGTTTTAGATTTTTTTTTTATGATGTTGGTGTTTTATCGTTCACTTAGATGTTGTAAGTTGCACTGAGTAAATACAGCTGGATAAAACAAAAAACTGTGCATCTTCATTTCAGGCTGCATAGCAACAAAATGTAATTATTTTAAAGGGGGGTGATTCTTCTCTATACCCACAGTATTTGTTAAAAGGTCACTGGAAATACTACACTATTGGATCTTCTTTGCATATATCTCTTTGAGCTTTTGTTGTGCAAGAGCTGTGGATTATGGCGATGTGACCTGGGTGCTGCTGATTTGTTGCTTATGTGATTAAGAGCACTTCTGACCACTTTGATTGGGGGTCCACCCTATCTGGCTGTGGGTGACATTCTTTGGTGATAATGGTGGAAGATTTGTAAGGTGGCGGCATTTACTAATATCACTAAGATTGAAGGTGAAAGAAAATCACATTTGACTTGTCACCAGAACAGGAATATAGAGGACTTCTTCAATGAGGACACTAGTTCTGGTGAGCCTGCTGACAACCAGGGATTCCCTCGCTTAGTAGCGATTTCCTCTCACTTCCTGTTTTACCTATGGTTCAAGAAGTGAAGGGAAGTCTCCCTATTGGGACAAAGATGGTAAAAATAAAACTGACAAAGGGTTATAACCCTCTCTTACCCTATCCAACTCTTCTGTTTTAATTTAAGGCCTTGAATGTTTACAATCAGACCCAAAAATTATAGCTGAAATTCTCCAGACCTGTCATTGCTTTTCCGCAAGGGAAACTATTCTAAACCTTTCAGCAGGACCCTTACATTACCAGTTTGTGGCTTCACCTTATTGCTCTATTGCATTCTTGTGTCATCCTCATTCTGGAATATTTGTGCACCCTCCTGTTGATGGAAAAGTCTGCACAGGCTGTGTTGTACAACATATCTCTGGCTGTCCAGACATTACAGAGGTTTGTGTGAAGCCTGAACCTTCAGAAATCACTACTGGAACAAACTCATCATTTGGAATATTTGGTGAACTTGTCCTTTAAGGGTGTAATAGAACACTTAAGAGAACCTATCATTTACATTTTTCAATCAACCTGCTATGACGCATCTCAGGTGCATACAAAAATGATGATTGTGCTTCACATGTTTGGTATCGCTGTGAATGCTAGAATGAGGGCCAGAATTCTAGGACCATCATTCATTGTTAACTCTAAACTGACGATCATTTAAAATATCATCTGTGGACATTTTTGGTACCAAACTTTGTTTAGAACCATTAAATACATTCCTATCTCTACCCTCACCCACAAGGTGGCGTTCCTTGTACACACCTCTTCAATGTGAGCATCTAAACTGGCAGCCTTATCTTGCATAATAATAACGTAATGTTGAAGTCCAGTTCTTCCTTCTTGACTAAGTTTGTTTCTGCATTTCACTTCATTTTGGACAATGTTCGACCACCCTTTCATTCAGTTCTAGTTCCTCTGAACAAAATTTTCCTCCATTGCCTGGATTCTATTTCTCTGATGCTGCTCTTTGAGAAAGTCTGGTTTGCTTTTTGACTTTACTGATGTGCCTCTGTGGCTCAGTCTGCTAGGTCTGTGAGCTCTTCTTTGAATTTCAGTATTAGGAAACCGTTTCCTGGATTTCTAAGGCTTCCACTTGGACTTCTGTTCATACTTCCTCTAATGCCTGCTACACACTTTGTATTATTTTTACATTAAACCCAGAGGGCTGAACGGGAAAAAACAACAACGGAGGTTCCCGCTATACTAACTATATGATGATAGTACATCGATCTCCCCATTGAGCTATTGTGTTCTGACGGGAGACTGCCCCCTGTCACAACACACTAGTGAGGGCTTGAAGCCATTCGTGAGAGAACCACCGCTCCAGGTAAGTCCACAAATCCAAGAAAATTTCGCTGCCAGCACTGATTGGATGCTGGTCTTCCAGCATGCCCTTTCAACAGAAGCCAGCTGTTTAGCCAGCTTCTGCTGGACATGCTGGTGTACACATGGGCCGAATGTCGGCCAGTTTCTATAAAACCGTACAGTATTTGACCCGTGTATACCAGGCTTAAGTTTTACCTGGTGGGTGTTTAGGCCTTAGCTGATGTCAGCTTTGGCATAAGTTCTTTCAGGTGGCTCTATGAGCTGCAAGCTATAACCAGTTCCTGTTACATACATTAACATTTGTTTGCTATGTTTCCCTTCCCATTTGTGGACTGTTTTTGGGCGTCCCTAAGGTTTTAGGCTTCCCGTGTCTCTCAGTGGATGAGAAAGAAAATCGATTTTTTTGTCCTGTAATTTGTGTTATTCATGTGCATTTAAGATCTCTGTACTGCTTTGTAAAAATACTGAAGCATGCTGGTGGTTAGAGGGATTCTGTCGAGCTGGCCCTCAGTTTACCAGAGTCCAGTCTGGCAGTAAAGATGTTCTGTGTCCCTCAATGCAATCAAAATTCAAATCAACAAAAAAGGAAAGGATTTCATGGTGTATAGAAAAGGAATATTGTTTTAGCATCAACTGTTGTTTCCTCTACTTTATTTAATAAGCCCAACTGTCCTTTTGAAACAGTTTTGTGTATCCTTTGCAATGTGTATGTAAACATAGCTTAAATATTCTACGTCTCTAAATGTATATGCATGCCTAATATTGGTTGCATAGAAAAAAGTGTTTTGTACTCCCTTAAAAATTGTCTTACTGAATTGTTTGTATTAAAAGATTAGATTGGTATGCTGGTGAGCAAGCATCTTCCTGCTTTAGCTGCCGTTATAAATGGGGAGAGCTACCCTGACTAGGTGGCCAGACATTAAAAACATTTCACCATGCAGCGTAATGAAGTCATATAGGCAGGTTGGCAATGTATCAGGGAGTTAAATGAAATTTTATAGAGTTGCAGCTGTGTAAACTCTGAAGTCATTCTGCACAGGAGTGCTTCTTGATGTAAACACAGATAAGGATATAATGTATTAACAAAGCTTTGGGATTTCTCACTGCTGTTATTGGAGAATAAAAGAACATTTAACGTACGCTGGTAACCTAGGAAGTTAACCTTGTAATGACATATAACATTACTAAACTGGACACTTCCTAATATAAATGAAAGATGCATATGTGAAAATATCTTAGCCCTTCTAGATTCATGTTATGTGTCTACTTCAATTAGTACACCTTCTAAATATTATCCAAAGGCTGATAGTTGCATCCATTGTGTAACCACAGCCTCACTGGGTAAGCTACTAGAACATTTAACATTCAGGCCTCTCTTAAGGTAAAATCTCATATAACATTACATATATGTAGATTAGTGGTCTCTAAACTGCGGCCCTTTGCTCGCCTTTTTCTGGCCCTTGGAGCACATTTCTTCCCACTGATATCAATGGGACATAATACCTGCTACTGACATCAACAACGGGGCACTATTTCTCCCACTGACACCAATGATGGGGCACTATTTCTCCCACTGACACCAATCATGGGACACTTTCCTGACACTTATCATGGGACACTTTTCCTCCCACTGACACCTATCATGGGACACTGTTCCTCCTACTGACACCTATGATGGGGCACTATTCTTTTCACTGACACCAATGATGGGCACTATTCCTGCCACTAACCTCAATGATGGGGCACTATTCCTGCCACTTACACCAATAATGGGCAGTATTGCTCTCATGGACACCAAAAATACATTGTATATTCTCACTGGTCACAGTCCAGACCCACTAATAACTGAAGGACAGTAAACTGGTCCTTTGTTTCAAAAATTTGGAGGCCCCTGATGTAGATATTAGCAATCAAAGCACCATTATGTCTAAAGCATAACTCATTTAAGTTTTATAAAGGATCCCTTTCAAAAAGACCACTCATAACCAGCAGTAAGACCTTTTGAAAATAAAGAACCAGCTGGGACAATTGTATTAATTCTGGAGGTGTATTACTTTGCCATGAAGTAAAAATGTAATTCATGTGGCCATGGTATGACATGCCTAAGCACTTTTAGGTGTAAAGTATGTTAGTCAAAGCAATATAGGATTTGTGTTATTGTGAGAATGCAATAACATTTCCAGTCTATGTACATTGTAAATATAAGGGGCTACTGACTATAAAATTGAATAGAAAAAAATGTTACACAGTTAAATGGAACCTTATCACATAATTATCCAATCGTTTAAGTAGTTAACCTTTACCTAACATTTAAAATGCTCTCCTTTATCTAGGTCGATTGTGTCAGGCAAAGAGAATGATAAGCTTTGCATGTTCTAGCAGAAACATGTCATTTCTTTACTAAAAATAAATATGTATTATATGGGACCATTATGGAATATATATATATAGTTTTTTTCCGACAAGTGATCATGCAGATCTGTAACTTGTACATTCTTCATTGTTCTGTCCATCACATTTGAAATCTTAGTATTGCCTGTCAATATATAGATTTAACAAATGGATGTGTGTGTGTGAAGATTCCTTTAAATGATGTATTATAGTGTCATCTGGAGTTTTGCATAATAATGAACATATGTGCAGCAAGATGTGACTAGTTTCTAGAAACCAGAACATTTATGGTATTGCAAAATCTCACTGATCTCATCATTGGTGTGGAATACCTTGAAGGAAATGTGACATTAGGAAAGGTGGTGAGGTGTGGGAACTGCAACCTTTTTTGTAAAGCAGAGCGTTCGAAATGAGCAATGTGTACCTGTAGTGACCAATCTGCTTTTGGATAAACTGTGTCTTTAAATTATGATTTGATTATTTGTTGTTGGTTATTACATGGTGCTTCTGCCTTATTGATTATTTCTTTGTGTACCTTAACCACTACAATACAGGGCACTTTCGCCCCCTTCCTTCCCAGCCCAATTTTCAGCTTTCATCACTCTCGCACTTTCAATGACAATTGCGCGGTCATGCTACACTGTACCCAAATGAAATTTTTATCATTTTGTTTGCACAAATAGAGCTTTATTTTGGTGGTATTTATTCACAACTCCGTTTTTTTTTTTTTTTTGCGATATAAGCACAAAAAAAGCGGAAATTTGGAAAAAAAACAATATTTTCTTTTTTCTATTTTAAAAGAAATCCAATAAAATCAGATTTTGTCATAAATTTAAGCCAAAATGTATTCTGCTACTTGTTTTTGGTAAAAAAAATTCCGTTAAGTGTATAATTGGTTTGTGTGATCACGGACATATGTACGCAAATGATCATGTACAGATGTGTGCAGATAATCATTAGGACATGTGATTTTAGTGGTACATATGTGGGGGACATGTGTTTTTTTTATTTGGGGACATGTGTGTTTTGGGGACATGTGTGGTGACATGTGTATTGTGGTGACATGTGTGTTTGCACTGTGTGGTGATGTGTGTATTACACTAGACTGGTGATCAGTGAGTAAAAAGCTGTAAAAGCAGCTCATACTCACTGATCACCAGCCGGCTGCAGCGATCTGCTCTCCTCTCCTCAGCGATGACTTCTGTGTGAGGAAAGGAGGAGCCGATTGCCTAGCAACCGGCTGTTTGTTTACATCACATGACGGCCGTGATTGGACACAGCCATCATGTGATCAGGAGGGCCAATCACAGAGACCTCCTGCCGATCCGAGATGTGCCGTGTCCGGGTGACACGAGCACATCAGGATAGCGCCGCTGCGCAGGCACGATCCCCCTCCTTCTGAAGGATGCTCCCCAACGTCCTATCAGAAGTAGAGAGCTCCCACCCGGCCGTATATGTACATTGGCCGGGTGGGAAGTGGTTAACCACTTGAGCCCCCGAAGGATTTACCCCCTTCCTGACCAGAGCACTTTTTGTGGTTCGGCACTGCATCAATTTAACTGACGATTGCGCGGTCGTGCAATGTTGTACCCAGACAAAATTGACGTCCTTTTTTTCCCACAAATAGAGCTTTCTTTTGGTGGTATTTGATCACCTCTGCGCTTTAAACAAAAAAAATAGAGCGACAATTAAAAAAAAAAAAATATTTTTAATTTTTGCTATAATAAATATACCCCAAAAATATATAAAAAAATTTAAATATAAAAAAATTTCCTCAATTTAGGCTGGTATGTATTGTTCTACTTTTATTATATTAATTATTATTAATTTATTTTTTGTTTTTATTAGTAATGGTGGCGCTCTGCGATTTTTATCGGGGCTGTGACATTATGGCAGACACATCGGACATTTTTGACACTATTTTGGGACCATTGTCATTTATACAGCGTCAGTGCTATAAAAATGCATTGATTACTGTGTAAATGACACTAGAAGGTGTTAACCACTAGGGGGCAATGAAGGGGTTAAGTGTGTCCTAGGGAGTGATTATAACTGTGGGGGGGAAGGGTCTACAACACACATGACAGTGATCACTGCTCTCGATGACAGAGAGCAGTGATCTCTGTCCTGTCACTAGGCAGAACGGGGAAATGCTTTATTTACAAAAGCATCTCCCTGTTCAACTTCTCCATGAGCACCGCTTCTTAAAGGGGACATACCTGTATGCCCTTTTGCCCACCAGTGCCATTCTGCCAACGTATATCGGTGTACGCTAGCCGGGAAGTGGTTAAAGCAGTTGTAAACCTGTAATAATACAAAATACAGTGCTGCACTACTAATCCTCAAAACGATATAATCAACAAATATTATGTATATTCCAAAATAAATGTGTATCATCCAAAAAAGAACAGCGTGAATATATGTCTCAAAAGTTCATGCATAAAGTAACTGAAGAAAATCCAGCCGCATTCCACCCCAAGTGCAGATAAAGGAAAGTGCTCTTCACCAGCGGTATCACAAGCCGCTCACCTCATAGACGAGTAAAATCAGCAGTTGTCCCCTCTGGGGATAATCAAGACACCCGGTACACTCAGGACTCAAAGATCTCCTTAGGCAGACTCCTTAATGGGTTCCAAAGACCCGATCATCTTACTCATCAGCTATAAATATGCAAGAAAAAGGCAACATATGGTGCTCTTTGATTGATGAAACAAATTTAATGGTAAAAAAGTAATGGATACACTCACAAGGATAGCACAATAAGGTTGTGCAAGCTGCAAAGCCTTGAAATCACAAGATGGCCACGGTGTGATGACACAACGTGGCCATCTTGTGATTTCAAGGCTTACCTTTATCTACAGTTGGGGTGGAATGCGGCTGGATTTTCTTTAATCAGTAACTTTATGCATGAACTTTTGAGACATATATTCACACTGTTCTTTTTTGGATGATACACATTTATTTTGGAATATACACAATTTTTGTTGCTTATTTTGTTTTGTGGCTTAGTAGCGCAGCACTGAATTTTGTATTATTGGTTTAGAGGTGAAAGTGGAATCACTTAAAGTGACAGAAGCTTACAATCACATATTTATATATTCACATTATTGCGCCGATTGATTTTTATTCAGGTTGTAAACCTGTGCCCGTCACTTGAAACACCTGAGATTAATATTTGGGAGGAGTGTATGCGTACTTTCGGCAATATGGTGTCATTTTCCGCATTTGGCTAATAAAAGGTATATGTTCCTAATAACTTTTTAAGTAATTGGGGGGGGGGGGGCATATTTTAATGCTTTGTTTCTTTTTAGAGCTTTCATAACCTGTGTGCAGACCACTTGTTAGTATCAAAATATAGCCTCATTTATCTCTAATGATAGAACATGTAGATGCTAATATACTTGTCTGAGCTATTTTCATCAAGCAATTCTGTCTATGTATCCCCTTGGCAACGTGTGTGCAGAGTTTACAACTCAAAGCAGCATATTGGCATCAGCTATGCAGTCCACTGAAACAGCTGCTGTGCAGTTGAGATGTTTTAGCATGCCACTGCACATGGCTGAGTTGTGCAAATAGTTAATGCTAAATAACTTGGCATATGCAGTCTGTCTTGTTTTAAGAAATGGCACAGGGCTGGAAAAATCTATTCATTTTCTATACGACATATAGCAACTTCCACGCCTCTGAAAGGCTATTTCATGCTGCAGTTCAAATTTGAATTTTACATTACCTAGGTAACTTGCTTATTTTGCATTGTATCTTCTTTTGACTACTAGACGCGCTTCCTTGACATAAAACATTGTTTTATTATACCTTAAAATTGTTGAGCTTCCTTAGGTTATGAAAATGTTTTGGTTCCAGGTCTATTGAGTCATGATGGTTAGGGAAGGCCCAGGATTATCAAAATTACATGAAAGGAAACAGGAAACGTTATTGCTTGGTACATATTAGACATGTTATTATTTGATTATTTTATTATTTTACAGGATTTTAATAGCACTAACAGTTGGCACTGCACTTTATAAGATAAAGGAAGAGACAGTACATTTATAATAAAATTTAAGACCAGAGGGTTAGAAGGGCCCTTCTCGTGACAGATAAAAGACAAGTGATACAACATGTAATAACTCTGAGGGATAAGCAGATGAGGAAAGTAATATTCCAGTTGTCTGGTAGAGGCTGGATGAGCTTCACTGAAAAGATGAGTAGGTGACAACTGTACAAATGCTTGCTTACCGCTTTTATAAACCTGCACAGACCATGAACTGCCCAGATCTCACCACTGAGATTTTATTGCAGGCCTTGTAAAGGTTCTTTGGGGGGACACTTTCATTTCCAATTAAGTGAGTCTTAGATTTTCATTTGTGTTAGGGATAGCAAGAGTATTAGGCCTCATTCGGATGGGCATTGGCACCAGTAATTGCTTGCAGGAGGCATTTATTTTTGCATCTGCCCCAAGCTGCACGCAGGTAGTCTATGGAAGTGGATGCAAATGCAGGGGCTGCACAGATTTATTTGTATGTTGAAATTGGACAGCCATGCAGGAGTAAACAGCGTTCATTCACGAGCCCTGCAGCTGCTCCTGTATGGCTGTCAAATTTTGAGACGCATCCGTGTCCATTCAACTGCTGTGTCTGAATAATAGAAAAACATCTCTTTTTTTTTTGTATGTATTCTTAATTTTCAATAAATCTTCAACAAAAATATGCATATATGCCTGTTAAAAATACAATGCAAACCATAGTTGGAACTCTTCCACCTGAGAACTCCCTGCCTCACCAAATCCTAATTTAAACTGACTAACCATGTGCTGCTGGCAGCCAAACAAATTATCCGGAAAGCCTGGAAGAAGCAATTTGTATGTTCCCAGACATTAGACAGCACATGCGCATTTTTCGTCAATAGAGAGATCACCAGTATTCTGACTGACACCCACAAAAATTTCTCTGGGTGAGGAACCTGTGGATTTAATACGCTTATACAACCCTCCAAAGCAAAAGTTTAACCATACTATAACTCCTCAATTCAGAAGCCTTCCTTCCCCCATATATCCCCACTTCCTTGTTATCTTTTACTCTATTCTTCCTTTTCACCCCATCTGTAATTTCATCTGTGTTATCAAACTGTTACTCATTTCATTTATACTCCTAATTCAAATTAATTATCCATTAAACTGTTAATCTAGTCAGAAGATTAGCTTCTCCATATACTTGCTTACACTTTAGAGGCAATACAGTTTTATTCTGACCATACATGGATTTGTATTTACGATCTGGTAGTAGGCTCATTGGTCTTTGCTGAACTGGCTGATTTTCCATCCATCTATGGCCAGCTTCAGTAAGCTCAGACTTTGTGGAACAATCATTGAGCTTTTCGGTCTAATACTTTCATATTGTTTGCCAGGCACAGTTGAATTGAACACTTGATTTATTTTAAAACCTAATAAAAAATGTAATGAAAGTGAATAATGCAATGCAAATACACACAATGCATATACACACAATGCATATGTATGAGTGCAAAAGGACCAGAAACCAATTATGTACCAAAATATTTAGTACATGTAAATAACCTTTTGGTGACCTGAGAATTCCCCTAAAATTACATATAAAACAGTGGTTGTAGAGATTTGATGGAAGCCCATAAAATGTTGCAAAAGTCTGAACTTATGAGTCTGGTAGCTTAATCACATCCAGTTATAAAAGGCAATAGCCACAATTCAAAGTAGCGTAAGCCATAAATAAATGCTGCAATGGAGGTGGCCAGACTGTTTCATGTTTCATGTTTAATATCTTTGCATGATTGGTATTCCCCTCCACTTTCTTTCATGGTGATCACAAATGGTCTTCTTGCAATCATCACAGACAATAGTAGTAAAACATTCCCAACCTCATCCAAAATTAGAAAAAAGTCTTGGCTAGATTTCCTTCTAAAAATCTATCTTTATCTAAGTATTTTTATAGACTATTCTTTACCATATTTCACACCAAAGTCCGCAAGGACCTCTGGCATGCACTATTGCTTAATAAACTGGATCAAGTAGATCGATTCCAGCAGAAACTGGCAGACTTTATAGTATTGGCTGCCAAGGTCATTCCATACAAAGAGTTTACCTTAAGCATAGGATAAGTAGGTTTCCAGTCAATGAGCAACTGTTCAGCATTCTCACAGCGTCTTAAGATGAATGTATGAGGATTGGAACACCCTGACTAGCCAATAACCTTCCCTCTTTAGATCACACAATAGCAAAACTGGTTGACTGCCTCACAGGCTCATTAGGAGCTGCCACGTACCCATGCTTCCTCCCCTTGTTCCCCCATCCTTCCCTACCAACAACTCTGCTCTTGGGTTACCCCCTTTCTTTTACTCTTTATATACCTACATTCACTGGGACATTCTTCAATCCTCTTTATCTTTTCTACCAGCTCCCAGACAATCTAGGATCTAGGGCAGCTCAGCTTGTTTTGTTACCAAAATCATTTATATTACTCCCAAATACTATGTAATGTTCTGTAAAGCTGGCCATACTCTAGTAGGCTGGAATGAATGCACTTTTCTGAATGAAAACCACATTTACTGTCATATTTTGGAGAAAAAATTTACATCCTACACCTTCACTATGATCAAAGACAAACTTTGAATTGACCTCTGGAAGGTGAGAGCTGCTGGTGGAGCAAAGGAGTGTCAGTTCTGTGTGCGAGTTGTGACTTCAGAACTCAGTGTTTCAGTTGCACTGGTTGGATGGAATATATAGAGCAACGCCCCCCCAAATCTCTTACATGTCTACATACACATGTAATTGCATGATGGACAGCGTTCTCCTGATCCTCTGAGGATGTTAATTTATGACAAAATGCATAGGGTGGGACTAAGACAAGGTGACATCATCGAGTATGTCGACTTTGCCGATCTGAGCCACAGTTTGCTTCTCCTTGGTTACTAACACACTCTAAGATAGTTACAGCAAAACGTTTATTTCCTTTTGGGATAAAGGTTTTGCATAAATGCTGACTATTGTAAACACCCATGCCATTTTTAAATCATTTTTCCCAACCATCTGCAACTTCAGCTTTGTCTGGACAGTTTGATCTATTAAAGTAATTTGAAAAAAGACCTACTGGCTGGATTGGCAGGTGAAAATTAAAGAAAAAAAAAAGCTTAAACTGTTTGTAAACAATCACTTTGTAAAACAACCCATTCAATTTAATATGGAAATGAAAGACCAAACATTTTTGTATAGAATAGATAGATACAAAAAACATAAGTGTTATAGGTGATCACATCCCCTCTGCTCTCAGCTGCATAAGAGCTGGGGGGAGGAGAAGCAGGAGTGCACTGATCATCTCAGTGAAAGGCTGTGTTGGGGAGGGGCGTGTCAGGACAATTCTGATCATTGGAGGAGAGAAAACTGATTTCCCAGCATAGCTAAGAAAGAACTGACTACAGTGTGTTCTGCTTAGTGTGGTCAGTTGTTAAAAGGAAAGCAGAGGGACTGGCAGGAACCCCAGTGATTTCACATAATGGAGGCAATACAAAGAGAACAGGATACGTTCTCCTACAGTGAGGGGAAAAAAGTATTTTAACCCCTGATTTTGCAAGTTTACCCAGTGATCAGTCTATAATTTTAATGTTAGTTTTATTTTATCAGTGAGAGACAGAATAACAACAAATATATCCAGAAAAACACATTTCAAAAAAGTTATAGATTGATTTGCATTTTAATGAGTGAAATAAATATTGGCAAAACCCTTGTTGGCAATCACAGGTCAGACATTTCTTTGTAGTTTGCCACCAGGCTTGCACACATCTCAGGAGGGATTTTGTCCCACTCTTCTTTGCAGATCCTCCCCAAGTCATTAAGGTTTCGAGGGTGACATTTGTCAACTCAAACTTTCAGCTCTCTCCACATGTTTTCTATGGGATTAAGGTCTGGAGACTGGCTAGGCCACTCCAGGACCTTAATGTGCTTCTTCTTGGGCCACTCCTTTGTTGCCTTGGCTGTGTGTTTTGGGTTATTGTCATGCTGGGATACTCACCCCCGACCCATTTTCCATGCCCTGGCTGAGGGAAGGAAATTCTCCCCCAAGATTTGACGGTACATGGCCCTGTCCATCATCCCTTTGATGCAGTGAAGTTGTCCTGTCCTCTTAGCAGAAAAAAAACCCAAAACATAATGTTTGCACCTTCATGTTTGACGGTGGGGATGGTGTTCTTGGGGGTCATTGGCAGCATTCCTCCTCCTCCAAACACGGTAAGTTGGGTTGACGCCAAGGAGCTAGATTTTGGTCTCATCTGACCACCACACTTTCACCCAGTTCTCCTCTAAATCATTCATATGTTCATTAGAAAACTTCAGACGGGCCTGTACATGTGCTTTCTTGAGCAGAGGGACCTTGTGGGCGCTGCAGGATTTCAGTCCTTCATGGCGTAGTGTGTTACCAATTGTTTTCTTCATGTCTAGATGTCCTTGGTAAAAAGACTGACACTTTCCAAAGAAACTTCAGGGTCATGAATGTTTTGTATTGCAGTAAAAGTCTTTATAGGCTCAGTGGATTTCAATTTATTTGTTTGAGAACAGTATATAAAGTGTATCAAATCATAAAAGCAACTTTATGAAAGCTGGAGAAAAAAAATTCTTTTGCTTATAACGTCTAGATTTTAAAGATGAAACCCTGTTTCTATGTACAAAAAGATTCACTTTCTACAGCATTTATAGAACAGTTGCAGGTTTAAAAATGTTCACATGATAATGCTTGCTTGTTTTAAAGTTTAAATAAAGCTTTTTAATGTAATATTTAATGTAATGGTTAAATAAAGCTTGCTTTGATCTGTTTTTGTATACGTCGATGGAAAATTGACTTCCTTATGAACAAGCCACAGTAGAAGTGTTGGTTTTGTTTTTCAGGAAATGGCAGAAATGAAACAGGTCTTATTTAGCCTCCATAATAAGCATCAAGTGGAAGTTGTACCATGTTCAAAAGCACATGAGAGGAAACTGGCAACTAAACTGAAATCCGGATCTCCTGAGCAACTTCACCAGGAAGACAATGCCTATCTACCTCAGCCTACTTTGTTTGTAAGTGTTTCATCCTTATGTTTAAAGCTGTTTGTAGTTAATCGTAAACTGCCATTTGTTACAGGTGACAGTTTTTATGACAGCCATAAAATTGTGGATTGTGAATTCTCTGTTTATCTACAATTTTTATGGCTTTATTTGAAGTTTTAATTTCCACTGTGCCTGACACTTGTGTTTGCTGTTTTTTCATGTTGACATTGATGTTGATTATTTCAAAGTTAAGTGTCTATTAACCCGCAGAAAGTTAGTAACCATTTCTGAAATACAGTTACTTGTAGAGAGATGTCACCACTCCAAGCCTGTATGAAAATCCCTTGCTTCTGCAACACGGAGAGCTAACCAAAGAGTGTCCAACCATGCTCTATAAACATAACGTTTTACTAAACCCACAACTGTATGTATATGCAGAATAGCATGCTTGTTATACTTACTGTGAAATGTAAGGGGTTAAAGCCTCTGTATTGTGTAAAAAAGCTCTGTATGGATGGATCCTCCTCCTGCAGGGTCGCTTTTGGCAAGGCCCGATAAGACACAGTGAGGGCAGTACTGCTGCACATGCTCAGTTTGATCTCTATTGCTGGAGAGAATATTTCTTTGTTGAGCTGAGCTTTTCAGGTCACATTATATTGAAAGCACACATTTGGGTGTGTACAGTGCCTTGAAAAAGTATTCATATCCCTTGACATTTTCCACGTTTTGTCATGTTACAACCAAAAACCTAAACGGATGTTATTGGGATTTTATGTGATAGACCAACACAAAGTGGCACATAATTGTGAAGAGGAAGGAAAATGATAAATGGTTTTCAAAATGTTTTACAAATAAATATCTGAAAAGTGTGGCGTGCATTTGTATTCAGCCCCCCTGAGTCAATACTTTGTAGAACCACCTTTCGCTGTAATTACAGCTGCAAGTCTGGGTATGTCTCTTTGCACATCTAGAGTGACATTTTTGACCATTCTTCTTTGAAAAATAGTTCAAGCTCCGTCAGATTGGATGAAGAGCTTCTGTAAACAGCAATTTTCAAGTTTTGACGCAGATTCTCAATTGGACTTAGATCTGGACTGGGCCATTCTAACACATGAATATGCTTTGATCTAAACCATGCCATTGTAGCTCTGGCTGTATGTTTAGGGTTGTTGTCCTGTTGGAAGGCTCACCTTCCAACAGGTTTCTTCTAAGATTGCCCTGTTATTGGCTCCATCCATCTTCCCATCAACTATGACCAGCTTCCATGTCCCTGCTGAAGAAAAGCATCCCCACAACATGATACTGCGACCACCATGTTCAGTTTTTCTCCACACATAATGTTTTGCTTTTAGGCCAAAACAGTTCCATTTTGGTCTCCTCTGACCAGAGCACCTTCTTCCACATGTTTGTTGTGTCCCCCACATGGCTTCTCACAAACTGCAAACAGGACTTCTTATGGCTTTCTTTCAACAATGGCTTTCTTCTTGCTACTCTTCCATAAAGGCCAGATTTGTAGAGTACACCACTAATAGTTTTCCTATGGACAGATTCTTCCACCTGAGCTGTGGATCTGTGCAGCTCCTCCAGAGTTACCATGGGACTCTTGGCTGCTTCTCTGATTAACGCTGCCTTTGCCCAGCCTGTCAGTTTAGGTGGATGGCCATGTCTTGGTAGATTTGCAGTTGTGCCATACTCAATCCATCATCCAAAAATGGAAAGAACAGTGCTTTGTGAGATGTTCAAAGCTTGGGATATTTTTTATAACCTAACCCTGCTTTAAACTTCTCCTCAACTTTATCCCTGAACCTGCCTTGTGTGTTCTCTCACAAACCTCTGAGGGCTTCACAGAACAGATGTTTTTATAGTGAGATTAAATTAAACACAGGTGGACTCTATTTTCTAATTGGGTGACTTCTGATTTTAGTTAGTAAAGGGGGCTGAATACAAATGCATGCCACACATTTCAAATATTTATTTGTAAAAAAAATTGAAAACCATTCCAGTTCACAATTATGTGCCACTTTGTGTTGGTCTATCACATAAAATCCCAATAAAATACATTAACATTTTTGGTTGCAACATGACAAAATGTGAAAGATTTCAAAGGGTATTAATACTTTTTCAAGTGACTGTATACAGATCCTAAATAACAGCCCAGTCCCTCCCTCCTCCATGCCCAGTAACTAAAAAAGAGCATAGTGGGTGGGATGTCACATCTTGATTGATGGATTATCCGCCCTCCCGTAATGGCATGAGGACACAGGCTATAGTGGAAATCTCTTCCTACCTGAACACTCAGGCAGACCCTGCAGTTTATCACATGACCGTGGTATACAGATAAGCCAAAAAGGTGTATAGTGGCAGTATTTTAATGTAAAAAGAAGATTTATAAGCTGTGGGCACTGGGGGGGGGGGGGTATTTTCATATTACTGGGTTTAGTTGCACTTTAATACTGATGTGTCAGATCATATTCAACTTTATTAAGCCTGGACTAAGCATTACAGTAGACCCACCTAGAACCTCTCCTCTCTAGTGTTTCATGCGGTATGGGCTTGATCACAGGGATCTGTGATCAAGCCCATTTTGGGTAAAACATTAGGGAGAGTGATCCTAGTTGGGCCTGCAGTTTGCTTTATCCAGGTTTAATAAAGTTTAATGTCATCTGACATCCTCAGTGTGTAATTTCCTGCTTTCCTACTGTTACTTAGGCCATTAGTTGAAGCAAACCATGGCAGTTCTGAGCATATAAAATGCAAGAGATGCATGAAGTAAACTTTATATGCAAAATGTTGCCACTTCATGCAAACTTCTTTAAAGGCAAAAGTTGCCTGTCTATTTTTTGACAATCTGCCTTCAGTACTTTGAGTCCTGTCCTAAAACAAGTAGGGATATCAAAAAAAGTAATTTGCATGTGTGTTCTCTTCTGGTACAAACTTTTCAAACAGAAACATCATCAAGACAGCCAGATAACTAGCATTTGCAGAAAGAAAAGTCAGCAGCAGCAGCTTCCATGTTTCTAGAAGTTCTCTTAAAGGCAAAACTAGCGACAAAAGGCATAGAGCACAGTTGACGCATGTATTTGTTTATCCACGTATTTACCAAAGAATTTGTGTTTCTGTGTAGCCAGTCTTGTGATTTACACGAATTTTCCACATTGACCTGCCAGAAAGGTGACACACATAGATCCTGAATAAATAATTTACTCTTCCTTGTTGTCAGAGTTGTATAGTCCTCTGTGTTGCAATAGCCAACAACAGACAGGATTAGTATTGGAGTGATGCAAGTTGTCAGATAGATGGGCAGAACAACAGCAGACCACCAGAGGCAGTACCAAACTGAGAGGCACAACCATACTCACAGGCCAGGGGTCCAGACAGGCAGCTGGGTAATTTGAAGTATAGGCCAAGGTTAGAATTCTGTAAGCATAGCAAATGCAGTAAATGACATGACAAAGACCAACTTAATTTCTTGATTCGGTACTGGGTGGAAGTTCAGCGTTCCTTTTATGCGTAGTTAATGAGGTGTCAGCTATAATGTGGTCGTTCTGCAGTGCATTGTAGTGACCACCAGGTGGCTATGGTTCAAGACTGGTTGCTGCACTTATCGAGCAATGTCGCTTCCTATGTCAACTCTCCACCTGCAGCCTTCTCATTAGAGAGTAAATCTGCATTATCCAGTCTGTCCAGTGGTTACCTAGGAAGTCGTAAAACTGACCCAGGAATTGCAGTGATGGTGCAGGATGTAGCAGAGGGTTCTTACTGACTAGCAAAGGTGTGTTTATTGCAAGAGTAGCTGGCTTTCTCATATCAGCCAAGATTAGGAATAACTATTGCCTATTTTATTTTTTTTTTAAAACCACGTTTTCAGTTATCCCTGTACACTCAGTTAAAGCATTCATTCTTCTCATTAGGAAGTGTTGAAATTGTGCACATAGCCATGCTGTTTATCTACAGCACTTTGCAGTTAACAGTGGAAAGGTTGCATAAATACAGAATCACATGTCTTTCAAACGGAATTGGTTTTCAATTGGGGATGATGGATTCATACACCTGTACATGTGAAAGGAAACTTGAGTGAATTAAATGCGGTACACAAAGTTTAATACATGACTCCTCTGCCTTGCAAAATCAAATCCTTTATAAATGTCAGTAAGGTGGAGTTTCAACAAGGTGCAGGAAAAAGTCTGCAAAAAAAAATGGGGGAAGGTATATGTTTTGTTTAAACACCTTTTGAGCAATAGGCCTATATGCCATGGCACTAGAATATTTTTAAAGACATATTCCACTTTTTTAAAACAAATTAATAAATGCATATTAATGACATTTACAGTTTTTTTTATTTTTTATTTTTTTTTTTTTTTAGCTTGATTTATGGATAAGAGAAAGGAAAAGTATTTCAAAAGTAACTCTTTAATGATCATTATGTAATTTTTTTTTATCATAAAAATCACATTCCATAAATGGGCAAAAAATTTATGACTTTTCTGTGCCTCTTTTTTTACAGACAAAAAAAGAAGCACCAGAGTGGTACAAACGACTGAAGAAGACAACCTAGTAATATCAGTTGTAATAATTAATTTCTCAGCGTTTTAAATGGTTCAATTGTGTAAAAATGTACTCATGTTAAATAGTTTTGACAGCGTGCAATAAACAATATACTATTGTCATATTTTTTATATAATTACAGTACTTTGGAAAAAAGGCTTTTAAATAACTTTTATTTTGTAGTACTTTGAAATCGCATTAAAAAAAGACCAGTACTCATGTAGAGTGATTATTGTGTTATGCCAAATGATTAAGGTGAATCTGACCAGGAATTGTAGTGCGTTGTTAAATACATATAAAATGAGCTGCAGTGCATGTCCATCTGCAATGTGCATTGGGGTGCTGTTCTAATTTGGCACTTCATCGCATGTAACATGTGTTTCTGTGCATTGCACTAAAGCATGCGCTAACCGCAACAAGATGGTATAGCTGGTGCAAGAAAAGTCAGTGATAGCTTCTATTAAAATATTCAAATAGTTTAATGTCATAAGTCTGGGTACAGGTGCGATTTTAAGTACACCAGCACCAATCAGTTCAGACTACTTGTTTATATGGACCAGTGATTCTAGGTAGTAACACGAGAATCAGGATGATGGGCCTTACTATCTAAAGGGTTAGTTCACCATTATAAAATTTACAATGCAGTCAAGGGGCCCCAGTAGTTTCCAAATAATTGTACGCTGTTGAGAAAATGAGCTTTGTTTTTTTTGTATAATCAGTATTTATTGCAATATAACAGAAACAGAGACATGAAATATAGGACAAGTTCAACATCACTTTCAAGTGCAAGACCCCTCGGCCACAGAAAAGCCGCCCAAGGGTCAGTTTAACAGCATATAGGTTAAACAAGCAAACATACAGAAGGAGAGAGGTTACTAAGTCAGGGAGAATGTTGTGGGCGTACTTATAGTAAGTAGACCGGTGATGGGCGATTAGTTGCAAGGGCGATAACAATTTAATAGGCATTGGGACTGCTCTGGCACGAGGAATTATCTGAAGTGTGGACATCATCCCGTTGCTGGGGTAGAGGGGGGGGCCTAATGGCTTCCAGCTAGCCGCCCTCCACCACCCGCGTATCCCGGGATTCCCATCAGCCCCACAGAGAGTCGGCCAGAACTTCCCACTTTCTAAGTACAGAAAATCCCGCCCGGAAGCGTCGGGATTAGAGAAAGGGTCTCAGTCCACCCTCTACTGGCTCCGGTGTATCAGACTCCCACGACATTCAAATCAAAGAAAGGCTGAGGTGTAAGAAAAGAAGAAGGGGAGGAGGAGAGGAAGGAAAGAGAACAGAGGTTATAAAGAAAAAACAACTGCGTAAGCAGCGGAATAGGGGAGGGGTATACAGAAGAGGTAGAAAGAGGGGGAAGGGAGGTAAGAAGGAAATGAGGTATAGTAGGTCAAATTACCTGAGTATAAGTTCCAATCGTCTGCCTTGTCCGCACCGGGCGCACCACTCCTGAGCGTAAAGTTCTGTAAACAATATTCTCCTGCTAAGAGCCCCTAGGGGGAGATCCAGTCCCCCCATTAGCCCCAGCCATCCGGAGAGTTTAAAGGGTAGGGTCTGCCAACTCTAGTAGAGCAATGTCTAAGCTTGAGGGTACCTGGTTAGGGTCCGATGTATATGCCGACCAAGGTCGCCAGATATCATGAAATCGGTCTTCAAGGCCCTTGCAGGTTGCAACCCAATTCTCCGCTTCTCTCCCCGCATTCACTCCCCTGCACCACTCATCTCGAGTGGGAATACCAGGCCTTTTCCAATATATCGGAATCAGGCGTTTTGCTGCATTCAATAAATGTGCCAGCACAGTATTTTTATATACACTAAGCGGTACCGGGGGAACCTGCAGAAGGAAGTGCAGCGGCAAGAGGGAGACCTCTATCCCTGTCACTATTTTTACTTGGCCCTGAATGTCTTCCCAAAAGGGTCGGATTAGGGGGCAATCCCACCATATATGCATTAGGGTCCCTCGGTGCCCACACCCCCTCCAACAGAGCTCCGATATAGAGGGGTATATACAGGCCAAATCTGCTGGCACCCGATACCAACGCGCCAGCAGTTTAAAGTTGGTCTTCTGTGTTTTGGAGTCTCTGGGGGACGAATGGGTGAGGGAATAGAGGTGCGATAACTTCGTCTCTGTAAACGTTGTCCCTATGTCGGTCTCCCATCGCCTGATATAGGCAGGGGTGGCCAGGGGGCCAGCCGAATCCAACAGCCGGTATAACTCAGAAACCAGGTGTGGAGTCGGCTCCTCCGCAATGAAAATACGTTCAAATGGGGTGAGGGACAGGGGGTCCCTAATAGTATGACCATGTACCTGGAAAAAGTGGTGTAGTTGTCTGTATCTCCAGAAATTCATTCGTGAGCCTCGACTACCTACGGGCAGGGCTTCGTACGGCATAAGACCGCCATCCCTCATGGGTTTCCCACAACTAGCGTTCCTATCATCTGCCCAAGTCTCAAAAAACGCCACCTGTTCCCCCGGGGGGAACCACAAGAAGCCACCCAGTGAGGCCAACGGGAACATAGGGGGAGCCAGCTTTAGGAGTGGGTTAATCCTGTCCCAAACCGAAAACACATGGATCGTCAAAGGGGAGGTCGTCCCCGCAAAGCCCCTATATTCCGGGGCAGCCAGGGCGCGTAAGGTTCCTACCCGCTAACCATTTCTCTAGTGGGACCCATAGCTTCGTTCGAGAGTGGAAACGCCAGTCAAAAATCTTCTGGAGAGCTATAGCATGATAATATTGTCTGATGTTTGGGACACCTAGGCCACCCCTTCTCTTCGAACGACGTATCACCCGTAGAGCAATCCTAGGTTTACGAGCGTTCCAAATAATGCAAGACATCATACTATGTAAGCGGTCGAAAAAGCTCTTGGGTAAGGGGATCGGGATCATCTGTAAGTAGAAGAGTATACAGGGTAAAACGTTCATCTTTATAATGCTCACCCGACCAAACCATGTAAACGCCATCCCCGTCCATTGTAAGAGGTCTCTCTTGATCGCATCCAATAAAGGTGGGTAATTAGCCAGGTATATAGTATCAAAGCGGTCTGTTAAGTGCACCCCCAAGTATCGCAGGGCCGACGTAGTCCATACAAAGGGAAAAGCTGCCTTAAGGGTCGCTGCCAGGTGAGGGGCTAATTGGATGGGGAGTACTTCAGACTTTGAAAAATGTATCTTAAAGTTGGACAATGACCCGAACAGTTTCAGTTCCCTCATCAGATTTAGCAACGAGAGCAGGGGGTCCGTAAGGTGAAACAGCACATCATCAGCATAGGCCGAAAGTTTGTGTTCTGTATTACCAACTTGGAGGCCCTTGATATCAGGGCTAGCCCTCACCGTGCAGAGAAAAGGCTCCAGCACTAGGGCAAACAAAAGGGGTGAAAGAGGACATCCCTGCCTCGTGCCGTTTCTAATAAAGAACCGGCCGATAAAGTCCCATTCACCTTGACCTAAACACAAGGTGTGGAATATAGGGCCGCGATCGTAGTCAACATCCGTGGGCCTAGTTGTATTGAGCGAAGCACCTCTGTCAGGTAGGACCAGTCTATGCGGTCGAAGGCCTTTTCTGCGTCTGTGGACAAAACAATATACGGTTGCAGGACTGGTTGGGAGCGGGCCCAATGAATAAGATGGACCGCTCGAAGGGAATTATCCCTGGCCTCTCTCCCGGCTACAAAGCCCGTCTGGTCAGGGTGGACAAGAGCAGGGATAAGGTGTTTCATTCTGTTTGCTAAAATTTTTGTCAGAATCTTTATATCCAAATTAAGTAGGGATATAGGGCGGTAGCTCTGGGGGACGGTGGGGTCCTTGCCTTCCTTCGGTATCACAGTAATGTGAGCCAAAAGGGCTTCTGGGGGGATGACACCACCTCCAGCTATTGCATTAAAATAGGCGCACATGGGAGCCTGCAGCTGAGGCAAGAAAGCTTTATAGTAAGCCTTAGTAAATCCATCAGGACCAGGACTCTTCCCATTAGGCAAGGACTCCGCCGTGGCCCCAAGCTCCTCCGCAGTAATTGGAAGCTCCAGGGCTGCGGATTGTTCCTCCGTAAGAGTCGGTAAGTCAGCCACCGCTAAGTAGTCCCGGGTCGCTTTAAGCCTATCAGCACGGGCCGCAGGGGAGAGTGTAGAGTCTAGATTATATAGTGTTGTGTAGTACTCTCGGAACCCTGCTGCTATTTTAGAAGATTGGACGACCGGAGCCCCCGCGGAGGTGTGCAACTTGTGAATATAGGTCTGAGCTTGGCGTTTACGGAGGGCGCGGGCCTGCATCCGCCCACATTTATTCCCGTGTTCGTAATATTTGAGCCAAAAAGCGAAATTGTTTGCGGGTTTGGCGGTCTAATAAACGCAGAAATAGTTCCCGTAGCTCTGTCAAAGCCGTCAAGGCCCCCGGACTCCCACTAGCTTTGTGTTCGAGTTCCGCTTTCTGAAGGGCAGCATATACCCGTGTGAAATCAGCCCGGCGTTCCTTTTTCAGCCTGGACCCCTGAGAAATTAAGGCCCCTCTAACTACCGCCTTATGTGCTTCCCATAGCACTCCCTCGCCCGTCTCATCTGTCAGATTCTCCCTGAAGTAGTTAGTGTGTCTGCGACCTCCTTCACCGCGACCCCATCATCAAGCAAATTATCATTGAGCCGCCATGTCCAGGTCCTCTGCAGGCCCGTGGGCAGGGCAAAGGCAACTGTCACCGGGGCATGGTCTGAAATCGAAATGACGTCAATAGACGCAGATTGAAGGAGTTCCAGAATATTGTGGTCAACGTAAATGTGGTCAATGTGTGTGTATACATCGTGAACCTTAGAATAATAACTGTGATCCCTATCAGAAGGGTGTAGCGTTCGCCAGCCGTCCGACAGGAGGTGAGACTGCATAGTCTTGCGGTAGTGTTTAAGGAATTTGTAGGAATGTGAGGGTCTCGCATGAGATGTGTCCAACTGAGGGTCGGAGCTTACGTTAAAGTCGCCCCCTACAATTAGAAAGCCTTCCCTATAGTCTGCCAGACGGTCCAAGGTACTATCAATAAAAGGGAGTTGGTCGGCGTTAGGGGCATAAATCGTTGCGAAAGTGTACAGTTGTCCAGCTATAGTGCCTTTCAGAAAAACGTACCTACGCTGGGGGTCTATCCTGTGGTCAGATGGTTGGAAGGGACACGACTTGTGTATGCCAATGGCTGTACCTCTTGACTTAGATAAGGGGGAATTGCTCAGGAACCACTGGTTAAAGAGATGGGTAGGGAGTCTTTGGGACGACTGGTTTGTAAAGTGAGTCTCCTGAAGGAAAATCACCTGCGTCTTCAATCGCTTAAATTCCCCCCAGAGTAAGTGCTTACCTGCAATGCAGCCATCGAAAAAAAATAAGACTGGGTCATGCTCGAAGACTGGTGGCGCGCCCGGTGCAGACGACAAAGCGGCAGAGTTGACCTAGAAAAAGAGGAGTCAGAGAGAGGAAAGCAGACAAGAGAAAGGAGAAAAAGAGATGGGGGGGAGAAAAACATATGCATGAAACATATATAAGGCACATCTGTTAAAACATGGTGGCCGTAGTCGACCAGAGGTAGGAAAAAACTAAAAGTTATGCCAAGGTCCCCACCCCACACAGCAGGGGGGGGGGGGGCCGAGGCCATAACTCTAGATCCCAATAAGGATCTAAACCGGTAAAAAAAGGAAAAGGAAAACGGGCATCCTACTGGGGGGGTACATGGAATCACATAGTGACGAGGGAAGGGGGTCCCCGTCTCTGTCCACATCTGACATGGTGCGATAAAGGAGGGGGAAATAAGAGAGGTGTACATGACTAATGTGTATCTGGTTCCCCATGGCAAAAAAAGAAGAAAAAAAAGACTTCTGGCGGGTATCCACGGTTGCGGCGTCGGCAATCTGGGAACAGTAAAGTCCGAAGGGCTTCTCCAGTCGACCTGTTCCAGCTCCAGGGAAGCTATGAAGTGCGGAGAGTCACGGTCCTACCATCCCTGGTAACCTGGAGGGCGAACGGAAACCCCCACTGGTATGGCAGGCCAGCATCTTGAATAGCCTGCAGGAGGGGACGCAATGCCCTGCGTTGCATGAGAGTGCGCCTTGAAATGTCTTGATAAAAGGCCAGATGTGCGCCATCAAAGTCAAAATAGGGTTTTCCTCTCATTTTCTGCATGATGCGATCCTTAAGCGTGTATTTATGCAGCTTACAGATAATGTCTCTCGGATTATTCACATCTTGAGAGGGGGGTTTTAAGGCCCTATGCGCACGGTCAGTTTCTATGGTAGCAGTGGCAGGCAGGCCTAGAATTTCTCTAAATACTCCTTCCAGGGTATGGATAATGTCCTTAGCTCCTGTGGCCTCAGGGAGGCCCCTGATCCTGATGTTAGCTCTGCGACTGCGGTTCTCGGTGTCGTCTAGCTGACAAAGCAGGGCCTCAATCTGACGGCCCTGCATATCACATTTGTCTTGCAGCAGGGTTATAACAGGGAGGGCCTCTTCAAACCTCTGCTCCAGGGACTCCATCCTGCCCCCCAGGTGTACTGTGTCTGTCTTAAGCTGTGCAATGTCCTCTTTAAACGCCCTCTCCACTCTATCAGCAAAGCGCTCCAGGTCAGCCTTGGTGGGGAGGGACAGAATATGGCGCCTGAGGTCCATGTCAGCCAGGGGGTCCGGTTCGTCAGGGGCTTCTGCCATCAACCCGGGGGACCCTGGGGAGGTCGGGGGAACCGAATCACTCACCGACTGTGGAGAAGGTATAGGCGGTGTATCCCGCCGGTGTGACTTCGCGGCCAGCTTTCAGGGCCTTGGCGGCCGGTGCCATTTTGGAGGCCTCCCGGCCCTTCTCCTCCTGCCCCAGGAAGAAATTATCCAGCTGGGCTTGCCTCGAGCGGTCTGCCCGCGGGTGCTGGGAGGATGCCCGGCTCTTGTGGGACATCGCTGCTGGAGGATGGGGAAGGATTCGCCCTCCTTTGCTGTTATTGTTATTGTTATTGCGGCGGTGAGACGGAGCTCAGGAGACACACGTCCTCACTCCTCCATGGTCAGGCCACGCCCCATGAGCTTTGTTTTTAATCCCATACCTGACAGGCTCACAAAGCCTGGTCAAAAAAAAAAGTAGCATTCTGACCAATCCAGACTGCACTGCATAAAAGCTAGGCAGATGACCATTTGAGTACACCCCCATCATAGGAAACGAGCGTGGAACACTCTCCCTCGCCCACAAACATGTACATGCACAGTGCACTCTTCTTTATTGCTTAGTTTCTCAGCACTGCGTAATTATTTGGAAACCATTGGGGCCACTTGACTGCACTGTCTGTTTTGTTATCAGGGTGAACTGACCCTTTAAAACAAGTCCGAAACAGTAGTTCCTAAATTTCTGTCTTTATACATTTCTTTTAACTGGGACAAAATTAAACTAATCACATTCCCTTCTTTACTTGGATTGGAATTTTGCTGACCTCACTGTCTTGTTGCCTTGCTTCAACTCTTGACCCTCCTCCAGTTCTAGAATGTATTTATTTTATTATTTAAACAGGTATTTATATAGTACCAGCAATCTATGCAGCGTTTTACAGTACTGTACATTCTCATCAATACCTGTCCTCAATGAGTTTACAATCTAAGTTACTGCTGGTCATTTCCAGGTCTTTCTGCCCCAACTTGTCATAAGTCAGTAGAGAATTAGTACCTGATTAAGTCAATTACTGCAATATGCTCTTGGCTTTCCGCTAACAAGACCCTTACTTATAATATTCAACCACATTTAAGGATTCTAAATCAATTCTGTTAGGTCTGCTTCTCAGCTCGTCTGTCTTGATTCTGTGCATGGTTTGTAACTTTTTTTTATATTTATTTTTTTATTTAATTTTAACTTTCATTTACAGTTTCATATTAATACAAAATCTTTATCCAATCATACAATATTTCAAATTTACTTTCCTAGTTACCCTCAAATTCTCTATATCTTAAAATGGCTCTAAACATAATGCTAGTTTATTTTGTATGTTCTACCCTTCAAGTCTTTATAACCCTTTATAATTTGAACCCGTCCATTTTAACTACAAATCCTACAGCACAAAAAAAAAACACATATATATATATATATATACACACACACACACACACACACACACACACACACACACACACACACACACACACACACACACACACACCAGAAAAATCTCTGGCAGCCACACTTCACCAAACCATCCTAAGACCTCGCGCTAGGTATCATTGTCTAAGAAAAACTGCAGTCTCTCCGAGCTAGAGAATTTCTTCCAAGTATACAAAAGTTTTATTAACTTTGGGTATCTTTCCTATAGGCTTGCTGTAAAATTTGTCATCCTCATAACCACTTTAGTACCATGCTATAGCCAAAAGACGCCTACAGAGTGGCTCTCTAGTTCTGGCAGGGCATCCATGGACATCCTCTCAGAACTGTGTTCTTTGGGACTGCTCTGACCACTCCATCCTTTGGACACAGCTGATCATAGATGGTAGTAAAGGGCCAATCACAGGGGCTTTTACCATGTGATTGGCTGTGTCCCATCACAGCTGATCACATTTAAACAGACTTGCCCGTTATCGGCAGTCCTTTCCTCTCGCACTGTGTGAGGAAACGAGAACCGATAACCGGCAAAGCTTCTCAGTACATTCTTTACACAAATAATCAGGGCACTGATCATTAGAGCTCTGATTATCAGTGCAGCCTAACAGTGCACATCAGTGTAGAAGAAAAATTACTTATTTGCAACATTTTAATACAGGAACTGAGAAAAACATTTTGGTCTTTTTTTCATTTGTTTAGCAAAAAATAAAAAAAAGTTTAAAAAAATTAAATATGGGTACAGTTTTGCATGACCGTGCAATTGTCATTCAAAGTGCAACAGCGCCGAAAGCTGAAATTTGCCTTGGGCCGGAAGGGGGTAAATGTGCCCAGCATTGAAGTGGTTAATAAGCTCAATTACCCACTCCCTGACACTGGAGACTTCAGCTGTTTTCCAAAGTCTAGGGATCCATGGTTCTGCCAGCCACCATTTAGCAGATGCCATTGATCCAAGGAACATGGAAAGTGGCATCACTTCTGGAGTCTCTGGTCAAGTCACGCCTGTTATCCAATGACATAGTTTAACTTCATGTTGACTTCCCCACTTATATGTACTGCAGGGAGGTGGCTCCTGTGCACAAAATCATGTACAGGTACATAATTCCACTCTTCGGGGTCTGCAGCGCGCATGCACACCACCGGCAACCAGCTCCCACTGTGATTGGACCTGCTGATCGTTCATGAGAGAGGCAGAATAGCAGTCTGCCTATGTAAACGAGGCAGATTGCCATTCTTCTAGTAGGGGAGACAGAGATCTTGTGTTTCTGCTAAGCAGGAACACAGATATCTATCTTCTCACAACCAAAGCACCCCCCCATCCCCCACAGTTAGAAAGCACTCCCTAGGAGCACATTTAGCCCATGATGTTAATCCCTTCCCTGCCAGTGTCATTAGTACAGTTGCAGTGCATTTTTTTTAAGCACTGATCACTGTATTGGTGTAACTGGTCCCCAAAAACTGTCACTTAAGAGGTTATTTACTAAAGGCAAATCCACTGTGCACTACAAGAGCACTTGGAAGTGCAGTCGCTGTAGATCTGAGGGTGACATTCAAGGACAATAAAAAACAGCGTTTTTGCTTATACATGATTGCATGATAGAAATCAGCAGAGCTTCCCCTCATTTCAGATCTTCCCCTAAGATCTACAGCGACTGCACTTCCAAGTACACTTGCAGTGCACAGTGGATTTGCCTTTAGTAAATCAACCTCTTAGTGTCCGATTTGTCCGCCACAATGCCACAGTACCCAAATAAAAGAATGTCCTTTTTTTCCCACAAATAGTGCTTTCTTTTGGTGGTATTTGATCATCTCTGCCGGGTTTTTTTTGTTTTTTTGTTTTTTTGCGCTATAAACAAAAAAAAGTGAAGATTTTGAATAAAACACAATATTTTGTACTTTTTGCTAAAATAAATATCCCCCATTTTTTTTTAAAAAAATAAGTTTAGGCAGATATGTATTCTTCTACATATTTTTTTTTTTACTAGCAATTGCAATTTTTATTGATTTTGCGACATTATGGCGAACACATCGGACACTTTTGACACATTTTTGGGACAATTGACAGCAATCAGTGCTATAAAAATGCACTGATTATACAGCGATCAGAGCTATAAAGATGCACTGATTATACAGCGATCAGTGCTATAAAAATGCACTGATTATAAATGTCACTTGCAGGGAAGGGGTTAACACTAGGGGCAATCAAGGGGTTAACTGTGTTCCCTAGTGTGTGTTCTAACTGTAGGGGGAGGGAACTGACTATAGGAGATGACAGATTGTGGTTCCTAGCTATTAGGAACTCAAAATCTGCATCTCCTCTCCGAACAGAACAGGGATTTGTGTGTTTACAAACACACACGTCCATGTTCTGCATCTCACGACCGCCGCCAATTTGTTACACAAGCGTGCATATAGGCCATGACAGTTAAATGCATTACTTATTGTTTCTTTGAAACAATTGTACCTGCTAATTCCAGGTCTTTCTGAAGCTCTCCACAAGTGGTGTTTGGCTCTTGGACAACTCTTCTGATAATTCTTTTTACTCCTCTGTCAGAAATATTGCGAGGAGGAGCACCTGGTTGTGGCCAGTTTATGGTGAAATTATGTTCTTTTCACTTCCAGATTATGGCCCCAACATTGCTCAGACATTCACAAGTTTAAAATTATCTCCATAACAAATGTCATAACAAAGGTCTTGAGAGAGCTCTTTGCTTTTACCCATCATGAGATGTCTCTTGTGTGACACCTTGTTAATGAGACACCTTTTTATAAGCCATCAGTTGAGACTGAACCAGCTGATATTAATTTGCACTAACAAGGGGCAGGATTGCTTTCTAATTATTGATAGCTTCCAGATGGTGTCTTGGCTTTCTTCATGTGTTCAATACTTTATCCATGTCATTCCATTTTATTACACATAACTTAATTTCTGAACTTATTTATTTTGGTTTCTTTGTATGTATGGAATGCATAGGTCCTTACCAACGCGATGACATTTTTGTGCCGGTAGGACCTTTAGAAATATATTTACCTAGAAAATGGTGACGTGTTTAATACTTATTTTACCCCTGTATATGTCTATGTCTATATAAATACTAGTTAATGAGTCCATTGCTAACACAGCTGGCTGAGGGAAGGCTGCCTCCTAAACAGCCTGGGAACCCAAACCCTTTCTCGCCATCCCGCTTGGTGCCTCTCTCCCCATCCTTTTTTTTTCCATCCAAGAATGCATAGCCTAGTTCCCTCTCCCATCCTCTAACAAAATATGGTCGAGAATGAGATCCTTATTAACCACTTCCCACCCAGCCTATAGCAGAATAATGGCCGGGCGGTGGTTCTGTTATCCTGACTGGGCGTCTCATGAATTCCAGCAAGATAACATACTGGCGCGCAGAGCGGAAATCAGTGGTGCTGTGTGTCATTCTGACACACTGCATCTCCAATCGTGTTATGGAGCCTCTGATGAGGCTCCTTATCACGTGATCAGCTGTGACCAATCACAATTGATCATCGCAGTAACCAGGAAGTGCCAGTAAACGGCTTTCCTCAGTTCACGCTGACAGGGAGAGCGATCGGCAGCGCTCCCTGTTAGAGGGGGAGTCTGTGCTGATTATCAGCACATTCATTATCAGCACCGCCCCATCAGATGTACCCAACAGCTGCCAATCAGTGCCCATAAGCTGCCAGTCTGTGCCCCATCACAAAAGCCTGTCAGTGCCTCATCAGTAATGCCTGTATGAGCCCTGCAGATGCCAATCGGTCATGCCTGTCAGTAGCTCCTCATCAGTGCTGCCTATCCAGTGTCCTCTATCAGTGCCACATGCTGCCTATCAGTGCCAGAGCTGCATATCAGTGTAGCCTATCAATGCCCAGAGTTACATGGAGACTTGGAAAGGAAATTCAGGGTAACCCTGAATTTGCACCCTTTTATTATTTTATATTTGCATACAACACTGTTCACTGTATGTTGGTGCTTTACAAATAAAGCCTACCAAAAAAAAAAAAAAAAATCCATTATCATGCATAAAAATTCTAATGCACTAGAATTTGTGTTTCTGCAAAACATGCCTATCTTTTCTCCTTTTTTTAGATCGTATAACATAATAATTTTAACTGTTCTAGGATTTTACTGAAATCAATAAAATTGAATTTAAGCTTTAAATTAAATTTAATCCTTTACTATTTGTTTTTCCTTTACTTATTTTATATATATATATATATATATATATATATATATATATATACACACATATATATATATATATATATATATATACACATATATATATATATATATATATATATATATATACATATATATATATATATATATATATATATATATATATATATATATATATATATATACACACATATATATATATATATATATATATATATATATATATATATATATATATGTATATACACATATATATATATATATATATATATGTATACATATATATATACATATATATGTGTGTGTATATATATATCAGTATAATTTAAAACGTTTTGCTCCAACAAAACCACGTGCTAATTATGAAGGAGTCAACATTATGTTATACCAATCAGAGATTTAACATTTAAAAAATTTACAGTAAACTGCGAATGTGTTTTTTTTTGTTTTTTTTTTGATTTGTTTTTTTGTGCATCATTCATCTTGTTTGTTTTAGGACCTACAGTAATTGCTCATCCAACTATAGCATCATTGAATGTCTATGCACTCATTTATTATCCTCTCCCCAAAATGCATTCTATCTAGTCCGTTTACTGGAAAGTAAACAAATGATGTTTACAGACAGCAGGAGGCGTCTCACATTGCTTTGTTCACTAGCATGTTCTCAACAGGCTTAACTAAATACACTGCTGGACTGTCTGCTTCGACAATACAAACTACAATTTGCATTTCCATGGCTATTGATGATGGCCTCTGTGGGAATTGGAATATTTTTGTTTTGAGCTCTAAACTGTTGTTTTACATTTGAACTGTTTTTAGTTTCTGCGGGTGTTTATTCTATAAATGTTCTCAAAAACACAAGCCAGTTTAAGTTCAACAATTTATGTGTCTATGGACATCAGCAGTTGGCATTCGATACCCCCAGCTTGATTGATGTTGAGGGATATGGTGCTCAACCATGTTGGATGACTTTTTTTTTTTTTTAAGTTATTACTGAAGATGTGAGCTTACCTCGCCCTCCCTTATTCATAAACAGGCCTACTTAATGATATCATAAGTGTAAAAGTCCCCAATCAAATGGCATCTAAACATTCTTCCACATTCAAGTTTTTGGCTTCCCAATGCAAAGTACAGTAGTCCTTAGCAACAAATCGGCACTCATCTTTTGCTGATTTTGCTTCAGTAAATTGATACTTTGCTTTCTACTGTTTACCGTAGCACATTCTCCCGCCGTTTTCAATGTTCTACTGAATAAGCCAGTGTGTTGTATTTATATACTAACTAGATAATGTTTATTTATGGAGGTTTGAATTAGGTTGCATCTTTTGGCATAGCTAATGTTGTCCATCTCTTCCAATAGGGTACTTGAAAAAGCTTAGCATTAACTTATTATAGGACTTTTATTTTTAGTTTTATTCAGGGCTGATAAAATAAAAAAAGATATGTGAAGTTCAGTTACAAAGGAGAATTGCCGTGTTATTTTTAAGAACACTAGAAAAGAAGCATATAGACGTTTTTCTTAATATATTTGTTACAAATCTTTTAATAACGTTTATGGCTAAATGTGCTGTACCATCAACAGATTGTCAGATCATAAAAAAAATTAAAAATGAAAATGGTATAGTGGTGTCGATATTCTTAACTCCTGTAAATAAAATAAATCTTTACAAAAATATAAATTGAACTTTTGAGATGCCACACATAACAGAATATATAAAATAATCCCTGGACTTCATCAAGGCGGATGCAAACAGAGTTTGTAAAAGTGTATCTCGTGTTCTAAAAGTGGTGAAGAATGTGCCAAATTCATGTATCTGCCTAGAATTTGTACGTGAATTTGGCGAATGCTGTGCCACTTTTAAAATGCACGCAAAACACCTTGGCAAGATCTGTCTTTGCCAAGTTCTCTATCTGTAGGCCAAAAGATAATTGGTCTTAATTAGTTCCACTTTCCTAGGATACAAACTTTATTTTAATTTTAATTTGGCACATTTGTTGTGCCACAATGTAAAAGCAGCACATTGACCTACCTGAATTTGGTGCATGAGTCGGCGTCAGAACTAAGTGTCACGCTTCATTCATTTGGCACAATACTTTAACAAGAGGGATTAACATCAGAAAATGTTATTTAGTATATTTTATTTTCTATCCTCGCTCTGGTGTCCTTGGAATTCCAGACACAGAAAAGACTTCCAGGTCATGGAGTTCAGAGGAATCAGCTCGACAAGCGAGTGAGATGCTGTATTTAGCTGTTAGCCCATATACCTGGGCACTAGGGATTGTTAGTAGAAAGGTTTCATATTTGGATACCATGTTGCAATGTGAGCCTTGTGTTATTTTGTGGCATTGTGCAATGTTGGGGCACTATAGTTCCACACAGTGGTATATTAAAATACATTGTCACATTGCATTATTATATTGTGGTCACTGCATATTATTGACTGATCATAGTATCTGTTATATTAGAATGTGACTTTTGCAATGTCTAATCTGTGTTTTTGTATTGTAGACTCCCATATTGTCAGTGACCTTGTATAAATGGCTTATGAGCAAGATCCTTTTTTTTTTGTAGTATTGTATAGTATTTGTATTGTCACATCCATATATTTTTACTATAAAGCACTGGGTACAGTGAGCGGTCCTTTGCACTAATGTGTTTTATCAGTTTCTGCATAATAATTTGGTTCTTCAAAAAATAGAGAGAAGGGGCAGTGCTTAGAAAAATCACCCCCCAGTACTTAGGAAAGCAAATCCCTTGTAGCAGAAATCTTTGGTGGACCAAAACATGGGGGACTGTCCTTGTCTCTGGGCATTAAGTGGCTGTGCAGTTATTGATCAGTAAATTGAAAGTAGATGGTAAATTTGATGCGCCATATGTGATACCTCTTCGGATTGAAATTAATTGAAATGCTAGTTTATATATTATATTGACTGGGTGAGATGATCATCCCCTTTGAGAAGCATCAATCTGCTAGAGCCTCTAAAGACTCGTACACATGATCAGATTGTTGGCCAAGAAAACCGTGGACTTTTGTCCGAAGGATGTTGGCCCAAACTTGTCTTGCATACACACGGCACACAATTGTTGGCCAACAATCACGAACGTAGTGACGTACTACGTGGTTTTTCAGCTCCTTAGCGACACCCTTTGGGCTCCTTCTGCTAATTTCGTAGTAGAAGTTTGAGTATTGCTTCACGCTTTTCTTTTCACGCTTTTCATTTAGCTATGAAAAGGCGTGCTTTTCAGTTAGTTTTTGAATGGGCATTCGTCACCCAGACATGTAGCAGAATTGGAGGAGATAACGTGTTATTTATGTGATGTCCAGGACACACCTGCATAACGCAAACATGTGTTGCAGTCTGCTGCACTGCAAATAAATGCAGTAGGATCTAATTTTTTTTGCGTTGAGGTGAGTTACAGTCCATTCATTTTGAATGGGCTCTCTGATGCAAGTGCTTCAGTACATTAAAATGCACAATGCCTTCAGGTTTGACTGAGCCCTAATTTAGCAGCAAAACCTCTTGTTAGTTAATTGACCAATTTGTTCTCTAGCAACTTTTGTTAATAACATTTCTTGGCACCGGCTGTTGATCTGCATATTGACCAGGGGGCTTTAATTGTCACAGTCTGATAAGGACATCTTGGCATTGTTCTAAAATCTAACTGACTTTTACAACAATGACAAAAGAACATGATATATTGTACTATGGTCAGTTAATTCTCAACATTGTATTTATCTAATTTTACTACTGCTGGTGAAGGCCAATTCTTTCATTTAATATATTTTAGTTATAGCATTTTCTAACAAAGGAATAATTTTCATGTTTTCCTGATTTTTAGCAGAACTACTGTATATATAACCTTTTTTTACATTTCTCCTACACTGGCAATCTATAGGCAGATGCCTCTCTATGTACAGTGACAAGTTTTCTACCTTTATTCAAACCTTCTGAGACCTGACAATATTATTACCAGCAGATCAGCTGATGAGTGGACGGTTAACACTTCTCTTTCAGCAAAAAATAAATAAATATTGACCTTATCAAACATAAATTTCCAGCAATTCAGAATATTTTTATGTGATGACGAATGCCATCAATTGACCACAGGGAAGCCTGACATTACCTAGTTTCTGTCCTTTACTGAGCTGACATGAAACTGGTATAACATTGGTATGGTCACTCTTTATATGATGGACTAGAAAAGCGTACCCTAAACTTTCTGCAGCTCTTTTATAAAAATAACTTTGTAGACTGTAAACTAATTAGTATTGTTTTCCATTAAACAGAAAACACTGTCTAACAAAGAAGGTGAATGCCCCCGGCTGTGCTGTCGTCTTTGCAGACTGTTGGCTTTATAAAGACCCTCCAGGCATAACTTGTCAGGTCCTTTTTAGTTGTAGATTTCATGGTATATAGCCTGGTCAATCATCAAGAAAGAGCACCTTGAAGTACCCATACAAAGGTGATCGTAAGCATTAGATGGTAGTTGGACTGCTCTTTTTTCGTCTTTGTCTTGGGATTCTGTAAACCAGAATTGCTGGCTAAAGCAGATGGACAGGCCAGTTACTGACACCTTCATCACCAGCTTGTACAGGGAAATCAAACCAGGGAAAACCTGTCCGTTTGCTGTTTTATTTGCAAAACACTGTCCTGTGCTGTGGTTTTTGCATTAGATTATCCTCCAATCCAGCCAGAAGCCAAAAATGGTCATGCAAAGTAATTATCATCACATAACAATGGTAAGATCGGGGAATGTCAGTGCACTACCCCCACCTTTGCAATTATCTCAAGGCTGAACAATTGTAGGAGAGAAATAGTCATCCTAGCTGAATAGTATTGTTCCCCCATGTAGGGGTATTATGTCTGGGTTCTCTTATGAAATTAAAAGTCTTGGTACCAGTTTCCACCAGAACGTCAATCAATCCAAGAGTCTTTTTTGCTTATTGCAGAGACTGTCACTGTGTCCATTCCAGGCAAAGTTGCAGGTTCTTTTGAAAGAACAACCCCTATCCACTGATCCTCACCTTTCTTGGCACATCCCCGTTCTCTGCTTCTCCATTGGAGCCAGCAGTCCAAACTCTGGGCAAGCTCCAAGTTGATCAACTACTTCTTCCTCCTTACATGACGGTGTTCAGGGCTGGTGGTTGCCATTCAGGTCCTAGCACTGCATCCTGAGATAGGTCACATGATCCTCCAATGGAGCAACATTGCAGTAGGGAAAAGCAGAAAACAGGAGTATCAGCAGGTGGGAGTTGTTTTACAAGAGAGCCTGTCATTTTCCCCTGAATAGGCAAAGTAGCAGATTACCTTTAACAATAGGGCCTCATGCACAAGGATGGAGGGCTTAAAATACACTCTAGTGTAAAATCACATCAAACACATCATGCTAACACATACATCTGATGATGGCGCCCTTTTATACAAGACCTACACCTTTTATAATTTTGGTAGAATGTTCTATTGGGGGAAACATATCAGCTACATTATGCACAAAGCTACTTTTCGATTGCCTACAAACAAGAGAAGAGATGTTTTAAGGTTTATTGAGTCATAGGAAGGGGGTGGTAGCGGGAAGAGCAGTTTGTAACAAATTTACATGTTACACCCTAGATATGACTGTAACATAATATGGTCTAAAACGGGGGTCTCCAAACTTCCTAAACAAAGGGACAGTTTACTGTCTTTCAGACTTTAGAAGGGCCAGACTGTGGCCAGTGATTATAAAATGCCCCAGCATCAATGGGAGTCCATAATGTCTCAGGTATAGTGGTCAGTGGGATTTTAAAAATGATGTAGAGCATGTGGTCAGCAGGAGGAGGAATAGTACCACATCATTGATGTTTGTAGCAGGAACAGTTCACCACTGGTGTCAGTGGGAGGAATGGTGTCCTATCATTGGTGTCAGTGGGAGGAATGATGTCCTATCATTGCTGTCAGTGAAAGAAATGATGACCCATCATTGGTGTCAGTGGAAGGAACTATGCCCTATCAATGACAGTAGAAGCAATAATAGCCTACTATTGGTGTCTGAGAAAGGAATGGTGAGTCATTGTTGGTTTCAGTAGGAGGAATAGTACCTAAAGGGCCACATCCAGCCTTCGGGCCTCAGTTTGGGGACCACTGGTCTAAAAGATGGAGTTGACCTTTAAAGCCTAGGTTTTCTATGAATGAAAAGCAATCTATGAATGGAGGAGGTGGACCTTTTATTCATATGCCTGGCCTCCAGTCATATAGTGCTTTTCATTGAGAGAAGCTATAGTACAGCCTCTATGAATAAAGAACAGGGTCAGAAAGGGGGGGCATAGTCGGCACACTGGACAAGTGCATAAAATGTCTCTCTGCCTGATTAACCTCCACAGCCCTAGAAGATTGGGGGGATCAGAGGAGGGAGGTTTCAACTAAAGCAGGAGACAGCAGCATGAATTCATCACATTGATAGTAAGCAATATCCCCTGTTCTGATTTTTATTTTTGACTTAACTTAGGCTTTAAACTTTACAGAATAATTCTGATCTCTCATATTGGAGATGAGAATTCTGTTCAGATCTCACGTAGCTGGAACAAGCGTTCCTGCTTGTGATCTTTAAAGCATAATTTACACACATTTCCATATGTCTTGCATAGGGTATCCCATTCACTTCAATGGGCTGCCCTATGCTTTTTTTGTCATCCAGATGAAGCTCCTGCTCTTTTTTGGACAACAAGCTTCCACACTATTTTTTTTTAACACTCATTTTGCTGCGCGATTCTTTCACACAATCGTGGCAAAATCGTACCGCATTATGACTTATGGCACCCGAACTTACATTGTGTAGACTTCACCTCTGTAACATTTCAAAAACGTGCACCTATTTATTTAGTGAAAGCACCAAGCTACTCATTTACTCCCTTATTATCTCTCACCTTGACTATTGCAACTCCCTTTTTCATAGCCCTACCTCTCCATAGGCTATCCCCTCTTCAGTCTATTACAAATGCTGCTGCCAGACTTATCTACCTTACCAATCGCACAGTGCTCTACACTGGCATCCACTTGCCCAGTGAATTCAATTCAGAATACTTACAACACCATACAAAGCCATTTACAACTCTGCCACAAGCCACATCACCAATCTCCAAATATCACCCAAACTGTCCTCTCTGCTCCTCTTAAGGCCCCCTGATCTCAAGCTCTCGTCTCCTCCTCCCATGCTCGTCTCCCAGACTTTTTCAGATCCTCTCCCATCTTCTGGAACACTCTACCTTAGTCAAACTATCTCTTATGCTGGCTGTCTTTAGGCAATCCCTGAAAACGAATTCCTTCAAGGAAGTCTATAACACTTTTAACAAATCTTTTATCACTTTCATCAGCTCATCATGCCCCCTCAGTTATAACCTTTTGTACCACTTGCCCAACCCTATTACATTGTAAGCTCTTATGAGCAGGGCCCTTGTATCCCTCTTGTATTTTATTGTACTGTAATATATATTGTAAAACACTGTGCAAACTGTTGAAGCTATATAAATCCTGTATAATAATAATAAGAGGGATGTAACGCTGTTCCTTAAAAATCTTTTGAGGTTGATTTACTAAAACTGCAGAGTGCAAAAATGGGTGCAGCTGTGTATGGTAGCCAATCAGCTTCTGACTTCAGTTTGTTTAACCACTACAGATCCGCGCTATTGCCAAATGACGGCATTAGCGCGGACCTACATTTCCGGGACTACGTCTATTGACGTGGTCCCGGTTACGAGCGGCCTGCGCGCCCCCTGAGGGGCGCGCGCGGCGCGCTCTGTGATCGGCGGGTCCGTGAGACTCGCCTGATCACCGATCCGTGTAAGGGGTCGATCCCGACCCCTTATCACGTGATCAGCTGTCAGCCAATGACAGCTGATCATGTGATAGAACGGAGCCGGTAATCGGCTATTATTCCTCCTCGCGCTGACAGCGCGAGGAGAGAAAAAAAAAGCCGATCGCCGGCGGCCGTGATCGGGACATCAGTCCCGATCACGGCCATCAATACAAGGGACCACCTGCCACCTGCCTGTGCCCACCTGCCTCCCGCAGTGCCATCCTGAAATAAAATAAAAGCAAAAGTAAGTGCCCCCCGTCAGTGCCCCCCGTCAGTGCCCATAGTGCCCACAGTGCCACCCACAGTGCCACCCCACAGTGCCACCCCACAGTGCCACCCACAGTGCCACCCAATCTGCCTCAAAGGTGCTGCACCCCAGTGCCGCCCATCAGTGCCCAGCAGTGCCGCCCATCTGTGCCCAGCAGTGCCGCCCATCAGTGCCCAGCAGTGCCACCTATCAGTGCCACCTATCAGTGCCCATCAGTCCCATCTATCTGTGGTACCTATCAGTGCCCATCCGTGCCACCCATCCGTGCCACTTATCCGTGCCACCCATCCGTGCCATCTTATCTGTGCCCATCTTTGCCCATCAGTGCCGCCTTATCTGTGCCCATCGGTGCCGCCTTATCTGTGCCTATTAGTGCCGCCTTAACTATGCCTATCAGTGCCCACCGGTGCAGCCTATCAGTGCCCACCGGTGCAGCCCATCAGTGCCCACCAATGCAGCCCATCAGTGCCCACCAATGCAGCCTATCAGTGCCGCCTAATCAGCGCACTTCAATGAAGGAGAAAAATGACCCGTTTGCAAAATTTTATAACAAACTATTAAAACATGATTTTTTATTTTTTTTTTGCATCTTTTTTTGTTTGTTTAGCAAAAAATAAAACTCCGAGCTGTAACTAAATACCACCAAAAGAAAGCTCTATTTGTGGGAAAAAAATGATAAAAATTTCATTTGGGTACAGTGTTGTATGACCGCGTAATTGTCACTCAAAGTGCATCAGCGCTGAAAGCTGAAAATTGGTCTGGGACTGAGGGGGGTTTAAGTGCCCAGTAAGCAAGTGGTTAATTAAGCTTTGACAGAAAAACCTGGAAGCTGATCAGTTTCTATGCACAACTGCACCAGATTTTGCACTCTCCAGTTTTACACCTAAATCGGTACATTTTGCATGAGCCTGCATACACTGTTTCTTACTGCTGCACTCAAGGCAGTTCTGGTACGGGCAACGCCTTTTTTTTTTTTTTTACAAATGTGCAAACCATCTGATCTGGCAAGGTTTGCCCTGTCATTAAAGTATAACAAGGCTATTTTCTCTGGTTGCCAGTTCTCCGTAGACATGCCAAATGTCACTGTCTTTTTCCCTTATTATGTGCTTTCATCATACTGTATGTATTAGGAAATCAAAACATTGGCTGTAGAGCCATGTATGTCATCCTTTGCTGTGTTGCTGGGTATATTAGTCTGTCCAGAGCTGTTATTTCAGTTCTTGGTTAATGCTAGAGAGCGAAACCAGTAATTTTGTATATAGGGGCAAAGCAAAATCTGCCCACTGGTGATCATGGTAAGCTCAGCTTTGTTTATAGGTTTGCTGCAGTAATTTTTTATATAAAGGTAAAAATTGAAAAAAAAGGTGGGCTTTCTACTTGTATACTGTAATATCCTAAAGACTCAATGGAACCTGATTTTTTCAAACAATCTTTTCCTTTGAAGAACGGCTCTGAATCTTAAATGCATGTCAGGAAAGAAAATAATGCACAGTGCTAGCTTATCTGACATTTTCCATTGTGTGGATCTCGGGAAGTAGCACTGCCAGCTTTATGAAGATCGTTTTAGTAATCATTCATACGCATGCATTGTGAGATTGTCACAAAATTGTGCCAAAATAATTTTTTGTGCTCGGCAATCACACAGTTTATTTTGGCCGTCTGGCGAGGATAGGGTTAAGAACCACAGCTGCACATTTCTTTGTGTCTTCAGTGAAAAGTTATCGGTCATACAATATTTTATGTATATAAGAATCATTGTTATAGTGTTTACATTTTTTCTCTGCATTGAAATATTGTTTGATTAAAGATTTATAATTTAGGTAGCATACAGTCGTGTTTCAGCAAGTCCAATACAGAGAGAGGGAAAAGATATTTAGCAATCAAATCCCCACTGCAAGATGCCAACACCCTAAAGATACCGGAGCTTGCCAAAACTGTAATTCAAGAGTTATCAAATACAAATTGCCAACAGTGATGTCATTCTCCAGTGTGCACATTTACTCCTCTACATCCCGAGGGGTTTATATAATGATTAACAAAATATTTTCAATAAAACCCCAAAATAGATTATTCCTTTACCGTCGCTGTGCTAGAGGTTTGTGTTCTTGATCCAGGTTTCACTGATACAACTTCAAACAAATGCTCAACAACAATATTTATGAAAATATTTATTTTTAGAGCCTTTTATAGTCTAGATCAGGGGTCTCCAAACTTTCTAAACAAAGGGCCAGTTTACATGTGCTTCAGACTTTAGGTGGGCGGACTGTGGCCAATGAGAGTAGAAAATGCTTCAGGCTCGGTGGTCAGTGTGAGAAAAAAGAGAAAACATAGCACCTGTGGTTAGTAGGCGGAGGAATGTTTTCCCATTGTTGTTGGGATGGGGAATATTGCCCCATTGTTGGTGTAAGGAAGGGGGCAGGAATAGTGCTCCATTTTTGGTGTCAGTTGAAGGTATTATATCCCACTGTTAGTATCAGTGGAAGGATTGGTGCCTCATCATTGGTGTCAGTGGGAGAAACAGTGCCACAAGGGCCAGAAAAAGGCAAGCAAAGGGCTGCATTTTGGAGATCAGTGGTCTAAAGTAATTATGGGTGAATGTGGACAAAAATAAAATGCCAAGGTTTCAATGAATCTTGTTCGAAATTCGGTGAACCCGACCTTAGGAGACGAATTCTATTAAAGTCTATGGGGCCTCATTGAACTACTGAACTTATTAAATGCTGGCAAATGTTAAGGCTAATAGGTAAACTACTGTAAAGAACATGGCATTGGAAGCTGGGCACTGACACAGGGGCATCGCTAAAAAATGTCCATGAACATTTAAATTCATGTAAGATGTTATAGTTGGATCAGTGTGTAGATAGAAGAACCCAACACCAGCTTCAAGGAGTTATGAACAGCATTCGGCGCCAGGGCAATCCACTCAAGCCTCTTACCAGATTACAATGTTCCTCAAGTTATAGAGTAGGCACAAGAGCTTATGATTATATTGGTATCCTTTGAGGCCTGGTTCACACCTATGCATTTTTTAGTGCAATTTCAGTTTTGCATAAACACTACAGTCCATTTAACATGGTTTCCTATAGGTCATGTTTACATTTGTGCATTTTATGGAAAGGAACTTTCTTCTGGGTTTTGGTTCGATAGACTTCAATGGATCAAAAATCTGTATTGGAAAATGCAAAATGCACCTGGAATATACATCAACTGCAACCTGCATAGGTGTGAACCAGGCCTTATTCAGGTAGCTTTAGTAGCAACACATGATTTTTCTTTTACAAAAGGTTTTTATTAATAGTCATTCCAACATAACAGCACATCACAGTGATGGTCATATCTCAAGTAACATATAAAAATACATTGCAAGAAGTTAGATTAACGTAAGCAAATATATTCAAGACCCAGGGGTTCCAAGGAGAGTGTAAATGTTGATTGGGAAAATTGAGCAACACATCATTTTCATCAGTAATACGCCTGCTTTGGAGAAATTGGCCAGTAGTTCAACATGGCTGTTCTTGTATTTACTGAGATAAAACCATCATGCTGTTTTTTCAACAATATTTAGGATAGGATGAGACAGCAGGTGAAAATCTGGCCAGCAAAAGGACAATTTTAAATAGCAGGGCTAGTCACAAATCTATTTCAGAACAGGCTGGGGCTTTACGACAAGATTTATGTTACTGCAGAGAATACAGCAATGTAAAAGTGGCCAGCAGCAGGACAGTTTTACTGGGATAATAAGCCTAACAGATGTATGCCTAATCATTATTTTATTGATGGGGATTAGGCCGGTGCAGTGACTGTGATATATAGGGATAAGCCGAACACCCCTGTGAACAGGCAAAAAGTTCTAGCAAACATGAGAACCCTATTAAAGTCTATGGGACACGAACATGAAACTCAAAAGTGCTCATTTTTTAAGGCTTATATGCAAGCTATTGCCATAAAAAGTGTATGAGGACCCAGGTATCAATGCAAAAAAAGTTTTAAAAACAATTGTTTTTTCAGGAGCAGTAATTTTAATAATGCTTAACGTGAAATAATAAAAATGAAATATTCCATAAAATATCATAAGGGGCGGTCCCCTTAGTCTGCCTGTAAAGTGGTTCATCTGTGCGATGTGTAGAACAGTGCTGCAGCAATAATGACATTTCTAAAGGAAAAAATGTAATTGAAACTTGCTGGTGGCGGTATTGTTTTGCCGGCTCCTGGCAATATAGATGAAAAATCAAGGAATAAAACAGTGAAGGGTCCCCCCTAAAATCCATACCAGACCTTTATCCAAGCATGAAGCCTTGAGGGCAGGATAAGCGGAGGGACGAGCGAGCGCCCCCCCCCCACCTGGGTCATACCAGGCCACATGCCCTGTCACGTGCTTTGTCACCCCAAAGCACCTTGTCCCCATGTTGATGGGGACAAGAGCCTCTTCCCATCAACCCTGTCTAATGATTGTTGGGGTCTGTGGATGGCGTGCTTATCGGAATCTGGAAACCACCTTTAACAAGGGTGCCCCCAGATCCTGGTATCAGGTACATTGTACCCCTACCTATTCAGCAAAAAAAGACAGTTTTTGACAATTCCTTTATTAAAAAAAAAAAACTGTTGTGTGATGTCCATCCATCTTCAATCACACTGCCCCCAGACGGACCGAAAAATAGAAAAAATGAAAATATTCTGCCTCCATCGGAGGCCTCCCAACGACTACTGTTTTCTCGCTTTGACAGCCCTTATATAGGCAAGGGCGGGGCCACCCACTGACATAAATGGATGACCCCGCCCTCCTCTGATGTCACATGACAAAACATGATCAGAAGGGTGCGGGGTCACTCGGGTACATCACGGGGTGGCCCTGCCCTTGCCTATATAACAGCTGCCAAAGCCAAGAGACAGCAGTCTTCGGGAGGCCTCCCATCGAGGTGAAGCTTTTATAATTTTTTCAATTTTTCTGGTCTGTCGGGTGGCATGATTGAAGATGGATGGGCATCACGGGACACTTTTTTTTTTTTTTTTAAAAGAAATTGTAAAAAAACGTTATGTTGTGGTTTTTACTTTTTGACACTTTTTTTGGTGAATGAGTAGGGGTAAAATGTATCCGATCACCATTCACATGGGGGGGGGGGCGGGATCTGGGGGCCTCCTTGTTAAAGGGGGCTTCCAGATTCTGATAAGCCCCCACCCACAGACCCCAAAAAAACATCAGCCAGAGTTGTCAGGAGGAGGCACTTGTCCCCATCAACATGGGGACAGGGAGCTTTGGGGGGCACCCCAAAGCACCCTCCCATGTTGAGGGCAAATGGCCTGGTAGGGTTCAGGTCAGGGCTGCTCGGTCACCCCCCCTTTCCTGGCCTACCAGGCTGCTTGCTCAGATAAGGGTCTGGTATGGAATTTGGGTGGAACCCCACACTGTTTTTTTTTTGACGTGGAGTTCACCCTAAACTCTATACCAGACCCAAAGGGCCTGGTATGGATTTTAGGGGAACCCCATGCAATTTTTTTTTCTTATTCTGTCATAGGGTTCTTCTTAACCACTTCAATACACTGTATTATATACTCTGTACTGCACTAAATACCCTGCAATGTATTATATATACTACACTGACTGCACTATATATTCCCCACTGTATTATATATACTACACTGACTGCACTATATACTCTGCAATGTATTATATATATGTTCATTTGGTTTGGGAGGAGTAATAGAATAGAGGGGGTGTGACCACCTGTACTCTGCCCTGAAAAAAACTCCCTTGCTTTCCCTAAGAAATGTTCTGGAAAGAAGGCGGGCTGGGGACTGGAGTGCAGGCAGTTTGTATAGATGGCCCTGGTCCAATCATTAATTTGTATGGGCAGGGGCGGGACTGATATATAAACTGAGGTCACATGCTTCCTGGGAAGGATGGCAAGAAACTGAGTGGAGCAAAGCAGCCAAAATGTGACTCTAAGGAGCAAGTTTGAGGGCCTGGGGGTTCAGAGATCTCAGCGCTGGAGAGCAGGAACCATAACCTGAAGGCCTGAGGGTTCAGAGACCTCAGTGCTGGATGGTTCAACAACACCATTACACCTAAAAGAAAACCCTGGGAGAAGTGAACCAGGCATCCCGACTGGGATGGTTCTATCTACAAGAAGCGGGAAGTAGCTGCAAAGAAGATGGAGTAGACCGGGATGTCATCCAGACTTTCCTGAACTCACCTGGGATGGATCACAGGAGGGAAGATAGGCAGGTGAGGCCTGGGACTTCCAGCATCCATTTACCAAGGTGCTTTTCAGAGGGGCACCGGTCAGTTCATTAGGGAGCGGGACTTAACTACTCTAAGGAACCAGAAGGAGGAGGCAGCTCATATTTCCCTTTAATACAAATGTAACGGTCTGCAATCAAGAGAATAAAGTTATCTGTTCAACCTCACAGACTGTTTCTGATGTGACTTGTGCAGGGGTGGAAGAACGGAGGTATGTTAGCAGTAAAGTATGAACAACCCAGCAGCTCCCAAGGGAGTAATGCGCTACATATACTACTGCTGATGGCACAATATACTCTCTACTGTATTATATATACTATACAGAGTGCACTATATACTCTGCACTGTATTATATATACTATACAGACTAGACTATATATTCTGAACTGTATTATATATACTATACAGACTGCACTATATACTCTGAACTGTATTATATATACTATACAGACTGCACTATATACTCTGAACTGTATAATATATAGTACACTAACGGCACTATATACTCTGAACTATATTTTATATATATATATATATATATATATTACACTGACTGACTGCACACTACACTACCTGCCTAATCTCCATTCATTTACTATAGGGCCGCTGTGTAAGCAGCAGCCTTATATAGAGTGGGGTGTGTTTTTTTAATTGACACTTTTTCGCTCAGGTGAATGGGTGGGGGTACGATGTACCCCATACTCATTCACATAAGGTGGGGGGGGCCCCAATATTAAAGGGGTCTCCCGGATTCCGATAAGCCCCCCGCCCGCAGACCCCGACAACCAACGGCCACGGTTGTCGGGAAGAGGCCCTTCTGCTTATCAACATGGGGACAAGGTGCTTTGGGGTGGGGGGCGCACCCCAAAATTGAACAATACAGAAGAGAGAAATCAGAAGGTTATTGATGGTTTAAAGAAGCAGATAGGAAACATGAAAGTGAATTGCACTAGAATAAAGGGTTGTATAATTATTTGTGGATCTGGCTGACGGCACTAATGTTACTGCCATAGGTTGTAAGAATGCTGTTGTGATGGGACTCAAGAGAAGCAATAAGGAAAGGGTTGATGGCAGCAAAACCAGTATGGAAACAAGGATTTGAATGGGCTTAGCTAACAGTAGCAGTAGCATTGAAGCCTAGGAGAGAAAAAAGAATACAACAGACTTGATGTCTTTATAGCCCAAAACTATGATAAATATGTTAGTAAAGCAGCATGAACTTTTTGAGCACACAGAAATAAATTTGTGCATCTCTGAGACGGATGGTAAAGACGCTTTTGTAACATTGTGCTTTCCACGACTAACAGATCAGGAAATGCTTAGTCGATTCTGGCTCTACCGGGGCTATAATTCAAAAGTCTGCCCACCAAAAGACATCCCCCTCTCAAGGAAGCGCCCCCCATACAAATTGTTTCATAAGCATAAGCTGCTTGTCTCTGACACTGTACCATGCAACCTATTGGGAAGAGACCTACTGAGTTACTTACAAGCCTGTGTACAGTATACACCCAATGGAGTAGAAGTACAGTACAGACCAAAAGTTTGGACACACCTTCTCATTCAAAGAGTTTTCTTTATTTTCATGACTATGAAAATTGTAGATTCACACTGAAGGCATCAAAACTATGAATTAACACATGTCCAATTATATACTGAACAAAAAAGTGTGAAACAACTGAAAATTTGTCTTATATTCTAAGTTCTTCAAAGTAGCCACCCTTTGCTTTGATTACTGCTCCGCACACTCTTGGCATTCTGTTGATGAGCTTCAAGAGGTAGTCACCCGAAATGGTTTTCATTTCACAGGTATGCCCTGTCAGGTTTAATAAGTGGGATTTCAAGCCTTATAAATGGGGTTGGGACCATCAGTTGTGTTGTGCAAGAGGTGGATACAGTACACAGCTGATAGTCCTACTGAATAGACTGTTAGACTTTGTATTATGGCAAGAAAAAAGCAGCTAAGTAAAGAAAAACGAGTGGCCATCATTACTTTAAGAAATTAAGGCCAGTCAGTCCGAACAATTGGGAAAACGTTGAAAGTGTCCCCAAGTGCAGTGGCAAAAACCATCAAGCACTACAAAGAAACTGGCTCACATGACGACCGCCCCAGGAAAGGAAGACCAAGAGTCACCTCTGCTGCATACGATAAGTTCATCCGAGTCACCAGCCTCAGAAATCGGAGGTTAACAGCAGCTCAGATTAGAGAACAGGTCAATGCCACACAGAGTTCTAGCAGCAGACACATCTCTAGAACAACTGTTAAGAGGAGACTGAATCAGGCCTTCGGAGTAAAATAGCTGCTAGGAAACCACTGCTGAGGACAGGCAACAAGCAGAAGAGACTTGTTTGGGCTAAAGAACACAAGGAATGGACATTAGACCAGTGGAAATCTGTGCTTTGGTCTGATGAGTACAAGTTTGAGATCTTTGGTTCCAACCACGTGTCTTTGTGCGACGCAGAAGAGGTGAACGGATGGACTCTACATGCCTGGTTCCCACCGTGAAGCATGGAGGAGGTGTGATGGTGTTAGGGTGCTTTGCTGGTGACACTGTTGGGGATTTATTCAAAATTGAAGACATACTGAACCAGCATGGCTACCACAGCATCTTGCAGCGGCATGCTATTCCATCCGGTTTGCGTTTAGTTGGACCATCATTTATTTTTCAAATAGGACAATGAGCCCAAACACACCTCCAGGCTGTGTAAGGGCTATTTGACCAAGAAGGAGAGTGATGGGGTGCTGCGCCAGAGGACCTGGCCTCCACAGTCACCGGACCTGAACCCAATCGAGATGGTTTGGGGTGTGCTGGACAGCAGAGTGAAGGCAAAAGGGCCAACGAGTGCTAAGCATCTCTGGGAACTCCTTCAAGACTGTTGGAAAGCCATTTCAGGTGACTACCTCTTGAAGCTCATCAACAGAATGCCAAGAGTGTGCGGAGCAGTAATCAAAGCAAAAGGTGACTACTTTGAAGAACCTAGAATATAAGACATATTTTCAGTTGTTTCACACTTTTTTGTTCAGTATATAATTGGACGTGTGTTAATTCATAGTTTTGATGCCTTCAGTGTGAATCTACAAATTTCATAGTCATGAAAATAAAGAAAACTCTTTGAATGAGAAGGTGTGTCCAAACTTTTGGTCTGTACTGTACATGTTAGGGAATTAGATGAAGAAATTATATGTGGATTAACAGCAATTAAATTAGAGCAAGAGATTGGAGGTAATATTCCACCTGAAATTGTTGTTCAAATACCTGATATTTTCTGGGTCAAGGGAAAATATGATGTATGTATCTACAAGTCCCTCTGGTTAAAGTCAAAATGAAAGCAGGAACTCAAATCCCATGCATACCACAGTATTTACTGTCACCAGATCAACTCGCTGGTGTACGAGTACAAATAAAAGAATTACTTGAAGCAGGTGTCATAAAGAAAACATAAAGTAGATCACAGACGCCATTGTTTCCTGTAAAAAAAAAAGTCAAAAAGGAAGAAAAGCCAGTACATGATTTAAGGGCCATCAATCAAATCAAGAAGGAAGGCACTCCTGCTGTCCCAAATGCCAGTAGTTTGTTCAATGACATACCTACAGGAACACAGGTGTACACCGTAATAGAACTGGCAAATGCTTCCTTCAGTGTTGCCTTGGATGAAGAGAGCCAAGAACTCTTTGCTTTCTGGTTTGAAGGAGCAAATGTTTATGTTCATCTGATGCTAGAGACCAGCAACATGAAGAAAAAGATGGTGATGAAGGCAAAGATGGGACTGGTGCCAATAAGTTCAACTGAGAGGTGTCCAATTTGTCTGAACAGTCTTTCCCTGGAGGCTGGTTTTCCAGAGGTATGTTGTCACGTTTTCTGTATATCCTGCATTTTTTAATGATGTGAAAGCTCCTCATCCTGCCCTGTTGACCGCAAACCCTTTCAAACCATGTATGAAATAGATCTGGTTGGTGGATGCACCAAAATCTATGTTGTGGGAAGAACACAAAAAAAAAAACTGCAGCTGCAACCTGTGCCAGTGGTGCTGTACATAAGGGAAGATATGTTTTAGAACAGATGTTATGAAGAAATTTGCAAATTAAATCTTCAAAAGAGCAAGGAGAAAACATTTGTCATCAGCAAGGCTGAGCAAGTATGAAGCAATGCTGCTTGAATTAGGAGAAATATAAGTGAAAAGATGTACTGCAATCAATCCTGCCAACTTTTTCCCTAGAGAGAGAAGAAGACCTTGAAGAGGAGGGTGACTACATCTGCTTAAAACTTATGGAAGAAGAAATGCAGCATATCTCCGCAGTAAAGGACACTCCTCTTGAAAATTCTGATCTGATCCTGTTTGCGGAGGGTTCACAACTGTACAAAGATGGAGTCCCAAGAATTGCATATGCTATGATAACATTGGAGGAAGTGATTGAGACCCAACTACTCCCTTCATCACTTTCAGCGCAGGTTGCCAAAGTTGTAGCACTCATCAGAGTCTGTGAGGCCACAAAGGTTCAAAGAGCCAACATCTACACTGATCGCAAGTATGCTCTCGAAGTAGTCCATGATTATGGACCCATAAGGAAGAACAGAAGATCCACAATTGCTGCAAGAGAACCAATTCAAAACTGGAAATATGTTCAAGGACATTTTGAAGCAGTCACCCTCCCAAAGGAAGTAGCTATTTTGAAGGTCAAGGCATATACTGCCAGGAAGACTGCTGAAACACCAATGGAAGAAATCTTGACCCTAATCGCTGAATTTGCAAAGGACTAAGAAGCCCATAACAGATTGAAGAAAAAGAAGAGAACAAATACTCAAAGTAAAAGAACTGATTAAGAAATTGCAAGAATCTGCACCTGATGATTGGAATGAACTCATGGAAAGGGACAGAGGAAAGAAGAATCAAGAAAGACTTTTGTGCCATGCCCTGAGTCATGTAGGAAACAAAAAAGAAAAGGAGGGCGCACCAACCTAGTGCATTACCACTAATAGATCTTTATTCAATAAAACACAGCAAAATATATACTCACAAACGAGTATTGGTAGAAGGCATAATCATGTATTTATATATTTTTAATTTTTAAATTTACATAGAATTTTTTTTTTGGGTGTGGCCTGTGAGGGTGGTTCGGGTGGGGCATGGGTTGTGTGGCCGCACACACAAACACACACATATATATGGGGTTGTCTGTATGTGAGAAACCATTGCCCGTTTAGGCTCTGAAGAAAGGGGTTCTCCCCCTGAAACGCATTAGCCATTTTAAGGTATTGTTTGATCCACTTGACGTCAGGTCCGGGAATGGTGGATTCTACTTTATTGATTATGCCTTCTATCAATACTCGTTTGTGAGTATATATTTTGCTGTGTTTTATTGAATAAAGCTCCATAAGTGGTAATGCACTAGGTTGGTGCACCCTCCTTTACTTTTTTGTTTCTTTTAGTATGTGAATACCCATTATTCTGAGGAGGGCTGCAAGACACTAGACATTACTATGTGAAGCTGGGTACACCACATACTGAGGACCTAGACACCAGAGCGCAGGAGAAATTCTTTCTTTTTTTTTGCCTGAGTCATGTAGGCCCTAAGTCAATGGAGAGAAACATAAGCAAGGCTGGATGGTTTATTTGATACTCCAGAAATGCATGTCAAGACTTTGTTGAGGATGCATAATCGGGAAAACCCAGGAAAACAGACCAGAGTAACACAAAGACATTTGACCAAGCCACTATTCCCTTTCCAAAGACTTCAAATTGATTACATCCAATTGCCCACATCAGGCCAATATCAATATGTTTTTTTGTGCGTAGACATGTTTTCAAGCTGAACAGAAGCCTGACCGGTGGCTAAAGCAAATGTCAAGACAACAGCAAACTCCTTTCTGAAGTAATATGCTGCTTTGGAGTCCCTGAAACCATAAGTGAGTGACAGAGGAACACATTTCACTGGACAGATCCTGCAAATTATATGCAAGGACTTGGTAATTGAGGCGGTATTCCATGTCCCTATCATCCTCAGAGTTCAGGCAAGGTAGAAAAATATAGTGGAATCATTAAAGGAAGGCTAGCTAAATGAATGCCAAAACGGGAGGAAGGGTCAGTAAAGAAACAGTGGCCAGGACTGTTGCCTCTGGTTTCCCCTACTTGCATCAGGATTACCACTACTTATAGGTCAGAGAACTTGAGCCCTTATGAGATTTTGTTTGGGGGCCCGCCTAAGACAGGGTTATATTTTCCACATCAGACTGCTGTAATATATAATGATTTTTGTTTTGTTATGTTATTGTCTAATACAAGCAACTAACTGTGATCCACAAGTTTGTTTTTGATTCAATTCCTGATCCAGATCATGTAACTGGAACACATGATTTACAGCCAGGTGATTGGGTCCTAGTAAAAGAACATGTGAAAGTATCTTTGGGACCAAAGTTTGAAGGACCCTACCAAGTGTTCCTGACAACTGCTATAGCTGTAAAGTGATGTGTATACATGCAAGCCATTGCAAGAAAGTACAGCTAATTTCAAAAGATGAGTAAACTACTGTTATGCCTTTGCTTGATCTTAGTAGTCAAGGCTATAGAGGAAAATCAACTGTAAAAATCACACATGCTAACAGGCATAATGGGTAATTTGAGTAATTGCTAGATATGTTCACATAGGCCAGACAGTTAAAAAAAAGGCACACACCTGGTACCCATTTACTTTAATTTTGAGTTTAATACATATAAAGCTGCCAAAAATACCAATATGTCTAGAAATACCACAAATGTTCTATTATTGTGAAAATACATGTTATGCTAAATATAACTTAGGGCCTTTGGGAATATCCCCTTGTTTAGTAAGGGAAAAAGGTATACAATGTGACATTATTGATAGGAAATATGACCTAAAAAAAACCAGATTACACTTTGTTTAGAAATGGTACATTTTCATGGATTCAACAGATACTTTTTTTTTGTCCTTATAGGAATCGTCGTTATAGGGTTGCTTGTTTATTTATTTGTTTTTTTCAGGTTTTCTAAATGTGAAATACAAGGATTACTACAATGGCAGTTAGAACTGAGGAAGATGACCCCAAGGAAAAGATAGTGTTATTAGATTAGCAGATTCGTATGATGCCAAGATGGGTGATGCGAATGAGTAAAGATATGTATCCACATACACAAAAAGATGAACTTTACTCCACATAGATGTGAAGTAGTACTGTGGACCCTCTGGTATCATACTAGGTAGGGAAGATATGGTAGTGAACCCTCCATAGGGGCCAAGAGGAGGGAAATTAGTAGAATTATAGGGGTCTGATAATGTTGAGTTATATATATATTTATGTATATAGAAACTGTCACTTTAAGAATTTGTAATATACTTTCTTGCTTCTTCTTAGACAGAGTTTTCAGTCTATGATGACCTTCACCGCCAGATGAGAAGTAACCGTTTACTCCCTTTTTTGCTCCGAGAAATGGAGTCTTATCTTGCTGGTCTGAACCAGTACCAAGATGGTGGAGCCCATGTTTTCTTTCACATTCTATCAGTCACATTATGTAACCACCCATTTAACTGTTCCCTTGCTACTAAGAAGATATGAATGCTGATTGGACTAAACTATACGATCACACCTATAACTCGCCTAGTCCTTATGTGTATTCATGAAGTACTGTATATTTTGTTAAACTTGATGTTTTTAAGTCAGAGACACTTCCTTCTAGGTTCAGCCTGGTAGTGCTGAATATCTGTGTGTGTGTTGTGTCTGTCCACTGCAGTGTCTATAATAATAAAAACCACCTACCTAAGATCTGGACTCACTATCTCATCATCTGTCTTGTTTTGAGACCCCTAAATCAGATTTAACAACTGTATATCAATGTAATTTGTCATAGTCAGATTTGTTATGTGACTGTGGATCAATTAAAGCGCATAATACCTGCTACATCTGCTGAAAAAAATCATACAAGTGTATTTAAAAGCATTTTAATTTTTAATTAAGTTTTTTTGTTTAGGGATTTTCTTTAATATGCATTTATTCCACAGGATGTGGTACCAGTAAATCCAGTAGACAGAGGAGGGAGACACATTTCTCTTTGCTCCTTCTCTCCCAATTCACTCCTGCATGGCTTATTCAAAAGCCAATTTATTAGCCCTTCCAAAGCTGCCGATAGATCTTTATTTTTTTTGTTTTGTTTGGCCAACTGAAAATTAAATTCCTCTATCCTCACAAGCAAAGTAGATGGAGCAATCCTCCCCGCTGTGCCATCGTATTCTGACAGCGGGACTCCTCTGCTTTCAGAATACACTGATTAGCGGCTGCAGCTGCTGATCAAAAAAGTTTTCTAACATTCCAGATCTTTAGATCAACTTCTGTTGAGTGGGAACAGCCATAGATGGATTGAAATTCAGCAAGTCTCTGCTGAACTGGCCAACTTTTGATGCATCTATGGTCAGCCTAAACGTTTTAGCCATAGCTCCAAGGCCACGCATGGTTTGGAAAAAATCTACCTGGTGAATCTGTACAAAAATATAATGGGATCACAAATTTTTAATGCGCAGAATTTACCTTAAGTCCCAAACCCCAACCTCACCCCCCTCCCCAATATGGAGTAATCATGCTCTCAGCCAAATAATTTACTTTTTGGGTAGTTGTTAAATCAGAGGCAGAAAAGATCAACCATTTACCTGAACCTCGAAACAGCAAACCTGTAATGTTTGCTGTAAACGTTTTGATTACTAGATCCTGCATTTGGTGCTCATGCTGCTGGTGACTAGTGAGGTTTTTTGAAGGTTGCTGTACAGGTCTAGGGCCATGGACCATTAATATGGCTATCTCAGACCCTGAAGACCAGTCATGATAAGCAGGACCAGCTACATGGCAGAGGTAAGAAAGAGTTTTCCTATGCCTTTAAATACCACTTTATGGCTACACATGTCTTGTTTGGGTATTACCTGGGTATGTAGTAGATACTATACTATGGGGGTTATTTATATAGCACTGACCCCCGAAGGAGCGGCTGATTATTTTTGGGCTTACTGTTACCTTCTCCACCTTGTGTGCGTCTAGGGGTTTCCTGAGGTTGATGGCCCAATTAACTGTAGAGACACTTGAATCCACTTTAGGGATATTTATTTGCAAAACGTTGAACAGAACACAGTCTCTCAGTAAGGAATAGAGGGTATGGGTTGTAAAGCTCAGGTACTCTTGGAACTGCTGCCCCTTAAATGTCTCTATCTATGCAATCCAGGGAATAGCCATTCGCAACTGGATGTTACAGCTATCGGATACATCCCCTCTTTGTGGATTTAGCAACCGACAGGTGATTCAAATAAAGCAAAGTCTCTGCCACAGACTTGGTTGTAGAACTTTAGAATGAGAAAAGTCTCTGCTACAGACTTGGTTGTAACTGAAGGATGAAATTAGGAACTTTCATATGGAACCACTATCTTGCAGCCGGTCCAGCGATACTGTAAGAGTGTGGATTCACCATTCCAGCTTAGCTTCCAGGCTCTTACCAAGCAGCCAGCCTTGTGCGTGGTCCTCTTCCGAAGAGTCCTCCCCTGGTTGCGATTTCAGTTGCTGGGCCTCTCCAAACCCGAGATGGCACCGGACCACCTTGGAACCCGCCTTCCAGTTACTTTGCCTCGGGCTAGCCAGCCCCAAGACTCTGAAACGGATGGATCCGCACCCCAGGCTATGAGGGCCTCTGGGGGCTGGTCAGGAGGACCAGGACCAGGGAGTCAGAACATGCTTCTGGACCAGAACCTCGAACCACGTGCCCTCAGCACCTTAAGTACCCTCTCCCAGAATACACAGCGAGACAACGCAGCCACTGATTGGCTCAGAGAGAGAGATTGGTACCCAATGCGTCCAACCAGACTGCGTTCCAATGCCTGCCAAAGGTGACACCCACACCTATGTCCAGGCAGAACATAATACAGTCCAGCCAAACTGTTACTGAGACCATAATTTACCACAATTAACCCTAAATCCCAACTATGGTCTTAGGAACTTTTAAATTGACATAACATAGCACGTGCTCTTCAGGAGCCGGCGCTACATTTACTAAAGGAAAATACACTTTGCACTGCAAATGCACTTGAAAGTGCACTTGGTAGTAAAGTCACTCTAGATCCGAGGGGGACAGGCAAGGAAAATAAAAAACAGCATTTTAGCTTGCACATGGTTGGATGATAAAATCAGCAGAGCTTCCACTCATTTCAGATGTGCCCCTTAGATTTAGAGCGACTGCACTTCCAAGTGCACTTTCAGTGCACATGCAGTGAAAAATGGATTTGCCTTTTGTAAATAACCCTCTATATCTTTATCCTACAAGACATACCATAGTGTTAAGCACACTAGCGGTCTGGAAGGCACAGGTTATGGGGTGTAATCACTCTAAGGTTTTGCCTTAGTTTATATCTCGCTTACTTAGCTTTATAGGTAGCGTTATAATAAGAAATGAAGGGAGGTATTTTCAATGGGATACTGAAAAAAAAAACAAAAAAAAATGACAGGGTTCTAAATACACTTTAATCACAAATGCTTACAAGTTACAAGTGGAGGCAAATAAAACAAAACAAAACTGATCACAATTTACAAGTGCTGTTAATAGCATGTATTGGGTGCTAAAGAACACAAAATTAAACAATGGAAGATTAGCATCACTTTTAATATTAAAGTAAACTGATATATGTCATCATGGACTTCATATGCTGTGTTTGGCAGACCAGTACTGAAAAGTGCTGTTCGCTAGTTATACATGCATAGTATAATATGAATTTATAATAGGATTGCACCTTGAAATGTCATGATATTCCTTTGCTGCTTGCTGTGGGGGCACTCAACAGGAGGCAGGGGCCAGGAGCTCCAACCAGAGACCCAAGAAGAGGCTGCTCTGTGCAAAACCAATACACAGGGCAGGTAAGTATAACATGTTTGTTATTTTAATAGGAAAAATAACGAGACTTTATAATCACATTAAAGAATCCAAACATTCTCATTGAAATAGAGAAACAAGTCCATCTTAGGTCGCAAGGAAGGTTTTGGTCTCAAAACAATTTGTCTTTGTGCAAAACAAGAAAGGGCTCCTTACAGGAAAAGCTGTCAACTCAGAAACAAGCCTAACAGATCAATGGTGACCAGGAAGGCAACCTTATGAGTGAGGTCTTCCAATGAAACATCTCTAAGGGCCGGTTCACACTGCGACGCGAGGCGAGGCGACACGGCTCGCCTCGCCTCGCTCCCGCAAGTCGCCCCCATTCAGTACTATGGAACCGTTCTGAGAGGAGCGACTCGAGTCGCTCCGACTCAGAAAAAAGGTTCCTGTACTACTTCGGGGCGACTTCGGGGGCGACTTGCATTGACTTCTATGCAGAAGTCCTCTGCAAGTCGCCGCTGAGCTCCCCGCAAGTCGCGGCGAGGTAAGTCGGAGACGCCTCGCCGCGGCTCGCTGTGTGAACCGGCCCTAATTGGTTCACAGGAAGATCTCTGAAGTACTTAGAGCACCAGGTTGAGATCTCAAGTTGACACAGGAGGTTAAATCGGGATATTTTTAAAAACTGCTATCTGAAGAAAGGTCTTAATTAGGGATTTCAAAGGCAAGAGGTTTCAAGAATTGAATGGATAAAGTAGAAGCCTCTTTAGCAAGTGCCCCCATAGGAACCTGTTTCCTATGGGGCACTAATGCAGGCTTGATCCTGAGCCAGGTTTTTTGCGTCCATAGACACAGGCAGCATAGCTTTGCCCCACCCCACTCCCTGGTCACAGGATTTGATTGACAGCAGCAAGAACCAAGGGCTCCCACTGCTCTCACTGAGTCCAGTGATGATGGAGAGCACAGTGCTGAATCAGGATTGGGCTCAGGAACATATTAGTGGGAGCGGGGGAGAAGCTGCACATGAAAGGTTTTTTTTTACCTTAAAGTGGTGTTCTGCCCAAAAATAAAAAATAAAAGCCAGCAGCTAGACATACTGCAGCTGCTGGCTTTTAACAATAGGACACTTACCTGTCCTGGAGTCCAGCGATGTCAGCACTGCAGCTGATGTTTCCATCAGCTGTTGGGTGCTGCCGCCGCCGCCATTGTGGGTAAGGGTACCCAGCAGTGTAGCCTTACGGCTTCACGCCGGGAACCCTACTGCGCATTCGCTAGGCCCCACTCCTCTCTCCTACTGGCCCGATGACAGGGAGGGGAGGAGGAAGGAGCTCCGCGGGGATGTCACCAGCCGTGGCCTGGACTTCTGGAAGCGAGAACAGGATACCCGTCAAAGACAGATATCCTGTCCCCCCTCCCCCCTGAAAGGTGCCAATTGTGGTACCGGAGGGGGAGAGGAGACAAATGAGCGGAAGTTCCACTTTTGGGTGGAACTCCGCTTTAATGCAAAGAATGCATTAAAGGGGTATTAAACCCAAAAGCAAACATTTATTCAATTTCAGCTTATCAATTCATAGATATGATGGCTACATTTGTTTTCTTTTTTTTTTTTTTTTTTTTTTATATTAACCTGGTGATCTAGTCAGTAAGTCTGAACAGAACATCCTGTCCTGCGAGTTGTGGGAGAAGCCATTTAACACTGACAGGGGTGCTTACAATGAACAGCTTTTATTTGTTCATGTAAAACCCTTATCCCAAATGAAACAAAACTGTTACTTTAACTGCTTGTGTAGCTGCAGTGTAAGTTAGAATTTGGCTTTGATTTGCTGGTGTATCTAAATTTGCCAGTACATCTAACACTTCCCTCCCTACAGACTTACAATGCTGTTGTCTAAAGGTGCCCCTGTGCTTCTTTATCCAGATCGGGGACACTCTAATACAGGAGGTGTGTTACTGTCCTGATCACTAGGTAAAAACACAGGGAAAAACCCTTAAAAAAAAGAAAACAAATGCAGCCATCACATCTATTGACTGGAAAGCTGCAATATATTTAATTTCTGCTTTTGTGTTTAATACCACTTTAAGGTAAAAAAACCTTTAGGGTTTACAACCACTTTAAGGCATAGTGGCTGCTTTTGTCAGACAGGCTGCTTGGTGCGCACCCGAGAGGGAGCTAGAGTTAGATAAAGGGAAGCGGTCTCATAATAGGACACTGCTCCAGGACAATGAAATGATCATTCTGAGCAGTGGTTTGAGTTTTCTGTAAGCCTTCTGCAGAATGCATGTCATTTGTCCCTGCCTCAGCTTGTTTGTGCTTGTGATCTGCCGTTGCTAAGTGGGGGGATACCCAGTGCTCAGGGTTATGGTTTGTGGAACGGATGGGGTTTTACGTGTCTGGAAAAAGGAGCCGCTAAATCCTAGGCCAGTGATGGTGAACCTTGGCACCCCAGATGTTTTGGAACTACATTTCCCATGATGCTCATGCACTCTGCAGTGTAGTTGAGCATCATGGGAAATGTAGTTCCAAAACATCTGGGGTGGCAAGGTTCGCCATCACTGTCCTAGGCACTGTGTTTTTGTGGCTGTGTGTCTGTAGAAGAATACATCAACGGATTTACTAAAACTGGAGCACTCAGAGTCTGGTGCAACTGTGCATGGTAGCCAATCAGCTTCTAACTTCAGCTTGTTCAAATAAGCTTTGACAATAAAATCTGGAAGCTGATCAGTTTCTGGGCACAGCTGAATTTAAATCTAGATAGGAGGAGAGAAACTGGCAATTTTAAACTGCTTGCGCTGAGTAAGCATTAAAGAAAAAAAATGGCAGGATGTACCACAATAAAGTGCATCACTCCCAAATTCTCTGCCTGTAAAACCACGTAGTGTGCAATGCACTGTGAACTGTGATAGTAAAGGCCAGGAACTGGTGTTAATATACAGACAAACCTTGTCTTACCTTATCCACAATATTGGTCCTTTTAGAGAAGACCCAAAGGGGTCTTAAAGTGGAACTTTAGCTATAACAACTTGATAAAAAAAAAAAAAATTCTGTAGCAAGGAACATACATTCCACATTAATAATTATGCTACCTAAATTAGTTCATGCTGTAAATTGCCTCCAGCATTGCTTCCGTTTCTTCTTGCCGGAGGCTGCCATTTTGCTGAAGCCCAGAGCCCCTGACTAGCAGTAATCATAAAGTGGAACTAAACCCACCTATTTAACGGTTTCAAAAAACAGTTACATTACTGGAATGCCGGGATTGCTAACTGTCACATTTGCTTGTGTCCTCAACCAAACTGTCAAACCATCAAATGGCTGGTGTCAAAACTGATCACATGTGCCGTACCATGGTAGTTGAGCAGATCAAACAGAAGCAGCTTCCTTGGTTGTAAAGGATAGGAGGGTTTAATTGTGCTTTAAGGTTACTTTCACACTGAAAGCACCTGGTGTTAGCGGTAAAGCGCCGCTAGTTTTAGCACCGCTTTACTGTCGTTTTAGCGTTGCTTTTTGGCTGCTAGCAGGGCACTTTTAACCCACGCTAGCGGCTGAAGAAAGGGTTAAAAGCCCCCGTGTTGAGGTGCTGCCGTAGCGCTTTGCAGGTGCTTTGGCAGCGCTGCCCATTCATTTCAATGGGTAGAGCGTTTTGGGAGCAGTGTATACACTGCTCCCAAACCACCCCAAAGATGCTGCTTGCAGGACTTTTTTTTCCTGTCCCGCAAGTGCACCGCCCCAGAGTGAAAGCACTCAGGCTTTCACACTGGGGAGGCATGAGAGGCGCTTTTCAGGCACTTTACAGGAGCTATTTTTAATTGTGCTAAAATGCCTGAAAAGCACTTCAGGGTGAAAGGGGTCTTAGCCCACGTACACACGGTCGGAGATTTTGGCAACCAAATCCGTCGGATTTTGCCCGTCGGATTTAGTCCGACGGATTGTGTCCGAAACTGTTGCATACACACGGTCGGGCCAAGTTGGCGAAAAATCTGATCTTTCAGAACGTGATAAGGTAATTTCGTTACGATGGGACTACATTCAGGCTAGTAGCCAATAGCTTTGATGTAGGAATTTGATCTGAGCATGCGTGGCACTTGGTCCGATGAAAATGCTCTACACATGATCGGATTAGGTCCGTCCGGCCCAGTTGGTCGGGAAATATTTCCAACATGTTGGAAAATTGGGTCGGACGGAGATTCGGACGGAATCAGTCCGATGCATACCACACACAGTCGGATTATCTGACAACACGGTCCGATAAGACTCATTCCGACAGATTCTCTGGGGCTAATAAGTCTTATCAGACCGTGTCGTCAGATAATCCGACTGTGTGTGGTATTCATCGGACTGATTCCGTCCGACCCAATTTTCCAACATGTTGGAAATATTTCCAGACCAACTGGGCCGGACGGACCTAATCCGATCATGTGTAGAGCATTTTCATCGGACCAAGTGCCATGCATGCTCAGATCAAGTTCCTACATCAAAGCTATTGGCTACTAGCCTGAATGTAGTCCCATCGTAACGAAATTACGTCATCACGTTCTGAAAGATCGGATTTTTCGCCAACTTGGCCCGACCGTGTGTATGCAACAGTTTCAGACACAATCCGTCGGACTAAATCAGACGGGCAAAATCCGACGGATTTGGTTGGCAAAATCTCCAACCGTGTGTAGGTGGGCTAAGGCTGTCAGCACATCAGCCTCCACAAATTTGTCAGTGCCTAAAAATAGAGAGCAACTGAGCATGTGCAGAGCAGGGTGAAACTGTTTATTCCAGGATTTTAGACACTTACTTTTTTTTTACATAGCTATACCTGCAAAAGGTCCAGCCTGAAGTCATCAGGACTTAATTTTTTAACTAAAGTTCCACTTTAAGGGTCAGGGAAATCATGAAAATGAACCACAACCCTGGACCTGTATAGCACCCTACGGTTAACTACACACGTTACACTACACTTCTAATGCCTAATGCAGGATTGATCTAATGCCCGAAGCAAACATTACAGGCTGGCACCACATAGTGGGGTGCAGTTACAGTACACCCTGAGAGTAAACAGTTAGATAACCCAGAGCAATAAGCGGTCAAGTATTGATAGAAGCTGCAAACAAAAAATCAATGGTTTAAAAAGAAAAATACTTCTTCAGAGAAGAACAGGTTCAACACACTAGCAAAAAAACTGGAGTCTCATGCAGTGGGTGGCTTATATGAGTATGCTCTAGGGATAGCCCCAGCAACTTTTTTTTGCCAGTGTCCAATCACCTGAAGGTAAACAGAATATAACCAATGGTCTATGAATACAGGTCCTGTATACTGTATTGCATTATTAGGTAAAAAGGTTTTGAAGCACGGTCTGTAATTTGTTTTTAGATTTATTTTTTTATGTCTGGTTAATTACATAGTCAACTGTCTGGCAGTTTCTAAAGGGCTTCAGAAATCACCCAAAGTCAATGATTACAGATCATGGTATTATTCATGAAGGTATTTATTTTCTTTTAATCTTTAACCTTGTCCTTTAATGTCTAATATTTTATGACATGTTGATATGTACATACATTCAAAACAGGGGCATTGCTCTGAGCTTTAATTCTTACTACATGATGACTATCAGTTACACAACCTTTATTAATTGTGCTATTTTTTGGTACAGCCTGGAAGAACCTGTGTCTCTCTGGGGGCATCAACAGGATAACAAGGTAAAGGTATGCTAAGGTAGAAATAAAGATCCTTGTAGACAAAACTAACATTTGTAAAGATGTATTTTTTTTTTTACCTAGAACTGTTCATTTTTTACATACAGTATGAAGAAAGGCACGATAAATGACAAGTTCAAGCCAACCTTTTGTGCAGTAGAAGCAAATAATCAGTTGTATGGCTGGAGCAGCTCTATTGCAGTAATGGCATTCAAGGTTTGAGTCATGTAAAAATGCTGTATATTGGATGTTGTGCAGTATGTTCTCCATACTTATCAACATTCAACAGGTTTATTGATGCCGGACACTATATTGTGTTTAAAGTGTTAGTAAACCCACAGCAGTAAAATATGTCTGTATATGCAGCATAGCATGCTAGTCACTGTGGAACTTAAGGGGTTAATCATCTGCATTGTGTATGCAGAGATCCTTCCCTCCTACACTGTCTATCTGGGAAAGGGCAGCTAACACAGGCAAGGTAGCCAACCTGCACATGCTCACTTGTGTCTTTTATGCTGGAGAGAACATTTACTTGTTCTCAGAGATAGCCAGGTCACATGATATTGACCTCACACATGTGGGCATGTATACAGGCTGCAGTGGAAATCTCCTACCTGAACTCTCAGCACTGGAGAAACTGTGCAGTTTATCACTGACCGTGGCATACAGATCAGCCAAAAGGGTATATAGTGGCAATATTTTTATGTAAAAAGATTTATAAGCTGTGGGCACTGTGGTGGGGCGGAATAACTATATTTTCATATTACTGGGTTTAGTAACACTTTAAATACCTCTCTGTTGGGTAAGTGAATGCAATAAATGCTTAAGTGAGTGAGTGATTTGTATAGCGCTACCTATGCGAACTGAATCGCTTCAGGGCGCTTTCTTGCCACCAGAGTCCAAATGGATTTGTCAAGTGATTATTCAAGCTTCAGCTTAAAGAAGAGAATTCTTCCTTCTCATATTAAGAGCACACTCATCCAGGGCGATTTGTGCCTCTTGGGTGGTGCATCATCAGGCCTCTATGGCTCAGATCTGTAAGGCCGCGACTTGGTCTTCGGGTTCATACATTTATCAGATTTTATCAAATCAATATTAAAGGTCATGAGGATATTGCCTTTGGGCACAGTATACTGCAGGCTGCAGTATGAGTCCTCTGGCCTCCTGTTTTTTTTTTTGTACTGTCTCCCTCCCTTCAGTTGCCATTGCTATGGGACATCCCACATAGTAATTACTATGGCTTTGTGTCCCCTGATGTAAGAAAAGAAAATAAGATTTTTATAACAGCTTACCTGTAAAATCCTTTTCTTTTATGTACATCAGGGGACACAGAGGTCCCTCCCTTTTTTGGGATATATTTGTATTGCTTGGCTACAAAACTGAGGACTACCAGTAATGGGAGGGGTTATATAGGGGAGTACATGCCTTTAGGGGCGTGCCAGTGTCCACACGTCATTGGGGAAGCCAAGCTTCCCCACTTGCGTCAGAGGGGGGCGGGGTCAGGTGACGGATGGCCCCACCCTCCTCATATAAGAAATGTCAGGCTGCCGGGAACCCCGCAGTGTCTCCGCCAGTGGAGACAGAGATGGATGGACTGCGCTGCTCTGGACGGAGAGAGATCACCCGTCGCTGGATCAGATCAGCCATTGCTGGACCCCGGAGAGATGATCATCCGTCGCTGGATAGCAAGAGTGGATTACCACCGCTGGAATCTTTTTTTAAAAAAAATATTTTTAATACAGGACTTTTTCAAAAGTGTGTTTGTCTTTTTTAACATTCTTTTACACTTTCTTTGTGAAATGGTAGGGATACTTTTGTACCCCCCTTACCATTTCAAACAGGGGGGCCAGGATCTGGGGGTCCCCTTGTTAAAGGGGGCTTCCAGATTCTGATAAGCCCCCCGCCCGCAGACCCCCACAACCACCGGCCAGGGTTGTGGGGATGAGGCCCTTGTCCTCATCAACATGGGGACAAGGTGCTTTGAGGGGTCACAGACCCCCAAAGCATCCTCCCAATGTTGAGGGCATGTGGCCTGGTACGGTTCAGGAGGGGGGGTGCTCTCTCTTTCCCCCCTCTTTTCCTGTGGCCTGCCAGGTTGCGTGCTAAGATAAAGGGTCTGGTATGGATTTTTAGGGGGAACTCCGTGCCCTTTTTAAAAAAAAATTTGGCGTGGAGTTCCCCTTAAAATCCATACCAGATCCTTCAGGTCTGGTATGGATATTTAGGGGGAACCCCATGTCATTTTTTTTATTTGACGCGAGGTTCCCCTTAATATCCATACCTGACCTGAAGGGCCTGGTAATTGAATTTGGGGGAACCCCACGCTTTTTTTTTTTTTATCAATGACTTTCAATGGCTGTTCTCTGTATTACGGGAGCCGACAATTCATTATAGCCGCGAGTAATTTTAAATGACTTTTTTTCCTGAAGAAATGACACTTTGTGCAGGGACAGTTTTAAGCACGGGAAACATGTGCCCCTTTACAGGCATACTGTACACACCCCCCAGGTATGAAATTTAAAGGAATATTACACTTTTATTGTTTCACTTTAAGCATTATTAAAATCACTGCTCCCGAAAAAACTGCCGTTTTTAAAACTTTTTTTTGCATTGATACATGTCCCCTGGGGCAGGACCCAGGTCCCCAAACACTTTTTAGGACAATAACTTGCATATTAGCCTTTAAAATTAGCACTTTAGATCTTGAATGTTCGAGTCCTATAGACTTTAATAGGGTTCTAAAGTTCACACGAAGTTTAGGGCTGTTCGCAGGTTCTGGTGCGAACCAAACTGGGGTTGTTCGGCTCATCCTTACTCAGGGGGTCCTCGTCCCAGTCCCGTTCACAGTAAAGATTGCATGTTTTCTACCCTATCCTGTTTGTAGTTCGCAGGGGACGGTGGCTAGCGTCCAGTTGCACATCAGAAGAGGTTGAACCTTTTTGGTCCTCTTAAAGATCTTTAAAGCCGCGTACACACGTAGCCGTCTGTCCGACGTACTTAGTCTGGCGGACGTACGCCAGACTGTCCGTCGGAATTTCCGAACGGGCTACTTGCCCACACACGGCACTTTTTCAGCGGACTAATACGGCGTACTAAGTCCGCCGTACTTTTGTAATGAACGGACTCACCCACACACGCGGAGGAAAGTCCGCTCATTTCGAGCGCGTCTCCAGGTAGGCGGGACCCGCAAAGGAGACGTCGCTGGCCCCGCTGCCTGGTATGGACTTAAAGGGGAACCCCCAACGCCGGAAAAAATCGGCGTAGGGGTCCCCCCCAAGTCCACAACAGACCCTTGTACGAGCACGCTACCCGGCCGGCCAGGAAAGAGGGGCGAGCGAGCGCCCCCCTCCTGAGCCGTACCAGGCCGCGTGCCCTCAACATGGGGGGTGCCTTGGGGAAGGGGGGGCCGCGCGGCCCCCCCACCCCAAAGCACCTTGTCCCCATGTTGATGAGGACAAGGGCCTCTTCCCGACAACCCTGGCCGTTGGTTGTCGGGGTCTGCGGGCGGGGGGCTTATCGGAATCCGGGAGCCCCCTTTAATAAGGGGGCTCCCGGATACCGGCCCCCCACCCTATGTGAATGGGTATGGGGTACAATGTACCCCTACCCATCCACCTGTAAAATAAAAGTACAAAAAAAACACAACACACAAGATAAAATACTTTATTGCACAGCTCCAGGGGTCTTCCGTCTTCGGGGGTCTTCTCGCCGGACTCCTCCGCCATCTTGTAGCTCTTTTGCTAGCGGAGGAGTCCGGCTTTCTTCCTCGCCGCCGGCCTCTTCTCCCGACTTCGGGGGTCTTGTCCCCCTCTTCGGTTCTTCTGCCGGGCCACCGCGCCTTATAGCTCTTTTACAGGCGGTGGCCCGGTCTTCTGTCGCCGCCGCCGCCTTCCGTTCTTCTTCTTCTCCAGGAGATGTCGACTCGACGATCTCTCCGGCCGCAATGCCAGGGACGCCCTGTGCTGCCACTTATATAGGGACAAGGGGCGGTGTCACATGGCTTTATGTCACATGGGTTGATGTCACATGGGGACTGTGACATCGTAAGGGGGCGGGGTCACCATGTGACACCAACCCATGTGACATAAAGCCATGTGACACCACCCCTTGTCCCTATATAAGTGGCCGCACAGCGCATCCCTGGCATTGTGGCCGGAGAGAGCATCGAGTCAACATCTCCAGGAGAAGAAGGAGAAGAAGAAGAAGAAGAACGGAAGGCGGCGGCGACAGAAGACCGGGCCACCGCCTGTAAAAGAGCTATAAGAAGGCGCGGTGGCCCGGCAGAAGAACCGAAGAGGGGGACAAGACCCCCGAAGTCGGGAGAAGAGGCCGGCGGCGAGGAAGAAAGCCGGACTCCTCCGCTAGCAAAAGAGCTACAAGAAGATAGCGGAGGAGTCCGGCGAGAAGACCCCCGAAGACGGAAGACCCCCGGAGCTGTGCAATAAAGTATTTTATCTCGTGTGTTGTGTTTTTTTTGTACTTTATTTTACAGGTGAATGGGTAGGGGTACATTGTACCCCATACTCATTCACATAGGGTGGGGGGCCGGTATCCAGGGGCCCCCTTATTAAAGGGGGCTCCCGGATTCCGATAAGCCCCCCGCCCGCAGACCCCGACAACCAACGGCCAGGGTTGTCGGGAAGAGGCCCTTGTCCTCATCAACATGGGGACAAGGTGCTTTTGGGTGGGGGGGCCGCGTGGCCCCCCCCTTCCCCAAGGCACCCCCCCCCATGTTGAGGGCACGCGACCTTATACGGCTCAGGAGGGGGGAGCGCTCGCTCGCCCCCCTTTCCTGGCCGGCCGGGTAGCGTGCTCGGACAAGGGTCTGTTGTGGACTTTGGCGTTGGGGTTCCTCTTTAAATCCATACCAGGCGGCGGGGCCAGCGACGTCTCCTTCGCGGGCCCCGCCTACCTGGAGACCCGCTCGAAATGAGCGGACTTTTCTCCGGGCGGGAAAAGTCAGCTCATTTCAAAAGCCGGATTGTCCGCCGAAATACGAGTACAGCGGGCAGATTGGTGTGCAACACGGCATTCTAAGTCCGCCGTACTTTCGGGTCAAAAAAGTATGCCGGAGGCTACACACGGGGGGATTGTTTGGCGGACTTGAGTTTGCCGGACTTTTCCACCGGATTGTTTGATCGTGTGTACGCGGCATAAGATGGAGTCCATTCAAACAGTACAACCAGACGGCTGGAAGCTACTGCTGGGTCATCAGGATGCCTATCCTCACATGCCAAATTTTTTCCTTTCCTTTTCCTTCCAAAATAAGTAAGTTTGGCGATCGGTTAGACGCATCTCCATGTTAACTGCCTACCTTTTGGCTTATAAATATCTCTGAGAATGTTTGCAAGAGTCTCAATGCCATGTCAGCTCCACTCAAAGAACAGGTTGGCCACTACCTGGATGTCATTCTTTTTCTATCCAGAAGACTGTAACAATTGTAACAAGAGGTCCTCATATATACCCTGCAGAGATATGGCTGGGTTATCAACTTCCAGAAAAAAAAGGGAAAGCAAACCAACTTTCTCCAACCCAACGGTTAGTGTACCTGGGGGTGCTCTGCTAGTTCTTCTGTTTTGCTTCCATCAGAGAAAGTGGTGACAGTCAGGAACAAAATTCTGAGGACAGATACTTCTGCTTGTTTGATGTCTTCTCAGTGCCTCAGTCATCTGGGCACAATGTCATCATGCATACTGATTATTCCTTGGGTACATGGGCACCTCCGCAAGTTTCAACTAGGATTCTTAGCGCAAGGGAGGAAACTAGCACCGTTAATAACAGTGTCACTCAGTATGAGTATCAGTCCGCGGTGATGGAAAGACCTCGAGGAATTCACGGCCCATTAGAACTGTTAGATTGGATAATTGTTAAGAATCATGTCTGCAAGACAGCCTGGAAGGAGCACTATGAGAGAATGTCAGTTAAGGCAGGCAAAGATTCCCAGCCAAGGAGGGTCTCGATTGGGCTGGAAGTTCAAACAGCCCTTTTAGCACTTTGGCCTTGCTACACAGAATCAAGGGAAAACCAGTCGCCTTGCAGTTGAGCAACAGGGCAGCAGTTGCCTATATTCAGCTCCAGGTAGGAACTTGCAGCAATATGCTACTGAGAGAGGTGAAACCCATAATGTCTGGGACGGAAGATCACCAGCAAATTCCAAAAGCAGTTTACCTCCCAGCGGATTTTTGAACACATAGGCAGACCAACTATACTCCGTATTGGCCAGGAAGCCCTCGGTTTTCTCTGGCCATTCATTTCAATATACAGAAAACATTTCCCCTATGCAACATATGCAAACTGGGGCTGCAAGCAGGGTGGCTAAAAGGGAAGGCTGGGCAACTCAGGTTGCTCCAGAGTGATCTTTACCTTGTTGTGTGCGAGAAGGCACTCTATTTACAACATCTATGCCTAATTCTGGAACAAGTTTGCGTTTTTTCGGAAGAAGGAGACATTGATCCTACTGTCCCTTCAGTGACAGTTGTTCTATACTTCCTCTAGGCCATATTGGAAAGGACCCTTAGCCTATCCTCATTGAGCTTGCAAGTGTCGGTTATATCGACAATAACACATTTAAATGGGCCAAGAATTCTTCAGTTTGCACAACTTTTGAAGGCAGTCGTTAGGATTCGGTCACCAAGGAAAAGAGATCTATTGGTGTTGCTGGATCTCATGTCAGTTCAACCGTTTGTTCCAACAGAGCAGTGTTCATTTCGGGCCATTACCTACAGCTTTAAAGAAAGGAAAAAAAAAAATATATATATATATATATATATATATATATATATATATATATATATATATATATATATATTGTTTTCTTTTCAGAAAGAGTAGAGTTGGGTCTTGTAGATCATCTTGCATAAAAAGTAGCAACAGTCCTCTATTCAACAGACATCTGGGCATTGCCTAACTTTCCAGAACATCATACAGGAAAGTCACACAAACTGGTAATTTTCAGAACTTTAAAGAAGTACCTGTCCACAATTGCTCTTTTCGGGTCATCTAATATAACTGTTGTTATTCCAGCTGTAAATCATTAAGGAAAAGAGGTCACTGCCTGGGCTTTGCAGGAAGGACTATTCAGTCCTCTGTCCCATCCTAGTTAGAAGATTGGTTTGACAAGTAGAACCCACCCTGTCAGGTAATTATTTATCACTAGTATGCTGTCGTGTTGGCGTCAGGAAAACTGAAAATTGTATCAAATACTTACTGTAATTTTCCTTTCCTGGCACCAAACATAGCAGCATACAGACCCACTCTGTACGTTTCGGTATGTAGCTTGTTACAAAAAATGGGGGGGGGGGGGTAACTGGTCCTTTTTTTATGCTATTCACTGGTCCTGAGGGAGTGGTCAAGAGGCGGAGCTCTATCAATAGTATGCTGCCATGGTTTGGCGTCAGGAAAGGAGAATTATGGTAAGTAATTGATACAATTTTCTGTTTTTATGTGATAGACCAACACAAAGTGGCACATAATTGTGAAGTGGAAAGAAAATGATAAATGGTTTTGAAAATTTTTTATACAAATAAATATGTCAAAAGCGTGGTGTGCATTTGTATTCAGCCCCCCTGAGTCAATACTTTGTAGAACCATCTTTCACTGCAATTACAGCTGCAAGTCTTTTTGGGGATGTCTCTACCAGCTTTGCACATCTAGAGAGTGAAATTTTAGCCCATTCTTCTTTGCAAAAACTCTGTCAGAATGAATGGAGACGGTCTGTGAACAGAAATTTTTAAGTCTTCTCAATTGGATTTAGGTCTGGACTTTGATTGGGCCATGCCAACAGATGAGTAGGCTTTGATTTAAACCATTCCATTGAAGCTCTGGCTGTAGGTTTAGGGCCGTTGTACTGCCGGAAGGTAAACTTCCGCCCCAGTTTAGGGTCGTTGTACTGCCCCAGTCACTTTTGTAGACTCTAACAGGTTTTCTTCTAAGATTGCCCTATATTTGGCTCCATCCATCTTCCCATAAACTCTGACCAGCTACCCTGTCCCTGCTGAAGAAAAGCACCCCCACAACACGATGCTGCCGCCACCATGTTTCATGGTGGGGATGGTGTGTTCAAGGTGATGTGCAGTGTTAGTTTTCCACCACACATAGCGTTTTGCTTTTAGGACAAAAAGTTCAATTTTGGTCTCATCTGACCAAAGCACCTTCTTCCACATGTTTGCTGTGTCCCCCACATGGCTTCTCGCAAACTGCAAATGGGGCTTTTTATGGCTTTCTTTCAACAATGGCTTTTTTCTTGCCATTCTTCCATAAAGGCCAGCTTTGTGGAGTACACAACTTATAGTTGTCCTGTGGACAGATTCTTCCACCTGAGCTGTGGATCTCTGCAGCTCCTCCAGAGTTACTATGGGCCTCTTGGCTGCTTCTCTGATTATTCCTCTCCTTGCCCGGCCTACCAGTTTAGGTGGATGGCCATGTCTTGGTAGGTTTGTAGTTGTGCCATACTCTTTCCATTTTTGGATGATGGATTGAACAGTGCTCCGTGAGATGTTCAAAGTTTGGGATATTTTTTTAATAACCTAACCCTGCTTTAAACTTCTCCACAACTTTATCCCTGACCTGTCTGGTGTGTTCCTTGGTCTTCATGATGCTGTCACATAAAATCCCAATAAAATACATTTACGTTTTTGGTTGTAACATAGCAAATTGTGGAAAATTTAAAGGGGTATGAATACTTTTTCACGGCACTGTAGTTAGAGACAAACTAGAAGCTAATAACAAGAGATCCACAAGCTGGGCATCGCAGCAGAAATGAAGACAGAGGACAAAGTTGAAAGTTATTGCAAAGGCCAGGGCAGATAATGTTCACTCCTCTTTAAAATGGTTAGGGTCAGCAATGGGAGAACAGCCAACTGGACTAGAGTGTATCCAAGACCACAGCTATAGATTGCAATGGGCATCGGGATACAAAAGACTGTTCAATCACACAATATAGCACGTGCACACCTTTATCCCAACTGATCCATGGCCTGCAGGCAACTTGATAAAAGAAAATAACAGACAAAGAATCAGCTTGTAATCACCAGATGATCAGTCTGATACATTGCTTACAATAATATGGCAGATAACTGATTTGTGCATAGGCACTTTTAATTTAAGCTCACATTTAAATAACTTTCTCTCAAGAGTAATCTAAGTAGAAGATACATTTAACAATGATGTTTAATCTATGAGGGCTAGAAAGCACACAAGTTAATGATAAAGATAATACATTTATCATGATTGTGTGAAAGGAAAAATGACAATCAAATGGCAGAGTTGTATCACCTCAGATTTATTCTTTAAACAAAAGAACAAAGGGCAAGGGGGCTGTGTTGGTCTCTGTGCCAACTGCCAGGCTGTCTAGCTCCGAGTGTATTAAAACTATTCTACACCAAACAAGACTCTTCATGTTGTTGGTTTCTTGCAAATTAGGTCATGGTACACTAAATCACACTTGTTCGTTTTCTTTATAGAAATGTATTGTTCTGGGCAGCGTCACTCATCAAGTGCACTTTAATAGTAGGAGCAGAAAACTATAGAGTGGAAATGGGAGGTGACAAGTCAGGCGGAAATGATGTCATTAATAAGTTTGTATTCCATTACACTGAAACAATGGTTTCAAAGGTTAATTATGTGTAAAGCGGAGATAATGCCCCGGAAGACAAACAAGCCCAAGCAGCTTTTATTTCATCCATAAAATAATTTACTAATACGTTCAGACATTGAAAGGCGACACATAACAACCTGGATCATTTTCCTATTGCTGAAAATTGGCGTTTCATTAAGAAAACAATTAAGGTCACGGCACTGCTAGAATTTACCTGAATTCCCTGCTCTTCTTTTCCTAGCATTACTTTGGTGTCTATCTGTATATTATGTGGCTGTCTTGCAATCCATTTAAAGGTTCTACTGAAATAGTGAAATACTTGTGTCACCTTGCAGTATGACAACTAGTGGTCCCTGCAATCCACATTGCAAGGTGTATGCACTTGCCACAGATAGCATACATCTGCCACAAAAATGAGGTAATTAACAGAAATGTAGTAAAGTCCTTAAAGAGGAGCTCCAGGCATTTTTGTGTTTATTAAAAGTCAGCAGCTACAAAAACTGTAGCTGCTGACTTTTAAAGGTGAAGTACAGCCAAAGCTTTATTACTAATAAAAAAAAAAAGAATAATAAAAATGCAATAAAACTATCCCCTATTTTGTAGACGCTATAACTTTTGCGCAAACCAAACAATATACACTTATTGCGAGTTTTTTTTACCAAAAATATGAAGAAGAAATAACTAAGGGAAAAAAATTTTTTTCTATATATTCTTAGGGGATATTTATTATAGCAAAAAGTAAAAAATAATGTGTTTTTTTTCAAAATGGTCACTCTTTTTTTTGTTTATAGCGCAAAAAATAAAAACCGCAGAGGTGATCAAATACCACCAAAAGAAAGCTCTATTTGTGGGGGAAAAAAAAGATGTTTGGGTGCAACATCACATGACCGCACAATTGTCAGTTAAAGCAACAGAGTGCCGAATCACAAAAAGTGCTCTGGTCAAGAAGGGGGTAAAATCTTCCGGGGCTGAATCGGTTAAGTCAGCTAGCCACATACTCATCATAATGAATTGGATTTCTACATGAAAAATAATAAAAATTGTTTCACCAAGTGACAGCCAACAAATGGGGATAGACCATTCATAGTATATTTTTTCTGACTATACACTGCATAAATATCTGTACAATGAAATGTTGTAAATCATTTACAGCAGGTGATAGCAGCTTCCTCTAATCCAAGAAGAGGACAGGGAAACTCAATAGATAAACGTACACTATGACCAATGGCTACTGCACAAACCGCAGAAGCAGGAACTTGTCAAGGGAAACTTTTATTTCCCTCTACAGGTGAACTTGTTGTTGAACATGTGTTTTTATGTATCCAGAAGCAAAAAGCAGAAGCAAGTAAACAGCTCTTCAGTAAAAAAATACAAGATATTGAATTTTGTATTTTACCTGCAGTTCTCCTTTATATTTATTATCTAGAGTCATTCTTCTGTCTCTGTGGTATAGCAAACGGGGATCTGAGGTAAATGGCAGTGATGTGTATTCCAGGCCTGAGTGTCTAACATTGTTCAAGTGCGTAGTCCACCATTTATTCATCACAAATCACAGCTGCAATTAGACAAATGGAAACAAATAGTCCTTCCCCTCTACGTACATGTACTTACCAGCCTCAGCTAAACTACTCACTCTGCATACCAGTGAACATCAGTGTTGCCAACCTACCAGATTGAAATTTACTGACACAACACCCAAAATTTCCTGGCACAGCCAAGTTTTTACTGGCATTTCCAAAAGTTGCAAAATTACAGTTTTAAGTGTACATTTTAGTATTTAGGCTACTGATTACAATATGCATTTAGCAATGTGGTTTAAGGTAGATATTAGGGCAAAAAAATATTTCTTATTCTATTTTTTGATATAGTAAGTAAGTAGCTCAGGGACAGGACAAAAGAGGGCAAGAAATTAGAATAGGAAGGCACACACACACACACACACACACACACACACACACACACACACACATGAAGTTGACTCTTGGACGCTTCAGTCCACTCCAGTCTAGACCAGGTGTCTCAAACTGGCGGCCCTTCAGCTGCTGCGAAACTACAAATCCCATCATGCCTCTGCCTGTGGGAGTCATGCTGGTAACTGTCAGCCTTGCAATGCCTCATGGGACTTGTAGTTTTGCAACAGCTGGAGGGCCACCAGTTTGAGACCCCTGGTCTAGACAGTCCTGCTCCCGACCTGCAGCCCCACACACAAAGCTCTGGCCGCTCTGCTTGGCTCCCTTGTATGATGATATCACACGACATGGCACTGCCTCCACCAGAGCTGCCCAAACACACTGTAGCAGGGACTCGGATGGGCTAAGTGCTCGGGCCTTGCCTCCACCAGAGCTGCCCAAACACACTGTAGCAGGGGCACGGGTGGTCTAAGTGCTCGGGCCCTGTCTCCACCAGAGCTGCCCAAACACACTGTAGCAGGGACTCGGATGGTCTAAGTGCTCGGACCCTGCCTCCACCAGAGCTGCCCAAGCACATTGTAGCAGGGACTCGGATGGTCTTAGCCAGCTCTGGACCGAGCAGAACATCACAGCCATATTTTTTACTGGCAACTTTTTCCTTTTACTGGCATTTACTGGCAGGAGAAAATTGCCCTGCCTGCCTATACATGGTTCGAAATTTTTACTGGCTGCCAGTAAAAATACTGACGGCTGGCAACACTGGTGAACATTATTATTGGACAATGCACAGGTATCCGTACAAAGCAGTGAGCTGTTTGTGCTTAGAGATATTGCAACAAATCTTGCAACAGCGCTGAGTAAAGATCTCTGCAACGTTAATGCATTTGTTCACCTTATGAGCGTGTGAAAGGATGACAAAGTGATGTCATCCTATGAGGACATATTTCGTTTTTATCACTGGGGCAGAGAGGACGTGTAAAAAACGGTTCTGCTGATACTGTGAGTAATACATAGAGCTAGCATAATGCATTGTCTTTTTTGCAATGTAAAATGTGCAAATAGAATAATGGGGAGGTCTCGGAACAATGACAATTTGTCCAAAAGCTTCCATCATAGGACACTGATCTCTAGTTCTATGTATTTTTAACTTTATAGTATAGTATAGTATAGTATAGTATAGTATAGTATAGTATAATATAGTTAGTAAGGTTGAATAAAGACACCAGTCCATCCAGTTCAATCTGAGTGAGTGTGCATGTCTACAATTATCCCTATTTTATTTAAGGTACCCATATAGCGCTGTCAATTTATGTAGCGCTCCACACGTACATCGCACACTCACATCGGTCGCTACCCTCAAGGAGCCCACAATCCAAGGTCTCCAACCTACATTCATATACTAGGGCCAATTTTAGACAGAAGCCAATTAACCTACCAGCATGTCTTTGGAGTGTGGGAGGAAACCAGAGTACCCGGAGGAAACGCATGCAGGCACATGGAGAACATGCAAACTTGGTTGGGACACTTACTTATTAGCAGTGGTGGCCCGTCCATATGGCCCATGGGGGCACCAAACCCCAGTCCATGAGTCCAGTCCCTAATCTACATGCAGGGCACCAGGCGCATGGATTCCAATGTTTGTTTGTTTTTTCGAAGCACATGATTAGAGCCGGAGGCTTTAATTGGCTTCAAAAAGGGTGGGCGCACCCACTTGTGTGACAATAGCGAATTAATAATCATTATTGTCTTCCTGGTTCTCTTCCTGGGGACCACCACACTGGAACTAAAGCACTCTGGTAGCAATTGGGAAGTGCTCACCACAGTAGATGGGCCTTCTGGAGCCATTACTGATTCAGCCATTGGAGCCAGGCTCAGTTGAGGTCCTAACAATGGGGAATGGGTCTACGATGCATCTGTGTGGGGGAATCCTTACAGGCTTTTTATAGAAACACACACATGTACCTTAGTGCTGTTTTAGAACAAATACTTTTAAGATGTACTGGTTGATGTGCTAGTCATAGGATGAAGTCATGTAATGAACCTGTTCACCCTTTTCTTTAACAAGATGACATTCAATGCTTCAGCTACATCTGTATTACCATGTAATGAAATAATTAGTGTGTTACTTAATCAAGATTGCTGTAGACCTAACTGAGGGAGTCAGAAAACCTCAATCTTCTTGTTTGGTGGAGGAAGCAACAACGTAATGACCTGCAAACGTCCACAATGCCAACATGTGTGCTGTCTGTGTAATACTTGTATAAACACACAAAATGAACCCTTGAGGTTAGGTTGCCACCTGTGCTCCCGTTAATGGCTTATTTGCTATATTTATGAACTATGCTTGACTCATTTTTAACATTAGGACACACCCATGCATGTACCTTGATAATTGGAACTTTCCCATCAACTCAGCTGTTAAAAATGATTTAGCTGGCGTAAGTTGTTAAAATAAGAGTACATGCTTAGGTCCTGAACAAAATATGACTAATATCCATCAACAAAAGAAACGAAAAGGTTGGTGTCTTTAAAACAAACATGTCACAGGTGAAGCAAGACTGCGGCGTTCACATAGTAACAAGGCAGATTACTAAACAAGTTAGAATCCTCACAAAAATTGTGTGAATATTCACTTCAGTTATTCAATCATGTCAAAACTAGGTATTCAAAATGGTCAGGATCAGGAATTTGCTTTTCACATGACTGGAAAAATCAAGTAAATTTTCACACAATTTTTTCACCACTTTAATACTGGGCACTTTTACCCCCTTCCTACCCAGACCAATTTTCAGCTTTCAACGCTGTCACACTTTGAATGACAATTGCGCGGTTATGCATCACTGTACCCAAATTAAATTTTTAGCATTTTCTTCATACAAATAGAGCTTTCTTTTGGTGGTATTTAATCACCCCGGGCAGTTTTTTTTGTCTTTTGCTAAATAAACTAAAAAAGACCAAATAAATCATCTTTCTTCATAAATTTAGGCCAAAATGTTTACTGTGACATTTCTTTGGTGAAAATAACCCAAATCGGTGTATATTATTTATTCTGTAGAAAAGTTATAGCGTCCACAAACTATGGTATATACAGTATATTATATCTGAAAATCAATCAATCCTAAATTAATGTACTGAGGCCCATAAATGCCAGAACAATACAAATATCCCCCAAATCACCCCGTTTTGGAAAGTAGACAGTCTAAGGTATTTAGTAAGAGACATGGCGAGTTTTTTGAAGTAGTAATTTTTTGTCACAATTTTTGAGAAAATTAAGAAATTAAAAATGAAAAAAAAAATGTTTGCATAATATCACCAGTGCAGAACAGCGTCATCATATAACTGTTGCGACAGTGATCAGGGACACTAACTGCTAACAGTATGTAAAAATAAAAAAAAATAAAAAAAACATTACAATTGTTTCTTTCTTTTTTTCCTTTTTTCAAACATTTTTTTCATTTTGTTTACAATTTTTTTTACATACAGTGACCAGAGCAATACAGTGTTATCATAGTAACACTGTACCTTAGTAACACTGTACTACTCTGGGGAAGTGATCTGGATTTTGTTTTCACACACTATGATTGCTTATAACAGGGAATTTTACTGTTATAAGCAATCAGCACAATAGTACACAATGAATGGCATGAATCAAAGCCATTCATTGTGTACAATTGTCATGTGCTCTGCTGTGATTGGTCACAGCGATCACATGGTTTCGGTAGTGGGCTGGTACACTGTTCTGTCAGATCACACCAGAGCACAGCTGGAGGCAAACAAGCAAGGAGCAATCCTGGGGAGGGGGGGCTTCATATGATGTCAGGCATTAGGCCATGCAGAAAACAGTTAAAGAATATTCTCAACTACTTTAGTAAACCCCTGTTTTTAACGCATGCTGTTAGACAGGTTAATTTGGTTGTCCGCAAGCTGGTCGGTAAGTGAGCTTGGAGTTTTCCTTGGATTTTTCCTTTGCTTTTTTTCTGCAATGCTACTTGCTACAATGGCCAGTTATAAGCGGTGGCAGTGTATTTCTTTTTTGTAATTCTTTAGTAAGTCTGCCTCAATATTAAATTCCCTTTTATGTAATGTTGGCAGTTTTGTGTAAGTCCACCCTAACACTAAAATCCCTGCATCTACAGACATCCACGATCTAACACTTAGCTCACTAGCCCTGTAAAGAAGAAATCAGTATACATTCCTTTTTTGAAGCCGATCCAATCTCCAGCAGCGGAAGCTCTGCAAAAGACACAGCCGACAACGGCTGTGAAATGAATGGGGAGTGATTTCACCGATAGACTTACTGTGGGGCTTCCATTGTCGGCTGTTTCCTCTGCACCCACCTCCACAGGGAAGCCACAGCTGACAGCTCAGCGTGGGATCAGGTCGGATTGGCTTCAAAGAAGGTATGCACACTGATTTCTTCATTACAGGGTTAGATAGGTAAGTATTAGATTGTGGTTGTCGGTAGATACAGGGATTTTAGTGTTAGGATGGAGGTCTACTTTAAAATCAAGTGGGTAAGGGTTGGAAGCTCAAAACTGAAATGCAGGCACAAAAACATTCATTTAAATATGTAGAAAGCAAAAAGGATGATTGCACTCTGAAGTCCAAAAATCCAAGAAGTTTTATTGGAGTAAAATTCACAATAATACCATCATAGCAACAGGATCTGCTTGAGATGTACTGACGTGTGTTGTTTGGCCGGCTTCTGTCGAAGGCGCATGACCGAAAAAGGGTCTGCCGATTGGCTTCTGCTCAGCGCTGACCGGAGTGTCCTGGTGGGGGGGCTGTCAGAACACAATTGAACAGCAGTGGAGATTGCTGAACTAACATTGGATTGTTAGTACAGCCGCTCTGACCTTATCTGTCAATTTTTTTTTTCAGATTAGTGTGTACTAGGCCTAAATCTCACCCAATACCATGAGATGTCCCCAAGTAATGTAGGAATTAGTGATACTCTGTTATAGAGCCCATTCACAATAGCTGGCTCCCACGCAGTTTTGATGACACACTGCCTGTAAATGAGTACTGCTTGCCCATACAAATGAAACATTAGTAGTATGAATCATAAGAACACATGTTCAATGTATCTTGATTTAAAGAATAGAATCATTTAAATAATTTTGAATTGTTATTAAATCCTTTGGAAAGTATTTTATATAAACACTTTTTTTTTTATGGAAAACTCTGCAGTGAATTCAGTGATAAATAGCTTGAGAGACAAAAAGTAAATGGCCAGACCAAAAAAAAAAGTAAAAATGTGAACATTCATCAGACACAGCACCAGCACTGGATATAATATACATGGAATATACTATTTTACAAGCTTTAAATCAGCAACTTTAAGACCCCTTTCACACTGCCGCACCCATAGCGTCAGTGGTAAAATGCCGCTATTTTTAGCGGCGTTTTACCGTTGGATTTGCAGCGCATTTCGGCCACTAGCGGGGCGCTTTTACCCCCTGTTAGCGGTCGCGAAAGGGTTAAAACCCTTTTGCCGGCAGTATTGCAGCGTTGCCCCCTTGATTTCAATGGGGAGCAGTAAACACACCTCTCCTTCACCACTCCAAAGAAGCTGCTGGCAGGACTTTTCCTGATGTCCTGCCAGCCCACCGCTCTGGTGTGAAAGCCCTCAGGCTTCCACACTGGATACAATGGTGCAGCAGTTTGAGGGCGGATTGCAGGTGCTTTTTCTAATGCTATAGCGCCTGCAAAACGCCCTTGGTGTGAAAGGGGTCTTAGGCAAGGCTGTCTCTTTTTGAAACCTTGGACAAAGGCATCTGATAAATTAGAGTGAATGGGGTTAAATTAATAAAGTTTTAGAGGCTACAAAGTGAATGTTCATTTTGCAAAGTGAATGTTAGTAAATAAGCTGAAGCTAAGTTCACTTTGAATTACCGATCATTTTTTTTTCCTTGCACACAATATGAGGTATTCAAAGCGAATGATGTTTCACCTTATTCACTAACAATTAATTTAATAGGGGGAACATTAACTTATACAGGTGAACAGCCTACTACATCTGCCCTGTTGTTATGACTCATTCACTGGTATATGTAAAAATGATATTGAGTTATTGAGCTCTGTCAACCGTTTCCTTTAGAGACAACAGGAAAAACATTTGAAATGAAAAGTGAAGTAAGACCAAAGCTTTTTCGTCGATACTTCTCTTCTGGGTCAAAGGACTGAACTAACTTTTGCTCTCCTGAGACCCACAATCAGCTGACAACAGGATAAATCCCGCTATCATTTGATGTGGCAAAGCTGATGCAGGCTCTGGAAAGATCCCGACCATTTTGTAGGGATCCACCTAGTTGCCTGACATACAGCTGGCTCCGCGTCTCAGTGCACAGCTGAAAGCCAGCGCAATCTGCGCCCGCCCCCTTTTCCTACCCGGCTCTCCAGTGAGCACTGGTGGAGCAGAGTGGGGAGAGGTGATGGACAGTCACTGCTCTCCGGTCAGCAGTGCTGTGATCATTCTGATCTTGCAGCATAGAGGTAAGTATAGAAGTTATTTTCAAACCTCAAATTTCTTCTTTAAAGTATAACTAAAGGCAAAACTTTTTTTTAGAGGGGAGAGAGATTAGAATGCTTGTCAGGTTTTATTGCTCTCTGTGGTCCCTGTTAAGGAGATTCACCCTCTCTATTTGCCCTGTTTACCATTACTATTGAAACATTTTGGATTTTCACCAGAAAAGTAATGGAGGGGAAATATTCTGGTGACCTAGGGATCCCCATTGAATTCCCTTAATTTGCAGGGATTTACTCTAATTTCCTGTTTGGCTACAGGACAGGAAGTGAAGGGAAATCTCTGAATGGGACACAGGTGGTGAAATAAAATCTGACAGGGGTTATAACCCTCCCTTGCTCTATCCAAAATGAAAAAAAAAAAATTGTCTATAGTTCTACTTTAACCCTCCTTCAAAATGAGAATACAAACTATGCTATATTTTATATTTACCAGGCAAAAAATAATGGATTTTTTTTTTTAAGTTATGACTAAATGAAATATAAAACATGTATAGAAAAACACTACATTTTCTATTTAAAAATACATTTAGGGCCTGGTAATGCTAAGGTGACCTAACGAGAAAGAAATTATTATCTCAATTATCAATATCGTGATGATCAATGAGTGTGAAATGCGAAGATAAATTCTAGAGATAAAGATGTATATACCCTGTTCCAAATTATTATGCCAATGATATTTTTCTCATTTACCTAAATAATTGATGTAAACAACAGTCAGCATAATTCTTACGTTATCAATTATTAAGAGTACAATTCAAATTGTATTGAACAAACCTCCTAATTATAACAGTTTTTTTTTCTAAATAAAAAACATACAATGCACTGTTCCAAATTATTACGCACAGTAAGTTTTAAAACCCTTTATAGGTTGTAAATAACTGAAAATTGTCATTTGTTGTGTTTGCAGCATATTTACTGAAATCAAACGTTGAACAACATTTTAGCTTTTTAAACATTTTAACAGGTCACGTTCCATTTTACCATAGTCTTATCAATATTCCTATCGCACATGTTCCTGGTATCTATCGGTCATAAAATTGTGGGTGCTGCAGTGATTACCAGTTGGGTCCTGGAAACATCAAACAAGCATACATATTTGCCAGCACACCATGGATCGGCAATTTTCGTCCAAAAGGTTTTAAGTGAAAGGATCACATCACAAAGGAAAGTGCAACGTTTCAGAGCCATGCAGGACCCCTTCGTCAGGTATGTGATAATCTTCACATGCCTGACGAAGGGGTCCTGCGTGGCTCCGAAACATTGCACTTTCCTTTGTGATGTGATCCTTTCCATTAAAACCTTTTGAATGAAATTATTGTTATTTGATAGCAGCTTCACAAGTCTTGCATCCATTGAACTTGTGAGTTTTTGGACAGTTTCTGCTTGAATTTGTTTGCAAGATGTCAGAATAGCCTCCCAGAGCTGCTGTTTGGATGTAAACTGCCTCCCACCCTCATAGATCTTTTGTTTGAGGATGCTCCAAAGGTTCTCAATAGGATTGAGGTCAGGGGAGGATGGTGGCCACACCATGACTTTCTCTCCTTTTATCCCCATAGCAGCCATTCATGCAGAGGTATTCTTTGAGGTGCATTGTCATGTATAAAGGTGATTTTATTATGGAAAGCATAGTTCTTCCTTCTGTACCAGGGAAGTGGTCAGTCAGGAACTCCACATACTTTGCAGAGGTCATCTTTACACCTTCGGGTACCCTAAAGGGGCCGACCAGATCTCTTCCCATGATTCTGGCCAAAAACATGGCTCCACCACCACCTTGCTGATGTCGCAGCCTTGTTGGAACAGGATGGCCATCCACCAACCATCCACTACACCAGGGGTGTCCAAACTACGGCCCTCCAGTTGTTCAGGAACTACAATCCCCATCATGCCTCGTCATGTCTTTGAATGTCAGAGTTTTACAATGCCTCATGGGATGTGTAGTTCTGCAACAGCTGGAGGGCCGTAGTTTGGACACCCCTGCACTACACCATCCATGTGGACCATCCAGGGTTGCACAGCACTCATGAGTGAACAGGACTGTTTGAAAATTAGTCTTAATGTATTTTTCTGCCCAGCCGTTTCTACTTGTGAGCATTGATTAGTGGTGGCCAAATGGAAGGTTTATACACAGTTGCAAGACTCTGGAGGACTCTACACCTTGATGTCCATGGAACTCCAGAGGCACCAGCAGCTTTAAATATCTGTTTGCTGCTATGTAATGGTGTTTTAAAAGCTGCTCTCTTGATCCGATGCATGGATCTGGCAGAAATCTTCCTCAATGTGCCTTTATCTGCACGAAACCCGTCAAACTCGGAATCAGCCACAAATCTCTTAATAGTGCGTTGATCACGCTTACGTTTTTGTGAAATATCTAATGTTTTCATACCTCATCGAAGGCATTGAACTATTTCACTCTTTTCGGCAGCAGAGAGATCCTTTTTCTTCCACATATTGCGTGAAAATGGTGCTCTGCTTAATAATGTGGAACACCCTCCTTTAGTAGTTTTTCCTTTAATTGGGCTCACTTGGCAATCTAATTATCACTGGTGTCCGAGATTGTTTTAATTGATCAAAAGAGCCCTGAGACACAATGCCATCCATCAGTTAAACTGAAAAACAAAATATGTAATCTTTGTGACACTGAAATAGAATTTGAATAATAATTTGGAACAGGGTGTATACAAGAATAATTTGGACACACATTTTAGCCAGTGCAGACTTGCAATTAATTAAACACACTAACAAGTCTACAAATAGATGAGAAAATGTTTCACCTGCACTGCCACTTTAAAAATGTTAACACTTTGCACCTATTGTACATTTCTAATTATCAGATGATTGATATTACCAGCATCTTTTTTTTTTTTTGGTTTTAATTTGAATTATTTTAGATATGGATTTCTAGAAATTAAGCATAAATAACTATGCTAATTATTTGTCAAAATGATCTTTTTTTATGTAAAATAGTCATAGATATTGTCTTCTCTATCTAAACTGGAACTACACCTTTGCGTCAAACATGGGTCTGGTCACACTTCTTCAATGAGGACATGTTTAACGCAATTTAATGTGTATTCAATGTGCAATTTTTACGTCATATTGCTTATCATTAGGGTACATTTAAAGTAACTCTATTGAAATTTTTTAAAGGAGAGAACCACTGCAAATTTTTAGTACATTCAGTGACTTGACATATGTACTTCAAGATTTGTATTTGCTTTTAGCACTTGATTTTGGAATGAATAGACTTTCCAGAATAAAAATCACATTTACTTAGAAATGTATTCTTAAAAAAAAAAAAAAAAAAAAAAAAAACATCCTGTTCCTCCTGTTTGAATTTTTTTCAGCACTGTAGTCGAAAACTAACATCAATTTGACCCCATTAACCGTTAAAAAGGAAGGAATGTTCATAAAAGAAAAAATGTAAAATTAAATTCTACTAGTCTATGGCCATCTTAAAGCGGAACTCCACCCAAAAGGGGAAGTTCCCCTCCTCCCTTGTCATGTTTGGCAAGTATATTTTTTGGGGGGGGGGGGGGTGGGGTGAAATTCGCTGTACGCCCATTCCATTTAACATGCTTACAAAATGCATGGAACTGCACATAAAATAACTAGCTATTTACATTTTTATCATTGGCACAGAAGTGAGTTATTATCAATGATGTGCCGCAGGGACTGCAGGATGATCAGAATAATATGCTACAGAAAAACGTGGGTGAGTGGAGTAATATGTAACAGAAACAAAATAATACAAAACAGAAACTGTGTTTGAACAGATTATATTGCAGAAAAAAAGTGTGTGAACAGCATAATGTAGTAGAGAAACAAAGTGCATGAGCAGAATATTACAGGAACAAAGTGGGACAGCAGTGTTCAGAAATTTACATAAGGCATGAGTTTAACCCTCATTGCTTCTCTTATCTATCTTGATTACAAGGATTGTATGCGGAATGCTCAACTACATTGTTATGCTGGATCTAAAAGCAATTTATTTAATTTACACTCAAATACTGCTAATCCGTAAAATACCTATATCAACACTTTCTAAACCAGGCATTCAATTTTAATTAAAATTAAGTTTAGTGATAAAAAAATATATATATATATATATATATATATATATAATTATTTATTTATTTTCAAAATAAATTTGCTTATTCTCTACATAAGCGCATTTTGGACCTGAGTTCTTTATGTTCTCATTCTCTGAAGCACTAGCGCTATACCTTGTGTTATGTGGGTGTAACAGCAGACCCGCGTGTCTTCTCTTTAAAGGCATGTGCTTATTCTGTGTAGCAGCAGAGTAGATCTATGTCCGTGTTCATTCTGTGTAGCAGCAGATCTACGTCTGTTTGTTCTGTGTAGCGGCATATCTATGTCTGTGTTCATTCTCTTCTGTTTAGCAGCAGATCTATGCCTCTGTTCATTCTGTGTAGCAGCAGATCTATGCCTCTGTTCATTCTGTGTAGCAGCAGATCTATGCCTCTGTTCATTCTGTGTAGCAGCGGATCCATGTCTGTGTAGCAGCAGATCTATGTTCGTGTTCTTTCTGTGTGGCAGCAGATCTATGTTTGTGTTCATTCTGTGTGGCAGCAGATCTATGTTCGTGTTCATTCTGTGTGGCAGCAGATCTATGTCCGTGTTCATTCTGTATAGCAGCAGATCTATGTTTGCGTTCATTCTTTGTAGCAGCCGCTCTGTGTGTGTACCATATGTACCTTAATTTGCTGTGTCATGTTCAGTATACTAATAAGTCTATGTTCTCCTGAGCTATGTGTAAGGTAAGACTGGAAACCTATGCCCTGGGGGGCAAACACAACCAACTGGCCTTTTCATGGTAGAAACTGATTTCTATGGGTTAAACAAAGTGTACCACTCAAAGTATGCCATAGGACTATAAAACACACTCACACTGCTCTAGGTAAGCCGGAAATACAAATCCTCACTCCAGCATAGAAGGGGTGCCAGCCCAGTTTGATGCTGCACCATACACAAGAAAAGGTCCAGACAGCTGCACTCCCTTATGCCGCGTACACACGCGCGGACTGTATGGCGTACTTAGTCCGCCGAAACACAATTCAGCGGACAGTCCTCTCGTGTGTGGGCTTCAGCGGACTTTTTCAGCGTGCAGTCCGGCGTACTAAGAATTTCGTTTTTTTCGAAATTCTGTCCGTCGTACTCGCATTTCGGCGGACAATCCGGCCGTGTGTATGCCAGTCCGCCGTACTTTTGAAATGAGCGGACTCCCACCCGGAGAAAAGTCCGCTCATTTCGAGCGCGTCTCCAGGCAGGTGGGGCCCGCGAAGCAGACGTCGCTGGCCCCGCCGCCTGGTATGGACTTAAAGGGGAACCCCAACGCCGAAAAAAATCGGCGTGGGGGTCCCCCCCAAGTCCACAACAGACCCTTGTTCGAGCACGCTACCCGGCCGGCCAGGAAAGGGGGGCGAGCGAGCGCCCCCCCCCTCCTGAGCCGTACCAGACCAGCCGTACCAGACCAGCCGTACCAGACCGCGCGCCCTCAACATGGGGGGGTGCCTTGTCCCCATGTTGATGAGTACCCCAAAGCACCTTGTCCCCATGTTGATGAGGACAAGGGCCTCTTCCCGACAACCCTGGCCGTTGGTTGTCGGGGTCTGCGGACGGGGGGCTTATCGGAATCCGGGAGCCCCCTTTAATAAGGGGGCCCCCGGATACCGGCCCCCCACCCTATGTGAATGAGTATGGGGTACAATGTACCCCTACCCATTCACCTGTAAAATAAAAGTACAAAAAAAAACACAACACATGAGATAAAATACTTTATTGCACAGCTCCGGGGGTCTTTTGTCTTCGGGGGTCTTCTCGCCGGACTCCTCTGCTATCTTCTTGTAGCTCTTTTGCTAGCGGAGGAGTCCGGCTTTCTTCCACGCCGCCGGCCTCTTCTCCCGACTTCGGGGGTCTTGTCCCCCTCTTCGGTTCTTCTGCCGGGCCACCGCGCCTTCTTATAGCTCTTTTACAGGCGGTGGCCCGGTCTTCTGTCGCCGCCGCCTTCCGTTCTTCTTCTCCTCCAGGAGATGTTGACTCGACGCTCTCTCCAGCCACAATGCCAGGGCCGTGCTGCGCGGCCACTTATATAGGGACAAGGGGCGGTGTCACATGGCTTTATGTCACATGGGTTGGTCACTTTCCTCCGTGTGTGTGGGCGAGTCCGTTCATTTCAAAAGTAGGGCGGATAGTACGGTGGACTTAGTACGCCGTATTAGTCCACTCAAAAAGTGTGTGTACAAGTAGCCCGTTCGGAAATTCCGACGGACAGTCTGGCGTACTTTCCGCCAGACTAAGTACGTCATACAGTTCGACCGTGTGTGCGCGGCATAAATCTTCGAAGCATCATCTTTTTGAATCAAAAAATGTCCATTAAAACCTCCAAAATGTACACACAGGGAAGAGTGAGAGAGGTTAACGTGTTTCACAATTGCTGTGCTTTCTCAAAACCTCAGGTCTTGAGAAAGTCCACAAATGTGAAACATGTTAACTTCATTCTCTGTCCTCTGTGTGTACTTTTTGGCTGCCTTAATGGACATTTATAATTAAATAAAGATGCTTTAAAAATTATGGGAGTGAAGCTGTCCAGACCTTTTCTTGTGTATGCCATGGTATTGCAGTGATTAAAAAAGCCTTGGTATAAGGCATTGTATATTGTGACACACCTTCATTTCTTCCAACATCAGCTTCCCTTGAGGTCTTTAGCTTTCAGTCACATGATACTGTAGAGTTGCAAAGGAAGTCGATGATGGAAGACTCCACCATAACGTAACGTCACCCATAAAGGGAAGTTCTGCTTCTTTGCACCCCCCCTCCACTGTCACATTTGGCACTTATTGGGGGATATCTGGTTTTGACAGGTACCCACTCACACTTAGGTTCAGATCTATTGTATTTGTAGCTGCTGACTTTTAACTGTTTTGGAGAGGCCGGTGCTCCTCTTTAAAGAGGAAGTAAACCCTAATGGGTTTACTTCCTCTTTTTTTCCCTGCAAAGGTAAAGCATAATGGACTACTATGCATCGCATAGTAGCTCATTATGTGTCACTTACCTGACACAGGAGCCAGCGAAGTCGCCGCTGTCCCCTGTAGTCTGCCGCATCCATGTTGCTGGTGGCGTCTCGCAGCTCCGACGAATCACAGCGGCGCAGCCGCGATGACGTCACTCCCGCGCATGCGCACGGGAGTCGACAAATTAGGCAAATCCATTCTTGGATTTGCCGCATTTAGTGCGCCTGCGCGCCGCTGTCTACGGCGCATGCGCCGTAGACAGCGGTGCCCATTTTCGAGCAAATATCTCCTAAACCATATAGGTTTAGGAGATATTGCTTGGACCTACAGGTAAGCCTTAATCTAGGCTTACCTATAGGTCCAAGTTGTTTGGAAGGGTTTACTTCCTCTTTAACACTGTGATCACAGATCTGAACAGGGTTCAGTTAGCTCTATAATGTCCAGCATTGTGGGTCCCATTCTCATCAAGATCTGAGTATTCATTCTGTGTAGCAGAGTTTTCTCCAAGTGCTATGGCAAAGGTTAAAGCTTGAGTTTAGGTATGGCAATTTTTGCATTCTAACATCAGTCCAGCTTGGAACAATGTAAGGCCCCATTCACACCTGAGCATTGTGTAGCTTGAAGCTACAAAACACTGGAGGGAGAAAAAAAAAAAATGATTCCCTATGGAGATGGTTCACATCTCCACTCCAAAACACCTAAGGCTCAAACAAGATCTGGAACCTTTATTTTAGGCAGATTTTGGCGTTTTTTTTTTGTTTTTTTTACATTGGTGACCTTTTGCCCTGCACAAAATCGCAGCAAATCGCAAAAATCACGTGATTTTCTGCCTGAAAACGCTATGCTCAGGTGTGAATGGAGCCTAGAGCGTAGCATTTTTGAGTGTTTTTTGTTATTTTGTCACGCGTATTTGCGCGTTTGCATACAGCGTTTTCCGGCGGTTTTGAGCTTTGGCATTTTGTTTTTTTAGCCAATAGGAAAAATTATCATCTCTTTCATCATTTGTTACTATGTTTTTAGATTTTGCCATCTGCTTCCTGCTCAAAAAAACCCAAATCTGCCCGATTCGAGCGACAAAAGAGGGTCCAGAACTTGTTTGAGCTTCAGGCGTGCGGCTTCAGGCGACTTGGAGTGGAGATGTGAACCATCTCTGTAGAGAATAATGGATTTTTTCCCCTCAAGCGTTTGGTAGCTTCAGGCTTCAAGCTACAAAATGCTCAGGTGTGAATGGGGCCAGTATGTGCCAAACCTGTTGGATCTCTGTGGTAGTTGGAAATCACGGTAGTAGGTCTTATCACCAATAGTTTCCAGATCCTGTGCTGAGTGACTGTGCTGCTGCATTCTGAACACAGGAGGTCATCTGCTCTGCATGGGTGCCGTTCAATGAACATTTTGCATGTCCTCAATAAATGAAAAGCGTTCTCTGTTTGGACAAGGTGGAGATTGTGATATCACTGCCCCTGCCCTTTTATCTTGTCCAATCAGTGAATTTGTTGTATTCATTGAGGCAATACAAAGTGTTCCCTGGATGATGCCCATGCTGAGTGAATAACTTCCTATGCAGTAGGGCAACTGTTCAGCATGGAACTCAGAATAAAGTGGAGATCGCTGTAGCACTGGTGTCTACTACTGTGACTTCCAGCTTCAATGGGGATCTGATGAGTATGATACATACTTACATTGCTTCAGGCTGGACAAATGTAAGTGTGTAAATATTGAAATACCTACATTTCAACACACCCTGTGCTGGCAGCACCTTGGAGAGTCGGACTGCTGTGCTCACACACAAGCAGTGACACGCCCCCCCCTACAATGCTGTTGATTGGAGCAGTGTGCAGGGGGCGTGTCAGTGCAGCGGTCCTGCTCTCCAGGGTGCTGCCAGCACGGGGTGATTTATAGAAATGAAAAGAGCAACCTATTATTGCTGTGTCTGTATAGCAGCTCCATATGTGTATTCTATATGTGCTGTCCTCTAGAGGAACTCTATGTCCTAGGATCTGTATGTGATTGTACTATCGTATATCTATGTCTGTGTTCTGTAGGTGCCTTATTTTTCTAGAACATGTGATTTTCCTAGGTGTGTGTCCTGATCCCTTCTGTGACTTTACTCTGTCCCTGTTTCTGTGTAGTAGCAGCTCTGTGTCCTCCTATGTGTCTATTGTCTGAGGAACAATTTAGCGTTTGAGGCAGCTGTACATTGCATCCAATCAGCTGCTAGTTTTCATTTTCAATACTTAACTAAACACGCTGAAGCTCGAAGCTGATTGGTTACTGTAGCCAGCTGTAGATTGCTCTCAGTGTGTATAATGTGGAGTTGCCTCTCCTCCTTATATCAGCTCTGTGCCGTGTTCTCCATGTGTACAGCTGATAATAACAATAATAATCCTCCCTGGATCCTGAGCTGTCAGTTCAAGCGATCCCGGGTCTATTGCCGCCCTCCACCCTCCCCATCCACCTCACACCCACACAGCGCTGCCCCTCCCCTCGCAGCAGATTGGCCGGGGCGGTATGGGAGCCCCGCCCCGTGTCCGGCCCCGGAATAAAGTGGCACACACACCCTGTACAGGTAGCATCACCGATCCGCTGACAGCAGCCCGCTCCACACTGCTCTATCGCTTCTTCTCCCGGCCCGCGGCGGTCTCGCCCTCCTCCAACTTTGCTGGACTAGCTGGACTCACACTATGGCCACCACGGTGCTCACCATGAGTAGTAGGATGGGGCGCCTGGACGAACCTGTCTTCACACAACTCAAACCTGTGCTTGGGAATGGGGGGCAACCGCCCAATAGAGGGGATCCCTCCTCCGGGGGAGCCATCTTCCCAGAGGACATGCACAAGAGTTCCCGGCTATTACCCGAGGACATGGCACAGGTAAGGGACAGAGCCTGGGCATCAGGTGCACAGCCCGACCCCCTACCTTCTACACCCATCTCATGCACACCCATCCCCTGTGCACCGATCCCCTATACACCGATCCCCTGTGCACCGATCTCCTGTGCACCGATCTCCTGTGCACCGATCCCCTATGCACCGATCCCCTATGCACCGATCCCCTGTGCACCGATCCCCTGTGCACCGATCTCATGTGCACCCATCCCCTGTGCACCGATCCCCTATACACCGATCCCCTGTGCACCGATCTCCTGTGCACCGATCCCCTGTGCACCGATCCCCTGTGCACCGATCTCATGTGCACCGATCTCATGTGCACCCATCCCCTGTACACCGATCCCCTGTACACCGATCTCATGCACCATCCCTTGTGCACCGATCTCATGTACACCGATCCCCTATACACCGATCTCATGCACACCCATTCCCAGTGCACCGATTTCTTGTTCTCCAATCTCCTGTACACGATCCCCTGTACACCGATCTCATGCACACCCACCCCCTGTGCGCCGATCTCCTGTATACCGATCCCCTATACACCGATCCCCTATACACCGATCTCATGTACATCGATCTCCTGTACACCGATCTCCTATATACCGATCTCCTCAATACTGACCCCCTGTGCACCGATCTCCTACACACCGATCCCCTCCCTTCTACACCCATCTCATGCACACCGATCTCCTCTATACTGATCCCCTATACACCGATCTCCTATGCATCGATCTCCTGTACACCGATCTCCTATACACCGATCTCCTCTATACCGATCACCTCTATACTGATCCCCTGTGCACCGATCTCCTATGCATCGATCTCCTGTACATCGATCTCCTCTATACCGATCCCCTATACACCGATCACCTCTATACTGATCCCCTGTGCACCGATCTCCTATGCATCGATCTCCTGTACATCGATCTCCTCTATACCGATCCCCTATACACCGATCACCTCTATACTGATCCCCTGTGCACCGGTCTCCTATACATCGATCTCCTGTACATCGATCTCATTCCCTGTACACCGATCTCCTCTATACCGATCCCCTAAGCACCGGCCTCCTATAAACATATCTCTTATAAACCGATCTCCTCTATACCGATCCCCTAAGCACCGATCTCCTATACGCCGATCTCCTCTATACCGATCACCTATACACCCATCACCTCTGCACCAGTCTCCTATATTATCATATAGGTGACATGGAGCGATCTCCCCCATACTCATCCAGTTACACTGCCCGGGGAGCAACTGGCCGCCTATCACCCCCCCCCCCCCCCCCACACACACAACAGCTGGCCGTGCTAAATCCACACTGACCGCAAAGTGTGCGCCCTGTGCCCGGACTGTGTATGGGGGGATCTCCTATACACATCACACACCGGGGGGTAATAGAACAATACAGGGGAACATTCCCACGTGTGTGTGTATATATATTGTATACGTGTGCCTCTTTATTACCGATGCAAGGGGTATGTGTGTGTATTTATTATTAGAATTGTTACATTCTCTCTTTTTTATTAGTATTATTATTATTGTTACATTATGTCTTCCTTTCTCTCTCTTTCTTTATCTCTCCCTCTCATTCTTTCTTTGGATTTATGCACACTGGACATTTTTAATATGGTTGTTAGAGGCATCTGACATGTTCTTCTGCCTATAAATGCCCCATACATGTTATCTTATGTGTCCACGCACACATAGGCATTTACAGGCAGGAAAAAAACCCACATCCAGTGCATAGAGGGGCAGCACCACTTTGCCAGAAAAACACTTGCATACATTAATGCTAGGTACATTTTTAGCTCTTGGGTGTTAATTCATTTCAGTGGCCAGGATAAACGATTTTTCTGCCCAATTAAATGATTTCACATCCACGCGCTTACAAGCGTCAGGTGCTTTTTTTTTCTTCTGCCAAAACACTGTGACCAGGAGGAAAGGAGCCTAGGGGAGATGGCGAAATGTCCTGTGTGCATGAAGAGCTTTTCTTTCCCCCTTTCTCTTTCTTTTCCCCCTTTCTTTTTCTTTCCCTCTTTCTCTTTCTTTTCCCCCTTTCTTTTTCTTTCCCTCTTTCTCTTTATATAGTTACATAGTAGGTGAGGTTGAAAAAAGACACAAGTCAATCAAGTCCAACCTATGTGTGTGATTATATGTCAGTATTACATTGTATATCCCTGTATGTTGTGGTTGTTCAGGTGCTTATCTAAGCCCTTGTACACACGGTCAGAAATTCCGACCACAAAATCCGTCAGATTTTTTCAGACAGATTTTGTCCGAAATTGGTGTTGCATACACACGGTCGGACAAAGTTGTCGGAAAATCAGATCGTTCAGAATGTGATGACGGGCCTACGTTCAACCTAGTAGCCAATAGCTTTTGTCTCGTAATTTGATCTGAGCATGCGTAGCACTTTGTCCGATCGAAATTCTCTACAAACGATCGGACAAAGTCCGATCGGATCATGTTGTTGGAAAATTTAATATATCTAGCTCTCAAACTTTGTTGGTCGGACATTCTGATGGAAAAAGTCAGATGGAGCCCACACACGGTCAGATTATCCGACAACATGGTCCGATCGGACATTTTCCGTCAGAATTTCCGACCGCGTGTACAAGGGCTTAGAGTTTCTTGAAACTATCAATGCTCCCCGCTGAGATCACCGCCTGTGGAAGGGAATTCCACATCCTTGCCACTCTTACAGTAAAGATCCCTCTATGTAGTTTTAGGTCTTTCTTTCCTCCTTTCTCTTTCTTTCCTCCTTTCTCTTTCTTTCCTCCTTTCTCTTTCTTTCCTCCTTTCTCTTTCTTTCCTCCTTTCTCTTTCTTTCTCTCTTTATTTCTCTCTCTCTCTCTCTCTCCACCCCCCCCCCCATTCTTGCTGTTTCTATCTCTCCTGTCTTACTCTCTACCCCCCCTTGTTCTATCACCCCCTCTCTCCCCTTTCCCAGGATCCAACTCATGATATAGCAGTGAGACGTAGGAGAAGTATAACTGGTGTTGCCCATACAGTGTGTTTTCCTATCATTATGAAATGTGCATGCTCTGACTCCACACCACGCTGTGTAACTCCCTTCTGTTGAACACTTTCAAACAGGAGCGGCGAGTGTTCTGTTTTTTTGGAAGAGACGTCTTCCCCCTCCATGCTGATTCCCAGTGAATTCTTACACTTGTTTTCCATTTGTCAGCTGATTCATTTTGGAGTCTGCTGAGGGGATTAGGAATGACAGATTTTACAGTGCAAGGGGGAATGTAGCATTTGTCCATTGAAGAGTACATGATAAATGTTTTTCTGATGACTGTACTGGTAATATCAGCCTGCAGCCACCCACGGCCTACAATGCACCACTTGTGATCGGCAGATCTGCTTGATATGTATCTGGACACAGAATATATATATTTGTGTGTGTGTGTGTATATATATATATATATATATATATATATATATATATATATATATATATATCACACACACTATACAGCATAGGCAAAGATTACTTCACCTTACACAATTAGCATTTTTTATTTTATTTTTTATTTTTTGAGAACGAAGCAGTTCATGCTGGACCTGGGGCGGTCAAACAATGTTATTACTATCAGTCTGGAGAGTTATGAGGTCAAAATTATATCTTTTTTTTTTTTTATTCAACTTTTATTGAAAGAGATAAAGAATACGCAAGTCGTATATCTTTTTTTAAATGTTTTTATTTATTATAAGTATTTATATAGCACTGTCAATTTACACAGCAGTGTACATTCCCATCAGCACCTGCCCTTAGGGAGATTACAATCTAAAGTCCCTATCTCATACACACCAGGGCCAAAATACCTACCAGGATGTTCTTGGAGTGTTGGAGGAAACCCACACAAGCACAGGCAGAACATGCAAACTCCATGCAGTTGGTGTCCTCACTGAGATTCAAACCAGGGACCCCAGTGCTACAAGGCAGAAATACCAACCACTGTACCACCCATCTTATTTATCCTTTTACTTTATACTTCATATATGTTACTTTTATTTTATTTCTTCTGCCCTGGGAGAAAAGGGAACGTAATGTTTGACTGTCATTTAGTGTCAGCTGCCATGTACAGTACCCCAGTTTTTCTAGGTGGCTCTTCCAAACAAAAATTTGCTGTGGTCCATCCAGCTTGCGTTTTTTTTTTTTTTGTTTTTTTTTTTCATTTTTTTTTTTTTTTTTATATATTTTCAAACTGTCCCAATGGGATGTGTCCTGAGAAGAAAGAAAGACATGTATCAGTTATACTCGTGACAACATTTGCTTATAAGTGGAATATAATTGACACGCAGCATGTTATTTTAATTGTCAGTACCTGTAAATAATTGATGTTCTTCTTCTTTCATCTGCAGACTAGATACGAAATGGATAAGTATCTTTCACCTCACGCAGCTTCAGTTTGCATGATCCAAGAGCAGAAAAAATACAGGAGGGACAGTGCATCGGGTATTGATCAGTTCTTCAGTGACAGCGATGGAATGCCTTACAGTATCAACATGAATGTCTTCCTCCCAGACATCACTCATCTCAGAACAAACTTGTACAAGGCTCAGAGGCCTACAGTCACCCACATTAAGACGGAACCTCCTTTCAGCCAGCAGAGCGAACAAGTGGCCACTCAGCCTCTTCCAGAATTCACCAGCATCTTCAGCAACCACCAGAACACAGATCTAAATAACATTTACATTAAACAAGAGATGCCATCGCCAGAAATCCAGATCCCCATCAACCACCAGCATGGTCAGCTTTATCAATTGTTGAGTTCGTCAGATATGGACCTGAGTTCCACAAACCAGGCAGGGGTGATGGACACTATGAGCAATGCTTCCTTGTCTACAGAACTAACTGGAGGATTCAACACACTCCCCACCCCTGTAACACAGACTGCAATGAAGGGATTTCAGGGCATTCCCCAGTGTTCCTATAATATGCATGGGCAGTTCATGCAACAGCAAGAAGGGACCTACTTTCCACCTTCCCCTCCCAGCTCAGAACCTGGTAGCCCAGATCGGCAAGCAGAGCTGCTCCAGAGCTTAAATCCACCACCTTCTTACGCAGCCACCATTGCTTCCAAAATGGCCATACACAATCCCGCCTTAACTACTCCAGTTCAAATGTCACCCGCTACCATTCAGTCTGTTCGCTACAACCGCAGAAACAATCCAGACTTGGAGAAAAGACGAATTCACTATTGTGATTATCCTGGTAAGATGGAGCTTGTAGTTTAAAACATACTAAGATAATATGAGACTGTTGTATGTTATTTACACACTATGAGTAAAGGATTCTTCTCTAAACTATTAATTTCATTTCTCGTATGAGATGAGTAAAGTTAAACCTTTGCCTCCTTGGGGCTCATGAATAGGGCCATGTCAGGTGCATAGCCATGTACAGCTATTGACTTCCAAAGGCGACTGTACACAGCACATGTGGGCTCCCTGGCAGGGAGACACACCAGAATTTATGCTATGCGGCCAGACATGGCCATGCGCATAAGCCCTTTATTGGCTCTCACATCTTACTTTGCACTTGCCTCAGAACTTACTATCCTCATTGTCTGATTAGCACCTTGGGAATAGTGATGAGCTTGGGTGTGTTTGGACCAGGATCCATGCCCACAAGGAAGTTGTCATCTGTACAGTCTTCTGCAGCTGGGCATTGCCATGGCACAGCCCTACATATACGAGGGGCGTGTATACACGTGGCTGCAGAGTGGGGATTGCCCCAGCTGTAGATGATTGGCCCATACAGGTGACAGCTACCCAATAAACGTGCACACATGGGTTCAGATCCTAGTCCTAACATGCTGGAGCTCATCACTGATTGGGAACAGCAAGAGAAGATGACAGCTTCACGGTTGAATTTATCATTTCTCTCCAGGTAAAAAAAAATATATATTTTGATATTGGAACCTTTTCTCTATTTCAATGTTGTGGAATTGGTTTTAAAACTATTTTTGTTTGAAGATGATGTTCACTTAATTTTACACAGTGCAGTCCTTCCTATAAAAAAAAAAAAAAAAAAAAAAGTCGTGGAAGGGGTTTGGGGACACACCCTGTGATGCTATTGTATTCCATGGGATCTCTGAAGAGCTAGACTTAAGTATCTTAACTGAGGTTGTTACATTAAAACAGAAATAAGCTCACTGATTTAAAGCTGAATTTAGGAAATTAGACAAAATGTAGCCTTTCAGTGCCACCGATACCCAACCCTGCAAGAACATTTAATTGTGCACTGGAACAGTTGATTGCTAGTTTAGTCTAGGGATGGCGGTAGAAGGTGTAATACTTAATCTATCCCTCAGTCTGGCAGGCTCTAGCCCTGTTCTCTTCCACATCAAAGCTTCAGTCTGTGGACGGTCTTTCTACATCATCTTGTACAATGCAGGGCTATTAAGATTGCATTGTACTTGCAAGAGACCAGCATGCAACTGCAGATGAGAGCACCATAGGGAGGCTGTGGCAATGGATGGATGGATAATACTATATTTCATGTCACAGTTGCTAGTGTGCTTTAGTTAGGTCTCAAGTGAACTTCCAAGCCTGCCGAGGGCTGGTGATATAGCTGTGTAGCAGAATGTCACCAGTCAATCTAGAGGCTAAGATGGCACCATCCTTGGCCGTAAAGCATTGGAGAGTTTAGTTCTCCATTAAACTGGAACTACAGTCTGTAAAACACTGACCTCCAGTCCAGCAATGTAACTGCTGGATGCGTTGTCAGCTGCTAACTTCTTTTCCTCAGGCTTCTTCCAAGTGTTGGGGTTTTGGCCTCTTGAGGATGCCATGACACCCAAGCATGCGCACAAGACTCATTTATCCCAGCACATAGTCACTGTGCTGAGAATGTATGCTGAGCCTTGAATGCGCATTTTAGTGTACATTTAATAGAAGACTATGAACAGACAAGCATGTTTGTTTCATTGCAGAAGAGACATAGCATGTCTCTTCTGCCGTAAAAAGCTGCCTGCGCATTTTTTTTTTTAAAGTGAAGTGCACATGTAGGCACCCCACTCTTGGCAGTCTGTCAGTTAGAGTTCACGTAAACTAGAACCTTTGTCTAATCTCTAATGTTTTATTGTAGTTAGAAAAGTGGTTTCCATATTTCTGACTCTAGTTTTCATAAAAAAATGCCTGTTTATCATGCAAAGGTCTTTGTGCAAGTCCTTTTTTTTTTTTTTTTGGTGACAACTCTCTCCCAGTTGTGTTCCTGTGTTGCTATCCTATCACACAGGCTTCTGATGGAGACAACAATGGCTGTCTGAATGCACATTGCACTGTGTCACCATCAAAAAACTTGCTGCAATCAGAAATTCCATGCAGCCAGGATAGATGTGGCTACAGGAACTGTGATGCAACAAAAGATGAAAACTAGGAGAAAATTGTATTTTATTATAGAATAAATATGTCAGTGTTAGGGATACACAATGCTTTAGCAAACTAAATGTCATTCATTTAAGGTTCACATCTGCTTTAACTGTGTCCTCAGACCCCACTGTATCCTGGCATAAGCAATGTCTGGCTATGGCTTGATACTATTTAGGACATATATAATGTGCAGTGAGATGACACTAATAGGGGTATGGATACCTATATATCAAGAATAATGTAGAAGTGAATGTGAGAGATGACATCACTAAGGGAGCTAGGGAGGAGGTGGAATCCTTATGGGTAGAGCTCCAAAGGGATGAAGCTAAGGAGAAAGTAATACTGTGCGTATGCTATAGGCCCCCTAACCTGAGGGAGGAGAGGGAGACGGATCTCCTATCACAAGCTGGATTAGCAGCAAGGATGGGAAGTGTTGTCATAATGGGGGATTTTAATTATCCAGACATAGACTGGGCGGAGGGAACCATGCATTCGTCTAAGGCTCACCAGTTCCTAAATGTCTTGCAGGCAATTTTTAATGGTTCAGGTGGTAGACGCACCAACTAGAAATAAAGCGTTTCTGGATCTACTCATTACCAACAATACAGACCTGATCATGGATGTGGAAATACGGGGCAATTTAGGAAACAGTGATCACAGTCCAATTGGCTTCAGTATAAATCACACGAATAGGAAACATAAGGGGAATACACTGAATACAAGACACTGAATTTCAAAAGAGCCAAATTCCCTAAACTACGAACCTTGTTAGAAGGCATGAATTGGGATAAAATCTTAGGAACAAAGAACACAGAGGAGAGATGGGTTTACATATTAAATAAGGGCATTAGCCAATGCATCACATTGGGTAATGCATTTAAAAGAGCGAACGAAAGTCCCAGATGGCTTAATTCCAATGTAAAAATGCATATAAAAGCAAAGGAGAAGGCCTTCAAAAAATACAAGGTTGAGGGATCATCATCAGCATTCAGACTTTATAAAGAATGCAACAAGAAATGTAAGCGTGTCATTAGGACGGCTAGGATAGAACACAAAAGACACAGCGGAGGAGAGCAAAAAAATCCCAAGAAATTCTTTAAGTATGTAAACAGTAAAAATGGGAGGACAGACCATATTGGGCCCCATAAAGAACGAGGAAGGACATCTGGTTACAAAGGATGGGGAGATGGCAAAGGTATTGAATTTTTTCTTCTCCTTGGTCTTCACGAGGGAATCAAGGGGCTTCAGTAACCAAAACTGCAGTGTTTATCCTTATGACATATCATAGGAAGCACCTCCATGGTTAACAGAGGACAGAATTAAAATTAGACTTGGGAAACGTAACATTAATAAATCACCGGGACCAGATGGCTTGCATCCAAGGGTACTTAGGGAACTCAGTCAAGTAATTGCCAGACCATTGTTCCTAATTTTACTGACAGTCTACTGACTGGAATGGTACCAGGTGATTGGAGAAAAGCCAATGTAGCACCAATATTTAAAAAGGGCCCAAAATACATCCCTGGGAATTACAGACCAAATAGCCTAACATCAATAGTATGTAAACTCTTGGAAGGGATGATAAGGGACTATATACAAGATTTTAGTAACAAGAACTGTATCATTAGCAGTAATCGGCATGAAATCATGAAGAATTGTTCTTGCCAGACCAATCAATTAACCTACTATGAGGGGGTGAGTTGCCATCTAGATAAAGGAAGGCACGTAGACGTGGTGTATCTAGATTTTGCAAAAGCATTTGACACAGTTCCTTATAAACGTTTACTGTACAAAATAAGGTCAGTTGGCATGGGCCATAAGGTGAGTACATGCATTGAAAACTGGCTACAAGGGTGAGTTCAGAGGATGGTGATAAATGGGGAGTATTCGAAATAGTCAGAGGTGGGTAGTGGGGTCCCTCAGGTTTCTGTGCTGGGATTGATCATATTTAGTTTGTTCATAAATGACCTGGAGGATGGGGTAAACAGTTCAATCTCTGAATTGGCGGACGATACTAAGCTAAGCAGGGCAATATCTTCTCCGCAGGATGTGGAAACCTTGCAAAAAGATCTGAACAAATTAATAGGGTGGGCAACTACATGGCAAATGAGGGTTAATGTAGAAAAATTTTAAATAATGCATTTGGATGGCAAAAATATGAATGCAATCTATACACTGGGGGGAGAACCTCTGGGGGACCTAGTAGATGATAGGCTCAGCAATGGCATGCAATGCCAGCTGCTGCTAACAAAGCAAACAGAATATTGGCATGCATTAAAAAAGGGAACAACTCCAGAGATAAAACAATAATTCTCCTGCTCTACAAGACTCTGGTCCGTCGCACCTGGAGTATGCTGTCCAGTTCTGGGCACCAGTCCTCTGGAAGGATGTACTAGAAATGGAGCGAGTACAAAGAAGGGCAACTAAGCTAATAAAGTGTCTGGAGGATATTGGTTATGAGGAAAGGTTGCGAGCACTGAACTTATTCTCTCTGGAGAAGAGACGCTTGAGAGGGGATATGATTTCAATTTATAAATACCATACTGGTGACCTCACAATAGGGCTAAAACATTTTCGCGGAAGGGAGTTTAACAAGACACGTGGCCAGTCAATAAAATTAGATGAAAAGAGGTTTAACCTTAAACTACGTAGAGGGCTCTTTACTGTAAGAGCGGCAAGGATGTGGAATTCCCTTCCACAGGCGGTGGTCTCAGCAGGGGGCATCGGTAGTTTCAAAAAACTATTAGATAAGCACCTGAACAACCGCAACATACAGGGATATACAATGAAAAACTGACATATAATCATGCACATAGGTTGAACTTGATGGACTTATGTCTTTTTTCACCTACTATGTAATTATGTAACTGCTGCCATGTTTGAGTGATGTCACCCAGCTGCTAGATCTCAGTGGTTACCTGAATTTCAAGTAGGGAGATGATTATTGGAAAAATAGAAGAGAAGCTGTATTACTATACAACATATTTTGCAGATCAGAGTCCTTTATTCACACATGGGAATGCAATACTGGAGGTGTGATAACACCAGCATGGTTTGGGCTTTGTTGTGCACCAGTCCAGGTAAAACAGTGACAATATTTTGTACTTATTGTCTGATGTATTTACCTTCAGAGGTGTTTTGGAGGTCCTGCTTCGTTAGTTTGAAGTGTCATAATTTCTTATGTCTGCCAAATAATCCCCTTATTTCCTGCCAAAGTCCTCCTGTCAATCTTCTTCAAGCCTGATAATCCTCTCATAATAGAGAAGTTTCAGGGTGTGGCCTTACAGAAGACCAGAGTCAGGGGCATAGGAGAGAAGCAGGTTTTAGAGTAAAAATGATAGGCAAGCGATAAAGTAATAATAATATTACTACACTATGATTAATAATAACAGTGCAGTGTACAGCCAAAGCAGTGAAAAGAATAGGTATTTAAATTAGATGTAGAAACTATCTCAATGACATTTAATTTTCTAAATTACTATGTGTCATTAACATGTGCCATATTGTTAAAATAAAACATTGAATTTGACTTTTGTCATCCTTTGCTGCATCCCAGTGCCGATGATATGTGGCAAACTCTTAGCAGCCACTTCCTGTCTATGCAATGGGTGCATGTCATTTCCTGATGGTGACAACAGTGGACCATGCATGTGTAATGTATGTTGAAAAAGTTTCTTGTATTTGGAAGTCCTTGTGACAGGGTGACAACACAAGAGCACAAATGGGAGACAGGGCAGAGAGTTGTCACCCAACAACAGGAAGTGCCTGGACAAGGACCTTCATGGCAGGATAACACAGTATTTTTCTAATATTTGCAGATATAAAAGTATTGAAAATGACTTTTAAATTTACATTATATTACATTTTAATGATTGAGTTTAAATATTTACTTCACCCTTTGGCACTAGTTTCCACTAGCCCTATAAGGGGTTCTGAAAGAAAGAAAGTAGAGTTGGGCTTCTTAACCATGTGATCACTGTGGTTTGGCTGTCACAGGGGCGAACATGATTGGGAGCCCCATTCACTGGCTCCTGATCATAAACCTTGACAGGGAGCTGTCGGTGATAGCTTGGTGACTTTGTTGAGAGTACACTCTCAGCACAGAACAGGAGAAGGCTGATACATGCATACAACCAGCGCTAAGGCTCACCAAACTGACACTTATGTGCATTACACTGGCAGGCAGGTGTTAATTTTGCTTAAAAAAATATAGACTACTGTGTGTAACATTAAGTAGATATGTATATACTAAAATCATTTTCTGTATACAAATCCTCCTTGTTCTCCTACTGCAAAAGCCAAGGGTGTGTCATGGTCCAAATCTTGTTTGTCATTGCTCTGAATCTGGACCTGGTATAGACCTTAATAGCTATAATGTAGCTGCTTACGCAGCTGATATGTGAGGGGATAATGTATTGATTTAAAGGGATTTACATTTGTCATCATGTAAACATTGACTCCCATTATGGATGGAGATCAACAACAAAGTTCTGTAAGGTAAAAGGTGGGTCTCAGGGATAAAGTAAAGTTGGGTTTCTTGGGTGTAGTAAAGGTGGGTTTCTTGGGTAAGGCAAACGTGAATCTCTTGGGTAAATTAAACGCGGGTTTCTTGGTAAAGTTGGATCTCTTGGCTAATGTAAAGGTGGGTTTATTGGGTAGGGTAAAGGTGAATCTCTTGAGTGAAATAAAGGTGGGTTTCTTGCTTAAGGTAAACATGGATCTCTTGGGTAAAGTAAAGGTGGGTTTCCTGGATAAAGGTAAAGGCAGGTCTCTTGGGTAAACTAATGTTGGCCTTCTTGGTTAAGGGTAAAGTTGGGTCTCTGGTGTAAAGTAAAGATGAGTTTCTTGGTTGAGGGTAAAGGTGGGTCTCTTGAATAAGGTAAAGTTGGGGTCTTTTGTATCTTAGGATAAATGGTTAGTTGGAAAACCCCTCATAAGCATTAACCACTACCCAACCATTTAAACCCCTGTTTCTAAGCCATAATAAAAGTAGGGCCCAGTGCAAGGAAATATAATTGTTTCATAAATCTGGTACTAAGGAAGGTCGAATGTCTGTCTTGTGATAGTGTACGTTTTATAGGTGTTCACAAAATCGCATAACATCTTTTGTATCTTATTGAGCCATGTAAATAGCTATTCAATTTAACAGCTTTAGTTTCATTTTATAGAAGCAACAGTAAACCTGGTGTAGCTGTGTAGTTGTATATTCAATTCTAGTCAAATGGAAATACAGTTCTCTTTCATACATTTTTAATTTAAACGTTAATACATTAATATTTCATCCTAGTTGTAAGCATAAACATCATCTTTGAACAAATACAAAAAAGGGAGACAAGCTACGGTCAAATTACCGTATGTCCCATAAGAGCAAAAAATTTGAAGTGGTATCTTGGGGAACAGAATCTCTTCCAGATATTGAAGCCGTTTTGGGCCATCTGCTACTTTCACAATGTATGGAGATGAAGGGACCACAATTTTTGGATACCAAAGTCAATGAAAGCGTTCATATAATATCTTATTGTTTTTTTTATCATGAGTTCAGAGATGGGTCACAGAATATAGAATGAATGATCCTTTCTTTATAGGGGGGAAAACAGTTATGGCACAAAAACAAACAATTCCTATTTGCCTTTATAGCCATGTTGTTGCATTTTATAGCAATCTGAGAAAGATCAGTTAGAGATATCCTATAGCTTTTCTATTGCTGACATTAAACGTTAATTAATGAATCATGCTTGTTTCATTGGCTCCATTCAGGCAAGCTAATAAAGAGAGAAAGCTCAGTGACATAGTATTGTGAATCTGAAAACTGACAATGAATTTAATAGACTGTGGAAAGAATGCAGTAAATTTCAATGTAACAATCCCTACTTTCCTTTTGGCTCTGGCCAAGTAACGATAAACTGTGCTGTACTGGAAGCTTCCCAGGTATTTTTAGAATGCAAGAATGCAGATGAATCTGTGTGCCTAGGAATAACTCTGATAAATAAGTCGGCATAATACGAATAAATATATATACACACATATCCTGACAAACTCCATCTGTTGTAAAGTTAATGAAGGCAATGGGTCTTTCTATTCGGGGCAGTGCAGGAATGTTTTACTGAACGTGTGATACATTTCTATAGACTGTGCAGTTTTTTACGCCTGTTTACTGGCGACCAGTGAGGTCTGTTCTGTATTTTAGAAACCTATTGACTTTTTTTTTTCCTTTTGACTTTAGAAAATAAATTACCGGTTTTTATTGTATTCACCATGCACTTCTTTTGTTTTCTTATTCTAGGCTGCACAAAAGTGTATACAAAGTCATCCCATTTGAAAGCTCACCTGAGAACACATACTGGTATGTGCATTTAATGTTCATTTTAATGGCTGAGTAAATATTATTCATAGAAACCTTCCCTTTTTGAAGTTTGTGTATTCAGTAGGTCCCCCCCCCCCCACTCTTTAAGTCACTCATTCAGGGCTAATTTAGTCAGACACTTTATTCACGGAGACAGCTAAATTAAATCACCTGGCTTTACATGTGTCCGACAATGGATATACTTAAAGGTCATGCTGCCTTGTGACCATATGCATGATAACTCCTTTTCTCTACTGACTCCGTCTCTCTTATCCACATGATTATTTATGCAGAGAGGTCTACCAAAGTGCTATTGGATTGCATTTGGTTTTGATGCAGAGCTCCTGTCATGCTGTAGAGTTAATTACTAGTGATGAGTGACTTGGTTTTGCAAAGTGGCAGATAACATATTTATAATTACCTTTACCTGCAGAAAATCAGAATTTTAATGAATGATTTAAGTGGGGTACACACTATGAGAAAATTAGGTGAACGATTGTCCGTTTTTTTCCCCATGAAGGTGCATAACGTGATGTAACCGACAATGGTATTAAAGCGGTCCTTCACCTCAACCCTACCCCTCATTTGTTTTTTTCCTCTTATCCCCTTCTTAACTTGTTGCAGGTCCTGCACAGATAACCTACTCACCCACCCACCGGATCCAGCGGTGTCCTGCTGAGATCCTCCTCCCTTCTGTCCCATGCTCTGTCCCATGCTGTTATCTTTATGTGTGATGTCATCAGGAAGCCACCAGCTTCCCGATGACTTCACCACCAATAACTCACTGTTAGGTCCGCCCCTCCTCTTTTCTCAATGCAAGCTAATGCCTCCTGAGATGTGTAACATGCATATTCTAGGAGGCACAGTGGGCAAAGTGCACTTATTTGGCGTAGGCAAATGATGTGCATTGAAGGGGGGGTCTAGAAGTGTTTGTTAACAAAAGCCTGATTTCAGTAGCTTAGGGGAGGAGCGAAAAGCAGACATTGTGTTCACATACGATAAAAATTTTCTAGCTTACACCTTTGTTTTTCTTTGTCCGAACTGTCGGAATCGGCTCTCCAAGGCACTATACTAACAAACAGATAATTCACCAATTATTCCTTGTACAGAAATTTTCATCCCGTTTTCTTATAGCATGTACCCAGCTTTATAGTTGCCTACATTCCTAAATTACATGATACACAGATGATCAAACAAACAAAAATAAGCATTCCTATAACTTAGCGGAGCCCCCAAAACATCACAGCTGTGTTACCTAAACTGCAAAGAGTCTTGTGACTCCTGTGAGAAGTTCAGCAATGACAACCTACATGTTTCTGAAGAATGCTATAAACAATACTTTTGGATATGATTTGTTGAGCTCAAAAAAAAGCTTTCAGACTTTCCTTTCCACTTTATTTTATATAAGCACTCATAATCACAGAAAAAGTATCAGGCCCAGTTTGGAATATATGTTAGGTGCCAGAAGAGGAGGAGTCACATGGTCATAAGCTGGCCATGCATTGGGGGAGATTTACTAAGACTGGAGCACAGAGAATCTGGTGCAGCTGTGCATAGTAACCAGTCAGCTACTAGGTGTTATTTCTCAAAGCTTCATTGACCAAGCTGAATTTAGAAGCTGATTGGTTACTATAAACAGCTGCACCAAATTCAGTTTTACTAAATCTTCTCCACTGTTTGAATTTAATCTGGCCAAAATTCATAAGAATACAGTAACTGAGCAGGGGGGTTTGTCAGTTTATTGTAGTTGGATGAATCTGTTCAGCCTGCAGGATGATTGAAAAAATCGAATATTGTATGGCCAACTTTAGAGCACCGTGTTGCATAGAAATAGAACTTCTTAAATATATTGTAATCTTCTGAAGAAACGAAACTGGTCAACTGAGCATTTCTTTTAAATGAATTACCAGATATTTGTGTACTCCTTTTATTTCAACTCCATTCATACTGCCTTTTTATTGTGGGTTTTAGTGATAGATGTCTATTTGCTTTAGTCTGTTTTACCAGTAAAGGTATCTAAAAGAGAGTTGTAACCCACCTTGCAAACAAAGATTCATTTTAAAAACAGTTTGAATAAGCGTTACGTATTGGCCAGCATTTCCTTTTTTTTTTTTAATTGCCATGTTGTCACTAAAGCTTCAGGCAGTTGTAGCCTTGGGGACCCAATATGGGAACTTCCGAAACAGAAGATCAAAGCAAAGACTACACTTTATAGTATCACATGTTGGCCTACTCTGCTCTTGTTCTACAAGTTTGAATAACCTCTTCCATATATGTTAATAGAGGGATTTAGTACTGGGGTGTGATGTACAACTGCCTTCCTCTCATGGCTAAATGTGCGTTTTGGCTATCCTGGCCTTGTACAAAGTACAAGGATGGCTTGTGCATTCGTTTACAGTAGTTTCCAACCGTAACACAGTTGGTAAGCTAAATGCTAATTGCTTGTTGAGGAATACTGCATGCCATTATTCTTATAAGCCTGTATACCTCCTAACATTTTAATGCATACCCTTAACCTTATTACTAAAAGAAAATTGCCATATGGCCAAAGTTATAGTCTTGCCTTAGGGCTTCCTTACACTTACATGTTAAAGAATGTATACATAACATATAAAATCAGTTTAGAATTCTGTAATTTTGCAATTGGTAGTATATTAAGGTTTTATTAAAAAGTTAATGGAAGTTAAGATGCCCACAGTCATTAGATGACAGTCTCTCAATAGGGCTTACAGAACCTTGTCGAATCACTCTTGTTTTTACTTTGATAAGCTTGTGTCTGCAGCACCCCTCCCTTGTCTCATTGACTTAAAGTAGTTGTAGAGGCTGAAGGTTTTTTACCATAATGCATTCTCTGCATTAAGGTAAGAAAGATTACAAGATTAGCTTGCCCAACCTCCCTAAGTACTTCCTGAACACAATCTCGATCGCACAATCTCGATCCAGCGCTGTGTCTGACAGTGGACATGAAGGCACCAGCAGAAGCAATTGACTCCTGCTGCTGTCAATCAAATCCAGTAAGAAGAGAGCGGGGGACAGGGCTAAGTCAGACTGTGCGTGTCTATAGACACACAAAGCCTGGCTCGAGAGAGAGCCCACACATATGCCCCCATAGATAGCACTTGCTATGGGCAGAAACTGTGAAGAGGAAGAGGTGGGGGACCTGAGAAGAGGATGTTGTATTGTGCCTGAACATCTGACCACCTTATAGTGTCTATGACCAGTTGTATCATTTGACAGGGTGACCACTATGAATGGGTGTTTTTTAATTAATCAGCTTAGTTTTTTTCTAAGTTTTTCTAGTTTGCACATTGCGTGGCCATTTGGGTCTATTCCCTTTTGAGAGGGATGGGGCAACAGCTTACCAGAAGGAAAACTGTTAGTGACCAGAGACGTTTTTTACCCCGGTCTGATCACTGTTCCATATGTTGACCCTTGTATGGGTGTGCCTAATAGACATTTAGAGCTAGTTATAGCCTTTATCATCTTTCTAAATCCATGCGGATAGACCTGAGAGGACAACCACCTAATTCAGCTATAGTGGCTATACAATTTTTGTGGGAGGCCCCCGGCCTTGATGACTGGTCAGTTTTTGGAGAAATGGTGAGACAACCTGTCACAAAAAGCTGTTGTCTTCCCGTACACCAGAAATCAACAGCTCAAGCAGTGTCTGCCAGCATGTGCCATGGACACCAAAACAGGTGCATTTCCTAAATCCCTTTACTTGGCTAGCCTAGTGGTATTACTTTACAACACTGTCATGCTATAATGGCTGTAGGAAATATATGGAAGTTCCAAAAATTTTAAGATCCAGTAATATTTAGATATGGGGTAAAAATGACATGAAACGTGATTTTGATTTCAGATAAGATTTGTGCTATCTTTGCAAAATCTTTCAGTCTGGATATCCTTTTAGAGGATGGAGTTAAATCAGCAACCCTTTCCGACAAACCAACCTTTTTATTGCTGAGGGCAAAAGTTTCTTGTTTTAGGCAGTTCATTTAAATGGTATTGTATTTGTGTGTAAAGAGGGTATCTGAAAGCTGGAGGTTGCTATGGAAATTCTAGCTTTGATAACTGAAGCAGTTATCTCTTAACAGCCACTGTAAAAAAATAAAAGAACTAGAACAAAGGTCTGTTTAGCAGACTGTTACCATGCTAAACAAAACTGTTCTAAGCAATATGTGTTTTCATAATCCCAGCTTAAACATATTGCTATACAGTGTCCCACACAGTTATTGAGTCATTCCTTTATCTACTAACCTTGGCTCAGCGGAGATCATGGCTAATTTATGGGATTAGCAAAAACCTATTCTTCTGGATGTCTCTGCAGTACTACACAGACAAGAAGTTAGTGTCTACTAAAGAACATTCTTTCCTGCTCCTTCCAAGGAAGCATCAAGTTTACCAGTTTACCATTCTATATAATATATATAGTATATGTGTGTGTGTGTGTGTGTGTTGGTGTGTGTATATATATATATATATATATATATATATATATATATATATATATATATATATATATATATATATATATATATATATATATATAATATATATATATAAATAAATAATTTTTTTTTTTTTTTTTTTTTTAAGTTTTTATTTGTTTTTTGGCATACATGCCCGAAACTAACACTAGGTGCTGTAATCACTTGAGCTTGACCATTCTTTATGCACTGGTCTAAGCCGTGAAAAAAGTAAGTGATATGCTAGGCTTAGGCTGAATTATTCATGGGGGTTGTATACTTCCTAATGTCTTCTCTAATTAACCTTAACAAGTTTAGGTTTCATCAATCAAGCAATGTTTGAATAGTGTGCACAATGGTTCTTGGCACTTATGACTCCATGTTTGTTTTTCTGTTGAGGCAACAAGCCATTTCCAAAGCTTTTTTTTTTTTATATATATTACGTAGCTTTATCATACAGTATCTGCTTTTATTTCTTAGTACTAGAAACCCTTTTTTTTTCCTTTTTAATCTTTAAAACACTATTATTAAACTAAGTTGCCTTCAAAGCAAATCCTATATTAATAAGATGGTACCATGCAATGCAATTTAACAAAGCTTTGTTTAATAGGTCTTAAATGGCCTTGGGGTATTCACCAGTCCTGTTTATCTGGCCAAACTTGTTCTATAGTAATCGCTGACTATTCAAACTGCATTTTCTACCTAATCTTCGTTTCATGACAATGCCTTTAAATCACCTGTGAATGATAACTCCCTTTACAATCTGTCATTTTAAATAAAATAAAAGGCCCGGAGCAAAGTTTGTCTGGCGTAAGGAGTCAAAACACTTTCAGAATTTCTTTTGTATCAAAAACCCCTTCGTCTTTTATTATTTATTCAACCTTGTTGGTCCTTTCAATCAGTTTGAATAGCTCCTAATAGATTTTGTTTCAGAACAAACACAGACAAGCTCTAATGCTCTCTTTAGCTGGGAGAATCCTAGTTCTATGGAGTCTTCAGGATTTCACTAACAACTAAGCTGGCCAGTTTCTTGGCAGAACTCTGCTTCTTGGGAACATTTTGTTCATTGCAAAATAGCTTTACAACATAGCAGCTTAAAAAGACATAATTACAGAACCTCATCAGAGAGGCTGTTCCTCTAAATAAAATAAATGACCTCCCAATGGAAGAAAGCCGATCTAAAACCAGAGCAGGAGTGAAAGGATGACATATGTGATTTAATGTAGTGCTCGGTTGCATTATTTTACTACCATTTCTATAATATGAGAATATGACTTTTTCCATTACTTGATATTTCATTCCAGTTTGTCCGCAAATAAAAAGTAAACATCACAAATAAAATATCACACTCATTCTTTAACAAGAAATAAGACATTTTTTTCTGTTTTATAGAGTTTCAGTATACTTTGATGTCCTTTTACAGATCCTACAAATACATAACATAGCTTATATCCAACCATACAACAATTTAACAATATCCATAGTCTATTATATTTTCTACCCTATGGCCTTAGTTACACACAAGTTTAACTGCTTAGTAGCTAAGCCAGTTTAACATAATCATTGCATCTATTAGTAAAGAGTGTGAGTTGTAAGTCTGATATTTAGGAGAATTTGGGTGGAGGCTGCAAAAGTTTAGGGGAACATAGAGTTCTGTTGAGTAGATTAACCCCCTGATGGTAAATGTCCATTCTACAAGAGGTTTATCTCATGTTACTGAGCGATTGAACTCATTAAAAAATTCAGGGAGATGAAAAGTCCAAAAGGTTTGGAAACCCAAGCTCTGATTATTTCTGCAAGCAGATTGGAGAAGAGTGAGGAATTATATACACTTTTCCAGCCAATCTGACTCTGCATCCAGGTTTTTACTCCCCAAGTTTTTCTTTAAACTTGCCAACACTCAATCGGCCTATCCAACAATAATCTGCCCCCATAGTGTTTAAATAACTGCTATTTAATTTCCATACAGAAATGTCCACTCTAATGATTCCGTACATATACGAAGGTCCTTGAGATCCTCGCAATAAAACTTTTTTTCTGATGTGGACAGACGTGCCTATAAGGGGTTATTTACGAAAGGCAGATCCACTTTGCACTACTATTGCAAACTACAAGTGCATAGTGCACTTGGAAGTGCAGTCGCTGTTAATCTGAGGGGTAGATCTGAAAAGAGGGGAAGCTCTGCTGATTTTATTATCCAATCATGTGAAAGCTAAAATGTTGTTTTTTATTTTCCTTGCATGCCCCCCTCGGATTTACAGTGACTGCACTTTCAGTGCAATTTCAAGTGTACTTTGCACTTGTAGTTTGCACTTGTATTGCAAAGTGGATTTGCCTTTCGTGAATAACCCCCCATAGTGTTTGAGGTGACACAGGACAACTATAGTTAACATGTGGTGCAGTGAACAGCTGGAAGTCTGCAGGATGCAAGCTCTTCCCCAATCTGTTGTGATTTCAGCAGTACATTGCTGTAGTGCAGCTTTGGTATGTTGGCAGCCAGTAATGTTTAATTTTAAATGGGGTAAGATTAGTTTTGTTGGTTCTTCATATATGTCTGTGAATTTTGTCCTAGTGACCTGTGCACATAATTACAAATGTGTAATGGTTATGTAGTTAAGGATTTTCTGTGACTCGTAATCTTGAAGGGAAGATAGGTACTTTTTCCACAGTTTTTTTACTGCTTTTTTTTTTTTTTTTTTTGAAGTGTGAATACTCTTGTAGCTGAAGGTTAGGGTAAACGTCATCCCTATTGTTTGCATGTGTCAAGAACAGGAGATACCTGGACTTCATCAAGTTACCTGCCAGTTATGTTTAATTAATACACTTGTAGGTGATTTAACAATGATGCTTTCTTATATAATGGCAGCAATGGGTTGTGTTGGCAGTATCCTGCATTATATTTATTTGCCACTTTAGATTTGGTGACTTACAAAAATACATGGCACTAGGAGCAGAAATATAAAATAGCCAAGCTTTTAACTTTGGGAAACCCTTCAGTAATTACATACTTTGTTTATTATCAGAGCACTATACCGCTTTAGTTGCTAGTCAACTAATGCAGAAACATGCAATATATCCAGATGTCAAGATTTTAACCTTGAGACCTCCAAGACCAATCTTGTGCTGCTCCATAAAATCCTAGATCTTTGTGATCTCAAAGCTCAGTAAACATCAAACAGAAATAAGTATAATCGTAATGTGAACTATTTCAACTGACCACTAATTGGGCTTGATTTAATAAAGTAGACTGTACACTTTGCAAGGGAAGCTTCCCCAGAGTTAAGTGAATGAGGTGAACCTCTGCTGACTTCCATCCATCCAATCATGCCAAGTGTTTTTTTTTTTTTTTTCTTCTTTCATTACACGTGACTGGGTATACTTTGCAAAGGGAAATTTCATCTCATTCAATAAACTTGGGAAAATTTCTTTGCAAAGGGCAAATCCCTTTGCAAAGTGAACAGTCTATTTAATAAATCAATCCTATTGTCTCAATTTTATAGGAAAGAACCCCAATTGAACTATGTATTCCCCCAAGTATCCGCAACGACACTCATGCCAAGTTCCTCAAAATTTGGGAACCATGGCTGTCATATGTATTTTCTACCCTCCCCCAGCTTGCTTGGGCCCCCTGTGAAGTACGGTTCAGATGTTCCCGAACCCTTCTCTTTTCTCCATTTCTTGGTCTCTATCCTTCTGGTCTCCCTTTCCTTCCTAGACCCCTATCCCTTCTCTAGCTCCCTGGGCGACCTCCCTCCCTCTAGCTTCACCTTTCTGTTTAACTTTCTTTTGTTTTCTGCTCCTCTACCCTTTTCAGTTCAGTTTAGGCTGTACATTGCACCACCTTTTGGATTTTGACAGACATACGTGGTGCCCCGTAGTTGTGGGGAACCTCTCTTACGGTACCATTAACACTTATATTTACTATTGCTGTGTTAGCGCTCATTTTTTCTGTTTATATATGTCACCTTATTTTTACTCTTCCTGTGAGCTAATACCTGTTTCAAGCTCAATGCTAGCCCCTGCATGGGTGGAACCTTTGCTTGTTAACCACTTGTTAAACCCGAATAAAAAATATTTTAACAGAACTATGTATTTCCCCAAACATTTTTGAACAGCCCCAGGCTTTAGCCACTGTTGGTTTCCCCCAAAATGCAGACCCCCACAATTATTAAACAAAGATTCAATGGTTATTTTAAACCTGGCTTATCTCCTGCGGTGACTAAAGGTCTACTATCTGCTCTACTTTGAAACACTTGCTGGTCACCTAGCAGGGACAAGTTCATCTTATGACTTGAACGATAACTTGCTGCTTCTATTGGCAGCACAAGATAGTTGAATCATGTTACTGCACTTTAGCAAGCTACAACACTAAGTACAACTATGTCGAGGAGTAAAAAATAATCCGGCGCTGTGCCATGATGTCATTAATAGTCTAACTTGTTCAGTCTTGATTGCAAGCTCTTAAAGGCTGCACCTGTAAAGATAAGTAGATTTGTCAACCTCACTTGCAGCAACCTTTGTAGATGAGCAACTTGTCATAGTTCTTCAGCCTCATACAGCTGTATTGAAGGAATAGAATACGATGGTATATATTGTAGAAGTGTGTTTGTTTATTAACAGTGTAATTACAGTGTACTAATTAGGACTGCCATTAGTGGCTAAAATGTTGATTTATTAAGTAGATTTACTATTGCATAAGCTCCTTCAAAAGCAGCTGACTGTGAGATAATGTTTCCAGGTGAAAATGTGCACTTTACATTTTGTGTACGTGTGCCTGTGTTTACATGTACACATATTAGGGCCAATTAAGCCGTAAGTGCAGGAGGAAACCCATGCAAACATAAGGAGAAAATACAAACTGCAACCTGATCGTGTCTAGAACCCTAGTGCAGTTAAAAAAAGTGTGTGTGTGTGTATGTGTGTGTGTGTGTGTGTGTGTATATGTATATATGTGTGTGTGTGTGTGTGTGTGTGTGTGTGTGTATGTATATGTATATATATATATATATATACACAATTTTTTTTTTTTCCTCCCACCTTGACTACTGCAGCTCCCTCCTCATTTGATTGCCTTTTACCTTTTACCTTTCATCCCCCCCTTCAGACAATTATGAATGCTGCTGCTAGACTCCTCCATCTCTGCCAGTCCCTCCATTGGTTGCCACTCAACCAACAAATTAAATACAATATGCTAACAATAACTTGAAAATCCATCCACAAATTGGCCCTCAGCTACATCACTAACCTAGTCTCAAAATACCAACCAAATCTTTCTCTTTGTTCCTCCCAAGACCTCCTGCTCTTTAGTTCCCTTGTCTCCAACCACCTATGCTTGCCTCCAGGACTTCTCCCGAGCCTCTCCCATCCTATGGCACGCCCTACCCCATCTTGTCTGACTATCTCCAACACTATCCATTTTTATCCCTGAAAAAGTTTTTCTTCAGAGAAGCCTATCTCACCTCCACCTAAAAACTGTATGTTTATTTTCTCCGTCAGCCTATCCCCCACAGCTATTACTTTTTTGTACCACTTATCCCTCCCTTTTAAATGTAGGCTCTAACAAGCAAGGCCCCCTGATTCCTTCTGCATTGAATTGTATTGTAACTGCACTGTCTGCCATGTTGTAAAGCCCTGGGCAAACTGTTGGTGCTACATAAATCCTGTATAATAATGTATACATTATATATTCTGTGTGTGTGTGTATAATGTGTATATATAGATAGAGATAGAGGAGATATAGGTGTGTGTGTGTGTGTGTGTGTGTGTGTATAATGTGTATATATAGATAGAGATAGAGGAGATATATAAAAATAAAAATATTTTTTTTATTATTATATATATATATATATATATATATATATATATATATATATATATATATATATATATATATATATATATATATATATATATATATATATATTTTTTTTATTAGGGGAGGGGAAGCACAGGGGGCCCTAGGTTCTTAAAAACACCCCAAACTATATATCAGTCCTCATGTGTTATTTGCAGAATTCAGGTGAAGACATGGCATGGCTAACATACAATTGATTGCAGCTAGTGTTTATTGGCCACCAGTTTACACAATAACCTCGATAACGATTATCAGGTTCAACTGAAACAACGGTAGCTGGTAAACGCCCAACTGTTTGTTAGAAGGCTTTTCTCTGTACCTGATTTATTGGCACAGATTTGTTAGAGCGGATCTTTCTGGAAACGTTTCCTGTGTCTGACATAGTGGGAGAGTGGTGTTTTCACACGGACAAGTCCCTAGAAGTATGGGAGTGGAGTGTGGAAGGGGCGCACTGACAGCCGTGAAGTTCTGCACTGTATAAAAGTCTGTTTTGTGAAAGCGGCGTGCATGATATTTCTGGCTTGGAAAGAAACAAGCAGAGTGTACTATTTGGCTGCAGTTTGGTACCAGTTTTCTCCATGCTGTGTTTTTTTTTTTTTTTAAAGTGCTGACATTTTAACAAATGCCATAGAAGATCCTCTGAAGTGGAGGAGTAGCTGCATTTTGCTGCACAGTTAAATCGCTGTTTTGATTCAGTCGTCATGTTCCAGTAACTGAGCTTAAACACATTACTCTTTGAAGAATAGTATTTTTGATTTAGCGCTCTGGACATTTCATGAAAAGAAATAAAAAAAACGTGTTTTAGAATTTGCTGGAAAAGAATCAAAAATTATCCTGAACATTGTGTAAATGTGCTTTAGTCAATAGTAATCAAAATGAGAGCAACTCCAGCCTGTTTTTCCTGTAATTCTGGGTTCACACCTCCGTGTGGTGCGGCTCACAGCAAGGGGGTCCCGAATTTTTGCCTGAATTTTTGCCTGAAAAGACACACAGGACTCCTGTGTAAGCCGCCATGAAGATGTGTGAACTGCCTCCATTGAGATCTTCACAATCTCCTGTCATGCGAATTGAATGCAGGGAAATCCGCATCCAATTCACACTAGTGTGAACCCAGCCTAAAGGTTCTGTTTTATTCAGGTCTTGGTATAGGTAGAGGTTGGTGGTCACAATCACATCCAAGTCCAGCTGAATGTGTCTAACTTCTGCTAGCTCTAGTCTACCTTGTTTTAGCGGGCAGGAGGGGCAGCGGAGATGGCATTTACTGGAACCAATGCCCTGTTTTTATCTCCTGCAGCAGCTGAATGCTGGAGGGAGGGAGAGGAGGAGGAGCTAGCTCTCAGCTGCTGCAGGAGGAAAATACAAGGGATCAGCTCCAGTAAAATACCACTCCTGCTCTTGTCTGAGGTCAGCAAGGAAGTGACGCAGTCTGCTTTTGTGATCGATGGGTTGCAGACCTCCCCCTATAGAGTGCCACTTGACTAAAGCTCTAACATCACATCCAAGGGAGGCTTTTACAATTAAATAATGTACCTGAAATATGTTAAATGCACATATAATCTTAGTGGGCGATTGTTGATTTTAAATGGTCTGGCAAAAAAAAGCACAGCTCTAACTAATTAATAGGATGCTCGTGTAAAGGGAGGAGCCAGTGAAATCACCAAATATAACGAATTAGCTCTTATACCAACTACCACTTTAATTAAAGAGCATATGATAGGCAAATTAATAAATCTGTAACAGTAGACACCCCCAAAAATAATGCCTGCAGACCCTCCAGCATGACCCAGCACCAGCAGAGATATAAAACTTCCCCTGATCACCTCTCTGCCTTTCAACAGGCAATTGAGACTGAAATGGCATAGAACTGTGTGTGTGTATATGTGTGTGTGTATATATGTATATATATATATATATATATATATATATATATATATATATATATATATATATATATATATATAGTATGTATATCATTTTTTTTAAATTTGTTTTTTGGCATACATGCCCGAAACTAACACTAGGTGCTATAGTCACTTGTGTGTGTGTGTGTGTGTGTTTTGCAGAAAGAGTTAAATGCCCTGTATTGTTACAGTAGGTAAGCATTTTAAGAAGTAAATCATATTGGGTTCTTATGTAAGGTGGAAATGTCGCCTATCTGTAATTAAATGCAAAGGATTAAACAACTGAATCATCCAGTTATCCTTTAATTGGCGGTAAGATAAAGCGGGAAGTGCCTTACATGTAAACAGAAAATGCAAATGATGTGCTATGAGGATTTACCTAACAGATTAAGTGCCACAGGGCATATCAAGTTGTAAACCAAAGGAATACTAGTAGTAACAGGCCTATCCTATAATGCTGCCTCATTAGATGTAGGTCAGGGATGTATGAATGTATATGACATCATTTATCATGATACAGTTATCTATCACAAAGCGGAGTTGTCCAGTATTGACTGATATCATGTAATAAAAGATTTCAGTTGATTTCTGATTGCTATGGTGAAAAGGGAACTGGATATTGCTATTCTCGGCCAAACTGTGGCCTCTTCTGGCTTGAGAGCTCATAATATGTTAATGTGCATTGTGTTGCTTACAATTATAACCAATTTTCTGCTCAAATAGTACAGACATGTGATAATGAATAACACTGCAGTACATTTATAAAACTCCTTCCAGACTATTTGAATATTTTAAGTAGGTTTATTTAGGACATTTTGGGAGTACTACAGGCATACCGTTAAACACTAAAGTGACCATAGACCCAAAAATGTATTTTCCCAAACTATTGTATTGTAATGTATGACTCCCAAATTATTGGATTTTTGTAAAAAAATTGATTTGTACATAATAATTACCTGTTCATCCATCCAGTTCTTAGTCCAGTATCTCTTTCATCTGAGTGGCAACGCTGCTGGCTGCTGATCCACAGTCTTCTGCGTTGCCACCCCCCAGGTAGCTGCCCCACATGACACTCCTTTGCACCTTGCAGGGCAGCTACATCAACTAGATTGATGCTCCCTGCTCTTTTTTGTTTCTCCCCTGTAATCTGTAACTCTCGTGGACATGCATTCCTGGATGTGCAACCCACCCCCGGCCCCCCGCCCCCCGTTTGTTCTGGCAGTCAGGTGACAAAAAAAATATCTAATTCACATTTAAATAATAAATCAAAAAGGTTATATAAGCAATGCTTGCCTATTGAAATTGCCACATTTGGTTACAAAAAACAATACTCATTATAATAGTTTCAGTGCTTGGGGTGGAGTTTATGTAGATTGACGGTGAGTATGTTGATTGACTGCTCCGGATCTTTCGGAAGTCCTCCCTGTCCTTTAACATAAACTCCACCCCAAGCATTGAAATAATTATAATGAATATTGTATTTTTGCAATCAAATGTGGTATTCACAATAAGCAAATATATTTGCCAGAAAATATCTCCATTCACATATGGAACAATAAGACTATCAATCACATGACCGAATTAAAAAAAACATAAAAAATAAGGTAGTTATAGTAATTCCAAAGCGGGGATATTAGGACAGGCCTTTGATGGGTTGATTTATAAAGAATCTGCATAGCCATCTGCTAGAGCTGTGCGATTCTGGCCAAAATGAGTATCACGATTTTATTTTTATTTTTTTGCTTAGAACAAAGATCATGATTCTCGCAGCATAACATCTTTCACTTTAATCAAAACAAATTTGGCTAACTTTACTATTTTTTTTAATTCATTAAAGTGGATTTTTTATTCCAAAAAAAAAAAATGCAATTGAAAGACTGCTGCACAAATATAGTGTGCCATAAAATATTGCAACAACCAACATTCTGTTCCCTAGGGTCCCTGCTATATATATATATATATATATATATATATATATATATATATATATATAATATATATATATAATATATATAGTTTGGGGGTTCTAAGTCATTGTCTAGCAAAAAATAATTATTTTAACTTGAAACCAGCAAATGTAAGAAAGTTTAAGTCGTTAAACTTCCCTCATTTACACACCAATGTGTACTCCTTTTGATCTAAAGGACAAATTGTTACAATGTTTATACTTAGTTCCCTGGCTGAAGAATGTTGTGATACTTGACAGACTGCCCGTGTTTTTTTTTTTTTCTTTTGATAGCTGTGGCTTCAGCAGAGCAGAGAATTCTCTGCATAGAAAAAAATCGGGAAAATACTTTGTCAAGATCGCAAGGGGGAAAAAATTGCCATAACAATTGCAGCTCTACCATCCGCTAAGTGAAAGGAGTACATGTTCTGTGTGAATGGGGGGAAACAAATTAATGTATATAGGCTGCGCAAATGTAAATTGATTTTAAACAGAAGATACCACATTTGACCTCTAAATGAAGTATTATAGGAAATAATTATGATACTAAGTGCCATCTAATGGCCAGGTTCAGTATTTTCTGTTTTAAATCAATGATTTCCATTTGAACAGCTCTGGATAAGGCCTATTTACAAAAAAACAAAAAACAAAAAAAAAACCCCATTCACATAGAACAAATGTACAGCCACTTTCACTGGGCAATGAAGCTGTTCGAATTCTTTAAATCCCAATAGTGTATCTATGTGTAAATGGGTTTACATGTGCCTTGACACTGACCCCTCAGATACAAAAAGTAAATGGCCTGTGTGTTTTTTGCCATGCTGATAATTGATCCTGTTGCTTGGCAGTTATTCTCGTTAAACAATTGCAAAGAAAAAAATAGAAATATAAAGTCAGTGTTCTAATAATAATCATTCCGTTGACAAGTCTATATTCTCTCTGTCGGTTGCTGGATGTTTAATAATATAAAATGGGTCACCATTCCAAAATAATGACTAAACGGGAAAACATTTGGTGGCCATAGAAATAACAGCTACATACATTGTCTTGACTGATGGAATTGGGCTTGTGTGAACACTTCAGTCATATCCGTTATAATTAAAGTCTTCTTCTGCAGACACAAATAGACACTTTTTTGTGATGTCTCACCAATGACAGAGCAATATGAACTCCTCACTCACAGAGGATTATGGAGGCAGCATATTGCTAAAGAAATTACCAGGGTTAGATACAATTTAACACACTCCTTTGATGTTTCTGTTAATTGTTCATTAAAATATATGGCTTTATGTAATACCTGCACAGATAGGCTTGTGGTGTTATCTCTAGAGTTTCCATAAAGCCTCATATGTCTATATGATGTGTCATCATGAATGTCAATAGAGATATTTGTACTCTTTGGTCAAACTATCATGAAAATAATAAAAGTTGGCTTGTTTGTATGAAACAGATTGGGGGGGAGTATCTGAAAGCAGAGGGGCAAACTACGAAAATAGGAAAGGAAAATGCATATGCTTTAGCCACCATTCACACATCTTAATCTTTTTTTCCCTAGGCCTGACTACGCTCGGCATGCACAATCCCATTCTTTATAATAGTCCCTGTTCACACTGCTATGCTCAATTGCACTCCGCCCTATGCTTTTTTTGAGTGTATTCAGGCGTTTTTTCCCCATTGACTTTAAAGGGTGTGCCTATAAACACATGGGGTTGTTTTACTAAAACCAGAGTTTTTTTTTTTTTTTTTTTCAAGGCTTAATTGAACAAGCTGAAGTAAAACTGATTGGCTACCATGCACAGCTGTGCCAGAATTTGCACTCTTCAGTTTTAAGCCTAGTACACACGATGAGATTATAAGACAAATAATTTTCTATTTTTCCATCTCCATATCGGAAAGGAATAGGTTACTAAAGTACGAAAATTCTCGTATGAAAGAATAATTTGAAAGTGATGTAATGCGTCGTACTGTATTTGTATTTTTGGACAAAAACTTTACTGATTAAACAAAAATCCTCCGATCTGGTATTGTACGAGATAAATTTTCGCGTTTGTCCCTTTGGAAAATTTCGAATGACAGTTGAGTACTAACGATCAGATTATTGTACGATCGCTTCGAAAGCGGTATTTTTTTGTACGATAATCAGTAAAGTAAATCAACCCCATGATGTGCATTTTAGCACTTGAAAAGTCCTATTCTCTAAAACTGCTCTCCTCCCTTTGCTCAGCCTAGGAAACAAATGCCTGGGGCTTGATACTCAATACTCAATGTGCTTGATGCACAAAACTCCCCCAAATAAATGCTTCAAAATCATTAGGAATACGCTCTGTTTAGGCATGAATGCAGGTGGTGGTTGGAAAGTTTTTTTGTACTTTTATTATTTTTAAAGAATGGCTGGCTGGCTGGCTGGCTGGCTATACACAATCTACAGGTCACTAGAGCATAAAGTCAATTTCTGTAAATTTGAAACTTGAAATCTATCTAATTGCAACATTTCTGTCTGTGCTTTATGGTATAGAAAAACTGTAAGCTATAATAGAAAAATTAAATCTCATATCTAATTGGTTACTGTGAGCCACACCTTCCTTTTTGGGTTCCCCCAGTTTTATAGAATTATTTTATAAGGGCTCATGCTTATGGACATACAAAGGTGTATAGGTATAAAGCGTTAAAAGTTGCCTGAATTTGGGGCACCCAGGAGCCCCATCTGCTGTGTAGTTCTGCACTGAAATTTGCATTCAGGAACTTATACTCATATGCGTGTGCCTGTAAAGTACTACAGTTTATAGTTGCATATTTGGATACAGCATATTCTTGCAATACAATCTTAGGAGCAGAGCTACTACCTGGGGATCCTGAGAGTTGCAAATACAGACAGTTTATATGCTCTATTTTTATTATTATTATTATTAGTAGTAGTAGTAGTATATTTTTTTCAGGTACTTATATAGCGCCAGCAATTTACGCCACACTTTAGATATATATTGTACAGTCACATCAGTACCTGCCCTCAAGGAGCTTACAATTTAGGGTCCCTAACTCGTATTCATTCATACGCATACTAGCGCCAGTTTGGACAGCAGCCATTTAAGCTACTAGCATGTCTTTGGAGTGTGGGAGGAAACTGGAGTACCCAGAGAAAAATCACGGAGGCACTGGAGAACATGCAAACTCTAGGCAGGTAGCGCCATAGTTGGGCTTAAAACTGTAGTACTGCTAGGTGAAAGTGCCAACCACCTGTATTTACGTCACTGGGCATGAGCCCTAAGAGTAGGCGAACACTTCTTTTTAAATTAATACAAAGAGCAATAAAGAAGTTTCCCTGTTTCAAAAGTTAAAACTGTGTTCCCATGTCTTTTTAGAACTTATAATAGCTGTAGAGATCTGCATCTGCTCCGGCAGCTCTATCTGCTGTTGGACCACTGCCCACCCAGGCTGACTATGAGTCACTGTAGGGAAAGTAAACCTTATCCCTTTTTAATCTTTATGCATGTATCATAGACCTTCAGAATATTTTTTTGTAGTATGAAACCTCTGTATTCATAAGAGTCTTCTATTTGTGTTTGCAGGAGAGAAGCCATACAAGTGTACGTGGGAAGGTTGTGACTGGAGATTCGCCCGCTCTGATGAACTGACGCGTCACTACAGAAAACACACAGGAGCTAAGCCCTTTCAGTGCGCGGTTTGCAGCCGAAGCTTCTCCCGCTCCGATCACTTAGCCCTACACATGAAGAGACATCAGAACTAGAATGGATCCTGTCCGAAGGCTCTTCGCTATGCAATCTTCTCCCCACTGCCTCATTGCTGAAACACTATGCAGACTGTAGTAACTCTAGGGTCGTTGCTGCATGCAAACCTATTATCCCTGTTGTGGTATGGACTTGCAGGAGGGTGGGGTGGGAAGAGGAACTGGAACATAATAGAACGTGCTTTTTTTTTTTCTCTTTATTTATAACTCCGTATTAAAATACCACGTGATCAACCAGTCAGAGAATGTTTGCTACAACCGTTCTGTTTTCTTTTCTTTTGCAGTATACAGTAGCTGGCAGGTTTCATCTCAATACAGCTTATTTACATCTCAACACACAAGGGTTTTTAAGGGTTGTTTAGTGATGTTTTGACCAAAGCACTGTCTTTACTGTTACAGTGTTTAGTAAATGAAATGAGGTCATGGATGACTGCACGCAAAGGACAAGCCATTATATATATATATATATATATATATATATATATTCTCCGAAATATTCATTTAATACTTGAGCATGCAAGTACATCTTTTTATTTTATTTTATTTTATTTTTTTTACACTTCAGTGTCACTATATAATTTAATATTGTTCTTAATCTCATTAGTATCTAAATTTATCCTAAACGTGGCTCTCCATATGTTTAACGTCGCTTTAAATGTAGTTAAGTGAGGTCTTTTAGAGCTAACTACCCAAATATATTTCATTAGCCTTTAAAAAAACAAACAAAAAAAAAAAACCGCACTGATCTTTTGGAAGCATTTCTTCTATTTATATGTAAAAGTACAACGTGGAGTTCACTACACAAGCATTTAGCTGATTATATATAGTTTGATAAGCTCGCCTAATACATTTGTAGGCTCCCCTGTGTCATGTCACTGCAGATACTGATCTGATCCATAATAGAATACTGTACTCTCTGAATGTTTGCTGGGTTTCCCGATAGGAGCTCCGCTGTTTAAATGATTACCAGCGTGGAACCACAGTACTAATCATTTCGCCTGTGCATCTGTGATATCGCTACATCTTCTGCAGGTGTGATATCGCTACTAGCCACATCTATGCAATTATATAACTACCTACCAAATATATTTTATGGATAACCAACAGCATTCAGAACTAGCAACATAAGCCTTACAGTTACATCTGTCCCTCCTGAATTTTTTGTGTTGGCAGTGACATTCTTCTTGTGAATTTTTCACAACGTTTTTTGCACTTGATCTGTAATTTTTTTTACAGGATTATCCTTATCATCAGAACTAACAAATAGGATATGATTAAATATGATAAAAGCTGATGTTAAGAATCGTGTAGGTGATCATTTGTTTCGAACTGTTTATGCAACCTATATTATCGGACACGGTAATTTTTTTTAAAAGTTACTATGCAATTTACTCTTGTATAATTGCAGTACCTTACATAATGGTGTAACCAAAAATAGATTTGATGAAGGTTTGATGCAGCAAAAAAAAAAGCTTGAATTAACCAAGGATGGTAAAGACAAAACACAATTCACAGAAAGGGTCTTGTTTGTTCTATAAAATGCTGTATTTTATTGTCTATTTATTTTGTGGTTAAAATTGGTGTTTTTGTAAGATTGCTACTGTATTTTAGCTACCTTTTTTTGATAACTTAACATTATTGTACTCCTTCAAATGTACTTTTAGAACGTGTAAATACATTACAAATGTAAATAATTTTGTACAACACTTTTGATCGTTTGTTTATATGAAGATGTGCACATTTTTGTTGCTTTATTGCCTTGTATTTTTATATTTGTAGTTATTATAAAAAGGGACATAAGACTGTTTCCAAAAGAAAGTTATTTGTACTTATAAACAACAATAAACTAAAGTACTTAAATATGTCCTTTGTGTTATTATTCACATGATCTTTAAAAAGAAAAAATACATATTTTTTTTTATTATCATAAATAAGGTACATACTTACTTACCGACAACTGGAATTAGTTTACATTGGGTTAGCATATGGCCACTCCTGCCATTATCACTTTTGTGAATGTTTTTGAACCCTTACTTTAAATCAAGCTGGGCTGATACTGCTGTTAGGGTTAAGGACCTGACTTTTCTGTTTGCCAGGGGTTATTTACTAAAGGAAAATCCACTTTGCACTGAAAGTGCACTTGGAAGTGCAGTCCCTGTAAATCCGAGGGGAACATGCAAGGAAAATAAAAAAAACAGCATTTTAGCTTGCACATGAATGGATGATAAATTCAGCAGAGCTTCCACTTATTTCAGATCTGCACCTTAGGTTTACAGCGACTGAACTTCCAAGTGCACTTTCAGTGCAAAGTGGATTTGCCTTTCGTAAATAACCCCCATTACCATCTAAGCAAAATACTCACTTATGTTTTAGCTGCTTGTGTGGAATTACTGTAAGTTTTAAATACAACGTAAGCTTAAACTGCAAATCTTTATTAACCATTGCTTTGGAAAAGCAGTAGGATTGTTAAGGTTAAATTCCAGGCAAATACAAATAAAATAAATAAAAGGATTTGTAATTTTTGTCTAATCTGTCCTGAGATTTACACAGCCATGCCACAAAGCAGATGGGAAGAGGCAGAGTGTACAATCTAAGTGTAGTAGGCAATACATGTATTGTGAACAGAAAAGACAAGTGGCAACTCATGGAACAGTGAACAAAATGTGCTTGTCATCAAATACATTGGACTTGGGCTGGCCATACATTATACAATTTTCCTTTAGATTTACCAAAACCATATAATATGAGGTCAAACTTAAACTCTTTCAATTTGTATGCAATTAGGCAGGCCTTACACTACATAGTTGAAGGTAAATCTTAAGCCTCATACACACGATAGGACTTTGTACAAACGTTCCCTTGGATTTTTGTACAAAGGGCGTCGGCCGAGAACTTGTATTGCATACACACAGCAGGACTTTTTCAGCCAACTTTCACCAAATCACATGTTTTTTCTGCTCTTTACCGCCAACTTTGGTCAACTTCTGTATTGTTGTCTGATCTTTTGCATTGATTCTGAGCATGCCTGTTTTTACTTTGTACAAAAGTCCTATGGTTTTCTGTACACATGATCCGACTTTGCTCCATCGGACTTTTGTTGCCAGAAAGTTTGTCCTTTCGCACAGCCAACGAAAGTCTGATGAAAACCAAAAAAGTTTGTCCGATGGAGCGTACATACAGTCGGATATTGCTTCAAAACAGCTGATTTGCATGTTTGTAGTCAAAAAGTCTGATTGTGTGTATGGGCCTTAGAGGAAATTGAACAAGAAAATTGAAGGTAAATCTAAAGGAAATTAAATAAGTAAATTGTATACTGTATGGTCAGCTTTGGCTGAGGCTCCTGGTGAGGTGCAGTATTTGGATAAAGCTCAAGCAGGCACACAGATGGTCAGGACCTGAAACAAGCTGAAAAGACACCAGCGGGCTCAAACTAAGTGCAGCAATGAGGTGGTACAAGGTAGCAGAAAACAATTACCGTATATACTCGAGTATAAGCCGAGATTTTCAGCCTCTTTTTTGAGGCTGAAAGTGCCCCCCTCGGCTTATACTCGAGTCATCGCTGTCTGCCCGCTCGATCAGCGTGTCGAGCAGACAGACAGCGGCCATTCTGATTCAAAAGCCGCGCCTCCGGCTCCCCCTTCGCCTGTGATAGGCGGAACACTGAATTTCCCAGCAGCCTGTGTTCCGCCTATCACGGACTTCGTATCATCCTCGTACTACGGACGAGGATGATACGACGTCTGTGATAGGCGGAACACAGGCTGCTGGGAAATTCAGTGTTCCGCCTATCACAGGCGAAGGCGGCGGCGCAGCTTTTGAATTTTACAATGGCCGCCGACGAACGAAGAGGGCACGGGACGGAGGCAAGGCACAGGACGGCACGGCACGGGACGGGACGGGACGGGACCGGAGGCAAGGCACGGCGGCGAGGCACGGCGGCGAGGCACGGCGGCGAGGCACGGAGGCAAGGAGGCTCGGCACGGGACGGAGGCTCGGGACAAAGGCTCAGGACACAGGTAGGCTGGACACACACACACACACACACACACACACACACACACACACACACACACACACGGATACACACACACACACAGGGATGGATGGATGGATGGAGACACACACACACAGGGATGGACGGACACACAGGGATGGACGGACACACAGGGATGGACGGACACACAGGGATGGACGGACACACACACAGGGATGGACAGGCATGTCTTACCCTCGGCTTATACACGAGTCAATAAGTTTGCCAGTTTTTTTGGGGGTAAATTGGGGGCCTCGGCTTATATTCGGGTCGGCCTATACTCGAGTATATACGGTATCTCCCCCCCCCCCCTCCCAATCAGGTAAATGATAATGCATAGTGGACAATGGCCTCAGTAGGTTCCTTCTTTCAGAAGGTTATGGTCCAAGATTCACTGCCACCGTTTGGGTGGGTAGAAGTATCCAGGCAGCCAGGAGCAGGAATTGGAAAGCTGGAGGTCTGTAGAATGCAAGTGGACTGGAAGTGACAGTGTGGGATGCAAAATGGGGGAATGGCTACACGTTTTGAAGCTTCGCCTCTTTCTCAGACTGTCTTTGCACCATATTTACCTGCTGCCAGAAAGCGGAGCAGGGTTAGTGTCCTGGATTTTACCTACTAATGTTAAGAAACGGCTAGATCACCTCCCTGTCCCAGGTCAGTGAGGGAACATAAAAATGCTGATGCAAAAATCACACTTAAATGATTCAGATCATCAAACTAATTTTAATATTACCCAAAGATAACCTGAGTAAATCCAAGATGCAGTTTTTAAATTATTTCATTTATTAAGGGAAAAAACCTGTTCAAACCTGCCTGGCCCTATGTGAAAACGTAATTGCCCCCTCCCATGCTGAATCATGAATGAACTCATTAATCACAATTTTTTGAAAAGCTCAGTTAAATTTCACTTGCCACACCCAGGCCTGATTACTGCCAGACCCATTGAATCAAGAAATCACATAAATAGAAGTTGTCTGACAAAGTGAAGCACGCTAACAGATCACAAAAAGCCACATATCATGCCACAATCTAACAAATTCAAAAACAGATTGGAAACAAAGTAATGTATCAGACTATGAAGTGTTTCACATCAATTTCTAAGGCTTTGGAACTCTGGTGAGCCATTATCCACAAATGGAGATAATTTGGAACAGTGGTAAACCTTCCCAGAAGTGGCCGGCCTACAAAAATTACTCTTAAGAGCATGATGATGACTCATCCAAAAGGTCATAAAAGAACCCATAACAACATCTAAAGAATTGCAGGTCACACTTGCCTCAGGTAAGATCAGTGTTCGTGATTCAACAATAAGAAAGAGACTGGGCAAAAATAGCATCCACGGGAGAGTTCCGAGGCCAAAGCCACTTCTGACCAAAAAGAACACACAGGCTCACCTGTTGTACCTGCATTACTTGATATATATTGTATCTTTCTATAGTTCAGCTTTTGAAATTTAGTGTTTTCTCCATTATCTTAAAACAAACTTCCATTGAAGCTACATGCACATATAGCTGAATATTTTAGAAAAATGCTATTGCCTATAAGAAAACATTAGCAAAACCCAACATGATTGTTATTTTTCAGTGGGAAGTAGGTTTTAATATATAGTGTGTATGTGATGATTGTAAAAACTTGACTTTATTCAAAACTATATGATCAGGAGCCAGTCGGCATGCTAGTTTTCCAGCATGCTTATCCAACAGAAGCTGGCCGGCTGACATACACATAGGCCGAATATCAGCTGTTTTTTATTGAACCAGCTGATGTCTTCTGACATTTGGCCTGTATGTATGGGGCTTTCAAGTTTTCAGTCTTTCTCAGCATACCTAAAGTTTTCTTTTAATGAGTTTAAACTTTAACCATTTGAGAGCATAAAGCATTCTTCATACAGTCTATAGTGCTTCCCCTCTGGGAATGCACCTACAGATTTAAATGAAAGGTACCCTCCATATGTCTGATAACCAAGGTTCCAGTCTGTAAATACATTCTGTCAGTGGCTCTTTTTGCACTAATCACTGTTTCTGCACACAAACGCATATATATATATATATATATATATATATATATATATATATATATATATATATATAAATTCTTACAGGACTAAATTCCTCCCCAAACAGTGAAAGTAAAATACTGTATTGTACTGCATGAATACACTGCTGACGTGTCACCATATATAGTAACAGCATACTATTGCAACAAAAGCTCTATTTTTCACCACTATAAATCAATGATTGAGCTCTACTCTAGTGGCTGTGCCTACCCTAGGCATGTGCACATTACTTAGCCTGCATGTATTTATTATAAAATATACAATATCTCACAAAAGTGAGTACACCCCTCACATTTTTGTAAATATATATTTTGTCTGGCCACCATTATTTTCCAGCACTGCCTCAACCCTCGTGTGCATGGAGTTCACCAGAGCTTCACAGGTTGCCACTGGAGTCCTCTTCCACTCCTCCATGACGACATCACGGAGCTGGTGGATGTTAGAGACCTTGCGCTCCTCCACCTTCTGTTTGAGGATGCCCCACAGATACTCAATAGGGTTTAGGTCTGGAGATAGCCAGTCAATCACCTTTACCCTCAGCTTCTTTAGCAAGGCAGTGGTCATCTTGGAGGTGTGTTTGGGGTTGTTATTGTGTTGGAATACTGCCCTGCAGCCCAATCGCTGAAGGGAGGGGATCATGCTTTGCTTTAGTATGTCACAGTCAGGGCTGGACTTACCATTGGGCTTGACTGGGCTCAAGCCCATGGGCCCTGCCGGGATACATAGCCAAGTGCACTCAACTCGGCTCACAGTCACGCCCAGTCCCGCCCTATGATGGACATAACACAGGGACAGGGCATGACTGTGTGCCGAGCCGAGTACACTCGTCTACTCTTGGCTCTGCTCGGGACTGCGAGAGGACCCGAGAGGACCTGACAGCTGCCAAGAGGACCCGAGAGCCGCCGAGAGGACCAGATAGCCGCTGAGCCGCCGAGATACACAGGACTCTGTATCTCGGCTGCACCATTTTGAAGCTTCAAGACTGCAATGGCAAGGCTGCAACTGACAAGGCTGCAATGACACTGGACAAGGCTGCAGATGGACACTGATAAGGCTGCATTGATGGGTATCTAAATGTAAGTTTTTTCCTTAAACTTCTCTCCTAAAAGTTTTTTTCCTTAAAATTCCCTCCTAAACTTGAGGTGCGTGGTATACACCAAAACGTGTTAAGCGCCAATAAATACGGTAATGTATAGAAGGCAGGGCCCGAAAGTGACTCAAGCCCAGGGGCCCCCACCACCCTAAGTCCTGCCCTGGTCACAGTACATGTTGGCATTCATGGTTCCCTCAATGAACTCTAGCTCCCTAGTGCCAGCAGCACTAATGCAGCCCCAGACCATGACACACTCACCACCACCATTCTTGACTGTAGGCAAGACACACTTATCTTTGTACTCCTCAATTGGTTGCAGCCACACATGCTTGACACCATCTGAACTAAATAAGTTTATCTTGGTCTCATCAGACCACAGGACATGGGTCCAGTAATCCATGTCCTTAGTCTGCTTGTCTGCAGCAAACTGTTTGTGGGCTTTCTTGTGCACCATCTTCCTTCTGGGATGACAGCTATCCAGACCAATTTGATGCAGTGTGCGGCATATGGTCTGAGCACTGACAGGCTGACCCCCCACCCCTACAACCTCTGCAGCAATGCTGGCAGCACTTATACGTCTATTTCCCAAAGACAACTTCTGGATATGACGTTGAGCATGTGCACTCAACTTCTTTGGTCGACCATGGCGAGACCTGTTCTGAGTGGAACCTGTTCGGTTAAACCGCTGTAAGGTCTTGGCCACCATGCTACAGCTCAGTTTCAGGGCCCTTCTTATAGGCTAAGCCATCTTCTTTATGTAGAGCAACAATAATTTTTTTCAGATCCTGAGAGAGTTCTTTGCCATGAGGGACCACGTTGAGCTTCCAGTGACTAGTATGAGAGAGTGAGAGCGATGACATTGAATTTAGCACGCCTGCTCCCCATTCACACCTGAGACCTTGTAACACTAACTAGTCACATGACACAGGGAGGGAAAATGGCTAATGGAGCCCAATTTGGACATTTTCACTTAGAGGTGTATTAACTTTTGTTGTCAGCGGTTTAGACATTAATGGCTGTGTGTTAAGTTATTTTGAGGGGACAGCAAATTAACACTGTTATACAAGCAGCACAACTTCCTCCCAAATAGTAAAAGTACAATAATGTGTTGTACTGCATGAATACACTGCTGACATGTCACCATATACAGTAACAGCATGCTTTTGCAACAAAAGCTCTGCCTTTCATCATCATAAAGTAATGATCGAGCTCTAATCTAGTGACTGTGCCTACCCTATGCATGTGCACATCACATAGCCTGCATGGATTTACCATAAAAAAAAAAAATATATATATATGTATAGATGTATATACATATATATATGATATTCAATCCTCTTTAAATGGTAAGGAGATGTGGTTTAATCTAGTGGACTCACCTTGTTAATGTATTCTCTATGTGATAGTATTCATTCACAGAATGAGATAGGATAACTGATAATTACGTTAGCTTTTTGATAAACAGTAAATTTGTATTTGGATCTTGGGCTTCCAAGCTATAATACACAATCACACTGTGTATGTTTTATACCTGGTTGTTTGCAAGATTGGTTAGGGCAATAAATCACACAGTCTGGCATGTATTATTCTAAACAAATAGGATTTCCCATTTTAAGGGTCTTTTCAGTTGTCAAGCCTCCAAATCAATGTAAAACAAAGCAAATGTATTCAGTGTAAACACATATCCTCAATGACCTGATTACCCAGACTGTAGTTTGTTAAGAACGTTAGACACTAGTTAATATAATGCATATCCAAAGTTCTGATTATAATTGAATTTTTACTAGATGCCCATTATAAGTTTTAAACAAAGAAAATACACATGGTTTGGTAAATTCTGTATTATTTAAATACAAAAATGTGCTAATATAATGCAGAGAGAAATTACAGTTGGCTAAGAAATGATGGTTTCCAATCCCAGTTGACATAAATAACGGGGATTTCCATCTGGTATTGAGTTACTGGTATTCAAAAACTTAAAATGTGTTTGTAGCCAGCAATAAAATGAATTCGATCTAATTAAGGGGCAATTTATTAAAGCACTTTAGCACAATACGATTATATAGACCTTGTCTAATGATAATCAGCTTATGTAGACTCTGGTAAATATCTCTTTGGACAAACCCCCTGGGATTTTAGATACAATATTACAAAAGCTGCTTTAATGCATGAATCTGATTATTTAACCACTTCAATACTGGGCACTTATACACCTTCCTGCCCAGACGAATTTTGAGCTTTCAGCGCTGTCGCACTTTGAATGACAATTGCGCGGTAATGCTACATTGTACCCAAACTAAATTTTTATCATTTTGTTCCCACAAATTAAGCTTTCTTTTGGTGGTATTTGATTGTCTCTGGGATTTTTATTTTCTGCTAAACAAATAAAAAAAGACCGGAAATTTTGAAAAAAAAAACATGTTTTTTTTGTTTCAGTTACAAAACTTTGTAAATAAGTACGTTTTCTCCTTCACTGATGGGCACTGATGGGGCTGCAGTGGCGGCACTGATAAGGCGGCACTGATGGGCACCGATGAGGTGGCACCAATGAAGTGGCACTGATAGGCGGCACTGATAGGTGACACTGATATGCGACACAGATAGACACTGATAGGTGGCACAAATAGGCACTGATAGGTGGCATGGATTGTCATGGATAGGTGGCACGGATTGGCATGTATGGGCGGCATGGATAGGTGGCACAAATGGGCATGAATAGATGGCACGGATGGGCATGGATAGGCAGCACGGATGGGCATGGATGGGCACTGATAGGCAGCATGGATTGGCACTGATAGGCAGCATAGATGGGCACTGATAGGCGGCACGGATAGGCGGCATTGTAGTGTAAAGTATTGTAGGTATGAATGCCAATCAGTGCCAAACAATAATGGAAGGCAATCAGTGATGCCCATTTTTGGGCACTGATTGGCATCCATTATGGGCACTGATTGGCATCCATTATGGGCACTGACTGGAATCCCTGGTGGTCTAGGGGGGCATACCTGGTTCTGGGCATCCCTGGTGGTCTGGTGGCATCCCTGGTGGTCCAGTGTGGGTATCCTCGGGGGGGCTGTGCTGATAATGGATCAGCACAGACCCCCCCTGTCAGAAGAGCAGCCGATCGGCTCTCCTCTACTCGCGTCTGACAGACACGAGTGAGGAAAAGCCAATCACCGGCTCTTTCTATTTACATTGTGATCAGCCGTGATTGGACATGGCTGATCATGTGGTAAAGAGTCTCCGTCAGAGACTCTTTACCAAGATCGTAGTTGCGGTGTGTCAGACTGACACACCGCAACAACGATCGCCACGATGCGCGCCCCCGGGGGCGCGCAGCGGCTTAATATCCTGATCATGTCATATGATGTCCGGTCAGGATATTAAAACCACTTTGCCACCGTCATTTTGCTATATGGCAGGTGGCAAGTGGTTAAATAATATGACATACATATAGAATTTTCTGTCAAATGTCATTTCCTTACAATTGTCAACCTGGATAGGTTCCATAAATCATTGATACACAGAATGCGATCAGAAATGTAATTTCCTGCTCATGAAGCAATGCGATTGCAATACTGATTTTATCAGGAGTCAAATTTTAGGCAACTTGTACAATGGTATTTGCCCTAAGGCTTGCCTACACCTAAAGGGATGCAGATACTGCAGCTTTCTTCAACAGAGGTTTGAAAAACCAGGCAAAAAAAGAAGTCTGTTTAAAGCTTAGGTTGGCATACTGGCATAAATCATGTCTGTAATTTGAGTTCTATGAGCAGAAATGTACTGTGGATTATGTATACTAATGCCCCGTACACACGAGCGGACTTTTCAACATCCAAAGTCCGAAGGACCGAGTCCATCAGACTATCCGATCGTGTGTGGGCTGCAACGGACTTTTGATTCGCCAAAGTCTGACGGACTTTAGAAATGAAGCATGCTTCAAATTTTCCCGAAGGAACTCCGCCGGACCCGGTCCCCTTCGAAAACTCCGCTCGTGTGTATGCTACTCCGACGGACTAAAACCGACGCTAGGGCAGCTATTGGCTACTGGCTATGAACTTCCTTATTCGAGTCGGGTCGTACGTCATCACGTTTGAATCCGTCGGAGTTTAGTGTGATCGTGTGTGGCCAAGTCCGTTCGGCCGAAAAGTCTGTCAGAACTCCGTCGGAACTCCGGCGGAACTCCGGCGGAACTCCTTTGGAAGTCTGTCGGACATAAGTCCTCTCGTGTGTACGCCCCGTACACACGAGAGGACTTATGTCCGACAGACTTCCAAAGGAGTTCCGCCGGAGTTCCGACGGAGTTCTGACAGACTTTTCGGCCGAACGGACTTGGCCACACACGATCACACTAAACTCCGACGGATTCGAACGTGATGACGTACGACCCGACTCGAATAAGGAAGTTCATAGCCAGTAGCCAATAGCTACCCTAGCGTCGGTTTTAGTCAGTCGGAGTAGCATACACACGAGCGGAGTTTTCGAAGGGGACCGGGTCCGGCGGAGTTCCTTCGGGAAAATTTGAAGCATGCTTCATTTCTAAAGTCCGTCAGACTTTGGCGAATCAAAAGTCCGTTGCAGCCCACACACGATCGGATAGTCTGACGGACTCGGTCCTTCGGACTTTGGATGTTGAAAAGTCCGCTCGTGTGTACGGGGCATAAGTGTAACCATCATGGGCATGATGTCCCATGTGTGTACTGATAATTATACTGGAGCAGAAGAATTACATAACTTGGTCTGATGTTAAAGTGGTTGTAAACCCTTACAAACCACTTTGACCTACAGGTAAGCCTAGATTAAGGTTTACCTGTAGGTCCGAGAAATATCTCCCAAACCTATACGGTTTAGGAGATATTTGCCCGAAGACGGGCACCGCTATCTACGGCGCATGCGCCGTAGACAGCGGCGCGCAGGCGCACTGAGCGGGGCATAGTCGATGACGGCAATACCGCGAGTCTCGGCTCCCGTGCGCATGCGCGGGAGTGACGTCATCGCTGCTCCGGCGAATCACAGCGCCGGAGCAGCGAGACCCACGGAGACCCACCAAGAAGATGGACGCTCAGAACTACAGGGGACAGCGGTGACTTCGCTGGCTCCTGTGTCAGGTAAGTGACACATAATGGACTACTATGTGATGCATAGTAGTCCATTATGCTTTGCCTTTACAGGGAATGAAAGAGGAAGTAAACTCATCAGGGTTTACTTCCTCTTTAAACCCCATAGCAAGATCGGTGAAGGTACTGGAAAGAGCAAGAGAATATATATATTGATATTGGTATGGAAAATGGTATCTGGTTTATTGTGTTGTCTCTAATATGTAGATGATAAATAATAAAATAAGAATTTGTACCTGCAATACTTCTCTTGATTCCAGAGCTGTCCCCAATACTAACTGATTTCTGCCATTAGATGTCCTCAGTCTTTTAGGTCATTCAGCCTACTTCCTCTGAGCTCAGGCTGTGTGATGATGCCACCCCATGTGTGTGTTCGTAACTGCCTGGCTCAGAGGAAGTGGTCAGATTAAACTACGACTGTACTATATCTAGTGGCAAAAATGTATTACTATAGGGGGACAACTGTAGATTGAAGGTGTATTACTGAATGCATTACTGTACAGAATGGCATTCATTCATTACTACATAAGCATTGTTCAGTGCAGCTGTAAGGACTACTCTCTGGCAACACAGTGCATTCACACAGGGGCAACACAACTTCCAGCGTGACTTTGGGAGACAACTTGGACACAACTTGAGTGTGAATCACAGCGCGACTTGCGGCGACTTACAACACGACTTTAAGTCGCCCTAGGCCAGGCGACTTTAATTAAAAAAAAAAAACTGCATGGGTTCCCCTCCAAGAGCATACCAGGCCCTTCAGGTCTGGTATGGATATTAAGGTATGGATATTAAGGGGAACCCCACGTAAAAAAAAAATGGCATGGGGGTCCCCCTCAAAATCCATACCAGACCCTTATCCGAGCACGCAACCTGGCAGGCCGCTGGAAAAGGCCGCTGGAAAAGACGGGGACGGCCCCCCCTCTTGAACCGTACCAGGCCACATGCCTTCAACATTGGGAGGGTGCTTTGGGGTAGCGGCCCCCCCAAAGCACCTTGTCCCCATGTTGATGGGTAGTTGTGGGGGTCTGCGGGTGGTGGGCTTATCGGAATCTGGAAGCCCTTTTTAACAAGGGGACCCCCAGATCCCGGCACCCCCTGTGTGAAATGGTACAAAACTACCCCTACCATTTCACCAAAATAGTGACAATAGTGAGGAAGAAGAAGATGGAGGAAGAAGATGAAGAAACCGAAGGATGAAGAAAAGAAGAAGGAAGAAGACCAGAAGAAAGAAGATGAAATAAGACTTTAATAAAGGACTTGTCAAAGACCGTCTCCTGTCATTTTTAACCCTTTTGTCACTAATTTAGTGAAATGGTAGGGGTACTTTTGTACCCCCCTTACCATTTCCCACGGGGGGTGGGATCTGGGGGCCCCCTTGTTGCTTCCAGATTCCGATAAGCCCCCCGCCCGCAGACCCCCACCGGCCAGGGTTGTGGGGATGAGACTCTTGTCCTCATCAACATGGGGACAAGGTGCTTTGGGGGGGCCACTACCCCAAAGCACCCTCCCAATGTTGAGGGCATGTGGCCTGGTACGGTTCAGGAGGGGGGTGCTCTCTCATCCCCCCCTCTTTTCCTGCGGCCTGCAGGTTGCATGCTCGGATAAGGGTCTGGTATGGATTTTGAGGGGGACCCCACGCCATTTTTTTTGGTGTGGGGTTCCCCTTAATATCCATGCAAGACCTGAATGGCCTTGTATGGATTTTGAGGGGGACCCCCATGCCATTTTCTTTTTTTTTTTGGAGCGGGATTCCCCTTAATATCCATACCAGACCTGTCTGGTATGGAATTTCGGGGGACCCCCATGCATTTTTTTTCTTAAATTTTTTTTTTCTTAATGCTAACATGACCTGTGTGCAAATAGCCTTAAAAAACCCCATAGAAGTGAACCAGCGCAAAAAAGTCAAGTTGAGAGGTGCGCCTATTCAACTTATGCAGATGAACCTATGTGACTTGACATTTACTAAGATTTTGCCTGCGCAGGTAACCAGAGCACTTTAACGGTCGCAAATGCCGTTTGCGCATGCGCAGTGCATAAAATGATCTCACGCAGTTCTAGTGTATTTGCAGGTGCAGCAAGCTTGCTCAGAGAAAGTTTATATTCCGTCCTATTTTGGCCATATTTGTTACTTGGACAGTCATATCTATACTTCCTCACATCACCCCACATCACCCCCATAATATTCGCACTTCCAGATTCTTTTAATTCTGAGTTGAAGATGCCGTGCACCAGGTCTATATCGGCGCACAGATCGCGGCTGCCCATGTGTCGGCAACATGATAGTAAATGGGGAATTGCGCTGTGTTACAGGCGCAAATGCTTTGTGAATACAAAAATGGCCATTGTGCGTCAGCGTGCGCCGCTACTCATGGTGCAAATGCTTTGTAAATCAGCCCCATTGTCTATTTTAATCCTACTAGCACAGTAAATACATAGAAAAATATATCATATTTACTTGTTTTTTTATTTTTTTATTTTTTTTACACTTCTTTAGTTACTCCCTGGTTTCTAAGCCTAGGCAAATAATGTCACACATCCCAGAAGTGTACAGAGGGGAGAAGGGGCTTTCTCAGCTAAGTACACCTTGCTATCCGGATCTGCTAAGGGCAGATGGATTCCAAAAAGTATGCATGGATCATCTGGTCATGCGCCAGAAATGCTAGGGTTTTTTTTCAAAGTGATTTCTCAGCAATATAAAGCATGGAGCCATGGATGGATGGGGGAGTTTGCATTGAATATAAAAAAATAAGTAAATAGCACTTTTGTTTGTAGTGCTTAGCTGCAGTGTAGTTCTGTTCTAAGAATATCCTTTCACCCAGAAATCAGGTTTAAACATGTCATGGATGTTTGAACCTCACTGTGATTTAGTAAGCAGAGAGGGGTGGACTTTGCACAGCACAGGTTTTAGGAAACAGACTCCCCCCCAAATTTTCCTACCATATGAATGTTTTTGGGATCTTATTGCAGCGAATGGAACATGTTTCAAAGTAGACTAAACTAGGGGAGTTTTCTGTTGCAGTGTGTTTTTTAAATAACATTATCAATTCACTTGTATGGAATTGCATGTTAACATTAATTTCCTACTACTACTACTACGTACTACTTTTTTTTACCTAAGATGGAGATGCTTCAGTTTGATGGATAGAGGTTGCCTTTGCACATTAAAAATCCTTTTGAAGATAGGTAGGGGTGGGTGTAGGTGGAAACTTATGCCGCGTACACACAATTGGAATTTTGGTCGGAAAAAGCTCTAATGGTTTTCCCCACGGAATTCCCACCGTATTTTGTTTAAGCTGTCTTGCATACAAACGGTCACACCAAATTCCGGCTGTCAAGAACGTACAACACATATGCAGGACTAGAAAAAGGAAGTTCAAGACCCAGTGCGCCACCCTTTGGGCTCCTTCTGCTAATCTTGTGTTAGTCGAAGTTTGGTGAGAGATCATTTGCGCTTTTCAGACTCGTGCTTATTCCGATCATTTTACTGCTGTTCAGTTTGTGCTTGTGGGTTTGTATCTGGTTTTCAGTGCTTGTAGTCAGTTCGTATCTGTTTTTCAGTGCGTTCTTGTCCGCTCGTTTCTGATTTTCAGTCATGGACCAAGAATTGGTTACTCCAGGGTGACCAATTCTCTCATATGCCTCTGCTGTGTGAGATCCAGGAGAATAACCCTGATGATTACAGGAATTATCTCCGGATGACAGACTCCATTTTTCACAGTTTTTTGGCTTTCCTCACCCCTTATATTAGCAGGCAGGACACCTGCATGTGTCAAGCCATCACTCTGGAGCAGAGGCTAGTCGCCACCTTGCGGTACTTGGCGACTGGGAGAAGTCTACAGGACCTCAAGTTTTCTACAGGCATCTCCCCCCAGGCTCTGGGGATCATTATTCAAGAAACCTGTTCTGCCATCATTCAGGTCCTACATTCTATGTATTTAATATTTGCTAATGTTTTGTATTTATTTCATCATTCCATAATTACCCGGATTGGAATATGCTGTGAATGTCCACTTTGTCCTCATGCATGCTTGAATGTTTTAATGCTCTTTTTTTGGCTTACATACATATTTGCCTTCACTAACCTCCCTAGCATGCTATCCTGGGCCCATACACATGTGGCTTGGTCACTTAACAATGTATTTTGTCAGCTCCATTGTAGTGATTTACCCGAAAACCCCCCTATAATGTGTACAAATGTTATTGTTGTCCTTAAATTCATGCAGAGTGTCAGAGGCTTCTTTTGGGCTCACAAACTAATTTAGAACCCTCCCCCTGTCCTAATTTGGACAATGGGCCATCAGAGGGAATAAGGAATCTGATAAGTGGACCTTATTTTTTTGTCTTTATATACACATTAAAATCAATGTTATACTGATGTTAGCCAAGAATGTTTGTGTCTAATCTGCTTGCAATGTTTATGTGCAAAATTACAAAAAAAAATTTCTGTTTTGACTGCACAGTTTCCTTCAACACCACAGGAATGGCAGACTGTGGCATCCCACTTTGCCCATCGTTGGGACTTTCCTAACAGTGGCGGGGCAATAGATGGGAAGAATGTCCACATCGTCCCATCACCCCATCCGGGGTCATACTATTTTAACTATAAGGGATTTCATAGTATCATGTTGATGGCGGTAGCGTCTGCGACATATGAGTTTCTATATGTGGATGGGGGGAAGAATGGCTGGATGTCAGATGATGGAGTCTTTTCCCGAGTTCTTGCGGACAACTCCAGAGCAATGGCTTGGGATTGCCACCTGCGGAAGGGAACGTCGGAAGACTTCTGTTTGTTTTTCTTGCTGATGAAGAATTTGGTCTGGGCAATCACGTGATGAGGCCATTCCCCCAGAGGATCCTCACCCTGGAGAAGAGGTTTTTTAATTACTGGCTGGATAATGGCCAGCTGGTTCTGCCTATTTCTAATGGCAATCAACCTGGCGAAGTGCAAACGGAACCACATTGTTTTATGCTGCTACATCCTGCACAACTTTTTAAAAAGAAATGCTCCAAATTATATAGCCTCAGTTGGGCCTGAGGCTGGACTTCAGGAATCAACACTGATGGCCCTGGTAGCTGTCCGTCCTGGCTTGCCCCCCCCAAAGCACCTGTGAAGTGCGTCAAAAATATGTGGAATATTTTATGGGTAGGAGGGCCATTGCTATGCCAGCAAATTTGTAAATATTTTAAAAAGTAAAAAAAAAAAATAATCTGATAAAATCTTGATTTGGATTTAATGCTTGGGTTTATTTTATCTGTCTCCTAGGTTATCCTAGTGCACTTGTAGTGCCAAGTGCTTTTCACATTATTTAAATAACACCCATTGTCACAGTAAAACCAACTTAATACAAAAAGTGTTATTGAGCATTGAAAGAAGAAGCCACACATTGTTGAGTAGAAAGCCTTTTACTCTATGCACAGTAAAACATTTTTTATAAAACATATAAAACATTTGGTGGTACAAAAAAACATCTTTTACCTTGAAATTTTTAAAGAAATACAGAAACAGGCATGTTTCCAAACATAACATAGACAACTCTGGAACTTACAAAGTTAAACATTGCAAACAAGAAGGCAATATCAGACATTTTATAGTGTGAAAAAGGTCTTGATCTTGTCTTCATCAGATGGAGCGAAGTCATCCCTGTGAAAGCCAAATTTAGAAGATGCACACAAATTGTGAGTCAAAATGGGCATTTTCTTTCTGATCCCATACCTAATGTCAACATGTGCTATCTCCCATCATGGGGGATCAATGGACGTGTTTTGGTTGTGCAACCACTTCCTCTCACCTACTAGAGTTGGGAGGAAGGGGTTGCACCCACAAAACACGTACATTGAAATCCCCTGATGGCAGATAGCACACGTTGACACACTGTGTGCATCTTCCAAATTTGTCTTTTAAACGGTATTAAAACTTTAGATTAAAAAAAAAAAAAAAAAAGAACAGGAATCTTTTTAGGATTTATATTCTCCCTAGTACATCAATCATGTTCTTCGATCTTTGTTCATTCTCCTTTTTTTTTTTCTTTGATAAGGTTCAAATCCCGACTACAAGACATGATTTCCTGGATAGAGCGCTGTGCACTGTCACTGGTGAAATGACTGGATTTTGGTAACACAACCTGAACATCACCAAAAAAAAAATACACACCATGTCTTAAAAATATGCAAGCAAACATCTATTACCTGAATTTGTGGTGTCCCACACTGACCTGTTGTGGTGCCAAATTCCAGCATTTCTTCCACCTCTCCTTCCTCCACATCCTGAGCTACCACACTACTTTGCTCCCCTTCTTGAGGAGGTGGGGGGTTCATGTTGTCCGCCGATGAAGCAAGTATTTTCCTATGAGAATGAAACAAAAGGTATGCTTAGCACACAGATATTTGTGGCCAGAAACATTGCTTGGAAGTGGTGTACAATTGTTTAACCAAGCTGGAATACTTACCTTTTTTGGACAAGTTTCACACATGGAGACACCCCAGGTATCCACTGGTGCACCTGTGTGGGTCACCCCAAAAAATGTGCTCTGTTGTCCTACACTAGTGCTCCTGAGTCCAGATGTGTAAACAGCTGCCGAGTGTCCTCTCCTTACATTCCACTGAATCAAGTTTGCAATTCATTCTAATTTCAAAGACATCTAGACAACAATGTCCTAAACTTCTTTTAATACAAACTAGCAAACTAGCATGACCAAATGTAGTTAACCCTGTATCAGCTAAAAACATTGTATTTAGTTGGCAAATGAACAATGTTTCCTACGAACGATTACTGTGCCCACGAACATGAAAGTAGCCATTTAAAACTGTACAACCGTAAAGAAAAGCACATGCAGCGGCATACAAGTTAATAATCATAATAGGAACACACGACAAGTACTTACTTTTTTTAAGCACTTTATCCTTCTGTACTGATCCTGCTCCCTTAATTTTAGGTCTGACCAGCATTTCCTTAATTGCTCCTTTGATCGTCGTATACCAAATTTCTGCCGCGGACTCTTCACCACTTTCATCATGATTTTGGCCTTTTGCAGATTGGGATTTGGGTACAGCCCATTTTTTTCCATCATAGTCGGCCCTCTTCAATATGTGGACCATCTTCACCATCTCCTCAAAGGACATATTGGAGGCCTTAAACCTCCTCCTGGATCGGGACGTTTCGGCCTCCGGGCTTTCCTCCTTGTTACTACTAGTAGTAATCACCTGCTGTGTCTCCGCCGTGTTCCTCTCCCACTGCGATGAAAGAGATGGGATGGGGAATCTTCGAGAAAGAACGTCAGAGGCAGGCGCCGCGGGCGGAGTTTCGCGCATGCGCAGTGTATATAAAGTTAAGACGCATGTGTCGTACGTACATTCGGTGTGCTGAGGAAGGAGGGCGAAAGTTACTGAAGGTAACATATTAACTTTGGTACATCAGTGGCCTATACTGATTCTAGCTTGAGACCTATATTGGGATAAGATTAGGAGAGTTTAGCCTGATATTTAGTGTTTTTTTTTCTTGTGTTTTGTCTTGCAGCAAATATGAAACAATTCAAAGACCCTGAATTCATGGGCCACTTCATAGACAAATACAGGGATATGCAAAATTTGTGGGAGGTTAAAAACCCCTTATATTGAAATAAACCAGCTAGGAAGGCATCACTGGAGAAACTGCTGGAATATGTGAAGACGCAGACCCCAAACGCAGACATTAAGTTTGTGGAGAGGAAAATTGGTAGCTTGAGAAGCACATATAGGAAGGAGCTTAATAAGGTCCAGGCTTCCATGAGATCAGGATCTGCAGCAGAGGATGTCTATGTACCCAGTCTGTGGTACTACAGCAGGATGCGGTTTCTGGAAGACCAGATGGAAGCCAGGGAATAGCTTTCTACACCTTCATACACTCTTCCGTCAACCCAAGCTGAGGCTTCCGAGGTCCAACCTGGGCCTTCCATCCTGGAGGAAGTTGAGAAGCCCAGCTGGAGCCAGGTATAGTATTTTTTAACATATTTATTGTCCAAAAATGATTGTTAACTAGATGTTATTCTTGCTAACAAATGAATGGTTTAACAAAAAGTGCTTGACATATCAATTGACAGTAGGGCCAAAATGACTGTGACAAGAATGAAAAATGCTGGGGTCAGATTGATAGTCTTTTCTATTTATTAACATTCAATTTGCAACAGTCATGAGCTGAAATTTGGGTGTGATCGATGAACCAAAAACTAAAAGTATGTCCCTTTTTCATACACAGGAAGGCCTCAGCCAGGACAAGGCTCTGGAATGTGTCAGCCAGTAGGAAGTAGGGGTAAGTGGCAGCCAGGAGGAGGCTGGGGTAAGTGGCAGCCAGGAGGAGACGGGGGTTAGTGGCAGCCAGGAGGTGGCAGGGCCATGCAGCCTCACCCAATCCCAGGTGCCTCCCCTTCACCTTCCAACAAAAAGGACCAGGAAGGGGAGTAATGTGGAGGAGGCAGCATTGGGCCTCATTAAGGACGCTAATGTGCCAATGGCTGCTATGTAGCTGCTAAATTGCAGCAAATGGAGGCGGGCCAATGCCTCAGGTGTGAGAAATTTGTTTTTGAGGCCATTCAGAAGGGGTTGAGTGGGCAAATAAGTGATAACATGCACTTATGTATGCTCGCCCATCCTCCTCCTCCTCCTTCTCCTGCCACAAGTCCACCTCCAGAGCCACAGCCTCCAAGGAAGGCTGCAAGGAAGGCTGCAAGGAAGGCTGCAGGGGAGGCTGCAGGGGAGGCTGCAAGGAAGACAAGAAAGTGATGGCCTGGGTTCAGTCTGGTCTGACAGAAGACACAGGCTGTTGTAGTACCACAGCCTGGGGACATATATGTCATCTGCTGCTGTTCATGATCTCTGGGAGTCCTAGACCAGATTGTGCTCCCCATTATATGGACTTCTCAAGCTACCAATTTTATTTTACAAATAGTTAATGTGTGCCCTGGGGTAGAAAGGCTTTGAAAATTCCAGCAGTTTCTCCAGCGTTGCCTTCTTTATTTTTATCAGCCAGAATAAATTGAGATTTTTTTGGGGGAAAATACTTGCCTATGTGATTTTCTTCAAATAGGACAGTTTGTTTTTGTGAGTAGACAGGCACATTTCAAAAATACAATGTCAAATTAACAAGGGACACCAGCCAACCTCCTTGAGCTTTAAAAGGCAAGATAATAATGTTGTTGTGTAAACTTGACACACAAAAAAAAAAAAAATTATGGAGATGACTAGAAAATAATTTAAAAAAATTCCAAAAAAAGGAGTTCTTCATTAAAAAAAAAAACACCAAAAAAAAAAAAAATCCACACATTATTATGGAGATCTGACTTTAAAAACAAAAAAGATTATTCATGAGATCAGGATAAATAATGAAGAAAGAAGTTTGTGAGAAACAAATTCATTCTTCTAGCATTGTAAAGAAGAAGAAAATGTGCTGCATTAAACTATTAAAACTAATTCAGCGTGACGAATGTGCTATGTCCATTACGAACGGTAGTTTTACCAGACTGATCGCTTCTGTCTCGTAGTTGAATCTGAGCATGCGTGAGTTTTTGTGTGTTGGAATTGCATACACACGAATTTCTGGATAGGAACTTTCTCCGACCGAAAAATTGAGAACATGCTCTCAATCTTTTGCTGGCCGAAATTCGGCCAGCAAAAGTCCGATAGACACGATCGCTTTTTTTCCGACCAAAAGCTCTCATCTATCTTTTTCTGGCTGAATTTCCAATTGTGTGTACGCGGCATTAGACTCTCAGTAGTGCAGAATTCTATCCACCTCACTTTTTGGAACACCTTTACCACATTTGCTCTTTTCCATAATTCCCCATGACTTGACAACAGAAGTAAGATTTACCTCCATGGCACACTCAACCATTTTGCTTCTGAACCATAAATAGACAAAGCTGATTCTACATTAGTAACAACTATAATATGTTATTTAAATTATATGGAAATATGTTCTAAGAGATGATTTATGGATCATAAATCATTAAAGTACCTAGTTAAATGATCTATGGAATATACAATGTATTATCTTTCGATATGGAAGCTCTAACAATTACTTGCAAACCATGTCAAGAGGTGAATAAATAACTTCTAACTGATTAGTTTAAAATTTCATGGTACGGCCAGCCTGCTATGTATAGATTAAACCACAAACAAGCTCTCCTTTTATTCCATGTTTCTGTAAAATGCATAATAATAATTTTAGTATTATTTTTATAATAATGGCACAACAGCAAATATGAAGTTCTTTGAATGACTGTATTCATGTTTTCAATTTTTTAAAAGACCCCATTCCCATTTCAGCAAAAATCTTAATATAAGATCATATGTAATGGATTTTATTGTAGACAGCTAAAGGACCTGAGACTGGTGATAGGTGCCACCATCTTGGATGTGATGTCAACAGTTCCAGTAGATTCAATGATACTCTGTAATATTCCTCCTCGCTTCTTCCCTGGAAGCTCCTCTGCAGCAGTTTGGAGATCAGCCAGAGGTGAAGACAATGGACAACTTAAAAATTGACAATTTAACAAAGAACTACAATTGTCTGTTGTAAGTGGGGATGCCCTCTTCTAAAAAAAAATGGTTTTAATATCACTTTAAATCTTACACCTGTCTGCATCATTGTGTGCACTGTTCTGGCAGGACACACCCAAAAAGTGCTGACACAAAAATATATGGTGCAGTTTTGAAGTTAGCATCCATAGTACATATGTTGTGCCTGTGCCCTAATGATATTTGTTTTTTTCTGGGAAAAGAGAGGTATTTTCTATTGGCCTCTGGCACTGCCTGTTATACCCTGACTCTAGGGCCACGTACACACGCGCGGACTGTTCGCCCAACTTTGTCCGTCCAACAGTTTCGGCAAACAGTCCGCTCAAACTTAGCATGGACGGACATGGCCACACACGACGGACGAACAGTTTGCTGAAACCGTGCGCGATGACGTGAACGGCACGTACGACGGGACGAAAAATACGACGTCCTATACACTGCATTATAGCTTTCGGCGTGAAAATCCTTTCTGAGCATGCGCGCAACTTTGTTTGACGAACAAGCCTACACACGAGCGGACTGTTCGCTGAAACAAGGTTTCAGCGGACAGTTTTACGGAATTTCCGAAAAACCTTGTCCGTCCAACTGTCCGCTGAAACTGTCCGCTGAAAGCCCACACACGAGCGGACTGTCCGCCCAAACACTGTTCAGCGGACAAAGTTGGACGAACAGTCCGCCCGTGTGTACGCGGCCTAAGTCTAGCTATATGTATACTGTACTTATTTAAACTTTAAGTATATGTGAACCCTCACCTTCTTAAATAACCCATTACGTTTTAAATAGAAACATACAAACATATGTGCATTTATATAAAAACATTATAAATACCTTTTTTTCCTTAAGTGATCACATGACCTCTGTTCTCAACTGCTTAAAAACCCTTTCATGACTAAGCCTATTTCTGACATTTGTTGCTTGCAAGTTAAAATCCGTATTTTTTGCTAGAAAATGGCTTAGAACCCCCAAATATTAGATATTTATTTTTAGCATAGACCCTAGAGAATAAAATGGTGATCGTTGCAATATTTTATGTCACACAGTATTTGCACAGCGATCTTTCAAATGCAATTTTTTGGGAAAAAGGACACTTTCATTAATTAAAAAAAAACTAAGCAGTAAAGTTAGGGCATTTTTTTGTGAAAGATGATGTTATGCCAAGTAAATAGATACCTAAAATGTCATGCTTTGAAAATGTGCACACTTGTGGAATGGTGACAAACTATGGTATCTAAGAATCTCCATAGGCGACGTTTAAAAAAAAAATAGCGGTTACCAGGTTGGTGACAATTGCGGCGTTACCTCACATGTGTGATTTGAACACCGTTTACATATGCGAACGTGACTTAGGTATGTGTTTTCTTTGCTGTGGGGGCAGGGTGCTTTAAACATTTTTTTATTTTTATTTATTTTATTTATTTATTTATTTACATTGTCTCTGTAAGAAAAAAACATTCTCATGACTTTTATTGTAAACATCCCTTGTGACAGTAATAGGTGGTGACAGGTACTCTTTATGGAGGGATCGGGGGCCTAAAAGATCCCAAATCCCTCCTTTGCATTTCAAAGTATTCAGATTGCCAAAACCGGCGATTCTGAATACTGTAGTTTTTTTTTAAATTCAGCATCATTGGCAGCCGAGTAAACCGGAAGTGACATTGTGACATCACTTCCGTGTTTACACATAGGTGACTGGAACCAAGCCATTTCCGGATTTGATTCAGTCTCTCTCTAGCCAGCAGAAGTTCCGGCTCACGCATTGGTCTTCCAGTAGGACGGGGGGGGGGGGCGGGAACAGGACAGGACTTCCCCTCTCGCTCCTCCGGCATAACAGATGAGCGGCTTTTAGCTACATCTGTTTTTATCCCTAAAGAGCCGACGACCCCTGTAAAAAATGGTTCTGGGGTGATGTATGCAGCTGCATGCATCACCCCAGTATAACCCCTGAAGCCGAGGCCGCATATGTGCATACAGTCGGCAGGAAGGGCATAAGGGGCTTGGAGAGGTGGGGGTGGATAATCACCCTTACACTGATTTTCCCAGTGAATGGCTGTACGGGGGGGGGGGGGGCATGTGTCAGCACAAGTCTTGACCATCCCAGCACAACCAGAAACTGACCCTACTGGGATGGATGAGTTGTCTTCCATCGTAGACAGTTTGAAATAGGAAAAAAAAGTGGGCTGACAGGCTCACCAGGTATTTCACACAAGGAAAGCACAACAAAGAGAATAGGATACTTTTTCTTATACTGTGGGGAAACAAATTATTTGATCCCCTGCAGATTTTGTAAGTTTGTCCACTTACAAAGAAGTGAAGAGTCTATATTTTTATCATATGTGTTTTTTAAATGATAGAGACAGAATATCAACCAAAAAATTTAGAAAAAACACATGATACAAATGTTATAAATTGAGTTACAGTTCAGTGAGTTAAATATGTGATCCCCAAGCAAAACATCACTTAGTACTCAGTGGAGAAACCCTTGTTGGCAAGCACAGAGGTAAGATGTTTCTTGTAGTTGGTTACCAGGTTTGCACACAGCTCAGAGGGCGTTTGGTCCACTCTTCTTTACAGATCTTATCTAAATCCTTAAGGTTTGTTGGCTGTCGCTTGGCAACTCAAAGTTTCAGCTCCCTCCATAAATTTTCTATAGGATTAGGGTCTGGAGACAGGCCACTCCTTTGTTGCCTTGGTCGTATGTTTTGGGTCATTGTCATGCTGAAAGACCCATCCCCATCCACAACCCATCTTCAGTGTTCTGGCTGAGGGAAGAAGGTTCTCATCCAAGATTTTACAAAACATGGCCCCATCTATTGGCCCCTCAATGTGGCAAATTTGGCCTGTATCTGTAGCAGCATAACAGCCCCAAAGCATAATGTTTCCACCTCCCTGCTTGACTGTAGGGATGGTGTACTTAGGGTCATATTCAGCATTTTTCTTCCTCCAAACATGGCAAGTCGAGGTAATGCCAAAGAGCTCAATTTTGGTCTCATCTGACCATGGCACTTTCTCCCAATCATTTTCTGAGTCATTTAGATGTTCATTGGCAAACTTCAGACGGGCCTGTACATGTGCCTTCTTAAGGAGGGGAAGCTTGTGTGCGCTGCAGGATTTCAATCCATGGTGGCGTATTGTGTTACCAATGGTTTGTTTGGTAAATATGGTCTCAACTGTCTTGAGATCATTCACATGCTCCTCCCGTGTAGTTGTGGGCTGATCCCTCACTTTTTTTATGGTCATCCGTACCCCACGAAGGCAAAATCTTGCATGGAGCTCCAGACCAAGGGCGATTAATGGTTATTTGCGAATAATCGCTCCAACAGTTGTCTCCTTCTCACCAAGCTTCTTGCTGATGGTCTTGTAGCCCATTCCAGAGTTGTGCAGGTCTACAATCTTGTCCCAGACGTCCTTTGACAGCTCTTTGGTATTACCCATGATGGTAAATTTTGAATGGAAGAAAGAGATTCTGTGGACGGTGTCTTTTATACACATAACAAGTTGTCGCTAGGAGCGCCTTCTTAAATAGACAGGACTAATTTGTGTACCACTTGAGCACATACTGTAGCCAGTCTGCAGGAACTATAATTATTGTTGGTTAGTAGGGGATCAAATACTTTTTTTACTCACTGAACTGCAACTCAATTTATAACATTTGTATCATGTGTTTTTTTTCTGGATTTTTGGTTGATATTCTGTCTCTATTATTTAACCACTTAAGCCCTGGAAGGATTTACCCCCTTCCTGACCAAGCCCTTTTTTGCGATACGGCACTGAGTCACTTTAACTGACAATTGTGTGGTCATGTGCATTGTACCCAAACAAAATTGATGTCCTTTTTTCCCCACAAATAGAGCTTTCTTTTAGTGGTATTTGATCACCTCTGCGGTTTTTATTTTTTGCTCTATAAACAAAAAAAAAGACCAACAATTTTGAATATAAAGTAATATTTTTTACTTTTTGCTATAATAAATATCCCCCAAAAAATATAAAAAAATGAATTTCTTCCTCAGTTTAGGCCAATGTATGTATGTTCTTCTACATATTTTTGGTAGAAAAAAAATCGCAATAAGCGTATATTGATTGGTTTACGCAAAAGTTATTGTGTCTACAAAATAGGGGATAGATTTATGTCATTTTTATTATTATTTTTTTTATTAGTAATGGGGTCGATCTGCAATTTTTATCGTGACTGCAACATTGCGGCGGACAGATCGAACACTTTTGACACTATTTTGGGACCATTGGCATTCATACAGCAATCGGTGCTATAAAAATGCACTGATTACTGTGTAAATGTCACTGGCAGGGAAGGGGTTAAACACGTGGGGGTGATCAAGTTAAGGTTAAGCGTGTTCCCTCAGTGTGTTCTAACTGTAGGGGGAATGGGCTCACTAGAACACTAGAACATGACAGAGATCACTGCTCCCATTCACTGGGAACAGTAGATCCCTGTCATGTTGCTAGGCAGAACAGGGAATTGCCCTGTTTACGATCACAGGCAACCAGTGGACATCGAATATGTGGGACCCGTGGGCATGCTCCGGTGGTGCACACGTGCTAGCCGCTGATGACGCAGCGACATTACGGGTATGTCGTTTTGCTCACCCGTGCCACTTTGCCGACGTATATCAGCGTGTGCCGTTCGGCAAGTGGTTAAAATACACCTATGATAACAATTATAGACCCTTCTCTTCTTTGTAAGTGGACAAACTTAAAAAATCTGCAGGGAATAAAATAATTATGTTTTTCCCACTGTAAGTACATGGTACAAATGGCACATATCAGGAATATGAAATGCAAACATTGTGGGCATGATATCCCATGTGTGTACCTATAGTGATACTGGAGCAGCAAAATTAAATGACTTGGCTTGATGTCAAAACCCATAGCCTGACCAGGAATATGAAATATTGGGGGTAACATATTCTTTAGAAATTTATATAGTAAATATTACTTTTATTATCTTAAAAATAATGCATAAGCATATTTATAAAAAGATCCTAAAATGTTTTCACATAAAGGTGTGTGTGTTGCCCATGTATGCTTTTTTTTTAAACTAACTTATGTATATTTTTAATTTGCTCTATAAAATATTTTGCAAATAAATATATATTACCACGTGCTCCTTTAAGCCCTAGTTCAGCCCAATTTTAAACCCGCAGATCAGTGATGTCTGGAGCTGCGTTTTCATTGTGGCTTGCAACTTCATTTAACAGAAGTCAATGCAAGTCACAATGAAATCACACAAAAGTAGTGCAGGAACCTTTTTCAAAGTGGCTGCGACTTGAGTTTCATTGCTGAAAATAGGGTGTGACTTGAACTGCCAAATCGCATGACAAATTGCATTGGTGTGAACGAAGGCTAACACTAGTTTTGTATCTGCAGTTTAAAAGATAGCACAGCAGTGGCTTCTCCTTGTGTAATAACCCTTCTCTAATTAAAACACCATATACAACCATACAGAGACCAATGGGAAATACCACACTGACTTAGTGAGCTATGAAGAAATGTTCCATATTCTTGATAACTCTATGAAGAAAGAGGAATGAGCATAGCACTGTTCATATACCACTAACACTGATCTGATGCAGAAGCCTGCAGCTGGTTCTGGTGGTGCAGCAATATGTTTAAGAATAAGATCACTTACCACTCATTGTCTTCAGTGACATAAGACTGAGTGACACACAATTACAAATTTGTTTTGATATAAAATAAAGTAACCAATACACACACTGAAAACAGCCATCTGCAAAAGCGATGAAGGACTAGGAAGTCCAGTGCCAAAATAAATACAAAGAATAAAGCTGGAATATGCAATTGAATTGTTAAAACTAGATCAAGCTAGACAGAATAAGGTTTCACTCAACTTACGTTACCTGATTCAACCCCTACGGAAAGCATGGCAGACCTCTTATATCTCTACATTAGTACAAACAGGTACCTGTGCATGGGTTTGGTGGATCTAACCCAATGTAGCTCCACTACAGATCTTGCAAAATGCCACTTATGACCAGCTTTATGAAAAGGTTATGACAATTAAAAGTCAGCTCTGCATTGCCGACCATAGATGGAGTGACTTTCTGTCCTGCAACCATGGGTTGCAGTCAGTGTTGATGGGAAAATCCCTCCCACAGAGCCATTGTGTTCTCCTGGCAGGAGGGTGGGGGGAGCCACTAGCAATAATCGCATGTAAAATCCAACAGGCTGGCTGTACCTAAGTTGATCAAGCGATCAACCTGAGAACATTCAGCCCATATATGGTTTGAATCTCAGTCGGTCCCTGCTGAACCAATGACATTTGAACCATCTATGTCTTTCTTTAAGAAACTTCTTCTGGAAGTATTGTCTGTTCAGCTTCTCCTACTGATCTCTGATTGGAAGCAAAGCTGTTTCCTTCCTTCCAGCGAAATTCACTATTGTCAGGGCTGGCTTAGCCCTTCCTTCTCTGGGCTGGCTGCCCAGCTGTCAGCTAATTGCTAACTCTCATCTGTCTCAACAGTTACCCAGCTGTTCCTGATCCTGCTTGTCTGACCTGCCTACTTAAGGCTGTCCAGCTCACTTCATCTCTGCCTTCGCCTTGGTCACATCATAAGAAACCATCTCCTGCGTTCCTGTTTAAAGACTGGTTTTCAAACATCCCTTCTGGCTCCTTATCCTGCTTGCTGTTGCTCCACTTGGATCCCTGACTTCTGGCCTGGCTGATTACCCGATCTGGTTATTGAACTCTGGACTGGTTGACTAGTCTGGTTACTGGACTCTGGCTATGCTTTGACTACGCTTACTCTATTTACCTTTTTATTTTTTATTAATAAACAAGTGTGATTTAATTGTACTTCTGTCTCGGTCCGGTTCATGGTTTCTGACAACTATATTATCTGGTTATCGTCCAAATTATTTTCTGTTTTGACGTTATTCTCCTTATAGTTATACTGAAGATAGGAAGTTAATGAAAAGAACCACAGGTGACTTGGAAAATACATTATAATCCACACCTGATAACTTAACCACATGATTGCAGCAAATGACTATAGCGGGTTTTCAGCCATTCATCAGAAAATGAAGGTGCCCCTACAGTCCTTTAACAATTATCTAGAGATATAAAAAAGTATATTTACATACCACTGAAAACTGTATGTTAACCAGTTCCCGACCAGCTCACGCCGATGTACGTCGGCAGAATGGCACAGGCAGGCATATTGGCGTACAGGTACGTCCAATCTTTAATTGCGAGAGCCCCGCTGGCAGCGCGCTCGTGTACTGGTCAGGACCCCCGTGAGTCCGGTCGCGGGTCCCGCGGACTCGATCGCCGTGGGCATACCCGTGGTCGTCTCCGCAGACGCATGTTCTAAAACTTGTGTCATGGGGGATTTCCTATGCTGGATCAGAAGAAAATGAAGGGTCTTGTATATGTGGGACTTTCAAAGAATCTGATCAGCAAAATGAGAGCATCATATATGCAGTTTATTCACCTTTTTTGCTATTGGCCTTTTCAATTGAAACCGGCCAACATTCGGTCTTTGTGTATAGCAGCTGGTTCGTCCAAAGCCAGTTGAACGATCTGGCTTTTGTTGAAGGGGCATAACCGAAAAACATCTGGCGGTCGACATGCGATTATTGGGGGCAGCTCCCCTGTCAGAACGCAAAAGCTCAGTACAGGAGATCACTGTACTAACATCAGTTGTTTTTCATTTGGCCTGCTGTGTTGACTGAAAAAAACAAAACTGATAGTGTATACCAGTCTTTACCAAGAACTAAAAATGCATACACAGAGGGAATTTATAACCACCTATTTACTATCTACTAAACTATTTATCCTATTTTGTTCTGCCACTCCGTTATCCAGAATTGCTATGTTTTGTGTGAAGAGGGGGGGGGGGGGGGAGTCTGCTGATGCTGATAAATGTGGAAGAAAGAAACAAAAGAATGAGAATAAAGAATTTAGATCAATATCTAGGGAAAAAGTGGTTATTTGTTTTAATGAATAAAAGTAGAACAATTAATGAAAGGTGTAAGACCTACATTATCTGACTTCCCCACTTCTTCTCTTTCAAAAAGACAGATGCTACATGCCTTTGTGCATTGTTCTCTGTAATTAAGCTTCTAGATGTAAAAAAGAAAAACAGATTGCTCAAAGCAAGGACATAAACAATAAACCACTGCAAATAAATAAATGGATTTAAAAAAAAGGATATGTACAGTATATAGTAATTATACAGTGCCTTGAAAAAGTATTTGTACCCCTTGAAATTTTCCACATTTGGTCATGTTACAACCAAAAACGTAAATGTATTTTATTAGGGTTTTATGTAATAGACCAACACAAAGTGGCACATAATTGTGAAGTGGAAAGAAAATGCAAATGTTTTTCAAACTATTTTACTTTATGTGAAAAGTGTGGCATGCATTTGTATTCAGCCCCCAGAGCCAATACTTTGTAGAACCACCTTTTGCTGCAATTACAGCTGCATGTCTTTTTGGGTATATCTATACCAGCTTTGCACATCTAGAGAGTGACATGTGTGCCCATTCTTCTTCGCAAAATAGCTTAAGCTTTGTCAGATTGTTTAGAGAACATCCGTGAACAGCAATTTTTTAAGTCTTGCCACAGATTCTCAATTGGATTTAGGTCTGGACTTTGACTGGGCCATTCTAAGACGTGAATATGCTTTGATCTAAACCATTCCATTGTAGCTCTGGCTGTATGTTTAGGGTCGATGTCCTGCTGGAAGGTGAACCTCCTTCCCAGTCATAAGTCTTTTTCAGAGTCTAAAGCCCCATACACACTATCAGATTTTCTGCTGATTTTTGTCTTCAGATTTACCAAAACCATGTAGTGCAAGGGCCTGCCTGATTGCATACAAATTGAAACTCCTAAGGTTTGACCTCATATTATATGGTTTTGGTAAATCTGAAGGAAAAAATCTGCAGAAAATCTGATAGTGTGTATGGGGCTTAACAGGTTTTCTTCTAAAATTGCTGTGTATTTGGCTTCATCCATCTTCCCATTAACTCTGACCAGATTCCCTGTCCCTACCAAAGGAAAGCATCCCCACAACATGATGCTGCCACCACCATGTTTTACGGTGGGGATGGTGTGTTCATGGTGATGTGCAGTGTTAGTTTTCAGCCACACATAGCGTTTTGCTTTTAGGCCAAAAAGTTCCATTTTGGGCTCATCTGACCAGAGCACCTTCTTCCACATGTTTGCTGTCTCCCCCATACGAGTTCTCACAAACTGCAAACGTTACTTCTAATGGGTTTCTTTCAACAATGGCTTTCTTCTTGCCACTCTTCCATAAAGGCCAGATTTGTGGAGTGCATGATTAATCATTGTCCTGTAGACAGATCCTCCCACTTGAGCTGTGGACCTCTACAGCACCTCCAGGGTTCCATGGGCCTCTTGGTTGCTTCACTGATTAATGATCTTCTTGCCCAGCCTGACAGTTTAGTGGATGGTTAGGTCTAGGTAGGTTTGCAGTTGTGATCTACTCTTTCCATTTTTGGATGATGGATTGAACAATGCTTCGTGAGATGTTTAAAGCTTAGCATTTTTTTTTATAACCTAACCCTGCTTTAAACTTCTCCACAACTTTATCCTTGACCTGTCTGGTGTGTTCCTTGGCCTTCATGATGCTGTTTGTTCACTAAGGTTCTCTAACAAACATCTGAGGGCTTCACAGAACAGCTGTATTTTTACTGAGATTAAATTACACACAGGTGTTACTAATTAGACTTCTCAAGGCAATTGGTTCCACTAGATTTAGTTCTGGATACCAGAGTAAAGGGGACTGAATACAAATGTACACTTTTCAGATATTTATTATTAAAACCTTTTGAAAACCATATCATGTTTAATTATGTGAATTTTATATTTTGTGTAAAAAAATACTAAATAAAGAATAAAAAAAAAAACATTTTGAAAACAAATTATTATTTTCCTTCCACTTCACAATTATGTGCCACTTTGTGTTGGTCTTTCACATAAAATCCCAATAAAATGCATTTATGTTTTTTGTTGTAACATGTTAAAATGTGGAAAATCTCACAGCGTATGAATACTTTTTACAAGGCATTGTATATATATTCTGTATATGTATATTTAGACTTTTTTTAATTTTTTTCTTTTCATCGTTTCAATGCTGTTGCTTCCTTTGCAGCCACTTTCCATCTACATGCGCTCGCTACTACAATAGCTACATGGCATTTCTCCTAAATATTTCTTATGAGACTCATTTGCATTACAGATATCCTGTGTGTTATGGGAGAACTCCATTTGTTGGACATTATTTCTCTTTGGGACATTTTTCATTGAGTCACCCATTATTGTAAAAGGATAGACAAAAATAATGTATTTTTCCACCGTAATACAGTATATTGTATATTGTGATTTTGGCATATGAAAGGTTAAGGTTTGTGCTTAAACAGCTTTAAAGAGCATTATGACCAAAATCATGTGGGGCACTGAGCACAGGTCCATAAAGAGATGGTTTGTTTGGCAAGTTTGCTGTGGAGTCAACAAAGGAGGTTCCAACTCCATGTTAATGCCTATGGAATAGGATGTCTAATGGAAGGTCTAAAAAGCTCATATACAGTATATGTTAAGATCTGGTGTCCAGAAATGTTGGTCCATATATAAAGTATCTGTCTTTATGTATGGAGTGTATCTGATGAGTTTTCACCCGAAACATGTGAAAGCTATATTCAATACAATAGTACCTTCAAGTGACCAGCCTCCTGGTTTATTTATTGTACAACCATTTATTGAATGATAACCAATATCCAGTTATTGTGAAATGTCTTAATCTGAGTCAAATTTCAGCTCAGGCAAATCAATCAATATCACTGATACTACCATCTGAATTTCAATTTCTTAGGAAATTTTCTGGATAATATTTAACATTTTCTATTATGAATCATCATTCATTTTAAATTGCAGTGACGCTGAAGAATATGCTTTCCTTTTTTGCCCTTTTTTTTCTTTCTTTTGGGATAAAGGTTTTACATAAACGCTTGGTTTGTCTTATCCATGTAACTGCAAGAGCCTGTACTTTTGAAAAACAACAGACTTACTGGTTGTATCATCAGATGAAAGTAGACGAAGGAAAACCTAAAAATGAAAATGAATGCAGCCACCATATCTAAGAACTGGTAAGCTGCAAAATAATAAATGTTTGCTTTTAGGTTTAATACTGCTTTCATTTTTAAACTTTAGTGGTGAAATGGGGTGAAATTAATCAAAATTAAAGCAGCTATCGTGCCAGTCTTTATGAATATTCCTCACAGTTCGAGAATAGAGTTTTCATACAATATTTAGCTTTCTTATTTTAGATAGTGGTCCTTTAATTAGGTTACAGTTATCCTTTAGGTTTGATAACTTTATCTTGTATACAAAATCAATAAAAAAGGCGCCAGACCACATTTGTATGACACATTCACATTTTTAGAGAACGATCATTAAAATTTCAAAAACTTGTTTGGTAAGTCATCAATAGGCCAGTTTCCTTATCAAATAATAAGCTTTGCTATTACAACGACATTGCTTATTTTTTAGATGCTTGCAAACCAATACATCTCCCGTCTCCAAACTTTATAGGATGTCATTTGTTTTTGTATTTCTATACAATGATTTTATCGTAGCTGGCGCTCTGTTTATCTACTGATTACACTTTAAGCACTTATGAGTGGAAATTGAGTTGAGAATGTTAATGTGAAAATCAGTATTTTAATTCCTAGCAACTGATTGCACACAGTTGGTGTGACATGGAAAACAATGCTGGCTTACCTACTTAACAAATTGGCTGCTGTTGATAGCATATCTTCCAATGACTCTGTGAATGATTTACTTAGTTATTGGAATTTACACATATAATGAAATGAGCCAAGCAGCATGACAACAATAGCATTTATAATACCAGAGGGGCTCCCCTGCACTTACACTTCATTTACCATCATTCATGCTTTAGAGAGGATTGGGCTATTCATTTTCCCAAAGGGCCACATGAGAGACTAGGACTGTTTTGGAGGGCCAGAGTTAATTCTGTTCAGTAATAATTTTGGACATGGGAAGGTCCATAGGTACATGAACATACAAAAAAACAAACACCTGGTGCTAGGAACGTTAGGTATGAAATAGGTCATGAAATAGGCCTCTTTCAGACAGGTGGACTGGGGTGGCAAAAATGGGCGGCTGAGCCGTGGTGCAACTTGGGGTGCAGTGTTTGACAAGCAGCACCAATTGTCAAACTCGCCCATTAAGTTCAGTGGGGCAATGCCACAACCATGTGCAGTGGGAGTGATTGCAGCTGCAGTAGTGCACCATTATAATGTTGATTCAGGCGGTGAGGGGGCAATATAACACCTCCTCACAGCCTGTCAAATGCTCCTTGAAAAGTACTGTGACTGGAAGGAGAGTGCCTGGGATCGGTACATTGGGGATTTCTTCAAATCCTGACCTGGCAGGTAGGCCATAGCTTATATAATCTTTTTTCCTCCAACCACGGGTAGCCATCCCTGCCGGGGAAAGCACAATGACTATTGCTAGCGGCTAAAGCTGCTGGCAATAATTGCATGCTAGAAATGCGACATGCTGGTTGTAACAAAGTTTTTTGATGGATCGACTTGGCTACTGTAGGGGCTAAAATATAGGTTCTCTCATCTAGCTTACTTACTTGACAGCGATACGGTTACATTTAAAGCGGAGGTCCACACATATTGTTAACTTTATCTTAATCCCTTTATTGCATTTAACATGAAAAAAAAAAGTTTTTTTGCTGTGTGTTTACCTTGTTATCGGTCTTTATTGTGGCACTTCCTGTGTGTGACCCCCGTGGGAGTAGGCGTGTATGTTCTTCATCCCCGGTGGTACACTGTCTCCAGGGATGGCAGCGCACTGTCTTCTGGGAGCTAAGTGTCAGCATTCCCAGGAGTCAGTGCGGATCGCCACTGTTTCTGTTGTCATGACAATGGGGCATGATCTTCCGACGATGCTGGCCATTGTGATGGCAACCTGGAACTTTTTTGGCGCTCCACGCCGGTAACACTGAGAAAACGCAGGGACGAGCGGTGAATGCTGGGAGCTCAGCATTCACTGCATGCAGGAAAAAATGCTTGTGGGCTTCACATGCCCACAAGCAAGATGGAACCGGCCATCCACAATTTTTAAAACTTGTTTTTTTATTCGAAACCGGACATAGGAGGGCATAGTTCACCTAACAAGTGAGTGTTACATTGTTATTATGTCAGTGTCTGCATGGTTGAAAAAAGAAAAAAATGAATGGTCGGTGGACCTCCGTGTTAAGAAGTATCATGAAAGCTAGTGAAAATACTTCTGCTTTATATTTTTTAGTAACAAGGCCTAGCCATTTACCCTTTGTGTTACTGGGCAAATAAGGTATAGTAAGTATAACTTGTCATGTCCTGTTCATGCGCTATGCAATAATTTGTATAACATACAGGGGATTCAACTATTGGATGTATAGTTTTAGGAAGTACCCCTCAATGGTGGAAAGGAATACTACCACCCATATGTCTTTGTATACTTAAGATGATGTGACAAACTAAATAATAAATAAATAACGATAAATAGAGTTCTGCTTTTCACGATCCATTGTGCCTGAATTGCATCACTCCCAGGGCCCTGTGTCAAGGTAAGGCTAATGGTAAGAAATTAACCCTCTCAGGTACAATAAGCCTGCCCATATATGGATTGAATATCGGCTGGCCCCTGCTGAACCGGGTGAGATTTGAACCGTCTATGGCTGGCTTAACACAGGAAGGACTTGGCCAGATAGCAGAGTGGCGGGAGAGCATTGGGACGTCTCCCACCAGAACTGAGTCTCCCCGCTATACTGATCAGCTCCTCAGGCTCTCTCCTTCCAGTACTTGCAGCGCTCTACAAGGACATTGTCAGCGTTCTGACAGTGGAGGCATCAAGGCCCAGATGGGGACAGCCAAAGGACCGGATGTGTCCCTGGAGCCACAATTTTCCCAGTTTTGCTTTAGAGGCCTTCACAAAGTATATATTATATTACTACATATAGTACTATTGGAGGAAGAAACAGTCCACACATTCACTATAACACATAGAAGTCTTACATTAGCACTTTAATAGAAACATGGTAATCACTGGGATTTTGCTCCCACTCTACCATATGATGTAAACAAAGACTTTTAGTTTACATCATTACTGTAGACTTTTTAAATCTGCAATTTCCATTAAAAATACCTGATAACATCCAAAGATGTACCTCCTGCCTCATCCCATTACTGAACGACAGAATATAATATTGACAGTATACAAATTCTATACTCATGGCAAAAAGTCCAAAATATGTATTGCTGAAAGGTAGCTTGACTTTGCCTTCCATGCTGTAGAAATATGTTCTGTTACTTGACACGATAAATTCTTTTACTGCACTAAGACCCCCAATTCATACTTGTGATTATTCCCCTTTTCTGTTAGGAATGGGGTAATAGATTCTACCTGTGGGTCAGCATTTTTCAAACATATTTCCTTGTACACAGGCTCAAATAGTATTTATATTTTGGGACTCATTAATTGAAAGAATAATTTTTGCTCTACCTTGTGTCTAATTTATATATGGATCTTGCTTGGGATTTTCAGATTTTTGTATTCCCCTGAACCTGGCTGGATATTTAAAGGAAATACGTTAGTGTGAATATTACTTCTTTTGTAAAATAACTAATTTGGAAAGTTAAATGTGTAACTTTGGATCCTAACAGCAAAACAGTTGTCATGTAATGTATCCGATGATCAGGAAAATGCTTGTGCTTAGTAAATAACTACTACACGTAAACCTTTTGACCAGAACATATATAGGATTCTGGTGGTGAGATAAAGACTGGCCGCCCATGTGTCTGACTCATTCCAGTGTGTGCATGCCTTAGCACTTACTGTAATTGCCATGTGATCAGACAGTCATCTATTTGAGGATTCTACATGTATTTTGCTTGTCATCGTGTTTGAATTTTAGTGCTCTGTCAGTAGATTTATTTAACTTCCAATATGCTGGTAACTAATTTACTTTACATAATGAGCCAGTAGTGCTTGCTTTCCCTAAACACCAGCACATGTGTTCATATATATATATATATATATATATATATATATATATATATATATATATATATATATACATATACATATATATATATATATATATACATATATATATATATATATATATATATATATATATATATATATATATATATATATATATATGCAGAAGATGGCCGGCTGACCTATACCTTTAGACAATTTTTCAGTCCTTAGCGCCAAGGTCTGATCGGTTCAAGTAACCATCGCCAGCGTCTGCATTACATGGTGCATAAATTTCTAGGGGCAAAAGCAGACTTGGAGTCCTTTCCAACAGAGCCACTGAGTTACTGGTATAGTATATATACTTCTGTTCAGAGTATATAGTGCCTGGGGGCCCCCCACGGCATTTAAAAAAAAAATATCCATACCAGACCCAAAGGGGGGGGGGGGGCAGGCCATTTTTCTCAATTGCCAGTACCCGACAATACATTACAACTGCAAGCAGTTTTAAATGCCTTTTTTCCTTTAGAAATGTCATTTTGCTGTGGTATTGTTCTAGAGGCGATTCAGTTCGCATTGTGCGCTATACAAGTATTTCATTCATTCATTCATTCAAACATGAGAAAACTGTGCCACTTTACAGGTATCCTATAGACACCCCCCAGACATGATATTTAAAGGAATATTACATTTTTATTTTTTCACTTTAACCGCATGCCGACCAGCCGCCACAGTTGTACTGCGGCAGCAAGGCTCGGCTGCGCAAATCGCCATTATGTTAGGTCAGAAACATAAACGGCCAATAGGGGGCGCGCACATAAGCCGATGCGAATGCCAATGCGAGTGCAATGCGGTTCCTCCCTCCCCTCTCTGTACTGATCGGTACAGCGGAGGGGGAAGAGATCGGTGTCAGCAGCGCTGTGGGCTGCATCTGCAGTGCCCACATCGCTACTCACCGAATTTAACCCCTTAATACCCTGGCAATACTCTGCAATACCCGCCAATACTCTGCAATACCAGCCGATACTCTGCAATTTCCTGCCAATACTCTGCAATACCCTGCCAATACTCTGCAATACCCTGCCAATACTCTGCAATACCCGCCAATACTCTGCAATACCCGCCAATACTCTGCAATACCCCGCCAATACTCTGCAATACCCGCCAATACACTGCAGTACCCGCCAATACTCTGCAATACCCTGCCAATACTCTGCAATACCAGCCAATACCCTGCCAATAACCACCAATACTCTGCAATACCCAACAATACTCTGCAATACCAGCCAATACTCTGCAATACCAGCCAATACACTGCAATACTAGCCAATACTCTGCAATACCAGCCAATACTCTGCAATACCCCGCCAATACTCTGCAATACCCCACCAATACTCTGCAATACTCTGCAATACCCTACCATAAATTGCCATACCCAGCCATACTCGGAGATACCCTGCAATACCCAGCCATACTCGGAGATTCCCAGCCATACCCAGCCATACTCGGGGATACCCTGCAATACCCAACCATAGACATCCCCCCTCGCCTCACTCCAGTGCTTCTTCCGACTCGCCAATACGATCAAAGCCAGAATCTTTTTTTTATTTATTTTTTTCAGGCTTCCCAGCCTAGAGGTGAGATGTAGGGTCTTATTGACCCCATATCTCACTGTAAGGAGGACCTGTCATGCCATATTCCTATTACAAGGGATGTTTACATTCCTTGTAATAGGAATAAAAGTGATCAAAAAATTTTTTGGGGGGGAAAAAAATGTCAAACTAAAATAAATAAAGTAAAATGAACAATACATTTTTTTTTAAAGCGCCCCTGTCCCCATGTGCTTGCATGCAGAAGCGAACACATATGCAAGTCCCGCCCACATATGAAAACGGTATTCAAACCACACATGTGAGGTATCGCGGTGAACGTTAGAACGAGAGCAATAATTCTAGCCCTAGACCTCCTCTGTAACTCAAAACATGTAACCAGTAAAAAAATGTAAAGCGTCGCCTATGGGGATTTTTAAGTAGCGACGTTTGGCGCCATTCCACGAGCATGTGCAATTTTGAAGAGTGAGATGTTAGGTATCTATTTACTCAGCATAACTTCATCTTTCACATTATGCAAAAATTGGGCTAACTTTACTTTTTTTTTTTGCACAAAACAGTTTTTTTTCCAAAAAAATGCGTTCGAAAAATTGCTGCGCAAATACCGTGCGAGATAAAAAGTTGCAACAACCATCATTGTATTCTCTAGGGTCTTTGCTAAAAAATATATAATGTTTTGGGGTTCTATGTAATTTTCTAGCAAATAAAGGATGATTTTTTACATGTAGGAGAGAAATGTCAGAATTGGCCTGGGTGCTCCAGAACGCCTGATGGTGCTCCCTGCATGTTGGGCCTCTGTATGTGGCCACGCTGTGTAAAAATCTCACACATGTGGTATCGCCGTACTCAGGAGTAATAGCAGAATGTGTTTTGGGGTATAATTTGTGCTATCCATATGCTGTGTGTGAGAAATAAACTGATAATATGACAATTTTGTGAAAAAAAAGAAAAAGGAAAAAAAATCTTGATTTTGCAAAGAATTCTGGGAAAAAATGACAACTTCAAAAAATTCATCATGCCTCTTACTAAATACCTTGAAATGTCTTCTTTCCAAAAAGGGGTCATTTGGGGGGTATTTGTACTTTTACGGCATGTTAGGGTCTCAAGAATTGAAATAGCCCGTCAGTACTTCAGGTATGATCAATTTTCAGATATTGACACCATAGATTGTGGACTCTATAACTTTCACAAAGACCAAATAATATCCACCAATTTGTACTTATTTTTACCAAAGATATGTAGTAGTATAAATTTTGGCCAAAATTTATGAAGAAAAATTACTAATCTGCTAAATTTTATAACAGAAACGAAGAAAAATTCATTTTTTTTACAGAATTTTCGGTCTTTTTTCTTTTATAGCACAAAAAATAAACGCAGCGGTGATTAAATACCACCAAAAGAAAGCTCTATTTGTGTAAAAAAAAGGACAAAAATTTCATATGAGTACAGTGTTGCATGACTGAGTAATTGTCATTCAAAATGTGAGAGCACCAAAAGCTGAAAATTGGTCTGGTTATTAACCACTTCAGGACCGCCGCATGTAAATCTACGTCGGCACAATGACACCGACAGGCACAAGCACGTACCGGTACGTGCTTGCCTTCCAGTGGGTGGGGGGTCCGATTGGACCCCCTCCCGCTGGCTGCGGCGGTTCGTTTCGCTTCAGGATCGATCCGGGATGAGGGGATGGCCATCCCCTCTCGATCGCTCCTGGCGAATGAGAAGCTTCCCCTGCCTGTGTAGTGTAAACACAGGCAGGGAGGAAGTGATGTCACTCTCCTCGGGGCGGTCTTTTTGACCAGACTGCAAGGAGAACACATAGTAAGTGCACCAATCACTACGCTGACACGTATGTACACATAGGCACACAAATCGCCCCCCCTCCCAGTCACAGTGTCACTGATTGCAGTGATCATTTATTTACTGATCACTGCATTTAGTGTCAGTTGTGACAGTAAAAAGTGTCAGGGCAGTTAGTGTTAGGTCCAGGGTAGCCCCCTACCCCCCTAATAAAGGTTTAACCCCCTGATTGCCCCTAGAGTTAACCCTTTCACCAGCGATCACCGTATAAGTGTCACTGGTGACGCTGGATAGCCAGTTAGTTATTTAGTTATTTAGGTTCCCCATCAGGTTTTTATATAGCGTCCGTGACCCCCATATACTACCTAATAAAGGTTTTAACCCCCTGATTGCCCCCAGGTAACCCTTTCATCCCCTTTTGCCAGTGTCACTAAGCGATCATTTTTCTGATCGCTGCATTAGTGTCACTGGTGCCGCTAGGTAGCTAGTTATTTTTTATGTTCACCGCCAGGTTTTTATAGCATTAGGTACCCCCATATACTACCTAATAAAGATTTTAACCCCCTGATTGCCCCTAGAGTTAACCCTTTCACCAGCTATCACCGTATAAGTGTCACTGGTGACGCTGCTTAGCCAGTTAGCTATTTAGGTTCCCCGTCAGGTTTTTATATAGCGCCAGGGACCCCCATATACTACCTAATAAAGGTTTTAACCCCCTAATTGCCCCTAGTTAACCCTTTCACCAGTGATCACCGTATAAGTGTTACGGGTGACTCTGGTTAGTTAGTTTTCTTTTTATAGCATCAGGGCACCCACCATTTATTACGCAATAAAGGTTTAACCCCCTGATCACCCGGCGGGTGATATCAATTAGGTTTTAGGGTCAGGGTCTGCGTCGCCCCAGGCAGTGCTAGGTTAGTGCCAGTACCGCTAACACCCACGCGCAAAGCATACACCTCCCGTAGTGGTATAATATCTGAACAGATCAATATCTGATCTGATCAGATCTATACTAGTGTCCCCAGCAGTTTAGGGTTCCAAAAAAAACGCATTGTTAGTGGGATCAGCCCAGATACCTGCTAGCACTTGCGTTTTGCCCCTCCGCCCAGCCCACCCAAGGGCAGTATCGATTGATCACTGTCACTTACAAAACACTAAACACATAACTGCAGCGTTCGCAGAGTCAGGCCTGATCCCTGCGATCGCTAACAGTTTTTTTGGTAGCGTTTTATATTTAAATCCTGAAGGCGGTGCTTGGTTTTCGGGGTCCCGTACGTGGCTAGGCTCCCAAAAGTCCCCCACATGTGGTATCCCCATACTCAGGAGAAGCAGCAGAATTAATTTTGGGGTGTAATTTCACTTATGCCCATAGCATGTGTGAGCAATATATCATTTAGTGACAACTTTGTGCAAAAAAAAAAGTTTGTAATATTCCCGCAACTTGTGGCAAAATATAAAATATTTCATGGACTCAACATGCCTCTCAGTAAATAGCTTGGGGTGTCTACTTTCCAAAATGGGGTCATTTGGGGTTTTTTGTGTTATTTTGGCATTTTATGGTCTTTGAAACTGTCATAGGTAGTGAGGAGTGAAATCAAAAATTTGCACCCTTAGAAATCCTGAAGGCAGTGATTGGTTTTTCGGGGTCCTGTACGCGGCTAGACTCCCAAAAAGTCCCACATATATGATATCCCCATACTCAGGAGAAGCAGCAGAATATATTTTGGGGTGCAATTCTACATATAACTATGGCATGTGTGAGCAATATATCATTTAGTGACAACTTTTTGTAAACTTTTTTTTTTTGTGTCATTATTCAATCACTTGGGACAAAAAAAAAATATTCAATGGGCTCAACATGCCACTCAGAAATTTTCTTGGGGTGTCTACTTTCCAAAATGGGGTCATTTGGGGGGGGGGTTTGTACTGCCCTGCCATTTTAGCACCTCAAGAAATGAGATAGGCAGTCATAAATTAAAAGCTGTGTAAATTCCAGAAAATGTACTCTAGTTTGTAGACGCTATAACTTTTGCGCAAACCAATAAATATACGCTTATTGACATTTTTTTTTTACTAAAGACATGTGGCTGAATACATTTTGGCCTAAATGTATGACTAAAATTTAGTTTATTCGATTTTTCTTATACCAAAAAGTAGAAAATATCTTTTTTTTCAAAATTTTTGGTCTTTTTCCTTTTATATCGAAAAAAATAAAAATCGCAGAGCCAATCAAATACCATAAAAAAAGCTCTATTTGTGGGAAGAAAAGGACGCAAATTTTGTTTGGGTAAAACAGTGCATGACCGTGCAATTACCAGTTAAAGCAGTGCAGTGCGAAATTGTAAAAAGACCTCTGGTCCTTAGGCTGACAATTGGTCCGGGGCGTAAGTGGTTAAGGGTGTTTAAGTGCCCAGTGGTCAAGTGGTTAAAAAGTTAAAAATAATGCGTTTTTTTCAAAATTTTCGCTCTTTTTTTGTTTATAGCGCAAAAAGTAAAAACCGCAGAGGTGATCAAATGTCACCAAAAGAAAGCCCTATTTATGGGAAAAAAGGACGTCAATTTTGTTTGGGAGCCATGTCGCATGACCGCGCAATTGTCAGTTAAAGCGGCGCAGTGCCAAATCACAAAAAGTGGTCTTTTTATGGCAATAACTTGCATATAAGCTTTTAAAACTAGCACTTTTGATTTTTCATGCTCGTGTCCCATAAACTTTAACGGTGTTCGCATGTTCAAACAAACTTTTTGCCTGTTTGCATGTTCTGCTGCCAACCGAACTGGGGGGGGGGGGGGGGGGGCGTTCTACTCATCCTTAGTTTCTGCTAAATGGGGCAATAACAGCTTAAGAGGTCAAGAGTATACTTACTGTAAAATATACTATTGCATCTATTTATATTTTTGTTAAATAAATTATTGGAAAGGCAAAATTTCCTTGTGATCTTATTTAGGTTTATCACCTTTATCTATAGACACTGTTTGAATGAAGATCTAATGTTTGACTGGTTAGATATGTTGAAAAAGTAAACAATTTCCATCAGATGTACTTACTTTTTCTCATGAGAGTGTGTATATATATATATATATATATATATATATATATATATATATATATATATATATACATGTATACACACATACTCACGCCTATAAATATTCCAAGTAAAGTTCACAAGGTGTTTTTGAAAAAAATATGTATTGACATGCTCTTGCAAACTCTTTATTAATTTATCAGGAAACTCTTTACACTTTGACCTCGGGATTCTGTTATTTGTCTAACTGCCTAAAACAAATACTATTTATTTTTACAATTAGCTCTATGTGCAAACTTCTGTTATCTCCAAGTGATTGATAGCCACATTAACAAGCTGCTCAACAGGTTGCTAGGCTTGAAGAAATGCTTAAATCATGATTAGTTGCTGGTTATCAGTCGGAGAGAGAGAGAACCAGCACAGATAAGCTTAATACAACAAGTAAGCAGAGTTGGTAAAGTTGGTAAATGGACATGTGTTTTGTGAGAGGTTGGTGTTTGTTTAAGAAAGGCCTCTTTTTATGGCTTTTGTGCTCTTTTTCCATCAATGTAGAATTTCCATTTAAAGGGCTTATTCACTCAGGAGTGAATTCTCCATAGCATGTATAAGCATGTTGAAGTGAGACTAAAAAACACATGTTTCTTCTAGATGTATTTTAATTACATTGATTTGCATATTTGTGCATTTTGCCAGTGCTACACGCCAATTCTTAGTATCACATAGTTTAAAGCGTTTGTTAACTCAAAAAAAACAAAAAACAAACAGATCCTACTCCCTTAAAGCATTGTATACAGCACAGTGCTTGTGCTGTGCCATTTGGCCCCTTGTATCACCTAAAGAACCTGGCCGATTCTGCCTGACACCGTGGTCAGTTTACATGCTTCCATCATCCACAGCCCTGCTATCTGAATCCTCTCTGCTCCTGTGTCCTTCTCCCCCTCCCCTCCCTGCCTGTCTGCTTTTGTCAGGGCCTGCCCCCCCGGCCACTAGTGCTCTCATATTAAAGTGGGATTCCGCTCTTTTTTTTTTTTTTTCTTACCTGTCTCACAGGTGGGCGAGTGCTACCTTCGATTGGCATCCACGTCCGGCGTTTATTTGACCCCCGGCGCGACGAATATTTTCCTCAGGATGACTTATAAAAACCTGCTCTGGCGTTTTCCATTTTAACTGTGGGCGTCTGAAGCCCACAGGCATTTACTTCCTGGTATATGATGACGTCTGGCTCCCAGCATGCTCCGCTCCATCTTGCACATGCTCAGTGAGAGCAGTGTAATGGCAGATACAGCTGCCTGCCCACTTTAAAAATGGCAAATTCGTACACGTCCTCGTCACGTGACCGGCGTCCTAACGAAATCTCGCGAGATTTCGCAATTTCATTGTCCCCATGGATTCTTGGGAAATAGCTTACAAATTTCCCAGGGACCATTGCGAGGACGATAGCCACGCCTACTCCCACGGGAGGACAACCCGGAAGTGAGCTGAAACATCAGAAATAAAAGGTAAGTAAATAATATTTTTTTTTTTCAGGGTTCGTTTAGGTAAGTATGCTATCTGTTGATTTTAATAACATGTACTTTCATTTTTAGGTACCAAACCACTTTAAATATATAATGCTCCCATCCGCTATGCGTTGTAACAATAAGTTACCTTTGTGTCTGTGTTATATAATAAATATTCTTATCTGTACCGATAACACAGTGGCTCCCTGTGATCATGTGACTTCTCGGCTCTCTCTCTCCTTCTAGGCCAGTGATGGCGAACCTTGGCACCCCAGATGTTTTAGAACTACATTTCCCATGATGCTCAACTACACTGCAGAGTGCATGAGCATCATGGGAAATGTAGTTCCAAAACATCTGGAGTGCCAAGGTTCGCCATCACTGTTCTAGGCTGATGTCAGCAGCAGTGCTCAGCCCCGTCCACTGGAACTGTCAGCCGGGCAGAGGAGACAAGAGAGGAGGCACCTGAGTGGTACAGATAAGTATATTTATTATATAACATAGGTACAGGGGAACTTATTGTGATAATACAGAGGGGATGCAAGCATTTTATGTGGCTTCCTGCGATCACGTGACTTCTCGACTCTCTCTCTCCTCCTAGGCTGACGTCAGCAGCAGTGCTCAGCCCCGTCCACTGGAACTGTCAGCCGGGCAGAGGAGACTAGAGAGGAGGCACCTGAGTGGTACAGATAAGCATATTTAATATATATCACAGGTACAGGGGAACTAATTGTGATAATACAGAGTGGATGCAAGCATTTTATATCAGTGGCTTAACAACCACTTTAAGGTCATACAATTTAATAGCAGTGCCATTAACGTAAATGTTCATTTATTTAATTTAGAAAATGCCAGAGCAGTTTAACCACTTGACCTCCGGAAGATTTACCACCCTTCATGACCAGACCATTTTTTGTGATACAGCACTGCATTACTTTAACTGACAATTATGCTGTCATTCAACACTGTACCAAAATAAAATTTATGTTATTTTTTTCCCCACAAATAGAGCTTTTGTTTTGATAGTATTTGATCACGTCTGCAGTTTCTATTTTTTGCGCTAATGTGGTTAAAATATGGTGATGCACAAATGCACATAAGTTGTGAAAGAAAACTGAAATGCAGTCCCCCCAAAAATAGTCAAAACACTTCCCTGCAAAAGAAGAGAATTACATTTTTTTTGTTCAATCCAGTCAGTTGAAAAAAACCCCAAAAAAACTTAAGAGCTCAGGAGGAGCCGCTGTACTAACTATCTAATGTTAGTACAACATTCTCTCCTACTGAGCTATTGTGTTCTGACAGGGGGGGCCACCCTCCCGCCAGAACACACCAGTCAGTGCTCTCAGCCATTGGCTGAGAGTGCTGATCGGATACCGACTGGCAGACCTTTTTCAGTTGCCTCTTTGACAGAAGCTGGATTTTCAGCCGGCTTCTGTTGAACCGGCTGCAGTACACACGGGCCTGAATGTTGGCCATGTTGGGTTTCTATTGAACCAGCCAATACCGCCCGATATTCAGTCCGTGTGTACAGCCCTTAACTCTACAGCGTTTTGTTCCTCCTACCTTCTCTTCATTCTTCACCTTCAACCTTTTCTAATCTTCAGCATCCTCTATCATATTAGTCAATATTCAACACTTCCAGCGGTGTTGGGTGCCTGTGTTCTCCACAGCAATCTGTGGTCCATCCCATAGTGACATATGGACCAGAGACCACAGCATGCTACCAGCCACTGGAGAAGTGGGGCAATTATGTGGAGGGACAAAAGAATCATTTTAAAACCTTCTTTTGCTCATCCCGATGTGATTTTTTTTTCTTTTTTTGGAGGAGAGGGGGGGGGGGGGGGGGATTTACTAAAACTAAAGATTCTGAGTGCTCCAGTTTTAGTTAATCTCCCTCTTTAAGTCTTGCTGCAGTTCATTACAGTTCACAATTTATTAAATCATATTTTTAGAAAAACAAATTAAAAACATTATACTAGAGTTGCAAAGCCACTGCGGAGAAGTATATATTTTGCATTAATCTAATTCAGATCTGTGACTATTTTGTGTTGGCTCATATTTTGTTTGGCCTAAGTTGAAAAAAAAGGTTAAAATTGGGTTTTCTGTTCAATCAATCTTTTCCATTCCCTAAAAAACAATATTTAAAATAATCCAGCCAGTAAGTATGTTGTTTTTCAAAAGAACAAGCTCTCTTGCAGTGACAGCGATAAGACAAACCATTTACCATTGATAAGTTTGCTTAAAATTATCAGCTTTTATTTATTCATGTAAACCATTTATGCCAAAAGGAAAACAGCGTCCTGTAACTGATTATAAAGTGTGAGCTGGAGTTTGGCTTACATTTTTTAGTGTGTAGCGCTTACCCAAAAGGGCCTGCAGATTTTGTCCCAGGTTCTTTATCCACGCTAGTGTAGTAGAAGCCTGGCACTCAGTAACAGTCATACTCCTGATTCAATGAACAGTCTAGGGCAGTGATGGCGAACCTTGGCACCCCAGATGTTTTGGAACTACATTTCCCATGATGCTCATGCACTATGCAGTGTAGTTGAGCATCATGGGAAATGTAGTTTGAAAACATCTGGGGTGCCAAGGTTCGCCATCACTGGTCTAGGGGCATCCTTTTGATGCTTTATTTTACTTGAATTTGAACTTGGATAGGGTGCAGCTGTGGGATTCTTCAGTGAAAACATGAGAGCACGTCTCACTTTTCTCAAAATTCTTAACACAGTCCCTCCAGCAGCAGCTTAGGCCGACCATACTTAGTTAAAATCTCGGCTGGTTCAGCAGGAACTGGCTGAGATTCAAACCATTAATGGGCAGGCTGAATGTACCAAGATGATCAATCGATTATCTCTCTGTCCCTTAGGCAGGCCATACAATTTAATTTAATTTCTTTCTCCTGCCGGGAGATGCCACAAGGCTACAAGAAGATCAGCAAAACTTTTCTTATCGGCCAGAATACTGTAGCAAAAGTAATGCAAAAATGTACCAAAGATGGAACTGCAACCATCTCACAGAACCGTCCAGGCCATCCATGGAAGTTCGACACCTCGACAGAAGCGTCTTCTGATGAGAAGGGTTGAAGAAAATCGCCAAGCAAGTTCACTGCAGTTAGATTAAAAAGTAGAAAGCCAAACTGGGGTGATTGTTTCCCGTGACACAATACGGCGTACACTGCAGAGGAATGGCTTGCATGGGTATCCTCCACGAAGGAAGCCTCTCCTGAAGCTCATGCGCAATAAAGCCTGCTTAGATTTTGCCAGGGCTCATGCTGAAAAAGAAGACTACTTGGACTCTGTACTCTGGAGTGATGAAACCAAGATAAATGTTTTTGGAATAATGGCTTCAAAACTGTATGGTGTCGCAAAGGTGAGGAGTACAAAGAAAAATGCATGGTGCCTATAATGAAACATGTGGTGGCAGTGTCCTCCTGTGGGGCTGCATGAGTGCTGCTGGTGTCAGGAAACTGCATTTCAATGATGGTGTCATGAATTCACAGATGTACTGCTTTATATTGAAAGAGAAGATGCTACCATCACTCCGTGCCGTTGGTTGCCACGCACTTTTCCAACATGACAAAAACACAAAACACACATCTAAGGCCACTGTTGTATTTCTAAAGAAGAACAGGGTGAAAGTGATTCGGTGGCCAAGTATGTCTCCTGATCTGAACCCAATCGAACACCTATGGGGAATTCTGAAGATACAAGTTGAGCTTCACTCTCCATCCAGCATCCAGGCTCTAAAAGAGGTTGTTCTTGAAGAATAGAAAAAAAAATTGCAATATGTTGCCAACTTGTTCATTCCATGCCTAGAAGACTTGGTGCTGTCCTTGCAAATCATGGAGGTCATACAAAATACTAGATGTAGTAGTTGTTGTGGGATGTATGCATTTTTTTTCCATTCTAATTAAAATTAAGATTTTGTAATCTAAGTAATATTATTAACCTTTTTTTGTGTAATTAACTAAACAAATGTTTTATAAAACATTTCTGCCACAATTTTGGAAAGTGTTCATGGAGATATTGATTAAAGTCTTACTTTTCAAAAAGGGTGTACTCATTTATGCTGAGCACTGTAAATAGGGAGTAAAAATGAGGAAAAGTCCTCAAAAGTAATCTAATATATGTACCTGTGTAAAAATAAGAAAGAACATACTCATCAACCCATCATCAGAAGCTGGCTGTCTCCTCCTCAATTTCAAAGCTATCCGATAGAACAAGCACAACATTTTTTTCTCATACAATACCAGATCATACGATTTTTTGTTTAACCTTCCTGGTAGTATTCCCAAGTGTGACTCAGGGGTTAATTTTCATTACCGTTAGTGGTAACCCTGAGCCACATTGCATTGCAGAATCTTGGTCCTGGCAACTTACCTTGTACCCAGGACCCTGCGATGTCTTACCACTGTGTCCTCTGTGGAATACTTTGTGTTCTGGGCTCCATTCCCTGCGAGTGTTGCGATGCATGGGGCAGAGCCTGGGCGGCAAATTGAAAAAAGTACAGAAACTGTGAAAAATAAAAAAAGGTATTGTCCATTGATGACCATGCAATGGCCAGAAGAGACGGATGTTACATATACCCAAAAAAAGAAATTATGTTTCAACAGTATGGCATTGGAATCATGTATGAGGCCCTGTGCATCAATGCCTTTCGCTGGTTTGCTTCCTCAGGACACACTTTGCGGGGTTTAGGAAAAGGTCTCACTGATCTGGGCATATGCCACTGTCTACACAGGACTCTCCCTGGATGGGCGTCATAACACTAACACTAGAATAACCCATATATATATATATATGGTATATATTTAAAATTTGAAATATATACCAAAAGGTCAAGAAAGAGGAGGATTGGGATTATTGTGGTGCTTGTAATGAATAATGCATAAAGAGTTAAATAAAAACATGTCTTTATTGATAAAAAATAAAGAGAAAGGGCAAGAATCTCAATTAAAACCAATACAGAGCATATACATAGTACATGTACTGGGTCACTGGTGTCCCAAGAAAGGAAGGTGGTCACAGATAGATGTTACGTCCCAACATGTTTCGCCAATGATGGCTTCCCCAGGGAATAATGTGGGGCCACCACATATATAATACAAATATTTGTGGTGGTCCCACATTATCCCCTGAAGAAGCCATCATTGGCAAAACATGTTGGGACTTAACATCTACCTGCGACCACCTTAATTTCTTGGGACACCAACGACCTAGTACATATACTATGTATATGCTCTATGTTAGTTTTAATTGAAATTCTTGCTCTTTCTCTTCATTTTTGTATCAATAACAAAATTATTTTTTATTTAACTCTTTATGCGTTATTCATTACAAGCACCAAAATAATCCCAATCCACCTCTTTCTTGATCTTCACTAAACGGGATGAGGTACATGATATTCTAGAGCCACTCAGATCCTCTCCTATTATATACCAAAAAGGTGGTTCAATCTCTAGGGGCAAAATGTAAGCTTGTATGGTAACCTTATCGTCAGACAAAAATATTAGCTGTATCGCAGTCAGTAGTCACATTCACAACGAATAATCAGTATAGCCCTTCAGGAACGTTACAGTTGCATGAAAGTTATCTACTTCCCAGCTATAACCACATAAATCCATACGAGGGCAGTACCTGTAATATGTGTCCATATATCTTCCCCTTAAAACTGTGACTGCATAAATCCACGTGGGGGGGGGGGGTGAAAATGGGTCAGCACCCACTCTGTCACTCTGATCTCTCCTCCTATCAGCACTGCGGCACAACTGATTAGCAGCTTTTGCTGCTTCTCCCTCAGGCTGAATTAGGCTGGGTTCACACCTAAATTGGATGCGGCTCGCAGCAGGGGTCCAGTGCGTCCCTGCTCTCTGTTTCAGGGATGAATCAGGCTGAATTTTTGCCTGAATTTGGCCCTGAAATGGAGCCCAAGATGCACAGCATTCCTGTGCAAGCTGCTCCGCAGCTGCAACGGAGATATGTGAACTGGCTCCATAGAGAGGTGGTCACAATCTCCTGTCATGCGAATTGGATGCGGAAAAATCCACATCCAATTTGCATTAGTGTGAACCCAGCTTTACTGCAAATACAAGAGACTAATACCAAGTCCAATCCAGGTACTTACACTTCTTGCATTGCAAAACACATTTATTAATGTTATAAATGAATACAGAGCTGCACTAATTTGTTTCTTTCATATATGACTGATATTCAGCTTTCATGATCAATATTGTTGTCCTCTTAAAGCAGAGTTCCACCCAAAAATGGAACTTCCTCTTTAAGTTAAGGTGACCCCCTGACATGCCACATTTGGCATGTCATTTTTTTGGGAGGGAGCAGATACCCACTTTTTAGGGGCATCCAGCTCCCACTTCCTCCTGGGGCTCTGCAGAGCGGGAAGGAAGTTCATCTCTCTGCCCTCCCTCCGTGCAATCTTTTGGGACACATCACAGGTCCCAGAAGATCGCCCGGCCAATCACAGCGCGCAGCGCATCTTGTGCTTGCGCAGTGCGTGCCCAGCCATGAAGCCACAACCAGGCGCCCACAATCAGAATGCCGGCGCCGAGGAGAGGAGGGGGAGAAGAGCGGGGCTCCGTTCACTGGACCGCAGGACAGGTGAGTGTCTGATTATTAGAAGTCAGCAGCTACACTTTTTGTAGTTGCTGACTTTTATATGAGTGGAAATCCGCTTTAAAGAGCAAATTCATTATAATACATTTTCATCACTTATAAAATGTTTGCTTGTTCAGAGCTTACGTAGATTATCACATGGGTTTCTGCATATCACCTGAATTTGGTAGGTCACAGGGCACTACGCCTACACCTGTCTTGTAACCACGTACTGGTTGTAAGTTTATTGTATTTTAAATACTCATTTTCAAGAAATATTAACTTTTGCAACCTTTAAACTAACAACCTTGGGCTTACAGCGCTTTAATCCCTTAAATTGCCTCAGTGTGAGCTGTTTACAGGCGTTTGTGAAGCCATGTATTTTTATTCTTCGTTAAATAGAAGTATATAGTAAATATAAGTTCAAAAGTTAAAGAGACCCAAAATGTAATTTCATAGATTGCAAAAAAAGAACGAAAACAATACTGCTATAAATTCCAGTAGGTTGGCATGAGTATAGTACAACAAATAAACAATAGGAGACGTTAAACATAATTAATTTATATAAAATCATATTTCATTTTGTTTACAAATTCCTAAAACTTTTATAAAATACATTACAATTGAAAATACTGCTATAGTTGGAAATTATATTATATGAACTATTTTACTTTGCGAAAACAAAGTAATTACAGAGAATTCTGGAGTTGTTTTGTCATCTAACCACCGCCCCATTGATCATGTTGGTTAAAGTGGTTGTAAACCCTTACAACCAACTTTGACCTACAGGTAAGCCTAGATTAAGGCTTACCTGTAGGTCCAAGAAATATCTCCTAAACCGTGTAGATATTTGCCGAAAGATAGCAGCGCGCAGGCGCACTGAGCGCGCCGCGGTCAACAGCGATATGCCGCGAGTGGCGCCTCCCGTGTGCATGCGTGGGAGTGACGTCATTGCGGCTTCGCCGAATGACAGTGGCGGAGCAGCGAGATCCACCGAGAAGATGGATGCTCCGGACTACAGGGGACAGCGGTGACATCGCTGGCTCCTGTGTCAGGTAAGTGACACATAATGGGCTACTATGCGATGCATAGTTGTCTATTATGCTTTACCTTTGTAGAGAATCAAAGAGGAAGTAAACCCATCAGGGTTTACTTCCTCTTTAAGGGAAACTCCTGTACAGAGCTGACTTCTCTTATGATCAGGAGTTTGTAGGTGAAGCCAGAGAAGATCCAGGGAATGGAGAGAACACTTCACCCTTGTCTCATTGGACTAGGCCTATTTCTTATAAAAGGCCTTCTTCAGGCAAGTATAGCTCTCCAAGGGGCCTACAGGCACCCATATACGTGTTTGGTTGCCCAGTGGAAGACTAAAGAGAGAGACTTGGTGTATACAGGTGGAATGAGATGGTCGAAAGGCATAACACAGGGAGAACAGAGATGCCCTTTTGTTTAAAGTTAAAATAAAAATATATAGCGGTTTTGCAGATATTTTCTTTATTTATCATACATATCATAATATGTCTATTTATTATAGTCAGACCTTTTTTTCCTTTTTTCTTAAATCCGGTACATATAAGATATTACATATAAATAATAACTAGTCTTCTATATAGTAAACGACTATAGTTCTTTCATCCTAAGCTCCTTTTTGACACGTTTTTCTTTTTCTTGCAAACAGTATTGTGCAAACATGTTTACAGAGATCAATAGCTCAGTCTGAATGAGTCATCATAGGAATTACTAAACCCCCATTGCAAGGCTCATTCCAAAGTTTTACTCAGACAGACCAGCCTTAAAGGAGATAACTATTTCTATGCTGTCTCTTTATTACCAATATTATAACTTAATTTATACCAATCATCAGATGCGATGGCTGGATCGGGCCAGTAACACTCCTCCTGTATTAGTGAGACACAGCAGACAGCAGCATTTCCAATCTGGGGGGAGGGTAGTGTTAAAAGAGACGTTCAGGGTTTTAAAAAAACCCATTATACTCACCTAGGTGGATGCAGATTTGTCCCCCACTGCCTCTGTAGTGAGAACTCAATCAAACACCGCTGATCACTCAGTTCTCTCCCTCTGCACTGGGCTGTGGTGGGGGTGGAAAGGGCTGGTTCAGGCTCTTAGTGGATCACTAAAAGGCTAAACCAGGTGTTGATCCAGGTTTCTGGGTAGATACCAACCATATGGTTGGGATCTTTTCAGAACCTGGACTGGCTCTGTGATGTCAACTGACAGCGGACTTCACTCAGTGCGAACTGTCACAACAGGTGACAGATCGCACTGCAAAGTGGCTTGTGGGATGTGTGCGTAAGGTATATTCCAGGGAGGATGTCATATGACGTCCACCCAGTACACCCAGTACAGCACATGTCCCGCCTGGGCTGTCATTTTTCTATAGGCTGGGCGGGAATTGGTTAAATAAAAATCTTTATGCAGTATAGAGTAAAAAATATACAATATAAGCATTGGTTTAAAACTTGTTTGGAAGAAAAATATTGTCTATATTTCTTCCTGAATGGAGCATAGCCTATAAATTTAGTAAGATCTGGGATGGAGATTACAATGGAGACACATTGAGCCCGGGTTCACACATGTGCGTTGCGAATCGAAGCTCCAGTTTCACTACGCAGATAAAAATCAGTTGTTCAGCGCTCCCTCTGCGTTTTAGCTGCGGATCAGCTGCGAATTCAGAAGTAACCCCTGAAGTGTCTAATTAGAACTGCGAATTATGAGTTGGGCCAATCGCTTGTTATCTATTTGTGAGGCTGCTAATAAAAAGATTGATTTTTGTGGACACTTCCTGGTTGTCCAGGAGTCTGTAGTGTGTTTTTGTTTGTTAGCAAAATGTGTGCTGCTCGGCCCATGATAATGCCAACAGTTGTTGGTACAACAGCAGCAATCTTGCTGGAAGTAGAGAAGAGAAGGAGGAAGAGAATAAAATACTGGGTTCATTCCATAATTGCAAATCGGGAGGAGAGAGGCCAGTTCATGATCCTGTATGAAGACCTCCGTGTGCATGATGAGAAATTATTTAATTACAAGCGCATGTCAATAACTAGGTGAGTCATTTACCTGCCAAACCATTCATTTTTTTCATGCATATTTCCATAGTAGGGGATGTTTGAAAAGACACAAGTTCATCAAGAGTAACCTTTGTGTGTGATTATGTCAGTCTTATATTTTTAAAAATAAGTGTTGCCCCCCCCCCAAAACACCTTGTCCCCAAGTTGATGGGGACAAGGTGCTTTGTGGAGGGGATCCCACGCCGCTTTGTTGTGCAGTTTGTTATGGTTAAATTCAAATGCCAGTGGCTAGATCTATGTCCAAATGATGTTGCAACTGTAAATGACGTAGGATCTTATTTTTGATGGCACATCTTTAACCAGGACCCGATGGGTGCACGCCGATGTATGTTGGCAGAATAGCACGGGTAGGCATATTGGCGTATAGGTACATCCATTTTTATATGCCGCCCTGCCATCGCGTGCGTGCCGCCGTGAGTCCAGTCGCGGGTCCCGCGGACTCGATCGCCACGGGCATACCCACGATCGTCTCACGGGGAGGCTGAACGGGGAGATGCCGTTGTAAACAGCATCTCCCTGTTCTGCCTAGCAACAAATGACGCTGATCTCTGCTCCATGTGATTGGAGCAGAGATCAGTGTTCACTAACACAAAGCCCAGCCCCCCCCCCCCACAGTTAGTAACACGCCCCTAGGAACACTTAAGCCCTACACTGCCACCCCTGGTCAACCCCATCACTGCCAGTGTCATTTACACAGGAATCACTCCATTTAAATAGCACTGATTGCTGTATAAATGACAATGGTCCCAAAAATGTGTCAAAAATGTTCGATGTGTCCACCATAATGTCGCAGTCACAATAAAAATCGCTGATCGCCGCCATTACTAGTAAAAAAAAATATTAATAAAAATGCTATAAAACTGTCCCCTATTTTGTAAAACGCTATAACTTTTGCGCAAACCAATCAATAATTGCTAATTGCCAATTTTTACAAAAAATATGTAGAAGAATACGTATCGGCCTAAACTGAGGAAAATTTTTTTTTTTAATATATTTTTGGGGGATATTTATTAAAAAATATTGCATTTTTTTCAAAATTGTCACTTATTTTTGTTTATAGCGCAAAAAAAATAAAAACCGCAGAGGTGATCAAATACCACCAAAAGAAAGCTCTATTTGTGGGAAAAAAAAGTACGCCAATTTTGTTTGGGAGCCACGTCGCACAACCATGCAATTGTCAGTTAAAGCGATGCAGTGCCGAATCGCAAAAAGGGGCCTGGTCCTTTGGCTGCAAATTGGTCCGGGCCTTAAATGGTTAAGAACATTGTCCTTATATTTAGGATGCCGGGCATCATAAATCATTGGTTTCTCCCTCACAAGTCTGATCAGCTCCTCACAATCCACAGATTCTTTGACCTTTGATGCCACTTTTCGCCCTCTTTTTGCCATGCTTGCTCCGGTCATTACCACAGAACAGACAGGGGAGGAACTGGAAGAGGGGGAGGTGTAGGAGGAGGGGAGATATTTTCTGTTCACACTGCAACACAGTTGTGAATCAGATGCGTGCCCAAGGAAGATAATGGCCTTGTAATTTGCATCGCAATGACCAGAAAACACACATGTTTTTTGTGCAATGCGCAGTGCGAATGCAACGCACATATGTGAACTTGCCTCATTCAAATTAACTTAGTTTAAAATGTCTTGCTACATCTAAAGCCACGTACACACATAGCCGTCTGTCCGACGTACTTAGTCTGGCGGACTTCCCGCCAGACTGTCCGTCGGACTTTCCGAACGGGCTACTTGCCCACACACGGCACTTTTTCAGCGGACTAATACGGCGTACTAAGTCCGCCGTACTATCCGCCCTACTTTTGAAATGAACGGACTCGCCCACACACACACGGAGGAAAGTCCGCTCATTTCGAGTGCGTCTCCAGGTAGGCGGGGCCCGCGAAGGAGACGTCGCTGGCCCGCCGCCTGGTATGGACTTAAAGGGGAACCCCAACGCCGAAAAAAATCGGCGTGGGGGTCCCCCCCGAAGTCCACAACAGACCATTGTCCGAGCACACTACCCGGCCGGCCAGGAAAGGGGGGGCGAGCGAGCGCCCCCCCTCCTGAGCCGTACCAGGCCGCGTGCCCTCAACATGGGGGGTGCCTTGGGGAAGGGGGGGCCGCGCGGTCCCCCCACCCCAAAGCACCTTGTCCCCATGTTGATGAGGACAAGGGCCTCTTCCCGACAACCCTGGCCGTTGGTTGTCGGGGTCTGCGGGCGGGGGGCTTATCGGAATCCGGGAGCCCCCTTTAATAAGGGGGCCCCCGGATACCGGCCCCCCATCCTATGTGAATGAGTATGGGGTACAATGTACCCCTACCCATTCACCTGTAAAATAAAAGTACAAAAAAAACACAACACACGAGATAAAAATACTTTATTGCACAGCTCCGGGGGGTCTTCCGTCTTCGAGGGTCTTCTCGCCGGACTCCTCCGCTATCTTCTTGTAGCTCTTTTGCTAGCGGAGGAGTCCGGCTTTCTTCCTCGCCGCCGGCCTCTTCTTCCGACTTCGGGGGTCTTGTCCCCCTCTTCGTTTCTTCTGCCGGGCCACCGCGCCTTCTTCTAGCTCTTTTACAGGCGGTGGCCCGGTCTTCTGTCGCCGCCGCCTTCCGTTCTTCTGTTCTTCTCTTCTTCTTCTTCTTCAGATGTTGCCTCGCCGAGTCCTCCGCTCACAATGACAGGGAACGTGCACGCGGCGACTTATATAGGGACAAGGGGCGGGGTCTTCGGTGGATGTCACATGGGTTCATGTCACATGGTGACCCTGCCCCCTTACGATGTCACAGTCCCGGAGGATGCTGGGACTGTCGCCATGTGACATGAACCCATGTGACATCCACCGAAGACCCCGATTTTTTTCGGCGTTGGGGTTCCCCTTTAAGTCCATACCAGGCGGCGGGGCCAGCGACGTCTCCTTCGCGGGCCCCGCCTACCTGGAGACCCGCTCGAAATGAACGGACTTTTCTCCGGGCGGGAAAAGTCTGCTCATTTCAAAAGTACGGCGGACTGGCATACACACGGCCAGATTGTCCGCCGAAATGCGAGTCCGGCGGGAAGATTGGAATGCAACACGGCATTCTAAGTCCGCCGTACTTTCGGGTCAAAAAAGTATGCCGGAGGCTACACACGGGGGGATTGTCCGGCGGACTTGAGTTTGCCGGACTTTTCCACCCGCTTGTTTGATCGTGTGTACGCGGCATAATTTGCATAGGTGTGAACGGGGGCTTAAAGCTAAAGTTTAGGTATGTCAGATTTGTAGTTTGGACCAATGTAAGTAGGCATGTGCCATAAATGCAGAACCTCGTGGAAGCTGGAAATCACTGTAGTAGTTACCGCTATGATTGCCACAAGCTTCCAGGTCCCATGCCAAGCAGCTACTCTGCTAATTACTGAACAAAGGAGGCTGCTTGCTTGCCACGGGCACCATTCAGAGAGCACTTTACATTTTCTAACTTGATTGGAAGAGGGGAGATTGTGACAACATTTGCTTGGGAACAAGAAGACCCTGTAAGAAAACCTTGCCATGTTGCTTTGCTAGCCCTGCAACACACCCAAGCCACCCTGCTTGCAACTATTGAATAAATGGCACACCACAGGGAATTAAGGGTACTTTTACACTGGGGGCGGTGCCGGTGTTAGCAGTAAAGCACTAGTTTTAGAGGCGCTTTACTGCTGTTATAGTGGGGTGATTTTAACCCCCGCTAGTGGCAGAAGAAAGGGTTAAAGGCGGCCATGTTGCAGCACTGCCGAAGCATTTTGCAGGCACTTCGGAAGCGATGCCCTTTCAGTTCAATGTACAGGGCATTTTGGGAGTGCTGTGTACACCGCTCCTGCACTACCCCAAAGATGCTGCTTGCAGGAATTGTTTTCCAATCCTGCAAGTGCACCGCTCCAGTGGGAAATCACTCGGCCTTTCACACTGGGGTGGCTTGAGAGGCACTTTAAAGGGGCTATTTTTAGCGATAAAAGGCCTGAAAAGCATCTCAGTGTGAAAGGGGTCTAAGGGTTTAAAAGTGATGAACATAGATAAACACGTGATAATAGCAGTTTCATAGTGACAAGCTGATGATGCATTCACAACAAATGGGCAATTAGTAAATGAATGGAGAACTTGGTTTGTGCTTGGATTGTGGACTTGTTGAGGGTAGGGACCGATGTGAGTGTGCAATGTACAGGGATAGGGACAATTGTAGACACTCAGGTTGAACTAGATGGACTGGTGTCTTTATTCAACCTTAGCAACTATGTTACAATATATGGACAACACAGGCAATCATGACAACATGTGGGCAAGAAACTAGTGGGTTTGACAATGTGTGAGTGGCAAAGAATCAATTGATGTAATACATGGAGAACAAAAGGCAATCATGACAAAACATTGAAAAGAAATAGGCAGTTTGCAATGACATACAGGCAGTCATCATAATATGCAGGCATAATTTAATGTCACGGCATCATATCACAGAAATGTTCAGAGCCCTCTATTCCTAGTGTATTGTATTTGTACTGTCTATCCTGAAGTTGTAAAGCGATGTGTAAACTGTCGGTGCTATATAAACCCTGTATAATAATAATGTTCCTATTTCTCAACTCTTTTCTACTCTCAGTCTTGCTCATTACTTAGAGAGATCCAAGTCTTATTTGTCAGCTCAGTTTCCACAGTTTAGTTCCACAATTAAAAAAATCTATTGATTAAAAAAATATATGTTCTTGTAAGTGTGTGTGATTTTTCTCTCTGTGCTTTAGTGAATGTTTTTTTAGCAACCAATTGTAGATTGCTGAAAAAAAATCGGATGCTTAGTAGATTATGTGTGAAATGATGATTGTATAATAAATACTAATTTGTCATAATAATGTGGGGGACATTTAAAGGTCAGTGTTTAAGAGCAACTCACTCCAGCGTGAAATAACATAAAGTACAAAAACACCTCTAATGATTGTAGTAGATGGAGAGACCCCCATTCTAACTGCTGTATCTGCATACAGATTGGCTCCATCTAGTGGTTACTCTAGTGTAGTTTATGTAAATGAATTGATATGTGACAGGCTCCTTAACACACCAGATCAGTAAATATTTCAAATAAAGTAAAACAAAAAACTGTCAGGCATATACATCACTTTCTTTCCTGTAACCCCATGGCAGAATACTATCAGGTGTCATCTTGGTGCCTTGTTTTTCTCAGCTTGGCAGTTAGCAAGTTACAAAAATGCCAAACATCTTACTTTCCCTACAGGTAAAGAACCTTTAAAAATATTTAATTATAAATAGTTGTGAATGTTTTTTGCAAGTCTTTCAAATGTTCTATTATTTCTTACAATATATATATATATATATATATATATATATATATATATATATATATATATATATATATATATATATATATATTTATTTATTTATTTTTGGGGGGGGGGGGGGGGACAGTCAGTGTCAGTGTTTATTTTATTATATTTTTTATTATTTTTACAATTTTTACTATGACAATGTTTCCTTTCTTAATTTTATTTTTTAATTCAACCCTGTTTGGGGGTAGGAGGGCTTTGGTGAGATGTCAGGGGTCTAAACAGACGGCAGGGGAAGTTACAATCACAGATCTCCCTGTGTGCTTCTCCTCCTCTCCCCTCCGCAGCTTTCAGCTGCTTTATTAAAAGCCACACAGGGAGATCGGTGACTATAACTTCCCCGCCACCTCACCGATTGTTCCTGAATATCCAGGTATCGGACTAGGCATTGGGAGCATTTGCAGGAGTACAAGTACTCCTGCAAATACTCTGTATCAGAACCGATACTGATACTAGTATCAGTATCGGGACAACCCTAATGACAATACCTACTTTTATTGTGTTCATATTGAAAGTAGTTAACAAATTCATAAGTGCATGAGACGATGACGTCACCCAAAATACAGACTTTACTACCACTTTAACCATGTGTCGTCCACCATATAACAAAATAACCTCGGCAAAGTGGTTGCGATATCCTGACCGGACGTCATATGACATCGCCAGGATATCAAGCCGCTGTGCACCCCGGGGGGCGCACATTACGGCAATCGTTGTTGCATCGTGTCAGTCTGACACACCACAACTCTGATCTAGGTAAAGAGTCTCTGACAGAGACTCTTTACTACGTGATCAGCCTTGTCCAATACAGCTGATCACGATGTAAACAGGAAGAGCTGTTGGTCGGCCTTTCCGCACTCACGACGGGGGGGGGGGGGGGGGGTCTGTGTTGTGATTGTTTATCAGCGCAGCCCCCCCTTCGATGCCTGCCCAGGACCACCAGGGATGGCCACCACACTGGACCACCAGGTATGCCACCCTAGACCACCAGGGAAATGCCAATCAGTGCCCAGGCAGCTGCCAATCAGTGCCAAAGAAAAATGCCTGCCAGTGCCAGTGCCACCAGTGATGCCTATCAGTTAAGTCTAGCAGTGCCAGCTATCAGTGCCCATCAATGCCCATCAGTATCGCCTTTCAATGCCCATCAGTGCCGCCTCTCAGTGCCCATCAGTGTCCAGCAGTGCCGTCTATCAGTGCCACCCATAAGTACCCATCAGTGCAGCTTTTCAGTGCTGATCAGTGCCCACCAGTGCCACCTATGAGTGCCCATCAGTGCCGCCTATAAATGCCCATCAGTGCCGCATATCAGTGCTGCCTATCAGTGCCTATCAGCGCTGCCTATCAGGGCCCGTTGCCAGTGCCCATCAGTGCCACCTCATCAGTGCCACCTCAGTGCCATCGTGCTGCCTCATCACTGATGCCTTATCAGTGCCCATCAGTGCAGCTTATCATTGCCAATCAGTGAAGGAGAAAACTTACTTATTTACAAAATGTTATAACAAAAACAAAGAAAACCTTTATTTTTTTTCAAAATTCTTTTTTTATTCATTTAGCCAAAAATAAAAAAACACAGAGGTGATCAAATACCACCAAAAGAAAGCTCTATTTGTGGGAATAAAATGATAAAAATTGCAATTAAAAAGTGACAACACTGAAAGCTTAAAATTGGCCTGGGCTGGAAGGTGCGAAAGTGCCCTGTATTGAAGTGGTTAAAGCATAGCTCTGATTAGAATGTAGAATATGTATTAATTTCCACATTGCATTTTGGTCTATTTCTTTTTTTTTTTTAATTTCATAATCTTTATTCATTTTCAACATTTTTTTTTTACATAATAAAAGCAGGAAAAACATTCTCTATAACACGTATAACACTTGTTTCACCGTTACAGATACAGTAATACTATAGAACGGAATAAAACCTTTAGAAAACATTCCTATCCATAATGTGTCAATAATTCTTCTATCTAACCTCACTTTTCACTCATAGCTCAAATATTCCTCCCTCCCCTCCTACTTCCTCTCTCTCTACCCGTCCTCCTCCTCTCCCTTGCCTCATTCTGGATATCTCATTCTATCCAGCCAGGGTTTCCACATCTTTTTAAATTCTTTAAAATTTCCTCTCCTTAAATATATCACCCTCTCTTTCCATATTGTTTCCATGATCACTAACTGCCAGTCCGCTACTGAAGGGGCATTTTTTGCTTGCCACCTTTGAGCTAACAATTTTCTTGCCTGAAACAGACATCTCAGTATTGCTTTGTTTATGTGTCGCGATCTTCCTATTGCTTCTCCCAGGCCCAGCACACATATCCTGGGATCCCCCTTGATCGCCACACCAAATGTTTCATTCAGGATGATAACAATCTCTGACCAGTAGCGAAACAATTTTGGGCATCGCCAGAACATGTGTGCCAGGTCTCCAGACTCTTGGCATCTAGGGCATTTGTCATCTGCTCTACGTCCAAACCTAAACAGTCTTTTTGGTGTATAATAGGCTCTATGTAGCAGCATTAAGTGAGACATCTTCTGGGCAGGCGAGACTGAGATTGAATAACCATCCTCCAGTATTTTCATCCACTGTTCGTCCGTAAATATTCCCAATTCCTCCTCCCATTTCCTTCTGCATTTAAACCTTTCTGGGCTTCCTATACTACCTTCACATATGACTGGATATACATCCGCTATAAATCCTTTTGAACTTACTGGGGCATTTAATCTACTAAAAATAGGGGAGTTATTACACACAGGACCTTGCCTATTAAATTGTTTCCCTAGAGCGTGTCTAATTTGGAGGTATTTATAAAAAGATTGTTTTGATATATCAAACTCTGATCTTAAAGCGCTAAATGTTTTTAATATTTTCCCTGTGTATAACTGGGCCAGCTTATCTATCCCTTTAACTTCCCATTCTTTATATACCCCTATTTCTTCCTGTAGGTTCCGATTATCCCACAGTGGGGTATACTGAGTTAAGCCTCCCAGGCCTTTAATCGCCTTAACTGCCTTCCACACTTTTACTACTAATTTTATTGTAGGTATTTTTTTTTTGGGAAATGAATTTGCCTCCAGGGCTTCTACCATGTTCTTATGGGGTGTCTCCATTAGTATTAGGGCCCTGTTAGTTCCCCCACCCATCTCCTCACTCATTCCCAAGTGTTGTAAATTGAGCAGCCAAAAAGTAGCTCCTTGGGTGTGGAACTGCCATTCCTCCTTTTCTTGTGGGTGATTGCAAAGTTTGTAAAGCAATCCTGGATACTCCCCCTTTCCATATAAGCTCTCGAAATAATACCTCCATTTTCCTAAACCACATTATATCTACCCAAATCGGGGAATTGTGTAACACATACAATAACTGAGGCATCCATACCATTTTAATCAAATTACACCTCCCTGCATTCGATAATGGTAGTCTTTTCCAGATTTCGATTTTATTTTTAAATTTAGCTATTAACGGGACCACGTTATCACTTATATATTTATTAGGATCTCTTTGTATGTGTATCCCCAGGTATTTCATACGCTCCACTACTTCCAGCTGCGCATCTATCCCTGGGCTTTGGTCCCTACTTTTATCCAATGGCATAAGAGCTGATTTTTCCCAGTTTATCTCCAGGCCTGAGAACCTCCCAAAATCTGTAATAAGTTTCATCCCTTGTCTGAGGGACTGCTCTGTGTCCCCCAGGAAGAGAAGAATATCGTCCGCATATAGCGCTATCCTCTCTTCCCTCGTCCTCCTTTGAAAACCGACCATATCCCTATTAGATCTAATTGCAATAGCTAATGGTTCTATTGCCAGGGCAAAGACCAGGGGTGACAGGGGGCACCCCTGTCTTGTCCCCCTCTCTAAGAAAATCCTATTTGAGTATTCATTATTCACCCTAATTCTAGCACTAGGGCCGTTATACAGGGTTTTTACCCAAGCAATAAAATTAGGGCCAAACCCAAATTCCCCCAGTACCCGCCAGATATAGGGCCATTCTAAACTATCGAAGGCTTTGATTACATCCAAAGCCATTATTGCCTTATTACCTTCGTTCTCTATAGGTACCTGCATATTAAGGTATAATCTTCTTATGTTCGTGCTTGTAGATCTGCCCGGGATAAAACCTGTTTGATCGGGATGTATCAGCCTGGAAATAATTTTATTCAATCTGATAGCCAATACTTTGGCTAATATTTTAGCGTCCGCACAGAGAAGGGAAATGGGTCGGTAGGACTGTGTTTCCAATGGATCTTTCCCCTCCTTGTGCAAGACTATTATTGTTGCCTCAGTCATTGAGGTCGGCAATCTCCCCTCCTTTTTTGCCCAGTGAAATACTTTAAGGAGCTCTGGAAGCAATATTTTACCATAATATTTATAAATTTCCACAGGAAGACCATCTGGTCCTGGGGATTTCTTATTGGCCATTTCTGCTACTGCGCACTGGATTTCCTCAATTGTTAATGGGGCTTCCATTATCTCACTCTCCTCCTTTGTTAGGGACGGCATTTTGATATTCGCAAAGAACCTATCCATATCCTCGCCAACCTCTGTCCCCCGAGAAGAATACAGTTTGGCATAAAATACCCTGAAAGTATCAGTAATCACTGAGCTCTGTGCTGAGATTTCTCCTTTCTCAGTCCTTATCACTGGGACAGTGGATGGCGAGGAGTTACTTCTTACAATCTGTGCCAGCATCTTTCCTACTTTTTCCCCTTCCCCATATTCCACTTGTTTCTGGAACAATCTTTTATTCTCTATTTTCCTGGTGACCACTACCTTGTGTTCCTGTTGTTTCTCTAACCATATTTTTTTTTTCTCTGGGGTGGGGTTTTCTATATATGCTCTCTCTGCTATTACTAGGTCCCTTTTAACCCTGTTCTCCAATTCATTAGATGTTTTCTTAACATTCGCTACCTGTTGAATAAGAATACCCCTAAGATAGGCCTTCAATGCGTCCCATATTACTCCTACTTCTGCAGACCCACTGTTAAACTCCATAAACTCTGCCACTTTAAATAACACCGTATCGGGGTCTCCGATTAACTCAAACCATACTGGATTCATATTCCATACTCTTGGGGGTTTTATCCCCCCTAAGTTTACCGATACTGTCACTAATGAGTGATCCGACACCCCTCTAGGTTGATAAACTATTTCCCTTACTACACGGCTTGCCTCCTCATTCCCAAGGACTAAATCTATCCTTGAGAGTGAGGAGTATGAGCTTGAGAAGCATGAGTATTGCAACTGGTCCGGGTTACGCATTCTCCATATGTCAAACAGGCCCCCCTCCAGCAAAAATCGAGACAGCCGAGTCTCAGCCTCCGTTTGCATATATATTCCTGGCGGAAACCTATCCTGGTTTTTATTTATAACCTCATTAAAATCTCCCATTACTATAACAGGGATCCCCGATTTATCCACTATAAATTCCATCAAACAGTATAGAACTTCCATTTTAAATGGGGGAGGAATATAAACATTTGCAAAAACATACTCCTGATTTTCAATTACACAGTGTAAAAAGATAAACCGCCCTTCCTTATCTATATTGATCTGCCGACAGGAGAACGCCACCTCTCTCCTAACCAGCACGGCCACTCCCCTCGAATAGGAGGTGTGGACTGAATGGTACTGGGCTTGAAATTTCCTACTCTGACTTTTTAATTTGGTTTCTTCAGTTAGGTGTGTCTCCTGTAGGCAGATCAATCCTACCTTACATCTTTCCAGGGTGTCAAACACTACTGCTCTTTTTACAGAGGCTCCCAGCCCTCGGACATTCCAAGAGCCGATATTCAAAACTCTAGACTGCATAACTCTAGGAAGTGCGGAAAAAGATAGATGAAGAGCGTAAAAAGAATAAAACCTGGAGGTTCAAACTTAACATTTAAATTCCCTGAATTCCCTGACGTTGAGCAGAAATAGTCCCTGCATCTCCCCCTATAGTTCATAACGAGGAAGAGAGTGCAAGAGGGGGATGTAAAAAAAAAAAAAAAAAAAAAGTGCAATCCCACTCAGTGAATACTTTAATAGAGTTATACAATCGTTTATACTTCATAGTGTCATCCCTTCTCAGTCTCCCCTTGTGAGGGTGAGATCTAAACTTTCTATCTATACAAACTATTCCCCCGTGTTTACTCATTTCTTTTAATTTATCATCTATAACTGTGCAAGTATTACGCTTTACCTTGTCCTGAAGTTTATGTGCTTCCATTTTCCCTATTCCCTCCCCCCTACCCTCTCCAAAAAGGCAGCAAAAACAGAGAGAGGAAGATGTCTCAATATTATAGTTAATCTCATGGGTACATTCTCTGCGCCCCATCTAAAAGAAAATGAGAGATATGAGGGAACAGAAGGAGAGAGAAAAACTTACTCAAAATAAAAATTATAACGTCTTTATGTGTCCTCTCAAATATTGTGATAACATTCCAACCTAAACTTCCCATCTGTGAGAAAAATATAAACTTTTTGTATATTCCAAATTTTAATTTATCCTCTATATCTATGAAAACTTCTTCCTTTTCCTGTACATTATTTCCCCATTTATTCCTTATTCCTCCCCCCCTCCCCCCCCTGTACCCTTCTAGGTTACCCCTAGGGGCTTTTCCTGTGACCGAAACATCCCCACCCATACCTTCATACTCCCCCCTCCCTCCCTTCCACTCCCATACTTTCTCCCCTACCCCCCTCCCCTCCTCCCTACTTTTAAACTCAACCTGTATCTCATTTTTTCCCCTTCTTAATCTCATTCATATATTCCCTTATCCTGTATGTGTCCCACCGCCCACTAATACGTAAACATATACATTGTGCCCAAAATACGAGTGCACTGTACCCACTATATCCCCCTGTCCCTCCTCCCCCTCCCCCCAACAGGGGAGGTCAGGGGAGAAGAGAGAGAGAAAGGGAAGGGGCAAAGAAAAAGAAGCAAAAAAAAAAAAAAAAAAAAGAAGAAAACACACAAAGACAAAAAATAAGAACAAAGAAGAGGAGGGGAAGGGGGGCTGAAGTTATCCCCCTTCCCCTCTAACCCATCATCTCCTTGTCAACCGGTCCCCTTTCTCCTCCACCCAGGCTAATACGCCAGCTGGAGAGTCAAAAAATAAGGTCTCTCCCAATGCTACAACACGTAACCGAGCTGGGTACAGCAGAGCATATGTAACGTCCAGTTTCTGAAGTTTATGCTTAGATTCAATAAACTCTGCTCTGCGCCTCTGCAGATCTGGAGAAAAATCAGAATAAAATGAAACTTTAGTCCCTTTATAAGTGATACTTCCCGTTTCTCTGGCCTTTCGGAGCACAGCCGCTTTGTCTTTGTAATTCAAGAATTTCAGTAGAATAGATCTAGGCTTGCCCCCTCGGTTCGGGATTCTAATCGGAACTCTATGCGCCCTTTCTATTGCGAACTGTTGGGAAAAAGTTTCTCTTCCAAAAATTTCAACAAACCATCTTTCCAGAAATATAATTAGGTCAGGGCCTTCACATTTTTCAGGGAGACCTACCAGCCTCACATTGTCCCTCCGGAGTCGATTCTCCATTTCATCCAATTTCCCTACGAACTTCCCCATCTGTGTTTTTAGGTCTTTGACCTCTTGATTCAATGGGTATACCTCATCTTCGATCTGAGATATCCTCCCTTCTGCTGCTGATATTCTATCAATTGTGTTTTGTAGTTCTTGCCGCATCAAGGCTATCTCCTCCTTAATGCCTCTTGTTTGGTCACACAGCTCTACCAGAGATTGTTTACATATATTAACTGCTCCCAACACCTCCTTTAATGTTGTCTCTTCTTCTCCATCAGTCAGGGGGATCTGTATAAGCACTGTTTCAGATCTTCCTACTGCACCTGCCATTTGTTTGGCTACATTCTTTCCTCCCGCCAGTGCTAATTGCCCTTGGCTCTTTCTATCCATTGATGTTTTTGCCTGTGCTCCCTTAATTGGCGTGTGATCTGGGGTATGAGCATACTTTTCTAATTTTGCTGCTGCTGATGTCCCTGTTGCTGTGGCCTGGGAGCCCTTCTCCTTATCTTTATCCTTAGCTGACCTTAAGGATTGTATCCCGACATTCTCCTGTCCTGCAGTCTCCTCTCCTCTCCTTCTTGCTGCCATAATTTAATTCAATATATAGTCCAAAAAAAAAAAAAAAGGGGGGGGAGGGAAAGATGGTTCCCAGACGCAGTTACCACAGTTACCACAGTACCACAATGAGGGTTTACTATAAGTATATAACCTCCGATAACTACAGCAATTCCGCTGTCCAGCCAAAGTCCCTCCCTCTCATCAACAGGAGCCGCTGTGGCAAATGCAGCAGATTTTCAAAACATTATCCATAGGTTAGCACTGGTTAGCAGGTTGATACAAAAAAAAAAAAAAAATATATATAAAAGAATTAACAGTGCAATGCGGGTTTCACTCCTCAGTGCGTTCTTTCCTCCCCTTAAAGCACAGTAAGCAACTCACAGTCATATGAAACTAAGATAGGGAGAAACGACTCTCAGGGACTTTCCACATTATTAATGTATTACTGTAGAAAAAAACGATACATACACTGAATGCCGGGCTGTAATGCAAGTATCCTCCAGAGGTCTCCCTTCTTTGTTTAATCTGCTGATGGCCAAGATATTTAATGCATGAGCCGGCGTTCTAAGCCTGGACTGCTTTGTTCATCGATCTCTCACCTCCTGGTCTCCCTCTCACCAAGACCAAGGTCTCGCGAGATCTCGGCGTTCCGGGCTCTCAGCTCTGCACAGACCCTCAGGCGATCCTCCTAGCAGCGCCGCTACGGTCTCCGAGCCAGACCGGCATCCCCCGCACCACGACAACCGAGGGGTCTCCACACACCAAGTACGGCCAGCGCTTCAAGGACTTCAGGGGGTATGAAATAAAGTTCTGGAAGCAATTTGGCTAGAACAGCATGAGCCTCTCTCTTTCCCTTCCCGAGGACAGTACACCACAGGCTGCTATACAGTCAGCCACGCACAGGCTTCAGCCATCGGCATAGCGGTGAGAGCACACACCTCTCTCACTCCTCACACTCCTCACACGCTGCCGCCGCCATCACCATCCGGTCACGCCCCTCTCCCCTCATTTTGGTCTATTTCTAGTCTACTCCTAATAAATTGCTGAACAATCTTGAGGTTTGTAAACTTACTTTGTGAAGATCCCACACATTTACTTTCTTTAACTGTGTGATGTATTCACTATGTCCTGTGAGTAGACATTGCTGTGTTACACATTTCACAGAGCCTGCCTTCTGAACTGCAGAGATGCTAAGAGGAAGAGTCGCAGGAGTTGGAATCAGCACAGGAATTACAGCTTGCATACAACAAGGTACCATGGGATATATAGTCCTTATAAATTGAAAGTAAACTGCAGAGAAGAAGCCGCAAAGCATGCAGAGAATCCAGGAAGTTGTGGAAAGAGACAGCCAGCAGACAAAGAGCAATCACATCATGGATTTTTAAGTAAGCTTATGTTTTATTGTCAAAAATAGCTATTGTTTGTATTGGTGTTACAATTCTGATGTTATAAAATGAAAGTGAATGCTGTGGCTATAGATATACAAAATGTCTTTTATTATTAACCATAAAACAATGGGACATCACCATGCAAACATTGCAAATATACACTCATTTTTTAGTGCAATGTCACACTGGTGAGAAAGAGTCCCTTCGTGGCTCTGAAACGTTGGCTTTTTTTTTTTTTGACTAATGCAACATTGTAGGGTTGATTTACTAAAGACAAATAGACTGTGCACTTTGCAAAGTGCAGTTGCACCCTGCAAGAGCAGTTGCTCCAAAGCTTAGTAATTGAGCAGAACCTCTGCTGACTTCTATCATCCAATCATGTGCAAGCAAAAATGCTGTTTTTATTTTTTTTATTTTTCCTGAACTTGATTGGGTATTCCTTGTAAAGTGAAGCTTTACCTAATTTGCTAAACTCTGGAGCAACTGCACTTTGTAAAGTGCACAGCCTATGTGCCTTTAGTAAATTAACCCTTCAGTGTCTACTTTTATTGTGCACCATCCACTACAGTCACTACGAGCCCCCATCTATTACCAAGTTAACACTGAAAGGAGTGTGGTCCCCATCCTTTTATTCATTTTACTATTAATCACTTAAAGTGTAAGTAAACCTCCTATCATGTTCAGCCAAGGAAGCTGCCATTTTTGCCTCTGTTTAATCGACAACTGCCATGATGCTGCACATGTGATCAGTTATGACCAGTGTTGCCAACCGTCAGTATTTTTACTGGCAGCCAGTAAAAAATAGGCAATTTTCTCCTGCCAGTAAATGCCAGTAAAAATAAAAGGTTGCCAGTAAAAAATATGGCTGTAAAGCTCGGCTTGGTCCAGAGCCAGCTGAGACCATTCAAGTGCCTGCTACAGTGTGATCGGGCGGTTCTTGCAGAGGCAGTGTCTGAGCATGTTGTGTGGTGTCAAGGTGCAATGGAGCCAAGCAGAGCAGCCAGAGCCTCATGTGCGGGTCAGTGGGATGAGAGCAGGTCAGGCTGGGATCGGGACCGTCAGTGCAGTTTAGACTGGAGTGGACTGGAGGGACCACTAGGCTTGGAGAGAGACTGTCACTGTGACTCAGGAGGGGGCAATGAGATGTCATCATCATCTGTGCTGCTGCACACTTCTGTCTGTGTCACCGTGAGAGTCAATTTTATGTGTGTGTGCCGCTCATTCTAATTTCTTGCCCTCCTGTCCCTGAGCTACTTACTATATCGAAAAAAAAAATAAGAAATATATTTTTTGCCTTATCGACCTTAAATCATATTGCTAATTGCATATTGTATTTGTTTGTAGCCTAAATACTCAAATTTGCACTTAAAACTGTAATTATGTAACTTTTGGAAATGCCAGTAAAAACTTTGCTGTGCCAGTAAATTTTGGGTGTTGTGTCGGTAAATTTCAATCTGGTAGGTTGGCAACACTGGTTATGACACCAGCCACTGGCTGGTTTGACAGTTTGGTTGAGAGCACAACCAGTGGCAGTGTTACGTGCCGGAAATGTTTTATGGTTGGGTTTACTTCCGCTTTAATAAGCCATATAAAGTACCAAACTCCATTCTCTGAGAGCTCACTCAGTTGTTCATATGTTGCACATATATGGTCCAATTGTCTTCATCTTTTTTTTAAAGCTTGGTTTAAACCCCAGCGCACATGTCAGTGATTGTTTAATGTGGATTTTAGCATGTATTCTTTTTTAATTATAGCTTTGGTGCATGACCCTTTGTGACTATTTACCTAGACTTTCTGAATTTATTGCTCAGTCCATTAAACAAGAATATTAAATACCGCTCGACTGTACTGTTTACTCGCCATTATGTCTGTTTAGAAACAGCTTTGTAGCAAAGCAAATTGTTCTTTATCCACCTTATTGTTGTTTGTCTCCTGGTGAATGAAAGGAATCAACCATGCAGCCAGAACAGGTTGATCAACTAAGCAGTAGACACGGATTAACTGTCTGCGCACTAGTGTCTACTTGAAGCTCAGGAATTAATGGAGATGGGAGGGGGTTTACATCTTTTGTAACATAAGTAAACCCACAAAAGTATATTTTTTGTCTTTATTTATTGTGCTTTCATTAAAATGCTAGTCCAGTATACTTTATAAAAATCAATACCTATGGTCCTATAGAAAAACACTGAACGTTTTGTCATGCTATATTTTGTAGGACCATTGGTGCCATGACAAGAGATGTGCGGGGTACATTCACAACAACTTTATTCATACCATCCCCACCATAAGCAGCCCACCAGTCCAAGAGTATATTTATGGTTTATGCTTCAGTGGGTCAACTAAGCTCAGAATTTAAAAGAACTTAAGAAATGTTTCTCTATAGATTTCAGCAATCAGATCCTCGCTTTTCATTTCAAACCTGCTTAGAAACAAGTAGACATTTCTCATCAGAATTTTTTTTGTCAATCTTTCAGGGTCTATATTGGGTCCACTCTTAGCCCTTGTACACACGGTCGGAGAATCTGTCGGAATGAGTCTTATCGGACCGTGTCGTCAGATAATCCGACTGTGTGTGGTATGCATCGGACTGATTCTGTCCGAATCTCCGTCCGACCCAATTTTCCAACATGTTGGAAATATTTCCTGACCAACTGGGCCGGACGGACCTAATCCGATCATGTGTAGAGCATTTTCATCGGGCCAAGTGCCACGCATGCTCAGATCAAATTCCTACATCAAAGCTATTGGCTACTAGCCTGAATGTAGTCCCATCGTAACGAAATTACGTCATCACGTTCTGAAAGATCGTTTTTTTTGCCAACTGGGCCCGACCTTGTGTATGCAACAGTTTCGGACACAATCCGTCGGACTAAATCCGACGGGCAAAATCCGACGGATTTGGTTGGCAAAATCTCCGACCGTGTGTACGTGGGCTTAGAGATTTTGGTAGGTTGCAAGGCACTAGATAGATCTGCAAATTTCTTGCTAAAGTAACCGTAAAATTGTATTACCTGGCTGTACTCCCTCCCCGTACTGCTCTGGATAGAGCTATGGTGGCAAAGGAGCTTGTGTCTGTTATGGTTACTGCTTTATGTTTGCAAGATGTAATACAAAAATCTGATAATATAGTGTGATCTGCCTCTTCTTATTTAAAACATTTGCGGAAATTGAAATGTTGAATGGAGAGTATGCTAAAGTAGAACTCCAGTATGTAGCAGTTTATATTTTTATACCCTCAACCCCCAAACACACACACATCCACACTTACACCTGCTGTGTAGCTTTCTGCCCTTTTTATTTACCCCCTGCCACTTTCTCCTGTTGGCCCTTTAAGATGCTTTAAAAAATGAGAGATGGAGGCATGCTATCAGCACAGTGATGGAGTGACACCACTCTCTCTTAGCATGGAACAGTGGAACAGGCTTACACATATTCACATACAGACCTACATGCCCCTTCTGAATGCCTATGTGCATTATATTGGTGAGTTGAGCTTGACATTTTTGTACGTTTTTTTTTATCCTGTTGAGAAAAAGAGGACACATGATTGCCCATGCTTCTTTCTCATCCTACTATGCATTGGCTAGTTTTAGGCATCAGGTAGAGCCAGTAAATCACAGAAGTGATGCCCAATGCAACAGTGAATAATATTTTATAGATGCTATGCTTGTCTAAGATAATATACACAGATAACTATAAACTCAAAGTCCATTACAGCTGCCAAAATGCCCTATTCTGTTTCCCCATCCACAGCTACTTCTGCTGTTGCCCCACCAACTGTCAAGTAACTGTCTGTTGAATTATTTGAGCACAGATGTGCAGCAATTTATGGGCTCTGCGGTTGAGGAGGGGAGTAATGGGAGGGAGGCACCAGACAGTGAGATCCAACTGGTAGCAATATCCCTGTAGCATCTCCTTTCTCCTGTAGCGAGGCTATCACCTAAATGATTTTCTGGACTTGTGGGAAAATTATTTAGGCTAAATGGGATGCAAACAAACTGAATATACAACCAGGTTATTAAAAAATCTGATATTTTTGAAAGTCTTAATGAATCAGAATATGGAAAATAGGCATCTATTGAAGAGTAACTCCACTTTTGTTGAGAAAAAAAGAAGAAGAAAAAACAGCCCCCCCCCCCCCCCCCCGGGTGATCTATGTACATTATAAAATAAGAGTAATATCCGCGCTTGGTAAAAACAGCAAAACAAGCAGCTAAGCTCTATAACCCAGATATCAGGCACAAAAAAGAATATGTAATAAAAAGTGCAGCGCTAGAAAATATCAAATGCAAATATATAGACTGTAAAAAGTGCAAATGTGCACATGTGAACCGTAGTTAATATACAATATTCATGTGAATATAATATAATGCAAAAAAACACCATATACACCATACACCATATACACCAAATACAAAAATGGCTAAATTGCAAGCAAAAATAAAGTGCAAACTAAAGGCGTATGCAGAAAGTTCATGAAGCATGGATCCAATGGGTGAAATTATGTGAAGTGTAAAATATTAAGTTGACCACGTGAAACCCGTCACCACAGAGAGATAGGAGGCTTACCAGAGAGCCAGCGACCACCCTTATTCAGAGGGGTCATAAGGCACTTTTTGGATCTGAGATCCTGTAAAATGATGACCTGATGTCCTGGTGTGTCCCTCTGCAATCTGGGACGTTATAGAGGAGCAACCTGATGTCCTGGTTCATCCCTCTTCAGAAATCCTCACAGGTACCTAGCATTTTTCAGATCCAATACAAATGAAACCAAGCCCCGATTACAAAAAATGCAAATATGCAAAACAAAAACAAAAACTCCAATAGTGCAATAATTCCTTGTGAGGTTACTTTAATAAAGAGAAATGCAATGCTGCATGTAAAACGAAGAGATCCACGTACGAATCAGGCAATAAAAATAGTCAAATGGAATTCCAAACAGAAATAAAATCATATCAACGCGTGAAAGCGATCACACATGCGCAAAGCATGTGTGAGAAAGGAGTGCACATCTTCCATTACTTGGATGATATTCTTCTTCTTTCTTAAGAACAAGAACTCTTGAACTCTTACTTTCCCATGTAGATCAAATCCTATACACCCTAGAGGAGTTCAGTTGACTTATAAATCGAAAGAAAGGTAATCGTTCATCTTCCTAAGACTTGGTTTATCAGAGAGTCAGAATAGATGTGTCTGCACTCAGTATCACTTCCTGTAAACCACAATCTTTTACTCTCTTGTCTTGCAACCATATTTGGAGTCTCAGAATTGGCTCTGAAATAGATTTAGGCCGCGTACACACGCGCGAACTGTTCGCCCAACTTTGTCCGTCCAACAGTTTCGGCAAACAGTCCGCTCAAAATTAGCATGGACGGACATGCCCACACACGACGAACGAACAGTTTGCTGAAACCGTGCGCGATGACGTGAACGGCACGTACGACGGGACGAAAAAGTCGACGTCCTATACACTGCATTATAACTTTCGGCGTGTAAATCCTTTCTGAGCATGCGCGGAACTTAGTTTGACGAACAAGCCTACACACGGGCGGACTGTTCGCTCAAACAAGGTTTCAGCGGACAGTTTTACGGAATTTCCGAAAAACCTTGTTCGTCAAACTGTCCGCTGAAACTGTCCGCTGAAAGCCCACACACGAGCGGACTGTCCGCCCAAACACTGTTCAGCGGACAAAGTTGGGGGAACAGTCCGCCCGTGTGTACGCGGCCTAAGTCATATCTTACTGATCGCTGTCAATTTGTTTCTCTTGGTGGATTTCAGTCTGAAGTTGGTCCAGTCAAGTTCGGTGTTCGTCAGGGCTCAGTCCTGGGTCCCTTACTTTTTAGCATTTACATGTTTCCACTTGGCCAACTGCTTAGATTACATGGGTTCAATTATTACTTCTATGCTGAGGACACTCAAATATACATCCACAGTAAACCAGATTCTACTTTGGCTGCTCTCTCCTATATAATTGTATTTGTGATATAAAAACTTGGATGGCCCACAATTTCCTTCAATTAAACTGTGGCATGACTGATGTCATGCTTATTGGTACCCCCAACAATTATGTAAGGCCAGTCCTGATAGCTTATCTATAGATGGCACTGTAATTGAGCTGCAGTATAAATTGAAAAATCTAGGGGTGATGTAAGATGCTAGTTTAACCTTTGATCCACATGTACAAAAGTGTCTTTTTACCACTTGAGAAACATTGCTCAGTTGTGTCCTATGCTATCATACACTGTAGCTGAAAAGCTGATCCATACATTTGTGTTCTCCTGACTTGACTACTGCAATGCTGAACTTAAATCCACTATTAATTGACTACAATATGTACACAAATCTGTGGCCAGAATCCCCACTATTTCTGGTAAATTGATCACATCACTCCTATCCTGAAACTGGCCCTAAAACTGGCCCTTTGCTTAGAAAGTCTGGAGACCCCTGCCGTAGGCTAAAGAAATGAAAATAAAAGGACAACAAAGCTGTTTGTGGTAAATGATTATAAAGTATTAGCTGGAATTCAGCTTCCATTTGTTACTGTATTTAAATCTGCTAGTACTTCTAGCACTCCCCTCTGCCCAGACTGACAGTGCTGCTGTTCAAATTTGCCCCCTGCGCTGATTCATCCAGAGTTGTGTCTGTATAATACAGGGGAAAACAGAAGGAAGAAATTATTAAGATGCAATGTATTACATTTTTGGTTTTGTGCGTATTTTTGGTTGTATGTTTTGTTGCAAAGTGACAGCTTCTATCGGTATGGTATATTTATTATATATTAATTTACAGCATGTGTAATCTGTGCATGGAATTGTGTGACCTCAGGGATAAGTAATGCCGTGTACACACGATCGCAATTTCGGCCAGCAAAAGACCGATGAGAGCTTTTCATTGGAAAATGTGACCGTGTGTAGGCTCCATCGGAATTTAGCTGGGCGAATTCCCGCCAGCAAAAATTTGAGAGCATGTTCTCAATTTTTCAGACGGAAAAAGTTTCTATTGGAAATTCCGATCGTCTGTAGCAATTCCGACGTACAAAATTCCTACGCATGCTCGGAAACAATTCGACGCATGCTCGGAAGCATTGAACTTGATTTTTTCTCGGCTCGTTGTAGTGTTGTACGTCACTGCGTTCTTGATGGTCGGAATTTGGTGTGACCGTGTGTAGGCAAGACAACTTGAGCGGAATTCCATCGAAATTCCGTCGGGAAAACCATCAGAGCTTTTTCCGACCATAATTCCAATCGTGTGTACGCGGCATAATATGTAAATATATACAGCAAGTATAATTAATATGCTGTGCATATAGGTAAATATACGCAGTGCCACAACAGCTGTGTTGGAGCTGTAATTAAGGGAGCTTGATACTGACATACTGTATATTAGCACTCACACCTAGGGTGCCCATTAATATACAGCCTTCTACATAAATACATCTACATAAAATAATAATAAATACAAGTGCTTCAGGTTAAATTTTCTTATACAATAACGCACATGAATATTGTACACATTCCCATGTGCAATCTTACATATTGTCATTGTTTTTATAGCACAGCTGCCAAATGTAGCTGGATGCACCTCAAAGAATTATTACAAAAGAAAACCACAGGAAAATACCATAAACTAAAATATTAACACTAACAGATTGGCTAATAGAATTGAATGCCTTTGTGGTTTATTGTTCTCATTTTAAGTTGGAATAAAGAGAACTGATGTGTGAATAAAAGTACAGTGTATGGGGCTTTGAGTTTTAAAAGATAGTTACTAGACAACAGAAAAAGAGGGCTTACTTACCAGAAATTCTGCTATGGTAGAGTGAGCTCTTTATCAGTACACCGGATGCTATCCATTAGCACCCCACAAGTGAACCCTCACAGGCCTCATCCACTGTCATGGAAAGCAGGTCAGTAGGCCTAGGCTTCTCCATTTGCTAACATCAAATAATCACTAAACTTCTTTGCGGTTCAAGAATCAATAGAGAAACATACAGAAGGGGTGCGCTGTACCCACGTACCAAACCCACTATGGCCTAAAACTTCACTTTTATTCATGACTGTCTAAAACTCATAATGTAGAAAATGAAAGGAAGTTATAAGGATTATAAATCAAGTCCCATAATATAGTAATGAATAGTCTTCATATAAATGTTCAGCTAATTAAAAGTGCAATAACTGGGTGCAATCCAGTTTTGCACTGTTTGACGTGGATTGCACCCAGTTATTGCACTTTTAATTGACTGAACTTTTATATGAAGACTATTCATTACTATATTATGGAACTTGATTTATAATTTGTTTGATGGTCACATTTTTGAAGTATCCAATTAGTGTGGAACACGGATTGCACTTTGGAAAGTTTTTGGCACTTCACTAGTATATTGCACTTTATTAAACAGTTTTGAGCATTATTTTGGTACATGTTTGCACATTTATCACTATTTGCATTTTATTTATATTATTAACGTTATATATTACATTTCATTTGTTTTATGTGATGATTAACGGTATCACTATTTTTCACTTATTGCCATTTTTTATACAAAATTCAAGGAGTATAGTAGGTGAGGTAACGCCAGATATCATTTATTAATATTACTGATACTGTGCAGAGATCACTTTTATATGTTGGCAGCTTCCCGGCATTTTTTAGGTATTGGGCTTTTTGTAGGTAGTAACTATTTGGTTGTGCGCATTAGTATTTCTTACATTTAAGTCATAAGGATGAGGTGTATGACCTTATAGGATAATGTGAAATTAGTGCAAAAATATGAAATGATGGAAAGATATACAACTGCCTTCATCACAAGGCGATAATAGCCAGACTGCAAATATGTCTTTAGCTGCCACTGGTCATTTTTGACGCATGTGTGACTAAACACGGGGATGTGGGATGATGTAGCCACACCCTTATTAAAAATAGATATGTACTGCACACAGGCACCATTTGCCTTGAACTTTCTTAAACATAATTTTTACACTGTACATCACTGATGAAGCATTTTTTTTAAGGCGAAACATGTTGGGTTAAGGGATTTTTGTGCTTTTTAATCTTTCTTTTTTATTTGCTGACAGTTGACAGCTTCAACTGTTTTACATCTGTCTGTAAACAAACAGCTAGGGGTTCCATTCATCAATATCACACTCTTATCCTCATTTAAATGTGCTGAAATCATTACAGACTGCACCAAAAGTAGTGCATGCACTACTTTATTAAATGCACAGCAACCAGATCATACGTTATTACTTTACCATGTGATCCACTGCATTGGTGACCTGCCGTTTTTTTTGCAGATATTGCAGAAGTTTAGAATGCTGGAAATGTTCACAGAATGCAGATTTCCTGAACCACATTTTGGACTGGGAACTGGTCCTCACTGTTACAAAAGACCCTATCCAGTGTGTTTAGCAAGGCAAGGCAAAGGGCTAGAATAATGTTCAAAGCACAAAGCCCAGGGAGGAAGATTTTACTGTACTTAAAGCAGCAATATCAAGCTATTTAAAAGACTGTTTTACCATTCATTAAGCTATGTAGAATTAATTACAGCAGTTTAGTAGCCCATCCTAACAATCTCTACAGCTCCCTGACATGTAACAACTCTTGACGTAGTTGGATTAGCAGACAGTTAGATGGCTGGAAAGTAAAAGTCTTTTTTTTTTTTATAGATTTCTTGACATTTCCAGCTAGTGTCCTCACAGGTATTCATTTGCCTGTAGGCCCATCTAATTTAAAACTTAATAAAAACATGCTGAAAACATAAGAGCACACGGTTGCAAAGTCAGAATACTTTCAGCTTTCTGTTTGTAAGGCTTGGCATTCTCTATTTCTCATAATGAGTCAGGCTGAACAGTGCGTAATCGCATAGTCTCACGCAGATGTAAAAATCGACACGCTGCTGACACTTGTATGTTGCAGGTTATTCTGAATAGGTCTGCAGATTTAAATAGCTTACTTTTTATTTTTTATTTTTTTTACATAGATCTGTAGAGACAGAACTATGATTAGATCATTTATTATTTCCCTAATACTTTTTTTTTCTCCAAAGGGTAAGAGCAGGATCTCGAATAGTAATTGTCTTTCGAAAGTAATATAATGTTCATGTGAAAAGTCAGCAGCTACAAATACTGCAGCTGCTGACTTTTAATATAAAGACACTTACCTGTCCAGGGAGCCCGCAATGTCGGCACAGCAGCCGATCTTCAGATCGACTCACGGGTGCTGCCGCCACCATTCCTGGTAAGGGAACCAGGCAGTGAAGACTTTTGGCTCCACTCCTGGTTCTCTGCTGCACATGCGCATTATGATTTATCTCTGCTGTCTTCTGGAACCTGTGTGTCTCCCAGAAGACAGCAGAGGGGAAGGAGGATTTTCCGGACATTGCTCCCCAGAAGTGGGAGCAAATTCTTGGATTTGACAGGTATCTGCTCCCCCCTTCCCCTGAAAGGTGCCAAATGAGACACGGGGGGGGGGGGGGAATACAAATAGCGGAAGTTCTATTTCTGGGTGGAACTCCACTTTAAATGTGGCTGTGCTATAAGGCTCCCTGTACACAGGACATTTTTACAACCTCTCCTGAACTATTTAATTGACATATAGTAACCGATGTTTAAAACGTCCATTTTGCCACATTTACATGTCGCGTTCAGCGGCGTTTAACCGCTTGCCGACCAGCCGCCATCATTATACTGTGGCAGGACGGCACGATCCCGCGAGCCGTCATAGCTATACTTAGGCTCCTTTAAGTGGGATAGCAGGAGCTGCACTGCAGGGGTGCCGATGCTCGTGGGCGGTGGTCATCGTGATCGTCATTGTGAGCGATCGTGGGCACGAGAGGCAGAACAGGGATGTATGTGCGTATAAAACACAAATCCCTGTTCTATGAGGAGAGACAGATCGTGAGTTCCTAATAGCTAGGAACCACGACCTGTCATTTCCTCTAGATTGGTCCCCTCCCCCTACAGTTAGAAACACACACAGGAAACACAGTTAACCCCTTGATCACCCCCTAGTGTTAACCCCTTCCCTGCCAGTGACATTTTTACAGTAATCAGTGCATTTTTATAGCACTGATCGCTGTATAAATGCCAATTGTCCCAAAAATTTGTCAAAAGTGTCCGATGTGTCCACCATAATGTCTCAGTCACAATAAAAATTGCAGATCACCGCCATTACTAGTAAAAAAAAAAAATAATAAAAAAAAATGCTATAAATCTATCCCCTATGTTGTAGACGCTATAACTTTTGTGCAAATCAATCAATATACGCTTATTGCGATTTTTTACCAAAAATAAGTAGAAGAATACATATCGGCCTAAACTGAGAAAAAAATTGTTTTTCAAAAAAAATAAAAATGGGGATATTTATAATAGCAAAAAATAGGATATATTGTGTTTTTTTCTAAATTGTCACTCTTTTTTTGTTTATAGCCCAAAAAAATAAAAAACACAGAGATGATCAAATACCACCAAAAGAAAGCTCTGTTTGTGGGAAAAAAAGGATGTAAATTTTGTTTGGGTACAGCGTCGTACGTGCGCAATTGTGAGTCAAAGTGATGCAAAAAATGGCCCGGTCATCTAGCAGCCAAATCTTCCGGGGCTGAAGTGGTTAAAAAAAAGAAAACTTTTTTTTTTTTAAATAGCAAAAAATTAAAAACGCCTGTAAGCTAAACATGGCTAAGCACGAGTTACCACGTTTACATGCATTTACAAGCTGTTACAGTTATTTGGTGTTTCAAATGCTTCTGAAAATCCGTCCTGAACTAATTTTATTGCGTTCCAAAAAGTGCTTCTAAATTCAACTGCCTAGAAATGTCTATAAAGGACCATGTGTACATGTACTGTTAAGATAACATAGAGGAGAGTTCAGAGGCAGCTGAATAAAGCGCCCAACTGCGCCTAAACATCCGTTTACCAACAGCAGTTGTAAACATCATGTACAGGTCCTTCTCAAAAAATTAGCATATTGTGATAAAGTTCATTATTTTCTGTAATGTACTGATAAACATTAGACTTTCATATATTTTAGATTCATTACACACAACTGAAGTAGTTCAAGCCTTTTTTTGTTTTAATATTGATGATTTTGGCATACAGCTCCTGAAAACCCAAAAATCCTATCTCAAAAAATTAGCATATTTCATCCGACCAATAAAAGAAAAGTGTTTTTAATACAAAAAAAGTCAACCTTCAAATAATTATGTTCAGTTATGCACTCAATACTTGGTCGGAAATCCTTTTGCAGAAATGACTGCTTCAATGCGACGTGGCATGGAGGCAACCAGCCTGTGGCACTGCTGAGGTGTTATGGAGGCCCAGGATGCTTCGATAGCGGCCTTAAGCTCATCCAGAGTGTTGGGTCTTGCGTCTCTCAACTTTCTCTTCCCAATATCTCACAGATTCTCTATGGGGTTCAGGTCAGGAGAGTTGGCAGGCCAATTGAGCACAGTAATACCATGGTCTGTAAACCATTTACCAGTGGTTTTGGCACTGTGAGCAGGTGCCAGGTCATGCTGAAAAATGAAATCTTCATCTCCATAAAGCTTTTCAGCAGATGGAAGCATGAAGTGCTCCAAAATCTCCTAATAGCTAGCTGCATTGACCCTGCCCTTGATAAAACACAGAGGACCAACACCAGCAGCTGACATGGCACCCCAGACCATCACTGACTGTGGGTACTTGACACTGGACCTCAGGCATTTTGGCATTTCCCTTTCCCCAGTCTTCCTCCAGACTCTGGCACCTTGATTTCCGAATGACATGCAAAATTTGCTTTCATCCGAAAAAAGTACTTTGGACCACTGAGCAACAGTCCAGTGCTGCTTCTCTGTAGCCCAGGTCAGGCGCTTCTGCCGGTGTTTCTGGTTCAAAAGTGGCTTGACCTGGGGAATGCGGCACCTATAGCCCATTTCCTGCACACGCCTGTTCACGGTGGCTCTGGATGTTTCTACTCCAGACTCAGTCCACTGCTTCCGCAGGTCCTCCAAGGTCTGGAATCGGTCCTTCTCCACAATCTTCTTCAGGGCCCGGTCACCTCTTCTCGTTGTGCAGCGTTTTCTGCCACACTTTTTCCTTCCCACAGACTTCCCACTGAGGTGCCTTGATACAGCACTCTGGGAACAGCCAATTCGTTCAGAAATTTCTTTCTGTGTCTTACCCTCTTGCTTGAGGGTGTCAATGATGGCCTTCTGGACAGCAGTCAGGTCGGCAGTCTTACCCATGATTGCGGTTTTGAGTAATGAACCAGGCTGGGAGTTTTTAAAAGCCTCAGGAATCTTTTGCAGGTGTTTAGAGTTAATTAGTTGATTCAGATGATTAGGTTAATAGCTTGTTTAGAGAACCTTTTCATGATATGCTAATTTTTTGAGATAGGAATTTTGGGTTTTCATCATCAATATTAAAACAAAAAAAGGCTTGAACTACTTCAGTTGTGTGTAATGAATCTAAAATATATGAAAGTCTAATGTTTATCAGTACATTACAGAAAATAATGAACTTTATCACAATATGCAAATTTTTTGAGAAGGACCTGTATATGATGAGGTTTTAATAGGTATGGGGTTTGGGTTTTCCGCTACCATTGGTTTGTAATGAATCCAAATTTAAGGTCCTGGCAATTTATTGTGGAACTTCACCAGAATAATAGTGTTTAACCACATCGCCCTGCCTGACCCATCAACCAAGTCCATGGTCCCCTAAGTAATTGCGCTTTTATTTATATATCCACATTATGCCAATTCCATGCAATGTGCTGCTTTTAGAATTGTGTACATATATATGGATTCATGGGAATTACTCATTCATTTTCTTTATTGTCATGTGCTTTTAAGTTGATATCATTTGTATCCTTGATGTACCATGTTAGATATATGTATTTGCCATATTGTCATGAGTTTCCAAGTTTATATGATTATATGCCTTTTACGTCCATGATATATATGCACTTTTATGCGCTACCCCATGATCCATGTATTTACACTTAAACATTCGCCATATTAATGAACAAGTGATTCTTTCAAACATACCCCCGTCCTTGTCTAGAACCTCATTTAAAGTCCCATATGCTCCTTTTCTTTTATTTTGTACTAGGGATGGAGGCACATAATTTAAAGTCCCACCTGTGTTGTTACACAGCCCCCCCTGTTTCTCTCCCCATTTTCTTTTGCTAGGGACTTTTTTCATTGGGGTCAGTAGTGTACCCTTGTTGTTGGGGAATTAGTAGTTTCTTGAATTTCTTGAAATAGGATACAGAAAACCCGTCTGGTCCTGGACTTTTACCAGATGCTGAATCCATCAGAGCCTTATTTAATTCCTCCTCTGAGATGGGTTTCTCTAAGATTTCCATTTCTATTTCTGAAATTTTTGTCAATCGGGCTCTCTCCAAATATTCCTCTATTTTTAGTTCCTTTTCTTCAACCTTGAGTCCTATAGGCGGGTCAACTGCATATAACTTTTCATAATATCCCCTAAATATTTCCGCGATCTCACTTGTTCCATAAACCATATCCCCTTTACTTGACTGAATTTTCCCTATGTAGTTCCTGGATTTAGCCCTCTGTAGTCTTCTTGCTAAATATTTAGTGGGTTTGTTATCCCCATAGTACCTATCCCTAGCTAATTGATTAAACGTTTTTTGAGTTTCCTGTTCCATCAAGGTTCTTAATTCCTCCCGTTTGATTACTAATTTTTGAAAAATTTCCTTATCCTGATTCGGGAGTTTTTTATGTTGCTGCTCTATTCTAAATATTTCTTCTATCAATGTTTTAATTTTTTCCGATCTCTCTTTTTTTCTTCTAGCCCCCATTGATATCAAGATCCCCCTAATGTAGGCTTTATGGGCTTCCCATAAATTCTGACTTGAAATATGTCCGGTATTATTGATCGAAAAATATTGTTCTAATTCTTTACTGATCTTCTCCTCTCCCTCTGCATCCTGAATCAAACCTTCATTTAGCTTCCAGGTGAAGGGCTTACGCTCTCCTCCCCTTAATTGCAGCTTCATCTTAACGGGAGCATGGTCGGAGAGTGAGGCCACCCCAATCGAGGTCTCTACCACCATTTCCAGAATTCTATGGTCTACAAGGATATAGTCAATCCGGGAATACGTCCTGTGCACAGGGGAGTAGAACGTGAAATCTTTCTCATTTGGATGCTGTACTCTCCAAACGTCTATTAATTGAGAATTATGAAATTTTTGTTTTATTCTTTTTAATTGTACCTTACTAGTCCCCTGTGCCCTGGACGTACTATCCAATCCCGGATCGACACAAAAATTCAGGTCCCCCATCAAGATTACTGGCCCTCTCCCAAAATCTCTTAGTTTCCCCAGGAGGCCCTCTAAATATTTTGTAGGGTCCCTATTAGGGGCATAGATATTAATCAGTGTACATTCCGTATCTCTTAATTTACCCTTCAAAATTAGGTACCTTCCCTCCGGGTCAACCATTCTATCTTCTAAATTAAACTGTATCTTCTTTGAGAAACCAATAGCTACTCCCCTTCCTCTACTTGTTATCGCATCACCGTAGTACCACACAGGAAACTCCCTTGAATATAGCTTAATATTAGCCCTATGAGAGAAATGGGTTTCCTGTAAAAAAATTACCTCTGCTTTATAAAACCTCAATTCCTTCAATATCTTATGCCTCTTACTAGGCGAGTTTAACCCTTTGACGTTATATGACATAAAGTTTATGGCTTGCATTATTAAGATTCTAGATTACCTAATGAAAGTATCTTTCTTGCCTCCTCTACCATAGGTTTTCCTTCCCTCCCCTCCCCCTGTCCCTCCCTTCCCCTGCCCCTCCCCCTCCCTCCCCCCCCATCCCTCCCCTCCACCCACCCCTCCCCCCGCCTCCTCCCACTCTGTCCCCCCACCCCCCGTCCCCCGGCCTAGATCTGGCCCTTGGCTCACCGAGTGATCCGGTAATCCCGACCCTCGATAAGTCCCATAGATTCTAGGGTACAGAACAGTTTTCGGCCTCCCCATCCCCTCCCCCCCCCAAGGTATTTCCAAGGGGGGGGGGGGAGGGGTGGCCAGACCAGCCCCCCCCCGCCACACAGATACTTAGACATACTTTCACGTACTTCTCTCCCCTCCTCCCAGCCACCCCCCTCCTCCCCCCAACACCCCCGGGTCTCCTTCTATCCAGCCTGGCAAAGCCGGTGCCTGAATACCCAAACTCTCACAGAAATCCAGCAACTCGTCTGGAAAGCGCAGCCTAGCTGTCTTGCCATCCTTAAATCCTATAAGACAGGCCGGGAACCCCCAACTATAACGAATGTTCTGCATTTTCATCTGCTCCAACAGCGGTTTCAAAAGCCGCTTTCTAGTCAAAGTCTCTGCGGCTAAGTCAGGGAAAATTTGTAGATCTGCCCCTGCATAATTTAAGATCTCTCTCCCCTTTAATTTTGACCATATCTCATCTTTGTCTTCAGAGAATCTGAATTTTACAATAATGTCCCGAGGCTTATTTGATCCTCCGTTCCTTAATCTACCTACACGATGGACCCTTTCAATTTTGGGGAATCCATCCTCTCCTCTGCCCAGGAGTGGATTAAATATATTTTTGACAGTCTCTCTCAGGTCTTCTTGCTTGCTTTCAGGAACTGCACGTATCCTTAGATTTTGTCTGCGATTTCTATTTTCTTGATCTTCTAATTGATACAAGATTTTCCTCTGATTCTGATTGATTAATTTAATATGGTCTTTTACTCTTTCTATTTCTAGGGCTTGCTTTTCCATATTAGACTCCACTTCTTCCACTCTGTTTAATAGGTGGCCCAGATCTCCTCGCAATAAAGCAATTTCTGATTTAATTGCGATTTCAAGATTAGATAGCATTTCTCTCAGGACTTGCTGAGTTAGAGGCAAGTCTACTCCCTGGTGCTCACCATCTCTACTCAATTCCATTTCGCTTTCGGTTGTTAGATCATCCCTTGAGTGTTCCCTACTTTTCTCCTGTTTTTTATCTTGACCCTTCTTTTTTCCTGTATTCGAGGGTATTTCTTCCGCCCCCTCTCCTTTTGGGCTTCCTCCTTGGGTCAAATATTGCTTAATTGTGCTGTCAGTTGTACTTTTTGGGGTTTTAAGGCCCCCTCTCCGCCCATTCTGTTTGGAGGATTTATTCATTTTATTGCACAAAGATTAAGGATTTTAAATTATCTCCCAATACGTGAGATGGGACCCCCACCATGTTGTGCCCTCCTTAGATAACACCTTCCACCCTCTCCTGTACTCCTAGGTTTTAAGGGGGGGTCTTTTAAGACTGCACAATTAGGGTATAGGACTCCACCGCACTTATTGAAGCGAACATACAGGATAATTTGCTTTTTAGCCGGGCCAATAAGACCAAAAGAGCACACAGAGAGAGACACACACCAGCGGAGCCCCCTAGCCCGTTTTTACCACCTCATGTCCACCTCATATCAGATCATCAGATATTGAAGATAAAGGGAAACAAGAAAAAAAAAAAAAAGAGAAACATTGAATTAGATATCCCCCTCAGCCGCCGTGTCTTATTCTTTTTAGGGTCTGAGAAGAGTTTGCACTCCATATATTTAGTATAGTCCCCCACAGTGTTGCCCAAACAGGCTGGGATTTCAATTAAAGCCTCAAGTGAGATGTCATTACCATTGCAACTTTCCACAGATCCGCACTTAGGTTTTGCATAATCACACAGCTATTTTTGGAATGCTCATTCACTCCCCTGACCCAGCACCTCAAGCAATGGCCACTCAAATACTTTTAAAACCTTCAGCACAACTGCATGATCAAAACTACAAAATCCCAAAATCATCATTGCTTATCTGCTCCACGCTGCCATTTGGTTTCGATCTTCTCCTTCGTTTAGGGTTACGATGGTTAGGAGCCCTTCTCACCGCTATATACTAGCGGTGTCCCGAACGGCGAGGGGGGGAGAGAGAAAAGACAGCAGGGACACGGGGAGCCTGGATTATATCTTCGTCCTGCTTGTTTCCCATGCGGCTTCCAGCGGGGGGGGAGGGGACCGGCCTCCGGAGCGGTGGCGTCTAAGATGAAGCCGGGATGGATGTTTCCTCCAGCTGGAGCCTCTCCCTACTCCAGCTGTCCCTCGCACAGCACGCCATCCTCTCGCTCCGACCGGCTTCTAACTGCTTCCTCCCCCAGAACCTGCGTCCTACGTCATGACGCTAGCTGTGTCCCGTGTACCCTTGTTGTTGACCCTTTGTTTGCAGCACATTATTCTATTCATGGTAAAGTAGTGCGCACAAAAGCACCACATACTTATATGTACCTATTGCCATAGATGCCCTTAAATTGAATCAATCCCCTTTGATAAAAATATTAGGCAAGCCTAAATAAGAGCCAGATGTTCTGCACGCAGAGGTAGTAGTGAGCAGGCAGTTTCTGCAGGATAAAATAGTGAGGAGTCTGCACCTTCTGGAGGCACTTCTGCCTTTTCTGTCACAGAGTGGCCATTCTATACAGCATATCACACACAGGAGGTAGGTGGGGGTGGCAAAAGAGCAGTACAATGATCTTCCCAGTGAATGGCTGTGCAGGCAGGCATGCCAGTATAAGTCTTACCATTGGAGGACAGACAGGCTATTCTCCCAGCACAGCCAGAAAACCGACCACATAAAATAGGAAAGCAGGGCACTGGCAGATCACCAACTATTTTACACAAATGAAAAATACATAGTTGTGTAGTGTGTAGCACTCTTGCCTAGCAGTAAAAAGTGGTTGCTGGTTCGAATCCCTACCATGACACCACCTGCCTGGAATTTGCATGTTCTCCCTGTGCCTGTGTGGGTTTCCTCCAGGTACTCTGGTTCCCTCCCACACTCCAAAGACATGCTGGTAGGTTAATTGGTATCTGTCTAAATTGGCCCTAGTATATGAATGTGAGTGGAGGACCTTAGATTGTAAGCTCCTTGAAGGTAGGGACTGATGTGAATGTACAATCTATATGTAAAGCACTGCATAAATTGATGGTGCTATATAAGTACCTTAAATAATAATAATAAAGAATATCAGGAATATGAAATGTTCTCACACTCTGTCACTGCTGCTCTCCCTCCTTGTGCAGGGTAATTGTTCTTATATCTGTATATAAGCAGATGCTCTACTCCCTGCACAGGCTATGTACAGCCGTGTGTCAACGCTACTTATACAATATAAAAACTCAATTTGCAAAGACATGGGGGGGTTATTTACTAAAGGCAAATCCACTTTGCACTGAAAGTTCACTTGGAAGTAAAGTCACTGTAGATCCGAGGGGGACATGCAAGCCAAGTAAAAAACAGCATTTTAGCTTGCACATGATTGGATGATAAAATCAGCAGAGCTTCCCCTAATGTCAGATCTACCCCATAGATTGAGAACGACTGCACTTCCAAGTGCACTTGCTTTGCCTTTCGTAAATAACCCCCATGGGGCGCAAAAATTGGATTTATTTTCTTTGTGGCCCTTGATAAATATACTTGGCTTTAAATAAACCAATTCCTCTGTTCATTTCAATGTATATGATTTATACAATAAGTAAAAAACAGTTACCATGAACATTATATACAGTATACAATACAGAACAAGGAAAACAGCAGTGAAAAACCTTTATATTTCTTGTGATAGTGGCAACAGTTCTGCTATTGAATGAAACACAGAAGGCTCCACGTGGGAGATCATTTTAATTCTACAGAGCACCATTGTGACAAAGACATTTCCAACATTACCGCTCATGTAAATATAAGAGAAGACAAGTTCACTTTACATAAATAATAATAACATGGGAAGTGTTTTTATTTTTATTGGTCGCTGCATTTTCCATGTCTTTTCAAACATTCTGCCACTGTACAATCTATTTCAGCATTTAATGTTTTTGGCTTGTTATTATGTTACTCCCTGTGGCTTTCAAAGGGTGTAACATGAAGAAGATGGAGGTGGCCAGCCAGTTAAAATATGGAATATTGAAGAGGTTAAGATTTTGTGATACAGAATGCAAATGTTAGGTCTCTAACCAAATTTTTGCAAGGGTTACTGACAAAAAGATGCAAAATATTGATATGATCTTGGCCTGGACTGTACAAGAATTGTGCTTTAGTGTGCTTCCAAGTGAATCTTTACTAATCGTACATTGTTTTCTAATATATGCTGTATGCCATAGTTGAAAACAAAATGAAAGTCCATCAAACATTTTTTTCAGCACATATTTAAATTTAATATTTTTGTAAACTAAGTTCTTGGCAAGGACTTTGAGAACTACAGCAAGCTTCACTTTGGGTGTGTTTTAGAGTCACTAACAAGGGCAGAGCCGCATAACACACAGACAATTGAATAGTAAAAACACACAATTTGAAATAGAATGTTATCCTATACTTATGACAATATAAGCTTTAAGAAATAATTATTTTAGCTCTATTTTTCTGCTTCTAGCATTGTTGTTCTTTGCCACAAGTGCAACTTATTCATATGAAAGAATACGACCATGATGCAATTGCCTAGATTTCTCCAGGAATTAAAACTAGCAGTATGCGCTCCCCATCAATACCCTATTTATTTATTACCCTTGCTGCAAACCTTTATGAGTTAGGTCATCTGCAGTGGAGCCCGATCCATAATGGGTGCAGGGGCATCACCCCCCCCCCCCCCCCCAATATTCATCCGGCCCATAATCTCCATGCAGGGGTGCCGGATGCATGGAATTCAATGTTTTTTTTTATTTTTTTCTGAAGCACATGATTAAATCCTGAGGCTTTAGTTGGCTTCAAAAAGAACAGTGCTCTGCGTCCCGAGCCAACACACTTCTGTGACAATAGAGAATTATTATTCGATAATGTCTTCCTTCTTCTCCTCCTGGCCAATCAGGTCTTAAGACCCAATTGGCCGGAAGGAGAAGCTCTTCCAGAACGTCCTCTGTTCCGGTGACTGGTGGGGCTCTGTGTGCCACCATCACCTGGCCAGAGCTGGCTTCTTCTATCTGGGCACCAGGTCCAGTGCTTCTCCTGTGGGGGGATCCTCCGGAACCGGGGGCCCGGGGACCAGCCTTATATGGGCACCGCAAATACTTTCCTACCCATCCCTTTCTCCAGGGAACCAAGCCCAGCAACGTCCCCACCCCCAGCAACCAGACCCACTGGGCGGACACTGAGCTGAGGCTTCACCGACTGCCTGAGGAGAAGGAGAAAAAGGACCCCATCTTCTACTTTGAGCTACTGGATATGACCAGCCGCATGGGTCCTTTCCACAACTGGCCGCACCACAGCAAGCTCTGCCCAGAACAGCTGACTGCTGACTTCTATACCGGTATGTACAGGGGGGGAATGGGATCATACATCACCATAGGCCCTATCGTGGGCAATCGACTGATAGATGGGGGGGAGGTTTGTTTGCCACCCCCCCCAAAAATGGAGCACCAGCTGCCACTGGTCATCTGGTTGGCAATCTTACCTTCTTAATTGACAAGAAAATAATCTAAATGACAGACATCTATGAAAATGGAAACATTGTAAACTGTATGTGAAAAATGTCCAACAATAACTTGTTTAAAGAGGGAGCTTACGCAAAAGTAAAATCTGTCTGGTAAAACCTAGAAGCAATGTTGCTTCACCAATAAAACGTAGTCATGGATTCATTTGATTATGGATGTGTTTGTCCTGAAGAATGAGTATCTTCTTATTCATAAGTTTATTACCGCATTGTACGGTAAACCTTCCATTGATATCAGTGAAATGAATTCTGAATTGAACATCCGATGTGATAAAGCGTAACAAATATGACATCAACAGGCAAAATGTTTGTGCTGTTTGCATCTTATAAATCTTGTGCAATAATTGTCAGTGTGTGTTTGTAATGTTACCATGGTAAAAAAAAAATGCTGAAGATATGAATAGGTATAGTACACATATGACACAATCTTTAGAGATCAACTTATTATGAAGTGGCAGTTTTAAAACATACTTGTCAGTTGTGAGGTCAAGACGAATAAGTCATGGTCTCCATTCTTCTTGGACATTAGTAACAATGTAAGCTTACTTGCTGTTAATTTAAGATTAATGCTATTTTATAGGTAGTTTGCACTTCATGAGTTTGGGGTACGCAGTCATTTTTCTTTTTGTTAAAAGTCTTTTGGTATTGCCAAACAAGTGTGTCAAATCTATGCCCCTATACTACCTATAAGACATCTTTTTCAACTATCCCCTAGTCTTTTGTTATCACAGCTGAGCGTTAAAAGGGATCATTCAATATTTACGCATAGGTTATATGTACTGTATACTCCAATAGAAACCTAAAACACTGATAAGAAATGTAAACTCAGGAAGTATTTAGGACATACAGATTAATAAGTATGGGTTTTTATCTAGGAAGCCCAGGACTAGTTTCTTTTACTTTTTTCTACTATTAAGCACACTAAAGCTGATGTATTAGGTTCGTAGTTGCAAACTTTATTTTAATTCCCAGCAGAGCTGGGAACAGGAGCTGTTTCAGTAATGTATGCCTGGCTCCAGTGTTTTCTGGTCATCCATGGCCTTGTCCAGTGGTGTCAAACTAAATTTCCATGTGAGCGGCATCAGCATTATGGTTTCCATCAAAGGGCTGGTTGTATCCGTAAGACTATATAGATGTATCTACTCTTTATCATATTAAATAATTGTAATACTACTGGTTTTAGTAATAATTTGCTCCAAAAATAGAGGTCTATGAAAAAATGTCAGGCAGATATTTAATTGTAGAACTATTGCACCCCCCCTCACCACTTACATCAGATGTCAAGAGCCATCTTACCATCAGAAGTCAAGAGTCCCCCACCCTCCCTTACATCACAGTGCACCCTCCTTACCTTGCGCTGCTTCTGGAAAGAAGCTGGGGACAGGGCTGAGAAGCAGAAAGTGCAAGGTCTGGAGGACCAGAGGAGGACTGGAGTCAGCTGCCGGAGTCTGACAAATAATGAGACCAGGGGAGGCAGAGATGAGGGGATGCTGCAGTTGCACAGAAATGCATAGGATCTGTAGGAGGAGTTCTGCTGTCCACTTCTTTGCTGCCAACTGCTAAGACGAAACGGGGGCAGAAATGAGGGGGTGCTGCAGCTGCACAGAGAGGCACCGGATCTGTAGGAGGAGTTCTGCTGTTCTCTTCTCTGCTGCCAACTGCTAAGACAAAGTGGGGGCAGAAATGGGGGGATGCTGCAGCTGCAGGAGATGTGTGAGGGTCACATGAAATGGCCTGGAGGGCCAGATTCAGTCCACGGGCCTTGTGTTTGACACATGTGGCCTAGTCTGTTTGAACTGGTGGGTTAATAGAAAAGATGTGCTTGCTAGGGATGTTCATAACAAAATGGATTAGTTCATGAAGAATTAGCTCTGTATCTGATAGCCAGCCTTTAAAGCACCCATGAAAAAAATCTTTGTTGTGTGCCATTTACAGTACACAAAAAGAAAGAGGGGTCCCCTGTACCCATGCCAGCATCCCTATTTATGAATACATAGAAAAAACTCCCAACATTTATTGGGACTTTATAGGCAAGTTAGTATAAAAAGTTACAAATCATTCTATATTTACATCATAAAGGTAATAAATAATTAACCGCTTGATCTCTGGAAGATTTACCCCCCTTCATGACCAGGCCATTTTTTTGTGATACAGCACTGTGTTACTTTAACTGACAGTTGCATGGTCATGCAACACTGTACCAAAATAAAATGTATGTAATTTTTTTCCGCATAAATAGGGCTTTCTTTTGTTGGTATTTGATTAGCACTACTTTTTTTATTTTTTTGCGCTAAAAATAAAAAAAGACTGACAATTTTGAAAAAAAAAACAATATTTTTTACTTTCTGCTATAAAACACATCCAATTTTTTTCATAAATGTAAGCTAATATGTATTCTGCTACATGCTTTTGGTAAAAAAAACATCCCCATAAGCAAATATTGATTGGTTTGAGTGAACGTTACAATGTCTACAAACTATGGTATATATTTATAGAATTTTCATTTATTTTTATACTAGTAATGGTGGCGATCAGCAACTTATAGCGGGACCGCGATATTGCAGTGGGCAACCGGACATTAACTGACACTTTTGACACTTTATGGGAACCAGTGACACGAATACAGTGATCAGTGCTATAAATATGCATTGTCACTGTACTAATGACACTGGTTGAGAAGGGGTTAAACATCTAAAGCGATCAAAGGGTTAACCGTGTGCCTAGCCAGTGTTTAAGTGTACTGTATGTGCTTCTTTTGCTAGGGGAAGATAAGGATTTTATTCCCTGCCTTGCAGGAACACAGTAAAAGGGTTAACCGTGTGCCTAGCCAGTGTTTAAGTGTACTGTATGTGCTTCTTTTGCTAGGGGAAGATAAGGATTTTATTCCCTGCCTTGCAGGAACACAGAATCCATCCCTCCCCCCCCCCCTGCCAGAATGGAGATCCCTGTTCTGTGGGGTTTACTGATGATTGACTGGTGCCGGAGGATATCCAGTGCCCGGCACCCCCAGATCGGCTTCTGCTGTGAATAATCACAGCAGAAGTGGCCTGCAGGAGGCACACACGCTCCCCCTGCAGGCCTTAGTGCAGGATCTCACACACACACACACACACACAGACACACACACACACACACACACACACACACACACACATATATATGTGATCATGTGCGGAGCTGCTGCCCTGTAGCAGTAGAACTGCTATAGGGTGGACAGCAAGTGGTTAAAAATACATACAATATGTCAATACAAATTGTTACAGTTGTAAACACAGTACAAAAACAGTTGTGATGCAAAACACTTATATTGCAGATGTTCTATGCAAGCATCCTACACATTTCGGAGACAAAAGCTCCTTCCTCAAGGGTAACTCCGCAGACAGTACAGTTTGATCTGTAGTAAGGTTGAAAATACATCTTTTAGAATTTTAGAATAGGGGGATTCAACCAGAAAGGGGGCAGGGTATTTTCTACCCAAACATAATACAGAAAAAGAGAGGGGGATTCCCAATACTCATGCCAGCATGCCTATTTATGAATACATAGAACACCCCCCCCCCCCCAATTATTGTGAAATTATACATGTACAGTCACTTTAATGTGACTATGTTAAAATGTGCTCTCCTAATTCATGGGAGACAGATTACTCTTGTGGACTACTGAATACATGTTTAGTGAACATACCAATATGTACAACAATTTTCCAACTGATTTGATGGGTCAAAAAATAGGAGTTCTACATGCCTTCAGAATCTCAGTGAAAAGACCCCCCTGCCCTGCTAGGCCTGTGGCAGGGTTTGCTGTGTTGGTTATCTTACAAAATCTTTGTAATCTTAGTGGGGGGGGGGGGGGGATCTGCCCATACGCTGCTAGGGTTGTGGAAGAGCGCATTATAAAAAGGTTCTTATATACCTTTAGAATTTCAGTGGGAAGCCTCACATCCCTTTTACCATGCTTGGTCTATGTCAGAACTCACTTTATTGGGGTTATTACTAACTTTTAGAATCTCAGTGGGAAGACCTCCCCCTACCCTGCTTAGCTTGTGGCAGGGCTAACGCTCTTGGGAGGATGTAGGAAGATCTACCTCTACCAGGATTGGCCTGAGGCAAAGAAATAGTAATACGTTCCATATATTCCTTTGGAACCTCAATGGAAGACCTCCCCCTACCCTACTAGGTTCTTACAAACCTTTGGAATTTCAGTGGGAATATCTCCTCTACCCAGATTGGCTTGTGACAGGGTTCATTCTATTTTGGTTTAATTTTATGCGCTTGGAATCCCAGTGGGAAGACCTCTTCCTACCTTGCTAGTCCTGTGGCAGTGCTCACTCACTCACAGATTTAAAAGTAGACTTGAACAGCATATAGTCCAGTTAATTATCAATTTAAGAATTATTTTACATGGACTAGTGTAAGTACAGCAGCTGAATATGTCTTGATATTACCCTCCCATTAACCCCACATCTGCATCACTCTGGGTTCTACTGCTTCACACAGTTCTGAATACGAAATATGTTTTTGGGAGGATGACCTCATTGGTGTGCAGCTGTTCCTTCATTGTCCATTCATGGGATGGGGGCAGGTCTTGAACAAGACTGTATTTCTTAACGGCAGTGCATTCTGCTGGTATTTAGTGTGTCTGCAGTTCAGCTTTAAATTGAAAAAAGTTCTACTAGAATAGAAAGCTTTGTGTTTATATGCATGATTATACAGTTTTCATGTCTTTGGTTCCACAGTTCCAGATATGCAAATGTTTCTAACCAGTTACTATTTTCGAAATTTAAAGCATGTTTGAATCTGTGAGTTTAAGATTGGATTGTGAAGTGCAGCTATTGACAAAATTCAACCCAATACTCACCTGCAAAAACAGCTCTTATATCGTCTGTTCCCAGGAGAGCTGGACTAGGTTACACATTCTAGCACAAATATTTAGCTTCAGACTATTTTCCTAACCCGACATTTGGAATAATAACATCTCAGTATTGTTAAAGGTGCCTATTTTCTAGGTTGGGTTTATGTCAGTTTCCATAAAGAATAAGAAAACTGTGAGTTTTAACCACTTGCTTACTGGGCACTTAAACCCCCCTCAGTCCCAGACCAATTTTCAGCTTTCAGCGCTGATGCACTTTGAATGACAATTGCGCGGTCATACAACACTGTACCCAAATGAAATTTTTATCATTTTTTTCCCACAAATAGAGCTTTCTTTTGGTGGTATTTAGTTACAGCTCGGAGTTTTATTTTTTGCTAAACAAACAAAAAAAGATGCAAAAAAAAAAAAAAAAATCATGTTTTAATAGTTTGTTATACAATTTTGCAAACGGGTCATTTTTCTCCTTCATTGAAGTGCGCTGATTAGGCGGCACTGATGGCTGCATTGGTGGGCACTGATGGGCTGCATTGGTGGGCACTGATAGGCTGCATTGGTGGGCACTGATAGGCTGCACTGGTGGGCACTGATAGGCATAGTTAAGGCGGCACTAATAGGCACAGATAAGGCGGCACCGATCGGCACAGATAAGGCGGCACTGATGGGCAAAGATGGGCACAGATAAGATGGCATGGATGGGTGGCACGGATAAGTGGCACGGATGGGTGGCACGGATGGGCACTGATAGGTACCACTGATAGATGGGACTGGTGGGCACTGATAGGTGGCACTGATAGGTGGCTCTGATAGGTGGCACTGCTGGGCACTGATGGGCGGCACTGCTGGGCACTGATGGGCGGCACTGCTGGGCACTGATGGGCGGCACTGGGGTGCAGCACCTTTGCGGCAGATTGTGGGCACTGTGGGTTGCACTGTTGGTGGCACTGCTGGATGGCACTGTGGGTGGCATTGTGGGTGGCACTGTGGGTGGCGCTGTGGGCACTATGGGCACTGCTGGGTGGCACTGATGGGGGGCACTTACTTTCATTCAGGATGGCACTGCGGTGGGCAGGTGGGCACTGGCAGGGGGCAGGTGGTCAGCTGTATTGCTGGCCGTGATCGGGACTGATGTCCCGATCACGGCCGCCGGTGATCGGCTTTTTTTTTCTCTCCTCGCGCTGTCAGCGCGAGGAGGAATAATAGCCGATTACCTGCTCCGTTCTGTCACATGATCAGCTGTCATTGGCTGACAGCTGATCACGTGATAAGGGGTCGGGATCGACCCCTTACACGGATCGGTGATCAGGCGAGTCTCATGGACTCGCCGATCACAGGGCGCGCAGGCCGCTCGTAACCGGGACGACGTCAATAGACGTAGTCCCGGAAATGTAGGTCCGCGCTAATGCCGTCATTTGGCAATAGCGCGGATCTCAAGTGGTTAACTAACAGATTCATTTGTAATGTCTTCTAAATTACTAACTATTTTGCATTGGCTACTGATATAGACATTGTATTTCAATGTATTTAACAATGTCTTGAAAATATTTTCTGAAAGGCTTAGGCATTCGTCCACATCATGTATGGTGACATGTGTGATGCTGCATAGAGGCCTAACACAAGGGCACATTGAAAACAATTTGGAAGATTTCCTCACACCTCTGTTGTTTCTCTGGAACAAAGAGTGAATGAAGAGAGCTCCAATGGAGCACAGAAAGTGAAAGAAACGAAAACTGTTAAATAACACAAAACCAATTAATTACACATTAAAAGTCATTAAATGTATTTTTAAATGCAACTAGTATTGGTACCTGAATTTGACTTGATATCCCCTTGTACAACAGCATCGGGCTTAACACCGGTCCCGTTGATTCTCCTATATAGATTGGACAAATTGACTCTGCTCCTTACATGAATATCTTCAGGTCTTCCAAATGAAATGAGAGTTGTGGGTGTATCTTAGTGATCACCACCAGAATGAGACCATTCGGACAAGTTGTGGCCATCAATCTTTAGTTGAAGAACAAATTCAAAAGTGTTGACTGCTATGGCCTGGCCACATTTGCAGAATGCACTTCAGTCAGCTTCCATATAAACTCCTCTAAGAATGACATGTCCACCTGAGGATTCAAGGAGCACCACCGAAGAAAAGTCATGCATACACATTGATCATCATCATGGCCAGAAATATTGGAAGCATATTGAGAACATTATACTAAAAGCAGTTTATCGGTCGAGAAGATGACCTGCTTCCCAATGGTAAGGATTAATGTTTATTGTGATCATGTGCACTGCTTTATGTACATTACACATCCCATAGTCCATATATTATAGTCCCTAGTCCATTGCGGGAGCAAGCAAGAGAGGGTGGCTATATTTCTTCATACAGTGGGACCATGGAGAATGAATGTAGCCACCTTCTAACAGGAAGTCAGATGACAAACGCAAAGAAAGGCATCTGGAGATTTGGAAGAGGCTGAAAGCAATAGAAGGTGTTTTTTAAAGTTAGGAATACATACCTGAATAGATGTTTTCCTTTTTAAATCAGAGTGTGGTGTCACCTTAATTAAGAAGACTCGTGTTTGGATTAAGAAGGCAAGCACTAACAGCCAATAAGGCTCTGCTACACGTGCTGACAGTAAAACGTGCTAAAGGACAGGTCAAGGTGAACGAGGAGATTACCTAATTTTTGTGCTGCTGCCCTTGCATTCTCCAATAAGTGGATTGGTAGTAGTATGTAGTTAGCAGATTCCTTACAACAAGTGGTGTGAGCTGCTGGACTCAGATCTTTAATCCTGAACCCAATGACTGAACTTCAGCATCTCTTTGGCAAGTTGCCCAACCCCCCCCCCCCCCAAACAAGAACAAATGGTTTCAAGTGGAATGGACAAAAAGAGAACCAGAATTTTTTCATTAGAGCTATTTTGAATTCCCCAGACAGAATTTGAATAACAACACTATCACAAACTTCTCCAGGGGCAGACATGTCAAGCATGCATACTACTGAATTTCTAAACAACAGCTTTAGGCATAGTGACATTACACCACCACCACATGACTTTGGGATGCAGAAGTGTCATTTTAGAAGAATACATTTTCAGAAATCATAGCAACATAAAAAAGAAGGTTCCAAAGAAATAAATAAGAATATTATTTCTCAATGAAGGCTGGGTAAGTATCCCAACAAAATCCTCTTCCCTACATGTCTCACTTTGTTATGGAGAGAATTAACTTCTTTTCTGGGTGGCAGTCCTGATTAGCTAGTGCTTTGACTTTGATAGTTAGCTGACCCCTTTCCCCCAAAAACTCAGGGACACCACTACTCCCATCTTCCTTCCATGTACTTTTACCGATTGTTTCATGTGCACATTCATCATACTCAATCACATACCCTTCTCCTTACAAAAAAAGTATTTTAATATGGTGCTGCTAAGACAGTTTTCATAACATTAACTGTTAGACAAAGGTCTAAGCTTTACTGGGAGACTCTTCAAAATGAAGATAAAACCTAAACATGGCTTTTTGGGCTGACTTTGATGTTTTTCACATACCTAACTTCTTAGCGGTGTATTTCCAAAGGCATTTAAATTTGCCTGGGGGAATGCAGGGAAAATCCCCCACATTCCCCCTCAGGCCAGGTATTACATATCAGTGATTACATTGTGTCATATACAGTTGTGTGAAAAAGTATTTGCTCCTTTCCTCCTTTTTTTTTTTTTCAAATAATGTTTTATTGGTTTTACACAAGTTAGACATTGAACAACAGTAAGTCAAAAAGTCAATAAACAATCAAGACATCCAGGTTTTGATGGTGAGCATTAAAAAAGATCAAATAAGTTCAGAAAGACAGAAACACGTATGTATTACAGTAACGTTACTCCTTATTCTGATTTATTGGCAAAACAAGGCCAACGGATAAACCTGCAGCAAATCTGGGGGGGAATCCTCCGAAGTTATTAGAACAGTATACAAAGAAGACTGTGATGGAGGAGCTGTCTAAAGTATCTGAACAGGTGAAAGGGAATGAAGAAATAGGAACGTTTCACCGACCGGAAGGTCAGATGTTATTACCACCCAAAGATTCAGTGCTAGTTACAATTTATGTCAACATTAAGCTAGGGCAGCAGGAGAGGCCAAGGTATAGTAAGAAAAGTATTTATATAAGAATTGGTAAGACTCAAACTTGGACTCACTACTGTCTGAGTCTCTTCCGCTCGTTGAACACCCCTTTCGGGAGCTTGCTGTGAACGGCGGGGGGAATGTCTTGTAGTTAGTTCAACAGGCTATGACGTGGACAGTGATGTGGGACCAATCTACATGTCCTTTTTGAGAGAAGGGGGTGAGGGGGATCCAGTGACTATGAATAAGAGTTAACCCATGATATGATATCCTTCCCGAGGGTAGAGAAATGCAGGGTTTGTAAGGACCATCTGGAGTTTTCGAGATTCCTTAATGGGGGGGATCGTCATATGGGGGGTGTAGTAGAGACCAGAACAAGAGGCGAGGTCGTAGAGGGAGTCGATCTGAAGTGTAACCAGCAAGACCAGGTCGTAGAGAATTTGGTGGGATTATCGTGCGCTTGGTGGATCAGTTTCTCCATATCAGCAATTTTGTCTACCTTACGGATCCAGTCATCGACACTGGGGGGGGGGTCGTGTTTCTCCAGAAGGCGGGGATGCAGAGATTGGCCGCGTTAACAAGGTGTATGGATGGGGATTTGCGATACTTGCGAGAGGATACAGAAGTGTAGTATAAAAGGTAGTATGCCGGTGAAAAGGGTGGGGTGTAAGTGGTGATGTGGGATATATGTCGGTGAATTGCCATCCAAAAAGGTTGAATCAAAGGGCAATCCCACCAAACATGTAGGAGAGTGCCACGGGCTACATGGCATCTCCAGCATGTTGGCAGCACTGAGGGGTGGTAACAATGTATTTTGTCAGGGGTCCTATACCATTTGGAAAAAAGTTTATATCTGTTCTCTTGGGTGGAGACATTAACCGAACCTTTGTGCATAAGCGTGAAGATGTTCTCCCATTCAGCGGGGGTGGGAGCTATGGAGAGGTCAGATTCCCACTGTTGGATTAATTTATCGTCTTTGATCTTATGTTGGGAGAACAAAAGCTAGTAAATTTGGGAAATCAAGTAGCTTTGTGTTTCGGAGCCTGTACATAGCTGCTCGAATGTGTGTAAGCTCTCTATACCAGGGAAGTGGAGGTTTGGAGGCAAGTAAGAAATGTCTAAGTTGGAAGTATTTAAAGCAAGGGATATTAAAAGCCGGCATGGATTCAGTCAGTGAAGAGTGGGACATTGCTAAAGAAGTCTCGGGCTCTAGCATGGAGGGAATAGTCTCTTGTGCTTGGGTCGTTATGTAACAGGCCCGGCGGGAAGTCTGGGTTTTCATCCAGGGGTGTCATGGGGCCTGGTGCGGGGACTAATGCTAATGATTTGCAAGCTTGCTTGAAGATTGCAAGAGTAGCTCCTATGAGTGGATGGGAGGTGAGGGCCAGTGGCTGTGATTTTTGCGAGATCCAAGGGACAATGGGCAATGAGGGGGGCGCAAAGGAGTTTTCTAGATGAATCCAGTCTTTGGTAAGATGATGTTTGTGCCAATCCACTATCCTGGTGAGGTGGCACGCCCAGTGGTATTTTTGGAGGTCTGGGAGTCCAAGGCCCCCGCATGTCCTGGGTAGTGTCATACGGTCCCAGCTCAATCTAGGGGCCTTGGAGGCCCATATGAAGTCTCTACAAATCCTCTTATAAGAGGCAAAAAACGTAAACGATAGTTTAATGGGGATAGCTTGGAGGAGATAAAGGATCCTAGGAAGGATATTCATTTTTAGTATGGCTATCCTGCCCAGCCAGGAAAAGGAGCCTAGGTGCCATTTTGCAAGATCCCCTTGAATCGCTTGTAGTAAAGGGGAGAAATTGCAGTTGAAAATGTCAGACAAGCGTGAAGGAATCTTAATTTCCAAGTATGATAGTGCCTGCGTTTCCCAACCGAATGGGAAATTACTCTTGCATTGTTCTACTATAGAGGGCTGCAGTGTAATGTTCAGGGCCTTGGATTTATTGAAGTAGATTTGAAGGTGAGATAAGCGTTTGAATAGGGAAAAGTCGGCAAGGAGATTCGGGGTCGTCGTTATAGGGTCCGAGAGGAAGAGTAGTACGTCGTCTGCGTACGCGGCTACTTTATACTGTTTACGGGCGATATCAATGCCTTTAATCGCCGGGTTCTCTCTCAATTTGCGGAGCATGGGTTCCATCGTTAGGATGAAAATTATTGGGGAGAGAGGGCAGCCCTGACGGGTTCCATTGGACATGGAGAAGGCGCTCGACAGGGAACCATTGACCCTGACCCTAGCTGTCGGGTTTGAGTACAGGGCCATAATCATACTTAACAGGTGGGAAGGTATTCCCACAGCTTTGAGGGTGGCCTCCATATAATCCCAGGCCACCCTGTCAAATGCCTTCTCCGCGTCCAGGGAAAGCAAGAAACCAGGTGTTTTTGTTTTGGTCAACCAATGATGCACATTTAGGGCTTTTATGGTGTTGTCCCTCGCTTCCCTGCCTGGGACAAAGCCTACCTGGTCTCTGGAGATTAGATCGTGAAGAAGGGGAAGCAAGCGATTTGCTAGAGCTTTGGCATATAGTTTTAAATCCATGTTAAGGAGCGAAATTGGCCGATAATTGGAGACTAGGAGGGGGTCCTTGCCTGGTTTGGAAATGAGGGTTATATGTGCTTCAAGTATGTCCCTGCGGGCCGAAGAATCTGAGGAGAGATCATTGAAGGTTTTGGCGAGGTGGGGAAGAAGGATAGAATGGAAGGATTTGTAGTAACTGGTGGATAGGCCATCGGGACCTGGACTTTTTCCGACTTTCATTTGTTGAAGGGCGGCGCATAATTCTTCTACCGATAAGGGGGCATCTAGTGTTGCAGCTTCCTCTGGGGAGAATGGGGTGGGGCCATATTGTTTTAAAAATTGGAGTATAGTGGCAGGACGGTCGGGTTCACAGTCAGATTGTTCGGTGGGCGGGAGGTTATATAAATTAGAAAAGTACTGAACAAATTGTGTGGAAATGTCCTCGTTCGAGACCGCAGAGCCGCCGCTTGGGCGCCGCACAGAGTGTATCGTCCGCGCAGCTTTTTTTGTTTGCAGAGCCCTTGCAAAGGATTTTGCCGGCTTTGTTGCCAAACTCGTAAAAGAGCTTCTGTGTCAGCGCGAATTTATGTTTTAAAGTGCCAGTGATCACTTCTAACAATTCCTCCCTAGCCTGGTTCAGCTCTGCGAGCAGGGATGTGGCAAGGGATGCTTTATGAGCCTGTTCGAGCGAGCGCTTGCGTGCGGATAGGTCCAAAAATCGTTTCTTTCTAAGTTTACCTCGTTGCGCTGTTATAGAGATTATTTCACCTCTTATGACACATTTGTGAGCGGCCCAAACAGAGGTCAGAGGTATTGTGTCGGCGGGATTTTCTCTGAAGTAGTTGGTAAGGCATTGCGTCAGTCTGGCCGTATTCTCCGGGTCTGTAAGGATGGAGCTATCTAATCTCCATATGGGGGCAGGTGATGGCGAGGTAGGTAACTGCAGAGTCAAGGAGATAGGGTTGTGGTCAGACAGTATAGCAGGATCAATGGAGGCTGCGGATATGTGTGTCAGATCTTGTTGAGTTATGAAGAGATAGTCCAATCTAGAATATTTGTTATGGGGGGCTGAAAAAAAGGAGTAATCCTTAACTGAGGGGTGAAGCGTGCGCCAAGTGTCTTGTAGAAGTAAATTGCTGAGTTGTAGTTTGATCGCACGAAGTGCATGGTAAGTCAAAGAAGAGGTGCCGTTGGAGGTGTCAATGATAGGGTTGAGTGGGACATTGAAGTCTCCCCCGACAATTAGGGTACCGGATTGGAAATTTGTAAGTAGGTGGAGAGTCGATCGAAAAAAGGGCACCTGTTGTATGTTGGGGGCGTAAATGTTAGCAATCGTGAGAGATCTGCCATGAATTGTGCCTTTAATAAATATATATCTTCCACCAGGGTCTGAAAAGGTATCAGTAACCTGGAGCGGGCAATTTGCCGAAAGGAGAATAGAAACCCCTTTTCGACTTTGCCAATGCGTTAGCGGAGTGGAAGGCCACTGGGAAATATTTGTTATTAAGCTTGGGGATTGTATCAGTACGGAAGTGTGTCTCCTGGATAAGAGCTATTTGTGTCTTGGATTGCCGGAAATGATGTAGAAGTCTTGACCTCTTCTCCGGGACGTTTAGTCCTCTGATGTTAATGGAGCCTATTTTAAGTGTTTGGGTTCATGTTGGGACTGAGGGGGAGACATTGTTGAGTTGAGGGTCCACTGGGTTAGACATAGTGGTGGGGAAGTTGTGGGTTAAGGTGTAGAGAAGGGTGTGTGAAAAGTAAGAGCGTAGTAGTCAAGACATTGGAGAAGGACCGATGAGGTGCGGGAAACTATTCCCGTCAACCTCCTATATATGTTTAATCGGTGGGGTACAGAGAGCGAACCGTGACCGAATCCCCTCAGGGAGTCGATCGCAGAGCACGTCACTGTTTGGGAGTTGACCCGTGTACTGGCAGTGGCGGGTGGATGTGGGTCACCTATGAGCATCCGAACCGATCGCCACCACAGGGAGGAGTATAATAGAGGGCTTCCGAGGAGGTAGGAGATGCCTAAGGGGAAAGAGTGCCAGAGAAATAGGGGAATTGGCTAGTACTAAGGGAGTAAGGAAAAAACAGTGCAACCTTAAGGAAAACATAGCATCAACCAGACCTAGAAATACATAACTTGAACTACTAACGTAAAGTCTGAGAGGCCACAAGAGGTCACACAAATGGCCGGACTCTCTATCAGCCCAGGCCCGGGAGGTGACAAAGCTGCGCGAGCCGTCCTCCCTCATGGGTCTACCAAGGACCCTTCCAGCCACGTTTAGGCCTGCTGGGAGAGGGTGTAGCAACATGTGGCCAAAATAAGTGAACAAAGAACATTGTAACCATTCAACATAGAGAACCAGGAGGTTTCGGCCGTAAGGTGGACTAAAACCAAAATGTACTTAAGAGACAAGCTCTCATATGAGGCAAGTAGGATTAATTGTGCTGTTCTGTCTCACATGCACAGTACAACAGGCGTTGAGCCTATGGGAGCAGGGAGACAGAGAAGCACACGGAGGACTCATAATATCCTGCAATATCACATTCACCGGTCAAAGATTGGGTGATAGAATCAGGAGGGATTGGTGGGTAGACCCCCAACCCCTCTTAGTTGGGCGAGGCCACAGTAAGAGACTTACGGTGACGGCAGCAGAGCCAATGTGGAAATAACCCGGAATCGTTCGTTGCATGGACTGTGTCTTTCTTCCTGCTGGAAGCAGGTCACTAAAATGTACTTCAACCGGTGGGGTCACAGAAATGTCTTGTCGATTGTTTTGTATGCAGGAATGTTGGACATCTAGACATCTATAGCATGCCATTTTAGCCTGAGGTCCCAACCGGAGCCATTCTGAGCAGGGGAATTGTGTTACAGTAGGGGAGGGTAAAAGTTAAAGAGGAAGTAAACCCTGATGAGTTTACTTCCTCTTTCATTCCCTGCAAAGGCAAAGCACAATGGACTACTATGCATCGCATAGTAGTCCATTATGTGTCACTTACCTGACACAGGAGCCAGCGAAGTCGCCGCTGTCCCCTGTAGTCCGCCGCATCCATCTTGTTGGTGTGGTCTCGCAGCTCCGCCGCTGTCATTCGGCGAAGCCGCGATGACGTCACTCCCGCGCATGCGCACGGGAGTCGATACGCGCGGCAGCTCCATTCTTGGAAATGCCGCGCTCAGTGCGCCTGCGCGTCGCTATCTACGGCACATGCGCCGTATTCAGGCAAATATCTCCTAAACCATATAGGTTTAGGAGATATTGCTTGGACCTACAGGTATCAGATTGTCTGCTGAGTTTTTCCTTCAGATTTACCAAAACCATATAATATGAGGTCAAACCTTAGGAGTTTCAATGTGTATGCAATCAGGCAGGCCCTTCTACTACATGGTTTTGGTAAATCTGAAGGAAAAAACTCAGCAGACAATCTGATAGTTTGTACGGGGCTTAAGCCTTAATCTAGGCTTACCTGTAGGTCAAAGTGGTTTGTAAGGGTTTACAACCACTTTAAAGGACTGTAGCCTGAAGGCAGTCTGGGGTCTTAGTCAAAGAGCATTGCCTGATGGGAGAGATGTCACTGAAAAAGCTTCAGGTGGAAGGGCCCACCATGCATACTAACGATCCCTGCGAGCCCGCCGGGATCTGGGTGAAGAAGCCGCATTATAGGAACGGTGGCTCTGGTAGGTGTCTCGATCGTTCCTAGAGGTGGAGGGAGAACGTCTCCTACGGTGCCTGGAGTTCGAAGCTTCCATTGGTTCCGGGGGGGAATCCATAGTTAGGGAAGCGTTGCCTCTGAAGGCGGCGTACCAGTCAGGTACCGGTGTCACCGGGATCCCCAGAGCATGGCAAAAGTGGGGAATGTCTTCAGGTACTTTTAGGAGGGCAGTACGGCCTTGCGAAGTGGCGGATAGGCAAAATGGAAATTTCCATTTGTAGGGGATACCTTTCTCCCGCAGAGTGTTCAATAAGGGTCTCAGGTCTCGTCTGTGCTTGAGAGTGATACCGGACAGAGCTTGGTAAATTTGTACCTGTGTGCCTTCGTAGAGGAGTTGCTGCTTCTCCTTGCTTGCTTCAGGATCTCTTCCTTGAGCTTGTAGTCCACCAAGCAGCAAATAATGTCCCGAGGGGGATCACCCTCTCTGCCCTTTGGACGCAGGGCACGGTGTATTCTTTCCATGGCAATGGTGGATTGTGGCGGGTTTTGAAGGAGGTCATTGAAGATGCCAGTGACCGCCTGGGCTATCCGATCTCCTTCGATAGATTCAGGCAACCTCGGACCCGGAGATTGTGACGGCGGCCTCTATTATCAAGGTCCTCTAAATGCCTCTGCATATCTCTCATCTGAAGTGTATGAGAGTCAATGCGTGTTGTAGCTGACTGCAGGGCTCTGTCATGTTTGTCAGTTACTTGCTCTACTCGCTGCACTCTATCATGTAATGCGTGCAGGTCCAGCCTAAGTTCAGCTATGGCTACTGCTAATGTCCCCTTAATGTCTTCAGCCACAGAACGCAGATCCTGGATGTTCAGATAAAGCTGTGGAAGAAGGACGACATCACTATTGTCAGCCTGATGTGGGTTGCGGTGTGGGGAGAGCTGCCGAGGGGCCGTGTGCAGCGGTTGCTGTTGTGACTGTGAGGGAGGAGGGCTGGCGCGCGCGGGCGCCATGTTTCCCCGGCCGGACCGAAACATTTCAGGAATGTTATATTAATGAGGGACGGCAGTTTCCCTCGGGGAACGGGAGGCCGATGTGTTCCTCGATGCGGTCCCCATTGAATTCGCTCGGTTAAACAGCTTAGTACCTCCAACAGCTGAGATAGTCCCCCTGTGGCGGCTGGAGCTCACGAGCTATGCGTCCGTCGCCATGCCAGTTCAGGCCACGCCCTCCTCCTTTTTTTATTTGCATATTTGTCACACTTAAATGACAGATCATCAAACTAATTTTATTAGTATGCAAAGATAATAAGAGTAAATACAAAATGCATTTTTTAAATGATGGTTTCATTTATTAAGGCAAAAAAAGCTGTCCAAACCTGCCTGACTTTATGTGAAAAAGTAATTGCCCCCTAAACTTAATAACTGGTTATGCCGCCCTTGGCAGCAACAACTGCAATCAAGCATTTGTGATAACTGGCAATGAGTCTTTCACATTGCTGTGGAACAATTTTGGTCCTTCCCTTTGGCTCTTCTTTGCGTAATTGTTTTAATTCAGCCACATTGGAGGGTTTTCCAGCATGAACGGCCTGTGTAAGGTCATGATATAGCATCTCAATTGGATTTAACTCCGGGCTTTGACTAGGCCACTCCAAAACCTAAATTTTGCTTTATTTGAACCATTTGGAGGTGGACTTGTTGTGGTGTTTCAGATCATTGTCCTGCTGCATAATCCAAGTGCACTTGAGCTTCAGGTCACGAACTGATGGCTGGACATTCTCCTTTAGGATTTTCTGGTAGAGCTCAGAATTCATGGTTCCATCAATTATGGTAAGTCGTCCAGGTCCTGAAGCTGCAAAGCAGCCCCAGACTACCTACCACCACCATGTCTGACTGTTGGTATGATGTTCTTTTTTATGAAATGCTGCATTAGTTTTATGCCAGATGTAACGGCACACCTTCCAAAAAGTTACATTTTTGTCATATCAGTCCACAGAATATTTGCCTAAAAGTCTTGGAGATAATCAAGATGTTTTTTGGTAAATGTGAGATGAGGCTTTGTGTTCTGTTTGGTCAACAGTGGCTTTGGCCTTGCAACTCTCCCATGGATGCCATTTTTGCCCAGTCTCTTTCTTATTGTTGAATCATGAATACTGATCTTACCTCAGGCAAGTGAGGCCTGCAGTTCTTTAGATGTTGCTTTGGGTTCTTTTATGACCTCCTGGATGAGTCATTGTTATGCTCTTGGAGTAATTGTTGTAGGCCGGCCACAAAAGAGAAGGTTCATCACTGTTCCATATTATCTGCATCTGTGGATAATGGCTCTCCCTGTGCAACCCTGGATTTTTAAAGCCTTAAAAATGGCCTTAAAACCTTTCCTAGACCGATACATGTACATTACTTTGTTTCTAATCTGTTCTTGAATTTTTTTCTTGAATGTGGCATGATGTGTGGCTTTTTTGCAATCTGTTAGCGTGCTTCACTTTTTCAGACAGCTTCTATTTATGTGATTTCTTGATTCAACAGGTATTGCAGTAATCAGGCGTGGCAAGTGAAATTTAACTCAGCTTTCCAAAAAAATGTGGTTAATCACATTTAATTCATGATTCAGCATGCGAGGGGGCAATTATTTTTTCACATAGGGCCAGGCAGGATGAACAGCTTTTTCCCTTAATAAATGAAACAATAATTAAAAAACTGCATCTTGGATTTACTCGGGTTATCTTTGTGTAATATTAAAATTTGTAATCATTTAAGTTTGAGAAATGTGCAAAAAAAATAAAATAAATCAGGAAGGGGGCAAATACTTTTTCACACAACTGTAATTACTTAGCACAGCAAACGAGCCTCTACACAGAAAAGGCTCACTCTTCTCAGGCCAGTTCTCAACCCACTCCCCAGGTGAGGTGAGCACCCTTTTATAGTCAGAGTGCATTCCAGTAGTGTCTTGGTAAAACAGTGGTACATTTACTATATACGGGTGCACTACAGTGCACCAGTATGACTCCTGTAGTACACCCCCTAAGGAGCCGAAAGTAGACTGGGAGCCCCAACCCTGCACAGCCAAGCACATAAAATATTTACAGGCACTCCAGATTCAAGGAACAGTCTGTGAATTTGTTTTTTGTTTATTTATTGAGGGATAGAGATGGGGGGATTATGCAATGGCCATTTGACTTCAATAACAACTTCAGGGACAACTCTTCCTGTATACAGTATCTATATACAGCTCCTCTTCTTCCTCCAGCACACACTTGCTTGCAGAACCTAGCTGAAACACTGTGAATAACTGACTGTCACTCATTTAGATGAAAGCAATGGCCCATTATAGGCAGGAACCCGAGGTCCCTTTGATGTATAGCAGAATTTCTGTGGCTACTGGTCCCAGCACCACCTTTTTAGGCACTGCCAACCTGCCTGGTGGCAGCTGACCCTTTCTCTAGCCCTCTATGCTAACTTCACCCCAGAGTCTTCCAGACTGACACTCACCATCCCACTCCGCTAACTCTCAGGAGATGTCCCAGACATGTTGACCTGGCCTGCTGTCCTCTTCCCTTTCTCCCATGCATCCGGGAAGGGCTTCCTCCATGTGTTTTGGTAGGAACCTTCCAGCACCCAATCCCCAGGTCTGAAGTGACCCCCCATCCCCAGACTAGGGGGCACCCTCAAGGACTAATGACAGCCTCCTCCTCACTCTATCTCCATCTTCCACCTGCCTGCCCCTTCTGACATGACTCATGCATATTTATGAGGTGGCCTGCCCCCTGCCAGCCCTTTACTGGGGATTGACTGAGGCCCTCATAAATATGCCAAGATGCTCCTACTAACCTCCACCCACTATGCATAGAACATTCTCCAATGTTCCAGAAAACAGGGGGGGGCAGCAGGGAAGCTGCTAGGTTGAGTCACCCAGCCCTGAGTCACTAAACCCTTACCCGGATTCATAGCTCGGGATTAGCCCTAAGCTAAACACATTTTTACCTACACTAACAACAATCTTATGTACATTTAGCACACTAGAGAGTGCTACCCTCCGTTGTGACTTCTGGCCAATCTACAGTCTGTAACTGAGCTGCACAGAACATTTCAGAATGGTCCATGTGCAAAATAAAGGAGGATAACAATCCCTGTAAAGGGGCCTACAATTACACTCTGTTACAACATTTTCTAAAAGAGACAAACTGATTCTTGTCTGCATACATGCCTTGTGGTAACAATTTGGTCATTAGTATAGGAATAATTCATGCTATACTATCAGACGTCTAACATCTATATAAAAAAATCACCACCTGTTCAAACAGCTTTTTGTGATCGTATGTGCTTTCTTTATCAGTACAACTGATTAGGACAGAAGTAACGTTTAATACACTCATATATTATTGTGATAACATTCTGGTTCCAGGGAATATGAATGTTCTGTTGTGAAATATTTGCGGATGACGACACACTATGCATGGATTAGTTTGAAAACAAGAAATATAATGGCACAAGGACACTTCATATGATGAAAATGATCATCATTGTACAGTAAAAAATATACAGTACTCGAGATACCAGTCATTAGTGCAAGGAAATGTCATTAAAAGATCTGTTTCATTGCCAAAGTCACACACCACATTTAGAATGACCATTAAAATGAAATGCTGCAGTAAGAATGCCCAATGGAGCCACATTTTTAATGCCCACATACATGATTAAGAGAATTAAACTGTATCACTTCATTTTAATGCCACGGTGCGAGAGACTATAAATTGCACAATGAAATGCCATACCAATGATATCAATTAATACCACATTAAAATGTCACAATGTTGGGTTAATATCGCCTCATCTTTAGGAAACACTATCAAAGGCATTGTCCATCCATGTCCACTTTCTTTTGTATACCACTCCAATAAAGAAATTACTGGCCATTTGATTATTTCAGTATTATGAATGGTGAACTCTAGGCAGGAATAGAAAGCACATTTTAATCTAGCTACTGTATGTATTTATTAAAAAACAGGCTTCGTGCACACTTGTGCATCTGCACTTTCCTATGTTTTGTGCTCTCTTCTGATGCATTTTTGGGTGCTCTCATTGAACTTTGTGGCCCAAAATTAAAAAATTTTTTGCACCAAAAAAAAGCACATGTACTTTTTTCTAAGGCAGCCCATAGGTGATTAATTTTTTTTAGTGTTTATCCAGTGGGTTGACTTGATTCCCCCATCCATGCATTTGAGGACTCTATTCTGTATTCTGATTGAGCGAAAAAAATGTGACAGGGCAGTTGTGCAAAAATAGATCCATAGATCTGCTGAAGCGGTATATTTCAATCCATGTATGGCTGACTTAAGATGTGCAGAAGCAAAATGCATAGCTGTGACCAGGTCCAAAAAAAATAAATTAACGCTAATCCTCTTGTCGTGCATTGTTGGCCAATGTGTGTAAAATCCGACAGGTGTGAAAAAGGACTAAGGCCCCAATCATACTTGTGCAATTTGACATATGACCATTATCACTGTTTTCTGTTGGGCACTTTCACACCTGTGTGCTGATTTACCCTGCCCTTTTTTGATGAAATGAGTACAGGTGTGCTTTATTGGTACAGCAACATGCATTTCTGGCCCTATAGTCTTCAGTGGCAGAGTATGAAAATGCATATTGTGCAATTTCTGGGTGTTTTTGTTATGAAGATCCTGTAACAGGCGCCCCAGGTTCCATGGTTCATGACGCCATTGAGCATGCGCGTGCGCGCACCTCTGTTTGCTCCTGGTGGGCTATTTAAACCTGCCTGTCGCAGATGGTCCCTGCTGTCTGCTCTACAGTGTTTATGTGCCTTAAACCTGATATGTGACTATTACCTGTGAAAGACCCGGCTTACCTGTGACCATCCAGTTATCTGCCTGCACCTGATCGTGACCTGTTTGTGACTACTCTCCTGCCTGCTCCACTTTACCTCTGCTGCCCGCTTGACATCTGACCCGGCCTGTCTCACTATCCTTCTGTTGATTCCATCTATTCCTGGTTCCGATCCAGTCTGCTAAGCTGATCCAGTCTACCAAGCTGATCCAATCTGCTAAGCTGATCCAGTCTGCCAAGCTGATCCAGTCTGCTAAGCTGACCCAGTCTGCCAAGCTGATCCAGGCTGCTACCCTGATCCAGCCTGCTAAGCTGATCCAGTCTGCCAAGCTGATCCAGTCTGCTAAGCTGACCCAGTCTGCCAAGCTGATCCAGGCTGCTACCCTGATCCAGCCTGCTAAGCTGATCCAGTCTGCCAAGCTGAGCTAGTCTGCCAAGCGGATCCAGCCTGCTAACCTGATCCAGTCTGCTGATCCAGCCAGTTATCCTGTGCCTTCTGTTACCTTACCAAGGGGTCGCGGAGGTCTTCCTCTGCAATTTGGGCTCAAAACCATCAGGTACATGACAGTTTTAGTTCATAACAAGTACCCTTTCCCCAACAACCTGTACTTTATCCAGGCTTCTCACAAACATGGAAGAAGCAAGGCACAATATGGTGAAAGTGGAGCACCTGATAAGGCGATCATGACCTGTTAACTGATATATAACCAGTTTGCAGTGAACTTTTCATGGATTGGGATACTTACCCGACCTCCATTAAAAAAGGTATTTTTATTTATTTCTTTTTTTTTAACAGTAAATTTTTCTTATTAAAAAGGGGAAATATTGGGTTTTCAGTGCCACAGTGTAAATCAGAAGAAAAAAATATATATTTAAAACACCAATGCTGCACCTAAAATTAGTAAAAATGAATACAAAATGAAGAACTATATAAAGGGTGCAAAGAAAATTAAACTCAAATAGTAAATAATCATGTACAGTGTATAACCTAATTAATAAAGTGCACAATAAAATGAACCATCAGAAAATGTCCATAATAAACATATGTGATCAAATCGTCTTGTGTATGCTCCAACACCGTGAATTATAAAGTGCATATGTGCTTCAGTAATCTTGCTTAAAAGTGCTTCACCCAAAGTGATAACAAAATGCGCTCACCAGATCACCTTGGCCACAAAGTGACCACAAAGCATGACTTTTTTTAAAAAGGAATCCTCGATTCAATGGTATATCTCCTTCAAATATCCTATTCCAATCAAGCAATCATGTGTAGAGGAAGCTGGATCCCAATCCAATATGCAGGTTATGAACGTGGGTATCTTCACCTTATATATTCTCTCCACTGCATGAATACACTGAGAAAGAAGTATCCAGTGTGGACACCTCAACCTCAGTACAGACACATACAGATTCATATACCTGCTTTTGATAGGTACATGAATCAAGCGCAAACACTGTCGCTTTCGGAGCTGTGCCTGATGGAATTCTAAAGGGTGCCTACAACACCCTTTATGAAATGCCATGTGTGTTTAATTCTAACAGGGTTTAGATAATTTGAGTAAAGTGAATCTAAGATTTATCAAAAGCAAATCCTAGATTTTGATCTTACCCTAAGTAACCAGGCCATGCATTTGTTCTGGTGGGTTGATATGTTTTTATAATTTTTTTTTAGCACCTTAGAGTCTTTAACATGATTGCACAATCAACTTTAGATTGAAAGAAACTAGGCAATATGAGATTAGTTATCCTATCATATGTGTTTCCTGTCTGGCAAACCCTTGTACTACAAGTGCTGGTAGATCTAAAAGATTGGAGAATCAGATGGTAATCTGCATGCTGAGCTAGTTTGAGCCTGTATAGTGGTTATGATTCAAAGTGATGGCTAGAATTGTTATACATGAAAACATTTATATAAATCAATACATTTACATAAGTATTGGAAAGAAACAGAGACACATATCAGTGCTGTATACTATTTTTTATTAGAAAAAATAACATTTTTGTAAACGCTTCATCTGGAACAGAGGGGAGCCAGTCTAAGTGCAACATTAAAATTGTGGGTTTAATAGTTAAAAGCAAATTGGCAACTCGCAAGATGGATGAATCATATAGGCATATATAATAGTAATTGGAGTTCCCAAAACATCCTGATAGCCATGGCAGCCTCAAGCACAGATCGTGTTTGTGATGAAACCATGAAATAGCAGATCACCGCAGTGACAGCGTGAATGGCAAAATGATGCCAAGCTGGACGTGAGGTCACACAAACGAGATACTTGGCTTTCTAACGTGAAAGAAGCAGTATTGCATTTCGAAGCAACTGCTTCTTCTTCAGACCATAATTGGCTAACACATCTATCAATCTTGAAAAGGAAAGAAGAGATAAGGGGAAGATACGATAGGCTGGCATACCTATCAATAAAGAAATAAACTAGAAGAATAAATTGTGAAGACAAACATGAAGACTAATAGGAGTATATTCACTGTTGTGGTAATGAAATAAACAAATAAATTGTGATAATGAGCATATTATGCACATATAACTAATAATTGGATATGTGGAAAGGAAAAAATTAATTAAATGAAATATGGTAAATTAAAAATAGGAGAAGAAATGGTGATCTATATATTTCTAAAGAATATCGATCTCAATCTGACAAATACATTTTTTTAAAGTGTGTGCTTGGGTTGTATATATGCATATCTGACACAGCGTACATACACACGCACGCACACACGTAAAAAAAAGGTGGGAGAGGAAGAAAAGGGGGGGGCGGGATGGATAAACATATACACTATAAAGCTGTCTTAAAGGAGGGAACTAATCATAAATATAATTATATAAAAAATATATATGTATGTGTGTGTGTATGTATATGTATATATATATATATATATATATATATATATATATATATCAATCACGCCATCTTAATCATTTCTGGAGAAGAATGTAGATAGTATTTTCAGAGAGGGAAGGGATTCTATCAGCCAATGGGGACATTAGTTCACAGTAACCGGATAATCCACTAGGATCTGTTCAAGGAGATCTTATCAACACTATTAAATGACAGGGTGAAAATCCAGTATGTTTCCTAGCGGCACAGCCATTTCAACTGTTCTGTTGGGGAATATGTGTCTGGGATGGATTCAAGGACCCATACTTTCAGTTCTCTTGAAAATAGTTTGTGGTATTCCAGGAAATGACAGGGGATGCTATACTTAGGGAGACCTGCATCAACAAATCTGCTGTGCTCCCCAAATCTAGTATGTAAAGTCCTGATGGTATGGCCCACATACAACATGCCACAAGGACAGGAGAGGCAGTACACCACAAACATTGATGAACAATTATTAAAGATGTTAAATCTATAGGTCCTTCCCTTATAGACAAATACATTTTGACCATGTTGGAAGACATGGCATAAAGATTTTTTGCATTGAAACATGCCCACCAGCGAAATGAGTGTCAATTTAATTTTGTTTTGATTTTACTAGGAGCGACTTTGCCTTTTATGTTAGGTGGCTGCTGTAGGCAATTTGAGGAACTGTGGAGATGGTAGTTTTAGGATGGGGGTCCTGCTGTAATATGGACCAATGTATTTTGAACACACCATTCTCTGGAGTATAATATGGTATTGTGTACAAAATCTTACGCCTGCATTTTCTTGTAATCGTGGTTTTGATTTAGGAATATCCTCAGTATTATAGAACATATAGGCCTGATCGATGAGGTCTGAAGGGTAACTTTTATCAACAAATTTTTGTTTCAAAGAGACCCTTTGTATGTTGTAATCCTCTAGCCTTGTACAATTATGCCGTCAATGGCAGAACTGGCTCTTCGGGACATTTTTGACCCATCTTGGGTGATGGCAGCTGGTAAAATGCAGGAAAGAATTCCCTGCTGTAGGCTTGGTGTAATTTTTGGCTGTAATGGTGGACTCTAAATGGCTGAGTTCTAAATCCATAAAGCAGAGAAAGATGGTATTTAAAGACAAATTCCCATACAGTGTGGATGGGAACCATCCAAAATGATAATTATGTTAATTATGTAGTGCCCATAGAAGATCAAGTAAGCTGCGAACTGATTATGATCCCAGACACACCTGGTCTCCAATAGGCCCATGGTTAAATTGGCATAGCTGGGGGCAAAATTTGCCCCCATCGCGGTGCCAGTTTTTTTAAGGTAGTATTCATCCTTCATCCTCAAATTTAAAATAGTTGTGCTCCACACAAAATCTGGTAGCAGCTAAAATAAATTGGGACTGTCTGGAGTTGATGTCGGAATCATCAGATAAAAAATGTAGGACCACTTGAAGACCCACATCATGTGGGATGGATGTATATAGTGAACATACATCTGAGGAAACCCACAGATAGGTGGGTTTCCAGGTGTAAGGACTCAGAAACTCCAACAGATGGATGCAATCTCAAATGTACAAGGGGAGGACTTTAGCTAAAGGTTGGGGAAATTATTCGATTTACAGGGAATAGCTTGTGGTGATACTTTCCATAGATGCCACTATGGGACGTCCCGGAGGATTGTCGAGACTTTTATGCTCCTTTCATGTCAGCATGCCAAATATCTAGTTCATGTGATGTCACGTCTGGCCCGGCGCCATCTTGCGGTTCACCCTGGTCATGGTGGTGATCGGCTGTTTCCCGGGTTCCTGGTTCCATCACAAACACTACCTGTGCTTGACGCTGCCACAGCTATCAGGATGTTTTGGAGAGTCTCCGGGACTGGCAAAGACTATTATACATGCGTATATGATTCATCCATCTTGTGAGTTTTTACCCACAGAGTCCACTGCTTTGCTCTATGGGTGCTGCCTTCAAGTGCTGATCGAATATTTTTCCTAGACTAATTTCATGGACTATTGCCTTTGTCTTTCAAAGGTCAAAAAACTATTTTGGAAGAATGTGTTCTGTCACTTCACCTGGCTAGAGAGTAATCCCAACAACTTGCAGTAATTGTGAAAAAACAAAAATTGGACTTCATGGGCAATAACTTTAAGAGACTGTCATCTTGCACTTGCACTATTAGACAAGAGCTTGTCACCTTTTAGAGGCATATGCAAGAGGACTATTTAACTGCATTGTATGTCAGTTTAGAGATATAATGGGGGTGAGCAGATGAACTCACCTTTTTTACTGACATCCATGCATAACTGAAGAATTAATCTTTACTGTATGTGCACAGAGGTCAATAAACATTATCCAAAACTGGCCTCTCTCTTCTATTAGCAATCACTTCATAGATCCAGTATCTTGGGCTCTTCTTTTCCTACTCATCTGCAAACAACACTGTCGCAGTTGCTGCATCTGCTGCAAAAAAAGCTGAAATAGTGGATATATTTATCATTATCACTGAAAGGCAAAGTGAAAAAAAAGCCAAATTTTGGGTTGTCCCCAGAACAGTAATTGAGGAAAAATGTTCTACTGGGAACACTAGGTCTGGTGACCCTGGTGACAACCAGGCATGCCCTCACTTTGGAGGGATTTCCTTTTGCTTTATATTTTGTCATGTCTTTATGGACCTTGCTTTGTGCACTGGTGCGCAGTCATGTTGGAACAGGAAGGGGCCATCCCCAAACTGTCCCCACAATGTTGGGAGCATGAAATTGTCCAAAATGTCTTAGTATGCTGACACCTTAAGAATTCCCTTCACTGGAACTATGGGCCACGCCCAACCCCTGAAAAACAATCTCACAACATACTCCCCCCTCCACCAAATGATTTGGACCAGTGCACACAGCAAGTTCCAAAGACATGGATGATCGAGTTTGGGTTGGAGGAACTTGACTGGCCTGCACAGAGTCCTGACTTCAACACAATAGAACACCTTTGGGATGAATTAGAGCGGAGACTGTGAACCAGACCTTCTCAGCCACATCGGAGCTTGACCTCACAAATGTGTTTCTGAAAGAATGGTCAAACACTGCCATAGACACACAGCTAAACTTTGTGGATAGCCTTCCTAGAAGAGTTGAAGCTGTCATAGCTGCAAAGGGTGGACCAGCTCAATATTGAACCCTATTATTCTGACTCCAATTGTTGTGAAGCAATCTATCCCTTGTGAGACCTCTATGCCTGGCCTGTATAAGCAGATATAATCACTGAGGACAATCCTCATCAGATAGCTTGAACTCACCAATACCAATTTCCATCCACAAGATGCTTTTATTCTGAACATCAGATTACAGCAGATGACAGGATACAAACAGATGAACAGGTTGTGGTATTGTGCAGTCAAAAGATGATATTGTCTGTAGCTTACAATGTAGAATACATGTGCTCTGCTACATGAGACTTGTTACTCCATTGATGACACAGGAAGTACAAAACACAGGAAGTAGGGTGGAGCATTACATACAAAGGAAGTATGTCATAACATAAGGGGAAATAAACTTGAGAACACAAATGCATTACCACAAAAGGTCACTAGATGGCAGCATGTGAACTAAATATAAACATCCATAGAAAAATGGTTAGGAAAACAATATATATATATATATATATATATATATATATATATATATATATATATAAAGTCTATGCCCCATTGGGGCAGCACACCTATGGACTAAGGTGGATGCCATTAAAGTTTATGTGTGTGTAAAGGCAGGCGTCCCAATACTTTTGGTAATATAATATATATAGATATGGCATTATAGATATGGCATTACAGACTTTTGTTATGCCTATGAATGGATGGATGTTATTGATGGCTACAGTCCTAATGGCTAATGCTATATTCGCGCAGGCTACTAGCACCTGTACTAATGACACCAGCAGGAATCTGCTGATTCCTATATTTCTGCCACCTGTGATCTAGCTGCGGCCACTGAGCCTTTTAAACTTAATGTGATAGCTGCCCATGTAAATGGAATAGTGCATTGTCCATATTTACCTGTTTCCCTATGTTATGACCTGTATTCCCCATGTTATGACCTGTATTCTGAAATACTTTAATCACTTTTTAATAAAAATGTATTGAAGGAGAAAGATAACAATTTGTCCACTATTGATTATTTTTAGGTTTAATCTCTAGTCTGCCCTCTAAACTAACATTGGTTTAGACACTCCCATAGACTTATCAGTGATCAATTACTACAACTAGCAGTGTTTATACAAGAGGCTTTCCTGTACTTTCAGCTGTAAGTTGACTGTTCACAATTGATTGTTAATTTTTGTTGCAAGTGTAACCTGTAAAAATGTATTTTAAATTTAAAAAAAGAAACACTGCAACACACGGAGAAAGGTTGTTTGTGCAATTTGATACATTTAAAAACATAATCCACATTTTGTAACTGATGTTAAAACGCCCGCGCAATGATAAATTCCAACACAGGGTATCTGCGCTCTCTCAATGCACACATTGACTGGCGAATAGTAGGGATGAGCCAAACACCCCTCTGTTCGGTTCGCATCCAGAAGATGCGAACAGTCAAAAAATGTGTTTGAACATGCATTAAAGTCTATGGGACACGAACATGAATAATCAAAAGTGCTAATTGTAAAGGCTTATATGCATGGTATTGTAATAAAAAGTGTTTGGGGACCCGGGTCCTGCCCCAGGGGACATGTATCAATGCAAAAATACGTTTTAAAAACTAATGTTTTTTTCTGGAGCAGTGATTTTAATAATGCTTAAAGTGAAACAATAAAAGTGTAATATTCCTTTAAATTGCGTACCTGGGGGGTGTCTATAGTATGTGCATGTTTCCCATGTTTAGAACAGTCTGACAGCAAAATGATATTTCTAAAGAAAAAAAAAATATGTAAAACTACTCGCGGCTATAATGAATTGTCGGTCCACAATACACATAATAGTTGATAAAAACGGCATGGAATTTCCCCACAGGGAACCCCCGAACCAAAATTTAAAACAAAAATGCATGGGGATCCCCCTAAATTCCATACCAGGCCCTTCGGGTCTGGTATGGATATTAAGGGGAACCCCGCCCCAAAAAAAAATGATGTGGGGGGTCCCCTTCAAAATCCATACCAGACCTTTCAGGTCTGGTATGGATTTTAAGGGGAACCCCGTACCAATTTTTTTTTTAAATGTTGTGGGGGTCTCCTTCAAAATCCACACCAGACCCTTCATTTCTTTAACAAGGGGGCACCCAGATACCAGCCCCCCCCCCCCCCGTGTGAATTGGTATATTTCACAAAATGGTTGGATGGAGTGGAGAAGAAGCCGGAGCAAGATACAGGACGAGTTGTACACCAACAATATTGCGCAAACGCAAAATTAAAGAAAAATCAAAAAATGTAGAAATATATAAGTAATGAGCTGCTAACACGCTAAAATTAGGGATTTTTTAGCTGGAAAACATGTCAAAATTATAGTGTAAGCGCTCAACTTATATATGTTTCTTATAGTGCTACAAAATGATATGTGCTCAAATATGTCAAAATATATATGAAATTCCCCGAAGGAGGGGGATAATACTCTATTATAGAAAATGAGAAAAAATATATAAAAATATATAAGGTGACTTATACATATATATATAAACCAAAAATGGTGACTATGTGAATATTTTATCCCAAAAGACTGTTTTTTCTTTTGTTATCCCCCTCCTTCGGGGAATTTTGACAAGATACAGGACGAGAAGAGAGGAGAAAGAAGAGGATGAAGAAGAATATGGAGAAGAAGAAGATGGTGGAAGAAGAAGAACACTGAAGATAGACCAGAAGAAAGAAGATGGAAGAAGAAGCGGAAAGAAGAAGAAATTAATAAAGGACTTGTCAAAAACCGTCTCTTGTGTTTTTTTAACCCTTTTGACACTTTTTTTGTGAAATATCTTGGATCTTGGAGTCCCCTTGTTAAAGGGGGCTTCCATATTCTGATAAGCCCCCCACAACCAACGGGCAAGGGTTGTGGGGATGAGGCCCTTCTCCCCATCAACATGGGTAGAAGGTGCTTTGGGGGGCTGCTACCCAAAAGCACCCTCCCAATGTTGAGGGCATGTGGCCTGGTATGGTTCGGGGGGCACTCTCTCGATTTTGAGGGGGACCCCCACGCCATTTTTTACAAAAATGTGGCATGGGGTTCCCCTTAATATCCATATCAGACCTGAAGGGCCTCGTATGGAATTTAGGGGGACCCCATGCATTTTTTTTTAAATTTTGGTTTGGGGTTCCCCTGTGGGGAAATTCCATGCCATTTTTATCAATGAACGTTTATGTGTATTGTTGGACTGACAATTCTTTAGAAATGTAATTTTGCTGTGAGACTGTTCTAAACACGGGAAATATGCGCCCCTTTACAGGCATACTATAGACATCCCCCTGGTACGAAATTTAAAGGAATATTACACTTTTATTGTTTCACTTTAAGCATTATTATACTCACTGCTCCCGGACCTAGGTCCCCAAACACTTTTTATGACAATACCATGCATATAAGCCTTTAAAATTAGCACTTTTGATTTATCCCATAGACGTTTAAAGGGTGTTCCGCGGCTTTCGAATTTGCCACGAACACCCCAAATTGTTCACTGTTCGGGGGTCTGGTGAACAGCCAATGTCAAACTCATGTTCGCCTAGTACATAAAACCCATCCCTAGTGGTGAATATATATAATGGAAGCATGCTACACCCCTTTAAATCTGCATAGAATGAATTTGGAGTAAATAATCTACTGCTACAAAATTATCACCAATTGCACATATGTGAAATAAATACATAATTAAATATAGAGGTATAAATAAAATGCTGTGTCATACAGTGGTGTGAAAAAGTGTTTGCCCCCTTCCTCATTTCCTGTTCCTTTGCATGTTTGTCACACTTAAGTGTTTCGGAACATCAAACCAATTTAAACAATAGTCAAGGACAACACAAGTAAACACAAAATGCAATTTGTAAATGAAGGTGTTTATTATTAAAGGTGAAAAAAAATCCAAACCATCATGGCCCTGTGTGAAAAAGTGATTGCCCCCCTTGTTAAAACATACTATAACTGTGGTTGTCCACACCTGAGTTCAATTTCTCTAGCCACACCCAGGCCTGATTATTGCCACACCTGTTCACAATCAAGGCATCACTTAAATAGGAGCTGCTTGACACAGTAAGGTCCACCAGAAGATCCTTAAAAGCTACACATCATGCCGAGACCCAAAGAAATTCAGGAACAATTGAGAAAGAAAGTAATTGAGATCTATCAGTCTGGAAAGGGTTATAAAGCCATTTCCAAAGCTTTGGGAATCCAGCGAACCACAGTGAGAGCCATTATCCACAAATGGCGAAGACATGGAACAGTGGTGAACCTTCCCAGGAGTGGCCGGCCGCCCAAAATTACCCCAAGAGCGCAGCGACGACTCATCCAAGAGGTCACAAAAGACCCCACAACAACGTCCAAGGAACTGCAGGCCTCACTTGCCTCAGTTAAGGTCAGCGTTCATGCCTCCACCATCAGGAAAATACTGGGCAAAAATGGCCTGCATGGCAGAGTTCCAAGGAGAAAACCACTGCTGAGCAAAAAGAACATCAAAGCTCGTCTCAATTTCTCCACAACACATCTTGATGATCCCCAAGACTTTTGGGACAACATTCTGTGGACCGATGAGACAAAAGTGGAACTCTTTGGAAGGTGTGTCCAAGTATATCTGGCGTAGAAGGAACACTGCATTTCATAAAAAGAACATTATACCAACAGTAAAATATGGTGGTGGTAGTGTGATGGTCTGGGGCTGTTTTGCTGCTTCAGGACCTGGAAGACTTGCCGTGATAAAAGGAACTATGAATTCTGCTGTCTACCAAGAGATCCTGAAGGAGAATGTCCGACCATCTGTTCGTGTACTCAAGCTGAAACGAACTTGGGTTCTGCAGCAGGACAATGATCCTAAACACACCAGCTAGTCCACCACCGAATGGCTGAAGAAAAACAAAATGAAGACTTTGGAGTGGCCTAGCCAAAGTCCTGACCTGAATCCTATTGAGATGTTGTGGTATGACCTTAAAAAGGCCGTTCATGCTCGAAAACCCTCTAATGTAACTGAATTAGGACAATTCTGCAAAGATGAGTGGGCCAAAATTCCTCCAGGACGCTATAAAAGCCTCATTGAACGTTATCGCAAACGCTTGGTTGCAGTTGTTGCTGCTAAGGGTGGCCCAACCAGTTATTAGGTTTAGGGGGCAATCACTTTTTCACACAGGGCCATGATGGTTTGGATTTTTTTTCACCTTTAATAATAAACACCTTCATTTACAAATTGCATTTTGTGTTTACTTGTGTTGTCCTTGACTATTGTTTAAATTGGTTTGATGTTCCGAAACACTTAAGTGTGACAAACATGCAAAGGAACAGGAAATGAGGAAGGGGGCAAACACTTTTTCACACCACTGTATGTGAATTCATAAAGAAAATACATGTAACAAAAAAGAATCCATGCTGATAAAAGATGTATAAAGATGGAAAAAGGATAAAATGAACAATGAATAACAAATCTTCTGTTAAAAGATGCCAGTGCTCAAGGTGGTTGTCCTAGTACAGTGCTAATCCAGATCAATCCACTCTTGTGTGAGTTGTGCCCTTGCTGGCCTCTTTTAGCTTATGCCAACAAAGATCAAGGAAAACTTTCCACAGCTCCGCTGTGCATGGCTAGGTGCCCTTCACTTTATACTGTCTCCTCTCACACAGACTAGCTGTACCTGTATAAAAGGTACAAAGCATAGAGGGCTTTCAAAGTGCAAAAAGTTCATTAAAACCTGTTTAAAACACTAATTAAAACTACTCACATTTTTAGGTGCCTCCCCGGCACCCAGGAATCATCTGTTAGTAATTTAAAAGTCGCTGATCCGCTGCTCGGGATTCGGGAATCGGTAGTGTTTGCATGCACAGACTTGAAGACCCAAGAGAACTACTTGCCTCTACTCATATGGGTTTCGTCTATCAGTCAGACATCATCATGAGGTCTGATTGGACCCTGGTATACAGTAAATGTGAGCTTTCATCTGGTCTGTGTGTGTGAAGACAGGATAATGGTTACTGCCTTTTTGAGCAAATTCATTCTATACAGATTTAAAAAGGAGTAATGCACTTCCATTTTATATATACATATATAAAATCCTACTTTTGAAAAAAAAAATCATTAAACCCTCCCACATAAAAGAAAACATTTTCCATTCTTTAGTTGCATTTATTAATTTATTTTTATTGGGGCCTGCAGATCATTGCAACTCCAAATGGTGGAAGGCACAGGTTCCTGCATTGTTTGCATCCCAGACCAAGGTCTCTAAAGAGATACAAAAATACTGTTACGGACCTGGAGGAAATGAATAAAGTACTATAAGTGCACTGATGTCACTGTTTCATAAAGACCTACAATTCCCTCTGTCATGGTGGCAGATGTGAATTTTAGTCTATCCATTCACAGATCCCTGTGAAAAAATCTGTGAATGGATGACATGACTGTGGGGCGGAGCCACACACAGCCCGTTTCAAATTCAAACACAGACAGAAAACTGCAGAGAAAAGCAACCCATGCTTCAGGTCAGGGGCTGTTTCAAGTAAGTCGAAGGCGGTAATAGTGTGTGAATTGTGGCAGAGTTGTGTATGTTGTTGTTAGTATTTTTAATTGAATTTGCTGGGCAACCTTAAGACAGTTGAGGTAATGGCAGAGACGGGTGGCAATCACTCAATGGTTGGTAAAGTAGATGAGTCTGGCAGCAGCATTCATATTAGACTGAAGAGGAGATTGCCTGTGGGAAGGCAAACTTATGGGAAGGGAGTGCAATAGTCAAGACAAGGGTAAACAAGGGAGGGGTTGAGTAGCTTGGTGGTTTCATTATTTAAAAAGGGAGAATTTTAGAGATGGAGTTGAACTCTAAAAGCTTTTGATAGCGATTGGATTTGGGGCTAAAAGGACTGGTCATAGTCTAGGATTACACCTACTACCTGGTGTGAGGGGAGGGACTGATAGTTGTATTATTGATCTTGATGGAATAGTCAGGGGAGGAGGGCACGAGCACATGGGAATATTAGCAGATTGGTTTAAAAAATGTTTAGTTTGAGGAAGTGGTGCAACATTTATGTTTATTTGTTAGTTAGTAAGTTAACAATGTAAGAGGAGACTAAAGGAGTGAGATGAGGAGTAGAGAGATAGATTTGGGTGCTAGTCGGTGAAGAGATGGTATTGGAAACTGTGGGAGGTTATCAAGTCACCAAGAGAGGAAGTGTTGACAGAGAAGAGAAGGGGTTCAAGAATAGAGCCTTGGGAGACCACTTCAGGGAGAGGAAATGGAGAGCTGGAGACAGAGTTATAGGCAACACTGAAGGAGCACTGTGATAGATAGGAAGAGAACCTGGGAAGAGCAACATCTTGGGGGCCAAGGGAGTGAATTTTTGTGACAAGGAGCAGGTGGTTAACAGATTCAAAGGCCTCAGAGAGGTCTAGTAGTAAGAGTATAGAATAGTAGCCATTGGTTTTTGTCAGTTAGTAAATTGTTAGGGATATTTAAGAGGGCATGTGGAGTGCTTTGAGTAAAGCCAAACTGTAAGGGATCAAGAAGGATGTTTTCAGCGAGGTAGGCGCTCAGACAGTTGTAGACTAAGCGTCTACAAGGAGAGGGAAAGTTGTAGTTGTGAGGGAAGCTCTTGAGTAGTAGCGGGTTCAAAAGAGGAATGTGTTCATGAAGTACCTGGTGTTGGATCCTGAAGCATTGAGGCAGGCCTGTTTTATAGCCCTGGCTAAGGATGAGCCAAACACCCCCCTGTTCGGGTTCGCACCAGAACCTGCGAACAGACCTAAACTTTGTGTGAACTTTAGAACCCTATTAAAGTCTATGGGACTTGAACGTTCAAAATCTAAAGTGCTAATTTTAAAGGCTAATATGCAAGTTACTGTCCTAAAAAGAGTTTGGGGACCTGGGTCCTGCCCCAGGGGACATGGATCAATGCAAAAAAAAGTTTTAAAAACTGCCGTTTTTTCAGGAGCAGTGATTTTAATAATGATTAAAGTGAAACAATAAAAGTGTAATATTCCTTTAAATTTCGTACCTGGGGGGTGTCTATAGTATGCCTGTGAAGGGACGCATGCTTCCCATGCTTAGAACTGTCCCTGCACAAAGTGTAATTTCTGCAGGAAAAAAAGTATTTTAAAATCACTTGCGGCGTAATACAGAGAACAAGGGGACCCCCAGATCCCACCCCCCCTGTTTTAAATGGTAAGGGGGTACAAAAGTGCCCCTACCATTTCACAAAGAAGGTGTAAAAAATGGTTAAATAAGACAAACACACTTTTGAAAAATTCCTTTATTAAAAATAAAAAAAATAAAAAAAGATTCCAGCGGTGTAAGTGCCCGGTAAGCAAGTGGTAAAAGTATAAGTTCACCTTTGTAAAAACAATAATAAATGCACATCTTTTTTTAGCTTAAAAAAATTCATTTATCATTTTGTCAAATTGTCTGCTATTTTTTTTTTATTCTTGTGAAATAAATAGATTGGCTCTGATTAAAGAAGAAAAAAAAAAGGAATTTTAATAGCGGACAGACATGAAAGTTTTCATGGGAAGAGACAAGACAGGTTAAAAAAGGTAAAATGGTATTATAGCAAATATGTCATATGGGTGGTGTCAATGTTTTCAAGTCAGAAAACGTGAATAGCCAGTGACAGGTGTAAGCTAAATAAGCATAACTTCCACATGAATAGACAGCCAGAAGCGGAAGATAATAGACTGATGGTATTCACTGATGTTAATATCTCCACACCTATCCTTCAGGGGCATTTCCAGCAGCTATCATACAAAATGCAGACAAATCTTAACCACTTGCCGACCAGCCGCCGTCATTATACTGCGGCAAGATGGCTCGTTTCCACAAATCGCTGCAGCTGTATGTCGGGTCGGGAACTCGCTTTTGTGGGCACTCGTGCAAGCTCCCTTTGGCCAGCGGGGGTGCCAATCAGTGGGTCCAGCGGACTCAATGTCCGTGGGCTACCCGCGATCATTCCCCACAGTGACAGAACGGGGATCTGCCTGACAAGGGAGATCACACAGATCCTGTCTTTCTGCTATGCCGGATCTGTGTGTTTGCCCATGACATAGTTCCCCATACAGTTAGAAAACAGAAACAGGGAACACAGTTAACCCTTTGATCGCCCTTGATGTTAATCCCTTCCCTGCCAGTGTCATTAGTACAATAACAGTGCATATGTTTAGCACTGGTTACTGTAATAATGTCACTGGTTCCCAAAAACGTGTCAAAAATGTCAGTTAGGTGTCCGATCTGCCCGCCGCAATGTCGCAGTCCTGCTAAAAATCACTGATGGCCGCCAATACAAGTAAAAAAAATGAAAAAATAAAAATGCCATAAATCTATCCCCTATTTTGTAGACGCGATCATTTTTGCGCAAACCAATCAATATACACTTATTGTGATTTTTTTCCAAAAATATGTAGCAGAATACTAATCAGCCTGTACTGATGAATACATTTGTTTTCTTAATTTTTTGGAAATGTTTTATGGGGCCCTCGGATACCTCCTGTATTGATTTGTATTATAAGTGTACTGTCTGCCCTCATGTTGTAAAGCGTTGCCCGAACTGTTGGCGCTATATAAATCCCTTTATAATCATGATAATAATAATAGCAGAAAGTAAAAAATGTTGTTTGTTTTTTTTCAAAATTGACGCTCTTTTTTTGTTATCGCATAAAAAATAAAAACCACAGAAGTGATCAAATACCACCAAAAGAAAGCTCTATTTGTGGGAAAAAAAGAATATTGGTTTTGTCTGGGTACATCATCGCACGACCGTGCAATTATCAGTTAAAACGACACAGTGCCGTATCACAAAAAAATGGCCTGGTCAGGAAGTGGGTAGATCCTTCTGGGCCTGAAGTGGTTAATATAAAATAGAACTTCATAGTATTCTAATCAGAAAATGCCAAGATGGAAATGCAAAGCTGCCATTTAAAATGTTGCATTAATAGCGTCACTTTATTAACATTGTTCATATTGTTAATGGACAATATTTAAAAACAATATCAAAACACTGAGGCATCTTTGACACCATTCACACACAATGTAGCAGTGCATTACAGCAATGTAGGGTTGCATTACAGCAATGCATGAGTGTTATTACACTGTAATCTCTGACCTGGCAGATCATGGCATTACCATAGAATAAAAAAAGTATATGATCAATCTGAGACCTAGTCTGATGCACAATTGTTTTGTTTGTGATGCAGCTATACTTGGCATCAGTAGGTGAATCAGACATAAGGGGTAATGAATGGGTGAATGCAAACTCACATGAACAATGAAGATTCTGAAATTTCTTGATTTTGTGTGTATATATCCTCTAATATGAGAATATGAGAATCTGAGAAATCTACTAAAATGCAGGTAAAATTCAGTATGTGAATAGACATTCTTTTTATTTATTTATTTATCTTATGTTGATCGTGGAACGTGGATTGGAGATTGTAGATGTTAAAGGGGTTGTAAAATCTCAAGGTTTTTCACTTTAATGCAATCTATGCACATTCTGTGCTGCCGTTGCCCCCAGAGCCCCCTTTTTTCTTACCTGAACCTGATTGTTCCAGCAACGAGCACGAGCCCAGCAGCTCCAGCCACTGTTTTGGGTCCTCATTGGATAGATTGATAGCAGCAGGAGCCATTGGCCATTGTCGATCAAATCCAGTGACACAAAAGCAGGGGATGGACTGACTTGTGAGCACGCCCGCACGGGTGCCCCCAGGGAAAGCGGCTCTCCATGGGGGCAACCAATGAAGAGGAGGAGCCAGAAGTGCCCTCAGAGCACCTGCCACCAGAGAAGAGGATGATTGGGGCTGCTCTGTGCAAAACCCTTGCACAGAGCAGGTCAGTATAACATGTTTGTTATTTAAAAATAAAAAAAGAACCTTTACAATCACTTTAAGGGATTTGAAGGCATCATTACTTGATCCTCCCAAAACCTACAATTTCTAATGCCCTGTAAACACGGTCGGACTTTCCGACGCAAAATGTGCGATCAGATTGTGTTGTCGGAAATTCCGATCTTGTGTGGGCTCCACTGGACTTTTCCCGGTGGAATTTACAACACACAAAGTTTGAGAGCTGGATCTAAAATTTTCAGACAACAAAATCCGATTGTTTAAATTGCGATCGTGTGTAGACAATTCCAACGCACAAAGTGCCATGCATACTCAGAATAAATTATGAGATGAAAGCTACTGGCTACTGGCTCGTTTATAGTCCCGCTCATATGTGTTGTACGTCACCTTGTTCTGAACGATTGGATTTTCCGACAACTTTGTGCGACCGTGTGTATGCAAGACAAGTTTGGGTCAAAATCCATCTGAAAAAATCAGACGGATTTTGTTGTTGGAATGTCCGACCGTGTGTACAGTGCATAATTCTTTACTCTGATATATGCATATCATAATCTGTGATAAAAAAAAGTAAAATGTCTTCAACCAACTTTTGTTGCAGAGGGGAAATGACACATCAAATACAATATAATTACCTATTGATGAATATAACCAACAGGTCAATAATCTTCTGGTTAGTCATCAGCCATTAAAAATCCAATGGCATATGACGCATATACAACTTTTCTTTGGAATTTTTCCAGAAAAGTCATATTCATAAAGTATACAGCCAAATTGCATTTAAAAAACAGGAATAGTTTCCGTAAAAACCAGCACATCTCATGAACCCAGAGCTTAAACACACCTGGGAGTGGGAGTACACAGTTTTATCCTTATATTGATTATTTTGGTAAGAAATGTAAAATAAGCACAATTGATATCACAGTTCTATTGTACTTTCTTCATTTCTGTAATCACCCTGATCATGACGCACAAGGAACCTGGAATGCCAGTTTGTTTCAGGTCAGGTTGAGTAATAAAGTTTGAGTCATTCTTTGTCAAGTACAGGTAATGGTTTTTACACAACATACTTTCATTTCTTCTTGTTACCTAGTAAAATGACTATGTGACATTGATCATGTTCACCCATATGAATCTATTCATATTAAAGTACCAATAAACATAAGACATAAAGGGTATATCTGGACAAAATAGAAAAAAGGTTAATACCTCTATGCAGTACATACTAAGTTTCCTAAAGTTTTGTCCCTAAAAAAACTGCAATTACAGAAAACTACCAATTGATCCTGCCAGAAAGCCAGTGACACCTGACCTTCTGTAGTTAGCTGACAATGCTGCCTCTGCTGCACAGAAATTCCTAAAAATGTTGTCAGTTCTGCCTGAGTTTTTTCTTGCTGAGCTACTAAAAACATTGTCCTCTCTTCTTCTCCAAAACATATAATAGAGGGGAGTCACTGCATGTGACATCATTGTGCACCGACACGGACTGCGGCCATCTTGATGATTGGATTCCCTAATGATTTGTATATGCTTTACATTCATCTTTACTGTGTAAGTGCAATAATCTATTAAACTACTTTGGCTTTTACATTTACTACACCATGAGGAGGCTGTTATATGTGTATATATATACTGTATATATATGTAAGTATGTATGTATCTATATATATATATATACAGTGCTGTGCTGTGCCCTGTGCTGTGCCCCCTTCCTGATTTTTTTATTTTTTTTGCATATTTCTCACACTTAAAGGGGTTGTAAGGCTTCATTTTTTATTTTCTAAATAGGTTCCTTTAAGCTAGTGTATTGTTGGTTCACTTCCCTTTTTTTGATTTCCCTTCTAAATGTTTTTTATCTTTGTCTGAATTTCTCACTTCCTGTTTCTCCTCAGTAAACTTCACACCATTATCCGAGCGGTGTTTAGTCAGCCAGAACAGCTCACTGAACAGCTTACTGAAGAGGAACAGGAAGTGAGAAATTCAGACAAAGAAAACAAAGAAAAAAAACATTTAGAAGGGAAATCGAAGGAAAAGGTAAGTGTAGTGAACCAATACACTAGCTTAAAGGAACCTATTTAGAAAATAAAAAACGAACCTTTACAATCCCTTTAAATGATTCAGATCATAAAACAAATTTTAATATTATACAATGATAGCCTGAGTAAATGCAAGATGCAGTTTTCAAATTATTATTTAATTTAGAAGGGATAAAAGCTGTTCAAACCTTCCTGGCCCTATATGAAAAAATAATTGCCCCCTTCCATGCTGAATCATGAATGAACTGTTATTAACCACAATTTTTTGGAAGGCTGAGTTAAATTTCACTTGCCACACCCAGGCCTGATTATTGCCAGACCTGTTGAATCAGGAAATCACATAAATAGAAACTGTCTGGCAAAGTGAAGCACGCTAACAGACCACAAAAAGCCACACATCATGCCACAATCTAAAAAAATTCAAGATTATATACAAAGTAATGGACATGTATCGGTCTAGGAAGGGTTTCAAAGCCATTTCTAAGGCTTTGGAACTCCAGTGAGCTACGTGGAGAGCCATTATCCACAAATGGAGATAACGTGGAACAGTGGTGGTGAACTACTCCAAGAGCGTGACGACGACACATTCAGGTGGTCATAAAAGAACCAAGAACAACATCTAAAGAACTGCAGGCATAACGTGCCTCAGGTAAGACCAGTGTTTCAACAATAAGAGAGCGACTGAGCAAAAATGGCATCCATGGGAGAGTTCCAAGGACAAAGCCACTGCTGACCAAACAGAACACAAAGCCTCATTTCACATTTACCAAAAAACATCTTGATTATCCACAAGACTTTTATTCAAATATTCTGTGGACTGATTAGACAAACATTTAACTTTTTGGAAGGTGTGCATCCCGTTACATCTGGAATAAAATGAATACAGCATTTCATAACAAAAACATCATACCAACAGGACCTGTACGACTTACCATAATTGATGGAACCATGAATTCTGAGCTCTACCTGAAAATCCCAAAGGAGAATGTCTGGCCATCAGTTTGTGACCTCAAGCTCAAGTGCACTTGGGTTATGCAGCAGGACAATGATCTGAAACATCACAGCAAGTCCACCTCCAAATGGTTCAAACAAAGCCAAATTTAGGTTTTAGAGTGGCCTAGCCAAAGCCCGAACTTAAATACAACTGAGATGATGTATCATGACCTTACACAGGGCGTTCATGCTGGAAAACCCTCCAATGTGGCTGAATTAAAAAAATTCTGCAAAGAAGAGTGAGCCCAAATTGCTCCACAGCAATATGAAAGACTCATTGCCAGTTATCGCAAATGCTTGATTGCAGTTGTTACTGCCAAGGGCAGCACAACCAGTTAATAGGGGGGGCAATAGCTTTTTCATATAAAGCCAGGCAGGTTTGGACAGCTTTTTTGCCTTAATAAATTAAAACGTAATTTAAAAACTGTGTTTTGTAATTACTCGGGTTATCTTTGTGCAATAAAAAAATTAGTTTGATGATCTGACAAATATGCAAACAAATAAAAAAAATCAGGTGGCAAATACTTTTTCACAGCATTGTGTATATATATATATATATATATATATATATATATATATATATATATATATATACTGTATGTGTATATAGCGATACCCTCACTTAAGAGGGCCGCAAGTTTGGTTTGGGTCCTGAGCACAGCTCCGCCAACCCCCCGGCAATCTGCTCTACCCACTTTGGCACAGTTAGTATCTAGCAATACACATTAAACCGCTTATACTCTAAATATGTGTGTGTGCGTGGGTGGATAACTCAAGCTCATAGACAATCCTTGAAAGTATATAACTGACTTTACTTATTGTTTTTATAAAAGGAATAACATGAATCAAACATTTGGATTGCAACACATAATCAGGTCCCTGCAGTAACCAGTAATAAAGATAAACAGAGTAATCAGCATAATAAAGTATTGCTATGCAACTCTAACACTGCCCCTTTTCAGCTACTTCCCTGCATGGGTAAACTAACACCCAACACTATCTACCTATGCAGTCAGGCCTGACTGATCTAGATGGAAGTCCAGTGAAACAATATTCGCTAGCAATCTTTCGGTGGTGCACTTGAAGAACAACTTTGTAATCCAAACGAATAATAAAGATAAAGCATCTGTCTTTAAACAGCTCTCACCACCCGGACAAGTCCAAGTCCGGTTTCTCTGCCTTTTCGTCTAGGAACAGGAATCCACCGACCTCCGAGTCTTCAATCCTTCTGGTGTACTGCAGCAAAGATGAGAAAATATCTCTCAGGTGCAGCTAAGCTGGCAGAGGGCTCTTTGGAAAAGAGCACAAGGCCCAGGCTTTAGGCCTCGTGCCTCCAGCAGTTCAGCACAGACCTCCTCTTGCTAGGAGAGAGGGGGGTGTCCAAAGAGAGCGAACTAGGCCTCTCCCCCTCCTTATATGCCCTCCCCCATAAGTCTCTGGGGCATAACTCAAAACATCCTGGGAACCAGCGGGGTTCTGGGAACAGTAGTTTTATAGTCCTTAAAGAGACCCCGCTACATATATATGTGCTAACCCGATGAAGCTAATGAGTGTTATTGCAGTATTGGATTCTGAAGTGGTGCCTATGGAGAGCACTTGCCTTTCTTGCCTGGAGCTGTTACACTGTGCTATTTGGCTGCCTGTGTGGCAGCCAAAGCTCTCTGGTAAGAGGCTGCACAGTTTGGAGTTACCTGTGGTTACCTGTGGATATGTCCGAGCCTGTCATTAGTTTATATATGTTATGCTTCTGCAGCTATTTCTATGCCCCAGTCATTCCAGCAACAAGAAGCCATTGTTTCTTGCCACTGGAATCTAGCACATGGGGGTAAATGGCCATGTAAAGGAGGCCTAAATGTTTAGTAAATGTCAGATTGACTGCTTATTAAATACAAAGAAGATGGTTAAAGTGGAGCTCCAGGCTCCTTTAGAAAAAAATTTAAGTCAGCAGCTACAAATACTGTAGCTGCTGACTTTTAATATTAGGACACTTACCTCTCCACAAATCCAGTGGTGTCTTCACCCGGGCTGCTGTCACCATCTTGGGTAAGGGAAACCGCCTGTGAAGCCACAAGCACATGCGCAAAGCATGTAGCAGTGGTGGTGGGGGGGGATGCAAATAAGCAGAGCTTCCCCTTTTGGATGGAGCTCAGCTTTAACACTACTGTGTGTGCAGAGTATTGTTTTTCCATGTGCTTTCATCAACATTGTGCTCTGGTTTCCTTCCAAAGCCAAAAAAACAAACATTTGGTTTACTGGGTAAATTGCTCTTTGCGTACATGTTTACGTGACGGTGATAAAAACGTGGGTTATACATTGCAATGGTGCTGTTGGAAATGGTTAAATACTTTTTTGCAATTGGCTCTATATTATGTTGGCATTATGGTTCACTATAAACAAGATATGCAAGCTTATTAGGATGACAATAAATGTACAATGGAAAGTATAGCAGCCATTTGGAACAGATTTTTCACCTGGATCACTAATATAAAGTGAAATCATATTGGCTACTAGGGGTCACTGCACCTTGCTTCATTTCTCTCTGGATTTGATTATCCAGAATAATGTTGAGTGCATTTTAGTGTGCTATGACACTTGGAGATTAATACTGGAGAAAGGCCGACTACTCCTCTGTGGTACAACTGAAATAGTTACATGTTTAGTAAAATATACAATCCAACATTATTTCACAGTTGGTTGTATTAGAGTATACGATGATATTAATACTCAGTTTAATAACCGCCATGGATATTGTCTGTGGCAGATTTATGTTGTATGTTTTGTAAGTTTGTTCACTTTAGTGCCTTATATACTCAGTTTATTTTACCTTAATCTGCTTTGTGACCTACCTGTTCCGTTTAGCCTTCACTTACAACCAACTGTACTGCAGGATCTTTGGATAGAGATTTGTCTATTGTCTGTTTTATGTATCAAAGCACTTGAATGTGTTCTTTGCATTGTAACTTATTTCCTTTCAGTACACCTGCTATCTATATATGAAATGCTATACAAATAAACCTAAATATACAATCACTCAAATAATGTGGTGTTACATCATCATTTCCTTCAATGGGCAGAGCAGGCTTAAGTGTTAGAATGAGCAGAACTCCACCCCAAAAAATGTTTTTTTTTAATACTGAATCCAGGTCATTATTAATAATAAAATGTAGAAATGTATACAAAATATATGTTAACTTTGCAATTGTGTGATTTTGACATTCCTCTAAAGGGTTCCCAAAGCTTATGTTTCATGTTTTCATTCTATAAAAATGTGTTCTTTACTAGTGATTACCATGGATTAAACTGCATCATTTTGTTGATTTAAAAGTCCCAACACACAGACATGTACTTGAAATGTTGATATATTGATCCCTTGCCTCCCTCCCCCTCTGCTTTCCCCTTTCTGTGCTTCCTCCACCTCATGGGCTTACTTGCACTATGTCCCCTTCCCCTTCCCCCTTCCTTTTTTTTTCTCTGTCTGCTCCCCCTCCCCTGGTTGACACAAATTAGCTCTATGCTGACTATACCTAAGATGAGTGTCTGAACTCTATACAGCACAGCTAACCCAAAGCACTCATGTATGCAATGCTGTTTTGGCCAGAACGGCCCTTGTTACTAGATGTACCGTATGTATGCCTACTATGTATGTCATCTTCTCTGTTTCCTTCTTTTATCAATAAAGTTTGTTTTTTCGATAAAATAAAAAAAAAGTCCCAACACACATTCAGAACACACCTGCATCACAATGAGCTGTACCCCAGCACACAATGTGTGAGGTTAAGTGCACTAAAAAAATGCAGCAGAACCTTAATTTTTGTACGTTGAGATGCACTACAGCCCATTCATTTTGCATTGTGCTCCAATAGACAAAAACACTAAATGAGAAAATCAACATTGTACAGAGAGATCTGTACAGGAACCATAGTCAACTCATCAGCATCTACCAAAAAACTAACATATCAATTTTGGGTATGCTGTGTGAATTAGAACATGTAACAAACATATAGTGGGGGTCACACTTGACCGCAAAAGTGGAAATACACCTGACAGGCATCTCCCAAGCATAAGTTTAAAGGATTGGTATTTTTCCTATATCACCCTTAAATTCCCATTAAAATGACTCCCCACATTGTACAGTGTTAAAAAAATATGTTTTTCTACTTAGTTAAATGTTCCTAGAAGCATGGCCAGCATTTTCACAAAAAAAAAGACAAAAAGGACATGGGGAATGTCCTTTTTTCTTTTTTTTTGTGAAAATGGTTATAATTTAATATTAAGACTTTCCCCCTAAAGCCTCCAATGGGATTCATTGCTAAGTTTGTGCTTCAAGCAGGATTCAACCAACCCCCTCATAAAACCCAGGAAGCTTTGCTCACCCAAGAATGGACACAACCTACTAAATCCTCAAGGATGTGGCATCATTCATAATACAGTAGGCAATGTGAGATCCTGCAGAAAAGGTGTCCAAACTGTTTTACTGCATGATGATTCTCTGGAGAAATTTTTTTGTGTAAATACCTGTGGATTAACTGAATGTGTATTAAGTTCAGACATGTTTAAGCCTGAAAGTGGCCCACACTATTAATGTGGCTCAGTCCAAAATGGACAACAATGATGGTATCAATTCCTATAACATGCATAGTAATTTGGTGGCATCTACTTATAGTTACTAAAGGTTTCATCATGATGTGCAGACAGCAGAGCATGATAACCCTGTCTGAAAACTCGTATAATGACTCTGCATGACAAATCCTCATCAAGTCCAGGTGTAATAATGACACAGCAGAATAACTGATAGCTGCCGGAAACACTGTACAAACACCTTCCTATCTCTCCCACACAAACTATACACCAGTATTTCTAGAAAGAAATGACACGCAAAGACCGGATGGAGTAAAGTTTATTTATAGATAGCTTAGATAGCTTTCTTGAAATCTTAATGCACAAACATTTATTTTATACTATTACTAACTTGAGGCTGGGTTTACACTATTTCGAAATGTCAAGAGATTGTGACCAGCTTTCTATGGAGTCAGTTCACACATCTCGCAAGTTCGCAAATTGCACAGGAGTCCCGAATCGTCTGGTCTGTTTCAGGTCCGAATTCAGCCAAAAAGTCAGGCTGAAATAAGACCTGAAACAGTGAATGGGACACCCCAGACCCCCTGCTACAAGCCACTCTGTGCTGCGGTGTGAACCCAGCCTAAAGAATATATATCTTAATTTTTTTACAGTTCTGTTCCCTTTGGGAAACATTTTATGTAGTACACAGTTCTAAGTGCTTTCTAAACCTAGTTATGAGGTCCAACCTGTGTCCTCCCCCTCCAACAACAGCTATGAAGGAGACAGCCCACTCATAACTGCAAGCTATGAATCAGCTGCCCCCTTCATAGCTGTTGTCGGATTGGCCATGGCAGGAGAGGAGGTGGGCAGGTCAGGCCCCAAAACTGGGCTAAAACGTACTTAGGCTACATTCAAACACTGAGTTCGGGCATTTTTCTTTCAAACATTTTTATTGAAAATTTCAGTATAACATTACGATAACAAGAAAGTATTGTAACAATCCATGTACAGCTCAGTATGGATATTGACAGTTTTGAAACAGTACAATCTTACAGGTATAGTAAACCCTCATCTATGAGAGTACTCTAAAGAGCTAACCTGGTAGCAAAAAGCATGGAACATAACACATCCGAGTAGAAATTATTCGCTGTTAGCTCATGAGGTGGGGGATGGGATCGACAATGTTTATATGCCCCTCTAATTACTCAGTTCCATAGTCAAGGCACTGGATAACTCACCAGACAGGTGAATTACCCCTACGATATGATTGCTCACTAAGGCCCGCGACTCCCCCATCCAAACACAGTCTGTGCCTGATAGGGGTGTTTGAATACCAGGGAAACAACCCATTCTATCTGGTTATGGAGAAGTGTGGGCAGACATTCAGGGGGCAGTTTTTCAAGTGTTCTTGAGAATTTTTTGAGCAGAATTGCAAATATATCAGGCATTTTTTCAGGCGTTTTTAATCTAGGTGTTTTTGGTATAGCCAATGGAAATCACTAAATCTAGTGTTTTCAGGCCTTCCCATTAAAGCAGAGCTCCACCCAAAAGGGGAAGCTGTGCTTGTCTGCCTTCCACCCTCCACTGTCACATTTGGCACCTTTTAGGGAGAGCAGGGAATGGGTACCTGGTTTTGACTATACTAATATATCTTCTTTAAATGATAAACATACTACTGGTAGGAGTGAAAATTGTAGTAGTGGTGATGTTTATCTTCCCTTGTAGTAATTGGGGAATCTAAAGGTTTGAATTACTCAGTCTATCGAGCTATCGCTGAAGTGCATGCATGTACACAAAGACTGAAAGAGATCAGCAGTAATTAAATACAACAAAGGATAAAAAAGGTTAAAAAAAATATTTATTTAGAAATATTATTTATTTTTATTATTATACAGGATTTAGTGCCAACTTTACGCAGTGCTTTACAATATAAAGGGGGGCAGTACAATTACAATACCATTCAATACAGAAGGAATAGAAGGGCCCTACTTACAATCTAAAGGAAGGGGGAAGTGGTACAAAAGGCAATAGTTGCAGGAAATGATCTTATGTTTTTCACTAATGAGTATATCTGCTTTACATTGACTTATTAGGAACTCATAATTTACATCCCAGAAGTCGCTGGATTCATGAACTTTGGAAAAATACACGGGAGTCAGATTCCTTGTTTTGTTGTATGCCAATTGTACAGAAGACAGGTACGGTGATCCATTGATGTGTCAAATCCAACACAATGCCACTGCCGTTGTTGCTACTGACATATCAAACACTGCACACTTAAGTGTATCCAAAGCCAATTGTATACTTTTATTTGAATGGAGCGTGGAACGTTTATAACTACTATAATTTTTTTTGGTGCTTTTTGTGAGGTTTTCTTTTTGCTTCCTGTCCCAGAGATACAGGAAAGGAGGGTAAATCTCTGTAAGGTTAGGGGGAATCCATTTTCATTGTAACAGATGTGCCCAGTGGATGATTTCCACTCACCTCCTGTTCTAGTGGCAACTATAGATTTTGGATTTCCCATCGTTTTCTGTCATGGTGACACCCAAACAAATAGAGGGGACAGCAATAAACACCTGACATGGGCTCTAGCCCTCCCTTACTCCACCCAAAACTAGGAAAATAACTAAGAGCTCAAGCTTGCTGAAGAATAATCTTCCATCCAACAAATCTGGGACTGTTGGGTGCCTGGTTCCTTTCTGCATGTTATTGTCTCTTCCACCAGCCCTTCACTACAGCACACAGTATTGATCTGAGGCTGGCAGAAGAAATGACAACACGCAGGGAGGAACTGGGTATATGATAATGTGTTGGATGATGAGGATTTTTTAACAAGCTTAACTCTTCAGGAGAGTAAAAACAGTAGGGTTGGGCGGCAGCATTTTTTTTTTTTATCTAGCATCTTTACAATGACCCTGCTGGGATCTAAAAAGTCCTAATTGCACTTTCCTCCAACAGAAGAACTATTATGCTCATGTCTTCCATATCCCAGTTATTCTGCCTGCTCTGCTTTCCAGCACCGCAGCACCTTTTAGCATTGAATACTACCCGGAGTGATTGTTGCCAATGTTGCCTGCCATAATTTGATCCCATCCTCAACCCCTTTGTCATTGCTGTGTCCTGTAGTAAAGGTAGGGGTTAAAGAATGAAATCATAGCCCAGGACAGGGGACATAGTCATTGCAGACAACCAACACTCCTGGAAGCACTAAATGCTAAAGAGGCTCCAATGCTGGAACAGAGTAATGATAGAAGCCGCAAAGCACCACAGAGTAGCTCTTTTATTGCAGCAAGAGCTTAAATATAAGAATGTTAAAAGGGGGGCCCGAATTGGGGCCCCTTTTCTTGAGATTGTGGCCTCCCCAGCCCTATTTTGTTTTATTAATGATTGCCACTATTATAAGTATAGACAGTGCTATAGGGAGCACTGTCACTTTAAATGCTAATGAGCTGTTCCTCTTTGACCCATCCAGCTGAAGAACTATCTGACCCGGTGAGTTCTCTGTGCAGATTTATTTTTACCTGTCATAAAGTCCCTGATCCTCTGGGTTTTGGAGAAGGCGGGTGAAGAGGGGGGCAAAAAGTGGCTGCGCAGGTGCCTGGCACTGGTGTCGGGTGAAGAGACAAGCATTCCTGAGGGAGGAGACAGGAGTCCAGAGATGAGCGCGGAAGAAGAGGGGAGGCAGCTTGGTCAAGAGGAGCGCGGCGGGCGGAGAAGAGAACTAAAGCGTAGTATACTGCTGGAGGGTCAAGTGCGGGTCTCTGAGGTAGGAAGAGAGGACCATGCACTGCCGAGCAGGGGAGCTGAGGAAGGCACAGGAGTGGCTGGGCAGAGTCGCCGCTCCAGCAAGAAGAGGCGGACATATTCTCTGTCCCCTGCCAGGAGAGGGAGTAGAAGAGACAGAACTCTGCGCCCAGAAGCAAGTGAACCGAGAGGGCGGCAGCCTTCACCACCTGCTTGTCTAAATACTGACAGACCTGCTCTGCAGACAGACTGGAATAGTGAGAAGAGAAGCAGCGAGAATGGCTCCAGGCATATGAAACAAGGGCTTGAGCCTGTAGAGGCACAGGAGGAAGCAAGTCAGAATGTACCAGCTAACCCCTCAGCGCCTGTTGAGTTGCTGTATTACTCTGCATTATTTGAATTAGTGGGTTCTCTCTCTGCTCTAGTTAAAAATCTTTCTCCTTTTGCTGTTCCTCCTGTCTTTGCAAATGTTACTGAACATGATAAGCCTTCTTTTGCTTCTCCAGAGGCATTATCCATTCCCTCCCATTCTCCCGTTGTCATTCCCGTGGAGGTTAGATAATGTAATTGCCTATACACATGTCTAGCATGTCTGGCAGGCTGGGGGTACCTGAGGCTTGCTTAAAGGAGCAAGCAAGGTCTCTCCATTTGGATATCATTTACCCTTATCAGTAAAGGAAAAAATATGGAATGGGGAGTTTGTGGATGTGTTGTCCCTCCTGCCCTCCCATAAAGAATTTGTGGGCAACGACGGATAAAAAAGGGGATGAGAAAAGGGAGGACGATGGACCCACGTGATTCCCTGAACGATGAGCTGGATGATGCTTTGTGCGCAGTTTCATATTCAACTTTTGAGGATGCAGTTGGCAAAATCTGTTTGTTTGGCCTGGCCTGGAGGCCCTGCAGCTTTTTGGCTATTGCTCTTGGCTTTTAACTCTTTGGGTTTTTACTTTGATGGGTGTTATTTTTTTTGGTAAAAGTCTTCCATTGAGTTGGTCGGTGTCTTGCGCTTATTTTGAGACCTTTTCTACATTATTGCAATGGGTGCTTTGTGGCGAATCGGGCTGTGGATAGTATAGTCCATTACCTGAAAGATTTCTTATTCATCGGGCCACGTGACTCAACAGCTTGTGGCCAATTGTTACTTTTTGTGGCATCTCCCTCACTTTTGGAGTGCCTTTGGCGGAGGAGAAAACATTGTTGCTTACCACCGCTTTGGAATTTTTAGGCATTTTAATTGACACACAACACATGGAGTTTAGGTTGCTCCCGGGAAAAAATCCTGAAACTCAAGTCTGATTGCCCACTTTCTTTGTTGGTGTAAGGTCATCTTGAAGGAAATGCAATGCCTTCTGGGAGTCTTGGACTTTGCTTGCCGGATTATGCCAGTAGGGCGTGTCTTTTCTCGTAGACTGTATCTTTCAATTTCAGGGCTTAAGTCACCTTTTGCTCAAATAAAGCTTTCTAAGAAGTTAAAAGAGGATCTTGCTGTATGGGCGAGATTTCTTGATTTATATAATGGTCATTCCTTCTTCCAGTTGAATTTTATATTCGCATCTGATTTTCGCTTTTTTACGGATGCTGCAGGCTCCAAAGAATTTGCTGCCATTTGGGGAACCCACTGGTGCTGTGCAGCATGGTTGGAGTCTTGGGCATAGTAAGCAGGCTACAAAAAATGTGGTCTTACTTGAATTATTCCCGGTTCTGGTGGCTCTTGAGTTGTGGGGAGGGCAGTTTAAGAATCATCATATCCTTTTTGAAACAGATAGTAAGGGGGTTCTCTTTGCCATAAACTGCCTTTCATCTCACTCTCTGTTCGTGGTTGCAGTTTTGAGAGTAGTTTTTCTATGTTTAAAGTTTAACATATCGCTAAAGGCCAAATATACCCTGGGTGTTTTGAATTATTTAGTTGATGCGCTATCTAATTTTCAGATGATCAGATTGCATTGCTTGCTTCTGGAGGCGGACAAAGAGGTTCTGGCATGTCCAGATCACTTATGGGATATAATCTAGATCTGACTATGGCAGTAATATGGAGCTGAGTGGCTCCAAAAACATGGGCTTGTTATTCGGTTACATGGCGCAGGCGGATGGGATTCGTGGGGATTTTAGGTGTGAAAGTTGATAGCCCCTCTGCGCAGGCCATTTTGCCATTCATACAATCGCTCATTTCTCATATAGTTATGTGTACAAGACATTGATTGGTATATAATTTTTCTTACACTTAAGTCAGTGTGTTTCTCAAGTTACGAAGCTCTGCTTTTTATAACGCCGTTTCTCAAGTTATGAAGCTCTGATTTTTATAACGCCATTTGTGGTTGCTTTTTCGGGGCATTCGGGATATCACAATTATTCACTGGCTCTAAAAAAATGCAGTTCTAGCGTTCATTATGATTATGTTCTGGTGGAGTAGTTGTTGGTAAGTTTTTTTCTCCAAAGGTCCAAAATGGATAGCCTGTGGCAGGGGGTTTAGATCTCGTTGCAGGCACAGGGCAATAGTTCTCTATGCCCAGTGGCTTTGGTGAGACAGTTGGTGTTGATTAGACCTCAAGTGAGAGGGCATTTTTTCATACATACTGTACAAATACGTTGCCTCTCACTAAGTACCAGTTCAATTTTGTGTTGCACAAATATTTGGGACACCTAGGATTAAGTAATTACCAGTTCTCCTCTCGCTCCTTTAGAATAGGTGAAGCATCAGAGGCTGCCAGAATAGGTTTAGCAGTGCCCGCCATTAAGGAATTGGGGAAGCGGAGGTAAGACTGTTTTAAAGTATATGTAAGACCTAACCTTTTCTTAAATGTTTCCAGGTTTGAGTCAGTGTGTAGAGCGGATCAGCGCAGCTATTCGGTGAACCTGTCATTGTTGCTGGAATGCTTTACGTTATATTGGAGAGGAATAAGAGGCCTTCAGTGCTTTCAACTGTATTTCCACCTTTTTAGGATGTACCAGGTTTGGTCTCCACTGTCTATTTTAGTTATATCAGGACATTAGATTTGCTGTTTAGGATTAAGCAAGATTTGCACCGATTTAACTTAACATGGCCGTACACGGGGATTGTATTTTCCAAAATTGTTCCTCATCTCACTTGGTTCTCCTCCTCACAGAGGAAGGTGATGGAGAAAATGAGGAAAAGGAGCAATAGAGCAATGGCTAAATATATATGCCTTTGATTGGGGGGTTGTCATATAGACATGTCGACCTTGAAGGAAACATCCTCTCAGATGTGGGGCTGAATATATTTAATCTGGGCCTACAGTGTGGTATAGAGATGGCCGCGGCTTTGGGGGTGGGCTGTGCTTGAGGTCTTAAGCTCGACTGGTGGGGACGTTTATATTCTGATATAAGCTGTATTAATTTACTAGAGTTCTAATAACTGAGCGATTTAATTGATGTTATGTTGAATATGGTTATGTAATAATAAAGTTTGAGTCTTGTAAATTTTTGATAAAGCTTTAATCCAATAAAAGTGCCGCAGCCATTATTTGCCATAACTTCTTGTTCTCTTTATTATAATAATGGTGGTTGGGTAAAGTAATTGTGGGGTGGGTGTTGGCTACAATCTCATGATAAAAAGGGAGCACTAATTGGGGCCCCCTTTCTTGAGATTGTGGCCTCCCCAGCCCTATTCTGTAATATTAATTATTGCTACTATTATACGTATAGGCATTGGCATAGGGAGTACTGTCGCTTTAAATGCTAATGAGTTGTTCCATTGAGAACACCCAGAAATTTCTGTAATTCCAGGGATATGTATATAAGGGGCTGCAGAGGCTGGGACTTCCTCTTTGACCCGTTCAGCTGAAGAACTCCTGCCCTCTCACCCAAGTCGTGAGTACTTTTATGCGGATGGGTCACCCTGGATATCTGGGGGGGACATTTATATTCTGAAATAAGTTATATTATTTTGCTCGAGTTCTAATAACTGAGCAATTGTATTATTGTTATGATAGGTAATAATTGGTGTTGCGCTCCAATATACAAAAAAATATCAATATAGTAAAATAAACTAACTAAAGTGCCTAAACGTCAGTAAATGGTAAATAAATAGACTGCGTACCTAAATAGACTCAGACAGTGTATATAACCACTTTGGTGCAATACATCAAACTGTGCACCTAACCCAGTGCTAACAGTAACAGATAAAGTGCTATGTGTAAAATCCATGAGCAAAAAAGGATCCAAAATAGCAGTGAAACAGCGTGTAGCAAAAATAGAATAGAAAATATATATAAATAAAGTATATAATATATATATATAACATATATATAAGTATAAGTGTAAAAAGGTTGGTACTCAAAATAAAAGGGTAAGACTGATAAACACTTAGTAGTGCAACTTAAAATAGTGCAATGCCATCCAGTGTATCTTAATCAAAGTGCATATAGTGCTGAAGATAATAATCGAAATCCAAACGCACATCCAGAATGTGCTATAAAGTATAACCATCCAAAAGGTGCTCTAAATTATCACATCAAATAATAATTATCTATAATCATGCAAAATGTGAGTCCATTCAGTGGTAGATAAATCAGTATCCTGCCCAGAAAAAAGAGGGGGGCTGATTCCACCGGTGCTCCTGTGAATCTTGTGTTCACACACTAGGTGCAGTAACTACCTTACCTTACTGCTGTAAGGTAAACAGCATTCCAAGTAACACTTGCTATCCGCTGGTGTGGATTCAGTAAAAGGTTTTACTCTGGACACTCAATCACCATGTGTATGTAGTTATCATAAAGGGAAGAAAGGGGAACACTCCAATAGTGAAGTATGTATCCACAGTTTCAATTTATTCAGTGGGAAAAGACTTGGGTACTCACATTTAAAAATATACAATACACAGTTTCAAAACGAACGAGCACCGCACTCGTACTCCGGACGTCACTTCCTGGTGTCCTCACTCTCCAATAGCGTTCCTACGCGTATCGTCATGTGACTTCCCTGATGAAGTGACATGACGATACGCGTAGGAATATTGTCAACTTTTGATGAAGCTTTAATCCAATAAAAGTCCCGCAGCCATTATTTGCCTTAACGTCTTGTTCTCTTTATTATAATTATGGCGGTTGGGTAAGGTAATTGTGGGGTGGGTGTGGCCTACAATCTCATGCTTCTTCATTTAACCACTTGCCGACCGCCGCACGACGATGTACGTCGACAGAATGGCACGGGCAGGCATATGGGCGTACATGTACGTCCCTGCCTTCCCGCGGGTGGGGGGCCCGATCGGGCCCCCCCCCCCGGTGCCAGCGGCGGTCGGTTTTCGTTCAGAAGCGATCCGGGATGAGGGGGCGGCCATTCATTCATGGCCACCCCCTCTCGATCGCTCCTGACGAATGGAAGTGAGGCGTGACATCACTTCCTCTCCTGTAATGTAAACACAGGAGAGGAAGTGATGTGATCTCTCCTCCGTGTCGGTATTTTTCGTTCCGGCACCGAGGAGAGAGGATCGGTGAGTTGCACCAACACGACACTTCACAGTAGAACATGCCAGGCACACTCACACCCCCCTTCACCCCCCGATCACCCCCCCAATCACCCCTGCCCCCCCAGTCACAGTGACACCAATAGCATTTTTTTTTTTTTGCATTGGTGTCATTTGTGACTGTAATAACTGTTAGGGCAGTTAGGGTTAGCCCCCTTTAGCTCTAGGGTACCCCCCTAACCCCCCCAATAAAGGTTTAACCCCGTGATCACCCCCCGTCGCCAGTGTCACTAAGGCTGGGTTCACATTGCAGCGGTTTATGAGAACGGATGTGATTCGCACCGCACTGCAGTGCAAATCACATCCGATCTCTGTGCGATTCGAGTTCAGCCATACTGAATTTGCGCCGCACCCGCCGCACCCGCCGCAAATTCGCACGGGACCCTTTTTTTGGTCCGCAGCAGAATCGTATCGCATGGGTGTTCACACCATGCGATCCGAGTTTGCAGATCGCACTGCGATATGCGAACTGATCTGGGGGTGTCATTAACATTTCACTGACACTCCCAGCAGTTCGCATAGGGCAGTGTGAACTGCCGCCGGGAGGCATGCGATGCGGGAACCCGCCGCGGATTCGTGGCGTTCCCGCATCGCTCCAGTGTGAACCCAGCCTAATAAGCGATCGTTTTTCTGATCGCTGTATTAGTGTGACAGGTGACGCTAGTTAGGCAGGTAGGTATTTAGGTTCGCCGCAGCTTTTTATAGCGCCAGGGACCCCCATATACTACCGCATAAAGCCCCCTGATTGCCCCCTAGTTAACCCTTTCACCAGTGATCACCATATAACTGTTACAGGTGACGCTGGTTGGTTAGTTATTTTTTTATAGTTTCAGGGCACCCGCCATTTATTACCTAGTCTCACTAGTGTACCCCTAAATTTAGGGGTGTCTACTTTCCAAAATGGGGTCATTTGGGGGGGTTTGTGCCATCTTGGCATTTTATGGCCTTCAAAACTGTAACGCCCTTAGAAAGCCTGAAGGCGGTGCTTGGTTTTCGGGGCCCCGTACGCGGCTAGGCTCCCAAAAAGTCCCACATATGTGGTATCCCCGTACTCAGGAGAAGCAGCAGAATTTATTTTTGGGTGTCATTTCACATATGCTCATGGCATCCGTGAGCAATATATCATTTAGTGACAACTTTGTGAAAAATAAAAATAAAAAAAAAAGTTTGTAATTTTCCCGCAACTTGTGGCAAAATATAAAATATTCCATGGACTCAACATGCCTCTCAGCAAATAGCTTGGGGTGTCTACTTTCTAAAATGGGGTCATTTGTGGGGGTTTTGTGCCATCTTGGCATTTTATGGCCTTCAAAACTGTAATAGGTAGTGAGGAGTGAAGTCAAATATTTACGCCCTTAGAAAACCTGAAGGAGGTTCTTGGCTTTCGGGGCCCCGTACGCGGCTAGGCTCCCAAAAAATCCCACACATGTGGTATCCCCGTACTCAGGAGAAGCAGCAGAATTTATTTTGGGGTATCATTTCACATATGCCCATGGCATGTGTGAGCAATATATCATTTAGTGACAACTTTGTGAAAAAAAAATAAAAAAAAATTAAAGTTTGTAATTTTCCCGCAACTTGTGGCAAAATATAAAATATTCCATGGACTCAACATGCCTCTCAGCAAATAGCTTGGGGTGTCTACTTTCTAAAATGGGGTCATTTGTGGGGCTTTTGTGCCATCTTGGCATTTTATGGCCTTCAAAACTGTAATAGGTAGTGAGAAGTGAAATCAAAAATTTACGCCCTTAGAAAGCATGAAGGCGGTGCTTGGTTTTCGGGGCCCCGTACGTGGCTAGGCTCCCAAAAAGTCCCACATATGTGGTATCCCCGTACTCAGGAGAAGCAGCAGAATATATTTTGGGGTGTCATTTCACATATGCCCATAGCATGTGTGAGCAATATATCATTTAGTGACAACTTTGTGTAAAAAAAAAAATAAAAAATTTTTTTGTCATTATTCAATCGCTTGAGGCAAAAAAATAAAATATTCAATGGGCTCAACATGCCACTTATCAATTTCCTTAGGGGGTCTACTTTCCAAAATGGGGTCATTTGGGGGGGTTTTGTACTGCCCTGCTATTTTAGCACCTCAAGAAATGAGATAGGCAGTCGTAAACTAAAAGCTGCGTAAATTCCAGAAAACGTACCTTAGTTTGTAGATGTGACAACTTTTGCGCAAACCAATAAATATACAGTTATTGACTTTTTTTTTTACCAAAGACATGTGGCTGAATACATTTTGGCCTAAATGTATGACTAAAATTGAGTTTATTGGATTTTTCTAATAACAAAAATTAGAAAATATCATTTTTTTTCAAAATTTGCGGTCTTTTTATGTTTATATCGCAATCAAATACCATCAAAAGAAAGCTCTATTTGTGGGAAGAAAAGGACGCAAATTTTGTTTGGGTACAACATTGCATGACCACGCAATTACCAGTTAAACAGCGCAGTGCCAAATTGTAAAAAGACCTCTGGTCATTGACCAGCAAAATGGTCCGGTCTGAAAGTGGTTAAGATTAGCTATTAACACTCATATAATGCCTTGAAAAAGTATTCAAACTCCTTGAAATTTTCCACATTTTGTCATGTTACAACCAAAAACGTAAATGTATTTTTTGTGATTTTATGTGATAGGCAAACATAAAGAGGCACATAAGTGCGAAGTGGAAGGAAAATTATAAATGTTTTTTAACATTTTTTTTACAAATAAATATGTGAAAATAGAAGAGTCGATACTTTGTAGAACCATCTTTCGCTGCAATTACATTTGCAATTTTTTTGGGGATATCTCTACCAGCTTTGCACATCTAGAGAGTAACATATTTGTCCATTCTTCTTTGCAAAATAGCTCAAGCTCTGTCAGATTGGATGGAGAGTGTCTGTGAACAGCAATTTGAAAGTCTTGCCACAGATTCTCAATTGCATTTGGGTCTGGACTTTGACTGGGCCATTCTATCACATGAATATCCTTTGATCTAAACCATTCCATTGTAGCTCTGGCTGTTGTTAGGGTCATTGTCATGCTGGAAGGTGAACCTCTGCCCCAATCTCAAGTCTCAAGTCTTTTTCAGACTCTAACAGGTTTTCTTCTAACATTGCCCTTTAGTTGGCTCCAACCATCTTCCCATCAACTCTGTCCAGCTTCCCTATGGCTGATGAAGAAAAGCATCCTCTTCAGAGTGATGTGCAGTGTTAGTTTTCCGCCATGCATAGCATTTTGCTTTTAGTCCAAAAAGTTCAGTTTTGGTCCCATATGACCTTCTTCCACATGTTTGCTGTGTCCCCCATGTGGCTTTTCGCAAACTGCAAATGGGACTTCTTATGGCCTTCTTTCAATAATAACTTTCTTCTTGCCACTCTTCCATAAAGGCCAGATTTGAGAGTGCATGACTAATAGTTGGATGGCTGTATCCTGGTAGGTTTGCAGTTGTGCCATGCTCTTTCCATTTTCAGATGATGGATTGATCAGTGCTTCATGAGATGTTGAAAGCTTGGGATTTTTTTTATAACCTAACCCTCTTTTAAACTTCTCCATATCTTTATCTCTGACCTGTCTGGTGTATTCCTTGGCTTTCATGATGCTGTTTATTCATTAATGTTCTCTAACACACCTCTCAGGGTTTTCCAGAGCAGCTGTATTTATACTGAGATTCATTTACACAAAGGTGGACTTTATTTACTAGTTAGGTGACTTCTGAAGGCAATTGGTTCCACTAGATTTTAGTTAGGGGTATCAGAGTAAAGGGGGCTGAAAACAAATGCACGCCACACTTTTCAGGTATTTATTTGTAAAAACATTTAAAAAACATTAATCCTTTTCCTTCCACTTCACAATTATGTACCACTTTCTGTTGGTCACATAAAATCCCAATAAAGTACATTTACCTATTTGGTTGTAACATGACAAAATGTGGAAAATTTCAAGGGCTATGAATACTTTTTCAAGGTACTATATATTCAAGTACACAATAACCAGAACTTACAAAAACACATTATGGAATTGAATTATACCCCAGTCCACCCAAAAGTAAGGGGGTATTAAACCCAAGAAATATTCCTTTAAATATTGTGCCGGGGGGGGGGGGGGGGGAGTTGTCCTTAGTATGCCTGTGTTCAGGACAGTACCACAGTAAAATGACATTTCTAAAGGAAAAAATGTAATTTAAAACTGCTCGCGATTGTAATGAATTGTCAGATCCCAGCAATATAGATAAAAATCATTGAAAAAAAAATGGCATGGGTTACCCTTCCCAGTCCATTACCAGGCCCTTTGGGTCTGGTATAAATATCAAGGGGAACCCCGCACCATAATTAAAAAAAAAATTGCTTGGAGATCCCCTCAAAATCCATGCAAGGGCCTCCAGGTCTGGTATGGAAAGTAAGGAGAACCCTGTGCCAAAATGTAAAAAAAATGGCTTGGGGGTCCCCCTCAAAATCCATCCAAGACCCTTCAGGTCTGGGAAGCATTTTAAGGGGAACCCGGTGCCAAAATAAAAAAAATGGAGTGGGGTCCCCCCAAAATCCATACCAGACCATTATCCAAGCACACAACCTGGCAGGCCACAGGAAAAGAGCGGTTTTCTTGGGTCATCGCCACTGTCATCGAAGATGGATGGACACTTTTTCATTTATTTTATTTTTTAATAAAGGACTTGTCCCAAATTATCTACTGTCTACCTACTTTTTATCATTTTGACACTTTTTTGGTGAATGTGTAGGGGTACAATGTACCCGATATCCATTCACATGGAGGGCTGTTATCCCCCTTGTTAAAGGTGGCTTCCAGATTATGATAAGCCTCCCACCCGAAGACCCCCACAAACACCAGACAAGGATCATGGGGAAGAGGCCCTTGTCCCCAACACACCCTCCCCATGTTGAGGGCATGTGGCCTGGTATGGTTCATGAGGGAACGCTCTCTTGCCCCTCCTTTAACTACGGCCTGCCAGGTTGCGTGCTCCGATAAGGGTCTGGTATGGATTTGAGGGGACCCCCACACCATTTTTTTCAATTTTGGTGTGGGTTCCCCTTAAAAGCCATTCCAGACCTGAAGGGCATGGTAATGGACTGGGGGGAACCCATGACATTTTTTGCAATATTTTTATGTATATTGCCAGGATCCGGCAATACATTATAGACGCAAGCAGTTTTAAATTAAATTTTTTCCTTTACAAATGTAATTTTGCTACTCTCATTCATAAAGCTATATAAACAGCCTAACATAGTGTGGGGCGTATATTCAGCCCCCTGAGCCATGATTGGCCAAAGGCACCTTGCCTTTGGCCAGTCATGGCTCTCACAGCAGAGCGCACTGTGATTGACCAAAGCATGCAGGTCAGGTGCACGCTTTGGCCAATCAGCAGCTGTCAATGGACTGCGATCAATTATGGTGTATTCCGTGGGCGCTCAAATTTCCTGTGAGCACCCCACAATGTTCGGTATTCGGCTAACGGGCAAACTTCCGATGTTCGAGTCTAACTTGCATTCAACTCAAACATCGGGCTCATCCCTACCATTTAACAATGACAAGGTTGCTTACAATGGTCAGTTTTTATTTATTTATGTAAAACCTTTATCCTAAAAGGAAAGAAAACTGCAACTGCAACTGATTTTGAAGTGTTAGCAGGAGCGCAGATTCAATTTGTTAATCAAGTCCATCTAAATCTGCTAGTCTAATGCCGCATACACACGGTCAGATTTTCCAATGAAAAATGTTCCATGGGAACTTTTTGTCAGAAATTCTGACCATGTGTAGGCTCCATCGGACATTTTCCATCGGAATTTCCGACACACAAAATTTGAGGTCTGGATCTCAAATTTTCCGACAACAAAATATTCCGGATATTCCGATTGTGTGTACACAATTCCGACGCACAAAGTTCTACGCATGCTCGGATTCAAGCAGAAAAGCTGCACTGGCTATAGAACTTCAATTTTCTCGGCTCGTCGTACGTCATGTGTTCTTGACGTTCAAAATTTACGACAACATTATGTGACCGTGTGTATGCAAGACAAGTTTGAGCCAACATCCGTCAGAAAAAATCCTATGGATTTTGTTGTCGGAATGTCCGATCGTGTGAACATGGCATAACACTATCCTCCCCAGCTGTCCAAAGGTGTCTGCTTTACAAATTCATCCAGAGTGTAAACACTCTAAAAAGGTGAAGAAGTTTGTTACTGGCAAGGGTTAAAGATGCCTGGGTGCTGAAATATTTCTGGCGCCCCCACAAGGGTGTGGTCATCATACTAACTCCTCCCATTTAAAAATGTTTCTATGGCACTGACTGCAGCCTCATCAGTGCCCATTAATGCCGCCTCACCATTGGCCATCAATGCAGCCTCATTAGTGCAGCCTGATCAGTGCCCATCAATGCAGCCTCATTAATGCCCATCAGCGCAGCTTTATCAATGCCCATCAATGCAGCCTCACCAGTGTCCATTAATGCAGCCTGATCAGTGCCCATCAATTCAGCCACACCATTACCCATCAATGCAGCCTCACCAGTGCCTATCAATGCAGCCTTACCATTGCCCATCAGTGCAGCCTCACCAGTGCCCATTAATGCAGCCTCACAAGTGCCCATGAATTCAGCCTCACCAGTGCCCATCAATGTACATGAATGCAGCCTCACCAGTGCCTATCAGCACAGCTGACCAGTGCAGGGGATCAGAGAGAGGAGAGTAAGAGGAGAGCCAATCAGATCATCGCACAGAGCAGAGCTCTCCTGGTATTTTTGGAGCTTGCAGTCACACAAAGTCCTGCCTTCTGGATCGGCTCCTATGATAGACACCACACCTTCCGGCATTGGACCAGTGTGCGATGCTGGCCTGACACCCTCCAAATGTGTGCACCCGGGGCGGACCACCCCTTGTTGGTATGCCACTGGCTTCGGTGCCCCCCCCTCTGCCTCAGCTTACGGCGCCTGGTCACGCACCCACCCAGGATCGGCCCTGACCAGCAAGATGTAAAAGTGAAACAAAGGAAAAAAAAAGCTTTAAAAAAGTAAACTTACACAGCCACCACATCTAAGAAACTCTAAGCTACAATATATTACCTTTTTTTTTGTTGTATACCACTTTAACTAATGCATACACGTTTCTAGCAAGTGTCTGGATAGAATTCTATTCTTGTGCCTAGGATACAAAAGTTTAACCATTGGGAAGCCTCATTAGCATGTTGGGTAACCAAAAGACCCTACTTCAGTGATCTGCAACATGGACCACTTTTTCTGTATTCTTTTTTTTTTAAGTTGGAAAAACATAATGAAACAGTCATACAGGTTATGCTTTATATTAAAAGCCTTTGTAATATAGAGACGTTACAGTGCCAATCTGAACAAATGCATTGGGGCAGCAGTGAAGTTTGTGCCAAGTTACCATATGCAGAATGAGATGGGCCAATGAGATGTAGTCAAGATGACTCAAAGTGTTTCCTAGTGTTGAGATTTATATTTTACCTACCACTTTTTCTATGCTGCCCTCATATTCCCATTCATTTGTGTCTACGCAATTCATGCGAAGAAAAAAAAATATTATTATTTAATCAATACAGAGTGACATATGGCTTAAGACAGATGGTGGACATTTTAAAGTATGTTCAATAACTAAGCATGTAAAAATATGTTCAGGCCAGATTTGCTGTGAAGTTTGTTTTAAAGCCCAGCTCCAAATTAAAAACAAATGTAACACAAACTGCAATAACACTTTAAAGTGAAGTAGGGTTAGAACTATCATTGTTACTGCTGTCTGTATCCATACTTGTTGTCCCAGTGCAACTATTTATGTCATGGTCATAGGGTGTCACTAGGACTTCGGAAAATGAGTTGAAAATAAACTGGTGGAGAATGGGACATAGACAGAAAAAACCTTTTCCCAATCTATCTAAAGAAAAAAAGGTTTTGATGGAGTTGGGCTTTATCTTCCCTGATCTCCGAAAAGCTTTTATTTACAGTTAATTCAGGGTGGCAATGTTTTTACACACAATTATATTGTAGCTCCCACAGTAAGATAAATCTCTAATGGATGTAAAATGACTCCGGTTGCTTAAAAATCCTCTATCCATGAAGCGTGCTTCTAATAAAAGTTTTCAAAATGCCTTTCTCATTAATCCAATGGATAAACCTAATTCAAATGCAATTTATATTGTAATAGTTCCAACTGTTGACTTAGTAGCAAAACCAAAATGATGCCTTTTGAGGTATAACAATATTGCATGTATGTTTTCTTAGGATATCGGCTTCTGGAACAAAGCAACGGCATGCCATGACTTGATCAACCTTTACAGCAAGTACTCACAGCTGAGATTGTGACAGTTTATATGAAGTGATTTATACTGTGGGAATGTTTTACAATGAAGCCATGCATGCGCTTATCCAGGTTTGCTCTTTAGGCAAACTGTCACTCTTTTCAGAGGTTTTGATGTATGATGAGAGTAAACAGTTTACACAGTATATTGAGTTCTATGTGCATTAGGTTCACGGAACATTCAGCTGACAGTATATTTACTTATAACACCAATCATTTTCAACAATACACTTTTCCTGTTTAAACGCTTGATATCTGCTATGCTTTTCTCTCCCTAGTAAACTTAGTTACATAGTAAGACTTGTTTTTGTAGATCCTTTGAAAAGGTTACATTGGGTAAAAATAAGTTGTAGAGTTAGAATCAATACTGTATTAATACGTGTCAACATTATGGCAAATTTGTAAAGATCTAAGAGATTTTGTGTAGATCACACAATGTTGCATGTAGGAAAGTGAAAATGTAAAAAGATCTCTCTTCTAACAGAAACATGGGATTCTGAGATAAAATTGGGAGCTACTGACAAAATTTTTTTTTAAAGTGACACTATTAAAGAGGAAGTAAACTCAGCTCCTCGAATGCTCTTTAATAAATACAGTGTAATAAATCTTTCCATAACATTCTGCATTATTCTTTCCCCCTAAGGACGTTTCTTACTTTTCTCCAGTTGATTTGTAATTTCTACGTCCTGGTTGCAGCCAGGGCCATCTTAGCTACTGTCTTCGGAGTCTGAAGAGCAGTTAACTTCCGCCCTTACTGTGTTTCTGTTTGTCCCTGCTGTAACCTCGCACATGCTCAGTAATGTTGTAGCCGTGCCTCGTTTTCATTCCCGATTTAGTACAGCAATATTGTCCCACATATTGAAGCATAGAGAGGTGAGCAAGCTTTGCAACACATACTTAGTGATCGTTTAACCCCTTCCCGACCAGCCGCCGCATTTGTACTGTGGCAGGTTGTCTCCCCTGGGCGAAAAGACGTTACCTTACGTTGGTTCACCTTTTGACTACTAGGGAGAGCGAGTGCACTGGCGGGGGGGCGAGCGCATGCGCCGGCGGCGCGTCACCGGAGCTGATGCATGTGCCCAGTGGTCATGATAACCACCGGCACCCGCAAGCACTACACACGGAGAAAGAATGGAGATCTGTCAATGTAAACACACAGATCTTCATGAGGTCAGGGGTGAGGAGAGCAATCTGTTGTGTGTACTAAGTATGAACAGCGATCGTTCTCATCACTCAGGCAGTCCCATCCCCCCACAGTAAGAATCACTCCCTAGGACACACAATTAACCCATTGATTGCCCCCTATTGTTAACCCCTTCCCTGCCAGTGAAATTTAGACAGTAATCAGTGCATTTTTATAGCGCTGATCGCTGTATAAATGTCAATGGTACCAAAAGTGTCCAACCTGTCCGCCATAATGTCACAGTCGCAGATGCCGCAGATAAAAAGTGCTGATCACAGCCATTACTAGTAAAAACAATAATAATAAAAATGCCATAAATCTTTCCCCTATTTTGTAGATGCTATAACTTGTATAACTATTCATTTTTAGATTGCCCAAACCAATCAATATACGCTTATTGCAATTTTTATTGCCAAAAATATGTAGAAGAATACATATCGGCCTAAACTGAGGAACAAATGTGCTTTTTAAAAAAAAAATTGGGGATACTTATTTAAAAATTGTCACTCTTTTTTGTTTATAGTGCAAAAAATAAAAACGCAGAGATGATAAAATACCACCAAAAGAAAGCTCTATTTGTGGGAAATAAAGGACGCCAATTTTGTTTGGGTACAATGCTGCACCTCACAATTGTCAGTTAAATCAACACAGTGCCATATCGCAAAAAATGGCCTGGTCATTGAGCAACCAAATTTTCCGGGGGGCTGAAGTGGGTAATATGTTTTTGACACAAATCTACTTGATGAAGCTGATCTCCTTGCTCCTGTGTCACACTGCAAAGTGCTGATGTTTACACCCTCTGTGACGTTGCAAGTCACATGGGGTGTTTCAGGAGCTTGTGAATAGCACTGTAATCTCACGGGATATTGGAGCTGTGCCGCAGAGAGGAGATACAGATGAATGAATGGACAAGGACCTCCGTGAATCGGGCGAAATATGCGCATGTGCTGCTGACGTAATGAAAATGAAAAAGGCAGATTACAAGCAAACGGAGCTCATTCATTCAAAGCAGTTTGTATACTGCTTAGCACTGATTTAAATGGGGAAAAGTTATCTGGGTGAATTTACAACCACTTTAATAGAAACCTTTTTTTTTTGGTTATCTATCGTGTGAGGATGATGTGTCTATGTGGGGTAATGTGTGGTCATGAGACAGGAAATAAGGGACTTAGAACAGTAAAAAAGACTGCAAAGCTAAAGAATTTGTTGATTTTTAAACCTATACTGGTTATGTCCACCTTATCTAGACATCATGAGGACAGAATAGTTTTAATAAGTACAAATAGAATGTGCCCCTATTGCGTCATGAGCTTTTTTTCCCAGGTAAAGCCTAAACCCATATTTAATGTCCCTTAAATAGTTAGCTTGGACCAAGCTACTTACCTCACCAATAGGTGCATTTGCTGGGCACACTGTGTTAACTGTATGTAGCATCAGCTACATACAGTATACCGTCTTATGTTGCAACAGTGGGACAGGGACCTCCCCTCTCCCTCCCAAAACAAAATAGAGTCGGGCTGAGCGCTGCTCAGCCATTCACAGGAAGCTTTGTATTCTATGAATTAATAAAAAGCTTTCTCTGAGAAGGAGAGGTGGGCAGATGACATCACAATCCCGGACTCAACCTATCAGAGGAAGGTTTGCATTAATTTATATAATACAAAACTACCTGTGAATGGTTGCGCATCACTCAGCTCGACTCTGTTTTGTTGGTCCCTGTTCCACTGCCAGAACATAGCGCTATATACTGTATGTAGCTTAGGCTGCATACAGTTAATACAGCATGTCCAGCAAGTACACTGGTATTAGTGCAGTAGTAGTTCATTTGGACCAGCTAGGCACAAACAAACTATTTAAAGGGAAAATAAATCTGGAGTTAGGCTTTAAAGTGGTTGTAAACCCTTACAAACCACTTTGACCTACAGGTAAGCCTAGATTAAGGCTTACCTGTAGGTCCAAGCAATATCTCCTAAACCTATATGGTTTAGGAGATATTTGCCCGAAAATGGGCACCGCTGTCTACGGCGCATGCGCCGTAGACAGCGGCGCACAGGCGCACTGAGCGCGTCATTTCCAAGAATGGAGCTGCCGCGCGTGTCGACTCCCGTGCGCATGCGCGGGAGTGATGTCATCACGGCTTTGCCGAATGACAGCGGCGGAGCTGCGAGACGCCACCAGCAAGATGGATGCGGCGGACTACAGGGGACAGCGGCGACTTTGCTGGCTCCTGTGTCAGGTAAGTGACACATAATGGGCTACTATGCGATGCATAGTAGTCCATTATGCTTTGCCTTTGCAGGGAATGAAAGAGGAAGTAAACCCATCAGGGTTTACTTCCTCTTTAAGCTCCCAGCTATTATTTGCTGATTAGGGGTAGAGATATATCTAGAGGGTCACAATTTTTCACATCACTTTGCCTAAGAAAAGCATAAGGAACCAATACACAGGGGTATATTTATACAGCAGTAAATGTGACGTCCACAGAACGTTCACTGCTGGTGAATTAGTTACTGTCATGCACAATTAACCTGCAGGGAATGTTTGGTAAATGCCAGATCTTAAATAAACTATATTGTCAACAAAAGTATTGGGTCACCTGCCTTTACACACACATATGAACTTAAATTGCATCCCAGTCTTAGTCCATAGGGTTCAACATTGAGTTGGACCACCCTTTGCAGCTATAACAGCTTTGACTCTTCTGGAAAGGCTGTCCACAAGGTTTAGGAGTGTCTATGGGAATGTTTGACCATTCCTCCTAAAGTGCTTTTGTGAGGTCAGGCACTGATGTTGGATGGGAAGGCCTGGCTCGAAGTTACCGCTCAAATGGAGGTCAGGACTCTGTTCAGGCCAGTCAAGTTCCTCCACCCCAAACCCACTCATCCATGTCTTTATGGACCTTGTTTGTGCATTGGCGCGCAGTCATGTTGGAACAGGAAGGGCCATCCCCCATTTGTTCCCACAAAGTTGCAAGCATAAAATTGTCCAAAATGTCTTGGTATGCTGATGCCTTAAGTGTTCCCTTCACTGGAACTAAAGCGCCGAGCCCAACCCTTGAAAAACCAACCCACACCATAATCCCCCCCACCAAACAATTTTGACAAGTGCAGAAAGCAAGGTCCATAAGGACATGGATGAGCCAGTTTGAGGTGGAGGAACTTGACTTGACTGCACAGACTCCTGACCTCAAGTGACCTCAATCACCTTTGGGATGAATTAGAGTGGATACTGTGAGCCAGGTCTTCTTGTTCACATCCATGCCTGACCTCACAAATGTGCTTCTGGAAGAATGGTCAAACATTCCCATAGACACACTTCTAAACCTTATGGAGAACCTTCCCAGAAGAGCTGAAGCTGTTATAGCTGCAAAGGGTGGGCCAACTCAATATTGAACTCTACGGATTGGGATGCCATTAAAGTTCATGTGCGTGTAAAGGCAGGCATCCCAATACTTTTGGTAATATAGTGTATGAACCATGGTGTTTTTTGTACTTTAATCATAATCTGATCAGTCACTGGATTTTCTCCCCCATTCACAGATCGTGTTACAAGCTGTGTAATCAACGATAAAACTTTTCTGAATGGAGGTGGGGGCAAGAGTGGTCATGTCCCCATCAGACCATCTGTACTGCTGTTCTGCCTGGAGACCTTCTGCTTTGAAATCCTGCATCACCAAAAGTTCAGAGACAGGAAGACGACAGGTATCCCTGAAGATTTCTCCAGGGTCCAGCACAGTGTAATGCCTCGTACACATGATCAAACAATCCGGTGGAAAAGTCCGCCAACAATTCACCCAAGTGTAGGGTCCGGCGGACTTTTTTTACCCAAAAGTCTGGCGGACTAAGAAAGTAGTTTTGCACACCAATCTGTCCGCCAGACTCGCATTTCGGCGGACAGTACGGCGGACAGTACTGTGTGCCTTTCCGCCGTACTTTTGAAATGAATGGACTTTTCCCGCCCGGAGAAAAGTCCGCTCATTTTGAGTGCGGCTCCAGGTAGCCTCCTTTGCTGGCCCCGTCACCGAGTATGGACTTAAAGGGGAATCTTTACGCCAAAAAATTGGCGTGGGTGTCCCCCCTTAGTCCATATCAGACCCTTATCCGAGCATGCTACCCGGCCAGCTAGGAAAGGGGTTGGGGACGAGCGAGGCCCCCCCTTCCTGAGTCATACCAGGCCGCGTGCCCTCAGCATGGGGGTGCCTTGGGGAAGGGGGGGCCCACTGTTCATGGGATTGTAAGTTGCATTTTTTCTTATATTCAGAAAGAAAACACAATACAACAAATTGGTGTTTAAATGGCTGCAGTACCTTTATTGGTATTAAAATAAATCAAATAACTTTATTCAAAAATAAACAGTGAAAGAATAAATAAATTATATTTCAAATTTAAAAAACAAATTCTAAACTCGCTCAGTCATAGGACTCAAGCTATGAATGAATCAATTTATAAAACCAAAGTCCCCACCAGCCGGGTTTGTTGAAAACAAAAACAGCTACCACAGCACTGCGACCTGTTCGATGCAATTTTGAAGACCTAGGTTATAGATGTACAAACCAACATCTGAAAGGTGCACACCATCCTGTCTATAAAGACCGGGAAAACCTCCTTCCAGATCAGCGTGACGGAAGGAAATCCCCCCAATCCCTGGCAGGAACTTTTCAGTTGAGTGATTAATCCTTCCTTTAATTTTCTCAAGCAGTCTACCACCTTGCGAATATAACCAAGGTAAGCGACAAATCATTTCAGAGAAAATAATACAAATATTAGGAAAAGCTAACTTCAAACGCTACAAATCTTGTTTCATTAAAAACACCAATTCTAAAGTTTTTAATCTACCAACATTGTTACCTCCGAGGTGCAGAATTAAAACAGATGGAGAAGGCCAAGAAAGAAACAAATCATAAAGATGAAAGAACAGATCATTCCATTGTAGACCACGAATGCCCTTCCAAAGAATATGAAATTTGCTTTGAAGCTCTTTTATGAGCTCAGTATATATAAGAATATGAAGGATTTTGCACCTAAAAATTAAAGAGATAAATTAGGTAGAATGGAAATGTTAAATCTACTAGACTCCCATTTACCCAATCTTATAAAGACCGTATCACTCAGACCCAATCTAGCAGCTTCTGTAGCTGCTCCAATCCTGAAAAAATGGGTAGAAAATTTTAAAAGGGAAAGACCTAAGTGAGAAAAACATTGTTTTAGGACTGCAGAGAATTAAAATTTCATCATAGGGGAAGAATCTATGTGTACAAAAAATTGATTTTGAGAATTAACAAGGGGCAAAGGATGTAGTCACCACACGCAAATAGATGGAGCCACCAGCCCCTTCAATAAGTTTTAGACCTTTTTACAAAAATAAGAACCCTATCCTCCAGGATAGAAACTTCTGATAAAAGTAAACCTTCCAAACTGTGTTTGTTATTTGGCAGCATTTCTGAAATATAAAAAACTGCAAAAAACATTAAAACAAAAGCAGCATGAAATAATAAAGCCTTGTAAACTGAAGTCAAAAGAAGTAGCCAAACACAGCTTGGATAATATATCTAAAGTAATTGGCCTGCGCAAATCAGGAACAAACTTACTTTTCTTAAACCTTTTAAAGCTTGCCGGCTGGGAAATTATGACGTTTAAAGAAAAAAAAACCCCCAGCTAAAATCTTATTAATATGGTTAAAGGAAAAATCAAACTGCATTAACGAGCAAATAAAAGCTAAAATTGAACTCTCAGATGGAGGTAAGCCAGGAGAACCTAACTCCGAATTTTATTTCAGCCACTTCTTCCATGCAACTGAGTAGTCAGCCCATGTTTTAGGAGCAATCAAATTTTTTATAGCCAAAAATACTGGATTCAAATCAGATCCCAAAGATGACTTGGGCAACGTTATCCAACCAGATATGCATGAGGCAACAGTTGTCTGAAACGGGTCATTTGGAATCGAGATAAGGCATCAGCGATGACATTGAGCTTTCCCAGTACATACTTTGCCTTAACCCAAATGTTTAAATTTAAACATAAGAGGAATAAATAACGTAAAAGTTGTATGACTAACAGGGACTTTGAAGAAAGGCAGTTTAAAGCAAATAATACACCTCTATTATCCGTATTAATAATAATAAGTCTGTTAGCGAATTGGTTACCCAAATTTCTAAAGCAACCACGATTGGAAAAAGTTATGATAAGACTATGTTCTTTGTCATTTTACTAGAAACCCAAAAGGGGGCCATGAACCCGAACATCAATGGGAATGAAAAAAAAGCAGCAAACCCATGAGAGCCAGCGGAATCTGTAAATAACTCTAAATCCATTGTAAATACAAAATTTTCCTGGAAAAAGGATCTGCCATTATAATCTTGAAGAAATTGAGACCATACTAATAAATCATCTTTAAGGTCGCAAGAAAAAAGGCGATTTAAGACTGGGCATAGCCAAGGATAACCTTCTGCAAAATATTCTTCCCATAGGCATTATGTGTGTAGCAAAGGCCAGAAGACCCAAAAAGGATTGAAGCTCCTTAAGTAAAATCTTATTCCGGCGCAGAAAGAATGAAATTTGGGATTGAAGTCTGCAAATTTTTACAGCAGGTAATTCAAACTGAAATAATAAAGCATTAATTTTTTATACCCAAAAATGCAATAATATTAGATGGAAAGGAAGTGTTTTCAATCGCTAAAGGGATACCAAAATATTATAAAAAGGAAGTCATCTAGATAGTGAATTATCCCAGTATGAACAGATTCAAACATTAACACTCACTGAAGAAATTAAGCAATAATTTCAAAATAGTAACATGACAATGAACAACCCATTGGGAGGCATTTGTCATAGAAAAAAATAACCCTCAAAACAAAAACCCAAGGAATTGTGAGATTCTGGAACAATGGGTAATAATCTAAAGGCCAAGTGAATGTCAGCTTTAGCTAATAAAGAACCTCTTCCAAATGTTTTTATAATTTAAATAGCATCATCAAAAGTTGCATATTTAATAAAAACAGATGATGGGTCAATTTCGTCATTTAGAGAGTGGCCTACAGGGAATTAAAGATGGTGAATAAGCCAGTAAGCGTTAGGTTCCTTTTTAGGGACTAAACCTAAAGGTGAGGCTCGGAAATTAATAAACAGAGGCAATATGAAAGGGCCTGCAATTCTATTACCTGACCATACGTTCACTGGAGAAGGGAATGCAGATGTAGAATGATTGAAAGATACATTTTCATTGAATCTGACTAAAGAAACAAGCAGCTGGCTAATTAGATCAGATTGAGCATACTCACCCGCATAATTAGATTCTGGATGATTACAAACAACTGGAATATGTGATCCTTGTGCTGAGACCTGGCTGACATCAGGACCTGTATGGGAGGAATGAGACATAGGGGCCCTCACTGCATCCAGCCTGGGTGGCCTGGATGCCTGTGATGCCGAAATTTCAACTTGAGGTACCTCTCTGGGATGCATCCCAGCAGCGCTAGGAGAGATCACTGCTCTGGGTATAGCCACATTCCTCTGTGGAGAGGCAGGAGGAGTGTAAATTATGCTAGGCGGTGACAACTCCTCCCTGCAAGGGGGTTTGACCAGCGGCGATAACGAGCGGCATGATAGGAGAAGGGGATAGAGCTCGTCTGTTCCTCTTGCCCTGTTGACTCCCTCTCAGAGCCCCAGTAAAAGAGTCTTCTTGCTCCACTGCAGAGTGAGACGGTTCCACTCAACGCTGCTTTTTCTTTGGCTGGGCGTTCTAAAGGTAAGCTCCACTTTATAGAGTGAGCCTGAGAGCACTGAATTGAGGCAGGGGGGCTGGACAGGATTTGACAGACAATTCTGTCATATTCGGTGTAGGCAGAGACTCCACTGACGCTGTTCCAGATAGAATGTCCACTGGAGCCATTCGTTGCCACCCTCCGCTTCAGACCTTTCAAGGACTCTCTTTACAAGGGACTTTATGTCCTGTCACGGCTTAGGCGAGCTGACAGAAATACAGCAGAGCTCAAGCCTAAGCCACCTCAGGGCAAATGTGAGCGGTCTTGTCACACAGGCAGTTTTTATAACCTCCTGCGCAACCACCAGCATCCTAGCAACCAAAAGCCATGAGTGGGAAGCTTTAATTTATTTAGTGGCGGTAGTAAGGGTAAGGGTCATTTGTAGGGAGGACTGCAGGCAAAAAAGTATGGTTCTCCTTTTCAGGTCTGGTATGGATTTCATGGCAAAAAAAAATAGAAAAAACTGCTTGGGGACTCTTCCCCATCCCCGAATCTTAGACCTGATGAATGTGGGGGTCCGTTGGGGAGACTTATCAGAACGTGGAAACCCCCTTAGAAATAAAGGTGCAAACAGATATCTGGAATCCCTTCTACATGTATGGGGTACATATTACCTCTGGTCACTCTCCATTCACAAAAAAAGGAAAATAGTAAAATAAACATATAAAACACCATGCATAAAGTCCAAAAAATATATAATAATGTCCCACAATGTCCAAAAAAATTGTATCTTACAAATAAATGTCCCACAATGATGCTCTCTTTGTGATTGTTTTGCTGTGAATAACAGCAAAGCTTTAAAGGTTGCTATGACTCAGACAACTGCTGGCATCCTAACAACAACTATCCTGCTATAAATGACAGCAAAGCTTAAATGGTTGCTAGAATTCTGGTGGCCATCAGCATCCTGGCAACCACTATTCTGCTGCTTGATGGCTGGATTAAATATTTGATAAGCTAGTGAGCATTCCCAGGTGATGTACAGTAAGTGACCAAATATGCCCAGGTAGCAGAGACATTGATTGCTAGGATACATGCAGTCATCCATATTTAGTCAATTGCATTAGCCAGTATTCCCGACCTCACTGTTTATATTTAGTTGCTGGCCAGGTAGTTTCCCCACTGGCAATAGTTGCTAGAATACTGATGGATGCCAATGTAATAGAAACCTTGAGTCCTGAGTTGAAAGCTGTTATTCATCTAGTAATACCATCACAAATAAATGACTTACTGCAGTGGGTACAAATGGACTATTTTGTTCACCTATTTACTGAAGCAGGAATAGATAGGGTTTGGGGTGAAGCCTGCATTGACCTGAACCCAAACCTCTTCCCTAAATCTTACCATATAATATTTTGGATTTATTTTAATACATAACTTGCTAAATCTATTTGGGAAGCTTGTGGTTAAAAGCCTGAAACAAATGTTTCCCATGCAATAAAATACATTATCTAGCCAACTGTTGAAATCATCATAATTTAGCAGGATTAGTTCAAGTACTAATTCTTTCAGTACTCAGCTGTAACCAGCCAATGCCAACTCCTACCAATTCTCTTTCTACCAGGTCTATCAGACTGACAACAGTTGGCAAACATAATTTTTTCACTAATAGTTTACATATGGGTGACATTCATTAAAAGTTGCAATTTTATATTAGTATTCCACAATGACAAGCACAAACCCCAGCCTCGCCTTTCATCCTACACAGTTATTGCAGAAGATTTTGTGATACCATTTTAATAAAGCATATAACCGTAAAGTTTACTTATGGTAAACTGATTGGCAGCAGTATTATTTTTCTACATTATGGGTTTATGTTGATGCCTCATTTCTTTTAATTCCCATCTGAAAACAAGCCTAAGTGTATTTAGTTTTTCTACTTTTTCTTTTCCTGTATTTAAACAGTGAGCGTCTTGGATTCACATCTTGGCTTTATAAAAGCTTGGCAAAACAGAAAAGAAAACCATATTATTTTATAGATGATGGGATAGAAGTCATTTTTACAAAGAATATTGTTAAACCTTGGAGGCTTGGCATAGGATCTTGTGTAGGTGGAGAAAAGTTGCAGTCATGCCAATATGCAATCAACCATGATGTACAACATAGAGTGAAAAGATAATTTGCAGCATGTAGAACTTTTCTATGAATTAGGTAGCTAACTTGTTCTTATACCATCTTGTGATACCACAAAAAAAAGCTATGTGTTCAGCTGTTTCACAATTCAGATAATAGGTATATTTTAATTTGCAATCCATTTGACATTTTTAAACCATATGCATTGTTCAGTTAAGCAAGGTTTTATACCATGCCTTTGGATTGTCATTATGTGTGTTCTCAATTTAAATGTGTTTACACAGGGGTAATAAAGAATATCCAGAGAACAAAATGGATTTAATTTAAATCTGTCCACCCACACAGTGCGATAGGGACAGTGCAAAGCTAGGCAGGATTTGCAGGAAATCCAAACCATATCTCAATTACTTTTTATTTTCATTTCAGATTTTGGTTCTACTGCCCGACTAATTCTGATTTTAATCAAACACCTAAAGCTACTGTTTAAGCAGAACAAAGTAACAAGATAAATATTAAAAGCTCATTAACACAAAAAAACAAGGAACCCAGCAATTCCTGAAAATGTAGATTTAATTCAGAGATTTCCACTACAGTACTTTTATTTCTGATGCTAGATGTTCTCAGTATGATAGCCAGCATTGCTGAACCCACTTCCTCTGGTGCCAGGTATCCTGGACTCACCCAGCCTGTTTGTGGACAGTGAAAGAAGAAGCAGCACCATGATGAACTCATCTCCCTATCACTCTGCTTTCTTCTCCTATCAGTATGCTTATTGTCAGCAGATGATCTGATTGGATCTTTGTACTGATTTTTTCTCTCACACTTCAGATCTGCTTTATAGATGTAGCACCCTCTAGTGCTAGAAGTGTAAATAGCTTTTTTCTAGTACAGGTAAATTTATGCAGGCTTGGCTTTCAGCCAAGCCTGTCTGTGTTTTGTATGGGGTTAGGCAGAAATCCAGGGAAAGCTGGGTGACTCACAGGCAGCATCACTGAGACATCCACCCTACTTCTCGAAACAGAATATTGGCATGCATTAACCACTTCTCGACTGGTGCACACCGATGTACGTCAGCAGAATGGCACGGGCAGGCAAATGGGCATACCTGTACGTCCCTTTAAATTTGCCGCCGTGCCATCACGAGCGCGCCACCGGAGGCACGCTCTCATGCCATTCGGGACCCCCGTGAGTCCGGTCATGGGTCCCACGGACTTGATCGCCGTGGGCATACCGCAATCGTCTCACGGGGTGGCTGAACTAGCAGATGCCATTGTAAACAGCATCTCCCAGCTCTGCCTAGCAACAAGTGATGCTGATCTCTGCTCCATGTGATTGGAGCAGAGATGAGTGTTCACTAAAAGAAAGCCTAGCCCCCAACAGTTAGTAACACGCCCCTAGGAACACTTAACCCCTACACTGCCACCCACTGGTTAACCCCTTCACTACCAGTGTCATTTACATTTGTATAGCAGTGATTGCTGTATAAATGACAATGGTCCCAAAAATGTGTCAAAAATGTCCAATGTGTCCGCCATAATGTCGCAGTCACAATAAAAATCGCTGAACGCCGCCGTTACTTGTAAAAAAAAATTATTAATAAAAATGCCATAAAACTATCCCCTATTTTGTAAACACTATAACTTTTGTGCAAACCAATCAAAAATTGCTTATTGCGATTTTTTTTACCAAAAATATGTAGAAGAATATGTATCGGCCTAAACTGAGGGAAAAAATGTTTTTTTATATATTTTTGAGGGATATTTATTATAATAAAAAGTAAAAAATAATGCGTTTTTTTCTAAATTGTCGCTCTATTTTTGTTTATAGCGCAAAAAATAAAAACCGCAGGGGTGATCAAATATGACCAAAAGAAAGCTCTATTTATGGGAAAAAAAGGACGTCAATTTTGTTTGGGAGCCACGTCGCATGACCGCGCAATTGTCAGTTAAAGCGACGCAGTGTCGAATCGCAAAAAGTGGTCTGTTCTTAAGCCAGCAAAATGGTCCGGGCTGAAGTGGTTAACAAGGGGATCAACTCCAGCTCTACAAGATTCTGGTCTGGCCGCAACTAGAGTATGCTGTCCATTTCTGGGCACCGGTCCTCAGGAAGAATGTACTGGAAATAGAGCGAGTACAAAGAAGGACAACAAAGCTAATAAAGGGTCTGGAGGATATTAGTCAAGCCCCATACACACTATCAGTTTTTCAGCTGAGTTTTTCCTTCAGGTTTACCAAAAACAGGTAGTGCAAGGGCCTGCCTGATTGCATACAAATTGAAACTCCTAAGGTTTGACCTTATATTACATAGTTTTGGTAAATCTGAAGGAAAAACTCAGCAGAAAAACTGATAGTGTGTATGGGGCTTTATGAGGAAAGGTTGTGAGGACTGAACTTATTCTCTTTGGAGAAGAGACACTTGGGAGGGGGAAATGATTTCAATACACAAATACCATACTGGTGACCCGACAATAGGGATAAAACTTTTCCGCAGAAGGGAGTTTAACAAAACTTGTGACCACGCATTAAAATTAGAAAAAAAAGGTTTAACCTTAAACTACGTAGATGGTTCTTTACTGTAAGAGCGGCAACGATGTGGAATTCCCTTCCACAGGCGGTGGTCTCAGTGGGGAGCATTGATAGTTTCAAGAAACTATTAGATAAGCACCTGAATGACCGCAACATACAGGGATATACAATGTAATCAGGGCTCGAGTCCTGCGGAAACGCATGGGAACGGCGTTCCCGTACTATTCCCACAGCGGGAACGCCGTTCCCATTAGCTGCCTGAGGGCTGAGGCTATGCAGCGCGTAGTTCGCCGCCGCTCCTCAGCCGCCGAGTGACTGGTTGCTAGGCAGGGGCCGCTCCGCATCTAGCAACCGGTCACATGACTTCGGCCGTGCACGTGGGCACGCACTGGCGCGAGTCAGTGGGCAGGCTGACACACGCTGCGCGCCTGCTTGGATACGGAGTTCGGGATTGTCCCCCCCCCTCCTCCCCTCTACCCAGTGCCAGTCAGTCCTGGCCTCCTGGGGCCACACGCTGCACTTTTCCAGTTTACTTCTCCCCGGAGAACAGAAGGGAAGAGAATACCAGGTTAGTCACTAGTATGTAAGTTGCACTCTGCAATACCCTGCCAATACTCATCAATACTCTGCAATACCCTGCCAATACTCATCAATACTCTGCAATACCCTGCCAATACTCATCAATACTCTGCAATACCCTATCAGTATCAATACTCTGCAATACTCTGCGAATACTCTGCAATACCCTATCAATACTCTGCAATACCCTATCAATACTCTGCAATACCCTGCCAATACTCTGCAATACCCTATCAATACTCTGCAATACCCTGCCAATACTCTGCAATACCCTGCAATACCTTATCAGTATCAATACTCTGCAATACTCTGCGAATACTCTGCAATACCCTATCAATACTCTGCAATACCCTGCCAATACTCTGCAATACCCTATCAATACTCTGCGATACCCTATCAATACTCTGCAATACCCTATCAATACTCTGCAATACCCTGCCAATACTCTGCAATACCCTATCAATACTCTGCAATACCCTGCCAATACTCTGCAATACCCTATCAATACTCTGCAATACCCTGCCAATACTCATCAATACTCTGCAATACCCTGCCAATACTCATCAATACTCTGCAATACCCTATCAGTATCAATACTCTGCAATACCCTGCCAATACTCTGCAATACCCTATCAATACTCTGCAATACCCTATCAATACTCTGCAATACCCTGCCAATACTCTGCAATACCCTATCAATACTCTGCAATACCCTGCCAATACTCTGCAATACCCTATCAATACTCTGCAATACCCTGCCAATACTCATCAATACTCTGCAATACCCTGCCAATACTCATCAATACTCTGCAATACCCTATCAGTATCAATACTCTGCAATACCCTGCCAATACTCTGCAATACCCTATCAATACTCTGCAATACCCTATCAATACTCTGCAATACCCTGCCAATACTCTGCAATACCCTATCAATACTCTGCGATACCCTATCAATACTCTGCGATACCCTGCCGATACTCTGCAATACCCTATCAGTATCAATACTCTGCAATACCCTATCAATACTCTGCAATACCCTATCAATACTCTGCAATACCCTGCCAATACTCTGCAATACCCTATCAATACTCTGCAATACCATGCCAATACTCTGCAATACCCTGCCAATACTCTGCAATACCCTATCAATACTCTGCAATACCCTGCCAATACTCTGCAATACCCTGTCAATACTCTGCAATACCCTGCCAATACTCTGCACTACCCTATCAATACTCTGCAATACCCCGCCAATGCTCTGCAATAAATACCCTGCCAATACTCTGCAATACCCTGCCAATACTCTGCAATACCCTATCAATACTCTACAATACATACCCTATCAATACTCTGCAATACCCTGCCAATACTCTGCAATACATACCCTATCAATACTCTGCAATACCCTGCCAATACTCTGCAATACCCTGCCAATACTCTGCAATACCCTGCCAATACTCTGCAATACCCTATCAATACTCTGTAATACCCTGTCAATACTCTGCAATACCCTGCCAATACTCTGCACTACCCTATCAATATTCTGCAATACCCCGCCAATGCTCTGCAATAAATACCCTGCCAATACTCTGCAATACCCTATCAATACTCTACAATACATACCCTATCAATACTCTGCAATACCCTGCCAATACTCTGCAATACATACCCTATCAATACTCTGCAATACCCTGCCAATACTCTGCAATAAATACCCTATCAATACTCTGCAATACCCTGCCAATATTCTGCAATACCCTATCAATACTCTACAATACCCTGCCAATACTCTGCAATACCCTGCCAATACTCTGCAATACCCTGCCAATAGTCTGCAATACCCTGCCAATACTCTGCAATACCCTATCAATAATCTACAATACACACCCTATCAATACTCTGCAATACATACCCTGCCAATACTCTGCAATACATACCCTGCCAATACTCTGCAATACCCTATCAATACTCTGCAATACCCTGCCAATACATACCCTGCCAATACTCTACAATACTCTGCCAATACTCTACAATACATACCCTGCCAATACTCTGCAATAACCTGCCAATACTCTGCAATAACCTATCAATACTCTGCAATACTGTGCCAATACTCTGCAATACCCTGCCAATACTCTGCAATACCCTATCAATACTCTGCAATACCCTGCCAATACATACCCTGCCAATACTCTGCAATACCCTGCCAATACTCTGCAATACCCTATCAATACTCTACAATACATACCCTATCAATACTCTGCAATACCCTGCCAATACTCTGCAATACATACCCTGCCAATACTCTGCAATACCCTATCAATACTCTGCAATACCCTGCCAATACATACCCTGCCGATGCTCTGCAATACTCTGCCAATACTCTTCAATACATACCCTGCCAATACTCTGCAATACCCTGCCAATACTCTGCAATACTCTGCCAATACTCTTCAATACATACCCTGCCAGTACTCTGCAATACCCTATCAATACTCTGCAATACCCTGCCAATACTCTTCAATAATCTGCCAATACTTATTCCTGTTTGTGGGATATTTTCTAATGGGCTGTGTAACACAATTTGGAACAGGGTGTATTTGTGGTAGAAATTCCCTGCGAGGGAAAGATCATCACCCATTGTGTTGATTGTTTTGTTTGACACGTTATTTTGTTTTTGTAAACTGGCACTTTACAATAAATGTTGTACTGTATTTTCTGTGAAGTATATATGCATATGAGCGTACCTTTTTTTTTTTTTTTTTGGTGGGAGAATGGATCTTTGGTGGGAGTTCCCACACTTTTTTTCCCAGGACTTGACCCCTGAATGTAATACTGACATATAGGGGGGTACCGTTACACAGAGGCTGCAAGACACTGATACCAGGTCAAATTTAAGTACTTGCACTGCTTGCATATAAAAAATGCATTTATTGATGCATTAATGATGTAGAGTTTTATGAATTTGTGTCTTTTATATATATAAGTAAAAAAATGCAGCATTAATATACAGTAAAATTTGATGTGAGTTAAACCAACACTGTAAAATGTATGAATGACAAGTATTGGATAGGTGTGTACCAGTATTAAAGTGCATAAGTGCTGAAACATATACTAGCAAAATCAATTGCTAGTGACACAATGGATAAACAATGAACCAAAAAAACAAATAATCAATGAAGCTTGGCTAAAGATGGAGTGTTCTCCAACATCAACAGATAAAAGTTAATTTTGGGGTATGGGGTATGGACTTCAACTTCAACCAGTTGAAGTCCATTAGGATGAAACGCGTCAGTTACAGAGAGCCCGCTCCATAGATTACGTTCATTGGAATTCATTGTGATCACTTTGATTTTAGTTTGTACACATCCGCCTTGATGTCTGTACTTATGTTTTTTAAATAAATCCGTCCATTTTTGATCTACACTATGCAGAGGCCCTTTTTTTCTCTTTCCTTTATGATCTATTCCATAATCATCAGCTGGATGACACATTTACACATTGCATCTGGATTTCCAGTGACGGTTCGTCTGAGTTCCTGTCACGCTTGTTTGACTCACTGCCACTGGCATGCAAGTCCACATTCTCTGGTGAGAGTACCTACCCCTACCCCTGGGTGATGTATGCACAATCCCCGGTGATCTTGTAACAGATGATTATTCATCATTTTCTTCATTGAAAAGACTCTTTCCCAGATTTTTTATTTTTTCCCACATTTGTTCAGTTTCCTTTATGAACTTTTATTTGTTGATGTCGGAGAACACTCCATCTTTAGCTGAGCTTCATTTGTTACTATTTTTTTTTGGTTCATTGTTTATACATTGTTTCACTAGCAATTGATTTTTCAAGTATGATATGTTTCAGCACTTATGCATTTTAATACACACCTATCCAATACTTGTCATTTACATATTTTACAGTGTTGGTTTGCTTTCCAGCTCGATGAGCCTCTGTCTGCTCCCCAGCCTGATGAGCCTCTGTCTGCTGCCCAGCCTGATGTGCCTCTGTCTGCTCCCCAGCCTGATGAGCCTCTGTCTGCTGCCCAGCCTGATGTGCCTCTGTCTGCTGCCCAGCCTGATGTGCCTCTGTCTGCTCCCAGCCTGATGAGCCTCTGTCTGCTGCCCAGCCTGAATTGCCACTGTCTGCTGCCCAGCCTGATGTGCCTCTGTCTGCTGCTCAGCCTGATGTGCCACTGTCTGCTGCCCAGCCTGATGTGCCACTGTCTGCTGCCCAGCCTGATGTGCCTCTGTCTGCTGCTCAGCCTGATGTGCCACTGTCTGCTGCCCAGCATGATGTGCCACTGTCTGCTGCCCAGCCTGATGTGCCTCTGTCTGCTGCCCAGCCTGATGTGCCACTGTCTGCTGCCCAGCCTGATGTGCCACTGTCTGCTGCCCAGCCTGATGTGCCACTGTCTGCTGCCCAGCCTGATGTGCCACTGTCTGCTGCCCAGCCTGATGTGCCACTGTCTGCTGCCCAGCCTGATGTGCCACTGCCCGCTGCCCAGCCTGATGTGCCTCTGTCCACTGCCAAGCCTGATGAGCCTCTATCCACTGCCCAGCTTGAAGTGCCCGTGCTTGCTGCCCAGCTTGAAGTACCCGCTGCCCAGTGTGATGTACCTGCTGCCCCGTTTGATGCACCTGCTGCCCCGCTTGATGTGTCCATGCCTGCTGCCCAGCTTGAAGTGCCCATGCCTGCGGCCCAGCTTGAAGTGCCAGTGCCTGCTGCCCAGCTTGCAGTGCCCGCTGCTTAGCTTGATGTGCCTGTTGCCCCACTTGATGTGCCTGTTGCCCATTTTGATGTGCCCTCACCTGCTGCCCAGCTTGATGTACTCATGCTGGCTGCCCCGCTTGATGTGCCTGCTGCCCGCCTGATGTGCCCGTGCCGGCTGCCCAGCCTGATGTGCCTGTTGCCCAGTTCAAGGTGCCTGCCGCCCAGCTTGATGACCCGGAGCCTGCTGCCCAGCTTGTTGACCCAGAGTCTGCCGCTCAGCTTGATGACCCGGAGCCTGCCTCCCAGCTGGATGACCCAGAGCCTGCTACCCAGCTGGATGACCCAGAGCCCTGCCCTGAAGAGCCTGATGCCCAGCTTGAAGTGCCTGATGCCCAGCCTGAAGTGCCTGTTGCCCAGCCTGATGTACCCCATCCATTGTTCTGCTTGATGCCATAGACTATGGACAATTACAACCAGTTGGAGCATCCGGAGGCTGCTCCTTTGAGGGGGGGTACTGTCAGGAAATGTTCCATCCGCTGGTAATATCTGTCTTTTGGCATTCAGTACTGAGGTCCACCAGCAGGTGTCTCCTGAAAGTTTGGAACTGTTAGGAGAGCTTTTCCCTGCTGATGTTATGTCATCTTTGGGCTGCAGTACTGGCATCCACCAGCAGGTGGATCCTGGCAGTGTGGAGCAGACAGCACCTCCTGCAATCAGGTGTCACTTGAGGCCAATCACAGGCCTATAAATATCCGGCAAGCAGTCACATTTTTGCCTTGTTTTTGTCCTTGAGCCCTGGCCTGCATCCTGTTACCTATTATCCTGATTCTGATCCTGATCCTGAACCTTAATTCCTGCATCCTGAACCTGTTGTACCTGATCCTGTCTATTCCTGCATCCCTGGAAACTTGTCCTGCAACCTGATACCTTTCTCCTTGCCCCCCCCCCCCCCCATCTGCTGACCTCCTGTTTATGACCCTGGCCTGGCTTGACTATGATTCTGGTATCCCTTTGTTATATATACTGGTTGGTTGTCACTGTTATTTGGTTTTCTCACTCTGTTTGGTATTGGTGGTGTATTCACATTATATATACATTTATCTTAATAAAATCACTTTCACCTACTTATGTTTGGTTTACTCTGTTCTGGTCACATCCTGTTTATGACACTACTGCAGTCCTAGTGAGCTGTCAATTTTAGCCTACGGCAGCTGTGTAGTATAGGGAGAAAGGACCCAGCAGAGAATTATCCAATAGTCCAGCCGGTCAGTCTGGGCCTGAGCTTATAGCCAGTGACCATCTTCTTGGTGCCACTGAAAATGACATTGCGTGTCCACCTTGGCACCAGTGCCTTAGGTTGCCAAACCCTGGAGTATAGCAAGCAGGTGACACAGACACTATACAGGTGTATCCTACTTCTATTGCAGTGCTGGTCAGTGACCAGACCTGAATTTGTAGCTATCCTACAACTTGTGTTTTATTTGCCCCATATTGGCACTATAGTCACTGAAGTATAGTGTAAGCAAGGAAGTAATTTACATTTTGCAGTAGAGTAGGGACTGACCAGAGAGGGATTACTGTGACACAGTTGGCTGGCTTAAGCATGTATCGCAATGCATATGAATCATAAATCCTTGTTTTCATGCAACGTTTTCTAGAAATGTGTAAGAATGTATAGCAGTGTGTGTGGGGGTGTGGGGGTGTGATGTAAGGGTGTATAGCAGTGTGCAGGGGGGTGGTGGTGTAATGGTGTATAGCAGTGTGTGGGGGGGGGGATGTAAGGGTGTATAGCAGTGTGCAGGGGGGGTTGGTGTAAGGGTGTATAGCAGTGTGCAGGGGGGATGTAAGTGTATAGCAATGTGCAGGGGGGATGTAAGGTATATAGCAGTATGCAGGGGGGGATGTAAGGGTGCATAGCAGTGTTCAGGGGGGTGGTGTAAGAGTGTATAGCAGTGTGCAGGGGGGTGGTGTAAGGGTGTATAGCAGAGTGCAGGGGGGGGTATGTAAGGATGTATAGCAGAGTGAGGTGGGTGTAAGGGTGTATAGCAGAGTGCAGGGGGGGTGTAAGGGTGTATAGCAGAGTGCGGGGGGGAGGGTATGTAAGGGTGTATAGCAGAGTGTGGGGGGGATGTAAGGGTGTATAAAAGTGTACAGAGGGTTGATTTTTCACTTATGTGGCTGGACAGAAAAACAAAAATAATTTTGCAGGAGAAATACCTCATAAATATGTATCTAAAGAGAGAAGTATGGATTTATAAGATATGCAAGATAAGATAAGTAAGATTCACACTTACCTAGGTGGATACAGCATCGTTCCGATGCTGCATCTGTCCCCCCAGTGCCTGTACACTGAAAACCTGAATGATCGAACACCGTCGATCGCTCGATTCTCACAGCTCCCCGAGCAGAGAGCTGCTGACTCACTCACTGGATCGTTGAGCTGTGGAAGGGACAAGAGTGGCCGGCTCAGGCTCTCAGCAGCTCGCTAAGAGGCTGAGCCGGGTATTGGTCTAGGGATCTGGGTAAATCCCGACTCCATAGTCATGATGACGCCGAGCCTGGACCGACTCTGTGACGTCAGCAGGGAATGGACTTCAGAAAGGGAAAGAGGCAGCGCCACTCTAAGTGCAGTATACGCTAAAAAAAATATTTATTGTGTTGCAAAACAACTCACATATATGAGGAAGTGAAAGGCATTTAGTGCACCAAGTAGACATGGGTCTCCTCTGTCCCTGCAGTAAGGCGCTGGCGATGGGCAGTCCTGGCCACTATGGTGGCTTCCGAGGGTCGGAGAGATCAGCTGGGCGGGAGGTGAGGTGTCATCCGTGCATGCCCCGAACAGCCACACGTCCATCTGACAATCAAATGCCTTTTATTATATTATGTTATCATAATATTTTATTATATCATATTGTATCTAGTGTACCCATTGATTGCATACTATCAATTGTCTCCACGGTGGTTTGCGCCACCTCTCCCACAACTCTCCCTGTTTTTTAACCAAGTACTCCAAAACAATCCCCCCTTGGACAGCGGACTTCACACCGCTGTCTGCTGAAAACGAATCACAGGAGTGCAGAAGGAACTGCATTCCTGTGTTCCATAGGAGAAATATAGCCAAACGGGCTTTGGCTGTACTTCTCCTATAACAGAGTATTTAGTTGGACTTCCCCTTTATGGGTTAAATGGAATCTATTCACAAAAGACACTTGCCCTTAGTTATTACCAGATTCACAGATTTGTTCTCCCTTTTTCATTCTTTTGTTTAATAATCCTGAAAATGTGAGGAAATGAATGAGGTGGAGAAACGGGAGCAGGGACGATTAAAGCGGTAATAAAAAATTAAAATAAAATAAAAACATAATAACTTAATGTGGTAGTATTCATTGTATACTAGCACATTATGAAAGACTTGCCTTAGAACGAAGCCCTCCAGCAGCGCACTGTCACCGCACTCAGGGCTTTCATCTTCACCGGGTCTTCCTCTTGGGTTCACAGGCTTCAGCAGTTTGACTGACTGAGCTGCACTGATGTCACTGGCTGCTACTATATTAAATATCTCCTAAACGGTGCAAATTTAGGAGATATTTAGTGTACCTACAGGTCAGCTTTATTCTAGGCTAACCTGTAAGTCGGTGATGGCGAACCTTGGCACTCCAGATGTTTTGGAACTACAATTCCCAGGATACTCATCTACACTGCAGAGTGCATGAGCATCATGGGAAATGTAGTTCCAAAACATCTGGGGTGCCAAGGTTCGCCATCACTGCTGTAGGTACAAGTAAACAAGGTAGGCTTTACTACCACTTTAAGGTAGAACTCCAGACCAAACTTCTATTTGCTATTAAGTGGGGAAAGGTTATGACCTCTGTTAGCTTTTTTACTGTTGTGTCCTTGTTATCATTGGTCACTGAAGATAGTTTTATTCATTCTATTTCATTCTATTCTATTGAATTTTATTCTATTGTTATTTCTATTCTAATCTATTTGAATTTTGGAAGAAGGTTATATTCTTTCTATTTTATTCTATTGTTTATTCTATTCTGTTCTCATATTTTTCATTCTATTCTTTTCTATTCCTTTATTTTCTATTCTATTTTATTCTATTCTTGTTTTTGAATTCTGGAAGTATCCGAATTTGTGAATAACGAAAAATTTGTCAGAATTTTCGTTTCGGAGTGAAACAAACTGCAATGTCTTCTGGGACCCGCCGATCGTTCCCAATAGAGACAGAACATTGGTCTGGCAGATCACTGTTGTGTGATAAGGCAAGACAGAGATCTTGTGTTTCTGCTAAGCAGGAACATGGATCTCTGTCTTCCCACAGTACAAGCACCTCCCCCACACAGTTAGAAAGCACTCCCTAGGGACATATTTAACCCTTTGATCGCCCCTGATGTTAACCTCTTCCCTGCCAGTGTCAATGGTCCCAAAAAAATTGTCTAAAGTGCCACTTAGTGTGTGATTTGTCCGCCGCAGTCCAGGCGGCTGGTACTCAAAATCTTTGGGGGGCGCAAGCAAACTGAAAAATTCAGAAAAATACTGAAAAAACATCAATTGCAGCCTCACTGTGCCCATCAAATGCAGCCACTCTGCCATCAAATGCAGCCACTGTGCCATCAAATACAGCCAGTGTGCCCATCATATGTAGCCACTGTGCCTCATCAAATGCAGCCCCTGTGCCCATCAAATGCAGCCCCTGTGCCCATCAAATGCAGCCCCTGTGCCCATCAAATGCAGCCAATGTGCCCCATCAAATGCAGCCAGTGTGCCCCATCAAATGCAGCCACCGTGCCCATTAAATGCAGCCACTGTGCCCATCAAAGGCAGCCAATGTGCCCATCAAATTTTTATAATAGAAATAAAGAAAAACGTGTTCATTTTTTCATTTTTGGTCTTTTTTTTTTTTGTTTACAAACATTTTATTGTATAATAATAACATGAAGATACAAAGATGGAGGATATTAAAGCCACAATAAAACATATGATTAAAAAAGGATAAACACAATATGCAAATTGTTTGTATAATCCGATACTTCCAAATAAAATAAACTAATATGATATATTAGGTGTGTGTATCAACATCAAGTAAAATATTAATCAATATTAATATCAACATTTTTGGTCTTTTTTCATTTATTTAGCAAAAAACAAACAAAAAAAAGCAGCGGTGATTAAATACCACCAAAAATAAAGCTCTATTTGCATGAAAGAAAAAAAATACTTTTTTTTTTCAATATTTTTTCTGTTATATATAGCAAAAAAAATAAAAAAACAGTGGTGATTAAATACCACCAATATTTGTGTGAAAGTAAAATAAAATGTGTGTGTGTTTTTTTTTATTTAACAGAAACAAAGTTCATCCTTTGAACGTCAAAGAAGACAAACCGGTGAAGATGACAGTGGCTGAGCAGGGGTTCAGGGCATCTGTGCAAAAAATATGCCCCTGTTATCAACTGCAATCAAGAGAAGACGACAATACTGGTAAGTAGTACAATAGTGAAATATTGTGCAAAACATTGTAAGATGATACAATGTATGTGATATATGTTATATATACAATATATAATATATATATAGACAGACATAGAAGGGATAGGATAGAAATTGGTTGCTTTTTGTGTCCCCATTGACATTGTTATATAGCAGTGATGGTGAACCTTGGTACCCCAGATGTGTTGGAACTACATTTCCCATGATGCTCAACCACACTGCAGAGTGCATGAACATTATGGGAAATTAGTTCCAACACATCTGGGGTGCCAAGGTTCGCCATCACTGTTATATAGGATCATGCACACACATATATCTTTATTTAAGATTGTCCTTTTCAGCCAAGGAAACCGTCATCTCAGCCCCTGTTTGATCTGTAACTGTCATGGTGCTGCACATATGATCAGTTATGACGCCAGCCATGCGATGGCTTGATTGGAAGCACAAGCAAATGTGACAGTTAGCAGTCCTGGCATGATGGGATTAAAACTTTTTTTTTTAAGTGATAAATTTATGAGTTTAGGTCCACTTTAAAACTTTTATATTTCAACCCGTTTATTAAATTTTGTTGGCAGCACAAGAAAAAATTGTTTAGAATAACAGTAACCTATTTAAACTATGTTCTCACCACTAAATAGGCTGATACCATCAAACTGTGTGTAATGATATTTGGATAGTCCACCACAAAGTGAAATACTGCATGTCTATAACGTAATAATCCTTCTCTCTTCTCTTCACACAGGATTATGTCTTCTACATCATGGAATACTTGAACGGAGGGGACTTCGCTGACGTAATTAAAGCCAAAGCTCCATTTCATATGGATGCGTTAAGGTAAGATTATTGACAGTTTAGGCTGGAATTGAGGGTGGTTGAACTCTGAGAAGAGGCAGTGACATAGCTGGGCCTTTCTAGCTGAGGCCCATATCATGCCTAGGAATTAGAGATGGTGTCATGAATACCAGACAACAAGACATATATAGTGCAGTGGCACACAGGGGTGCTTAACTATTTTTAGGGGGCCATCCTACTGCCACAAAGCAACTATATAATATTTATATATAGTAGTAATAATAATGTACAGATTATTATACAAATTATGTGTAAAGTGCTTCAGTACTCCAAACTTTACTTTTATACAGTGCAATAGCGCAGAGGAGGGTTGAAACTCAGGTTGTTTTCCTATGTTTCCACTGTGTACCATAATCCTCTTTGATTGTCTTGGTAGCCATTGTCATTGGGACAGGAGAAATGGAAATAGTATTCACTGGGGTGGTAAGTAAAGGTGCCCAATGGGTAACCAACAAAACCCCCCCCAAAAAAAACCTAATTGGGTTTTTAATTATCCTGTGCTATAGCCAAGTCTCCTGACACACTGCTAGTATATTATAACATGCACATGTTAAGGCATGGTGACATTTGATTAGTGCCCCACATCAGGGGCTTCCCAACTTTCTAAACAAAGGGCCTCAGGCTTGGTGATAAGTGGGAGGGAGTAAAAAATGACATAGCACCCCTCTAGTTAGAAAGAGGAGAAATAGTGTCCCGCCATTGGTGTTAGTGGAAGGAATAGTGCCCCCCATCATTGGTGCCAGTGGGAGGAATAGTGTCCCATTGTTGGTGCCAGTGGGAGGAATAGTTTACGATGGTTTAAAAAACGATTAGATAAGCACCTGAATGACCACAACATACAGGGATATACAATGTAATACTGACATATAATCACACACATAGGTTGGACTTGGTGGACTTTTTGTCTTTTTTCAACCTCACCTACTATGTAATCATTGGTGCCAATGGGGAGAATAGTGCCCCATTGTTGGTGTTATTGGGAGGAATAGTGCCCCCACCATTGGAGCCAGTGGGGAGATTAGTGCCCCATTGTTGGTGTCAGTGGGAGAAATACTGCCCCATCATTGGTGTTAGTGGAAGGAATAGTGTTAGCCTCACAAAACATGCCCAATCATTGGTATTAGTGGGAAGAGTTGTGGCCCCGTCATTGGGGTCAGTGGGAGAAATAGTGCCTCATTGTTGGTGTTAGTGGAAGGAATAGTGCCCCATCGTTGGTGTTAGTGAAAGGAATAGTACCCCATTGTTGGTGTTAATGGAAAGAATGGTGCTCCGTCATTGATGTCAATGGGAGGAATAGTGCCCCATCATTGATGTTAGTGGGAGGAATAGAGCCACATCATTGGTGTCAGTGGGAGGAATAGTGCCATTTATCAGTGGGAGAAATAGTGTTCCAAGGGGCGTACAAAGGCAAGCAAAGGGCCACAGTTTGGAGGTGACTGGCCTACATCAGAGCAATTCAGCATTTGTCCAATCAGGGACCCCCCCCCATGGCTGTAGGCACTGTACACCCTGCAGACCCCTGAATCTGTAGTCATGTGGAATCTTCCACAGATCTATACTATTACATTCACTGCTAGGATTTAAATGAACCCTTTCAACCCCGGCGCTACAATACTGTTTATATGTTTAGCAGAAAGTCATCTGTTAATCTTTAATGTTAATCTCTCTATGATGTTCTGTGATTTAATAGATTCATATTTTTTTTCTCCATTAGATTCTACACTGTGGAGATCCTGAGTGGCCTGGAATTCCTCCACAGCAAAGGGATCGTGCATAGGTAAGTGTGTTTGAGATATCTCTTACGTTTGCATTGCATTCCACACCTTTTTAATATAATAGTCTATTGAACACAACATTTTGTCTGTTTTTTCTATTCACAGAGATAAAAAAACTGAAAACGTGATGCGGGACAGTGCCGGCCACGTAAAGATAGCAGATTTCAGCTTGGCAGTGATGGACACTTTTGGATCCAAGATGATTGAAGAAGGGGCTGGCACTCCAGAATATACAGCCCCAGAGGTAAGAAACGTGCTGGCAATTAGCTGATTTTATTGTGTATATATATATATATATATATATATATATATATATATATATATATATATATATATAACTGTATAGAAGAGTGAAGAAGAGACTGAAAAGGCCCCTTACCCCCATTACATTTACCAAAACTATGTAAAATTCTGGACCTACCAAGTCAGGCAAGCCCTTATGATAGTTATTGGAGGATCTAAAAAACATTGTATAATCAGATTGTAATGTGTTTGGTGCGCATTACTACATCATAGCTGGTGATGAACCCAGCGGTGTCAGTTGCCCGGTGGAGCAGTGACATCACTTCATTAGTCATGTGACAGTGCTTGACCCTAGCTATTGGCTGCTAGGCCCAGGCATCGGCTCTTCATCTGATTATTTTGTATCAAAAGTGATGTTCCGTCATGGCCATCTTGGTACACCCCGCACTTGTCCGCAGTAAGCCTACAGTTAGAAGGCGGCAAGCGGACATCTTTTTACCCCCACTGGAGTCTTGCATTTCACACTTATTTTTAACAGTAACCTGAGCTTATATAGTGAAATACTGACAGTTTTCATGTTGAATTTTCAAAGCAATGGCAAGCCTTCTGATCTCACACATTTGCTAATCTGACAGAACACCGCTGGTTTGAAAATTCAACATCAAAACAATCAGATGGATTTCAAAATACTGTATTTCCCTATATAAGCTCAGTTTACTTTTAAAAATTAGTGTGAAATGCATGACTCCGATGGGTGTAACAAGATGTCCACTTGCCGCCTTCTTACTGTATCCTTACTGCACACGGGTGTGGGGTGTAGCAAGATGGCAGTGATGGAAAGTCACTTCCATTACAAAATCTGACGGATCGCCTAATCTGACCAAACATGGGCACTTTGGTAGCAATGTGATGTGTTCCCCTAATACTTGGCAGTGGCAGGTAGTGTTGGTTGTGATGGAGGAGCGAGCAACAAGGGATAGCTAGCAAGCCCCACCTCCAGTCTGCACAAACGCCAGCATTGCTTGGTGCTTTTTGAGTGCAATAACCCGTTTTCATTGGTTTGAGTAGAATATTTTCTTGCATCTCCTGTCAAGCTTGACATTGTCCTAACCTTTTCTTTCTCTTGTTTCTACAGATTTTGGATTTTCAGCCATACAATAGTGATGGACGAACTTCCGACAGGACGTTTTGCGAACGTGGACCATAAACGCGGCCGATAGTTCGCGAACCGTAGCGTTCGCGGCGGGCCCCATTGACTTCAATGGGAGGCGAACTTTGCAAACCTACAGGTCAAATTTGCAGCCACAAAATAATTAATAGCTGTGCAAACAAAGTCCCACCACATGGCCAATGACATAACACATGTATGAGGTGAATCTGGGATCGACAACTACAAGCATTCTTTTTTTATATGTGAAATTGTTGTGACAATTCAGGACTGTGGAGCGCATGAAGGCAATGGAGGAGAGGGAAGGTCAGGGTAGGCAAAGAAGAGGGTGCAGGAGATGATCACCAGCAGCGTGACATACAGCAATGACACCTGCACCATGTTAGAGTCATCTGACACCAGCACTGTGATAGAGAGCACTGACATCAGCAGCGTGACATACAGCACTAACACCAGCACCGTGACATACAGCACTAACAGCAGCACCGTGATAGAGAGCTCTGACATCAGCAGCGTGACATACAGCAATGACACCTGCACCGTGATAGAGTGATCTGACAACAGCACCGTGATAGAGAGCACTGACATCAGCAACGTGACATAAAGCACTAACATCAGCACCGTGACATACAGCACTGACAGCAGCACCGTGATAGAGAGCTCTGACATCAGGGATGGTGGGAGCCCCTCATAATAAGCAGCCCCAGGAGGAAGTCAGCACAGCACAGGGATGGTGGGAGCCCCTCATAATAAGCAGCCCCAGGAGAAATATGACACCGCTCAACCTCTTCAAAGAGGAGGGTACGGGCATATAGTACGGTGTGCTTTTTTTGGACAAGGAAGTGAGCCAAATGAAGAAAGAAGGTCTGTGTGCTCGATTAAAAAAATTGTTTATAGACATATACATGGTCTACTGGTCACATGTGTTGAATTCCTCCGAGATCCATGCCTCATTCATTTTTAGAAATGTGAGGTAGTTAACACTGTCGTGAGCTAGACGAGTACGCTTATCGGTCACGATCCCCCCTGCTGCGCTGAACGTCCTTTTCGGACAGGACACTGGACGAGGGGCAAGCCAACAGTTCGATTGCAAATTGGGCAAGCTCTGGCCAGAGGTCAAGCCTGCCCACCCAGTAATCCAGGGGTTCATCACTCCTCAGAGCGTCCACATCGGCCATTAACCCGATGTAGTCGGACACCTGACGGTCTAGGCGTTCCCTGATGCTGGATCCGGATGACACCTGTCGATGGGTCGGCTGAAAGAATGACCTCATATTCGAAGTCACCAACACATCTTCAAACCGGCCTCTTCTTGCCGGCGCTGTTGGATTGGTACCCGCAACTCCTTCTCTGGGAGTGGGAATTGCTCCTCTGCCAGCGCACGCAAAAGCAGAATGCAGCATTTCTCGAAGCAAGGCCTGGAATTGCTCCATTCTGACAGCCCTCTCTGACGGTGGTAACATTTCCGCCATTTTGTGTTTGTACTGGGGGTCTAAGTATGTTGCCACCCAGTACTGGTCCTTGACCCTTATGCTTTTTATACGGTCTCCCTATTAAAACACTGGAGCATGAAGGCCCCCATTTGCACTAAACTGGAAGCGGTGTGGTGGCCTGGCTCCTGCTCATCATCCAGGATAATGTCGTCCTCTTCATTCTCCTCTCCCCATCCACGCACAACAACAGGGATCCCAGAAAGGTTTAAAGCATGCTCTTCTTGCTCCTCCTCATCCGCCCCGGCACCATCCTCCTCTGACTCCTCTTCAGACTCCTGTTGTTGACTTGTCTCAGATAGAGTAGCCCAACCTGGGAATTCATCCAGCATTGCGACTTCCTCATCTTCCCGCTCCTGCTCCTCCACAGCTTGATCAATGACACGACGCAATAGACGCTCCATAAAGAAGGCATAAGGTACCATGTCACTGATGGCGCCATGGCTGCGACTGACCAGTTTGGTGATCTCCTCAAATGGGCGCAGAAGTCTGCATGCATCGCGCATGAGCAGCCACTGGCGCAGTGAAAAAAAACCCCAGCTCCCCAGAACCTGTTCTGCTGCAGAGTTCATACAGGTAGACATTAACTGCACGTTTCTGCTGGAGCAGCCTATCAAGCATATAGAAGGTTGAGTTCCATCGCGTCGGGCAGTCGCAAATAAGACGTCTGAATGTCAGCAAGGCGAGCCATGGCCGTGTAAGATCTTCTGAAATGGGCCGAGATTTTCCTTGCCTGCCGCAAGATGTCCTGGACCCCAGGGTATTTGACAACGAATCGCTGCACGACCAAGTTTAAGACGTGTGCCATGCATGGCAAGTGCGTAATTTTGCCATGTTTCAATGCGCTAAGCAGATTGGCACCGTTGTCATACACCACTTTACCAACTGTCAAATTGAGCGGTGTTAGCCCCTGATCTGCCTGTGAACGCAAAGCTGAAAGGAGTGCCGGGCCAGTGTGGCTCTTGGCTTCCAGGCACAACAGACGCAGCACGGCGTGGCAACGTCTCACCTGGCATGTCGAATAGGTTCTGGGGAGCTTGGGCGGCGCATCGGAAGAGACGCTAGCAGCGGAAAAGGAGGAGTCAGCTGAGGAGGAGAGGGAGGAGGATGGAGTAGGAGGAGGAGGAGGAGAAGAAGAGCCAGGCCTGCATGCAATCCGTGGCGGTAAAACCAAATCTACACGGGTGCCACGGGTTACATGCTTGACGGCCATCAGAAGGTTCACCCAGTGGGCAGTAAAAGTAATATACCTTCCCTGCCCGTGTTTGCTAGACCACGTGTCTGTGGTCAGATGTATCTTGACACCGACACTGTGTGCCAGAGATACATTCACTTGCCGCTGAACATGGCCATATAGCTCTGGGATGCCCTTATCTGAGAAATACTTCCTTCCTGGGACCTTCCATTGTGGTGTTCCAATGGCCACAAATTTGTGAAAGGCCTCCGAGTGCACCAGTTTATATGGCAGTAGTTGGCGGGCTATGAGTTCTGACAAGCCAGCCGTCAACCGTTGGGCAAGAGGGTTATCCGGCGTCATCATTTTTTTACGCTCGAACATTAGGCCCACGGAAGCCTGCCTTTTTGCAGAAAAACGTGAGATTGGCGTGATGGAAGGTGGAGTGGAGGACAATTGTGAGGAGAGAGGAGAAGGAGAAGTAGAAGACGAGGCATGGACGGTGAGAGCCTGGAGTGTGACTTTGTGTGTTCCGTTGCTCCCACTGGGCTCGGTGATGGCTGCTCATGTGCCTTCTTAAGGCAGTCGTCCCTAGGTGAGTGTTGGGCTTACCGCGACTAATGCGTTGACTGCAAAGATTGCAGATGGCAACGCTATTGTCAGCAGCGGACACATTGAAAAAAGCCCACACTGCGGAGCCATGTGCCGGTGTCCTGTGAGCGCCAGATGTGACCATACATGGTTGATGACTCGCTCCTGATACATTTGCAGTCTGCTTTGTCCCTCCTGTGCAATGTAATTTATTCCTGCTTCTCCTCCCTATCTGCTGGTCCATATCTCCCTCTGAACTCCCCTCCTCTTCCTCTCTTGTGGGCACCCACGTGACATCACTAGACACGTCATCATCAATGTCACCTTCCCCACCGCTATAAGTAGAGATCTCGGAGTAGGCAGCAACACCGTGGACCAACCTCCTCCTCGGGCTGATCTGGGTACTGTCGTCAGACTGCTGAGTAGCGGTTGTTGCTACCTCCTCTTCCTGATCCAATGCCAAGAGTGGCTGCGCATCAGAAATGTCTTGATATGGATCGGAAAATAATTCCTGTGACTCAAGCGGAAGGTATGTGGTGGTGGTGGTGGTGTTGTTGTTGGTGGTAGTGTCTTTGGGGGTGCACATAGCAGAGATTGAAGAAGAGGGTGCAGATCGAGAGGATGAGGAGGGTGCAGAAGAGTAAGGCTGAGTGAGCCACTCAACCAAGTCTGGTGCATCCTTTAAATGAATTGAACGCACCTACTGCAACTTCCCACTTTGGCTCAAGCCAGTTGCTCCTGCCCTACCTCTACCACCCCTGCGGAAAGGCCTGCCTCTTCCTCTGCCTGTCATTTTTTAAATGACCCTGTGACAAAACTCTCAGTCCCTATACTGATGAAGGACTGCTGCAGTATAGGGCAGCGGTCAGCAGTAGTGCCCCTCAACCCTATGTAATGTGGACCTATACCAGTCCTTATGGAATGGCAGACTGTACCTCACTCAGCCCTATGTACTGTAGCACCCTAGACCTTACCAGTCCTTATAAGGACCTTTGTGGAACAAGTAGGTTGTGAATGATTAGCAGACTGTACCTCAGTCCCTATACTGATGAAGGACTGATGCAGTATAGGGCAGCAGTCAGCAGTAGTGCACCTCAACCCTATGTATTGTGGACCTATACCAGTCCTTATGGAATAGCAGACTGTACCTCACTCAACCCTATGTACTGTAGCACCCTAGACCTTACCAGTCCTTATAAGGACCTTTGTGGAACAAGTAGGTTGTGAATGATTAGCAGACTGCAGCAGAAGGGCAGCAGTCAAGTATAATATTCTTTCTATATTTGGAAGAAAGAATATTATACGTGTACAAGCCTATTACCATACCAGTCCTGAAAAGAACCTTTGTGGACCTAATAGTAACAGCTACTGACTGTCCCTCACTGCCTCACACACAGCTTCCTGCCTGTCCCTATTTAAACTGACAAAACACAGACTGCTGGAACAATAACTTGAATAGCACTTTTGTGGACCTAATAGTAACAGCTAATGATTAAACTGACTGTCCCTGTAGCACACAGCGTCCTGTCAGTTGATCTACACTGACAAAAGACACTCAGGCTGCTGCAACAATCACTAGCACAGCACTGCCTCAAACCTATATCCTGAACTACACCTAACACCTATACCATGATACCAGTCCTTAAAAGAACTTTTGTGGACCTAATAAATAGCGATTTGGGTCACAGAAGTCTCTCCCTGCTCCACACAGCAACCTCTCCCTATAGTGACAGAAGAAAGAATGTAAAATGGCCACCGGATCGGGTCTATTTACAAGTTAGGGGGAATGTCCAAGTGTCCATGTGCTGTAATGTCTCAATTGGCTGTCCTGTACCCCATGATGGATGTGTCATCATAGGTCAAAGTTCTTTTACACAGTAAACACGGAAGTCCGCCGGGCGAATGGCGGCAATAGTCCACCGATCGGGCGCACGGCGAACAGCCGAAATTTGCCGCGAAACGACCGCCGGGCGAACCGTTCGCCCATCCCTACCATACAACGCCACCGCTGACTACTTTTCATTAGGCATTATGGTATTTGAGATGGCAACTGACTTGCATCCATTCCTTTACCAGACTGAAAGCTCATTAAATGTGGTAAGCGCTATACTTAGCCACCACCCTCAGTTGCCACCAGACATGGAGCCTAACACCAAGGACCTTCTGACTATGGTAAGTACTGTATATACAAAGCTTTAGTTGGGTTAGAAGAAGAGGCAACAGACAGGGAAGGATATAAAACATAAGACTAGGTAAAATAAGAGCTCATGATGATTGACGTTCTTTTCAAATGCAGCGGGTTCAATTTCAAGTGGTTGTAAAGGCTCAAGATTTATGCATTCTATGCATGAAGGCAAAAAGAACCTTCAGTGTGCAGCAGCCACCTAATACTTACCTGAGTCCCATCTCGATCCAGCAATGTGCATGAGAGCAGTGGCTCTCCCGGGTCTCTTCCTTCTCGATGGCTGAGACAGTAGCTCCTACTTCTGTCAATCACAGCCAGTGAGCCAATAAGGAGAGAGCAGAGGCAGGGCCGAGCCACACTCCATATGTAAATAAAAACACAGAGCAGCGGCTTGGGAGCCAGCCCGCTCGGGTGCCCCCATAGCAAGCTGCTTGCTGTGGGGGCACTCTGAAGGTTGGAGGGGCCAGAAGTGCCAATAGGGGACCAGGGAAGAGGCGGACCGGGGCTGCTCTGTGAAAAACCACTACACAGAGCAGTTAAGCAGTTAATGACATGTTTGTTATTTAACCACTTCAATACAGGGCACTTAAACACCTTCCTGCCCAGACCAATTTTGAGCTTTCAGCGCTGTCGCACTTTGAATGACAATTGCGCGGTCATGCTACACTGTACCCAAATGACATTTTTATCATTTTTTTCCCACAAATAGAGCTTCCTTTTGGTGGTATTTGATCACCTCTACGTTTTTTTTTTTGCGCTACAAATAAAAAAATACCGAAAATATTGAAAAAAAAAAATGTTTTTTTTTTGTTTCAGTTTCAAAACTTTGTAAATAAGTACGTTTTCTCCTTCATTGATGGGCACTGATGGGGCTACACTGATGGGCACTGATAAGGCGGCACTGATGGGCACCAATGTGGCACCAATGAAGTGGCACTGATAGGCGGCACTGATGGGCGACACGGATGGGCGACACGGATGGGAGACAGGGACGGACACTGATAGGTGGCACAAATTGGCACTGATAGCTGGCACGGATGGGCGGCACGGATGGGCGGCATGGATGGGCGGCACAGATGGGCATGGATAGGCGGCACAGATGGGCATGGATGGGCACGGATAGGCGGCACATGTGGGCACTGATAGGCGGCACAGGTGGGCACTGATAGGCGGCACAGGTGGGCACTCATAGGCGGCATTGGTGTTATACTATAGTAATGGGTGCCAATCAGTGCCAAACAATAATGCATGCCAATCAGTGATGCCCATTGTGGGCACTGATTGGCATCCATTATGGGCACTGATTGGCACCCATTGTGCTGACTGGCATCCCTGGTGGTCTAGGGAGGATTACCTTTTCCCTGGTGGTCTAGTGGTGTCCCTGGTGGTCCAGTGTGGGCATCCTCAGGGGGGCTGTGCTGATAATCGATCAGCACAGACCCCCCCTGTCAGAGGAGCAGCCGATCGGCTCTCCTCTACACGCGTCTGACAGACGCGAGTGAGGGAAAGCCGATCACCGGCTCTTCCCATTTACACTGTGATCAGCCGTGATTGGACACGGCTGATCACGTGGTAAAGAGTCTCCGTCGGAGACTCTTTACCGAGATCGTAGTTGCCGGGTGTCAGACTGACACCCCGCAACAACGATCGCCGCGATGCGCGCCCCCGGGGGCGCGCAGCGGCTCATAATCCTGATCACGTCATATGACGTCCGGTCAGGATTATGCAACCACTTTACAGCCGTCAATTGCCTATAGGGCGGGCAGCAAGTGGTTAAAAAAAAAAATCTGCCTTTAACATCACTTTAATGCAGTATTCCAGACAAAATTTTTTACCTTTTAGATAAAAAAATACCCCTAAAATCATCAAGCTTAATGTATTTAAGTAAAGGTATGCTGTAAACTACTGTCCGTTTTGTATTTTTGCAACATTGATTTCTTACTTTTGTAGGCCGTGGCCATCTCATGTGTGGGCATCTGAAGCCAGACTGTATCTCTTCCTGTATTTCATGTATGCTGGTTACCCAGCATGTACCTCCAGATCTCACACATGCTCAGAGCAGCACGAGCTGTGTAATAGGTTGTAGGTCGGGTTTCCATAGCAACAGCAGTGCCAGAGGAAGTTGCTGCCCCTTAGCTATGGAAACCTCTACCCTCCCTCCAGGAGCTAGGAAGTTCATCTACATTTACAAAGATTATAAATCTAGAAATATAAAAAGCTCCAGCAAAAGATAATTTGTTGTTAAAAGATGCTAATTGTAAATGATATCCCTTGTTTCTGTGCAGATTATATATAAATAATCTCAAATCTCTTGATATATATATATATATATATATATATCATTTACAATTAGCATCTTTTAAAAACAAATGACCTTTTGCAGGAGCTGCCTCAAATTTCCACCGTCAAAATTGCCCCATCATATTGCCCCATCAAAACTGCCCCATTTGGGCACCCACACCCCTAGTGGCCAAAAGGCGAAGCGACATAAGGTAACGTTGTTTCACCCAGCCATGCCATTCTGCCACAGTAAAACTGTGGCGCCTGGTCGGCAATTGGTTAAATGCATACAGCTGCATGCGTTCAAATACTGCAAAGTAAAGCCACAATGTGCTAGTATGCATTGCATTTTAGCACATTATGAAAGACTTACCTTGAAACTAAGCCCCCCAGCAGCATGCTGCCACGGCTGCAAGGGTTGAAATTCTGCAAGGTAAAGGCATAATCTGCTAGTATGCATTGCATACTTGCACATTATGAAAGACTTACCTTGAAACTAAGCCCTCCAGTGGCACGCTGCCACAGCTGCAAGGGTTCAAATTCTTCAAGGTAAAAGCATAGTGTGCTAGTATGCATTGCACATCAAAGTCATGGCCGCGGCACAGGTATGCCATTCATTCAGAGCACATGCGTCAGTGACATGACTGGCTGCTGCTCCCTAGAATATCTTGTAAACGGTGCACGTTTAGGAGATATTCATTTAACCTTCATGTAAGTTTTATAATAAGCTTACCTGTAGGTAAAAATAAAAATATTGTGATTACTACCACTTTAAAGAGAACCCGTCCTTCACATAGTCACAGAATAGTGAGAGCGGCAATCTGTCCTTTGGATGCCAACACCTAAAGATTGCCAGTCTCATTCCTTCTGCTGCATTACATAATAACGGGTACATCAAAAAGTACATATGCTTGACAAGCAATAGCAGGGAAGATGAAATAGGCAGCAATGTAGGAGTTAAAAAAAAATTACATTATTCAGAAATTATTGTATTATTGTTCCTTCATATATATTTTTTTCTGTTACAGCTCCTGTGCAAGAATCAAGAAAAGAGACAAGCTCTGGTGAGCAATTTGGAAGAACATGCTTTTTTCAGTCAGATATGCTGGGCGGACCTAGAGGCAGGAAAGATAAACGCACCGCAGGACTTTGTGCCGGGAAGTATTTGACTTGAGACTGAGAACAAAGCAAGAGTATAAAGTGGACGGCAGCAAGTTTTTTTCTCCATTTATGGCTTATTTATGTATCACTCTGCAGATCATCATTTCTGATCTAGTGATCTTGCACTATGACAATATCTGGAGGTGGAAGATCTGAAAACATTACCTGTATTATTTTTTCTTTGCTGCCTCTGTCCACTAGAGGAGGCTGTGGCTTCCCCCTCGGTGACATTCCTTGAACACTAGATTTGTAGTTCTCTGAGACTTAGTACACTTCAACTTAGGACTATTGTATCAATTATTGAGACTAATAATTGTCATTTCTCTTTCCAGGTGCCGGGTGTCCTGCAGTGTCAAAAAATGGATGGGAGGAAGCTCATGTCCCCAGAAGACGAGAAGACACCATTATCACTGGAGGAACAGCAGCTGTTTGATGGATTTTCCTTTACAGCGGAAGACAAGGACATCAATGTCACCAACAGATGGGAAAAACATATAGAAAACGAATGACATACAACTGCTCGGGAACTAGTGAGAGCACAGGCATAGCATCAGGGGTCGTAATTGCAGGCCTGTCCCTATTCCAGGGGGCCCAAGTGGGCTCCCCATCAAAATAAGTTTTATACCAGGCATCATGGTGGACCGCAGTCCCACAATTTTGGTACCATCATCGCTGTTTTACTCTGAGGGGCAAAGATCTGGCACTTGGAATAAGTACAACTACTCATGAACTAGTGGGAGCACAGGCATAGCATCAGCGGTCACAATTGCAAGCCCGTCCCTATTGCAGGGGGCCCAGGTGGGCTCCCCTTCACATTAAGTTATACACCAGGCATCATGGCGGACTGCAGTCTCACAATTTAGGAGACACCAGTGCTGTCATTCACTGAGAGACAGCTCTGAGGAGGGGCTGCCCGAATTAATAAGCAGGTGATTGGTTGTTAGGATGCGGGGGTCCTAGAAACCAGTCCTCAGCTTGCAGCATGTACTGTCTGGCCCTTTGTGCAGATCTGCAAAAGATCTTGGGCCTGGAATAAGTACAATTGCTCATGAAATAGTGAGGGCACAGCCATAGCATCAGAGGTCGCAATTATAAGCCCGTCCCTGTTCCAGGGTGCCCAGATGGGCTCCTCATCACATTAAGTTTTACACCAGGCATCATGACGGACTGCAGTCTCGTCATTTAGGCACTGCTGTTACTGTCATTCTCTGAGGCACAGCTCTGAGGAGGGGGGAGGTTTGCCTGAGTTAATAAGCAGGTGATTGGTTGTTAGGATGCGGGGGTCCTAGCAACCAATCACCAACTTGCAGCTTGTACTGTCCTGTTCTTTGTCCAGATCTGCAAAGATCTGGGGCTTGGAATAAGTACAACTGCTCATGAACTAGTGGGAGCACAGCCGTAGCATCAAGGGTCGCATTTGTAAGCCCGCCCCTGTTCCAGGGTACCCAGGTGGGCTCCCCATCACATTACGTTTTACACCAGGCATCACAGTGGACTGCAGTATCGCCATTTAGGTACCGCCGCCACTGTCATTCTCTGCGGGATGGCTCTGAGGAGGGGCTGCCCAAATTAACAAGCAGGTGATTGGTTGTTAGGATGTGAGGGTCCTAGCAACCAATCATTTGGTGTTAGGGTATTTGAGATGGCAGCCGACTTCCATCCATTCCTTTAAATGACTGAAAGCTCATTAAATGTGGAAATGCAATACTCAGCTGTTACCAGCAGACATGGAGCCTAACACCAAGGACCTTCTGACTATGGTAAGTACTGTATATACAAACTACTGGGACAGAACAGTAGTTTGACTAGAACAGACTAGGTACCATAAGAGTTCATGTCGATTGACATTGTTGTCCAATGCAGTGGATTCAATTTAAAGTGGTTGTAAAGGCACAAGGTTTTTTTACCTTCATGCATTAAGGTGAAAAAACTTCTGACATAGACCAGCCCCCGTTTTACTCACCTGAGCCCGTTCGTTCCCTCGGCGAAGACGCGCTGTACCTCTCTGCCCAGGGTTCACGACTCTTGATTGGATAGATTGATAGCAGTGCAGCCATTGGCTTCTGCTGCTGTCAATCAAATCCAATGACTTGTGTGTCAGGGGTGGGGCCGAGTCTGGCATTCTGTGTCTATGGACACAAATGTTGAACTTGGGAGCACGCCCGCAAGGTAACCCAAGACCGGGAGAGCACTTCTACTAGGGGGGTTACCGATGCAAGGAGGAGCCGTGAGCGCCTCCGGTGGACCCCAAATAAGGAGTGTCAGGGGCCATACTTTGCAAAACGAAAGCAAAGTGGAGGCAAGTATGATATGATTGTTTTCTTATAAAAAAACAAGGCTTTACAAACCCTTTAAGTTTTTAAGTGGAAGCTGAGGACATTAACCAGTTGCTGACCGCCGCACACCGACGTACGTCGGCAGAATGGCACGGGTGGGCAAATGGGCGTACCTGTACGTCTCTCCCTCCCCGTGAGCGGGGATTGCACCCCCGTGCCTGTAGCGGTCGTATTCGTTAGAGAACTGGTCAGTCCTCAGGTCTCAGCCAATGTTTTCTGACCTGTACCTGCTGATTGGTCCTAACGAATGGAAGCCTTCCCCTGTCTGTGTAAGTGTAAACACAGACAGGAGGAAGTTATGTCATCTCTCCTTGTGGAGTCATTTCGATTCTAGTGAGAGGAGAGGGAAAATCTAACAGTGAGTTGCACACTACACTACACTAACACCGGTACACTTGCAGTATCAATTGATCACTGTCTCTTACAAAAACACAACACACATAACTGCAGCATTCAAAGAATCAGGCCTGAACCCTGTGAAAGCTAACAGTTTTTTTGTAGCGTTTGAATCGGTCGCTGACAGTCAGGAACTCTTTTTCCTGTGAGTCTCACTACTGTACCAGTAAATTTAGAAACCAAAATGTCAAATCGAAGGTACAGTGAAGAGGCCTACATGTTTCTGAGCATGACAGATAGTAAAGAGAAACTCACTCATCTGTCAGATTCAGGCTCAGAATACGATCCTGTAGACAGCACAGTACTAAACTGTAAAGCCTCACAGATACTTTTGTTGAGTGCAGGAACAGACCCTGCTGTGAAATATTAGATCAAAAATTTTAATTACGCACCCCTGTTAAATAGGGGCATAAAAATTGGGCCTTAGGCAGTGGTGTTGGCACAACACTGTAAAGCCACACAGATACATTTGTTGAGCGCAGGAACAGGCCCTGTTGTGAAATATTAGATCAAAAATTTTAATTACGTGCCCCTGTTGAACAGGGGCATAAATATTGGGCCTTGGGTGGTGGCACAACACTGTAAAGCCACACAGATACCTTTGTTGAGCGCAGGAACAGGCCCTTAGGCGGTGGTGGTGGTGGCACAACACTGTAAAGCAGGGATATGCAATTAGCGGACCTCCAGCTGTTGCAGAACTACAAGTCCCATGAGGCATAGCAAGACTCTGACAGCCACAAGCATAACACCCAGAGGCAAAGGCATGATGGGACTTGTAGTTTTGCAACAGCTGGAGGTCCGCTAATTGCATATCCCTGCTGTAAGGCCTCACAGATACTTTTGTTGAGCGAAGGAACAGACCCTGCTGTGAAATATTACATCAAACATTTTAATTACATGCCCCTGTTAAACAGGGGCATAAAAACTGGGCCTAATGCCACGTACACATGACTGGACTTTCCGGCAGACTAGGCCCGACGGTCTTCCCGACTGACTTTTCAGTGGAGTTCCACCGGACTTCCAATCGAACGGACTTGGCCACACACGAACGGACTAAGTCAGTTTGAAAGTCCGTTCATTTTGAACGTGAGGACGTAAGACGAGACTAGAAAAGGAAGTTCAATAACCAGCAGCCAATAGCTTCCCTTGCGTCATATTTACAGACAAATGGTTTTCCCAATAGGAATTGAGTCCATCGGACAGATTTGAAACATGTTCTATTTCTAGGTCCGTCAGATTTTTAAAATGAAAAATGATCGGATTAGCCCACACACGATCGGATTGTCTGATGGACTGATTCTGTCGGACCTAGTCTGCCAGAAAGTCTGGTCGTGTGTACGCGGTGGTGGTGGTGGTGGTGGCACAACACTGTAAAGCCTCACAGATACTTGTGTTGAGCACAGGAACAGACCCTGAAATGTTAGATCAAAAATTTTAATCACGCGTCCTGTTAAACAGAGGCATAAAAATTGAGCCTTAGGAGGTGGTGGTGGTGGCACAACACTGTAAAGCTTCACAGATACTTTTGTTGCGTGCAGGAACAGGTTCTCCTGTGAAATATTAGATCACAAATTGTAATTACACACCCCTGTTAAATAAGGGCATAAAAATTGGGTCTTAGGCGGTGGTGGTGGTGGCACAACACTGTAAAGCCTCACAGATACTTTTGTTGAGTGCAGGAACAGGCCCTGCTGTGAAATATTAGATCAAACATTTTAATTACATGCCCCTGTTAAATAGGGGCATAACAATTGTGCCTTAGGCGGTGGTGGTGGTGGTGATGGTGGTGGCACAACACTGTAAAGCCTCACAGATACTTGTGTTGAGCGCAGGAACAGGCCCTGCTGTGAAATATTAGATCACAAATTGTAATTATGCGCCCCTGTTAAATAGGGGCATAAAAATTGGGCCTTAGGTTGTGGTGGTGGAACAACAATGTGAAGCCTCACAGATACTTTTGTTGAGTGCAGGAACAGGCCCTGCTGTGAAATATTAGATCAAAAAATGTAATTATGCACCCCTGTTAAACGGGGGCATAAAAATTGGGCCTTAGGAGGCGATGGTGGTGGGAGTGGTGGTGGCACAACACTGTAAAGCCTCACATATACTTTTGTTGAGAGCAGGAACAGGCCCTGCTGTGAAATATTAGATCAAACATTTTAGTTACGTGCCCCTGTTAAATAAGGGCATAAAAATCGGTCCTTAGGCGGTGGTGTTGGTGGTGGTGGTGGTGGCAACACTGTAAAGCCTCCCAGATACTTTTGTTGAGCGCAGGAACAGGCCCTGATGTGAAATATTAGATCACAAATTTTAATTATGCGCCCCTGTTACTCAGTCACTCAGCATAATAGGATAGTCACTCAGCATATGCATTCTTCAAGGGATCCCATATCCATAGAAAAATCAATTGGTTACTTCAGCATCAGGCGCTTGGTAGCTGATGATCCAAGACTGATTAATTTTTATGAATGTAAGCCGATCAACAGAGTCTGTGGACAGGCGCACTCTGTAATCAGTTACAAAGCCTCCAGCAGCACTGAATGTTTGTTCAGAAAGAACGCTGGATGCAGGACCGGCTCAATTGCATATTGAGCAAGCTCTGGCCAGTGGTCCATCCTCAGTAACCCAGTGGATGTTCTGGTGGAAAGGTCTCCAAGTCTGATCTTGCCCCTAGATATGCCCCTGAACGAAGCCTCAGCTGGCATTGTCCAGCAAAAGGAAATTGTAACCTCCCTGGCTCTGGAAATGCATTGCACAAACCTCTCTGCAATCCTCGACCCCCTCCTCCCAGCCAAGTACAACTCCATGGGTTCCTGGGGACTGCAAACAATCCCTTGAAGACTGCTGCTGATGCTTAGTGTTATCCTCCACCTCCATGCTGACACAATCCTCCTCCTCTTCTTCTTCTTCCTTTGTGATCAGCGGGCCTGCAGGAATACTAGTAGCTGGATCAAGAGGGCCTTGAGAAGTAAGGAAGTCCTCCTCTTCCTCCCTCTGTTCTGCCTCAAGTGCCCTGTCCATTATTCCATGAAGCATGTGCTCCAACAGGAAGACAAGAGGGACAGTATCCCTGATGCATGCACTGTCACTGCTCACCATCCTCGTGGCCCCCTCAAATGGTGACAGGACAGTGCATGCATATTTTATCAGTAGCCACTGGCCTGGCCAAAAAAAGCCAAGCTCCCCTGACCCTGTCCTGGTGCCATACTCACACAGGTACTCATTGACAGCCCTCTGCTGAGTGTGCAGCCGCTGCAGCATTGCCAACGTTGAGTTCCACCTTGAGAGCATGTCACAAATGAGGCGGTTCTTGGGCAGGTTGCATTCTCTTTGAATGTCAGCCAGCCGAGCACTGGCATTATATGACCGGCGGAAATGACCACAGACTTTCCTGGCCTGCCTCAGGAGACACTGTAAGCCAGGGTACCTGCTCAAGAACCACTGCATCACCAAATTCAGGACGTGAGCCAAACAGGGAACATGGGTCAAGTGTCCCTGTCGGAGGAGGTTGGTGCCATTGAGGCATACAACCATTCCTGGATGAAGCTGGCTGAACCACCTCTGAGCCTGCCCCTGAAGAGCTGACAGAATCTCTGCTCCAATGTGGCTCCTGTCCCCTAAGCAGACCAGCTCAAGCACCGCTCTTTTTGCCTGAGTGCTTGCATAGCCCCTTGAATGCTTACGGAGCACCGCTGGTTCAGAGGAGAAATCTGTAGAGGAAGAGGCCATAGAGGAAGAAGAAGAGGAGAGGGTGGAGGAGAGAGCAGAATCACCACTAGCATTTTGAAGGCATGGTGGTGGAACAAACTCCAACAATACTGAAACCTATCCTGCATCCTTCCCAGCTGCCAGCAGAGTTACCCAGTGCACCAAAAGGTAATGTCCCTGTCCATGCCTGCTGGACCATGAGTCAGCAGTAATATGCACCTTACTGCTGACCTCCATGTCCAACGTCCAACGAGGCCAAGACATTGCCTTCCACGTGCTGGTAGAGAGCCGGAATGTCCTTCCATGAAAAGAAATGGGGTTTGGGAACCTGCCACTGAGGTACCGCACATTCCACAAACTCACGAAAGGGGGCATAGTCTACCAGCTCGGTTTAGCAACTGGGGTAGGGAAATTTGCCTGCTAAAATCCAATGTTGGTGTACCGCTAGAAGATTGGCTGTAAGTACTTGGGACACCTATTTCTATGAATGAATGAATGAATGAAATACTTGTATAGCGCACAATGCGAACTGAATCGCCTCTAGGCGCTGTGGCGAGCTTTTATCATCTGCTAAAAGAGGAAGGTCTTGAGTTTTTTCCTAAAAGCCAGGTGATTTTCTTCCAGGCGGATGTTGATTGGTAGAGCATTCCATAGCCGGGGCCCTTGGACAGCGAATCTCCGATCCCCCTTGGATTTATACCGGGCTTTGGGCACGAGGAGGAGGTTTTTGTTGGTTGATCGAAGACTGAGGTTTGGTGTGTAATGATTTATTTTCTCCATTAGGTATTGCGGAGCCTCTCTATGCACGCATTTGTGGGTGAGGCAAAGGGTCTTGAACGTGATCCGATTTTTTACGGTTAGCCAATGTAAGCTCCTCAGCAAAGGAGAGATGGATTCCCAGGGTTTTTTTCCTGTTATCAGCCTTGCCGCCGTGTTTTGAATCAGTTGTAATCGCGCAAGTTGATATTGTGGTAATCCTATGTAAAGCGAGTTTGCGTAGTCCAGTCGTGAATTAATGATTGTTCCAACTACCACTGCTTTGTCATTCTTTGGGATAAAAGGGATGAGTCTGTGAAGCATGCGTAGCAGATGGTGAGATCCACTGACTACAGATCCTATTTGCACATCCATTGACATTTGTGCGTCTGAAATAACCCCGAGACTCTTCGCTTTGGTCTTTGGGAAGATAGTCTGCCCAAAGACGGTTGGTGGAGACCAGGAGGTTTTGGTTGTGGGCTTATGATTTGGGTGTAAGATAAGAAGCTCTGTCTTTGATTTGTTCAGCTGGAGGGAGTTAGTGGTCATCCAGTCCTCTATTGATTTGAGGCAGTTTTCAAGTTGTTGTTGGTGATCTTTTTTTCCATTGATCCGGAAATAAAGTTGCGTGTCGTCAGCGTAAGAGTGGAAGCAGAGATCTGAGCATCTGATGATTTGGAGGAGTGGGCGAATATAAATGTTGAAGAGAACGGGTGATAAAGGAAAGCCTTGAGGGACTCCGCAGGTGACTGCCCGAGTTTCGGAGAGGAATTTTCCTAGTTTCACTGTCTGTGACCGATTTCCTATGAAGGAGGCGAACCATTGGAGATCTATGTCTTGGACTCCGGCTACTTCTGTGAGTCGGACGACTAGAGTATCTATACTTTCATTCCTCTCAGTGCAGGTTTCTGAGAGGACTGGAGGTATAGTGGGGTTAGAGATCACAGCTGATGAGGAGCAAGGAGAGGTCCACCTTGTTCTTTGATGTGGGTCTTTTAAGTGCTGTTGCCAACAGACTGCATGGGAGGTCATCATATGTCTGGTCAAGTATGTGGTGCACAAGCGGCTGCTGTTTTGGCCACGCTTGATACGCTTCAGACATATGTTGCAAACAGCAACGGTGCAATCTGCTGCACGTGTGTCAAAAAAGGCCCACACCAAAGAACTTTTCAAAATATGCGGGGACTCAACGGAGCCCTGCACCTGCTTAGCTCTGCGGTGTGATGTAATAGGGTGGCTGCCCTTAAACTGCCCCCTAGAGGGCCCCCTAGAGGGCATCCTGCCTCGTTGGAGATGTGCCTCCTCCTCACTTCTATCAGGCACCCAAGTAGAGTCAGTGACCTCACCATCCCCTCCCTATATTCATCACTGGAGCAAACTTGGCAGTATGCTGCAGCTTGGGGAACATGACTGCCAGTACCCCCTCTCTCTAGGCTCACGTTACTCCCTTCCTCAACCTGGGTACCATCATTGGAGCCTTCAAATCGCTGCGCATCCTCCTGCAGCATGTACCCGACACTGTGGTCGAACAGTTTGGGGGACTCCTCCATGCATGATGGTGGGGCTAGGGAAGGAGTGACTGTTGACATGGAGCTGATGGAATAGGCCCCTTTGGCAGCTGCATTGGAAGGCAAACTACTCTGAGGTGACAGAGGAGGAGGAGGGCTTTGTTATCCATTCCACCAACTCTTCCTCATGTTGTGGCTCAAAAACAGCCAGCAGCAGAAGAAAAAGACAAGCGCGTGTTTAGTTTCGTACGAATTGAAAATTCATCAGATTTTCCGTAAATTCATGCATTCGGGAGGATCTGAAATATGAATTGCTATGCTTCCGAATTTTGTACGAAATACAAAATTTTGTTTACGAATTTCGGATCCAAATTCTGTTACAACGGAAACTTGCCGATGTACGTCAGCAGAACAGCACGGACAGGCGAATGGGCGTACCTGTACGTCCCTTTAAATTTGCAGTCATGCCATCATGTGCGTGTGCCGGTCGGGACCTCCGTTAGGCGAATCACGGGTATCCCCACGGTGATCGAGTGCGTGGGACCCGCAATCCGACTCAAGGAGGTCATGGGAAGGAAGAACGGGGAGATGCTAATGTGAACAAGCATCTCCCCGTTCTGCCTAATGACAGTGTCACTGATCGCTGCTCTCTGTCATCGGGAGCAGAGATCAGTGATGTGTCACACACAACCACGCCTCCCCACAGTTAGAAACATGCCCCAGGACACACTTAACCCCTGCACTGCCGCTTGGAAGTAGTTAACCCCTTCACTGCCAGTGTCATTTACACAGGAATCAGTGCATTTGTACAACACTGATTGCTGTATAAATGACAATGGTCCCAAAAAGGTGTCAAAAACATCCTGATCACCACCATTACTAGTAAAAAAAAAAAATTATTAATAAAAATGACATAAAACTAACCCTTTTTTGTAAACGCTATAACTTTTGCGCAAACCAATCAATAACGCTCATTGCGATTTTTTTTTGACCAAAAATATGTAGAAGAATACGTATCGGCCTAAACTGAGAAAAAAAATGTTTTTTTATATATTTTTGGGGGATATTTATTGAAATAAAATGTAAAAATAATGTGTTTTTTTCAAAATTGTCACTGTTTTTATGTTTATAGCACAAAAAATAAAAACTACAGGGGTAATCAAATACCACCAAAAGAAAGCTCTGTTTGTGGGGAAAAAAGGACGTCAATTTTGTTTGGGAGCCACGTTGCATGACCGCGCAATTGTCAGTTAAATCGACGCAGTGCCGAAACACAAAAAGTGGTCTGGTCTTTGGCCAGCAAAATGGTCTGGGGCTTAAGTGGTTAATATGGGAGTGGGAGACTGGTACTGGTAGTCGATGGAGAATCGACTCGGAGAATCTGAGAATGTTTGTTAATTGCAATTATTCTTTATGATGAAACCCACAAAGTTAGCACAGCACAGGGCTGGTGGGAGCCCCACTGCAGAGGTATGGTGGAACCCCTCATAATGATAAATTCATCATAACGAACGTTCATTATTGTGACAAAAAGTTAACGAACCTAACAAAAATGTGTATTTCGTACGAATCCAAATTGATTTTCAGACACGAATTACGAAATACAAATTAACGGCTAATACGAAACGGAACGACACAAACAAATTTATTGACGGCGCACATGTCTAGCATCTGCCTCTCCTTGATGGTCTTCCGGACATGCTGTAAATTTTGTTTAGCAAAACCACACTACCCTATGTTGTGTACTATGTATACCAGCAGAAAAGTAGTAATGTGCACTAGGGGTGCACGTTATTGTGTACACCAACAGAAGTTTAACAACTATGGGTGCACTGTCTGTATTGTGTACTGTGTACACCACCAGAAAAGTAGCAGCAACTGCACTAGGGGTGCACGGTACTGTGTACACTAACAGAAGTGTAATAACAACTATGGGTGCACTGTATGTATTGTGTACACTACCAGGAAAGTAGTAGCAACTGCACTAGGGGTGCACTGTACTGTGTACACCAACAGAAGTGTAATAACAACTATGGGTACACTGTATGTATTGTGTACACCACCAGGAAATTAGTAGCAACTGCACTAGGGGTGCACTGTACTGTGTACACCAACAGAAGTGTAATAACAACTATGGGTCTACTGTATCTATTGTGTACTGTGTACACCACCAGAAAAGTAGTAGCAAGTGCATTAGGGGTGCATGGTACTGTGTACACCAACAAAAGTGTAATAACAACTATGAGTGTACTGTATGTATTGTGTACTGTGTACACTACCAGAAAAGTAGTAGCAACTACACTAGGGGTGCATGGTACTGTGTACACCAACAGAAGCGTAATAACAACTATGGGTGCACTGTATGTACTGTGTACACCACCAGGAATATAGTAGCAACTGCACTAGGGGCGCACGGTACTGTGTACACTAACAGAAGTGTAATAACAACTATGGATGTACTGTATGTTTTGTGTTCACCACCAGGAAAGTGGTAGCAACTGTACTAGGGGTGCATGGTACTGTGTACATCAACAGAAGTTTAATAACAACTATGGGTGTACTGTATGTATTGTGTACCATGTACACCACCAGAAAAGTAGTAGCAAGTGCTCTAGGGGTGCACGGCACTGTGTACACCAAGAGAAGTGTAATAACAACTATAGGTGTACTGTATGTATTGTGTACTGTGTACACAATAATTACAACTATGGGTACACTGTATGTGTTGTGTACACCACCAGGAAAGTAGTGGCAACTGCATTAGGGGTGCACGGTACTGTGTACACCAAGAGAAGTTTAATAACAACTATGGGTGAACTGTATGTATTGTGTACTGTGTACACCACCAGAAAAGTAGTAGCAACTGTGTAGTAGTAGCACTAGGGGTGCACCGTACTGTGTACACCAACAGAAGAGTAATAACAGCTATGGGTGCACTGTATTGTGTACACCCACAAAAAAGTAGTAGCAACTGCACTAGGGGTGCACGGTACAGTGTACACTAACAGAAGTGTAATAACAACTATGCGTGAACTGTATGTATTGTGTACACCACTAGAAAAGTAGTAGCAACTGCACTAGGGGTGAACGGTACTGTGTACCGTGGACCAACAGAAGTGTAATAAAAACTATGGGTGCACAGAAGTGCCCGGAGCTGAATGAGTGAAAGGATGTAAGCATAGGGCTGCATGACAGTGTTAACAGGGCAGTGATAGGTGGATGTTAGAGAGTTTAGGATTAGCCAGGGGAGGCAGTAGGGAGGGGTTATGCCGCGTACACACGAGCGGACTTTTCAACATCCAAAGTCCGACGGAATGATTCCGTCAGACTATTCGATCGTGTGTGGGCTGCAACGGACTTTTGATTCGCAAAAGTCTGACGGACTTTAGAAAATGGAACATGCTTCAAATTTTTCCGACGGAACTCCGTCGGACCCGGTCCCTCCGAAAAATTCGCTCGTGCGTATGCTATTCCGACGGACTAAAACCGACGCTAGGGCAGCTATTGGCTACTGGCTATGAACTTCCTTATTCGAGTTCAGTCGTACGTCATCACGTTCGAATCCATCGGAGTTTGGTGTGATTGTGTGTGGCCAAGTGCGCTCATTCGAAAAGTCCGTCAGAACTCTGTCGGAACTCCAGCAGAACTCCGGCAGAACTCCTTCGGAAGTCTGTTGGACATAAGTCCTCTCGTGTGTACGGGGCTTTAGAGTTTATGTAGGGGGCGGACCCCTCCTCCTTGGCATCAGAATGTGAGGGAAAGTTCTCACCCACCCTCCCTATTTGTATGAGTTGCTGTTTGTACAGGTTTGTGTGTGTGTGTGTGTTTGTTTTTCTTTCATTGCAGGTCAAGAACGGTCGGATGTCATGGCAGTGGCTGGTGTTGGTCTTTGCGGGTGATGGAAGATATTTTGGAAGGAAGAGTTCAGGACCTGTTGGTTGTACAGGCCTTGATGGTAGTATCCCAGTTAACGGAGGTTATCTGGAAATTGGTTATGGGGGCACTGTGGTAAGTGGGTGTCTCTGAGTCAGCCTGTCGGCTTGAAGCCTAATAACACACTTGAGAGGTACTGCAGTGTCATATTTGGATGCAGATGGTTTATGGTGGACCTGAAAAGACCAATGCTAGGAGGGACTGATGGTTTTTCATAACAGATGTTTGTGCATGTTGATGTTAATTGAAATATATATTTATATATTAGTTTAATAAATTAAGGCTGCTATGGCCTATTTTACTCCAGAAGTTGTATGGCTCTTATTAATAAGGTTGGGAAAAGGTTGGAGGCATGTATAAAGCACATCTGTCATACAATAGTCATGTATTGCGTGGTTCGGGGGTTCCCGTCCAGAATGATATGCTGACTTCATGGTCCTGGTCCTCCTGACCAGTCCCCAGGAAGGCTATGGCCTGGGGTGCGAATCCATCCGACTTTAATGCCTCAGAGCTGGCTAGCCTGAGGCAAGGGAACTAAGGAAGGATTCTGACATGATTGGGTGCCGTCTCCGGTTAGAGAGAGACTGAGTGTACTTCTAGCATTCCAGGGGAGTACTCTTCAGAAGAACACCACGTATGGGTTGGTTTTCTTAGCAAGAGCAAACAAGCAGGACAAAACTCTGGATAGCCGCACAGAGTATTGGCTGGAAGTGGTGTAGGTCACCACGACCACCTCAGTGATCTATGCCAGGCAGTGGGAGCAAAAACCTGTATTAGACAAGTATCTGCTCCCTCCTCCCCTGAAAGGTGCCAAATGTGACACCTGAGGGGGGGGGGGGGGGGGATCCAAAAAGTGGAAGTTCCATTTTTAGTGGAACTCTACTTTAACATGCATTTTGGTGGCCGCAAATCCACCCACGTTTGCTAAATGCTTGGGGTTGCCATTAAAAATGAATGGCATCCACATGCATCAGCAGCGGGCAGAGCGTTTCCATGCGGTGTGGAAAATGCATATTTCCCACACCGCAAGTAATGAGATTTTTGCATGCCCAAGGTATTCAAACTATCACAGTGCTTAAAACCGAAAACTGGCTTGGTAATGAAGGGATATTACAGGCTGGTACTTGAGTGGTTAAGGCTGAACGCTAGGCAAACAGCCAAATACACCATAGAAATACTTCACTGTATTTACACTATATAAGAGCTTTATCTGCCAAAGGATTTATATTTTTTCCACCCAATCCAGAGACTTACACAGACCTGTTTGACAGAATAGCCAAACTGATATTTCTTTACTGCTTCTTCCTATCTGTGATTGAATGCAGTAGCACACTCATGAGCCTATTCTCTTGTGTCAGTACTCTTGATTGACTTCCCCTTTCTGAATTCTATTGCACAGGGGATTATAGGAGGCTGATAGAAAGTCAAATTTAGTGCATTTGAAAATTTGAACATTTTTAGTAAATATATAACTGCATAACATCTGCTAGGAGTTACTTTTATTGGATTTCCTAACTAAAAGCTTATTTGTTGTGTAGGGATAGTGCTCTCTGTTGTTACGATGCAAAGCCTGTTTACCTTTTTTTTTACTTTTGGTAAAAAGTCACAAAATGTCACTTCAATCCAGTCTATGTATCACAAAGTGTTGTAATGTGCTACAATGTGATGAATTGCGCTGCGTACAACTGCATGACTTTTTATGCAACACAATGCATACTACATTAACACAGACATGTGGTGTAAACAGGGGACATAGAAAGCAATTCTATGTGCCCTTGCATTGAACCTGTATTGGTAAATGCAGGTAAACAGCGTGAAGTCCTTGTGGAAATCCCCATCTCATTTTGACTCAATGTAGGCCCTCTTTACAACCATCTTAGAAAACAGCTGGCTGTATCTTTTCTCACTGCTGCTTACAACATTGTTACCTTTGGCTGGTAGAGTTGGTATGTGGCAGAGTAGGTTAAATCAGTATTTAAACACAAACACTAAAATGTGATATTGCAACTTACCAATCCTTAAAGTGGTTGTAAAAGCTGAAGGTTTTTTATCTTTGTGCATCTATACGTGAAAGTAAAAAACCTTCAGTGTGTAGCTTCCCCCTCAGCCCCTCCTAATACTTACCTAAGCCAGATCTTGATCCAGCGATGTGCACACGACTTGACGCTCTCCTGGGTCTCTCCCTTCTGATTGGCTGAGATGCAGCAGCCATTGGCTCCCACTGTTCTCAATCACAGCCAGTGAGGTGGGAGTGGGGCTGAGCTGTGCTCTCTGTGTCTTATCGACACTACCAATCCCGATATGCACTGTGCAGTATAAGGAGTGGAGAGATGATTTTTATTTAACTGTCCATGAAAACTCTTCCTTTTCATGCCAAGGGAGTTGGAGAGAGAGAGCATCTCTGTCTGGATATCCGTCTGCCAGCGGGGATCCATACCAGCAGAGATCTGAGCCTGAGACTGGGGGTGAGGACATCCAGGAGCAGCACAGCATACATTACAGCAGGGAGACTAGAGTGTCCAGTCACCCCCTGCTTCTCACCACTGATCACCAGAGGATTCTAGAAAGAGGCCAAGGGGCCTCCTTTCTACAGCCAGAGGTCACCGCAGCCTCCTGTGGGGAGAAATGGCTATTCACCAAGTATACCCAATATATACAGCACCCATACTGCACCCTATACTGCACTTATTCCAAAACTAGACTGCACCTATACCAACCCTATACCACATCATACCAAACCTTTACTGGCTCTGAACCCCTCTAGCACTATAGGAGACTATACCATACCTATCCTGTACCTATACTGCATGTAGGTTAACAGGGATTGTCGTTAAGTGCAAAGACACTCTTAAAGGGCTCCAACCATAGCCGGCAGATAAATATCTCAAAAGACTACCCCTCCTATAATAATAATTATTCTGCAAGTTGCCTCTGTTCTCTTGCCCTCTCCACTAGCATTCACCTCAAGGAGGAGCTTTAAGATAGCACGTCTGCTTGAGGTGTTTCTGGGGTGGACCAGTAAGATATGAATTAAAACTTCATTAATGTCAACTGACCTTTTTGCCAGTTCATCTGTGTAATGCCTTTCTTCATAGAGTAATAATGCAAGAGGTATGTCCCTGGGGCGATCTGCGTCAGTTGAGTGGGGCCCCAGGGCCCGATGAGCCCTATTGATAAGGATAACATCTGGAAATGCTTCAGCCAGGAATCAAAAAAAGATTTCTAGAACAATGTCCTTCAGGTTTATTGGAGCTGCTACTTCAGGAAGAACTCATATGCGAACATTGTTGCGGAGGCTCCTATCCTCCAGATGTTCCACCTACAGTTGGAGCCGAGATAGCTGAGGGAGTACAGTAGAGAGTTTATTTATTACAGGTACTTACATAGCACCAACAATTTATGCAGTGCTTTACATATAAATTGTACATATTTTTCCTGTCTGAGTATTTGTGAGCTGTACGGTGCTGCATTATGATCAGTCTGTTCATCTGATAGTGAGGGGAAGTCTCAGAGTGAGCTGTCATTAGACCCATAAGGGTCTGGGGAAGGCATACTTTCCTGAGTGGAGATGTACTGGGAGGGCACCATCTTTGCTACAGAACCATGTAGAGTGTCTGAGGGCTAAGAAGCCAAATACCAACAGTTAGCCAGTTCTGAACTGTCCAGTTGATGTTCCTGCACCTGCTTCTGTTTAGGTATGACCATCCAGCCTTGCCCACGGAGAGAGAGCCATCTCTGTAGCAGTAAAAAGGGTCACACAGCACGGAGCTCCTAGATCGTGCTGCTTACCCCTCCATGATTTGAACAGGCCCACATTTTTAACACCTTTTTTTAGCAGTTACAGGAGAAAAAAATATTTTGGGATAAAGGTTTGCAAAAATTAATAAAAACTGACCATTGAAAGCACCTCTGTCAATGTTAAATGTTTTTTCCTAACCTAACTGACATTTTTGCTGGACAGCTTAGTCTGTTAAGGGAAGTTGAAACATACCAGGATAAGGTCTTGTTCACACTGCGAGGTGATCTGTGTTTTTGCACACAGGATAAATGCAGGTCACTGCTAGGGCACATAGAAAACAACTGAGCTACTGGTGTGATATATACAGCATATCTGCATTTTTGCACACCCCACTAGATGGCATCAAATGTCTCTGCGCTGCTGTACAGTGATGTGAATGAAGTGTCACTATATGATAACTCAAATTAAAGGGGTTGTAAAGATAAAAATGTTTTTACCTATTACCACTCTCTGTTACATACTGATTTCTAATAATTTGATGATTTCCTCCAAAAATATTTTATTACCTGTTAAATTTGTATGTAATAATCGTCGTCCTGCTATCCTCCAGCGATTCTTTACTCTACTTCCAGGTTTGCAGTGACGCCACGGCAACCACGGAACTACATTTCCCATTGTGCTTAGCAGCACCGCGCATGAGCAGTACCCTTTTTGTATATTTCATCTAACGAGAACGAGCAATGTTCTCATTCACACGCGTAGGCACTAACCCCCAGCCCCTGTGTCTCTGTGATACTCAGAGAACGTCTCCACGCAGGGCTGTAGTCCTGGGGGGGGGGGGGAGCAGGAACCCTCATCACCAGGCAAAACGGCTCCACTGACGGTGACATGCTCCATGAAGACCAACAGGAAGTGAGGGTTTCAAACAAGAATTAGTGACATTTATAAGAGAAATCGAAGGAACAGGTAAGTGAACTAACACTGCATTAGCTTAAAGTGGTTGTAAACCCTTACAACCAACTTTGACCTACAGGTAAGCCTAGATTAAGGCTTACCGGTAGTTCCAAGAAATATCTCCTAAACCTACACGGTTTAGGAGATATTTGCCGAAAGACAGGCACCGCTGTCTACGGCGCATGCGCCGTAGACAGTGGCGCGCAGGCACACTGAGCGCGCCGTTATCAACGGCGATATGCCATGAGTGGCGGGTCTCGTGCGCATGCGCAGGAGTAGCGTCATTGCGGCTTCACCGAATGACAGCGGCGGAGCAGCGAGACCCACCGAGAAGATGGATGCTCCGGACTACAGGGAACAGCGTTGACTTTGCTGGCTCCTGTGTCAGGTAAGTGACACATAATGGACTACTATGCGATGCATAGTAGCCCATTATGCTTTACCTTTGCAGGGAATCAAAGAGGAAGTAAACTCATCTGGGTTTATTTCCTCTTTAAAGGAAGCCATTTAGAAAATAAAAAAATTACCTTTACAACCCCCTTAAAGTGATTCTAAAGGCTGAAGGCTTTTTTTTTACCTTAGTGCATACCATTCTGGATGCAGCTGCGCCTCCTTATAGTTACCTGAGCCCGATCTTTATCCAATGATATGCACAGGAGCAGTGGCTCTTTCTCTCCTCACTGGACAGAATGGCAACATCAAGAGCCATTGTCACTCACAGCTAGTGAGAAGGGAGTGGGGGGGGGGGGGGGCAGAGCCAAGTCTCGCTCTGGGTGTCAATGGACACACAGAGCCAGCTCAGGAGTGAGCACGCATGAATGCCCCCATAGCAAGTGGTTGGGCACTTGGTTGGGGGGAGGAGCCAGGAGCACTGGTGGTTCAAAAAGAGGAGGATCAGAGCTGCTCTGTGCAAAACGATTACACAGAGCAGGTAAGTATAACATGTTTTTTTTTTTAATTACCTTTAAAAATAACTTTAAGCTTAAAAAAAAAAAAAAAAAAAAAAACAAGCAGTGTAATGAGCTGAAAAAAAAGCATCACCCCCTTCTGGAGATTACACTGTACTAGTCTGCATGGTAACCTTACTGGCCAAATGAAAAGGTGAAAATAAAGAAAAAAAACACCAAAAACATACTATATAGTAAGTTCAGGATTCCTGTTGCTGGTCATGATAAGTGCATCTGGCATGGTGGGGGAACCCCAGTGTTAAGGCATCTGTACATGGAAAGATTATGAGCTGTTTGCATCTCTTGTAATAACCAGCCTGTGAGTGATCAGCCACATATTTCCAAAGCCTACAGTTATTATTGTATTTTTTAGGAATTTATATTATTTGTTTCTTTTTTTAATCCTCTGGGTGGGACTGAAATATTTATCTTTCACATTATTATTATGACAACACCAGTCTCTTGCAGTGTTTTTCCTTTTGTCCAGAGCCTAGTGTCATCATACATTACAGTGTCTGTTAAAACAAACATCAGCTCAATGTGTTCCACTTGAGATTCGTTTTTGGATTTCTCACACCCATGTGTTTTTTTGTTCCTTAAAGTAGACCAATCATTAAAGATATCTGTCACCAACAGCCATTTGTGGTAATCTGAATTGTCTTTCTTGCGTTAGTATAATAATGCAGGTGAACTTCCAAGAGATTACCTGATTTTTACGACTTATGTGGTGTCAGAGCAAAAGAATCTGATCGAATAATATATTTTTTGTACAAAATACTAAAATAAAGTGAGCTCCAACATGTCATTTACGACCCAAAGAACATGTGGTTGCTTTGTGGGATTTTCACATCATTAGAGACTGCAGGCAAAGTTGTTTTTAATTATACAGACCTTTGCAATGAGATAAGAACATTAAACACCCACAGATAATACTATTCACAATTAGCAGACATTTTTTCTTATTTACTGTACATCTAAAAAAAAAAAAACGATAAAAATTACAGAAAACAGGGTGTGGTAACTCTTCTCTTCTTCTCCGGGTCTTTAGTGGCAAATTTTCCTAATAAAAAAGTCACAAGGCATGGCCTTAGCAAAATTGACTCTTAACAAAATCACAAAGTGGAGCAACTAATCAGAGATTCTGTAATTTAAGTGGTAAAAAATCTTCCAGAAAGCTTTTTGGGTACACTTGTTTCGACAGAATAACTATTTACCCCTTTTCTAGGTGCTTAACCCCTTCAGCCCCGGAAGGTTTCACCCCCCTTCCTGACCAGAGCATTTTTTGTGATATGGCACCGCATTGCTTTAACTGACAATTACACGGCTGTGCGACGCTGTACCCAAACAAAATATATGTCCTTCCACCCCCTCCCCCCCACAAATAGAGCTTTCTTTTGGTGGTATTTGATCACCTCTGCAGGTTTTTATTTTTGGCGCTTTAAACAAAAAAGACAGACAATTTTGAAAAAAAACACAATATTTTTTATTTTCTACCATAAAACATATTCAATAAAAAGAATGTATAAAAAAATCGAATTTCTTCATCGGTTTAGGCCAATATGTATTTTGCTACATGTTTTTGGTAAAAAAAAAATCCCAATATGCGTATATTGATTGGTTTGTGCAAAAGTTATTGTGTCTACAAACTATGGGATAGATTTATGGACTTTATATATTTTTTCATATTTATTACTAGTAATGGCACCAATCAGCGATTTTTAGCGGGACTGCGACATTGTGGCGGACAAATCTGATACTAAATGGTTGATTTACTAAAGGCAACTCCACTCTGCATTACAAGTGCCCTGAAAGGGCACTTGGAAGTGCCCTTGGAAGTGCAGTCGCTGTAAATCTGAGGGGAAGATCTGAAATGAGGGGAAGCTCTGCTGATTTTATCATCCAATCATGTACAAGCAAAAATGCTGTTTTTTTAAATGTTCCTTGCATGCTCCCCTCGGATCTACAGTGACTGCACTTCCAAATGCACTTCCAAGTGCACTTGCAGTGCACAGGTAGTGCAAAGTGGATATGCCTTTAGTAAATAAACTCCTAAGTGACACTTTTTGGGGACCAGTAACACCAGTATATTGACCAGTGCTAAAAAAAATGCACTGTCACTAAATAAATGACACTGGCAGGGAAGGGGTTAACATTAGGGGCGATCAAAGGGTCAAATATGTGCCTAGGGGGTGCTTGCTAACTGTGTGGGGGATGGTTTGACTGAAGGAAGAGATAGATCCATTTTCCTGCTTAGCAGAAACACAAGATCTACCTCTTCCTCATTGAAAGAATGGTGATCTGCCTTGTTTATATAGGCAGACTGCTGTTCTGCCTCTTTACGAACAATTGCTGGATTCCCAGCAGACATTGCAATGGCCGGATACCCTGATTGGCTCCTGCTTTGTCAAATCACAGTGCGAGTAGGTTGCCAGTGGTGCGTGCACATGCCCCAGACACGTAAGAAGCGAACGGCCTACAGGTATGTTGTTTCGCGCAGCCTGGCCCGCCCTGACGCATTATATGCACAGTGGGCAGTGCGAAAGTAGTTAAATTGGTTGTAAAGGCTGAAGGTTTTTACCTTCATGTATTCTATGCATGAAGGTAAAAAAAAAAAACCTGTGTGCTGCTCCCCCCACAGCCCCCTAATACTTACCTGAGCCCCTCTAGATCCAGTGACCTGCACAAGAAACTCAGCTGTCCACGGACTCCCTATCCTGCTGAGACAGCAATGGACGTCATTGGCTCCCTCTGCTGTCCATCAAAGCCAGTGAGCAAATGAGGAGGGAGTGGGGGGGCAGGGCGGAGCTGGGTTCGGGAGCGAGCACACATCAGTGCCCCCCATAGCAAGGGGGAGGAGCCAGGAGCCCCGGCAGGGGACCCCATAAGAGGAGGATCGGAGCTTCTCTGTGCAAAACCACTGCACAGAGCAGGTAAGTATAACATGCTTGTTTTTTTTTGTTTGTTTTTTTAAAGTTCAAACCTTTAATGTCACTTTAATCTCTGCAGACCCAGACATTTCTGGCTAGTAGCAGCCTCCAATGCAATCAATCAGCAGCAGTCTAATTGATCTTATATCTCCACGATCAGCTCGTTCAAACATACGGGGGCAAGTGATTGAGGTTGAGGACACTGAGTTGTGGTGCAGTGTTGTGCCCATTTCAGGGTCAAAACAGGCAGTTAGGTGGCAACATTTAGCCTCCCTGCTGCCTGTCAATCACACTCTAAAAGGCAATAATTTTTCACACTGGCAGCAAGGGCTCCCACAATTGTGAACAAGGCGACGGTGACAGAAGACCGGGCCACCGCCTGTAAAAGAGCTATAAGAAGGCGCGGTGGCCTGGCAGAAGAACCGAAGAGGGGGACAAGACCCCCGAAGTTGGAAGAAGAGGGCGGCGGCGAGGAAGAAAGCCGGGCTCCTCCGCTAGTGAAAGAGCTAGAAGAAGATAGCGGAGGAGTCCGGCGAGAAGACCCCCGAAGACGGAAGACCCCCGGAGCTGTGCAATAAACTATTTTATCTTGTGTGTTGTGTTTTTTTGGTACTTTATTTTACAGGTGAATGGGTAGGGGTACATTGTACCCCATACTCATTCACATAGGGTAGGGGGCCGGTATCCGGGGGCCCCCTTATTAAAGGGGGCTCCCGGATTCCGATAAGCCCCCGCCCGCAGACCCCGACAACCAACGGCCAGGGTTGTCGGGAAGAGGCCCTTGTCCTCATCAACATGGGGACAAGGTGCTTTGGGGTGGGGGGGGCGCACGCCCCCCTCCCCCAAGGCACCCCCCCATGTTGAGGGCACGCGGCCTGGTACGGCTCAGGAGGGGGGGTGCCCGCTCGTCCCCACCCCCTTTCCTGGCCGGCCGGGTAGCATGCTCGGATAAGGGTCTGGTGTGGATCTGGGGGGGAACCCCACGCCGTTTTTTCGGCGTAGGGGGTTCCCCTTGGAATCCATACCAGACCTGAGGTCCTGGTATGCTCTCGGAGGGGGAACCCACGCCAAACTTGTAAGTCGCCCCAGGTCGTGTCTAAAAGTCGTGTTCAAGTCGTCTCCAAGTTGCCTCACAAAGTCGTCCTGAAGTCGTGTCGCCCCTGTGTGAACCGAGCCTTACAGTCCTAAACACTTTACACTTATTGATTTTATTTCAGCAGGTACTAATACATATATCAGTGGCAATGCTTCAGAATGTGCAGGCAACTAACCCCAACAGTGCCCTGCAACTATAGAAATCTCAGCAATCTCTAAACGTAACCTGGTAGTAGAAATCAGCAGATATCAAACAAAACAAAAAATGATCAGCTCTAAAGGGATGTAAGACCAATCATGAGTTAAATAAGTCAATAAAAAATGATAAAAATATATTTAATACAAAGTCTTGATAAAGGAGGACTTGATCCATATTCTCTATTCAGTGCCCGGAAACAGTACAAACTTTGCTGCCCTCTTCAGACTGGGGAAATCTTTGGTTTTAGGCTGGGTTCACACTTCTGCGGTGATGAGATCGGATGTGATTCGCACCGCACTGCAGTGCAAATGACATCCGATCTCTGTGCGATGCGAGTTCAGCCATACAGATAGTATGGCTGAATTCGCATCGCATCCGGCCCAAACTCACACAGGACCCTTATTTTGGTCCGCAGCAGAATCGGAACGCATGGGTGTTCACACCATGCAATCCAATTCCTGTCTGGGTTTGCAGATCGCACTGCGATATGCAAACTGATCTGGGGGTGTCATTAACGTTTCACTGACACTCCCAGCAGTTCACATAGGGCAGTGTGAACTGCCGCCGGGAGGCATGCGATGCGGGAACCCGCAACGGATTCGCAGCGTTCCCGCATCGCAGCAGTCTGAACCCAGCCTTAAGTAGAGTGCACCAGCCTTGTGCATTACATTAACAAAATTAATATTGTTAAAAAAAAATAATATAAACATACTTACAAAGGCCATAAGACTGTCAAACAGTAAACAAGTGGAGAGATTATCTCCTCACTCAGCTGTCAAAAGAAAGCATCTCTGGCAATCTGCCAAGTGTAGAACTTGAAACATTGTAACTAACGCTTACTTCTTAGCCCTTGTACACACGATCGGAGATTCCGACAACCAAATTCGTCGGATTTTGTCCGAAACTGTTGTATACACACGGTCGGACGAAGTTGTCGGAAAATCCGATCGTTCAGAACGTGATGGCGTAATTTCGTTACGATGGGACTACGTTCAGGCTAGTAGCCAATAGCTTTGATGTAGGAATTTGATCTGAGCATGCGTGGCACTTTGTCCGATTGGAATTCTCTACACATGATCGGAGTATGTCCGATCGGAACATTTTGTCGTAAAATATTTCCGGCAAGTTGGAAAATTTGGTCCGACGGATATTCCAACGGGAACAGTCTAATGCAGACCACACACAGTCGGAATATTGCTCCGATGGGACACATTCCGTCGGAATCTCAGATCGTGTGTACAAGGGCTTAGATCAAAGGGAAGAGAACTTCTTGTGTAAACAAATAATCTGAGCAGTCTGCCAAGCTTTCAACCATGTGTAAATGCGGGAAGTTTAACCACTTAAAGTCTAAATCTTTTTCTGACACTTCTTTCTTAAGTTAAAATCAATATTTTTTGCTAGAAAATTACTTGAAACCCCCAAACATTTTATATATATATATATATATATATATATATATATATATATATATATATATATATATATATAATCAGAGACCCTAGGGAATAAAATGGCAATTGCTGCAATATTTTATGTCACACTGTATTTGCCCAGCAGTCTTTCAAATGCAATTTCAATAAATAATAAAAAAAAAAAACAGTAACGTTAGCACAATTTTTTTGTTTTAATGTGAAAGATGATAAGCCGCGAGAATCGTGAGAGAATCGTGATCTATCTTCTAAGCAAAAAAAATCGTGATTCTCATTTTAGCCAGAATCGTGCAGCTCTACTACCTACCTCCTCTGTGCAAGGGTTTTGAACAGAGTGGTCCTTTTCTGGGGTCCCCTCGCTGCGCTCCTGGCTCCTCCTCTTTTCTAGTGCCCCCACGGATAGCGGCTTTCCATGAAGGCACCCATACAGAAGTGCTCCCGAGTCCTGCTGCTGCATCTCTTGGATTTGAGTGACAGCAGTGGAAGCCAATGGCTCCTGCTTCCTACAGTTAGAACACACCCAGGGACAGTTAACCCCTTGATCGACCCCTAGTGTTAGCCCCTTCCCTGCCAGTGACATTTATACAATAATCAGTGCATCACTGCATTTTTATAGCACTGATTGCTGTATAGTTGTAAATGGTCCCAAAAATGTGTCAAAAGTGTTCGATTTGTTTGCCGCAATATCACAGTCCTGATAAAAATCACAGATCGCCACCATTACTAGTAAAAAAAAATAATAATAAAAATACCATAAATCTATCCACTATTTTGTAGACGGTATAACTTTTGCACAAACCAATCAATATAAGCTTACTGCATTTTTTTTTTACCAAAAATATGTAGAAGATTACATATTGGCCTAAACTGAGGAAAACATTTGTTTTTTTGATAAAAAATGTGGGATATTTATTATCGCAAAAAGTAAAAGATATTGGGGTTGATTGATTTACTAAAGGCAAATCCACTCTGTACTGCAAGTGCACTTGGAAGTGAAGTTGCTGTAGATCTGAGGGGAAGATCTGAAATCATTGGAAGCTCTGCTGATTTTATCATCTAATCATGCTAAAATGCTGTTTTTTTATTTTATTTTCGTGTCCCCCTCAGATCTACAGCGACTGCACTTGTAGTGCAAAGTGGATTTGCCTTTAGTAAATAACCCCCATTGTGTTTTTTTTTCAAAATTGTTTTTTTTTATTTTCTTATTTTGTTTATAGAGCCAAAAAATAAAAACCGCAGAGGTGATCAAATACCACCAAAAGAAAGCTCTATTTGTGGGGGAAAAAAGGACGTCAATTTTGTTTGTGTACTTCTTCCCACGACCGCGTGATTGTCAGTTAAAACGACGCAGTGCGGTATCGCAAAAAATGGCCTGGTCATTGAGCAGCCAAATCTTCTGGGGCTGAAGTGGTTACATAGTTACATAGTTAGTAAGGTTGAATAAAGACACCAGTCCAAACTGAGTGTTTACAATTGTCCCCATCACTGTACATTGCACACTCACATCGGTCCCTACCCTCAAGGAGCCCACAATCCAAGGTCCTAATTTACATACTAGGGCCAATTGACCTACCTGCATGTCTTTGGGGTGTGGGAGGAAACTGGAGTACCCGGAGGAAACCCACGCAGGGACAGGGAGAACATGCAAACTCCAGGCAGGTAATGTCGTGGTTGGGATTTGAACCAGCAACCCTTCTTACTGCTAGGTGAGCGTGCTAACCACTACACTACTGTGCTGCTGGTTAATGCATAGAAATTGTTTTCAACCCCTCTAAGCCCTTGCACACACGGTCAGACATTCTGACAGAAAATGTCCAATCGGACCGTGTTGTCAGATAATCCGACCATGTGTGGGCTCCATCGGACTGTTTCCGTCGGAATATCCGACGGACAAAGTTTTAGAGCTGGGCTATAAAACTTTCCGACAACTGTCCGATTGTGTGTAGAGAATTCCGATCAGACAAAGTGCCACGCATGCTCAGATCAAATTCCTAGACCAAAGCTATTGGCTACTAGCCTGAACATAGTCCCGTCGTTAACTAAATAACGTCATCACGTTACGTACAATCGGATTTTCCGACAACTTTGTCCGACCATGTGTATGCAACACCAGTTTCGGACAAAATCCGACAGATTTGGTTGTCGGCATGTCCGACCGTGTGTACAAGGGCTAAGAGCGCTGAACTGGACTCTTTTTTTTTTCTTTTTCATTTGCCACATATATAAACTAAATTTGCAGAATATAGAGTCAAATGCTAAAATCCAGGGAACAACAAAAGTTTGTAAAAAAGTATTAGTTTTCAGTTGAACTTTCAAAAAAATTGCTACAACCCCCTCCTCTTATTAGACTTTTATTGCTTCTAAATCAACTAAAAAAAAAATGGATGGCTTTCTAATGTAAATAAATAATCCACCTACAGAGATTGTCTAAATAAGAGCACGGAGAGAAAATGATAATTAGGACAATATGTAACTTGCTAGCATTTTCTTGCCAGGACAAAGTTTGCCTGGGAGGACGTTTTTACTCCTACTACTTGTTCCATGTAGACTTACTACAGAAGAATGAAGCTATTGTTGAACTAATATAAAGTACCGGTATATATGTTTTGCATATTTATTATGAATTTGGAAGCCGTTGTTCTAGACCCCTCTTCAAACATGTTAGTGTTGATCTCATTACATACCTGACATCTGTATTTAGCAGTAAAACAGGAGCAAATGAAATAAATGAAGGATGGGCCAATGCAGAAAAAATGTACTTCTACTTGGCTGAACTTAAGTGAAGACCTTAATACTCACAGGGAAAGACATAAAGCATGACTTGTCTGTTTTACAGAACAAGACAGCAGAGGAAATCGGTTTCATTTCATCAACAACAAGACTTTCCATCTGTTTGTAATTTTCACTGATTATTGACACATCTGGATATCTGACTCTCCGAGCTGCAAATTGCAGTTGAAGCATTATTTTCCAAATCATTTTCGACCACCCACCAAATTGTACACCGTGTACTGTGAGAAATTTCTGATAGCATGCTTAAAATACAGTTACAATCTGGCTCCCTCTGAATGCATTTTTATAAAATGATAGTGTTGTTGTCTTATTATGTTTATGACACCTGTTGGAAAAATATAACAGTAGGGAAAAATTATGATTGCCTTTTTTTTTTCTTTTTTTTATTTATGGCTATTTGGGAAAATAGTTTGGAAAATACGAATAAAGGAATTAGGAAGGGCTGAAATAAAAATAGACTTCGAGGACCTAAATTATGTAACATTGGTTTAAAAATACATAACTTATTAAGAGTGATGCTTGGGATATACAGGTGAAATGTCTTCACTAGTACAGCTGTCTTAAGTTGCTTAAGTGGCTTCATAAGTGAAAAGCAGATGCTTACACCAGCCTATCTGAACTTGTACACACGGTCGGAGAATCTGTCGGACCGTGTCGACAGATAATCCGACTGTGTGTGGTATGCATCGGACTGATTCCGTCCGAATCTCCGTCCGACCCAATTTTCCAACATGTTGGAAATATTTCCCGACCAACTGGGCCGGACGGACCTAATCCGATCATGTGTAGAGCATTTTCATCGGACCAAGTTCCACGCATGCTCAGATCAAATTCCTACATCAAAGCTATTGGCTACTAGCCTGAATGTAGTCCCATCGTAACGAAATTACGTCATCACGTTCTGAAAGATCGGTTTTTTCGCCAACTTGGCCCGACCGTGTGTATGCAACAGTTTCGGACACAATCCGTCGGACTAAATCCGACGGGCAAAATCCAACGGATTTGGTTTTCAAAATCTCCAACCGTGTGTACGTGGGCTTAGGAATTCCAAGGAGCTCAAATCCCACTGATATGTAATTTTTTATTTTTTTTTCCTAGGAAGTTTTTGGTCCATTCTGGGAAGTCAGACATAGTCGCAAAGTCAGGAAGGAATCACCTCCCAGAAAAAAGTTGAAATTTTCATATCAGTTTAGGGGTGTTTGGTGCCTAATGTGCTATGAAGAGGTACACTATATTGTCAGAAGTATTCATACACCTGCCTTTACACGCACATGAACTTTAATGGCATCCCAGTCTTAGTCCATAGGATTCAATATTGAGTTGGCCCACCCTTTGCAGCTATAACATCTTCAACTCTTCTGGGAAGGTTGTCCACAAGGTTTATGAGTGTGTCTATGGGAATGTTTGACCATTCTTCCAGAAGCAAATTTGTGAGGTCAGGCACGGATGTGGACAAAAAGACCTGGCTCGCAGTCTCTACTCTAATGCCGCGTACACACGAGCGGACTGTATGGCCTACTTATTCCGTCATACAATCCGACGGACAGTCCGTCCTACTTTCGAATGAACAGACTTGACCACACACGGATAGCCAAACAGTCCGACGAAAGCTTGCGCGATGACGTGTACAGCACGTACGACGGGACTAGAAATAGGAAGTCCAATACACAGCAATGCAACCTTCCGCCGTGTAAATCCTTTCTGAGCATGCGCCATTCTTAGTCCGTCAAACTAGCCTACTCACGAGCGGATTGTCCGCTGAAACCAAAGTATGATGGACAGAATTACGGAAATTTCGAAATACTTAGTACGCCAGACTGCACGCTGAAAAAGTCCGCTGAAGCCCACACACGAGCGGACTGTCCGCTGAAATGTGTTTCGGCGGACTAAGTAGGCCATACAGTCCGCCCGTGTGTATCCCAAAGATGTTCTATCAGGTTGAGGTCAGGTAAGTCAAGTTCTTCCACCCCAAACTTGCTCATCCATATCTTTATGGACCTTGCTTTGTGCACTTGTCAAAATCCTTTGGTGGGGGGGATTATGGTGTGGGGGTTGTTCTTCAGGGGTTGGGCTCAGTCCTTTAGTTCCAGTGAAGGGGACTCTTAAGGCATCAGCATACATTTTGGAAAATTTTATGCTCCCAGCTTTGTAGGAACAGATGGGGGTAGGCCCTTCCTGTTCCAACATAAATGCACACCAATGCACAAACTAGGTCCATAAAGACATGAATGAGCGAGTTTGGGGTGGAGGAACTTTACTGGCCTGCACAGAGTCCTGACCTCCATTTGAGTGGTGACTTCGAGCCAGGCCGGAGTAAGACTGGGATGCACATGAACTTATTGGCATCCCAGTCTTACTCCGTACAGTTCAATATTGAGTTGTCTCACCCTTTGCAGCTATCACAGCTTCAACTCTTCTGGGAAGGCTTTCCACAAGGTTTAGGTGAGGTCAGGCACTGATGTGGACAAGAAGGTCTGGCTCATAGTCTCAAAGGTGTTCTGTTGGGTTGAGGTCAGGACTGGGTGTAGGCCAGTCAAGTTTCTCCACCCCAAACTCGCTCATCCATGTCTTTATGGACTTTTGTTTGTGCACTGGTGTGTAGTCATGTCACAAGGTTGGGAGCATAAAATTGTCCAAAGCATCTTGGTATGCTTACGCCTTAAGAGTTCCCTGCACTGGAACTAAGGAGCCAAGCTCAACCCCTGAAAAACAACCCCACACCATAATACCCCCACCACCAAATGATTTTGACCAGGGCTCAAAGCAAGGTTCAGAAAGACATGAATGAGTGAGTTTGGGGTGGAGGAACTTAACTGGCCTGCACAGAGTCCTGAGATCAACCCAATAGTACACTTTTTGGTTGAATTAGAGCAGAGACTGCGGACCAGGCCTTCTCATCCACATCAGTGCCTGACCTCACAAATACGCTTCTGGAAGAATGGTCAAACATTCCCATAGACACACGCTTAAGCCTTGTGGACAATCTTCCCAGAAGAGTTGAAGCTTTCATAGCTGCAAAGGGTGGGCCAACTCAACATTGAACTGTGCGGAGTAAGACTTGGAGGCCATTAAAGTCCATGTGCGTGTAAAGGCAGGCATCCCATTCTTTGAACAATACAGTGTATGTGCAGGCATCTAAATTGGAGCCTGCTTTTCAGCTGATTGATGTACTATAGATCTGCAAATTCTTCAAAAATAGACAACTGCAACCAGTTTAGAATCATACATCTGCTGACAGGTATATTTTCATTTTTTTGTATTGAAGAACAGGATTCAGTTTTAGCTTTGTTTTTTTGACAGGTGTAGTTCAACATTTCTAGTCCTTCAACTCTCTCCAAAACGGCTACACTAAATTTAGAATGACATGTGGTGACAGGTGTATTTTAATTGTGTTTTTTTAAAAACAATATCACAGCATTAGGAAATGTATTGAAAAACAGGACTTAAATGTAGTTTTATACATACAGTTTTATTGCCACCCCTTACAAGCACAGATATTTACAGAGAAACTATAATTTGTTTTAAGTCCATTTGCTTAACTTGTTTTAAGTTTATAGGTTTTTAAACTGATGTATATCTTTCTAATACTATGCATATAAGATCTTTGTATTACTAATAAACATTAAATACAAGGTTTATCCATAACCCTGGGTTCACAGAGCACTATAGGTTTTCTAAAGGAAAAAGCACAATAGAAGTCACCTATGCTTAGACTCTTTCTGTAATCAAAACTTTTTAAAAAGTGACGAGGGGAATGAATCGCTGCTTATACTCCAGTGTATGTGTGTAAACATTTCAGCTTGAATTTGTAGAAATAATACAATGCCTTGAAAAATTATTCATACCTCTTGAAATTTTCCACATTTTGTCATGTTACAACCAAAAACGTAAATTTATTATATTGGGATTTTATGTGATAGACCAACACAAAGTGGCACATAATTGTGAAGTGAAAGAAAAATGATAAATGGTTTTCAATTATTTTACAAATAAATATGTGAAAAGTGTGGCGTGCATTTGTATTCAGCCCCCCTGAGTCAATACTTTGTAGAACCGCCTTTTATGGCAATTACAGCCGCAAGTCTTTTTGGGTATGTCTCTACTATCTTTGCACATCTAGAGAGTAAAATGTTTGTCCACTCTTCTTTGCAAAATACCTCAATCTCTGTCAGATTGGATGGAGAGCGTCTGTGTACAAGAATTTTATAGTTTTGCCACATATTCTCAATTGGATTTAGGTCTGGACTTTGACTGGGCCATTCTTACACATGAATATGCTTCGATCAAAACCATTTCATTGTAGCTCTGGCTGTATGTTTAGGGCCGTTGTCCTGCTGGAAGGTGAACCCCTGCTCCAGTCTCAAGTCTTTTGCAGACTCTAAGGCCGCGTACACACGGGCGGACTGTTCGCCCAACTAAGTTCGTCAGACAATCCGACAAACAGTCCGTTCAAAATTTGCATGAACGGACTTGACCACACACGATGAGCAGACAGTCCGCTGAAAGCGTGCGCGATGACGTGAACGGCACGTACGACGGGACGAGAAATTCGACGTCCAATACACTGCAATGCAACCTTCGCCGTGTAAATCCTTTCTGAGCATGCGCCAAACTTAGTCTGTCGAACTAGCCTACACACGAGCGGACTGTCCGCTGAAACCAAGTTTGGACGGACTGTCTTACGGAAATTCCGTAAGACTTTGTTCGTCAGACTGTCCGCTGAAACAGTCCGTTGAAGCCCACACACGAGCGGATTGTCCGCTGAAACACTGTTCAGCGGACTAAGTTGGGCGAACAGTCCGCCCGTGTGTACGCGGCCTTACAGGTGTTCTTCTAAGATTGCCCTGTATTTGGCTCTATCCATTTTCTCATCAACTCTGATCAGCTTCCCTGTCCCTGCTGAAGAAAAGCATCCCCACAACATGATGCTGCCACTACCAAGCTTCACCGTGAGGATGGTGTGTTCAGGGTGATGTGCAATGTTAGTTTTCTGCCATACATAGCATTAGCTTTTAAGCCAAAAAGTTAAATTTTGGTCTCATCTGACCAGAGCACCTTCTTCCACATGTTTTCTGTGTCCCTCACATGGCTTCTCACAAACTGCAAATGGGACTTCTCATGGCTTTCTTTCAACAATGGCTTTCTTCTTGCTACTCTTCCATAAAGCCCAGATTTGTGGAGTGCACAACTAATAGCTGTCCTATGGACAGATTCTTCCACCTGAGCTGTGGATCTCTACAGCTCCTCCAGAGTTATCAAGGTTTGCAATTGTGCCATACTCTTTCCATTTTCGGATGATGGATTGAACAGTGCTCTGTGAGCTGTTCAAAGCTTAGGATATTTTTTATAACCTAACCCTGCTTTATACTTCTTCACAATTTTATCCCTGACCTGTCTGGTGTGTTCCTTGGCCTTCAACATGCTGTTTGTTCACTAAGGTTCTCTAAAAAAACATATTTACTAATTAGGTGACTTCTGAAGGCAATTGGTTCCACTAGATTTTAGTTAGGGGTATCCGAGTGTAGGGAGTTGAATGCAAATGCACGCCACACTTTTCAGATATTTATTTGTAAAACATTTGGAAAACCATTTATCATTTTCCTTCCGCTTCACAATTATGTGCCACTTTGTGTTGGTCTATCACACAAACTCCCAATAAAATACATGTATGTCTTTGATTGTAACATAACAAAATGTGGGGAATTTCAAGGGGTATAAATACTTTTTCAAGGCACTGTATATAAAAATAGGGTGTTCAAAGATGACCATCAGTTATCACATCTTCAGTTTCCATATGATAAAACATTTACAGTATGTTTATTACAACTACATTTAAACGTAGTTCCGTGTACTGCGCTACTCAACAAATTAGGAAAAGCTGCAAACACTACATACAGACAAATTGAGTGGATAATGGGAATATTAAGTGCAGCGCTAATCCATATTGTGTGTATATATTAGAAAATTGTGCAAGTATGCAAACAGTATGTATAACACATTGACTGTGCAAAATAATATAAATAAATACAATTCATAAATTGAAATCACTAAAAAGTCCACATACCGTATATACTCGAGTATAAGCCGAGATTTTCAGCCTCTTTTTTGAGGCTGAAAGTGCCCCCTCGGCTTATACTCGAGTCACCGCTGTCTGACTGCTCGATCAGCGTATCGAGCAGACAGACGGCGGACATTAAAATTCAAAAGCCGCGCCTCCTTCTCCGCCTCCGCCTGTGATAGGCGGAACACTGAATTTCCCAGCAGTCAGTGTTCCGCCTATCACGGACATCCGCTCATTCTCATACTACGGACGAGTATGAGAGGATGTCCGTGATAGGCGGAACACAGGCTGCTGGGAAATTGAGTGTTCCGCCTATCACAGGCGGAGGCGGAGGCGCGGCTTTTGAATTGTAGAATGGCCGCCGAGAAGAGCGGCGATCCTGGAGCGGCGATCCATCGGCACGACACGGGACGGAGGAGGCACGGGACGGAGGAGGCACGGGACGGAGGAGGCACGGGACGGAGGAGGCACGGGACGGAGGAGGCTCGGGACGACGGCGGCTCGGGACGGAGGCTTGGGACACAGGTAGGCTGGACACACACACAAGGCTGCACGGACACACACACACACACACACACACACACACACACACACACACACACAGGGATGGATGGATGGATGGATGGATACACACACACACACACACACACACAGGGATGGATGGATGGATGAATACACACACACACACACACACACACACAGGGATGGATGGATGGATGGATACACACACAGGGATGGATGGACGGACACACACACAGGGATGGATGGATGGATGGATGGATGGACACACACACAGGGATGGATGGACGGACACACACACAGGGATGGACAGACACACAGGGATGGACAGCCATGTCTCACCCTCGGCTTATACACGAGTCAATAAGTTTTCCAGTTTTTTGGGGGTAAATTGGGGGCCTCGGCTTATATTCGGGTCGGCCTATACTCGAGTATATACGGTATGTGAAATGGCATTGTGAATAAATAACCCATGAGGCAAAAGACAAAAAACAGTCCAAACAGGTGAAAATAAAATTGTTTAGGTAGTAGTCAATGTTGAAACTGAAGATATATTCGACCTCTGAAGGATAGGCCACCATCCAGTAAGAAATCACCATAGATCATGAATCCACACCCAATGAAAAAAAATTGGATACACTTACCGGACTCAGTGGGCCCAATGCCAGCGGCACGGAGTCAGTCATGGAACCGGGAACTCGGTCCCTCTCAGGAAACAGCATGTGAGGTCAGCTTCCATTCAACCTTGTCACCGGACCCAATCATGGACTCAGTCATTCTTAAAAGAAAAAGGCTGCCACATAGTTTAACAGTGTAGCATAGTGTTCCCATGTTTATTACAAGACAAATTAAAGCATCAGAGGCAGTACAGCACAATGTCAAAGCATTTTAAAATTGTTAAATGTAACTTTTGTGTCTTTGCATTTAGCGGGTGATCTGCTTCTTCAGGACTATATATCAAGAACACAAGTATGTTACATATAAATCTTGATCTATGAATCAAAAAATACAAATATGTTTTTTTTCACAAATCAACAAGATTAAAAAAAGGCAAAAAATGTATTATTACAAAGAAATATTAACAAAAAAAAAAAGAAAAAAAAATTAAAATAAGTAGAATACAAAACATACATACCCACAACATACACATAGAATTGGTGGGCTAAATACATCTCCCCTAGCTGTGGGGAAGCTTAAAAGGAACAACCCCTGGGAGATAGAAAATGATCTAAAATAGGTGGAAAGGTGGATTTCCTAGTAATTTGATAACACCAAAGTTAGATCATTAGCATCAATCGAAACTGTTCACCAAAACAGGGAGTGAAACTAAGTTGACCTCAATTGAACCCCAATTGAACCCATCACTATGGATGCTACATATCTTTATACTCACTTCAAAATAGAGGTGGGGGTACATCGAGGTAAGTCTTAACATCCAATAAGATTGAGCCCTTATGTTTATCATAATGGTCCATAAAGCCCCATACACACTATCAGATTATCTGCTGAGTTTTTCCTTCATATTTACCAAAACCATGTAGTAGAAGGGCCTGCCTGATTGCATACACATTGAAACTCCTATGGTTTGTCCTCGTATTATATGGTTTTGGTAAATCTGAAGGAAAAACTCAGCAGATAATCTGATAGTGTGTACGGGGCTTTACACATACTACACTCTGCAAAATAAAAATATGTGAAGAAAATTCAAACCTCTATTATAAAAAAGGTTGGAATAAAAAGTTGCTGAAGTGATACAAATGTAATATATATATTGCTAATAAATTGAAACACTGTAATTCAAATAAACAAATAATAACTATTAGTGCTACTAATAAAAACACCCTGTGACAACTGAAAAATTCAATGAATCGTGAATGGCAAGCTCAAAAATCAAATAGAGCAAATGAACAAACTAGTATTACCCTGTGACAAGTGTGAGCTTTTTATAACTATACTCAAAAATGTAAATACAGTCCATAGGTTGTGTGAACAAAAGTCCAATTTGTGATGAGATCTCTGATATTCAATGTGTAGTTCTTATAATCATCCACCACACCTCTGTGCCAGTAATTCCACTCCCCATAAAAAAACTCACTCACCAGCTGCTTTAGCCTCTCATGTTTGGCCAGAATCGCCTCAACCCTCACAAATTGGGATTAAAATCAGTTCTCCAATATCCAATCTTGTGTATTTCAAGCACAGTAATTGCTCCACATATAAACACGAAAAAGCGCTCCAATAGTGTGATACCGTACAAGAAAATGTATTAAAACTTCAGTAATCCATCACCATTATACTCACATAAAACCATTTCACAGCAAGCAGAAAACAATCACATCAAGGCATTCCATGCACTGGTTTGAATGTATTGTGGTCGCGGCGGACCCAAGGTGTGTAGTTGCTGGTAATGATCTCACCCACTCCTCAACCCAATCCTCCACTCCCCAATGCACCGTGTCTCATCACAGCGTTTTTAATCACATGTGTGATATTGCCGTATAGCCATGCCCCAACATGTTTTGTCACTAGGACATAATCATGGGATTGGCTATATTGGCTCATCCCTTTATTCATTATGTGTCCAAAGTGGGCGGACACAAATCCCCCCGCATCTACACACTTCCTGTGTCCCCGTACCTGCAATACATTGACCTTACCTCTTCCTTATCATGAATTTGAGTACATAATGTATAATAATAAAAATAGAATGACTGAGTAGGTAAGAACCTTGTATCTCTTCCAAATATTACTCATTTGTTAAAGTGAACATAGTGACATTAAAACAACATCATTGAAAAAGAGACCATATTTATTCCAATTTCACTTGAATAGCATGAAACTTCCAATTCCAGCTAGATGCAGCTCAGATTGTTCAAATCGATTAATGGGCACTCTACTTAAAATATACTGAAATAAAATAAAATAAAATATATTAAAATAAACTGCCAAACAGGCTCAGTGAAAGCTAGAGATAGTGTATAGCCCATCTAACTATAAACTTAAAATAGGTGGGCAATCCAGAGAGATATACTTAAATCATCCCCAGTGTTTAACCCACATACCGTATATGCATACATACTATCCTCCTCATCATCTGCGTGCACTCTAATTATCATTCAAGAAGGGGATAATATATTGCTGCATGAAAATCCCTGTAAATCCGATCATGATTCACATAAATCAAGCAGTCCTCACTGTAGAGAATATATATATATATATATATATAAATATATATATATATATATATATATATATATATATATACATCTAGAGTTACATGTGTAGCATCCCGCTGATTTCAGATGACCCGCACCACATGTAGCGCTTGTATGATAATGCCTCCTCTCTTTGTACTGTATTACAATGAGTATTACCCTTTTTATAATAGAGGTTTGAATTTTGTTCACATATTGGTTTCATTCAAGTGGCAGCTGTAGGATTGTCTTTGCTTATATCCAGGAGCACAGGGGTGGTAGTACGGGTGTGGGCGGATATACTTGTAGGCCATCAGTTCTGAAAATAAAAATATAAATAAACCAATAATGTATATAAAAAACACACTAAAAAGGAAAACGTATCCAAAATAAGGTCTACTAACCAAAATAATTTAAATCCATATCCAAATAAGTGTTTTTCATTCTTGAGTAGGGGTACTTCCAGAACTAAGCACTGTAAAATAACCACATATGCCCCATAAAACAAAAATTTTCATAACTGTTACAGAAGTCAAAAATAAACATTTGCACATGCACTGCACCAAAGAGGAAGCCCTGTATAAACACTTAAAATAAAAACCCCAGTGCATGAACTGCACAAGCATTATTTGTATGTTTATGGAGAATAATATTAATTCTTTGACAATCACAGGAGTGTACCAACTTGTTTGTACCACATTCCCTAAGACTGTGCAAAGTACCATCCCAACTAAGCAAAGTTATGGATCTATTGGATTGGTAAGAGCAGTTCAGGTGTTAAATAATTTATTGATTTCTAGACAGTATTAAAGCATTTGTATTATTAGTTATATAAATAGCAAATTACCAATATATGACTGATCATAACTTGGTTGTTTTTGTGTAAATTAATTTTGAATAATGTCATTCTAATACAGCAATTTTATTAATTTTTAAATAATGTACCCATGAGTTTAACTCTGCCTCCAAAAAAACATATTTACCATCTCTTTCTTTTATATGAAAGTAAATTCCAAGCCATCTATTGCCGGGTGCAAATCATCCACCCGGAGGAAACTATAGGAAGGGAGTGGTCTGTGCTGTTAAAAAGTTAGCACTGAGGAACCTGTTGGAAGTTGACATTTCTGTACACAATGGTACATACATAAATCTATGAATTCTAAACACACCCTAACCCTAGTAACATTCCTTTATGATAAAACAATTTAAGTATTCTCTAAATGTTTTGTGTTTTTTTTATTTTTATCTTTAAAAAAATTCATCTGCTGACAGGTGTATTCGTGCAGTAGGATAATTTAATGATTGAAAATGGACTCATATGACAAGCTGCTATAGAAAAACTGTCATAGAGTAAACATAGCATTTACATCATACATTGTTACTCTCTGGTACATCATCTTGAAACAAATATTATTTTTAATTACGAGACGAGCTTATTACTTGCAATTTTCCATAAAAATAAGGAGGGGTTTTGGGACTTTGAGTGAAGCATACAGCAACTCAGGCCGTGTGCTTCCAACCCTGTTTCAATTAAGAAGAAAATAGGGGGGTTGGGTCTTTATATGAGATTTTTGTAAATATTTTATTATATCTTTTCTTGTGACAACACTGAAGAAATTACACTTTGCTACAATGTAAAGTAGTGAGTGTACAGCTTGTATAACTGTAAATTTGATGTCCCCTCAAAATAACTCAACAGACAGCCATTAATGTCCAAACTGCTTGCAACAAAAGTGAGTACACCCCTAAGTGAGAATTTCCAAATTAGGCCCAATTAGCCATTTTCCCTCCCTGGTGTGACTCGTTATTGTTTCAAGGTCTCGGGTGTGAATCGGAAGCAGGTGCGTTAAATTTGGTGTTATCACTCTCACTCTCTCATACTAGTCACTGGAAGTTTAACATGGCCCCTCATGGCAAAGAAAAAAAGAATTGTTGCTCTACATAAAGATGGCCTAGACTATAAGAAGATTTCCAAGACCTTGAAACTGAGCTGCAGCACAGTGGCCAAGACCATACAGCAGTTTAACAGGACAGGTTCCACTCAGAACAGGCCTCGCCATGGTCGACTAAAGAAGTTGAGTGCATGTGCTCAGTGTCATATCTAGAGGTTGTCTTTGGGAAATTGACATATGAGTGCTGCCAGCATTGCTGCAGAGGTTGAAGGGGAGGGGGGTCAGCCTGTCAGTACTCAGACCATACACCGCACACTGCATCAAATTGGTCTGCATGCTTTCATCCCAGAAGGGAGCCTCTTCTAAAGATGATGCACAAGAAAGCCTGCAAACAGTTTGCTTAAGAGAAGCAGACTAAGGACATGGATTACTGGAACCATGTCATGTGGTCTGATGAGAGCAAGATAAACTCATGTGGTTCAGATAGTGTCAAGTGTGTGTCATAGCAACTAGGTGAGGTGTACAAAGACAAGTGTGTCTTGCCTACAGTCAAGTATGGTGGTGAGAATGTCATGGTCTGGGGCTGCATGAGTGCTGCCGGCACTGGGGAGCTACAGTTCATTGAGGGAACCATGAATGCCAACATGTACTGTGACCTGCTGAAGCAGTGCTTGAACCCCTCCCTTCGAAGACTGGGCTGCAGGGCAGTTTTCCAACATCATAACAACCCCAAATACACCTCCAAGATGACCACTGCCTTGCTAAAGAAGCTGAGGGTAAAGGTGATGGAGTGGCCAAGCATGTCTCCAGACCTAAACCCATTGAGCATCTGTGGGGATTCCTCAAATGCAAGGTCTCTAACATCCATCAGCTCTGTGATGTCATCATGGAGGAGTAGAAGAAAACTCCAGTGGCAGCCTATGAAGCTCTGGTTAACTCCATGCCCAAGAGGGTTAAGAGGGTTAAGGCAGTGCTCAAAAATAATGGTTACCACACAAAATATTGACACTTTGGGCCCAATTTGGACATTTTCACTTAGGGGTGAACTCACTTTTGTTGCCATCGGTTTAGACATTAATGGCTGTGTGTTGCATTATTTTGAGGGGAAAGAAAATTTACACTGTTATACAAGCTGTTCACTCACTACATTACATTGTAGCAAAGTGCCATTTCTTCAGTGCTGTCACATGAAAAGATATAATAAAATATTTACAAAAATGTTAAGGGTGTACTCACTTTTGTGAGATACTTATATACAGAATGTAGGTAGAGTAATGGCACAATAAAAATAAGGAATAATATTTTTGAGAGTCAATTTTATTAAAAAATTTCATAATTACTGCATTTGTACATGTAATAAAATATAATACATTAATTGGATCACCACACACTATGACATGTAAACATTGAGTCAAGAGCTGATAATATAAATAAATCAAATGTACATACATGATTGGCAAAAATGTATATAATAAAATTACAAATTATGTATATACATATATATATATATATATATATATATATATATATATATATATATATATATATATATATATATATATATATATATATATATATATATATATATACATACAATATCTCACAAAAGTGAGTACACCCCTCACCCACACATTTTTGTAAATATTTTATTATATCTTTTCATATGACAACACACTGCCGCACACTGCATCAAATTGGTCTGCATGCTTTCATCCCAGAAGGAAGCCTCTTCTAAAGATGATGCACAAGAAAGCCCACAGTTTGCTGAAGACAAGCAGACTAAGGACATGGGTTACTGGAACCATGTGCTGTGGTATGATGAGACCACTGGACATCTATAAAACATCCAGTAAACAAATGATGATATTGCCCAATTAGATTGCACCATTCATTTTTGCTACAGCAAATTATGGAATGAAAGCCAACAACTGACCATTTGCAATAAGAAAATGCACTTTTTTTGCTTAGATTTTAAACTATATACTTCTTGTTGTTTAAACATATATTTGATAAGGAACTTGATTCTACACAATACAAATATTTATCATAATTTCTATTAGAAAGCAAACCCATAATGAGAAAAATATGGCCCCTGCAATTGCTAACCTTTTCAGGATATGCTAGTTGTCTAGCTCAGTGGTCATCAACCCTGTCCTCAGGGCCCACTAACAGGTCAGCTTTTATGTATTACCTTGGGGAGATGCAGACTAGAATACTGCAATCACTGAGCAGCAAATTATATCACCTGTGATGTATTTCAGTTATCCTGCAAACCTGGCCTTTTAGTGGATCCTGAGGACAGGGTTGATGACCACTGGTCTAGCTGACTGAAGTATTCTGGAACACTGACCTAGAACAAGTGTGCAGATCAGGAAAGTCAGACTTCCAAATCTGGAAGCTTATTCCAAGGCAGTAACTCAAATTATTAAAGGGATTGTATCAGGATGACTGTGGAAAGTAGGAATTTCAGCAAGGGAGGTCAGCAATGATAGCCTTCTTACTTCCTCAGTACCAGTTTCCTTTGCAGGAACACTCCTGCCAAAATTTTAAATTAAACGATGAGAGACATTCATGAAGGATAATATATATGTTTAGTACTTCAGTTTTCAATCTAGGCATTGCTGTACTAACCAGTAGACATATGCGATTAGTTTCAAATGACTCGAAAATTCATACAAATTTTTGTAAATTCGTACATTCAGGAGGATCCGAAATACGAATTGCTATGCTTCTGAATTCTGTAAGAAATACGAAATTTCGTTTACGAATTTCAGATCCAAATTCCTAACGACCATTGGTAATTGTTACGAAAAGTTAACGAACCTAAAAGTTAAAAACCCAGGAAGCCAGCACAACACAGGGATGGTGGGAGCCCCTCATAATGATAAATTTATCATAACGAACATTGGTAATTGTTACGAAAAGTTAACAAACCTAATGAAAATTTGTATTTCGTATGAAATTTCGGACACAAATTATAGAATATGAATTAATTCTAATACGAAACGGTACAGAACGAAAGGAAACAAATTTATTGACGGCGCACATGTCTACTAGCCAGACTACCCCAGTCCATTTTATTGGCATTCTGATGATCCTGAAATGTGCCTGCGGTTTTGTTGGCAAACAATCCGATTGTGTGTACGGAGCTTAAAAGAGGAACTGCAGTCTGCTCACATAGTTTGTCATAAAAACATCTTTGCCATTATGAAGCTTCTCACTTTGCATATTATTTTATATATACTGTGATTCTGCAGAAATCTCCCTCAACTAAGTCTGGCTGCATCCATTTTAACTGTGGGCAGCTGAAGCTGCTGCCTGTTCACTGGATTTACACAGACACACAGACGCACACCTCCAGCTCTGCAGCCCTGCAGCTCTCATTGATCCCCTTCCTGACCAGGGCACTTTTTGCGATTCGGCACTGCGTCGCTTTAACTGACAATTCTGCGGTCGTGGATCCTAAACAAAATTGATGTCCTTTTTTCCCACAAATAGAGCTTTCTTTTGGTGGTATTTGATCACCTCTGCGGTTTTTATTTTTTGCGTTATAAACAAAAAAAGAGCGACAATTTTGAAAAAAAACACATTATATTTTAAATTTTGCTATAATAAATATCTCCCAAAAATATATAAAAAAAACGATTTTTTTCCTCAGTTTAGGCCGTTACGTAGTCTTCTACATATTTAATAAGCGATTATTGATTGGTTTACGCAAAAGTTATAGGGTTTACAAAATAGGGGATAGTTTTATGGCATTTTTATAAATTATTATTTTTTTACTAGTAATGGCGGTGATCATCGATTTTTATTGTGACTGCGTCATTATGGCAGACACATCGGACATTTTTGACACAATTTTGGGACCAATGTCATTAATACATCAATCAGTGCTATAGAAATGTACTGATTCCTGTGTAAATGACACTGGCAGCGAAGGGGTCAACCACTAGATGGCAGTGTAGGGGTTAAGGGTGTTCTGGGGAGGGTTTCTAACTGTGGGGGGGGGGGAGTGGCTACATGTGGCATGTCACTGATCTCTGCTCCCGATCACAGGGATCAGAGATCAGTGACGCTGTCACTAGGCAGAATGGGGAGATGCTTGTTTACATTAGCATCTCCTCGTTCTTCCTCCCCATGAGATGATTGAGATGAGATGATCATGGGTATCCCCACGGCGATCGACCCGCGACCCGAATCATGGAGGCCGCCTCTTAAAGGGCCACGTACAGATACGTTAGTTTGCCTGTACGAGCCCTTCTGCTATATCAGCGTGAGGCGGTCGGCAAGCGGTTATTAAAACAATAGATTCATGCTTGTCAGTAAATAAAAACAAACCAGATACATATTTGTTTCTTATTTTCAGTCTGGAAATATGACAGAACAGTATTGGTCATTCATTAGTGGCCAGCATCCCCTGATGTACAGTATGTGTTTTAGATGTTAACATTCACACTTATTGAGTTTACAATTTAAAATAGTTTAGGAAACAGGAAAACATGTTGGCTGGAAATATGGTCCATCACATGGCTGTTTGTAATTTTTTTGTACTGTCTAGAACACCAAAGCAAATATCTGCTTTCTTTTTATGGTGAAGCCCTCTGAAAACAGAGCACATGCAAATGAAAAATGCAACTTATTTTCTGTGTCATAGATAAAATTCCATGAATAAACACTGAATTATTATTGTAGCTGCTTTTATTTATTGTCTGTCCAGCCAGACGTATCTACAGAGATATATGGGTTTGCTGACCTTGTGCTAAAGGACAACACAGAACCGTAAGCTGATGAAAAGTTGAGTTTACAAATTGTTATCCTTCATAGGCTTCTAAAAACTTTATGTTTCTCATTTGCTATTGCAAGCTACTGCATTTGTTTTTACAGTAATTAAATTAATAACAGTTGTAGTTGCACCTTTTTTTTCCTGCTGCACATTTTAAACAACATTACATGCGTTGTTTCCTGTTAATGCACATACAGCGTTGGCCTTGTCCACATAGGAGCTATACAACACTGATTTTTGTAGGGTCAGGATTTGTAGTGGCAGATGCTGGTAAAATTGGGTATTGCAATCCCTTTAAGGAGAGCCAATGCCACTGGGTTGTAGATGAGATTGTTCACCTAGCACAGTGACGAGGCGCTATTACTTTCACTAACACCAAAATGGGACATTCCTCCCACTGATAAAAACGATGGAATGCTAGTTTTACTGACACCAAATATCAATGATGGGGCACTATTCCTCCCACTGACACCAACGAAAAGGCACTATGTCTAATATTAACCACTTCTGGACTGCCGCATGCAGATATACGTCCTCTCTTTGAATAGGGACATCTTTGTTATGGCAGCAGCTAGCTGCCATAACCCTGATATCCTCTTCTTCAGCGGGCGGTCTGGTTTCCAATAATAGTGGTCTCTGCGGCGGATTCGTCGTCTTCCGTGTTAGGTACGGAGATGAGTGAGGAAAATATGTCCCCCACCTGCCTCTATACCATTGCAGAGCAGAAGCGACGTCAAAATGTCACTTCCGCCCATAGCTCTTAAAGGGCCATTTTTTTTATTGCATTTTAGTGTAAATATTTCTGACCCCAGCTCTCATATTTTAAGAGGTCCTGTCATGCTTTTTTTATATTACAAGGGATGTTTACATTCCTTGTAATAGGAGTAAAAGTGACACTTTTTTTTCAAAGAACAGTGTAAAAATAAAAAATAAGAGGTAAAATAAATAGGATTTTTTTTTAAAATAATTTAAATAATTTTTAAATGCGCCCTGTCCCGCCGAGCATGCAGAAGCGAACGCATATGTGAGTAGCACCTGCATATGAAAATGGTGTTCAAACCACACATGTCCAGGTATCACCGTGATCAGTAGAGCGAGAGCAATAATTCTAGCCCTGGACCTCCTCTGTAACTCAAAACATGCAACCTGTAGAATTTTTTATGGAGATTTTTAAGGGTAAAAGATTGTCACCATTCTATGAGCGGGCGCAATTTTTAAGCGTGTTGGGTGTCAATTTACTCGGCGTAACATTATCTTTCACAATATAAAAAAAATGGGCTAACTGTTTTCTTATTTTTTAATTTAAAAAAGTGTACTTTTTCACAGAAAAGTACGCTTGTAAGACCACTGAGCAAATGGTGTGACAGAAAGCATTGCAATGACCGCCATTTTAATCTCTAGGGTGTTAGAAGAAAAAAGTATAATGTATGGGGGGTGTCATTTTCTAGCAAAAAAAAAACAGTTTTTAACTTGTAAACAACAAATCTCAGAAAGAGGCTCGGTCCTTAAGTCGTTACTATCAATGATGGGGCACTATTTCTCCTCTTACTGACCACAGGCACTATGTATTTTTTTTACTCCCACTGACCACCAAGCCTGACCTTGGTCCATTCCATCTAAAGGGACAGAAAATTGTCCCTTTGTTTGGATAGTTCGGAGATTCCTGACCTAACATATAGAGTAGAGATAAACATTTGCCCGCTAAGTGATTGAAAACAACTTTTTGTCCATGGTACTACTGGTGCTTAGAATACGTTAGTACACGCTGGGGGTCTGAGATGATAACTAACTAGGGTCGCACCGATACCACTTTTTTAAGGCCGAGTACAAGTACAATACTTTTTTTAAAGTACTTACCGATACCAATTAACAATAATTTTTGTGTCATGTGACAGTGGCACTAATATGCAGCACTGATGGGCACTGACAGGTGGCACTGATGGGTACTGATGAGGCATGAACTGTGTCAGTATTTCTTTTTTTTTTTTACAATTTTATTTTTTAGAATTTCTTTTTTTAAATTATTTTTTTAAAATTTATTTTTTGTTATTTTTTTCTACAATGCGTTCTTTTCTCTTTTTTTGGGTGGTGGACGGGGTGGGGGGTGTCAGTGTTTGTTTTTTTTATTATATTTGCAATTTTACTTTTAAATATATATTTATTAAAATGTTCTCTTTTTTAAAAAATCAACCCTGACATCTCCTCTTTGGGATAGGGAAAAGGACTGAGGACACAGATTCCCTGGTCCCTTTGTCAGCAGCCTCAGCTGCACTAAAAATGCATGGACAAGAGACTGAGGCTCCTGTTCATTCATAAACTGAAGCACGTTATGAATAAACAAATAAACAATGCTCAGTTATGAATGGACAGTCAGTGATCACTGCATTCGGAAAAGGAAGGAGCCGGTAAATGATAGATTTACCGACTCCTTCCTCCGCTCTCCAGCCTGACAGATCCAGGATGAGGGGGGGACTGGAAGAGGACATGGGGAGCTGGGGAGGACACAGGGCACAATCAGGGATGATCAATGCGGCCATGGGGGCACCGATCTCCCTGACAGCCACGAGAGGGAGAGGGAGAGAAGTGGCTGTCAGAGAGATCTGGGCTTGTAACTGCTGTACTGATCATCTTTAAGGTTGCCCAGCCCTCCCGCTACACTGATGATGCTGGGTGTACTGGCCACCTGCCAGGTATTGGGTCAAGCATCGGAGTATTTGCACGAGTACAAGTACTTATGCAAATGCTCAGTATCGGCACCCATACCGATGCTAGTATTGGTATCGGTGCAACCTTATAACTACCGTATATACTCGAGTATAAGCCGAGATTTTCAGCCTCTTTTTTGAGGCTGAAAGTGCCCCCCTCGGCTTATACTCGAGTCATCGCTGTCTGCCTGCTCGATCAGCGTGTCGAGCAGACAGACAGTGGCCATTCTATAATTCAAAAGCCGCGCCTCCGGCTCCGCCTTCGCCTGTGATAGGCGGAACACTGAATTTCCCAGCAGCCTGTGTTCCGCCTATCACCGACATCGTCTCATCCTCGTACTACGGACGAGGATGAGACGATGTCCGTGATAGGCGGAACACAGGCTGCTGGGAAATTGTGTTCCGCCTATCACAGACAGGGAGGCGCGGCATTTGAACAGGGGAATGGGCGCCGACGAAGAGCGGTGATCCTGGGACGGGACCGGACGGAGGCTCGGCTCGGGACGGGACGGGACGGGACCGGACGGAGGCTCGGGACGGGACCGGACGGAGGCTCGGGACGGGACGGGACCGGACGGAGGCTCGGGACGGGACGGGACCGGACGGAGGCTCAGGACACAGGTAGGCTGGACACACAAGGCCACACACACACACACACACACACACACACACACACACACACACACACACACACGGATGGACACACACACACACAGGGATGGATGGATGGATGGACACACACACAGGGATGGATGGATGGATGGACACACACACACACACAGGGATGGATGGATGGATGGACACACACACACACAGGGATGGATGGATGGATGGACACACACACAGGGATGGATGGATGGATGGATGGACACACACACACAGGGATGGATGGACACACACACACACAGGGATGGATGGATGGATGGACACACACACAGGGATGGACAGGCATATCTCACCCTCGGCTTATACACGAGTCAATAGGTTTCCCAGTTTTTTGGGGGTAAATTGGGGGCCTCGGCTTATACTCGGGTCGGCCTATACTCGAGTATATACGGTAACTGTAAAAAAAAAATAGAAATTATGAAAAGTTAACTACATGCAAATATAAAAAAACACACTTTAATGCAGTTCTGTATTTATCATTGAATAATATATCATTACATGTATTTTTTTTAAACACAAGCAGTGTAAGTACCTGAATTTGACATCTTGCATTCAGTTTACAGCACAGCTCATACTAGGAGAAGGAGAAGCAGCACGCGGAACCAATCAGTTGTCCTTGAGTGAAAATAAAATGGTGAAAGAAGAGGGAGGAGCTCATCAGTCTGCTGTTTCTTCTTTCACTGTCCAGTCACAGGCTGTGGGAGGGACAAGACATGTAAGTAGTAAAAGTAGCAAAAATGGGAAGAGATAGCCCAGCCGCTGCACACCTCACCCAGCCCAAGTGGTTAGCATGTGAAAGCAGGTAAAAGAAGCCTCAGCTCGATTCATCCAGTCCACAACTCCAAAATGTTTCACCCTGCCCTGAGGGCTTGATTGGGGAGATCATGATCTCCATGATTAAGCCCCAAGAGTGGGGTGAAGCATGTTGGAGTTGTAATCTGGATGAATTCGAGCTGAGGCTGCTTTTACCTGCTAACCACTCGGCCTGGGTGAGGTGTGCAGTGGCCTGGCTATCCCTTCCCATTTTTGCAGGGAGCTTTGGGTCTGGACGGATCTTTCCTCAGCCTGCACCCTCGCTAGCCAATGGCATCCAACTCATCAGACCTTGACAGCCTAAGCGGGGACCAATAAAGAGGAAGTAAACTCTGCCACTCTGATGCCTCTTTTCATTTAGTCTATTATAATAAGTAATTATCAAACTATAGCCACTGTAATCCATCCCAAATCGCATATTACTTACTGTTTAAAGGAAACTTTAAAAAACTTGTTTCCAGGGGTTAGGCAGCACCATCTTAAGTATTGTTTTCTGAGTCCACAGTGGAGTGTATTTCTGCCCTTACATTGAGCACTTCCTGTACTGTTAACCAAGTCTCCTTCTCACTCCAACATTTCTATGGCAACCCTGCTTCCCTGTTCATAGCTGACTTATTTCATAGTATTTACTTGTACCGATTGTCTAATGTTTGCCTTTGTCAGTCTTATCAGCTTCAAGTGATAAGACTGCAGTAATGGCCAGGTTTACACTGCATGTGATGTCACATGGTCACATGGTGTGTAGGAGGAAGCTCTGAATGAAGTTGTGGGGGAGAGTTTACAGCCACTTTAAGCATTTACCATGGGTCCTACCTGACATTGCAGGGCTGTGTAAATCTCAGAACTGAATGGACAGAAGCACAAATCCATAGACAGAAAAAACAGCTCCATGTATTTGATCTGTGTATTTTGCTGTTTTCCTGGAATTCAGCTATAGTTTAGAAAATACATACATTTACTTAAAAAAACAAACACCTTTACTGTATTTAAAGAAGTTCCAACATTTTCCTTAACAGGTTACCATACATTTGCTAAATATGCACAACAGATGATCCTGCACTACTGAACTTTCACATTCTTAAACTTTCGAAAAAAATAAACTTTAATTGGGCCCCTTTTAGTGTTTTATTGTACAAACATACAGCATAACGGGAAGAGGGCAATGGCACGGTGTTACAAAGAGAGTGGGAAAGCCAGAGAAATCACAACTTATAATACCAAACAGAGTCCTATGTATTGCAGCAGTATGCTTTTATCTACCGGGTTACATATATAAATCAAACAATACCGATGATATTTCTACATTATGTCCCTGTTATCTTTGCTCGTCAGTGTTTATTTTTCTAAAGAAAAATATATACTTGTGTATGTAACTGTCCTGACATTTTCCCTTCTGGTTTCAATTTATATAGATGAAGGTTCACACTTAAAACTGCGGGAAAATGCGTAATGCTTGCAGCAGGACATGTAAGAAAACAAAATCATTGTTGATGTAGAAAAAAAAGAACTATTATATGTGGAACAAAGTAAGCTCTTCATATTTCATACCATCAAAGTACCGTAAAGATGACTGTTTATAATGTAATGTTATCAATCAGTGATCACTCGGTAGGTCATTTTCTAGGTTTTCTGTTGTCCGGTTCTTAAGAAACACATTTCCTATACAATATACGGTATGTACAGTATATTTTTGCATCAAACTTTTTTCATGGTTTTATAACAGGAAATACAATAACATGTTTCTACTTTTACTTATTTAATACCCCGCGTGCCAATTCCTGTAGCATTAATTTTTCACACTCACAAAAACCTACCATTTAATTTAGTTTTGAATGTGTTTTGCTGCTGATAAGTGAGTATACTCTTCCAGGCACCTCCTAGTACAGAGAATATGTCCATAGATATAATAGTTATTACCATTGCTCAATCCAGGTGATAATGAAAATAGGTACAATTTTACAGCTATCAGCAAAAAAATAAAAACATTTTCAAAGTATAGCACTGACTAGTCTAAATAACATTGGATTTAATTTTACTAAAGGCAAATAGACTGTGAACGTTGCAAGTGCAGGTGCACTAATTTTCTCCAGAACTTATTAAATGTGTTAAAGGTCTGCTGATCCAATCATGTGCAAGCAATGTTTTTTTCTGAAATTTCCTTGCACCTGATTTAACTGCTTAAGGACCAGCCACTGCAGTTGTACTGCGGCAATGTAGCTCGATCCCACGAATCAGCATCATTGTACATTGGCTCGTACATGGCAAATTGCACGCACGCCCACTGGCCAACGGTGGGAGCCAATCGAGAGATGTGGAGGACTCGATGTCTGTGGGCCACCAGTGATCATTCCTTGCAGTGACAGAATGGAATCTGCCTGTGTAAGCAAGGAAAATCTCCGTTCTGACAGGGGAGATCACCCAGATTCTGTCTTTCTGCTATGGAATGCGCAACATGTTCCCACTGCTGCAGCTGCTCCCCAACCTGCCGCCTCCAGTGACAGTAAGCCAGACATCTTCTGCTTGAACCCGCTGCCATAATTTTAAACAATGCTCTGCCCACCCAGCCGCATCATTCATTCAAAGAGTTCTGTGAATGGGAGAACTACAAGTACCAACAGCCTTTGCAGCTGTCGGCTTGTAGTTTTCAATGAACTACCAGTGCGCTGTTGAGCACTCTAGGTAGTTCATTGTTTCTTTCTGTCAGTATGTAACTGCCTGCTCAGGAGTTCGATCTCGATCCAGCGCTGCACCCAAGAGCAGAGGCTCTCTCCATTGGCTTCTGCTGCTGTCAAGCAAATCCATTGACAAGGGAGTGAAAGTGGGGCCAAGCTGTATGTGTCTCACAAAAGAGGTGGAGCCAGTAACACCATCGGGGGATGCCAAGAGGAGGTTCGGCTGCTCTTTGCAAAACCATTGAACAGAGCAGGTAAGTATAATATGTTTATTATTAAAAAAATGGTGGCTCTGGGGTGGGTTCAGCATCTCTGGAGGAGGCGGGGCATGATATCAGTTGGAGCATGGGAGAAAGGAAATCTCCCCTGCTGATCTGATTGATGAGACATGGTTTCTGTGAATTTGAGGAGGAGGGAGAGGGGATTGTGCAGATTTGACTGTGACAGACTGAATGATAGTGAGCACAGCATAACCTGATGGGAGGAGAGGAATTATAATGGGCACAGCATAACCTGGGGAGGGGGAGATGTATTATAGTGAGCACAGCATAACCTGGGGGGAGGAGAGGAATTATACTGAGCACAGCATAACCTGGGGGGGGGGGGGGATTATAGTGGGTAAAGAATAACCTGGGGGGTGGAAAGGAATAATGGGCACAGAGTTACCTGGGCTGGCGCTATCACTAAGGGAACTAGGCATCCGCCTAGGGCGCACTGCCATCTAGGGGACGCAACAACGGGCCTAGCCATGGAAGGGCCTGGTCTGGTGACAGCAGGTGCGAGGAGTGGGACAGCGAAGGTGGAAAGGTGTGGGCAGGATGACATCCTGTGATCCTGGCTCCAACTACTGCCATCCCTACAGTATGATTGGGCAGCCCTGGAGACGTAGACTGTGGGGAACAGTAAGGTTGGGGCAAGCAGCGATAGCCCCCGACGGCCGGTGCCTGCCAGGGCCTGGGGCCCCTGGTCTCCTTCAACCTCCTCTCCACTCCCAAGCCCGAAGGACAGGCTGACCGGGGGACCAGAGAATAAGGATGGGCGGGAGGCACAGGCAGCCAGGGACCCCTCCATCTCACAGAGATCTGCTGCAGAGCACCTCCGTGACCACGAAAATGGGTCCTGCCTGCTGCTGGCATAAAAGATACTGTACTAACAATCAAACACACCTCCCAGCAGACAGGGATAGGGGTCTCTCTGTCACCCCCTCTCTCTCTATCACCCCCTCTCTCTGTCACCCCCTCTCAGTCACCCCCTCGCTCTCTGTCACCCCCTCTTCTCTATCAGCCACTCTCTCTCTGTTGACCTCTCTCTCAGACACCCCCCTCTCTCTGTCACCCCCCTCTCTCTCTCTGTCCCCCCCTCTCTCTCTGTCACCCCATTAGGTAATGCTCCAGAAGGGAGAAACATTACTAGGACATCTAGGATCGGATAAGTGCTGCACAGTGGCAAAAACTGTGAATGCTCTATACCCAGGAGGGGGAATGATCTTTGTTGAGTGCAGTCACAATAAGAGCACAAATAAATCATGTATACTGTGTGCACCTTCCAAGAGGAACTAGAGCAGCGGGGCGGGGGAGGGGTTTCCTTCACCAGCACAAAGCACTTTCATCTACCTAATCTTTTTGGGATTAGGAACTTTTATATTTGTTTTATATTAAAATGTTAAATTGTATTAGTATATTCATGTTGTAAACATCTGATCACGTTGGAGATTTATAATTAATTTTGCATTTTTTCACACAATCATGGACTTTTTTTATATTTATTCCCAATTTTCTATGGATCATTACATACAATAGATTTTATTTTTATTTTTTTTATTTTCATTTTTCACAAGCTATATTAATTAATTGTACTAGACACATCGTTATATCACTAATTATTTAAGTTATTTAAATGAACAGCGCCACACCTACCTCTATTTTATTTTTCTCATCTTTCTACACCACTTAGGTGGGAGTAATCAGTAGGGGCAGCAGTTATTTATATATGTAATTTGATTTCACACAGTTATTAAAATTATATATTTTTTTTGCTGGTACTTAATAAATCTTCCACTGCACGGAATCAAACAATTTTCTTTCACTCTCTTGCAATTTACCAAAGGTGTCTCAAGCCTTTTATAATACTAACAACAACCCTGGCATAATGAAACCCGTGCCCACTTGCTGCTGCATTGCACTAAGCAAACCATGTTTTTTTTTTTGCAATGGGGCCTCACTTGATTTTGTACACGGGTCCACTGATTTCATAAAATGCCTCTGATACCAGCATTGACCCTTTTCTGCCCAACATTGATCCCTTTCTGACTGCCATCATTATTAACCCCTTACTGCCCAGATATTATCATTAGCAAAATGGGCTAAAATGTCCAGGTCTAGTTTTTGTCCCAGTCCGGTTCTGCTTGGACGGGCTGTTATCTGACCATCTGACGACCCACTGGAATTGATTTTGTATGGACATACTGAACACTGAACTGAATCTGATAAGATTGTTCTTATTTTTATGCTGAGTTGACAAAACTCTACATTTTGCCTGTTTGGTAGTAGCAATATGACACCTGTGATCATTACATGTTGTCTTCCACTCATGACTGTGCTAAATGTGAACTTAGTTCTGACACCCTAGGAAATACTTACCTTCCCGGTGATCTATCAGTCTATATTCATGTGGAGCAGTGTTTTAGTCTAGTGACTTTGCATGGGTCAAAGGCTGCATCTTTGTTGGATATTATTATTTCTTGATCATACATCACGGGACACAGGAGCTTCATTACATAGTGGGTTATATAGGCACCTCTGGTGATTGGACACTGGTTGACCCCAATTAAGGAGAATTCCTCCCCTATATAACCCCTCCCATCCGGGAGGCACCTCAGTTTTTTCGCCAGTGTCTATGGTGGTGGTCACGTAAAACTTTAGCTCTATGCAGGTCCCTGCGAGGGCCTAAGGGCTACAACAAACCGGATCCATACCTCGGGCCGATATTTGACTCCCAAGATGGTATGGTACCCGGGCCTCGTCAGCCGAAGAAACGAGGTTTTGCCTGTAAGTCCTCTCCATTGGAAGACTGGGCTCTGGGAAAACCAGACTTGGTGTACTGTTTATACAGAGCGCACAAAAGTTTCTGGCAGAGCTTTCTACATGGCCCAGGTAGGAGGTTCTTCCGAGAAAGAGCCCCAGATAAACCTGAAGGTTGGCTAACAATACCCGCCGTGATGGGTGAAGGCTGGAATTTGTCTGGTTCAGCAATTCCTGCGGCGAGGACAGGTAAGGGAAGTTAATCCTGTATATATAAATATATGAATGGATTTCTTCATTATGAGTAGTTGTATGTCTTACCTGGTTTCCACCACTAGAGGGAGTAAGAGCAGCCTGATGCATACTTACATGCCTTTCAATACACACGCTCAGTGAAGCCTGGTTCTCCAGCTGACTCACGTCTCCATTGCAGTCCCTGCCACAACAAGGTAACAGGGGTCCCACGTAGTTCGGGGGTCCCACGCAGCTCCGTTTGGGTTCTCCTTCCCCCCTGGATCCCGCGGTCCTCGTGCACGTGCGCTGGCGCGTGCACACGCGCCGGGCGCGTTCCCGGCCTAATGGAGGAGGGGGGGTGTGGTTGCGAGCCGTGCACGTCAGTGTGCATGGCGCTGTACTGCGCAGGCGCCAGGCGGCAATTTTAAAAAGCCCAGAGCGTCAGGGGGCTGTAATTGGAGACACAGGAGCTGTGGGCAGTAAGCATCCGTGGGGATTGGATCCAGGCAAACCTAAGACACCTACTCAGCATCAGGTTGTGCAGTTTAAGCATATATATTATTGTGAGACTTTAAGCACAACAGTGATTGCACTTGTACTAGTACCTCTGCTTATAGCTTAGGACTATGTCTCCTCGTAAGAGGGTCTCAGGGGGAGGTAGCAAAGGCACTGGTAAATCACAGCCTAGGTCCAGGGGTTCCAAAAGTGCCTGTAAGTTACCATCCCCCCCTGCAAGACTGGAGCCAGCCTCTCAAAACGAGTCAGTGCACCTGTCAGGTTTGCAGCCTCTCCTAATGTCTCAGCCCCGGTTTATGTCACTGAGGACTCCCTTAGGGCTACATTGGAGGGTTTTGAAGGGAGAATCATGAATTTTATTTCTGCTTCCCTGAAAGATAGCAGGAAAAGGGGTAGATCCCCTCCCTCTGCTGAAATCCCTCTCTCAGATGATTCTTCTGAAAATGAGGAGGGATCCCTATCTTGGGATAGGGATCATGAGCAGTCGGATGAGTCAGAGGAAGAGGAGATAGCCCCCTCCTCCCAGGCACTCAGAAAGCAGGTGCAGTATTATACTGAATTGGTGCGTACCACATTCAGAATGCCTGCTGCTGAAGTCGCTACATCCTCTGTTTCTTCCCTGGGAGTCAGGAAAGCCCCACAGACTGCCTATTCCTTCCCAATTCATCCCTTAATGGATGAATTGATGTATGAGGATTGGGGACATCCCGATAAACTGTTTGCTCCTCCTAAAAGGTTTTCTATGCATTATCCTGTGGAGGAAAGTTTCACCAAGAAGTGGGGGGTCCCATCTGTCGATGCGGCTGTTTCTTGTGTGAATAAAAACCTGACTTGTCCATTGGATAATGCGCAGGTATTCAAGGATCCAACTGATAAAAAGCTGGAAACCTTATTAAAAGCCTCCTTTTCCATGGCTGGCACTGTGGTGCAACCTACAGTCACAGCCGTGGGGTTGTGTCAGTTCCTCAAGGAACAGGTTAAACAGATGCTTGGGCTCCTTCCCAGTGAGGAAGTAGAAAATTATGCAGAATTGCCTCACATTCTGTGTTTTATAATTGATGCGATTTTGGATTCCGTCCAACAAGCATCACGTTTGTCTCTCATGTTGGTTCACATGCGAAGGGCCCTATGGCTAAAGAATTGGGCAGCTGAGCTGTCATGCAAGAAGCATTTGATTGGGTTCCCGTTTAATGGGGAACGTTTGTTTGGAGAAGAATTAGATAAATCTACTCTCCTTCCAGTCAAAAGGAGCAAGCGTCCTTCATTCAGGCGTGCTCTCTCTCCCGAAGCATCAAGCTCTAAGCAGTGGCGACAGCCTTCTCAGTCCTCCTCTAATAGAAAGGCTCAAGGCCGAGCCCAGGGGCAGAAAAAGACTTGGGGGCGAAAGCCTGCCAAGCAGAGCCCAAAAGCTTCCTTGTGAAGGGGCGCCCCCGCTCGGCAGAGTGGGGGGAAGGCTCCCGCAGCTTGCAGGAGCCTGGCGGGAAGAGATCCAGGACAAGTGGGTGATCTCTTCAGTATCTCTGGGCTACAGGCTAGAGTTTCAGGAGATTCCACCTTCTCGTTTCCTAAGGTCAAGGATCCCCAGGGATCCGGTAAAGCAAAACCGCTATTTCTGGCCTTAGATCAGTTACTATCCCAGGGGGTGATAGTAAAAGTGAACCCGAAAGAACAGGGTTCGGGGTTTTACTCAAATCTCTTCACCGTTCCAAAACCAAATGGAAGTGTCAGACCTATCCTGGATCTGAAGGATCTGAACCGGTTTTTACACATCCGGTCCTTCCGAATGCAGTCAATCCGCACTGTGGTCTCCTCCCTGCAAGGGGGAGAATTCATGGCATCAATAGATATCAAGGATGCATATCTCCATGTGCCAATTTTTTCCGCACACCAAAAATTTCTATGGTTCGCGGTAGAGCGGCGCCATTTTCAATTTGTGGCCTTGCCGTTCGGGCTTGCTACGGCCCCTCGAGTCTTCAAAGATTCTGGACCCTCTCTTAGCAAACCTAAGAGCTCAGGGCATAGCCGTCATGGCTTATCTAGACGACTTGCTTCTCATGGAGAAAACAGCAGCGTTCCTAAGTCACAGCGTCACCAAAACGCTAGAACACCTAGAACGCCTAGGTTGGATCATAAACCTAGAAAAGTCGTCCCTACAACCGGCCACCAGGTTGGAATACCTGGGTATGATCATCGACACCGCTCAGGGCAGGGTGTTTTTTTTTTTCCAAGGCTAAAAGCCTTGGCCATTGGGGATCTGGTGCGCCTGATTCTGGCCAGAAGATCTTCCCCCATTCGGTTGTGCATGAGACTGTTAGGGAAAATGGTCGCCTCCTTCGAGGCCGTCCCATTCGCCCAGTTCCACTCAAGGCCTCTGCATCCTTGCGGCTTGGAACAGGAAGCCCCAATCCTTGGATCTTCCTATGCGTGTATCCCCAGGGACACGCAAGAGTCTTGTCTGGTGGTTACAAACCAAGAATTTGCTGAAGGGCAAAACTTTTCTTCCTCTTCCATGGAAGATTAAATCACAACAGATGCCAGCCTGACAGGCTGGGGAACTGTATTGGAGGAAACATGCTCGCAGGGGAAATGGTCTGCGACCGAGAAACTGCTGCCCATAAATATCTTGGAGATCCGGGCAGTTTACATGGCACTCATAGAGTGGTCTTACAGACTGCGAGGTTTCCCGGTTCGGGTTCAGTCCGACAATGCCACAGCAGTGGCTTATATCAATCACCAGGGCGGTACCAGAAGTCTGGTGGCCCAAAAAAGAGGTGAATCGCATACTTGTCTGGGCAGAAAAGCATGTTTCATGTCTTTCTGCAGTCTTCATTCCAGGAGTGGAAAATTGGCAGGTGGATTTTCTCAGCCGCCAGCAGTTGGGCCCAGGAGAATGGGCTCTGCACCCCGACGTGTTTCAGAACATATGTCACAAGTGGGGTACTCCGGACGTAAATCTGTTTGCATCCAGGTTCAACAGGAAACTGGACAAGTTTGTGTCAAGGACAAGAGATGCACTTGCTCAGGGGTCAGATGCTCTGACAGTTCCCTGGGATCAGTACAATCTGATCTATGCCTTCCCCCCGAGCCCGCTTCTGTCGCGGTTCCTGGGAAGAGTCAAGAGGGAGACAAAGTCGGTCCTTTTGGTGGCCTCAGCTTGGCCCAGGTGACCATGGTACGCGGAAATCATGAAGTTGGCAGTAGGCAGGCCATGGACCCTCCCTCTCCGGCCAGATCTGCTCTCACAGGGTCCAATCTACCATCCTGCTTTACGCAGTCTGAATTGACGGTTTGGCTGCTGAGACCCACATTCTGAGAGACCGTGGCCTTTCGGGGCCAGTCCTTTCTACTCTGGTCAATGCCAGAAAGCCAGCCTCCAGGCTTATTTATTACAAGGTCTGGAGGACATATGTTTCCTGGTGTGAACTCAGGAGATGGCATCCTAGAAAGTATGTCATTAACAGAATCTTGGCCTTTCTCCAGTCAGGCCTAGAAATGAATTTGGCCATAAGCACTATCAAGGTGCAGATTTCGGCCCTGTCAGTATTTTTTCAAAAGCCGCTTGCATCACATTCCCTAGTACGGGCTTTTATCCAGGGGGCCATGCGGACAAAACCGCCAGTTAAACCTCCGGTATGCCCATGGGATCTGAATTTGGTTCTCTCGGCCTTACAGGGGCAACCATTTGAACCTTTGCATCTGGCTTCTTTAGTTCTCCGGACTAAAAAGCTGGTCTTCTTGGTAGCCATATCTACGGCTAGAAGAGTATCAGAGTTGGCAGCTCTTTCCAGCAAAAAGCTGTATTTAATTATCCATAAGGACCGGGTGGTCATGCGTCCCAACAGGTCCTTTTTACCTAAGGTGGTTTCGGGTTTCCATTTGAATCAGGATGTAATCCTACCATCCTTTTTTCCGGACCCTCAGTCCACAGAAGAAGAATCTTTACACACTTTGGATGTGGTTAGAGCAATCAGTATTTATCTTCAGGCAACTACTCAGATAAGGAAAACTGATTGCTTATTTATTCTGCCGGAAGGCCCTAGAAAGGGCCAGGCGGCGTCAAAATCCACTCTCTCAAGATGGATCAGACAAGTTATTTCTCAGGCCTATGGTTTAAAGGGGAAGATTCCTCCTTTTCGGGTGAAAGCGCACTCTACTAGGGTTGTTAGTGCTTCTTGGGCAGTGCATCACCAGGCCTCCCTGGCTCAGATCTGTAAGGCTGCAACTTGGTCATCAGTCCACACATTCACCAGATTCTATCAGGTGGATGTCAGAGGGCAAGAGGATATCGCCTTCGGGCGCAGTGTACTGCAGGCTGCAGTTTAGGTCCTCCGGTCCCTGGCGGTCTATATTTATGATCTGTGTCTCCCTCCCCTCAATCTGAGCATTGCTATGGGACATCCCACTATGTAATGAAGCTCCTGTGTCCCGTGATGTATGATCAAGAAAATGGGATTTTTATATACAGCTTACCTGTAAAATCCTTTTCTTGAGAGTACATCACGGGACACAGAGCTCCCGCCCCTCTTGGGTTTTACGTGGTTTCTTATTGCTTTGCTACAAAACTGAGGTGCCTCCCGAGTGGGAGGGGTTATATAGGGGAGGAATTCTCCTTAATTGGGGTCAACCAGTGTCCATTTACCAGAGGTGCCTATATAACCCACTATGTAATGAAGCTCCTGTGTCCCGTGATGTACTCTCAAGAAAAGGATTTTACAGGTAAGCTGTATATAAAAATCCCATTATTTGTATTAAAAACTGTTTTGCTATATACTCTCTCTTTGCCAGTATTCATCATATCTCCCATCCATTGAATAATTCCATTTGCTGTTAGGATCTATTTAATTATAAAAAGCTGGTTTACTAAAGGCAAATAGGTTGTTCAGTTTGCAAGGGGATGTGCATCTTGCAAGAGGGTTTTCCCTTAGCTTAGTTGATGTGGTGAAAATGTAGGCCCTGTTCACATATACTGTAGTGACTTGAATTTTACCACACAATTCTTGTTAAAACATGTGTTAATGGACATTAAAATGCATGCCAATGGAAGGCAATCCCCATTCATTTTTCAAGTAATTTAATGCACATTTATATGTGAACAGGCCTTACTTTGCAAAGAATACCCAATCACATGCAAAGAAAATTGAACAAGAATAGTATTTTGGCTTTCATATTTGAAGGATGATGGAATTGAGCACAGTTTCCCCACACTTACTAAGCTAAGGGAAAATTTCTTTGCAAAATGCAAATCCCTTTGCAAAGTGAGCAGCCTTTTTGCCTATAGTAAATAAACCCCATATGTGTTTCTTTGTCTTTGACAATGCAAATGACCTAATTTTATTGAATGTGTAAGGGCAACATACATGAATTGACATAAATTAATTGACTAATCTTTGATGGCCATGCACAAGACTATTTGTACAATTTGTTTGCTAGCTGGTAATAAGTGGTATCCAACAGGCAGTGTCAGATTTTACAAATATATATTCTACAAGTACTTTTACTGAAGCAAGAAGAACAGACCATAATCCTCAAAGCATGCTGCAAACGATGGGGGGCACACCCTGCCACTGCCAGCAGAGAACACGTGAAACAAAAAGACAATTGGCTGCACTCCCACACAATGCAATATTTATTCTACTTTGACATAAGTGTTAAAAAGGTGTTATTTCTCCAAAAATTTGTACTGAAACATACAGTGCATCTTATTTCTTCCTACTAACTTACAGTTTATGTTAATTTGCTGTCTTCTGAAAACACAGTATCACTCATAGTAATAACTCTCAATATGTTCTCTGAAACATATAGATATATATATCGTGGGCACCTTAGCCTTGCAACAGGCAGTCCGGGTCTTGGATCAAAAGTACTGGCTGAGCTTTTATGGCCATCTGCTGTTACTCCTTCTGGGATGTGCTGGACCTAAACATGACACGAACACTTATGAATTACCAGTATATATATCTATGCATGATTTATTTTAAAAAAAAAAGATTTCAGTTTTGAATAGAATTCTACTTTAAGGAACTTTTAGGGAAATATGGGAAGAATGGTCTATAAATGATTGAATTGCTTAATTTGTTTGAAAGGTGAAATTATACAACAAATTGAATATTATACTGTATATTTCAGTATAAATAATTGACTGATTCTATTAGTGTACTTCATTTTAAATTTTACAGTAATATTGTACATTAGAAAATGAATAATTCAAAGAGAACACAGTATATGAACTGTAATGACAATCTGGATTGCAAGTGCATTTGCTCATTCCCTACTTTTCTTAAGATTGTGGCTGCATCTTGGATGTATGAATCACGTCAAGAATGCGGTTGAGAGCTCTTGCAATGTAAGCAGCTGCAGATACTTAAGATTTTTCAGGCCATGTGATCGCAAGCTTGGTATAAATTTATTGCTAAAAATACTGCAACGAGTAACTGAAGGACAATGCTACTTATTATATTAGTGTTCAAAGAAAAATACATTGTTGTTGAAAACCTTTCAATATGGATATATTTGGATATATATGGATTTATGTTATAAATACATATTAAAAGTGTATTGATTCTGCTAGTATTAGCATACAATTATATCTATATAAGACAAATTATTCAAATTATGTATAAGTGTGAATGCTGTCAGCCCTGCTTTGGTGGAGTTATAATACAGATGTTCCCTACTGATGAACCATATTCAGGAGCACAATTGTTCAGCTTGGAATATTTCCTCTCCTCTAATACCAACAGCTGAGAAAAAGTGTTATTCTCTAGTATAAAAAAGCATACAGGAAGCAGGCTGAAGAACCAACCGGGCATATTGTTGACTGGGAAACTTGCATGAAGATTTGTCCCATTATTGGAATACATACAATTCACATGCTGCGGTGACCTGAATTCCTGAATTATGTGAATCTCATCCAGTGCCAAGACAAGGTCACCTAAAGCCCAGCTCTAAAATGCTAAACTGTGCCCCCCTCCCCCACAAGATGCGTAAGTGTCAGCACCCCCCCCCCAAAAAAAAAGTTGAGCACTAATCTGCATGATTACCCCCAAGCATAAATTCCCACACCTCCTAGTATAAATCCCCCCACTTGCTGAAATCCCCTTCCCAGTACAAATCTTTACCCCCATCCCCAAATCTCCCCAACTCAAATACCTCCCAAATAATCATTCTTCCTAGCACAAATCCTCTACCCTTAAAATTTCCTCTCCAAGTACACATTCTCTCTCCCCACTCCAAATCCACCTTTCCAGCACAAATTCCACCCCCAACATTTTCCCTCGTAACACAAATACCCCTAGCACAATTCCCAGCCCACTTCCATATCACCTCTCCGAGCAGCACAAAACCCCCCAACCCCCCTCCTAGCACAAATTATTTTCTCCCATCCCCCCTTCGGACACAGATCCCTCTAAATCACTACTACTAACACCCCCCCCCCCAAAAAATTCTCCTCCTAGAACAATTCTTATCCCCTGGCACACCCAACACAAATCACCTCCCCCCAATCTCTTCACAGTACCCTCCCACCTCGCATGATACCACAGTGCCCAGGGTAGCCGCCTCTCCTGCCCACCCCTTGTCCAGGCCCTGATCTCTACAGATGAGATAGATCTACATAATAATATTTAGGAAAACTAAAAAAGTGATAAATCGGTGCTTAATCACTACTCCAAAAATATAATCATCAGATCTTGCTTAAATCTACCTTTGTGGTTTGTGTTTCATGGAAACTCCAAAAGGGCACAAGCATATCTTTCGGTTGTGTACAAGTTGTCCTACAAAATACATCTATAATTTAATAGTCTAAGGATCACACCAGTGCTAAAAGTGGAGAAAGGAAAAGAGCCAGAAATTGGTACAATTTTTATGTTGAATCTAGAATACAGAGAGTGGTGACATAACATCATTAAGGTATGTCATGTGTCTCCGTGAGAATTAGCATTTTTAGAGCATTGAAAGGAAGCTCTATGGTAACTGTGGCCAACAACAGGTGGATTTTCCATCATGTAAAGAGAGTATCCCCAAAAGAATACTATGGGACTTTAAGGACAGCTAACCAATAACAAAGTATCAGAAAATACATCACCATACCTAGAATACATAAAAACAAAATTCAGAACAAAATTCAGAACAGAATATGTGAATGCAGTTCCTTCAGTATTGAGGCCGACATGTTTCAGGACCGATAGAGAGTCCTTTCTTCAGGTGAATTCCATGTAGGGTATTACTGCTATACAATATTCTACAATGAAACACAGTTACGGATCAAAATAATAATCAGGCATAAAGGAATATACAGGAGCATAGTTAAAGCAAAGACTGTAGAAAACATACCAGTCCAAAGTAGGGTCTACACTATCAATACCACCTAGTATCGAGCCAGATGTAAAGTGAGGCTTAAAGGTTACAGGAAGCGTTGGAGAGTATGAGACCCGGCCCAATCATCATTGGTTGGAATAGTTATGAGCATCAAGTGAGTATGACCATTTTCCCAAATCACAGACTTGAATGGTTTGCTGATTTTGTTGGTAATGTTAGCGGATATCAAGCAGAGCACAGATATTTCTGTAAAAATAACAGATTTATTGTTTAGAACACCATTATTATATATATGATTATAAAATAACGGGTATAGTACTCTATTTAGCAAACAAACTTATTGTTAGGAAGGAATAGATTCAATATTTATATTATATTGTATCATCAGCGGAGGTATGGTACTTAAATAGGAAAATATGCTACACTGATTTAAGCTGTCTAGCTGTCACAGCATCACATCATACAGACTCAGCCCTACAGAGAGGGTCTGCATGTCCATACTGGTAATCACCATGGTACAATATAATCAGCAATTTGACAGGTACCACTCCAAAGCACTCTCAAATAATAGAGAAGCTTTAGTCTCAGAAAGCCAAGATATATGCCAACAGAGGATGAATCAGCATAAAATAAATACAGCAACAAGCCGTCACATAGAACAAAGCAGCACAAACATGTGTAGACCAAAGATATAAAGTATATATACCTCTTTATGAGGGGCTATATCCATCAGATATATATCAAATGCAACAGTCACATAAATCAATGCACATGGTACTAACAGCAGCAGCCATACATGGAGTGTAGTCACTACATACTAACGTTTTGTAAATGGGAAAGATATCTGGCCAGGCCCAAAATGTGCAAACATTTACCCCGTAGTGTAGGTGGAAACAAAGTGGAAGAATGGAGAAGCCATCTTTTATCTCTCACAGGAATGCCCGCACATGCGCACTAGCTAGTGTGTCAATCATTGTGCAGCATCATAGAAGGATGTATGGTTAGTGCAAAGTGAAAAGTACTACTATGCACAGTATCTGCTGGGAGCATGGTTGCCGACGTATCATGTGATGTGGGATGGTGAATTTTCCATAGTTTCAATCTCTTAGATTATATCATGTATGTTGATCAAAACCAATGTCATGCAAGGACACAACTAAACTGTCCATTTAATTTATATGCAGTAAGATAGGCCTTCACACTACATATGCAACAGAGAATGAGTAAAAAAATAAATAAAACTCAGCACAATCACTAAAGGGGAGAGTATTGTGCTAAAAAAATAAGAACAAACTTTATGCAAAAATGTATCAATAATCCCATGAACAACCCAGTGTCAGTGCTGCTCCTTCTAAACAATAAACAAATCAAAGCTGAGGTAGAGGCCATGGATTGGATGTACCTTTCAGCTGCAGATATCTTTCTTACAAGGTGCTGACTGCCTGGGTAAGAAAGGCATAGCAACGCCAGAGGTGAATCTCCTCTCTTGATCTCAGACATCTGGCTGAGTGGTACTGTCACGTATCTGGTGGAGATCGAGCTGTAGTGAGGTCTTCTCTTGCACTTCCTGTTCAACACCCCTGGTAGAGACAGGGAGTGAAGGACACAGAGTGGCACGAGGGCCGATGTAGCAGGTGGCACCAGCTGGGCCTTGGCAGGAACTCAATGGCTGTAGATCACCAGACAGGCACTGAAGATTAGAACTCTGTGTCGCTGGATCATCAGGCAGAAGCGTTGCTTCAACATAAGCCAGGGGGTAATCAACAGCCAGGCAGAGCAGGTACAGGAATGTGAGGCAGAAGCTAAGACAGGATACAGACCAGGTTCGGTACACAGTCGAGCAGCGAGGTACAGGAGCATGAGACAGGAGCAGAGTTAAACACAAGCCAAGGCCACAGATAGGCAGGCGGAAGTCCAATGGAAGGTACAGGTGAAGCCGGGTCAAACACAGGTAACTGGAACAGATCAAGGCACAGGTTAACAGGAACAATCTGAAAGACCACTCAGAAATGTGTGTGTGTCATTGCTCAGTATGTGCACCCGTGCATGCTCACGCATGTGCAAATACATTATATTCTTTGTGCACACGCTGGTGTGCCTGCATGTCAATGCACACATCTTTCTTATCTGCCAGGCAACCATTTCTCTAGTCTTCAGCTTCTTATTGCCAAACATTGGCGGCATGCCAATTAGCCCTAAAGGTTTCATAAGGCATCTGTTTTGTTTTGCAGAAAGAACTTATAAAGTTCATAAAAGTTGTTGGTTGTTACGCAATAGCCCTGATTTAGCAATGGCTCAATGAGTGAAAGAATAAAAGATGTTGCCATTCCATAGTTGCTGTATTTTTGACTGAATTGTGCTCCTTTTCCAGTGTATAGGACTGAATTCCAAATGTAGACAGTTGATGATTCGCATAGCATGAAGGATTTTATGCCAAATTGTGCTCTATTTGATGCAATGTATTGGACCCAGCCTTCCCTTGTAGGACGTTAGACTTTCATCTATGCTGATATTTCTTTCTGGCACATAGTTCCATTGGAAATTCTTTAGAATCATTTAAGATACTTCCCCAATTTTTTTAGTTTTGGTGCAGGATGAGTAGTTTCCTCAAATTCTTCATTGTTTTCAAAGTGTAAATATTTAATTATTATCGAAAATCTGTACTCTACCTTGCCACTCCATTCTTTGGCACAATCATGTTAGTTGTCCAATATCACTTCTTCTGCAGGGGTTTCCCCAACACTCCCTGACATATTATTAGGCTCAGAAATTTCCAAATTTCAACTTTGGTCACTGGTTCCAACTTTCTACTTCTTAGAAACTTCTGATGCGTAGTAGCTAATTGTTGCTCTTGGTACCGGTTTGACTCAGTAACTATTTTTTCAATAACTTAATCGGTCAGAAATAGTTGTAAGTATGCTAAAGGGTTGTCGTCTTTAATGTCTACTTTCATACTAGATGCTCCAGTAAATGAGAATCCTGAGGGCGTTGCATGATCCATACCACAGTCAATAGAGCACCAAATTTGCACATCACTGAGTTCAGTAGCAGAATCATCGCTGTCGTCATTTTCCGTGTTTGATGATGAATTCCCCACGAATCACTATTGCTCAATTCTGCAAGTGATTCTAATTCACTATTACTGTTTTCAAGCTGGTCATGAACTGCTTTTGACATAGAGGGGCACTTTTTGGATGCCATGGACATTCTCAAGTTTCCAGGCAGAAAGAATGGCAGAAAGAATGGTAAAACTGCAGGCAGGGCACGGTCACGGTACAAAGCACTGGGGACAAAACTGATGTCAAATGATTTGATACAGTAATGTAATCCTAAGAGATTACAATGTGTGTTATCTTTGTACTTTTGAATGTGCTGCCGATTCCACCCCCATGCGTTGTGACGCTCGCAGGGAACGGAACCCAGAGCATTGGGTGGAACATCCGGCTGGGGGACACAGCAGGAGTACATTGTGGGATCCTAGGGACAAGGCAACTACTTGTACATGGATACTTTGGTGTAATCCCGAGTGTGGCTCGGGGTTACCACTTTTGGTACTGAAAATTAACTCAGAGCCACACTCGGGAATACCACCAGGGAGGTTAATGCAATTTTAAATTCTTCATAGATTCTCCTTCACTCCCCAACAGTTACATACAATTTTTTTTACCTACACTCATCTAAATGCTGGTGTTGTTCAGAAGACCCTGCCAAGTTTTAACACGTGTTTTGGGACTGTCCGGGTGATAAGCTTTTTTGGACTGAAATTTCTTACTGCATTTGTTCAGTTACTACCATTTCTGTACCCATAGTCATTGATTTTTTATATATTGGGTCTAGTTCATTTGCTGGCCACCTCCAGGGTCATGAGAATTTTGATAGGACTGTTATTGTTTTATGCTTGCAAGTCTATATTCCTCAAATTAGACTTCTGGAAGTCCGTTGTTAATAAAATGGTGGCATTGTATAAAGTCACATCTAAATCTAGAGGATGCCCTAACAAATTCTCTAAGGTGTGGTACATCAGAACGAAGTCCAGGGATATGGCCGTCTAAACGACAGTGCCCTCTTGGTTAGTGCCTATCTGCTTCCCAGTGTTTGACATTAGTTATTTCATTATTATGTGGGTAATTTTTTCTCCTGTTTCATAATTAGTGCCTACCAGCAGAAATGAGTAAGGTCATCTTGACTCTGGTTGCCAACTTCCTATTTTTGTGTGTGCCTTTATTGTTATTTTTCTTAATTGTTTTTCTCTGTGTTTTCTCTTAAGCCTGGGTATATCCGATAGGCTTTGTTTTGTAAACCTTAACTTTTAAATTCAATAAAAAAAATGAGTGGATAGTAGGTTATATTGTTTTCAATGGCATAGTTCACACCAGTGTGCTCCGTTCCAGTGTGTTCCAGTTCCAGAAGAAAAAGCATAACATGCTGCATTTTTTCTGAACTGAACTGTACTGGAACGCAGTAAAATGCATCAAAAATGCATTGGAACACACCTAAAGGCACCAAAAAATGCACTGGAACACATCTGTCGATATTAAAGATGAAGAAAAAATAAGGGGGAAAAAAATTGGCCAAAAACGCGCATGCAAATAACATTGGAACGCATCCGGACTGCGTTTCTGTTGTGTGAACAAATAGGCCAAATTGTATGCAAGATTTATATCTGCCTTTGTGTGTCCAGCCAGCTAGATTTGGGTGATTCACCTTCTAGTGGTGGCCACTGGTATAGCAGGCTGTAATAAACAGTTTTATCTGTCCAAAGTAAGTTTTCCCCTCAATCCTCCTCCACCAAACAAAGAGTGTGCTCTTGTTAGCAAGTCACTGTGGTTATGGTTCCTTGACATCTGGTGACAGCGTGTTGTTTAAGGCTGTTACCTGTGCCTGAACTGAGGAACTTTGGGTTGTCCCAACAATCTGCCAGAATGCTGGTCAGATTTAAAGGATGCACAACTAATGAACATACCCCCTTGTATCCCCTGTACCCCTAGTTTGTGACATGCAAGATTATAGAGTTTTATTAATTATTTTTGTTAAAGTCTGCAGTCAAGCTTGCTGAAACTGGCTACAGTGGATTATATAGAACTTTGATTAGAGCTGAGCTGTAGGCATTCAGAACTCAACACCATTTAGTCTAGAGACATGTATATTTAAATTGGTGAATACGTTACGTTTTTACATAGAATTAGCTTAAGAGCACAGTAGCCTCCCGTAATTGTACTTTACTATATGGGGTGGTTCGTGGACCTGGCTTTATACTACTGTGGTGTACTCTGCAGATAAGTCTAGCCGGTGGCTGTGATCTTCATATGCAGTATATATGTGTTTCAAATGTGTTTTAAGCTGACTTTAGCAGGGAGGACAGGTTTACTGGATAGCAATAGATAAATACATGGCTGTTTTTTGCTTGTTACTTGCAATAGTCCGTTTCATATCCCAGGTAATAGAATACATCAGGAAGCAGTTTACCCATTATTGTGGCTTACCCATTATTGTGGTAATAGAATAGCTAGTGGTAGTCCGACACTTTTAACTGGACTCATTTTATAATGGTAAAGACATTTTACTACCCATTAATGTGGCTTCCTCAAAACTGAAGAAGTCACCTGGATAAGTGGCCAACCGTCTTTCAGCATTACACCACAACAGAAGTCCAGTTGTATATGATGACTACTACTAGGTGTCTGGAATCACAATATAAAAAACTTTTATATTTTCCACAGCAATAGAGAAAAAAAAATAATAAAAAAAATGTTCAACCAAGCTGAAACATAAATATTAATTAGCATCACATGACACATTGCAGAAACTCAGTGAGAAAAGAATACTAGTTACAAATTGTCAGTCGGTAGATTTAGCATTATGATTTACTCTTAGCATTAGTACTAAGAGATAAAAAACATGATTTGGCTAATGGAGTCTAGGAGATAATAAAAACAAAGAAAATATTTTGGAATTATTGGACCGCTCATGTTCATGTTGACCCATTTTGATTATGGTCTTGTGTGGTTTGTTTTTGCTAAAATGATCAAGCACAAAGGAATACAAAGAAGTCTTTTCATATTGTTATGTTTCTAAAGAGATAGGGGTTAGGGACTAATGATAGACAAACATATTTTAAACATAAGTTCTCAAGTAGAGAAACATGTGGTTTACAGCAGGAAGCAATTGAGATATTCTAGCCATTTAAAACCATTTAGGGAAACCATAAACGTGATATCTGTTTTCCATTATTAATCAAATAATGCAGAACACTAATGTTTTCAGACACACCATGAGATTTGAGCAAAACACAGTAAATTACATTTCTCCATAAAAAGACATGAGATCCATAAAAGTTAGCAATATATATCAATTTCATAACCTAGCATTACAGGGCAGAATGAGAAAAAAGGTAGTCATTTCTGCTTTTCTTATTTATTTCTGCTTAAATATCAAACATCAAATATCTATGATCCATGTAAACTTGTATATGTATCAGTATATCGTTTAGACTGCTAACCTATTTGAAGCTGTGAATATTAGATGCTGATGTCTATCTATGCTGTTTAGAAGAAATGGAATATGATTATATTTGTGTAGCATCAACAGTCTTCCCTGTATCTATTGGTCCTGAGAAGAAAAGAAGAATAGTGATCTGTCTGTGAAGGACAAACTACAATAAAAGATAAAGAAAGTAGTTAACAGCATGTTTCAGGGAAAATGCATGAAACCACAACCGTATCTTATTACCAGTGAAGTAGAGTTTTTTCAAAAGGTATTCTCTTCACCCAATGTATAGGGCATGGAATACTGGGTGCCACTTACAATTTACCTTAAGGACTAAGCATATAAAAATCAAAATATTTAAAAGATAAACTGAAACACCCAACACAAAATAACATTAATTATAACATTTGCTATTCCAACATTTGGAAGGAACTTAATCCTTCCATTGGAGACTACTCCTTTATTTCTCAACTTCAAAAAAATTACTTATACATAGACCATATTAAGAGCTTATCACCTTAACTCTAATGCTGCGCACACACGAGCAGAATGTCCAACAGAAAAAGTCAGACGGAAGCTTTTCATTGTATATTCCAATCGCGTGTATGCCTCATCAGACTTTCTGAAAATTCTGACGGACCTAGAAATAGAACATGTTCTAAATATTTCCAACGGAACCAATTCCTATTGGGAAAACTACTCGTCTGTATGCTGTTCCGACGGACCAAAAACGGCGCATGCTCTGAAGCAAGTACAAGACAGAAGCGATTGGCTACTGGCTATTGAACTTTTTTTTACTAGTCCCGTTGTACGTGCTGTACGTCACCGTGTTCTTGACGATCGGACTTTGGTGTGATCATGTATACGCAAGACAGTTCCAGCGGAATTCAATCAGAACTCCATTGAAAAAAACGTTCAGAGTTTATTCAGACGGGAAAACCGTTCGTGTGTACACGGCATAATTCATATCCAAGGCCAAAATTCTCAATAGTGTTTCGGTGAATAACTCTCCAAGTAATAGAAAAATTAAATAAAAAATTCTTTCAGATAACTCTTTTAGGGAAAATATGTCCAATAACAAATTGGATAGCCCACAAAGTGACTATCTGAGGGAAATAATTAAGCTAGAACTGGGAATCAAAAGAAGTCAAGAGACAACAGTAAAGCAAAATGAGTTATAAATAAAATACCTCCAAAAGTAACTTTATTTAACTATAAAAGCAGTATAACGCCTCCCCTGGGTCAGACATAGACTCTGTACCCAGGGAGAAAGCCAGAGCTTTTCTGGCAAATAAACTTTCACTTAGAGGAAACTTGTCTGATCTTGCCAAATGCCACCTCTGTAAAGGAACCCATTACGAAACCCTCAACTAAATTATCCAAGAATTATACTTGACATTGCACTCAAAACCAAGGTCATGCCCACAAAACTTAGCTGAAAATTGTTTAGGGTAATTCATTTACCCTATCCCCCATACACAAAAAGCTAAGAAAGAATTGACAATGTAAGAAACAGCAAAAAAAAAAAAAAATTTAATTGGAACTCCAGTCAGTCTTTCACAGTTGTCCAGGGTCCATTCCTGTACTGAAATTATCTCCTCAGATTTTACCAGTGTCTGTGATTTGAGCATTAGAAGTTGCAGCAAATCAGATATATTTGAGCTCATTTTTTAACTGTAGGACAAGCAGCATTACCTAGCCCTTTTGTCCCCAGTCTGATTGCCCTGGCTCACCCCTTCTATTGATTTGACTTCAGTTCTTTTTTTAAGGAGGCTCAGCATAACATGTAGACATTATCTATGGTGGTCTACATGCATATGCTGTCTAACTAGGAACTCTACTCCTCCAGACTGGCATCCACCTAACAAAGATTTTTGATATTTGCATCCCAAGTGCCAGTCCACTGCTTGCATCAGCACTAAGGTTCAGTACACACTATCAGGTGGGTGAACGAATAAAACTGATAGCTCAGGTCAGAGCCACTGTACTAGTGATCCAACGTTAGTACAGCAATCTCCCCTGCTGAACTGTTGTGTTCTGACTGAGGGATGCCACCCTCACCAGCCATTGGCTAAGAAAACATTTTATAGGAGATAGGGACTTTAAGGAAAACAAGGTCTGATAAGGCCCAATGATTCCATCCCTAGGGACTTTAAATGATAACACGGCCTGGTAAGGTCGTGAATATCCATCCCAATTACATTAACCATCAAGGGGGGGAAATAATTTACAAAGGGGGGGGAGGGTGGGACTTTAAATGCAGCACATGGAAGCAAAACAATAAAAGGGCAAATGTGGAGAAGTTTTATTGGTACATCCATCTAGATATACAAAAATACATGGTAATGATACAAGTAAATAAATACAGAATAATAATGCCAGATAACATACATATAATAATACATATGATAATAAATCCATTAAAAATACACTACAATTAAGTGCATTTATAATATAAAGTAAACAGAACCATATAAGAATAAATATAAAAATAAATATACATATATATAATAAATTCATATGATGTAAACAATAAAGCTTTCCCTCATTCGTCTCTAAAGGACATGGTATATGACAATACTTTAAAGGTAAAATCCGCAGGACCTATGACCTCACTAAAGCTGAAGGGGGAGTAAGAATTCTATACTGACATAGAGGTCTTAATACAATTTGGTAAATACATAGAAACCGGTAGCTCTACGCGTTTCGTGACTTAACCGCCACTCATCAGGAGCGAGCATATATGGGATCTAGGAAAAGAAATTTTTATATAAAAATAGAGAAATTAATTAAATATATATCAAAAATAAATAAATAAATTATATATATAAATGACTAGAGAAGCAAGGTTGAATAGATAATCCCAACCAAAGCTAACTTACTAGAATTCGCTATGTAGCCGATGCGGTAATGGGACTGAAAACGCGGCCCGGAAAACAGCTCCAACCGGGAGCTGAGGTGGACAAACACCCAGCACCGATATGGGCGATAGCCAGGGTGAGTGACTCGCAGGGACATTCTGGGGGGAAAGGAAGGAGATGGGGTAAGAGAAGGTAGAGAGGGGAAGGGGAGGGGGGACAAAGAAAGGGAGGAAGGGTTGAAGAAGACCCAAATAGAAAAATTACACGAATATGTACAAAGATATAAAAAGAGAAGAGAAAGAAAGGGGGGGGGGGAAAGAAAGGAAGAAGTGAAGGATATGTAAGTGGTGGGTAAAGCAGAATGGTGTGCAGAAGGGGGAGTGAAATTTGTACAAGTGTGAAACTAGAAACCAGTGAGTTAGAATAATCAAAATAAAGTGTTGGTGAAAACAAGTTACCTGGTAAACATGATGGTATCGGTGAAAAGAAGCCAAAAAGATCAGATACTCATATGAATTTATTATATATATGTATATTTATTTTTATATTTATTCTTATATGGTTCTGTTTACTTTATATTATAAATGCACTTAATTGTAGTGTATTTTTAATGGATTTATTATCATATGTATTATTATATGTATGTTATCTGGCATTATTATTCTGTATTTATTTACTTGTATCATTACCATGTATTTTTGTATATCTAGATGGATGTACCAATAAAACTTCTCCACATTCGCCCTTTTATTGTTTTGCTTCCATGTGCTGCATTTAAAGTCCCACCCTCCCCCCCCTTTGTAAATTATTTCCCCCCCTTGATGGTTAATGTAATTGGGATGGATATTCACGACCTTACCAGGCCGTGTTATCATTTAAAGTCCCTAGGGATGGAATCATTGGGCCTTATCAGACCTTGTTTTCCTTAAAGTCCCTATCTCCTAAAAAAATGTTTTCAATAAATCGGGATGGCAGCACATGGTTTAGCTCTTCCTAGATTAACTATAGTACTCTGCCTGCACATTATGACCTATGTTGATCCTCCCCTGAATTAATTATCTATTTAATTTATCCTTATCCTTTGATATATATATAAAAAAAATTTTTTTTACTCTCATCAATTATTTACTATTTTGTTAGTTGCTTCTTATATTATATATATTTTTTATCAATTTTCACTTTTCCCTTTTATTTTGACTGGTATTGTGTCAAGTTCGCGCTGTGTTGGAGGATGGGGGTTTGGGCTGCATTGTGGTCTGGTTTTGCTCCTCTTCCGGGTGCTGCGACGCGTCTTGCGGGCCTCCTCCCCCTCCTTTAACTTTTGTGTACGGAGCGGCTGGAGGCGCCGTATACACGTGTCGACGCCACGCATTGCACGTTGTGGGCGTGGCGTCTTTTTTGACGTCATCGCGCAGAGCCTGTATATATCACGCTCATTGGCGATGGGTGTCTGGGCTGGGCGCCGAGGGACCGGAGGTTCCGGTTCCCGGCGCGCGGCGCCTTCCCCTTCGTCAAATGGCGTGGCGTTGGTGGACTCCCCTGTGACCGATGTTTCTTCTGGGCTGTCCCCCGGGTGTCCCTGGCAGGCAGGGCGTTCCTTATGTCCACCTTTACCGGGTTTAGCCAGTATCTGATCTTTTTGACTTCTTTTCACCGATACCATCATGTTTACCAGGTAACTTGTTTTCACCAACACTTTATTTTGATTATTCTAACTCACTGGTTTCTAGTTTCACACTTGTACAAATTTCACTCCCCCTTCTGCACACCATTCTGCTTTACCCACCACTTACATATCCTTCACTTCTTCCTTTCTTTCCCCCCCCCCTTTCTTTCTCTTCTCTTTTTATATCTTTGTACATATTCGTGTAATTTTTCTATTTGGGTCTTCTTCAACCCTTCCTCCCTTTCTTTGTCCCCCCTCCCCTTCCCCTCTCTACCTTCTCTTACCCCATCTCCTTCCTTTCCCCCCAGAATGTCCCTGCGAGTCACTCACCCTGGCTATCGCCCATATCGGTGCTGGGTGTTTGTCCACCTCAGCTCCCGGTTGGAGCTGTTTTCCGGGCCGCGTTTTCAGTCCCATTACCGCATCGGCTACATAGCGAATTCTAGTAAGTTAGCTTTGGTTGGGATTATCTATTCAACCTTGCTTCTCTAGTCATTTATATATATAATTTATTTATTTATTTTTGATATATATTTAATTAATTTCTCTATTTTTATATAAAAATTTCTTTTCCTAGATCCCATATATGCTCGCTCCTGATGAGTGGCGGTTAAGTCACGAAACGCGTAGAGCTACCGGTTTCTATGTATTTACCAAATTGTATTAAGACCTCTATGTCAGTATAGAATTCTTACTCCCCCTTCAGCTTTAGTGAGGTCATAGGTCCTGCGGATTTTACCTTTAAAGTATTGTCATATACCATGTCCTTTAGAGACGAATGAGGGAAAGCTTTATTGTTTACATCATATGAATTTATTATATATATGTATATTTATTTTTATATTTATTCTTATATGGTTCTGTTTACTTTATATTATAAATGCACTTAATTGTAGTGTATTTTTAATGGATTTATTATCATATGTATTATTATATGTATGTTATCTGGCATTATTATTCTGTATTTATTTACTTGTATCATTACCATGTATTTTTGTATATCTAGATGGATGTACCAATAAAACTTCTCCACATTCGCCCTTTTATTGTTTTGCTTCCATGTGCTGCATTTAAAGTCCCACCCTCCCCCCCCTTTGTAAATTATTTCCCCCCCTTGATGGTTAATGTAATTGGGATGGATATTCACGACCTTACCAGGCCGTGTTATCATTTAAAGTCCCTAGGGATGGAATCATTGGGCCTTATCAGACCTTGTTTTCCTTAAAGTCCCTATCTCCTATAAAATGTTTTCAATAAATCGGGATGGCAGCACATGGTTTAGCTCTTCCTAGATTAACTATAGTACTCTGCCTGCACATTATGACCTATGTTGATCCTCCCCTGAATTAATTATCTATTTAATTTATCCTTATCCTTTGATATATATATAAAAAAAATTTTTTTTACTCTCATCAATTATTTACTATTTTGTTAGTTGCTTCTTATATTATATATATTTTTTATCAATTTTCACTTTTCCCTTTTATTTTGACTGGTATTGTGTCAAGTTCGCGCTGTGTTGGAGGATGGGGGTTTGGGCTGCATTGTGGTCTGGTTTTGCTCCTCTTCCGGGTGCTGCGACGCGTCTTGCGGGCCTCCTCCCCCTCCTTTAACTTTTGTGTACGGAGCGGCTGGAGGCGCCGTATACACGTGTCGACGCCACGCATTGCACGTTGTGGGCGTGGCGTCTTTTTTGACGTCATCGCGCAGAGCCTGTATATATCACGCTCATTGGCGATGGGTGTCTGGGCTGGGCGCCGAGGGACCGGAGGTTCCGGTTCCCGGCGCGCGGCGCCTTCCCCTTCGTCAAATGGCGTGGCGTTGGTGGACTCCCCTGTGACCGATGTTTCTTCTGGGCTGTCCCCCGGGTGTCCCTGGCAGGCAGGGCGTTCCTTATGTCCACCTTTACCGGGTTTAGCCAGTATCTGATCTTTTTGGCTTCTTTTCACCGATACCATCATGTTTACCAGGTAACTTGTTTTCACCAACACTTTATTTTGATTATTCTAACTCACTGGTTTCTAGTTTCACACTTGTACAAATTTCACTCCCCCTTCTGCACACCATTCTGCTTTACCCACCACTTACATATCCTTCACTTCTTCCTTTCTTTCCCCCCCCCCCCCTTTCTTTCTCTTCTCTTTTTATATCTTTGTACATATTCGTGTAATTTTTCTATTTGGGTCTTCTTCAACCCTTCCTCCCTTTCTTTGTCCCCCCTCCCCTTCCCCTCTCTACCTTCTCTTACCCCATCTCCTTCCTTTCCCCCCAGAATGTCCCTGCGAGTCACTCACCCTGGCTATCGCCCATATCGGTGCTGGGTGTTTGTCCACCTCAGCTCCCGGTTGGAGCTGTTTTCCGGGCCGCGTTTTCAGTCCCATTACCGCATCGGCTACATAGCGAATTCTAGTAAGTTAGCTTTGGTTGGGATTATCTATTCAACCTTGCTTCTCTAGTCATTTATATATATAATTTATTTATTTATTTTTGATATATATTTAATTAATTTCTCTATTTTTTTATATAAAAATTTCTTTTCCTAGATCCCATATATGCTCGCTCCTGATGAGTGGCGGTTAAGTCACGAAACGCGTAGAGCTACCGGTTTCTATGTATTTACCAAATTGTATTAAGACCTCTATGTCAGTATAGAATTCTTACTCCCCCTTCAGCTTTAGTGAGGTCATAGGTCCTGCGGATTTTACCTTTAAAGTATTGTCATATACCATGTCCTTTAGAGACGAATGAGGGAAAGCTTTATTGTTTACATCATATGAATTTATTATATATATGTATATTTATTTTTATATTTATTCTTATATGGTTCTGTTTACTTTATATTATAAATGCACTTAATTGTAGTGTATTTTTAATGGATTTATTATCATATGTATTATTATATGTATGTTATCTGGCATTATTATTCTGTATTTATTTACTTGTATCATTACCATGTATTTTTGTATATCTAGATGGATGTACCAATAAAACTTCTCCACATTCGCCCTTTTATTGTTTTGCTTCCATGTGCTGCATTTAAAGTCCCACCCTCCCCCCCCTTTGTAAATTATTTCCCCCCCTTGATGGTTAATGTAATTGGGATGGATATTCACGACCTTACCAGGCCGTGTTATCATTTAAAGTCCCTAGGGATGGAATCATTGGGCCTTATCAGACCTTGTTTTCCTTAAAGTCCCTATCTCCTAAAAAAATGTTTTCAATAAATCGGGATGGCAGCACATGGTTTAGCTCTTCCTAGATTAACTATAGTACTCTGCCTGCACATTATGACCTATGTTGATCCTCCCCTGAATTAATTATCTATTTAATTTATCCTTATCCTTTGATATATATATAAAAAAAATTTTTTTTACTCTCATCAATTATTTACTATTTTGTTAGTTGCTTCTTATATTATATATATTTTTTATCAATTTTCACTTTTCCCTTTTATTTTGATTGGTATTGTGTCAAGTTCGCGCTGTGTTGGAGGATGGGGGTTTGGGCTGCATTGTGGTCTGGTTTTGCTCCTCTTCCGGGTGCTGCGACGCGTCTTGCGGGCCTCCTCCCCCTCCTTTAACTTTTGTGTACGGAGCGGCTGGAGGCGCCGTATACACGTGTCGACGCCACGCATTGCACGTTGTGGGCGTGGCGTCTTTTTTGACGTCATCGCGCAGAGCCTGTATATATCACGCTCATTGGCGATGGGTGTCTGGGCTGGGCGCCGAGGGACCGGAGGTTCCGGTTCCCGGCGCGCGGCGCCTTCCCCTTCGTCAAATGGCGTGGCGTTGGTGGACTCCCCTGTGACCGATGTTTCTTCTGGGCTGTCCCCCGGGTGTCCCTGGCAGGCAGGGCGTTCCTTATGTCCACCTTTACCGGGTTTAGCCAGTATCTGATCTTTTTGGCTTCTTTTCACCGATACCATCATGTTTACCAGGTAACTTGTTTTCACCAACACTTTATTTTGATTATTCTAACTCACTGGTTTCTAGTTTCACACTTGTACAAATTTCACTCCCCCTTCTGCACACCATTCTGCTTTACCCACCACTTACATATCCTTCACTTCTTCCTTTCTTTCCCCCCCCCCCTTTCTTTCTCTTCTCTTTTTATATCTTTGTACATATTCGTGTAATTTTTCTATTTGGGTCTTCTTCAACCCTTCCTCCCTTTCTTTGTCCCCCCTCCCCTTCCCCTCTCTACCTTCTCTTACCCCATCTCCTTCCTTTCCCCCCAGAATGTCCCTGCGAGTCACTCACCCTGGCTATCGCCCATATCGGTGCTGGGTGTTTGTCCACCTCAGCTCCCGGTTGGAGCTGTTTTCCGGGCCGCGTTTTCAGTCCCATTACCGCATCGGCTACATAGCGAATTCTAGTAAGTTAGCTTTGGTTGGGATTATCTATTCAACCTTGCTTCTCTAGTCATTTATATATATAATTTATTTATTTATTTTTGATATATATTTAATTAATTTCTCTATTTTTATATAAAAATTTCTTTTCCTAGATCCCATATATGCTCGCTCCTGATGAGTGGCGGTTAAGTCACGAAACGCGTAGAGCTACCGGTTTCTATGTATTTACCAAATTGTATTAAGACCTCTATGTCAGTATAGAATTCTTACTCCCCCTTCAGCTTTAGTGAGGTCATAGGTCCTGCGGATTTTACCTTTAAAGTATTGTCATATACCATGTCCTTTAGAGACGAATGAGGGAAAGCTTTATTGTTTACATCATATGAATTTATTATATATATGTATATTTATTTTTATATTTATTCTTATATGGTTCTGTTTACTTTATATTATAAATGCACTTAATTGTAGTGTATTTTTAATGGATTTATTATCATATGTATTATTATATGTATGTTATCTGGCATTATTATTCTGTATTTATTTACTTGTATCATTACCATGTATTTTTGTATATCTAGATGGATGTACCAATAAAACTTCTCCACATTCGCCCTTTTATTGTTTTGCTTCCATGTGCTGCATTTAAAGTCCCACCCTCCCCCCCCTTTGTAAATTATTATAGCCATTGGCTAAGGGTGCTGATTGGGAGCTAGTGGGCTGCTGGTTTTCCAGCATGACAGCTGAACGGCTGGCTTTTTTCAGACTAGGTGCCAAACACAAGGGGTTGAATGTGTCATGGTTCTGCAGTAATGTGTGCCTGTCAGCTTACCTTCTCCATGTGTTTCTTATGAGGCCAGCTACTTCCACCTGGTGGTTTTTATAAACTCTCCTCTAAGCATGGCTTCACCCCAGGCCCTATCAGGGAGCCCTATATTAACCTGTGCACTACAAGCCAGCAGTGCGGAGCAACCATTATGTATCCATTGTGTGTTTGGCTTCCTTTTTCCTGCTTGCCGCGTGCTTTTTGTTTGTCTATGTTACCAATCTTGGCGTGTTTCCGACTATTCCTGTCTGCTCGTGACCCTTACCTTTTGGCGTGTCCCCGATTATCCCTGTTTGCCTGTGACCCTAAACCTTTGGCGTGTACTCTGTTGTTCCTGTCTGCTAGTCGCCCTGACCTCTGCCTTTTCTCTTTACTATGCTTGTTGTTCCAGCCTGCTGCTTCCTCTATCTCCTGTAGTCTACCATGAGCGTGAGCTGTGAGACCCTGGGGGACACGACCTGGAGCCAGACTGCAGCGCAGTCCATCCTCACCACTGGAGGCTCTGGTGAACACCTGCTGGCTCTTAAACTCCGCGCCCTGGGGAATCTATGCTCTAGCTCCCACTGGGATGTGTTAGTGATCCAGTAGACTTGCTTCCTAAACCTCCCAGAGTTCAATCCGCAGCAGTCAGTCCTAGGGTCCACTATCTTAGCGGTGCACTTCTGACTCCTACGGAGTACATCTGTCACCTGGTCTGAGGTGACCTGACAGAATGTCAGCCAGTTTTTATTGCACCCACCGATGTCACCTGAGTGACAGAGTGTAATATGCTTAAGGCTCTCGAGAGGAGTAATTTGCTCTATGATGTTTTCAGGAAGCTATGTACGGCAACTTGCCAGTCCCTCCCACCAGCCGCAACCTGCCTGCATTGCATTGAAAAGCAAATAGACCTAGTGATGTTGTCACTGGGGCTTAAGTAAGATTTATAATAAAAACTGAAAGTTTTTTTTTTAAGCTGTCATTTGCAATTCAATAAGTGGAGAGGAATAAACTACGAAAGGTTAAATATTAGCAAAATAAGCTTCAGCTTTAAAAACATTGAAAGCTCTGGATCAAAATAGGTTTTCATGTATTTATTATAAAAAAAACATATAGACACTCTAGCACCATATTTAGGCAACCTTTTCAATTTCATCTTAAATGGTGAATTCATTCTGCCCAATAAAAATATGGTCTGTATTCAAATCCTTCAATAAATTGGCCATTGATGGATTTTTTTTTTTTATTGATCAGCAAGCTGATTGATAAAAAGAAAACAAACAGATTCCCATATCCACGCAATCGAGGTGGCTGAAGGAATGCTCCCATTGTGTTACTGTATTCTGACTCTACTGTACCTATCAGAATTTTCCAACATTCCCATTTGAGAGAAGCCGATCGTTAGATCATTTTCTCTCTAGCGGGAATGGCCACAGATAGCTTGAAATTCGGCTGCTCCTGCTAAACAGGCCACATTTCAATCTTTCTATGGTCAGCTTTAAACAGGGAAAGACTTGGTAGCCTACAATAACTATTACTCCTCTTGCTATCAATAATGAGTTAAAGTGTAGTTCCACTTTTGCAGTCATATTTGCGAAAATCCCCCCTATATGTTTGTTCTGCATTTCCAGTCATACAGCATATAGTATCTAGAAATATTTTCATGAAAATCTGTCTTACCTTTCTAGATCTTTCTTTGGAGCAAGCCTCTCTGCAGATTGATAGGTACTCTGAACAATTTATAAGTGAAAATGAGGGGACAAAGTGGGGGCAGGCTGAGTTTTCCTCATTTACATGAAGATCTTTAATCCGTTTGTTAGCACAGACAATTTTCAAATCTAGTTTGCAACCAATAATATTTACCAGCATAGTACATGCGGGGTTAATTATGGTAAACAATACGCCCCATCCCCCTTCTTAACATTGCATAGAAGGAGAAAACCTAAGGTTTGGCAGTTTGAGAAAAGAGCAAATAAAAAGCTAAACAGCCATTTTAAATATTCTCTTTAAATTATGCCATGTCAATAGCAACTTGTAATTAACATAACGGTAGGTTTTATCCCAGTTTGTCTGCAAAAGTGGAGATTCTCTTTGAAGTTAAGTATCAGAATTTTAGTGAACAGTATTAATACAGTTCTTCCACATTATACACCTAGAATGCATGGGCTTTGTCCTGCATAGACAGGGGTCCAACCAGACCACGAGAGTCACTTAAAGCCACAGTTCAATATAAATGGGACAAGGGATGAGAAAAGTAAACTACACAGATAGAGTTTATGCAAAGCCTTGATAGAAAAGGGCTGGTAACTAATCTTTCAATGGCAATTTATTAACAATCAGGCAAAATCTGGTCATGACAAAATCTCTAACTCATTTCTGCCAATGAAGCCTTAATCATACATCATAATACTTATATATGTCTAACTAACCATAAAGCTGCTCCCCTCTACTAACACATTTACTAACTAACTTGTGGAATAAAAATCTGTATACTTACCTTTTTTTCAGGACACCATGGTCAGGTCATGTGATCTCCTCTGTGTCAGCCAGTGTCTGGCTACAGGGGAGAAGAGACAGTGCTCAACAAAGACTGGAATGCTTGAGCTGTGATGTCACCCATATGCTTACTATAGTCCATCTGCTGTTGGTGCTCCCTCCTCTTACCTGAAGCCACTGTGGACTGACACAGGGGAACTGATCATGTGATCGGACCAGAGCAGTTTAAAAAAGGGTAATTATACAGATCTTTCTTACAAAGATTAGCTAGTATAGATGTTGGGGGGGGGGGGGGGTTCAGGATTAGTTAGGTATTTCTCTACTACTAGGTAGTAGGGAGGAGCCGAACACCCCCCGGTTCGCCTTGCAGCAGAACATGCGACCAGGCAAAGAATTTGTGTGAACACACGAACACTGTTAAAGTCTATTGGATGTGAATGTAAAAAATCAAGACTGCTCATTTAAAAATAACTTAAAAGTTATTGCCAGGAAAAGTGTTTGGGGACCCGAGTCCTGCCCCAGGGGACATGTATCAATGCAACAAAAAAGTTTTAAAAAAGTTTTAAAAATTGCCTTTTTTTCAGGAGCAGTGATTTTAACAATCCTTAAAGTGAGTCAATAAAAAATAGATATTCCTTTAACCACTTAAGCCCCGGACCATTTTGCTGGCCAAAGACCAGAGCACTTTTTGAGATTTGGCACTGCGTCGCTTTAACTGACAATTGCACGGTCATGCGATGTGGCTCCCAAACAAAATTAATGTCCTTTTTTTCCCACAAGTAGAGCTTTCTTTTGGTGGTATTTGATCACCTCTGCGGTTTTTATTTTTTGTGCTATAAACAAAAATGGAGCGACAATTTTGAAAAAAAAGCATTATTTTTTACTTTGTGCTATAATAAATATCCCCAAAAAATATATAAAAAAACAATTTTTTCCTCAGTTTAGGCCGACGTGTATTCTTCTACATATTTTTGGTAAAAAAAATTGCAATAAGCGTTTATCGATTGGTTTGCACACAAGTTATAGCGTCTAAAAAACAGGGGTTCCTTTTTATGGCATTTTTATATATTTTTTTTACTAGTAATGGCAGCAATCTGCAATTTTTATCATGACTGCGACATTATGGCGGACACATCGGACAATTTTGACACATTTTTGGGACCATTGGCATTAATACAGCGATCAATGCTAAAAAAACTGCATTAATTACTGTAAAAATTTCACTGGCAGTGAAGGGGTTAACCACTGGGGGGCTAGGGAGGGGTTAAGTTTGTCCTAGGGAGTGATTCTAACTGTTAAGGGGCTTGGCTATGAATGACACTTCACTGATCATAGCTCCCAATCACAGGGAGCTATGATCAGTGACAGTGTCACTAGGCAGAATGGGGAGATGCTTGTTTAAATTAGCATCTCCCTGTTCTTCAGCTCTGTGAGATGATCGTTTGTATCCCCGCGGAGATCGAGTCCGCGGGACCCATGATCTTACCCACAGTGCTCTCGGTAGGGTCGAACGTGCGCCGCCAGTGGCGCCCATGTGTCCACACAGCGCCAAATTCAAAGGGACGTACCTGTATGCTCATTTGCTCAGCCGTGCAATTCTTCCGATGTATATATACATGCAGCAGTCAGCAAGTGGTTAAATATCATGCCTGGGGGTGTCCTTAGTATGCCTGTAGAGTAGCGCATCTTTCCCATACTGTGCCACAGCAAAATTGAATTTCTGAAGGAAAAAATGTCATTTAAAACTGCTCGTGGCTGTAATGTATTGTCAAATCCCAGCAATATAGATAAAAGTACCAAAATTACCAAAAAAAATGCCGTGGATGCCCCCACCCCCAATCCATACCAGGTTTTTCAGGTCTGGTATGGATAATAAGGGGAACCCCACACCCATTTTTTTTTTAAATGCAGTGGGGGGGGGGGGGGCCCAGGCACTATATACTCTGAACATCAGTATATATACTATACGGCCTGCCCTATATACTCTGCAGAAAATTGAGTATTAGGTGTTGGTGGACCAGAAAACTGTAAGCCCCCACAGTTACTCTTGTTGGGCGCAAGAACGAGCCCTGCTGTGAAATATTATATCATAAATTGTAATTATATGCACCTGTTAAACAGAGGCTGAAAAATTGGGCCTTTGGTTTTGGTGGTACCAGAACATTGTAAGCCCTCACAGTTACTCTTGTTGGTCATAGGAACGGGCCCTGCGTTGAAATATTAGATCAAAAATTGTAATTACATGCCCCTGTTAAACAGGGACAGAAAAATTGGGCCTCGGGTGGGGTCACAGCACTGTAATCCCTCACAGATACTCGTGTTGTGTGCAGGAACGGGTCCTGTTGTGAAATATTATATCAAAAATTGTAATTACATGCCCCTGTTAAACAGGGGCAGAAAAAATTGGGCTTAGGGTGGTGGTGGTGCCAAGACACTGTAACCCCTCACAAATACTCTTGTTGGGCGCAGGAATGGGGCCCTGCGGTGAAATATTAGATGAAAAATTGTAATTACATGCCCCTGTTAAACCCTGGTGGTGCTTACTTGATTACTTTTTGTAATTACATGCCCCTGTTAAACTGGGGGCAGAAAAATTGGGCCTTGGGTGGTGGTGGTGGTGGCATAACACTGTAAACCCTCACAGATACTCTTGTGGGCGCAGGAATGGACCTGCTGCCCTAAACCAAAAATATTGTTGGAAGGTAGCGTCATCAAGATTGAGGATTAATAGAATAGTCAGCATATGCAGTCTTCAAGGGATCCCACATCCATAGAAAATTCAATCAGTTACATCAGCATCAGGTGCTTGATAGCTGCTGATCCAAGACTGATTCATTTTTATGAATGTGAGCCTATCAATGGAGTCTGTAAACGGTCGCACTCTTTGATCCATTCCAAACCCTCCAGCAACACTGAATGTGCTTTCAGAAAGAACCCTGGATGCATATTGTGCAAGTTCTGGCAAGTGGTCCATCCTCAAGACAGTCAAGGCTGGGCTCAGCCCTTCCTTCTTTGAGATGGCCGCTCAGCTGTCGGCCAATTGCCAGCTCCCATCTCTCTTACTCAGCTGTTGTTGATATCCTGCTTGTCAGTCCTGCCTACTTAATCTGTCCAGTCCATAGGAGCTCTGTCTTAAGTTAACCTGAGTTTGTGGCTTTGTTTAAAAGGGTATTTGACGTTTCTGTGCGTTCTGCTTCTGCTGCCAAGTGCCTCATGTCCATTAAACAGACTACGAGAACTTTGTGAATGTAAATATTGACAGGGAAAAGGGGAAGTAAGGAAGAAAAATAAAAAAAAGGAATAAAAGAACCTTCACATAAAAGACCTCAAAAGAAAAAATGTGGGTTCAGTTTCGACTTTTTAGGCATAAAGAAAGTTGTGAACACAACCAGTATATTCAAAAAGAATTATTTCTATTTATTTTTAAAAAAAGAAAAACAATTTTTTAAAAAGAACAGGGAAAAGTTCAATTTCCTTTTTACACAAAAAAAAAAGGAAAATGTTTCCTCCTTAAAACTACACATTTAAGACCTAATTGACATCCTATCAAACATAGTAAAATCCATTTCAAATTTCCAAAAAGGAAAGAAAAAAACAAAATATGTATCTATACAAATATAGGATCAAGGATATCAATCATACAGTCAACGATTACATATATTTTTGGTGCTCTACATGTTTCGCGTCTACGATGACGCTTCTTCAGGAGCTGATAATAATGTTCTAAATTATTCCTTCGTAAAGTGTGTCCCAAATATGGAGATCACCGTTTCCAAAGGAGGAAGTTGGTACGATTGATTACACAAAACTCATAAAGTTTAAATCTTCAGTGTTTAGTAAAAATTCTTGAGGCGTAAGTGAACACAAGTAAATCCGTGATGGATACTGTTTAGTATCCCCTGAGCTCAGGTTGCAAAAAACGGATCAAATTCCCAATGGGTAAAGAAGGAAAGTAAAGGGGGAATCAAAGAGGCAGACTATTCGGCCCATTCACCCCTATCATATTGTTTTTTGTGTGTAGAAGATGGCCGCCATCTCCTACACACAAAAAACAATATGATAGGGGTGAATGGGCCGAATAGTCTGCCTCTTTGATTCCCCCTTTACTTTCCTTCTTTACCCATTGGGAATTTGATCCATTTTTTGCAACCTGAGCTCAGGGGATACTAAACAGTATCCATCACGGATTTACTTGTGTTCACTTACGCCTCAAGAATTTTTACTAAACACTGAAGATTTAAACTTTATGAGTTTTGTGTAAACAATCGTACCAACTTCCTCCTTTGGAAACGGTGATCTCCATATTTGGGACACACTTTACGAAGGAATAATTTAGAACATTATTATCAACTCCTGAAGAAGCGTCATCGTAGACGCGAAACATGTAGAGCACCAAAAATATATGTAATCGTTGACTGTATGATTGATATCCTTGATCCTATATTTGTATAGATACATATTTTGTTTTTTTCTTTCCTTTTTGGAAATTTGAAATGGATTTTACTATGTTTGATAGGATGTCAATTAGGTCTTAAATGTGTAGTTTTAAGGAGGAAACATTTTCCTTTTTTTTTTGTGTAAAAAGGAAATTGAACTTTTCCCTGTTCTTTTTAAAAAATTGTTTTTCTTTTTTTTAAAATAAATAGAAATAATTCTTTTTGAATATACTGGTTGTGTTCACAACTTTCTTTATGCCTAAAAAGTCGAAACTGAACCCACATTTTTTCTTTTGAGGTCTTTTATGTGAAGGTTCTTTTATTCCTTTTTTTTATTTTTCTTCCTTACTTCCCCTTTTCCCTGTCAATATTTACATTCACAAAGTGATAATTAGGACGCGGCATGTTGTCTATCAGTGTATCCACAGACACCACCCTGTGATAGATACACACTTGTTCAATTTTTTTAAAGACTACGAGAACTGTTGCCAACTACGCCATTGAATTCTGTACTCTGGCAGCAGAGATTGCATGGAACAATGAGGCCCTCATGGCTGCTTTTTCTCATGGTCTCTCGGATACCATCTAGGATGAGATAGCAGCCCGAGATACACCCACTGAGCTGGAGAGGTTGATCACGTTTGCCATCCTCATTGACTCCAGACTCAGAGAAAGACTCTCTTTTAAGGAGCGCTTACGGAAGCCTCCTGTATGTTTGTCTCCAAGCTTTTACAGTCCTACCCATGCCTCCCTCACCTCCCCTGCCTCCTTTTCCCGAGTTGGGCAATGAAGGAGAACCCGTGCACTTGGGTTTCACGCGTCTCTCTGGGGATGAGAGAACCTTTAGCAGGAGGGAGAGATTGTGCCTTTATTGTGGCCAGGCAGGTCACTTTTTGAAGTCTTGTCCTACCCGTCCAGGGAATGCCCGAACCTTTAGGTCCTGTCAAGGACAGACCTTATGTGGCGTTGTTTCATCCCCAGTTATCCAGAAGGATAAGCCCCTGGTTTCAGTCACCCTTTCTTGGGCTGAGTCGTCCATCGAGATACAGGTTCTAATCAACTCTGGGGCTGCAGGCCTGTTCATTGATGCTGCCTTTGTATCAAAGCACTCGATTCTGCTGCAGCTGCGTGACACTCCACTTGCCATTGAGGCTCTTGATGGGAGATCTCTACAGCCTGCCCATGTGACTTATGAGATTGTTTCATTGTCAATGGCCATAGGGGCTCTTCACCATGAGATAATCCAATTCCAAGTTACTTCCTCACCTCAATTTCTACTGGCTATTAGTTATCCTTGGTTACAGAGTCAGAACCCTTCTTTAGATTGGCTCCATGCTGAGGTTCTCTCCTAGTCACCACAATGCAGTGAGACATGCTTCCAGAAGTTAGCCAAGGTCCTGTGCACCTCTTTACTCTCCTCCCTGCCAGAGGAGTACCGTGATTTTAGCGATGTCTTTGACAAAGGTCAAGCCGGTGGTTTGCCTCCACACCGTCCGTATGATTGCGCAATTGACCTTCAGTCTGGTGCCATACCACCTCATGGCCAGGTTATCCCTTTGTCAGTCATGGGGGAGTATGTTGCAGATGCATTTTCTCACGGTTTCATCCATAAATCCTCGTCTCCTGCTTGTGCTAGTTTCTTCCTCGTGAAGAAGAAGAGTGGTGAACTGAGACCTTGTATTGATTATAGGGGTCCCTATCATTTCACGATTAAGAATGCCTATCCAATTCCGTTGATTACGGAGTTCCTCAACTGCCTCAGAGGAGCAATGGTTTTCACAAAGCTTGATTTAAGAGGGGCATGCAGTCTCATGAGGATTTATGGAGGGCGATGAGTGGAAAACTATGTTTAATACCAGAACAGGCCATTATGAGTACCTTGTAATGCCTTTTGGCCTTTAACGCCCCGGCAGTTTTCCAGGAAGATGTGCGGAATCTAATAAGGCCTTTGAGAGTCTCAAGGCTGCCTTTGTTTCTGCTCCTGTGTTGGCACATCCTGATACTACGTTACCGTTTATCCTTGAGGTTGATGCTTCTGAGACCTACCTCTGAGAGCACTATACATACAGTGGTGTGAAAAAGTGTTTGCCCCCTTCCTCATTTCCTGTTCCTTTGCATGTTTGTCACACTTAAGTGTTTCGGAACATCAAACCAATTTAAACAATAGTCAAGGACAACACAAGTAAACACAAAATGCAATTTGTAAATGAAGGTGTTTATTATTAAAGGTGAAAAAAAATCAAAACCATCATGGCCCTGTGTGAAAAAGTGATTGCCCCCTAAACCTAATAACTGGTTGGGCCACCCTTAGCAGCAACAACTGCAACCAAGCGTTTGCGATAACGTGCAATGAGGCTTTTACAGCGTCCTGGAGGAATTTTGGCCCACTCATCTTTGCAGAATTGTCCTAATTCAGTTACATTAGAGGGTTTTCGAGCATGAACGGCCTTTTTAAGGTCATACCACAACATCTCAATAGGATTCAGGTCAGGACTTTGGCTAGGCCACTCCAAAGTCTTCATTTTGTTTTTCTTCAGCCATTCGGTGGTGGACTTGCTGGTGTGTTTAGGATCATTGTCCTGCTGCAGAACCCAAGTTCGTTTCAGCTTGAGTACACGAACAGATGGTCGGACATTCTCCTTCAGGATCTCTTGGTAGACAGCAGAATTCATAGTTCCTTTTATCATGGCAAGTCTTCCAGGTCCTGAAGCAGCAAAACAGCCCCAGACCATCACACTACCACCACCATATTTTACTGTTGGTATAATGTTCTTTTTATGAAATGCAGTGTTCCTTCTACGCCAGATATACTTGGACACACACCTTCCAAAGAGTTCCACTTTTGTCTCATCGGTCCACAGAATGTTGTCCCAAAAGTCTTGGGGATCATCAAGATGTGTTGTGGAGAAATTGAGACGAGCTTTGATGTTCTTTTTGCTCAGCAGTGGTTTTCTCCTTGGAACTCTGCCATGCAGGCCATTTTTGCCCAGTCTTTTCCTGATGGTGGAGGCATGAACGCTGACCTTAACTGAGGCAAGTGAGGCCTGCAGTTCCTTGGACGTTGTTGTGGGGTTTTTTGTGACCTCTTGGATGAGTCGTCGCTGCGCTCTTGGGGTAATTTTGGGCGGCCGGCCACTCCTGGAAAGGTTCACCACTGTTCCATGTCTTCGCCATTTGTGGATAATGGCTCTCACTGTGGTTCGCTGGATTCCCAAAGCTTTGGAAATGGCTTTATAACCCTTTCCAGACTGATAGATCTCAATTACTTTCTTTCTCAATTGTTCCTGAATTTCTTTGGGTCTCGGCATGATGTGTAGCTTTTAAGGATCTTCTGGTGGACCTTACTGTGTCAAGCAGCTCCTATTTAAGTGATGCCTTGATTGTGAACAGGTGTGGCAATAATCAGGCCTGGGTGTGGCTAGAGAAATTGAACTCAGGTGTGGACAACCACAGTTATAGTATGTTTTAACAAGGGGGGCAATCACTTTTTCACACAGGGCCATGATGGTTTGGATTTTTTTTCACCTTTAATAATAAACACCTTCATTTACAAATTGCATTTTGTGTTTACTTGTGTTGTCCTTGACTATTGTTTAAATTGGTTTGATGTTCCGAAACACTTAAGTGTGACAAACATGCAAAGGAACAGGAAATGAGGAAGGGGGGCAAACACTTTTTCACACCACTGTACTTGTGGCTACTTTTACAAGAAATTGTCACCCGCGGAGTGCAATTACTAGATTGGTGACAGAGAGCTGTTGGCAGTCATTTTAGCCCTGAAAGAATGGAGACATCTCCTCGAAGATAGCATTCTGCCGGATCTCATTCTTATTGACCATAAGAATCTCACTTTCTTGTCTGAAGCTAAACGCCTCTCTCCCAGAAGGGCGCAATGGGCTCTTTTTTTTAACAAAGTTTCAATTACATTGTCTCATTCTTACCTAGCATTAAGAATGTAGGGGCTGACGCTTTGTTACAACAATTTTCCTCCACTTTCAAGTTGGAGTCGGTTTCGGTTCCGGTTCCTGTGATTCCTTCTGATCGTATTCTGGCTATTGTTCGCACCAGTCTCACTTCTCCGTTGGGTGACAAAATTCTTGCTGCTCAGGTCCAGGCTCCTCCTGAGAAACCTTGTGACCGCTGCTTTGTCCCAGAGAGTCTCCCAAGGCAGCTGGCCCCCCTGGGAAGAATAAAATTGGGCCATTTCCATTTCCAATTCTGGTGGCCTAGTCTACGCGCTGATGTAACTGCCTTCATAGCTGCCTGTTCCATGTGTGCTCAGAGTAAGTTTGTGACATGGTTCTGGCGAGCCTTTTGTGCACAGTTGGGAATTCAGCTTGCTTTTTCCTCTGCATATCACCCGCAGTCTAATGGGGCCACAGAATGAGCCAATCAGTCTTTGGAGCAATTCCTGTGTTGCTATATTTCTGACCATCATAACAACTGGCCAGACCTATTGCCGTGGGCAGAGTTTGCTCACAACAGTGCCTTGAATTCTGCTTCCCAATTGCCCCTGTATTTTTATTCCAACCGTCCGTTGCCTGACTCTTTTGTTTCGCAGAGTATTCTTGTGAGCATCTCTGTGGTCTTCGTTCCATGATAAGGATAGGTACAGACTCCATGCTGACTGCAGATGCCTGCCTGCGCCTTCCTACTAGGTTGGGGACAGGGTCTGGCTGTCATCTCGCAACCTCCGACTTTGTGTTCCCTCACTAAAGTTCTCACTTTGGTTTATTGGGCGTATTTCGAATGTATTTCATGTCTCCTTATTAAAACCTTTGGTCTGCAACCGTTTTACCACCTCGGTGCCACATCCTCACCCTGTACAGGTTGATAACCATGAGGAGTATGAAGTACAGTCCATTGTTGACTCTCGTAGGTGACATGGGTGCATACAGTACCTGGTGCATTGGAAAGTTTATGGTCTGGAGGAACGCTCCTGGGTCTCATCCTCAGATGTACACGTTTTCCCCTAAAACCTGGTGGTCCTCCGAGGGGGAGGGGTCATTGAGGAGGGGGTACTGTCAGGCCTGGGCTCAGCCCTTCCTTCTCTGAGCTGGCCGCTCAGCTATCAGTTAATTGCCAGCTCCCATCTGTCTCCACAGTTACTCAGCTGTTGTTGGTATCCTACTCATCTTTTTACTTTTATTATTAAACAAGTGCGATTTAACTGTATTTCTGTCTCGGCCTGATTTCATGGTTTTTGACAAAGACCCAGTAACCCAGTGGATGCTCTGTTGGAAAGATCTCCAAGTCTGCTCTTGTCCCTAGATATCCCTGCACCATGTAATACGGACACTGGGGATGGTTGCTTAAACCGATCAGACCTTGGTGCTGAGGACGGAAAAATTGTTTAAACATCGGTCAGCCGGCCACCTACTCCACTGCTCTTCCTCTGACTGAACAAAGCCTCAGCAACACATTCCTGGCTGAAGCTGGCGTGGCGGTAAACCACCTCTGAGCCTGCCCCTGCAGAGCTGACAGAATTTCTGCCCCAGTGTGGGCTTTGTCCCCCTATGCAGAGCAACTCAAACAGTGCATTGCATCTTTTAGCCTGACTGCTTGCGTAGCCCCTGGTTCAGAGGACGAATCTACAGAAGAGGCCATAGAGGAAAAAAAGAGGAGGGGGAGGAAATGAGAGCTGTGGCAGTATGACCACTAGCATTTTGGAGGCGTGGTGAGGAAAATAAGCTCCAACAACACTGAATCCTGTCCTGCATCCTTCCCAGCTGCCACCAGAGTTACCCAGTGAACCATAAAGGTAATGTCCCTGCTAATGCCTGCTGGACCATGATTCAGTGATAGTATGAACCTTACTGCTGACCGCCCTGTCCAATGAAGCCAAAACATTGCCTTCCACATGCTGTTGGAGAGCCGGAATGGCCTTCCGTGAAAAGAAATGGCGTTTTGGAACCTGCCACTGAGGTACAGCACATTCCACAAATTCATGGAAGGGGGCAGGGTCTACCAGCTGAAAAGGCAGCAGTTGCAGTGCTAGCAGTCTGGCCAAGCTAGCATTTAGATGCTGATATGTGGATGGATGGGACAGAATTTCTTTTTACGGTTAAGCAACTGGGGTAGGGAAATTTGCCTGCTAAAATCAAGTGGTGGTGTACTGCTAGCAGATTGGCTGCAAGTACTTGGGACACCTATTGCTATAACTTCATTCCTCTCAGTGCAGGTTTTTGAGAGGACTGGAGGTAAAGTAGGGTTGGAGATCCCAGGTGAGGAGCAAGGAGAAGTCTGCCTTTTTCTTTGATGTGGGTCTTTCAATTGCACTTGCCAACGGACTGCATAGCAGGTCATCATATGTCTGGTCAAGCATGTGGTGCCCATGTGGCTGCTGTTCTGGCCATGCTTGATCCGCTTCAGACATAGGTTGCAAACAGCAACGGTGCAATCTGCTGCACATGTGTCAAAAAAAGCCCACAACAAGGAACTTTCAAAAGTATGTGGGGAGTCAGCAGCGCCCTGCACCAGCAGAGCTTTGCGGTGTGATGCAATAGGGTGGCTGCCCTTAAGCTGCCCCTAGAGGACATCCTGCCTCATTGGAGTTGTGCCTCCTCCTTCCCCTGTTATAGGCCCTCAACAAAAGACAATGTTTTAAACACCAACCGATTTAAGGCTTTGTTCAGCCAGCAAAATACCACTGTTTGAATGAATTAAACTAAATACTTCTATTTTTTTAATCACATGTTAGTTTGTGTCCAAACAAGGATTTAACTAATTTGGTTTGTTATTGCCCTAATCTTTTTATTATTACTGGCTGATGTACAAATAATTTTTGAGCCATCTATGAAAATATGGATTTCAAAGACATTTTATTTGTCTACTTGCTGCACATGTCGAGAGACCTTCTCCTCTTGAAGTTAATTGTTTTCCTTCATTTTGTCACAATACAGCGTTTCCCAAAACGAACATTACGCACATCAAGGGGTCTTTATGATTCCAAGTTCTTGATCTGACTACAGTCACCGAAATGCTTTTTATATGGGTGGGAAGGTCAATAACTACTTCAGGGTTATTTAAATCATGTTCACGCTAGCGATAAGAAAAAAAAAATAACAGGAGTCACTTTCCCACCAAGAATTACAAAAATGTCCTAGATTATTACTTAAACTATATGTAAACTATTCATATAATACTTTTGCATTTTACTCAATGAAAACATGAGCAAAGTTTAGTGTTAAAGGAAGTGAAAAAATATTGGATCTACTGTCTGAGTTAGTGGGTAATAGAATTATGTTGAGTGGGGGTAGGTTGGAGGGTTGGAGAAGTGATAGAAGCATGAAAAAAGTTAAAAGTTTGAACCTAAACTATATGTAAACTATTGATAATATTTTTACATTTTAATTCATGAAGGCATAATTTGTATTTAAAGCTAGCAACTTAAATATGTTGTTGAGCATGTTGAAAAGGTTATTTATGTATATTTTGTTATTTTTATTTCCTGCTTTTTATGAAATATCTGACCAGAGGCGGATCTTTAATTAGGCAGTCGTCTAAGGCCTCGCACTCCTAGGGGCCTCGCAACCACCTAATTTATCTACGGTGTGTGGGATTGAATGTCCCCTGGTCAGTGCCTTCAGAGCCTTTAATGCAGGGCAAAAGCCTGCGGTGCGCAAAATAGTTTTCCCCGGCTACTTGAGCACTGCCAGAGAGACCAGGATCACTGAGTGGCTAAATGTGTTCCCTTCCTCCGGCTCCTCCCCTTTTGCTGCGCTCTGAGGATCTGCCATGTGGAGACAAAGCTTGGATAATGCTTGCAGCGGCTGAGCAGCTCCTTGATCTAATCCATAATGGAGGACTTGCCAGAGCTGGCGCCTGCCGATCATTGCGCCTCAAGGTATTACACATGACACTCCTGGACACTAACAGCATCCCATGTTGGGCACCCTGAAAATCACTGCGCCAGCCGCCTGTGACATTACTCATACAAAGAGCACTGATGATATGTATGCCATCCAGCATATGATGCCACCTACTGATTCCCTGTCATCATCATCATTATCCTCCTCATCATCCCCTGTACCGTGGAAACCCAACCACCCTACCTACTGTCACCATACTTCTTATCATCCCCCTGTATCCCACTGCCAGCTTCCTACCACCCCACCCCCTGTCATCATCATCCTCCCTGCAGCCCACTGACAGCTTCCTACCACCCACCCCCTGTCATCATCCCCTTCTCATCGCAATCCCCTGTCCCTGGTATCCTACCACCCCACTCCCATGTCATCTTAAACCCCCCTGTACCCCCACCTCTGACATCCTATCACCCTGCCTCCTGTCATCAACATCCCCATGTACCCCACCTCTAACCATACCCCAGTTATCATCATCCTTTTTTTGATCCCCACTGCCAGCTTTCTATCACCTCACCCCCTGTCATCATCATCCCCCTGTACCTCACTGCCAGGTTCCTACCACCCCACCCCCTGTCATCATCATCCCCCTCCTCATCCTAATGCCCCTGTTCCTGGTATCCTACCACCCCACCCTCATGTTATTTCATCCCCCTGTACCCCATCTCTGACATCCTATCACCCCACCCCCTGTCATCTTCAACCTTTCCCAGTACCCCTCTGCTAGCTTCCTTCCATCGCACCCCCTGTACCCCTCTGCCAGCTTCTTACCACACCACCCACTATAATCATCATCCTCTTACCCTACCCCTAGCATCCAACCATCCTATCCCCATCTTCCTTATCTTCATTCATCATTACCCACTGCCAAATTCCTACCACCCCATCCACTGTCATCAGCATCCCCCTCTGCTGACCTCCTACCACCCCACCCTCTGTCATCATCTTTATCCCCCTACACCCCATCTCTGGCATCCTACCACCCTGCCTCCTGTCATTATCATCCCCATTCTTCCTGTACCCCACCTCTGGCATCCTATCACCCTACCCCCTATCATTATAGGGGAGATATAATCTCAGCCTCTCATCCCAATGCTGCCATCACCCTAAACTGCATACCGTCATCCAACTAACTGTACCCAAACAGTTGCATCACATACCACAATACTGCTCTGCAGTGAGAGGTAATGATGTGCTGTAATCCCTAGCAACTAGTGAGCAGTAATAATATGCAGTAACCTCTAGAAACTGATCAGTGGACGTAATACTGTGCAGTAACCTCTAGCAACCAATCAGTGAGCAGTAGTGGTGTGCAGTAACCTCTAGCAACCAATGGGTAAGCGGTACTCAGTGAGCAGTAATGATGTGCAGTAACCTCTAGCAACCAATGGGTAAGCAGTAATGATGTGCAGTGACCTCTAGCAACCAATCATTGAGTGTTAATATTGTACAGTAACCTCTAGGAACCAATTAGTGAGCAGTAATGATGTGCAGTAACCTCTAGCAACCAATCAGTGAGCCTGAAGCAACCAGTGAGTGTGAACCAAATCTTTATGTTTACATTATTAAAGTTTTTTTTTAGATAATTCTATGTGCGTGCTTGTTTTTTGGGATGTTGTGCTAGAGAGCAATAGTGCTGGAGCAGGGGGGTCCAGGATTTTTTTTGCCCAGGATCCAATCAATAATAAAGATGGAGGTTCCATCCAGCTGTAACATCACTCCCCCCGCCCCCCCCCCCCCCCACACGGAGAACATCTCATCAGCTGCAGGCAATAGCAGGCTCTACTGATGACCTAGCCTTCACCCAAAGCCGGCATCACATTGCAAGGCAGGAGTTGTAGTTCTCCACACCACGCACTAGACTTGGCCATCCAGTTCCTGTGCCCTGCGGAGACTACACCTCCCAGAATGCACTGCAGGATGCTCAAAGTGAATGTGTCAGCTTCTGCTGTTAGTAGGGGACAGAGGAGTGTATAGAGCAGTGATGGCGAACCTTGGCACCCCAGATGTTTTGAAACTACATTTCCCATGATGCTTCTGCACTCTGCAGTGTAGTTGAGCATCATGGGAAATGTACTTCCAAAACATCTGGGGTGCCAAGGTTCGCCATCACTGGTATAGAGGGATCATCTGTCTGCAACCAGAGAAGTGTATAGAAGGATCATCTGTCTGCAACCTGTCTGTGGCTCTAGTGTTTGGCTGCTGTAGCAATGTGGTGTTACCGTGTTAGCAAGATGAGAGTTTGCTTGTCATTACCATAATAAGACCATCTCTTGTATCATGTCTGCAGTCTCTGACCATCTCTTGTATCATGCCTGCAGTCTCTGACCATCTCTTGTATTATGTTTGCGGTCTCTGACCATCCTCTGTATCATGTCTGCAGTCTTTTCTGCAGTAATTTCTATTGCTTTAATTATTTTTATGCAATGGGAGTGAGTGGGGCCTCATGTCTAAGGTTTGCCTAAGGCCTCACAAAGCCTAGAGCCGCCTCTCTATCTGGCGATCCTACAAGGTGTATACACAAGAACTTTTTTGATAGGGTGACAACACTATTACTCGTTTACAGTAAGTTAGAAGTAGTTGAGCTTACAGGCATTATTTTGAAAGCAGAAAAATTGCATTCAGGACGGTAGTTTACTGGCATTTCAAACTGCAAATGCGTTTAACTGCATAAACCCTGTTTATGCGTGTTTGAAAGCATTCTTAAAGGGGAAAAAAAGCTCTGATCATTTTTGAACAAATTTCACCACATGCTGTTCCCTGCATCAATAGATAAGTCCAGTAACGATGAACTCTGGTCCTCTCACGCAATTGTCAAGATCTTCAGAGTCTGAGCAACAGCAAGATCAGGAGCATTTCCTCACACATGCTCATGATGGGATCCATAGTGAAAGCACAAAAAATAAGACAGCTATATGCAAGCACACTGCTCTCTCTTCTCTCACAGAATGGCTGAAATAGTTAAAAATGTACTAATTTTTCATGCATTGTGGGCAGTTGGGAGGGTCTCCTGGGGTTATCTTTAAAAAATGCTTCTAATCTCAAAAGCTCATAACCGCTGCTAAACTTGCATAAACTCGGTATGTAAAAGCTGTAAAATGGAAATTTTTCACCGTCAGTTTCCAGCTGTCAAGTTTCCAGTGTTCAGAATAGGTTTTCAACAGCCCCGTGTACATGAGCCCTTATACAAAGAGTGTACAGGATGTGAGCAGCTCAGAGAGAGAAAGCAAACCGTGAGAAGAACTGTATTTTAGACAAAAACATAATTCTGTTTATTAATGTGTTATTAGAATAGCAGAATTGCAAACATGAAATAAGGGGAAACTAAATATAAATAATTGAAACAGATAAATCAACTGTTTTGCACTTCTAAAGAAAACCTATAAAATCATGCAATGCAGCTTCACTGACCAGTAGGGGGCAGTGACCATTACAGTTCCATATAACGCTGCCAGGGTAGCTTACAACAGTCCGCTTTCATCTGTATAGTTTAAACTTTTTTCAAGAGAAAAATAAATAAGAAGTGTTAGGCTTTAATTTTCATATTTCAAGCAGAGCACCACCCAAAAGGGGAAGCTCTGCTTGTTCGCACCCTCCCCCCCTTCACTGCCACATTTGGCACTTTTTGGGGGGGATGGGGGAGCGGGTACCTGGTTTTGACAGGTATCCACTCCCACTTCCAGATAAGATCGCTGCTCAGCGATCTACGACATATCTGACCCTTCTCCTTCCCCCTTGCTGGTTTCTGGGAACTGTGTGTGTCTCAGAAGATGGCTGGACCATTCAGAAAGCGCAGCGCGACTCACGCATGCACAGTAGAAAACCGGCTGTGAAGCCTAAAGGCTTCACTGCTGGTTTCCCTTACTTGCAATGCCATTGCCTGCACCCAAAGCAGATGGACAAATCAACTTGGGGTGCCGACATCACAGGATCTCTGGACAGGTAAGTGTCCTTATATTAAAAGACTTTTAATAAAGCAGAACTATACTCACCTCCATTCCAATGATGCAGTGCCAGGAGCTCTCTTGAAGACCACTTACATTTCTTCTTCTGAGTTTTGATCTTCAGCTGTTTTGATTGGCCAGACTGAGCTAATATCAGTAGTTACATAAAAGTTAATTCATCTCAGTGGATGCCAAAATTATACCCATTGCAAATAAGCAGGTAGGCAGAAAAAAGTAAGTAAAGTTTCTAAGTTTCCCCAACAACGGTCTGACATCTGAGAGGTATTTTTTCTGTAGTTTCTTTTGGGTGTCGAGTTTTTGGTTGTTTTGATTGGTCAGCATAAGATGACAAAATTCTTACACTTGTGCAGGAGCTCATTCTATCTAGAAAACAGGCACCGTATAGAGAGTGTACCCAGAGCTGCTCAGGTCAATGTACATTCTAAAGAAGATTGCAAATAGATAGTTAAGTTTGTTTTATTGTAGAAGAGACCAAAAATGCAAAAAAGCTCCTTCCTGCTCACAATTTTATGTTTTGTACTTTAAGTTCCATTGGGGTCATTAATTTTAATCCAAACCATGACACTACCTGCCTGGAGTTTGCATGTTCTCCCAATGCCTGCGTGGGTTTCCTCCGGGTACTTTGGCTTCCTCCCACATTCCAAAGACATGCTGGTAGATTCATTGGCTCCTGTCTAAATTGGCCCTAGTAAATGTATGAATGTGAGCTGAGGAATTAGATTGTAAGCTCCTTGAGGGCAGGGACTAATATGAATGTACAATATATATGTAAAGCCCTGAATACATTGACAGTGCTATATATGTACCTGAAATAAATAAATACAATACAATTATCCTGTTAAGAGAAGTGAAAAAATTGTCTTCTTTAAATTGCAGTAACTGTTCCAATATTCATTTTTTCAGTCTCTGGTGTATTCAAAGTAAGTCTATATTCTTATTTGAAACATGTTCATGCTATCCTTTTTTCACCATTCTAAATGTAATTTGTTGATGGGACCCTTCAAGCAATACATTGTGTAAATACTCACTTAAATTATCCAATCATGTTGAAGGCAAAGCCCTATTACTTATTTTTATCTGCACATGACTAGGTAAGTGCTGTGCAAATTTTATGAAGATGTATTTTAATATGTATTGTCATAAGTGTCTCCTAGTGTTAGTACTCCTGCAGCCCACTCTAAAGACCTGACTGGGGCAGACTGATGCTGGTTGAGATCCGTTTGGTAGTGGTAAGCTCCTTTAGGGATTTAGAGAAGTGTTTGCAGAGTGGAGACATGTCTGCTGGCGAAGGGCCCCTGTGCGATACACAGAACAATCATCTGGGGGGGGTGTTCACTCTGCAAAGACATTATCGGTTTAGCAGATCTGCACTTATGTCACCCCTGTATGCCTGATCAACATATTTGTGGTGTCATGAGCATACACCTGCAGATAATCTCTCGTCCTCAGAGACAGTAGCATAGTCCAGGTATGCTTTGTTCTCTGAACAACACAGAATAAAGATTCATGAACAAATGATAAAAACTGGATTTTTGGAATCGTTGTGGTCGGGAGAAGTGTTCATGATCTCAGACTTCCTGTGATCATCCTGAAGATAAATTACAGAGACAGGAGGCTGGAGTTTGTACACGCTACCCCCACCCAGACACGCCCATAAGACTCCCCTAGTCATTGTTCTATTGGTTGTTGTATAAATTCATTTTTCCTGTGTTATTACATCCTGTGTTGTCACATCCGGTGTGGGAGGTGATTGGCTGTTAGGGGCCAGGGTTTTCCTTTTTGTGGCTTCCTGTTTGCGTGTGAATAAAAGCAAGAGTGTACTGCTCGGCGGGCAGTCGTGCTGAGATGAGGACGTAAGCTGTGGTAATGTCTGTTTACTGGGGAAAAGGGGAGACATGGGTTATTTAAGGATGCATTATACAATTATGCTGAAAGGGCGCTTATTAGCGCAAGAGTATAGTGGAATATCCCCGACAGTAAGCGAACAGGAATTTGCCTTAAACATGATTTGCGGGGGCGTGTCCAAGATGGCCGACTGAGCGGATGCACTTGCTGAGAGCTCCGGCCGTTAATCCACTGCAAACGACCCTTAGCCCTGCAGATACCGCTCGTGGAGCAGCCTAATCCGCTGAGCACGGTCCCGGGAGGGGATGACCAAAGGTAGGGGCAATTCCGGTTGCCGTAGGACCCCTGCATCGGCCAAATCAAAGCCGAGGCCTAACTCCGGCCTGTCTCCGGACACGAAGCCTGCGGCCAGCATGGCGTCTCCGTCAGAAGATTCGGACCCGGCGCTCTCAGAGCAGTCGAATTTTACGGCGCTGATGCAGGCTATCACCACCTGCCAATCCACCCTGACGGGCAAGATCGAGTCGGTGCAACTCGATATAAGCCTTATCCGCAGAGATATGGATTCGTTCCGCGCCCGGCTGACTGAAGCGGAGCGGCGGGTGGGTGACTCTGAGGACGTGCTGCGTGACCACTCCGGGACACTCAGAACGCTGCAGACCAGGGTGAAGATACTGGAAAGCAGGGCAGAAGATTCTGAGAACAGGAATCGAAGGAATAACCTTCGCATTGTGGGACTGCCTGAGGGGGCGGAAGGAGCAGACCCCCACACCTTCACAGAAAATCTACTTCGCACACTCCTACCCCAGGCACCTTTTTCAAGTTTCTTCACGGTGGAGAGGGCACATAGAATGCCTGCCGTCCGGACCATTCCGGGGGCTCCTCCACGCACCTTCATCCTTCGCCTACTTCACTTTCGGGACCGAGATTTGGTGCTACGGGAGGCACGCAAGGTGGAGGCCCTTACCTATGAGGGGGCGCGACTGATGATCTTCCCGGACTATTCTATCGATACCCAGAAGTTACGTCGATCATTTGACCAGGTTAAGCTAAACCTCCGCAATAGACTAATTAAATACAGTATGTTGTTCCCGGCCCGACTCCGTGTGCAAGATGGTGAAACGGTTCGCTTCTTCACATCGCCGGATGATGCTGCGACCTGGTTGGAAACCTTGCCGAGGAACAGAGATGATCGGTGAGCTGCCCCTGGGGTGCTGTTTGTTTGATTTTTTACCTGTACCCTACCTTCAAGGTACGCGGCGCCCCAGCCGGACTAGTTGGACACGAGCTGGCTTGAGCTCCGTTTTGTGACAATGGCGATGTTCTACTACTTTACTTCCCGATTGACTGCCTACTGTTTTTACTGTGCCTGACCTTATTCTGACTATGACTTTCATTTGTTGGTGGCGCATTACTTATTTCTTTTGTTATGCAACAGTTCTTCGTTCAAGACTCTGCCCCCGGCTCCTGCCGGGTGAACTTAAATAATCATGCCTCTGCAGGGCCCTTTTATCCGACAGATGGTCTGGGCCGGACTTGCGGTGCTCAGACGGTTGCACACATGGTGCTCATCTTTTCATGCATCCCCATGGTTATTGCCAGGGTGGTTTGGTTTGGGGTTAGGACACACCGAAGTTTGGGGGGTGGTGTCGGGGTGGGGGGTGGGGGGGGGGGTTTGGGTACGGTGTTCAGGAAATTCTTTTATGTGTATTATTCTTTGTCTCTATGTGCATTGCTGAGGTCAGATTTTTGCTATAGGTCTACAGTGTTAAGGGAGGAGTTTTGGGAATATCTACTTACTAATGTGGGGGGTGGGGGTCTCTGGGGGGGGGGGGTGGGGGGGTTCGGACTTGTGGAATATCAGGTGGTCTCCTGGGTCTTGGGTGGTGGTTTCCGGGAGGCCGCGTCTTTTTCTGTGAGATGACTCTATGGCTCCTCTAACCATTCTGTCCTGGAACGTGCGAGGCCTAAACTCGAGGCTCAAACGTTCCCTGGTATTCACATTTCTCAAGCAGTACTCTCCGCAGATCTGCATACTACAGGAGACTCATCTGACGGGTGGGAAGACGCTGGCCCTCAAGAAACCCTGGGTTGGGGCATATTATCATTCTACTTACTCGGTGTATGCCAGGGGGGTCAGTGTTCTGGTGCACAGATCTCTCCAGTTTAACCTCTTAGATCTCCACTTAGATCCGGGTGGCAGGTATGTGGTGATCCATGCCATGTGTAATGGACTGGAGATGCTGGTGATGGGTGTCTATGTTCCACTGCCGGCTACCATGGAGCTCCTCAACAAGTTGACCCCTATCATGGCATTGTACCCAGGTGCTGCTATATTGCTGGCAGGTGACCTTAATATGACCCCGAACCCCTCTCTGGATAGGTTTGGGGGGGGGGCGGGTCAGAGCTCCCCGCTTATGACCTGGATGGATCTCTACGGGCTCACTGATATCTGGCGGTGGAAGCATCCTACTGATAAACAATACACGTGTCATTCTGCCACTTATGCTTCTTTTTCAAGGATTGACCTGCTGTTGGCAGACGCTTTGCTACTGCCCCGCACGGTCAATGTTGAAATCTTACCTAGGGGTATATCAGATCACGCTCCCATGCTGCTGCGGCTTGAGGTGGGCCCTACTCTGGGACAAGCCATGTGGCGACTTTCTGGTTATTGGGTGACGGACGAGCGGGTTGCCCCGGAGGTGGAGGGGGAGTTGGGAGCCTACTGGGGGATAAATGCCGGCACCGCGAAGTCCTCGGTGCTATGGGACGCTTTTAAGGCCTACGCCAGAGGTCAATATCTGTCTGCCATTTCCAAGGCCCGGAAGCATTCTAGGTTAGCACTGGCGGAGGCGGAGAAGAAGGCGCAGGAGCTTGAGAGAGCATACACGATGGGGGGTGGCGAAGCATCCTATACTGCTTTGCAGTCGGTACACAGAGAGATCGCTTTGCTCAGGACAGAGGGTAGTAGAAAGATTTTGTTGGCCCAATCACAACGCATTTTTGAACAGGGGGAAAAAACGGGTAGACTTCTGGCCTGGTTGGCTAGGGAGAGGGCTTCTGTGGCGCATATCGCCAGGATCAGAGGGGAACACGATGAGGTGATCTCAGACCCTTCTCAAATTAACGCTCGATTTGTACAATATTACAAGGCCCTTTATGCTCCTAGGGAGGTTTTTACTCTGGCAGCCCTTGGTCACTTTTTGGACCGGGTGGACTTTCCGCAGCTCTCTGATGGTGACCGTACCCGCCTGGAGGCCCCCGATCTCTCTTGAAGAGGTTCAGGCGGCTATTGCCTCCCTCAGGGGTTCGAAAACTCCGGGCCCAGATGGCCTACCGGCAGAGTTTTATAAAATGCACGCTGACACACTTGCGCCGCGCTTTCACGCCCTACTCCGTACTATGCTAGCAGAGGGGAGTCTGCCGCCCACTATGTCCGAGGCGGTGATAGTCGTTATCCCTAAACCAAATAAGGACCCTGAGTATTGCTCCTCCTATCGCCCAATTTCTCTGCTTAATGTTGACGCAAAAATAGTGACAAAGATTTTGGCAAATCGGCTTAACTCCGTTATCTTGACCCTGATTCATGGTGATCAAACGGGCTTTATGCCGGGCAAGGGCACTGACATTAACATTAGACGCCTCTATACCCACATTTCTAGGGCTAGGATGGGTCAGGGACAAGGAGTAGTGGCGTCGCTAGACGCGGAAAAAGCGTTCGACTCTGTTGAATGGCAATTTCTCTGGGGAGTTTTAGAGCGCTTTCACTTTGGCCCCAAATTTATCTCCTGGATTCGGCTGCTTTATAACCACCCCGTGGCCAGAATTCGCACCAATGGTGCGGTGTCGGAGGAGTTTGTGTTGGGTAGAGGCACGAGGCAAGGGTGCCCCCTGTCCCCTGGCCTCTTTGCGCTGGCAGTAGAGCCCCTGGCCATACTTTTAAGGGCGTCAGAGGAGTTTGTGGGGCTGCAGGTGGGCCCCCTTAGCGAGAAAATTTCGCTTTATGCGGACGACGCACTGCTTTACCTACCTGATGCATCTGCCTCCTTACAGAGGGCCCTGTGTATCATGGAGGAATTTGCTTCCTTCTCGGGAGTTAGGATTAACTGGGATAAATCCTTGCTGTTCTCACTCTCTCAAGACCCCCGTGATGAAGTCATGCCAACGCCACTGAAATTTGTGCAGAGGTTCCGTTACTTAGGCATTCTAGTGAGAGGGGATCCCAAGCAATACCTAGTTGACAACGTGTACCCTATCTTGGACGACCTGACTGTCAGGTGCCAAGTGTGGAAATCTTTGCCCTTATCACCGGTGGGTAAAATCAACCTCTTGAAGATGACCTTTTTGCCAAAGTTTTTGTATGTCTTTCGAAACACCCCTACCCCGATCCCGAATTCCTTCTTCCTCAGGGCAGATCGGGTGATCACAACGTTTATTTGGGCTGGAGCGGTGCCCAGGGTGGGGAGGCGGGCCCTTCAGCTGCCTCTTTCGGCTGGGGGACTGGCCTTGCCATGCCTGAAACAATACTACTGGGCGGCGGTGCTGGTGACAGTGAGGTGGTGGTTTGTGCAATCGAGGTCCAATCCGTCGGTTAACCTAGAGGCGGCCATTCTGGGGTCTTATGCTGCGCTTAGTAATTTGGTATTCAGGGGACCTAAAGCTCAACCTACGGTCACGTCGAATATGGCGACGACGGTGCGTGTGTGGATGCAGGTGTCGAGGAAACTTAACGATCCTCTGGAGGTCTCACCCCATACGCCGTTGTGGGGCAACCCGCAGCTGCGCCATTTCAACTCTATCCCGGATCCTGCCCTGTGGGCCAAATATGGCATCACAACCATACAGCAGATTATGCCTAGGGGGGTCCTCCTAAATTTTGATACCCTTAAGAGGGATTTCGGGTTGCCGAATAAGATGTTTTTTCGATACCTGCAGCTGCGCCATGCGGCGCGGGCCCAATTCCCTGCCCCAATCTCGGTTTGCTCGCACCAGATTGAAAAGTTCCTCATCTCCAAATATGCTGATCGTGTCCTCTCCTCCTTGTACCTCCGGCTCTCCGCTTCGGAACCCGTAGCAGAGTCTGCGCTTTTTCGCAAATGGAGGTCTGATCTTCCATCACTGAATGAGGAGGACTGGCAGGAAGGCATCCAGAACTATATCCCCCGGATGATCTCTGCGCGCGATAGATTCATTCAGCTGAAGTTTCTACATAGGGCTTACTACACTCCACAGAGACTTTCGAGAATATACCCACTAAGCTCCGATAGATGTCCGAAATGTGGTGTGGAGGTTGGGACATTTATGCATGTAGTGTGGGAATGTTCAGTTATTCAGACCTTCTGGAGGGAGGTGGTGGGGGTGCTGAATTCGGTGGAGGGCCTCTCGCTGGGGATGGACCCTGTGGTCCTGCTGTTGGGGGTGTGTGATGGAGTGGTGGTGGGTACGCATAGACAACTGTTTGTATTCTATGCGGCATTTTATGCCAGGAAGACTATCCTTCTTAACTGGAGGACGGCGGACCCCCCTGGGATTTCTCAATGGAAAGGGTTGATTGACTCCGCTCTTCCACTATATAAGTTGACTTACATGAGTCGGAAGTGCCCGTCTAAATTTGACAAGATTTGGGGATCTTGGGTGGGAGTGTAGATGGGTCAACCGTGGGATGGGTGGCTGTAGGATCTGGGATGGTCTCTTGTATTTACTTGATCAATACTGAATGTTACGAGTGAAATGCAGAATTGATGTGGTTTGTCTATTTCTATGAGCTGTATCTGGAGGCTTGGCCTCTGATTTCTTCCCCCCCCCCCCCCGCTTCTTCCTCTCCTTCCTTTTTCCTTTTACCATCTTTCCTCCCCTCTACCTTTTGACCCTTATCAGCTGGTCTGTAAGTTTGATTAACCGACTGGATACTGAACACTGTGTTATGTTGTGTTGTACGATGCACTGTTGCATTGTACTGTTTGTTTAATTCATTTAATGGTGATAAATAAAAACTTATCTGTTAAAAAAAAAAAAAACATGATTTGCAACTGCTGCATTGTTGGCTGTAATTCAAAAAATAATTCAATAACCTTATTTCTGTGAAAAAAAACATGATTGGCAAATTGTGGATTTTCAATTACTTTAATAAATCAGTCAAATAGTCTTAAGGTATGTATTTAAATATGAGCAATACAGGGTTATTTATTGGGTCACATTTATTTAGCCATTACCTTTTTTAACCACTTGCTTACTGGGCATTTTCACCCCCTTCCTGCCCAGGGCAATTTTCAGCTTTCAGCGCTGTCACTCTTTGAATGACAATAGCGCGGTCATCCTACACTGTACTGTTGCCTTATGAGGAGTTTATGAGTAATCTCCATTAGCAACTGGGAATATTTGTATTATAGATGTATATGTTAGGATAAGAAATAAAGATGGTTTATAATAAGTATTAGGTTAACTTGGCTGGATGTGAGCAAATACATTAACAGACTTTTGGTTAGCGTATGTAATTCAATTAAAAGTCCATTTTGTCTTACAAGTATGCTAAATGTGTGCGTTAGGGAGATGTTCTGCTGTTTACCTAATTTGGTATTCAAAGGCCTAGGAAAAGATACCATTTGGGTGTGTAGTCGGTACGGGCCGAATTAAGTTTCTAGATAAAGGCTTGTGTATTCTTCCGTGCTAATCAACCATTTATCCATTTCAAAGGGTGGTTGATATGCTTAAAATATTTATTTGATCTGTTCAGGAATGGACAATTTAACCCGGCTATGACTGTGCATAATTAAGTGCCCTATTCAAGAGAAGACTTCCTTTTTAATTAAATTGGCTTCAGACTAAATATCACTAACCAATTAAACACAAAAGAGGAGGGGCTATTGAGAGGAAATTAAGTTATAAGGAAATTGACCAATCTTGGAAGAGATACGCCCAGGGGAGGAGAGGGCTAACCAATCAGGGTGGTCCTGTGCAAGTCAATGAGAGATGGCCCTTTATTAGTGGGACTCACACTAAGATAGATGGTAGATGAAACTGACCAGGTCCCTGGACCAGTAAGATAGGTAAATTATCAGATCATCTCCCAGCACTTAAAGGTATACCTGCTCGTCATATGTCTTGTTTTGTATTGTGATGAATGTAATCTGTATTCTTGTTGTATTTTAACCTAATATTTTACTCCCTCGCTTAAAACTATAGATATTTTCTGTGTATTAGATAGACCGGTAACTTATACTCTAATAAATGGTGTTATGTTAAAACTTTTCCTCCTTGTCTATATAATTTTTTTTAACCCATATCATATCTTCTGATTAATAAAATCAGAAATATAGATTGTAAAGGTTAACAGTACCCATATGAAATTGTTATACATTTTTTCACACAAATAGAGCTTTCTTTTGGTGGTGGTATTTAATCACCACTGGGTTTTCTATTTTTTTCTAAACAAACAAAAAAAGACGGAAAATGTTGAAAAAAAAACTGTTTAACCACTTGAGATCCGCGCTATAGTCAAATGACGGCTACAGCGCGGATCTCGAATGCCGGGACTACGTCTATTGACGTCGTCCCCTTTAAGGGCTCCCCCCGTGCTCCCGGGAGCGCGCATCGGGGAAAATCTGTGTTGGCCGTGTCCCCTGGACACAGCCAATCACAGATCGCTGTAAACGGCCAATCACAGCGGCCGTTTACAGCGCGATCGCTGCCTCCAATGGGTGATGATCTCAAATGTAAACAAATGAGATCATCACCCATTGCCGAATCTGTCTCCTCACACAGAGATAGCGTGTGAGGAGAGAGATTCCGTGGGTTAAAAAAAAAGTGTTTTTGTGCCATCTGTGCCCGCCAGTGCCCATCTCTACCCTGCCAGTGCCCATCTCTACCCCGCCAGTGCCCACCTGTGCCATAGTCAGTGCCCATCTGTGCACCGCCAGTGCCCGCCAATGCCCGCCAGTGCCCATCTGTGCACCGCCAGTGCCCGCCAGTGCCCGCCAGTGCCAATCGGTGCCCATCTGTACCAATCGGTGCCCATCTGTGCCACCTCAGCAGTGCCCATCTGTGCCGCCTCAGCAGTGCCCATCTGTGCCGCCTCAGCAGTGCCCATCTGTGCCCATCTGCTGCCTCATCAGTGCTCATCTGTGCAATAAATCTGCACATCTGTGCAATAAATCAGTGCACATCTGTGCCGACCCATCAGTGCCCATCTGTGCCGACTCAGCAGTGCCCATCTGTGCAGACTCAGCAGTGCCCATCTGTGCCGCCTCAGCAGTGCCCATCTGCTGCCTCATCAATGCACATCTGTGCAATAAATCTGCACATCTGTGCAATAAATCAGTGCACATCTGTGCCGACCCATCATTGCCCATTTGTGCCGCCTCAACAGCGCCCATCTGTGCCACCTCAAAAGCACCCATCTGTGCCACCTCAAAAGCGCCCATCTGTGCCACCTCAAAAGCGCCCATCTGTGCCACCTAAACAGTGCACATCTGTACAATCAGTGCACATCTGTGGCGACTCATCAGTGCACATCTGTGCCGACTCATCAGTGCCCATCTCTGCCACCTCTGTGCTGCTTCAACAGTACACATCTGTGCCACCTCATCAGTGCACATCTGTGCCATCAATCAGTGCACATCAGTGCCACCTCATCAGTGCCCATCAGTGCAGGCTTAACCAGCAACCATGGCTAAACGAGTCTTTTCCGCCTAGGAGGCGTACCAAATTCTTTCCACGGCCGACGAGAGCAACGGGGAGCTCTCCTCTTCAGATTCCTTTTCAGATTCGGATTCTGAAGCCGACATAAATTATGAGCCAGTCCTCAGCAGTGAAACACTGACTGAATACGAGGAGGAAGATATCCGGCCCATCAAACGAAGGCGTTCTAGTGAGGCAGTGCCGTCCACCAGCACCGAAGTGCCCTCCACCAGCACCGCAGTGCCGTCCACCAGCACCGCAGTGCCCCGGCAAGAAAGGCCAAGTACCAGTGGGATGTCATCTCCGCCCCAAAGGGTTAGGAGCCATTCCGGATTTCCCTATGCCCTTCAGAACCCCTTGTGGCTTCCTCCTAATTCAGGAGAGGCCAATGTTCCCCCTTTCACTGCCCAGCCAGGAGTCCAGGTGCACACGGAGAATTTTACCCCAATAGATTTTTTAAATTTAATTTTTACGGAGGATATGTTGTCGTCAATTGTGGCCCAGTGCAACCTGTATGCACAACAATTTATTTTGAAAAATCCGACATCTTATTATGCCCGTCCCTACGAATGGAGAGACCTAACGGTGGAGGAGTTCAAGGTTTTTTTAGGCCTCACATTTAACATGGGACTCAACAAAAAAAATCAATTGCGTACCTATTAGTCAACCCACCCCCTCCACCACACTCTTCTCCGCGGTAATGCCCAGAACCAGGTATCAGATGATCCTGAGGTTCTTACATTTCAGCGACAATTCCCAGTGCCTTCCACAAAATGATCCAAATTACGACAGGCTTTACAAAATTCGACTAATACTTAATTATTTTTCAGAAACATTCCCCAAATTGTTTACCCCGGACCAACACATATGTGTGGATGAGTCCCTTATTAAATTTAGCGGCAGGCTTAAAATGAAGCAATTTATGCCCAGCAAAAGGGCCCGCTATTGGGTGAAGATCTACAAATTATGCGACCGAGCCACAGGGTACACATATTCATTCATAGTGTACGAAGGGAAGGACACCCAGCTGCAGCCCCCTAATTGTCCGGACTACTTGGGATCCAGCGGAAAAGTTGTTTGGGACCTCATATACCTCCTATTGGATAATGGCTACCACCTGTATGTAGATAACTTCTACACATCTCTGCCCCTGTTCCACAACCTTCACCGGAAGAAGACGCCAGCATGTGGCACTGTAAAAAGGAATCGGAAGGGCTTTCCTCAAAGTTTTGTGAATAAGAAGCTGTGAAAAGGAGAAACCGCAAGTCTGAGAAACAAGGAGGTTCTGGCAGTGAAGTGGGGGGACAGAAGGGATGTGTATATGTTGTCTTCTATCCACAATGATACCTTCGTGGAAATCCCCAGAAGGAATGGCCCCGTAAAAAAAACAAAATGCATTTATGAATACAATTTGTTCATGGGGGGAGTCGACTTCAACGACCAAATGTTGGAACCATATCTTGTCACAAGACGGACATACCATTGGTACAAAAAAGTAGCAATTTATTTTTTTCAATTGACCATTTACAATTCCTATGTCATTTACCGCAACTCCACCCAAAACCCCAAACGTTTCTTTGGCTACCAGGAGGAAGTTTTCACTGCCCTTATTTTCCCAAACGGCCCACCAGAAAATATCCAATCAGATGTTATTAGTCGACTCTCCGAGCGCCACTTTCCCGATAAAATCCCTCCCAAACAAACAGGCCAAAGACGTCAAAAAAGATGTAAGGTGTGTACCAGAGCAGGAGTCAGAAGAGACACATCTTATTATTGTGCACAATGTCCTTCCCAACCAGGCCTCTGCATAGGTGACTGTTTTCGGCGTTACCATACTTCAATAAATTTTTAGTGAAGTATGGTAAACATAATCCTCAGTTCCTGCCTTCATACACCTTCACACCCCTTATGCCACTGCCTGCTCTGTAACTGACCCTGGCTTGTTATTTGACCACTCTTATGCCTGCCGATTCTGTACATACCGCTGCCTGATCTGGAACTGACCCTGGACTGTTATTTGACCATGCTTCTGTCTAACGATTCTGTACATACCTCTGCCTGATCTGGAACTGACCTTGGACTGTTTGACCACGATATTTGCCTGCCTCTTGGACTGATCTTGTATTCTGCAACTGGACTAGTGGGATTCAACACGGGGTCTCACATATGTGAGGGGCTCCAGTATAGTTTTTCTGGAAGAAGAAAACTATTTTCTTTGTTTTCTTATTCCTAGATTAGAGTCTGGAGACTCGGAGGCTTCAAAGAGATTTGGGAGGGAGAAGCCTCTACCCCTATCCCCATTCTGTCCTGAACGAGGCTCTACTTCTGTCTGCTGCCTGTAGGACTTACTGCTGTCATGCCACACTGACCATACCACAAGGACCTGCCTACTACCAGGACCAATATTTTTGGCACTGCTGACATCTCTGCACTGACCCTGGACTGTAATATGGACAGTATCCCTGCCTGCTACCTGAAAAACTGTGTTCGCTGTTGCTGACCAAGTCCCTGCCTGCTGCCTGGACTAGTGATATCCTCCTGTGGACAACTGCGCTTCTAAAACCACAGGTAATCTTTTCTTTACCCTTTGCTCAGCATAATGTATTCGGGGGTGTAATTCTTGGTATGTGCAGGCTATGTGTCCCTGGAACGCCGACGGTGTTCCTTGCATGTTGCGCCTCTGTATGTGGCCAGGCTGTGTAAACGTCTCACACATGTGGTATTGCCATACTCAGGAGGAGTAGTAGAATGTATTTGGGGTGTTATTTTTGCTATGTAAATGCTATGCGTTGGAAATATCTTATAAACGGACAACTTTGTGTAAAAAAAATGCGTTTTTATTTTTTTCCACATTTTCCAAAAACTTCTGGAAAAAAATGAACCATTGAAAAGACTCTTTATGCCTCATAGATTATACGTTGGGGTGTTAGCTTTCCAAAATGGGGTCATTTTCTGGACGTTTCCATTTCCCTGGTGTTCCAGGGCCTTCAAAACTGTAATAGGTGGTTGAGAAATGAAATGTGTAATTTATGCTCCTAGAATGCCTGAAGGTGCTACTTCAAAATTAGGCCTCTGTATGTGGCCAGGCTGTGTAAAAGTCTCACACATGTGGTATCGTTATACTCAGGAGGAGTAGGAGTATGTATTTTGGGGTGTTATTTGTGGTATGCACATTCCGTGTGGGAGAAATAAGCTATTACAATGAAAATTTTGTGAAAAAATAAATAAATCGTAATTTTGCAAAGAATTGTGGGAAAAAATGACAACTTAATATAACTCACCATGCCTCTTACTAAATACATTGGAATGTCTACTTTCCAAAAAGGGGTCATTTGGGGGGCATTTGTACTTTCCTGGCTTGTTAGGGTCTCAAGAATGGAGATAGGCCTTAGTACATCAGATGTGATCTTTTTTTGCAAATCTTTATGATTTGCACCATAGCTTGTAGACTCTATAAATTTCACGCAGATCATATAATATGCAATAATTTGGGTTATTTTTACCAAAGATGTGTAGTAGCATAAATTGTGGCCAAAATTTATGAAGAAAAATTGCTAATTTGCTAAATTTTATCACAGAAACGAAGAAAAATTCATTTTTTTTCAAAATTTTCGGTCTTTTTTCATTTATAGCACAGAAAATAAAAAACCGAGAGGTGATCAAATACCACCAAAAGAAAGCTCTATTGGTATGAAGAAAAGGACAAAAAAATCATTTGGTTACAGTGTTGCTTGACTGAGTAATTGTCATTCAAAATGTGAGAGCAAAAAAGCTGAAAATTGGTCTGGGACTGAGGGGGGTTTAAGTGCCCAGTAAGCAAGTGGTTAATAGTTTGTTATAACAGGCAAACAGGGCTCCTTCATTGATGTGCACTGATGAGGCTGCACTGATGGGCACTGATAGGCTACACTGATAAGCACTGATAAGGTGGCACTGATGGGCATGAAGATGCGACAGGAAAGGAAAATTAAGGAACGGTGAGTATACAATTTTCCATTTTCCTGTTGCATCATGGCAGCATACACTTGGGAAATAACTGGCCAACTGGGTGGGCACAAGAAAAGAAAATACGTTTATTTAACAAGCAATTGAGGTATCGGCTTGAATGATTGACTTCCCGAATTCCACAGTTGTCAATTGTGCGGAATCCACTTTGTGATGTGTCATAAAGGTGTTTCTGGATGACCAAGTTGCAGCTTTGCATATTGTCTCTGAGGTTATGCTTCAGTACACTGCCCATGATGTGGCCGCCGTCCTAGTAAAGTGAGCCTTCAAGCCGTCAAGTATTTGAATATGTTGCAGCAAATAGGCTTTTTTGATGATTTTCACAAACCATGAGGCAATGGTCCATGCAGAGACCGCCTGTCCCCTTTTGAAGCCGTGAGTGATAACTAGGAGATTATCTGATTTTCTGAATGGACTTATTGCTGTGAGGTATGCCGAGATGTTACCTTTTATGTCCAATGAATTCTGAACACCCTGATCTGTAAGAAGGGCTGGGAGGCTTATCTCTTGGTTAAAGTTAAATGAAGAGGCTACTTTTGGAATGAATCGGCATGAAGGTCTTAGGACTACTCTGTTTGGGTAGAAGATTAGGTAGGGTTCTTTTATTAGTTGCACTTGCATTTCAGATACTCTCTTTGCTGAGGTTATAGCAATGAGGAATGTAACTTTAAGCGTTAAGTTCCATAGGGATATCATTTCAACAGGGAAAAAGGGGTTATGAGGAAAATGCTTTCAATACTATGGATAAATCCCATGCTGGAAAAGTAGGTTTCCTGGAAGGTCTTAGCTTTGGACAGGCTTTTTGAAACTGTATGACAAAAGGGTCTTGGGCCCATTTGATTCTGGTCATAGCTGATAGCGCAGAAACTTTCACTTTCAGGGTATTCAAATCTAGGCCTTTCTCAAGACCTACCTAAAATAAACTTGAGGATCTTTGTTACCTCAAGCGATGATGTGCACCAAGATTGTTGTTGTACAAATGAGGTGACGTTTTTTTCAAATTCTTTTGTAAGTGTTGTTGGTAGTGGCCTTTCTGGCTTGTTTCTGCCTTTCTGGCTTGTTTCCACCACTTTCTGAGAACATCCCTAAACCTAGTAGCCTAAACCTTTCAACCTCCATGCTGTCAGTTGTAATTTCTCTGGCGACAGGTGAAGAAATTGGCCTTGGGAGAGTAAGTCTGATGTTATCGGAAGAGGCAATGTGCTCTCCGTGTTCAGCTGGAGGAGCATTGTATGATCTTCTTGGCCAGAAGGGAATCACTGCTATTACCGTGGATGTTGATGTTTTGAGCCTCACTATCAGAGGTATTCGAGGGCAGACATATACTAGCTGATATTTCCAAGGCTGTCGTAAGCAATCTATCCCTTCTGCCGATGTATAGGCGGCTCTTGCAAGATACCTCTGGCATTTTGCTTTCGCTGGGGTTAATGCTATATCTATGTCCAGAATACCCCAGATCTGAGTTATGAGAGAGAAGACCTGATGGCTCAGAGACCACTCATTGGATGGAAAGTTCCTGCTTAGTAGTGATGGACGAACTTCTGACGGGATGTTTCGCGGGCGATAGTTCACGAACTGTAACGTTTGCGGCGGGCCCCATTGACTTCAATGGGAGGCGAACTTTGCAAACCTACAGGTCAAATTTGCAGCCACAAAATAATTACTAGCTGTGCAAACATTGTCCCACCACATGGCCAATGACATAACACATGTATGAGGTGAATCTGGGATCGACAACTACAAGCATTCTTTTTTTATATGTGAAATTGTGACAATTCAGGACTGTGGAGCGCATGAAGGCAATGGAGGAGAGGGAAGGTCAGGGTAGGCAAAGAAGAGGGTGCAGGAGATGATCACCAGCAGCGTGACATACAGCAATGACACCTGCACCGTGATAGAGTGATCTGACACCAGCACCGTGATAGAGAGCACTGACATCAGCAGTGTGACATACAGCAATGACACCTGCACCATGATAGAGTGATCTGACACGAGCAACGTGATAGAGAGCACTGACATCAGCAGCGTGACATACAGCAATGACACCTGTACCGTGATAGAGTGATCTGACACCAGCACCGTGATAGAGAGCACTGACATCAGCAGCGTGACATACAGCAATGACACCTGTACTGTGATAGAGTGATCTGACACCAGCACCATGATAGAGAGCACTGACATCAGCAGCGTGACATACAGCAATGACACCTGCACCGTGATAGAGTGATCTGACACCAGCACCGTGATAGAGAGCACTGACATCAGCAGCGTGACATAAAGCACTGACACCAGCACTGTGATATATAGCACTGACACCTGCACCGTAAGCAACCCCAGGAGTAAGTCAGCATAGCACAGGGATGGTGGGAGCCCCTCATAATGAGTATAGCACAGGGATGGTGGGAGCCCCTCATAATGAGCATAGCACAGGGATGGTGGGAGCCCCTCATAATGAGCATAGCACAGGGATGGTGGGAGCCCCTCATAATATGCACAGCAGAGGTACAGCCCCAGGAGTAAGTCAGCATAGCACAGGGATGGTGGGAGCCCTTCATAATAAGCAGCCCCAGGAGGAAGTCAGCATAGCACAGGAATGGTGGGAGCCCCTCATAATGAGCATAGCACAGGGATGGTGGGAGCCCCTCATAATATGCACAGCAGAGGTACAACCCCAGGAGGAAGTCAGCACAGCACAGGGATGGTGGGAGCCCCTCATAATAAGCAGCCCCAGGAGGAAGCCACTACAGCACAGGGATGGTGGGAGTCCCTCATAATGAGCATAGCACAGGGATGGTGGGAGCCCCTCATAATGAGCATAGCAAAGGTACAGCCCCAGGAGGAAGTCAGCACAGCACAGGGATGGTGGGAGCTCCTCATGATAAGCAGCCCCAGGAGGAAGTCAGCATAGCACAGGGATGGTGGGAGCCCCTCATAACAAGCAGCCCCAGGAGGAAGTCAGCATAGTACAGGGATGGTGGGAGCCCCTCATAATGAGCATTGCACAGGGATGGTGGGAGCCCCTCATAATATGCACAGCAGAGGTACAGCCCCAGGAGGAAGTCAGCACAGCACAGGGATGGTGGGAGCCCCTCATAATAAGCAGCCCCAGGAGAAATATGACACCGCTCAACCTCTTCAAACAGGAGGGTATGGGCATATAGTACGGTGTGCTTTTTTTGGACAAGAAAGTGAGCCAAATGAAGAAAGAAGGTCTGTGTGCTCGATTAAAAAAATCGTTTATAGACATATACATGGTCTACTGGTCACATGTGTTGAATTCCTCCGAGATCCATGCCTCATTAATTTTTAGAAATGTGAGGTAGTTAACACTGTCGTGAGCTAGGCTAGTACGCTTATCGGTCACGATCCCCCCTGCTGCGCTGAACGTCCTTTTGGAAAGGACACTGGACGAGGGGCAAGCCAACAGTTCGATTGCAAATTGGGCAAGCTCTGGCCAGAGGTCAAGCCTCCCCACCCAGTAGTCCAGGGGTTCATCACTCCTCAGAGCGTCCACATCGGCTGTTAACCCGATGTAGTCGGACACCTGGCGGTCTAGGCGTTCCCTGATGCTGGATCCGGATGACACCTGTCGATGGGTCGGCTGAAAGAATGACCTCATATCAGAAGTCACCAACACATCTTAAAAACCGGCCTCTTCTTGCAGGCGCTGTTGGATTGGTACCTGCAACTCCTTCTCTGGGAGTGGGAATTGCTCCTCTGCCAGCGCACGCAAAAGCAGAATGCAGCATTTCTCGAAGCAAGGCCTGGAAGTGCTCCATTCTGACAGCCCTCTGTGACAGCGGTAACATTTCCGCCATTTTGTGTTTGTACCGGGGGTCTAAGTACGTTGCCACCCAGCACTGGTCCTTGACCTTTATGCTTTTTATACGGGGGTCCCTATTAAAACACTGGAGCATAAAGGCCCCCATTTGCACTAAACTGGAAGCGGTGTGGTGGCCTGGCTCCTGCTCATCATCCAGGATAATGTCGTCCTCTTCATTCTTCTCTCCCCATCCACGCACAACAACAGGGATCCCAGAAAGGTTTAAAGCATACTCTTCTTGCTCCTCCTCATCCGCCCTGGCACCATCCTCCTCTGACTCCTCTTCAGACTCCTGTTGTTGACTTGTCTCAGATAGAGTAGCCCCCCCTGGGAATTCATCCAGCATTGCGACTTCCTCATCTTCCCGCTCCTGCTCCTCCACAGCTTGATCAATGACACGACGCAATGCACCCTCCATAAAGAAGGCATAAGGTACCATGTCACTGATGGCGCCATGGCTGCGACTGACCAGTTTGGTGATCTCCTCAAATGGCCGCAGAAGTCTGCATGTGTCGCGCATGAGCAGCCACTGGCGCGGTGAAAAAAAAACCAGCTCCCAGAACCTGTTCTGCCGCAGAGTTCATACAGGTAGACATTAACTGCACGTTTCTGCTGGAGCAGCCTATCAAGCATATAGAAGGTTGAGTTCCATTGCGTAGGGCAATCGCAAATAAGACGTCTGACCGGCAGATTGTGTCACCGCTGAATGTCAGCAAGGCGAGCCATGGCCGTGTAAGATCTTCTGAAATGGGCCGAGATTTTCCTTGCCTGCTGCAAGATGTCCTGGACCCCAGGGTATTTGACAAGGAATCGCTGCACGACCAAGTTTAAGACGTGTGCCATGCATGGCATGTGCGTGATTTTGCCCTGTTTCAATGTGCTAAGCAGATTGGCACCATTGACACCACTTTACCAACTGTCAAATTGAGCGGTGTTAACCACTGATCTGCCTGTGAACGAAAAGCTAAAAGGAGTGCCGGGCCAGTGTGGCTCTTGGCTTCCAGTCACAACAGACGCAGCACGGCATGGCAACGTCTCACCTGGCATGTCGAATAGGTTCTGGGGAGCTTGGGCGGTGCAGCAGAAGAGGCGCTAGCAGCGGAAAAGGAGGAGTCAGCCGAGGAGGAGAAGGAGGAGGATGGAGGAGGAGAAGAAGAGCCAGGCCTGCATGCAATCCGTGGCGGTAAAACCAAATCTACACGGGTGCCACGGGTTACATGCTTGACGGCCGTCAGAAGGTTCACCCAGTGGGCAGTAAAAGTGATATACCTTCCCTGCCCGTGTTTGCTAGACCACATGTCTGTGGTCAGATGTATCTTAGCACCGACACTGTGTGCCAGAGATACATTCACTTGCCGCTGAACATGGCCATATAGCTCTGGGATGCCCTTCTCTGAGAAATACTTCCTGCCTGGGACCTTCCATTGTGTTGTTCCAATGGCCACAAATTTTCGAAAGGCCTCCGAGTCCACCAGTTTATATGGCAGTAGTTGGCGGGCTATCAGTTCTGACAAGCCAGCCGTCAACCGTTGGGCAAGAGGGTTATCCCGCGTCATCATTTTTTTACGCTCGAACATTAAGCCCACGGAAGCCTGCCTTTTTGCAGAAAAACGTGAGCTTGGCGTGATGGAAGGTGGAGTGGAGAACAATTGTGAGGAGAGAGGAGAAGGAGAAGTAGAAGACGAGGCTGGACAGTGAGAGCCTGGAGTGTGGCTTTGTGTGTTCCGTTGCTCCCACTGGGCTCGGTGATGGCAGCTCATGTGCCTTTTTTAAGGCAGTTGTCCCTAGATGAGTGTTGGGCTTACCGCGACTAATGCGTTGACTGCAAAAATTGCAGATGGCAACGCTATTGTCAGCAGCGGACACGTTATAAAAAGCCCACACTGCGCAGCCATGTGCCAGAGTCCTGGGAGCGCCAGATGTGACAGTACATGGTCGATGACTCGCTCCTGATACATTAGCAGCTTTGTCCCTCCTGTGCAATGTAAGTTATTCCTGCTTCTCCTCCCTATCTGGTGGTCCATATCTCCCTCTGAACTCCCCTCCTCTTCCTCTCTTGTGGGCACCCACGTGACATCACTAGACACGTCATCATCAACGTCACCTTCTCCACCGCTATAAGTAGAGATCTCGGAGTAGGCAGCAACACCGGGGACCAACCTCCTCCTTGGGCTGATCTGGGTACTGTCGTCAGACTGCTGAGTGGCGGTTGTTGCTACCTCCTCTTCCTGATCCAATGCCAAGAGTGGCTGCGCATCAGAAATGTCTTGATATGGATCGGAAAAAAATTCCTGTGACTCAAGCGGAAGGTATGTGGTGGTGTTGTTGGTGGTAGTGTCTTTGGGGGTGCACATAGCAGAGAGTGAAGAAGAGGGTGCAGATCGAGAGGATGAGGAGGGTGCAGAAGAGTAAGGCTGAGTGAGCCAGTCAACCAATTCTGATGCTTCCTTTGACGTAATCGCACGCACCTTCTGCAATTTCCCACTTTGGCTCAAGCCTGTTGCTCCTGCCCTACCCCTACCACGCCTGCGGAAGGGCCTGCCTCTTCCTCTGCCTGTCATTTTTTAAATGACCCTGTGACAAAACTCTCAGTCCCTATACTGATAAAGGACTGCTGCAGAATAGGGCAGCAGTCAGCAGTAGTGCACCTCAACCCTATATATTGTGGACCTATACCAGTCCTTAAGGATTAGCAGACTGTACCTCACTCAACCCTATATACTGTAGTACACTATACCTTACCAGTCCTTATAAAGGACCTTTGTGGAACTAGTAGGTTGTGATTAGGAGACTGTACCTCAGTCCCTATACTGATAAAGGACTGCTGCAGAATCGGGCAGCAGTCAGCAGTAGTGCACCTCAACCCTATATATTGTGGACCTATACCAGTCCTTAAGGATTAGCAGACTGTACCTCACTCAACCCTATGTACTGTAGTACACTATACCTTACCAGTCCTTATAAGGACCTTTGTGGAACTAGTAGGTTGTGATTAGCAGACTGTACCTCAGTCCCTATACTGATAAAGGACAGCTGCAGAATTGGGCAGCAGTCAGCAGTAGTGCACCTCAACCCTATATATTGTGGACCTATACCAGTCCTTAAGGATTAGCAGACTGTACCTCACTCAACCCTATGTACTGTAGTACACTATACCTTACCAGTCCTTAGAAGGACCTTTGTGGAACTAGTAGGTTGTGATTAGCAGACTGTACCTCAGTCCCTATACTGATAAAGGACTGCTGCAGAATTGGGCAGCAGTCAGCAGTAGTGCACCTCAACCCTATATATTGTGGACCTATACCAGTCCTTAAGGATTAGCAGACTGTACCTCACTCAACCCTATATACTCTAGTACACTATACCTTACCAGTCCTTAGAAGGACCTTTGTGGAACTAGTAGGTTGTGATTAGCAGACTGTACCTCAGTCCCTATACTGATAAAGGACTGCTGCAGAATTGCGCAGCAGTCAAGTATAATATTCTTTCTATATTTGGAAGAAAGAATATTATACGTGTACAAGCCTATTACCATACCAGTCCTGAAAAGAACCTTTGTGGACCTAATAGTAACAGCTACTGCTTAAACTGACTGTCCCTCACTGCACACACAGCTTCCTGTCTGTCCCTATTTAAACTGACAAAACACAGGCTGCTGCAACAATAACTTGAATAGCACTCAAAACTATATCCTGTACTACTTTACTATACCAGTCCTGAAAAGGACTTTTGTGGACCTAATAGTAACAGCTAATGATTAAACTGACTGTCCCTGCTGCACACAGCGTCCTGTCCCTCTCTTAGCACTGACAAAAGACAGGCTTCTGCAACAATGACTTGAATAGCAGTGCCTCAAACCTATATCCTGAACTACACCTATACCATACCAGTCCTTAAAAGAACTTTTGTGGACCTAATAGCTAGCGATTTGGGTCACTGCAGTCTCTCCCTGCTCCACACAGCAACCTCTCCCTATAGTGACATACGAAAGAATGTAAAATGGCCGCCGGATCGGGTCTATTTATAAGTTTGGGGGAATGTCCAAGTGTCCATGTGCTGTAATGTCTCAATTGGCTGTCCTGTACCACATGATGGATGTGTCATCATAGGTCAAAGTTCTTTTACACAGTAAACACGTAAGTCTGCCGGGCGAACAGCGGCAATAGTCCACCGATCGGGCGGACCGGGAACAGCCAAAATTTGCCGTGAACTGACCGCCGGGCGAACCGTTCGGCCATCCCTACTGCTTAGATCATTGGCTAGTTGACTCTGGGCTCCTGGAATGTACACTGCCTTCAGGTCTACTAGGTTTGCTTGTGCCCATTCGAGGATGGGACAAACTTCTTTCATAAGAGAATGACTTCTGGTGCCCCTTGTCTGTTGCTGTAAGCCACTGCCACTTTGTTGTCTATATGTAGCAACACGTCCTTACTTCTCAAGTAGAGGCTGAATGCTAAAAGGGCTTGAAAGGCGGCTCTCATTTCTAGTATGCTCGAGACAATGCTCTGAGTTTGGAATGGCCAGAGACCCTGATCTGCCTGGTACTGGTAGTGGGTTCTCCATCCCTCCATGCTGGCATCTGATGTGACCACTTTTTGTAGAGGTGGAACTATGTGTTTGAACCTCTTGAGGTTGTGCACATGAGTCCACCACCATATGGACTGTTTGACTTCCTTGTAAATGAAAATTAGTTGAAGCATCGACACTCCCTCCCACTGCCTCAGAAATTAATTATGAAATGTTCTTATGTGCCTTTGGTCCCACTGTTTTGATGGTTGCTGGCATTGACCCCACAGCACTGAGGCAAACTCTGAATCAAAGGAGCTATCTTCTCTTGAGGGAGTTCTATTCTGTTCAACCGGGTGTCCAATTGTGCTCCAAGGAAGATCATCCTTTTGTGTGGGTTGGAGGTTGCTCTTTTTCAAAATTTTCACCCAGCTGAAGTGTTGCCATGTAGAAATCAGCATCTTCCAATGATGAATAAGAGATTTCTGGCAGTTAGATAGGAGGAAGATGTCATCCAGGTCATGATGGACTCTTAGACGCTTCTACCTCAGAATGGCTATTAACGGTAACAGGACTTTTGTGAAAGTTCTGGGGGTAGTGGAAATTCCAAAAGGTAGACTCTGCAATTGGAAGTGTTGATGGTTTACTGTAAACTGAAGGAATCTTTTAAACATAACATGTATGAGGACATGAAAATATGCGTCCGATAAATCAATGGATAGCATCCAATCACCTAGATTTATCACTAGAAGGAATGATTGAAGACTTTCCATCTTTAACCACTTAAGCCCTAGACCAGTGATGGCGAACCTATGGCACACGTGCCACAGCTGGCACACAGAGCCATCTCTGTGGGCACGCGAGAGGGTCCTGGTTCACGGTGGGGAGAACATGGCAGAAAACTAACAAACATGGCAGGAAATGAACTGCACGAGTGAGTGGGTGGCTCCGCAGCCTCCGCGCGGAAGGCTACAGACCTGAGAGCACACGAGGGAGAGAAGCAAGCAGCAGTGAGGTGCGGGAAACTGTCTGCATGAGTGAGTGGGCAGCCCCACATTCTCCGCGTGGTAGGCTACAGGCCTGGCAGCACGCACGGGAGGGAGAGAAGAGCTTCACTGCTTCATTGTATGGCTGAAGAGGGGCGCAGCATCCCTGGCGCCTTCCGGAGCTTGGACTCCTCAAACCTCCTTCAACAGTGAGGCCCAGAGAACAGACTGACCGTGGGCCCAGAAGACAAGGACAGGCGAGAGGCGCAGGCTGTGAGGGAGCCGCTGGATGGAACAGGGATGGAGACAGGTACCGGGCACAATTATACACTGAATACCTGCAGACAAAGACTGGGGCAGGGAGGCAGAGCAGGGATTGCAGATAAGGACAGAGCTAGAGGTCTCCCTTTCTCTCAGCTCTCTTTTTTTAGCCCCCGTGTCCCCCTCTTTCTGCTCACCTTCTCTCTGTGCCCCCCCTCTCTCTGTGTCCCCTCTCTCTCTCTCTCTCTCTCTCTGTCCCCTCTCTCTCTCTCTCTCTCTCTGTCCCCCTCTCTCTCTCTGTCCCCTCTCTCTCTCTCTCTGTCCCCCATCTCTCTCTCTGTCCCCCCTCTCTCTCTCTGTCCCCACTCTCTCTCTCTCTCTCTCTCTCTCTCTCTGTTCCACCCTCTCTCTTTCTGTCCCCCTCTCTCTCTCTCTGTCCCCCCTCTCTCTCTGTCCCCTCTCTCTCTTTCTCTGTGCCCTCCCCTTTATCTCTGTCCCATATCTCTCTCTCTCTCTGTCCCATCTCTCTCTCTCTGCCCCCTCTCTCTCTCAGCATCTCTCACACTCCTCCCCCTCTCTCTGCCCCCCGTGTGTCCCCCCTCTCTGTGTGTATCACCTATCTCTATCTATCTGTCCCCCTCACTCTCTGTCACCCTTCTCTCTCTCTGTCCTCTCTCTCTCTCTCTTTCACTGTGCCCTCCCCTTTATCTCTGTCCCATATCTCTCACACCCTTCCCCCTCTGTCCCCCCTCTCCCTCTCTGTCCCCCCTTCCCCTCTCTGTGCCCCCATCTCTCTGTCCCCCCTCTCTCTGCCCCCATGTGTCCCCCCTCTGTGTGTGTCCCCTATCTTTATCTATCTGTCCCCCCCTCACTCTCTGTCACCTTTCTCTCTCTATGTGTCCTCTCTCTCTCACAGCCCCCTTTCTCTCTCTCTCACAAACCCCTATCTCACAACCCCCTCTCTCTCTTACACACAACCCTCTCTCTCTCTTACACACAACCCTCTCTCTCTCTTACACACAACCCCCCTCTCTCTTACACACACCCCCATCTCTCTCACACACCCCCTCTCTTTTGCTCAGCACCCCTCTCTCGTGTTGGCACTTTACAACACAAAACCAACTTATTTATTTCAGTTTGGGCACTCAGACTCAAAAAGGTTCGCCATCACTGCCCTAGACCAATTTGCAGCCAAAGGACCAAGCCCCTTTTTGCGATTCGGCACTGCGTCACTTTAATTGACAATTGCACGGTCGTGCGATGTGGCTCCCAAACAAAATTGGTGTCCTTTTTTTCCCACGAATTGAGCTTTCTTTTGGTGTTATTTGATCACCTCTGCAGTTTTTATTTTTTGCGCTATAAACAAAAATTGAGCAACAATTTTGAAAAAGATTCAATATTTTTTACTTTTTGCTATAATAAATATCCCCAAAAAATATATAAAAAACATTTTTTTTTACCTCAGTTTAGGCCGATATGTATTCTTCTACATATTTTTGGTAAAAAAAAATCGCAATTAGCGATTATTGATTGGTTTTCGCAAAAGTTATAGAGTTTACAAAATAGGGGATAGTTTTATAGCATTTTTTTTTTTTTTTTCTAGTAATGGTGGTAATCAGCAATTTTTATTGTGACTGTGACATTATGGCGGACATATCGGACATTTTTGACACATTTTTGGGACCATTGTCATTTATACAGCAATCAGTGCTATTTAAATGCACTGACTCCTGGGTAAATTACACTGCCAGTGAAGGAGTTAACCACTAGGGGGCAGTGTAGGGGTTATGTATGGCTTTATGTTTTTTTTTTATTGTAGGGGGGTGTGGCCTGGCATGTGATGTTACTGATTGTCTTTCCCTATATCAGGGAACAGGCGATCGGTGACAGCCACAGTAGGAAGCACAGGGAGAGGTTTGTTTACACAGACCTCTTCTCGTTCTTCAGCTCTGTGACCCAATTGCGGGACACCAGCAGCGATCGGGTCCGCTGGTCCCGTGGCCACGGTCACGAACTCAGGACTGGGTCGGGAGCGTGGCGGCGGCGCGCTCCCGACCCACGGCTGGACACTTAAAGAGCAACGTACAGGTACGTTCTTGTGCCCAGCCGTGCCATTCTGCCGACGTACATCGGCGTGAGGCGGTCCTTAAGAGGTTAATAGCTCAACCAGAATTTTCTTGTTGAGATTCTTTAGGTCTAGTACTGGGCGCAGGTCTCCCATCTTTTTCTTCATAAGGAATAGTGGAGAGTAGAAGCCTTTCCCCCTCTGGAGCAATGGTACTTCTACCATTGCCATCTCTGACGTAAATCCTGAACATATTTGACTAATAACATTTGTTTTTTTCATGATGCCAGTAGCCTGGTTGCATGAAACTGATCCCTGGGAATTCGGTTCTTGAATTTCCACCTGTGACCAAATTGAATGGTAGCCACCGTCCAAGGATCTTTTATGTTTCCCACCCAAACCTGCATGAACTTCTTGAGCCTGGCTCCTACTATTGCAGGCTGGATGGGCGCACCTTCAAAAAGACTTTTACTGGTCTCCTGTCCTGTGGCAGAAGATTTTGGTTTTTGGAATTTTACAAAGGAGGTCTGGTGGTTCCTCCAGTTTCTCCTATACTCTGTTCCAGGTCTATATGACTTTGCCTCCCTGTACCTTTCTCGGAGATTACGTCTGTATGGTAGTACCATCTGCTGTTTTGGTCTCCTGTCTGAGGGAATAAGACCTGATTTTACAGCAGTAACCTTTGATATAGCAGAGTCTAATTTTGTTCCAAAAAGCTTTGTTCCATCGTATGGAATTCAACACCAATTGATCTTAGAGGTGGCGTCCATTGCCCAGGGTTTAAGACATAGGGCTTTTCTGGGGATCAGCATTGCTCTAGAGGAGGATCTAATTGTGTCCACCGAAGCCTCTGCGACAAAAACTCCTGCGAGACTAAGTTCCTGAAGGGCTGTAATCAGTTTCTCTTGTTCTGTCCCTCTAGAATCAGCTTTTCAATATTAGATGTTCAGCTGGAGATGGCTTTTTCTACAGCTGCTAAGGCAATGGCTGGTCTACAAGTACCGCCTGCTGCCGAGTAAGCTCTTTTCAAATCGAGGTCGATTTTTCAGTCTAACACATCCCTGAATGTTACTATATCCTCGTTTGGTAGTTTTACGTGCCTGGCCAACCGCATTAGCGATATGCCTACCACTGGACAGATTATGTTAGGTTTTTTTAGTGGGTATAATTTAGTTTTTTTTTTCTGGTTTCTGCCACTCCTCTTTAATCAGGTCTTCCAATTTCTCAATGAATGGAAATGATTCTGGATCCTTTTTCAGATTTGGAAAATATTTCTTCCTTTTTCGTGGGGCTTCTTTAGGCTCCTCTCATCCAATTGCTTCCTTTATGAATTTGACAAATGGTTCTATCAGGGCAAAATGTAATCCTACTGAGACCTCTAGTTCTTTGCTGTCAGATGAGTTATCTGATTTTTGCGATACATTAGGGACAGCCGCAAAGGTACTCTGAACAGGTTTTTCTGCTTCAGGAGCTGATACTTGTAGGATTGATTCTCTGACAGATTCTCTAATGATGTCTGTCATCTCCCTGGCATCCGTCTCTTTTTTCCTAATAGCTTCTTTGAAGCACGCACGGCAGACCAACTTATCTGGAAGGCTATGGCGCCACAAACCCAGCATGTACAGTGCCTTGCGAAAGTATTCGGCCCCCTTGAACTTTTCAACCTTTTGCCACATTTCAGGGTTCAAACATAAAGATATAACATTTTTATTTTTTGTGAAGAATCACCAACAAGTGGGACACAATTGTGAAGTGGAACGAAATCTATTGGATTTTTGAATCTTTTTTAACTAATAAAAAAATGAAAAGTGGGGTGTGCAAAATTATTCGGCCCCCTTGTGTTAATACTTTGTAGAGCCACCTTTTGCTGCGATTACAGCTGCAAGTCGCTTGGGGTGTGTCTCTATCAGTTTTGCACATCAAGAGACTGAAATTCTTGCCCATTCTTCCTTGCAAAACAGCTCGAGCTCAGTGAGGTTGGATGGAGAGCGTTTGTGAACAGCAGTTTTCAGCTCTTTCCACAGATTCTCGATTGGATTCAGGTCTGGACTTTGACTTGGCCATTCTAACACCTGGATACGTTTATTTGTGAACCATTCCTTTGTAGATTTTGCTGTATGTTTGGGATCATTGTCTTGTTGGAAGATAAATCTCCGTCCCAGTTTCAGGTCTTTTGCAGACTCCAACAGGTTTTCATCCAGAATGGTCCTGTACTTGGCTGCATCCATCTTCCCCTCAATTTTAACCATCTTCCCTGTCCCTGCTGAAGAAAAGCAGGCCCAAACCATGATGCTGTCACCACCATGTTTGACAGTGGGGATGGTGTGTTGAGGGTGATGAGCTGTGTTGCTTTTACGCCAAACATATCGTTTTGCATTGTGGGCAAAAATTTCGATTTTGGTTTCATCTGACCAGAGCACCTTCTTCCACATGTTTGGTGTGTCTCCCAGGTGGCTTGTGGCAATCTTTAGATGAGACTTTTTATGGATATCTTTGAGAAATGGCTTTCTTCTTGCCACTCTCCCATAAAGGCCAGATTTGTGCAGTGCACGACTGATTGTTGTCCTATGGACATAGCATGGTATCAGGCAAGGTGTTATTTCTTTGATGTTTATGTGCATGAAAATGACTCAGTGAAAGAATATTGTCCAATGATGGGACTCTTTTTGACTAAAATTACACTGTAGGCTATAGTATGAAAAATACTTAACCGGCTCAGCTAATGTGGACCCATGACTGGATTTACCAGGTGTCAGTTCTCTCAGTAATACATTTCTAGAAGAATTCCTGGCTCTCCAACAGACTTGTTTATTGATGTTCTTCCTATAGCTTAATTCCCAGAATTGTTCTTCCATCACTTGTGCTTTTATGTCATGGACCACTAAAGTAGAGTAATTATTCCTTAATTGGGTAAATTTACCTTTTGGATTGGCCCTTGTGACATTTGCTGGATGGCAACTTTTGACCCATAAGAGGGAATTCCTGGAAGATAGCTTACGGAATGTTTTAACTTGGATTATACAATCCTCTACTGAGTCTACCAAAGTGATATCTAAGAAGTTGACTTTCCTGCTCTACACTAAACCCCCCCCCCCAGCCCCCCAACTAACTTATATTCCTCTCCCACCTCAGCTGTAGTTCTCTGCAGTTCATCCAGAGTGATCATGGGCCTCTTGGCTGCATCTCTGATCAGTCTTCTCCTTGTCTGAGCTGAAAGTTTAGAGGGACCGCCAGGTCTTGGTAGATTTGCAGTGGTCTGATACTCCTTCCATTTCAAAATGATCACTTGCACAGTGCTCCTTGGGATGTTTAAAGCTTGGGAAATCTTTTTGTATCCAAATCCGGCTTTAAACTTCTCCACAACAGTATTACGGACCTGCCTGGTGTGTTCCTTGGTCTTCATGATGCTTTCTGTGCTTTCAACAGAACCCTGAGACTATCACAGAGCAGGTGCATTTATACAGAGACTTGATTACACACAGGTGGATTCTATTTATCACCATCGGTCATTTAGGACAACATTGGATCATTCAGAGATCCTCGCTGAACTTCTGGAGTGAGTTTGCTGCACTGAAAGTAAAGGGGCCGAATAATTTTGCACGCACCACTTTTCAGTTTTTTATTTGCTAAAAAAGTTTAAATTATCCAATAGATTTCGTTCTACTTCACAATTGTGTCCCACTTGTTGGTGATTCTTCATAAAAAATTAAAATTTTATATCTTTATGTTTGAAGCCTGAAATGTGGCAAAAGGTTGAAAAGTTCAAGGGGGCCGAATACTTTCGCAAGGCACTGTATTTGTGGTAGGCAGGGAGCGATAGCTGGCCGATGATGGTCTGCGTGAAGAGGATCTTCTATGATATGTGATGAGGATGATTTTGAGAGACTTCTGTGACCTGAGTGACTTCTTTTGTGACCTGAGCATCTTCTCCCATGATCTGAGCGACTTCTTCTGTGAACTGCGTGGCTTCTTCTGTGACCTGAGTGCTCTGTGTTTATCTAGTTCCATGACCTTGTGGGCCTGATGGGGCTGTCCAATAAGGCGGGATCAGTGGCAAGGCTCTCTTTTTCTATATCTTCACTACTTACCAATTCACCCCCTTACCTATTAGGCTGCGGATGGTCTGCTTGGGCAGCGCTCCCCATGGAGAGTGATAAGCAGCTTCCATCTGGAATGCATATATGTAAAAGATAGCAGACAAAGGAAGCATCTAGTAATCCTACAGCATACAAGGCAGAGAAGAGAACTGCTTACCTTGGTGGAGTAGAGGAGATAGGGTGGTTAGCAAGCAGAGAAGCAGGAACCAGGTGAATCCCTAGTAAGTGCAGTGTTTTAATCCTGTGGGAAGGCAGAGAGCAGACTGTATGGACATTTTTGCTTTTTAAATTGACCACCGTCGTGGCAGAAGTAATGTCACGCTCGTGCATTCGCACCTGTGCACTGGGAAGCCCACCAGGGAAACTATTATTACCGATGGTTGTTTTTCCCCCCCTAAAGCCTTTAGATGTAATCACTCCGACAGTAGAGGCCAAAAGACCAGCAGAATGTCATAATGGGACAAAACCCCTTGCGTAAGTGGGCAGATTGGAGCTAAGAAGTTCCCAACCTGAGAGAGACACTGGGGCAAAGCAACCAGTCCTGAGTAAAAAAATGTATATATTTTTTTTTTCTTCAGGGGGGGGAACAACCATCGGTAATAATAGTTTCCCTGGTCTTCTGTCGTGTTTTTAACCATAACTGTGATGGAATGTGTACTCAACACACTGTTATGAATATGTAAGTAAAGTATTAGTAAACACATCACATATATATGTACTTCCGAATATGGGAATTTCTCTCTAATATATATTTTACTTCCTGTTCCAATAGATTATCCATTATGTACATACTCCCTGAAGAAGGATATCTAGTTTCTCCGAAATGCGTAGGGTATTTTGAATAACATGTATATGTACGGATCATCAGTGTATTTATGCATTCCTTGTTTTATGTATTCTTTTAAACTTTTCAATAAAAAAACTCTTTATTTGTATTTTCAAAATTTGATATTGACTCTAAGTGCCTTAAAAGTCCACCTTTAGGGGTATTCCAAGATTCTAGTCATGAAGTGGGGTACATTTTGCAGAGGTCAGGTGGTCAAGTGGTTATTTTTTGCACCTACTGGATTTGTTTTTATAATATATACAAATGGATTACACAATATGAGCTATAGGCTACTCACATGTGCAATGCATAAACATTGTTGATACATATAGGGAATAGAAAGGGTGGACTATAGCTCAAAATGGGTTAAACTAAAAAAAAAATTCAAATTTGATGTTTTGACAGCAAAGTTTACTTCCTGCATGAAGTAGTATGTAAAGTTGAAATTCTAATTGGAATGAGTTTGCCAGTCATAAAAGTCAGAAAAGGTACAAAAGTAATTGCACAATCACACACACATAGGTCCTGAATCAGCTCTCTATCAATGTGTGATATTAGGAACAAAAGCATTCTGGATGCTATTTTAGTTTGAATTTGTAATTAGGATTAATGATGACTTGTGTAATATTAATGTCCTTGTGTATTTCATAGCTATGTTCTTGATGTAGCAATCAGTTGATTTGAAGCCAAGAAAGAAAAAAAAAAATCAGTTTCGGCATGAGAAGCAGCTACCAAAGGGGATAAAACAGGTAGCTTCTTGTACAAGTAATCTTGGCATCAAAGCCTAGAGCAAGTACAAGTGCTTCACAATATTCTTTCAAATAATTCTGCATAATATTAACTTAATGTGCTCTTCTAGTTCCTACAAGAACATGCGAAATCTAAAGTAAGCAAATAAAACTTGTGAATGTGGATTCTCTTGCTTAGTGATCTGACAGGTAGCTTTACAATACAATAGTGCTGCGGTTTCAGTTTAACTGTCCTTCTCACACATGTGTCTTAAGTAATGATGACATCAGCAAGCCCTGATTCCATGGCTAAATACAACTGTATTGATCTGACAATCATGTTAAGGAAGTAAGAAGTGGAGTTCTGCAACTTACCATCCAAATCTACTTTCAGGCACAAGAACATCTGCCAGCAATAACTTGAGCCAATAATGTGCTTGTGGTTCTTTCTCTCTTTATTTTTCTTTTCTAAATTTCTTAAAACACTAACAGACTTTTCTAATAGAGTTCTTAAGTGCTCATTCTTAAAAAAAACTTGTCACAAACTTAGGAAAATTTAACTGAGCATACAATCAAAAAATGTGTAATAACCCATTCACCCAATTGGGATGTAAATACTTGCGTGTTAAAGCTGCTAGCCTGGTTCCAGCCCAATGTCATTTTATAACCCTAATTCCATTTTTTTTTAACTAGATCCGCTCTTTGGACATACTATATACCGTATATACTCGAGTATAGGCCGACCCGAATATAAGCCGAGGCCCCCAATTTACCCCCAAAAAACAGGAAAAAATTATTGACTCGTGTATAAGCCGAGGGTGAGACATGCCTGTCCATCCCTGTGTGTCCGTCCATCCCTGTGGGTCCATCCATCCCTGTGTGTGTGTCCATGCATCCGTGTGTGTGTGTGTGTGTGTCCATGCATCCGTGTGTGTGTGTGTGTGTGTGTGTGTGTGTGTGTCCATGCATCCGTGTGTGTGTGTGTGTGTGTGTGTGTGTGTGTGTGTGTGTGTGTGTGTGTGTCCGTGCAGCCTACCTGTGTCCAGCCTGCCTGTGTCCGTCCAGCCTGCGTCCCGTCCAGCCTGCGTCCCGTCCAGCCTGCGTCCCGTCCCGGCCCGGCCCGTCCCGGCCCGAGCCGAGCCTCCGTCCTTCAGCTCTTCGTCGGCGGCCATTCTAGGATTCAAAAGCCGCGCCTCCGTCGGTGATAGGCGGAACACTCAATTTCCCACTGACTGCTGTTCCGCCTATCGGATGTCCGTGATAGGCGGAACACTCAATTTCCCAGCAGCCTGTGTTCCGCCTATCACGGGCATCGTCTCATCCTCGTCCGTAGTACGAGGATGAGACGATGCCCGTGATAGGCGGAACACAGGCTGCTGGGAAATTCAGTGTTCCGCCTATCACAGGCGAAGGCGGAGCCGGAGGCGCGGCTTTTGAATTCTAGAATGGCCGCTGTCTGTCTGCTCGACACGCTGATCGAGCGGGCAGACAGCGATGACTCGAGTATAAGCCGAGGGGGGCACTTTCAGCCTCAAAAAAGAGGCTGAAAATCTCGGCTTATACTCGAGTATATACGGTAGGTCCAAATAGTAAACTGTTAATCACAAGCCGATGGCTGCCATCCGCTTGTGCAGGTTTTCTTCAGTCGGCCCCTGGCTTCAAAGTGCAAGTGAGGTGGCGGCTTTATATCTACTGATCACTTTTACAGGGCAGGCGGTGCAACCAATCCCACCCCCCTCCCTCCCATACACTGGCAGCAGCCCCCGTTCTTCCATGGTTCCCAGTTTTTTCCACTCTTATCGAGAGCCCAGGACCACAACTGATGGCTTCAGGATAGAGAGCAGTGTGAGAGCAAGGCATATTCATGCCTCAGTCTCACATGTAAACAAAGAAACCGGAAACAACAATGATTTAGTCACTTCCAGTTTCAGATTCATCATCCAGATCCAGCAAATATCATGTGACATAAAGATCTGCAACTATCATCTTTTTATTGTACAGGGCCTCTGTTTTCAGAAAATAATAAATAATGTTCTTGGGGTTTAATTCATTTTATTGCCAAAAATTACGACTTTTTACATGTGTGCAATTTTTTTTTTTAAATGCTTTAGAGTTGAACTGGTTAAGCTAAAATATGATACTTTATCAATGTTCAAGTATTTATGAACCTAACTGTACTTTAACCCCTTGCCACTGAGTGTATGCAGATGTGCCTACTTGGGTTTCAGATGTTATACCGGGATAATGCCCGCAGCTGCAGGCATTATCCCGGTACTGTTTTTTAGAGCCGGCGATCGGCTTTCCAGATATAATAACCAATGCAGCTAAAAGCCACTCGGCTGTTATACCAGAGGAGCGGGAGGGGACGTCCCCCCTCCTGCCGCCTCCCGGCACTCTTACTGGGGCTCCTGTTCCATCGGGTGCCCCCGATCGAACATCCGCCGCTTCTGGTGGTTAGGAACAGACTGGAATGAAGCCGTAAGAGGCTTCATTCCAGCCTCCTATTTGTAAACACGGAAGCCAATGGCACCAGTTTAAAAAATATATATAGTATTCAGGATCGCAGAAAACGGCGATCTGAATACTTTGAAGTGCAAAGGAGGGATTGAAGGTCTTTTAGACCCCCGATCCCTCTATAAAGAGTACCTGTCACCACCTATTACTGTCACAAGGGATGTTTACATTCCACATACATGCCAACTCTCTTGTGAAAAAGATTAATAGGTTATGTGCAGCCTCAAGGTCCTTTCAGAACTGTACTACTCACAACCAAGATCTCTTTAACCAGCCAATCAGTCTTATGAAGCCACTGGGACTGCAGAAGGCAATTGTGCTTCTACTGACATGAGTATCACTGAAGTCATGGTATCTGCAACTTCAGATGAAAGAGAGGATTGGTTATCAGAAAGAGGCTGTTCTAACCACCTGTGCAGTCAATCCTTGCCCCCAACATATCCCACTCGGGTGGTACAGACAAGATGCTCCATATTCCCAGTACAAAGTAAAAAAAAGAACCAAAGAGGAAGAAGAACCAAACTAATTGCACAGGAGAACTAAAGGCTTGTGAGTAGCACAAAAACCATGCTGGCCCAGGCTCTCACTGAGAATACTATTAGCCAAGTGGCATACACAGCTGAGACTGCACACAATCCTGCCAGCACCCTAAACAGCTAATCCTGGCAAGTGCCAGAACCAATGATACTCAGGTTTATCATAGAAACTCTCCAAGATTGTTAGCAACAGGAGGCCCCATGCTTTATTTCATGGGGGTGTAGTTTTGCTGATGTTTCCGGTCATTCTCATTTTCATTCTGTAAAACTGAATGTACATTGCAGTCAAGCAGGCACTGAGCATTAGGATGAAAGCTTTTAACCAAACAATAATTAGATAGTTGAGCACTAGCAATGTACAGGCCCAGTTCCATGACATTGGACTTTGATGAATGAAGTATTGAAAATAGATGGAAAATGCAATTGGCTACTACAGAAATTGTTCTTCTCTCCAAACATCTTTGATCATGAGTCTGGTACTAAATATATCAGACACCAAACAAGGATTGAAAGTGTTTTGTTATATTATACAATAAGTAATAAAAATGGTCACTATAAGGAATAGATCTGATGTTTTGTTTGCAACACAGTTCAGAAGTCCACCAAGTGATGCTTGTCTACGCTATATTAAACTGAGATATAGTTCAGCAATAATTCTTCTATCATAACAACGCATATTCTTCTATGTATATGATACAGTATGAGATTGAGTTAACAGTTATATAATTATGATGCTATTCTAGGAACTTAGGAAAAGGCACTACTTGTTCTTATCCTCTACATATATAATTATCAGGCATACAAAAACTGTTGGTTTTATTCCCATGGATTGCCCTAACTTGTTTTGTTTGAAATACAGTAAGTAAATACATTATTGTTAATATTAGTATTATCTGTTTTGTAGTTGTCTGTGTCTGAATGGATATGCGGAGCTCTGACTCGGCCTGGGTGTCCTCATAGCAAGCTGCTGTCAAAGGGGGCACTTGTCAGGAGGAAGGCGAAGAGGGACCCAAGAAGAGGAGGATCGGGGCTGCTCTGTGCATATCCACCGCAAACAGAGCAGGTAAGTATGACATGTTTGTTGTTTAAAAAAAAAGCGAGACTTTACAATCATTTTAAACACGGTTTACAAAAAAACAAAAGCACATTACTGAAATCTGTTCTTCTGTATTTGCTCTCTGAGAATAGCTGAAGACACTCATTTTATGGCTTGGCTGCAAAGGGGTGAACTTGTATGGTTTGCAAGTATAATATATATAAGGCATTACATAGCTATTTTATGCTGTTTTTTTTCTGCCTTTTGTTTATTTATTTGACGGTTTCATCTACAGTTATAACACTGATGTTGTCTGTACCCAACTTGCAAAACATGATTTTCTGGATTGCTCCAAATAAGTCTATTTTATATTTTTGAATGAACAAAAATTATTTGTTTTTTAATACACGAATAATTGAGTTTTGGGTTTCACGGTTCTCATTTTCCTTCTTAGCATTTAGTAACAGGTATTTGCTTAAAGCGGTATTAAACCAAACACCAAAAGTTGAATATATTGCAGCTTAATAATCATTAGATGTGGTGACTGCATTGCTTTTCATTTCTTAGGCTTTTTCCCTCTGTTTCACCAGCCGATTTGGCCAGTAACACACTCCCTGTGTTAGAGTGCCCCCACTCTGGATGAAGGAGCTCAGGGGCCCCCATGGACAGCAGCTTTTTTAATCTAGGGGGAGGGGTGTGTTAAATGTACCAACAGATTTAGATACACTAACAAATTCAAGCCAAACAGATCACACTTTATGAGTAGTTACAGCAGCCTTTTTCTTTTTTCCTTTTTGAAAAAAGGTTTTACATAAATAAATAAAAGTTGATCACTGTGCGCACCACTGTCAGTAGTAAATGGTTTGTCTCATTCTTCTAACTGCTATATCTGTAAGAGGGCATGTTCTTTTAAAAAACAACACATTTACTGGCCAGATCACCAGCTGAAAATACGGGAAATTAAGCCTTAAAAAGAAAACTGTAGCTATCACATCTAAGAATTGGTAAGCTGCAATATAATGTTTGCTTTTCGGTTTCGGTTTCGGTTTCGGTTTATTATCTTTAAGGTGGCCATACACATATACACATACACATATCAGTTTGTGAATGATCACAAACAAGTAATTCATCACCCATTAAAATATTGAACCATTCAATAAATACCTATTGAAAATATGATCCATCAGAAATGGTCTATTAAAACCAATCTGTATTAAAGCGGAACTTTAACCTCCACCCCCCCCCCCTTCAAAACAATTTTTTTTAAGCCTTACCTACCTGATGGTAAGTTCTGCTTTTGATGCTCACTCACCCAGCAAAACCAGCACTGTCCAGCTAAAAGACTCTTTTCTTCTGGCAGCAATCGCTTCGGGCTGCCAGATGTCCCTTTAACATAATTTCTAGACTTCCGGCTGTTCCAGGTTCAGCCGTCACGCCTCCCGATGATGTGCAGACAGGCTTGACCCCTCCTCCCTTCTTCAATGAAAGCCTATGCCTCCTGGGATATATATGTAATGTACATATCCCAGGAGGCACAGCAGGCAGCACATACTGGGCTGTTCAAGTGCACAGATTACCTCTCCCTCTCTCTTGGGATGAGACACCCCAACATCAGAAGCCCCACATTTAGCTAAAGTAGAAATGGTCATATTATGGGGTGCCTTCAGAGGGGAAAACAAAGTCAGCTATTGACTAGAAATGTGCACTGATGAAAAATGTGTTTGTTTTCGTTTTAGTTTTCGTTTCCTTTTTTTTTTCTTTTTCTTTTTCAGATCATTCGTTATGATCGCAATTTATAAATTAGTAAATTGGGAAATTCATAAATTCGTAAATTCGAAAAACAGAAAATTAGCAAATCTGAAAATAAGAAAGAAAATCCGAAAATCCGAAAGAATGAAAATCCCAAAATTCGAAATAATAACTAACAATAACTAACTAACTAATTATAGGTATTGGAACTTCCGTTCAAATTTGTCTGTTAGTGAATGTGTCGAATATGAATTCATCCAAAGTTATGAATTATCCAAAATAACGAATGCCGAATTGAAACATAATGCGTAATGAATTATTAATAAATAATAATGATAATAATAGAAAGTTATTATTATTATTATTGTTATGTATTACTATTACTTTGTTATGTTCCATTCTTTTCATATACGACATTTGTTATTTCGGATAATTCGTAACTTTGGATAAATTCATATTCGTTACGTTCACTTACAGCCAAATTTGGAAGGAAATTCCAATACCTATAATTTAATAGTTAGTGATAGTTAAGTTATTATTAGTTAGTTATTTTTTCTGATTTTTGACTTTTCAGGTTTTCAAATTTCCGAACCTCCGAATTTTGTAATTTACGAATTTTGTAATTTACAAATTTAGTTAAAAAAGGTTTTCGTCAATTTGGATATTTCGTAATTAATGAATTTGCCAAAATTAGTTAAAAAACTAATTTAATGAAACAAATTGCACATGACTACTTTTGCCTACAACAACTTCCCAGGTGCCACTCTCCCTAATTTCTTCCTTTGTATCTGTAGGAGGAGAAGGAGGGCACCACATCATCAAAGCATTATCAACTTTAACCAATGCCTACAGAAAAAAAAACAAGAGAGGCCTAGAAATTAAAGGGGTTGTGGTCATCTGTGCCTCTTTTTGTTCCTATCACTGGACACAGTTCTGAGAACTGGAATACCACAATTTTTAAACAATCTTGCTAAGGTAGATTAATCCAGGGTTCTGGGTTTTAATCCTACCAGTCGATTTAATTAGCCTTTATTGTGCCTTTGTCAGGACTGGCTTAGCCCTTCCTTCTCTGGGCTGGCTGTTAAGCTGTCAGCAATTGCCAGCTCTCATCTCTCTCTACAGTCACCCAGCTGTTCCTGATCCTACTCGTCTGACCTGCCTACTTAAAGCTGTCCGGCTCACTTCATCTCTGCCTTCACCTTGGTCACATCAAAAGAAACCATCTCCTGCTGTTCTGTCTAAAGACTGGCTTGCTGACATACCTTCTGGCTCCTTACCCTGCTTGCTGTTGGTCCACTTGGATCCCTGACTTCTGGCCTGGCTGCTTACCCGATCTGGTTATTGAACTCTGGACTGGCTGACTACTCCATCCGGTTACTGGACTCTGGCTATGCTTTGACTACGCTTACTCTATTTATCTTTTTATTAATAAACAAGTGTGATTTAATTGTACTTCTGTCTCGGTCTGGTTCATGGTTTCTGACAGCCTTATTGTATTTCTTTTTCTATCTGTGGGACTAAAAAAAGAAACCCTCTCTTTAGAGAACTAACAATAAACAGTCATAGTTGTGACCTTGCTGTTAAAATAGGACTAGACATGGGAGTAGATACAGAAGCAAAGACCACTTTGGTCTGTTTCTCAAACTATTCTTCACCTGAGCTTTTTCTGCTGGTGCTGCTCTGACTTTTTCTGTTCTAGATAAGATTTTCAAGGTTTTTTCTGTCATGGAAATGTTGTTATTTACAGCAAACTCCTCTGAATTAATTGATTAGTAGCTCCTAGCTGTCCTTATCAGCATTGCTGCAGTGAGTAGACAGAGACAAACATACACTAGACATGTTTACAAAAACTGTTGTAAATTTAATTACAATGCATCTGGGTTTTTGTACACTTATGAATAAAAAGGAAGTAACATTACAAATGTACTTTCAAGGTAAAAGAAAGTAAAGTTGCAACTAAGCAATACAATATATGCTGGACAATTTGAGAAAAGAATGAATGTGTGAACATCTGAGAGTGATTTGTGTCATGAGCAGAGACAGTTACTAGAGGTAAAACTAAAAATGAAAAAAGGTTGTGGGCTTTAAACCAAGAAGAAGAATGGCCAGGGGACTTTATGAGACACAAACCACAAGGTATAAAAATGTACAAAATTTAATGAACATTCGAACACTTTTGATACAAAAAAATAATTCAGGTAGACATAGGTACATGCACATATGCATGGATTTCCATAGTTACATAAGTCAAGGTATAACTGACAGTCCAAGGTGTAAATGTATAAATGATAAATTTCTATACACGTTTAATGAGACAATGCTCGCTTGCTCAGGAGATACATATATAAATGTATGAAATTAACATCTGAAATTAGAGACAAGGTTGTTAAGAATCAGAGCAGAAAGGGAAGGGAAGGGAGAGAAAAGGAGGGAGGGAAAAGGAGAGGGGAGGAAAAAAAGACGGAGGGGGAGGCAAAGAAGGGAGAGGGATAGCCAATACTTACATTTGTATATAATAGTAATAACCAACTTCCAAACCAGGGTAGTTTGGTCAAGAGAATTCTTGGTTCCCATAAGCCTCTCCATTGTGGGCTATAAACCTATATACTGTACAAACTTTGCAGGTTTAAAATTTCTCTCATGTTTTCCCCCTGGAAGTCATTCTCATTGACCATCACCTTTAACTTAGGATTTCCTTACATTAAGCAGAGCTAGTCCCAGCCTAGGAGGCAAACTCCATTGTGGAAAGGCTAATAGTTGAGAGCAATTACTTCACTATGAGATGAGCCCCAGATGAATCCTTTGAAACCTTTGATACATGTGGTCCAATATAGTGATTGGGTAAATTGAGTATCATGGGAGGGGTCGTCACACTGAGAGTTCGATTAGCCGGTTGGCTATCGAAAATGAGGTTTGGTTTGAGCGGGAAATGCCGAGTGCCCAGAGCGAGGCTTGGTGAGGATGTGGCAGCATAAATAGAGGTGACACAGCGTGCCGCTCATGCCCCTGGATGACGTAATTTTTTACGAAATGCGTAGGGCTGAGCATTGTGCTGACCTCACCCCGTGCGAAGGAGTTGTATCCAGGAAGGACGAGTTTGTCCGTATGCGTCCGGCCGGTGCAGCGGACTTAAGGCTGATCTTTCTTTTGTGCTTTGTAAGTGCAATTTTATTTTTATACTTGAATCTATATTAAAGGGTTTTTATACTATTGGAGCTTCATCTCCTTTTCATGCAACTGGCACATATCTACTAGATGTTTTAACATATGGGAGATGATTAAGGATACCTGCTTGATAACCTGGTCACGATATCGGTGGAGGGAGGAGAGCAGCTGAGGACCTTCTGAAGTGGGAGATAATCCATATTTACATGCTGTTTGAGACCCTCTGTAGTGGGGGGGTCATGAAGTTCTGGTAAGAAGTGATTTTGGCTACATGGTGGTGGATCAAGCACCTGTCACACAATAGAAGATTCGATAATTCTTCATTCATCTATAATTTTATTTCACAAGGGCTTTGTTGAAATTTGCACGTTTATATAATTTTAACACATTGGGTGTTTATTATATTGTTTATTGTTGATCACTGTTATTATTTATCCTATACCCCCCATTTTCTTATGAGTTGGGGTGTAATAGGTCCATTCGATATTTGCACATTACTATTGAGTTTATGCTTAATGGTTTCTCACCTTATAGAATTTTATGTGGGATTTATGGTTTAGCGCAGCTTATATCATTTTTCATGTGTTTTTTCTGTAGTTATGTGATGCAGTTAAGCTGCAGCTGAGCATAGTTCTATTGTGAACAATTAGTACACAATTCTTTTTACCATAGCACAGTTTCTTTCTTTATCCAATTTTATAAACATGTCCATGAGCTCCTATATGGTAGTGCAAATGTAGTCTTTGTAAAACTTCCTTCCTGAGTTTGGCCACATGCGCATTAAACTTACCAATATCAGTAGTTGAAAGATTTAGAATTGCATCCAGAATATTGGTACAATAGTTTATTCTTTTCATGGCTTATGTACCCCAACCAGTCCATGAAGGAAACCATGTCCAGGCCATATCTTGTTGTAAGTGCAAAAACTAAAGTCCAGTAACAAATGAAAATTATTTTGTTGTACGGCATATTGAAACATTCAAATTAAAAATAGTTTTGCTCACTTGCTAAAAAATGCCCAAATAACCAGCAATTAATTATCATAATTTTGAAATTTCTTCATTAACGCTCCATAGCTAAAATTTGCAGATATGCTGATTAGAGTAAAGACCTCATTACACAGCAGATAATTATTCCAAAAGTCATGTCATAACATTAGTCCAGACATACTCATTAAATACATGATAATTTATCTAATTAGGGAACTTCTGTATGTCTAAGTATCCTTTTCATAGTGATAGATTCCCTTAAGTATCATAACTGAAACATATCCCTGTGCTCTTGGCATTTGTCTATAAAGGTAAAGAGACATAAAGGAAACATACTGAGTATGCATTTTCTTCAATGCAGACAACACAGGCCAAACTAAATAATAACACCCAAAGCAATGCCTCAATGAAACAAAACTTTCATCAGTCTAACCTTCAGAAACAAAAGATTTCTGTGACTTATAAGTAAGCTTTGTGCTCAGGTCTGGCAGTTAAATACGCTCTTAAATTAGATCTGATTATGAAGAAATCCCAATTTAGAATTGTTTTCATCACCTTAATCCTCCAAGTGATATAAAAACATAAGTACACTTTTCTGTTTATTTGTATTCCTTCTAGGTAACCTTTTAAACAGTAAGGTTCATTGAAAACTCTTTGTATGTCCGATATGTTTCATACTATGGTGTAGATTTTGACTTTCATCCATAGCCTAGAAAGAATGAATCTATCAAAAGAGTCAGATTATGATAACATATATTGTATTTGTGAAATTCTCTGAAGGTGTGGGAAGGACCAAACTGCTCAATATTTTAAGTGCAATCTAGTCCCTGAATAAGCAGAAGTATTTAAATTTAATGTTGACCCTTATCATAGAGAAGCTCAGTTGACATACAGATATTTGTGACGTGTCTCCTCCCTCTATATAATATTCTCCAGAATTAGACCATTTAAACAAGCCCCAACTTTTTCACAAATTTCTTCTTTTACCATATGTCCAAGTGCAGGATTAAGCAACCTTACCAGCAAACATCTTACATCCCAGGAATGTTTTAATAGGTCTTGTCAACAGATGCATTTTTCCTCTTTTTTAGTTGGTACATTTTCTTGAAATGTGCATGTCTTCCCTTAGCCCCACCAGTAAATGAATTAAGGTCATATTAAGAAATGACCTACTCTTGTGTCCATTGCCCTGTCCACACCTCAAGAATTACCATCCAAGTGGCCGCCTTAGCCTGTAATTTTCACAGATCTCACGTATTCAAAGGTTAATAAGATTCCTTAAATTATTTTGAGACCTAAGTGTGAATATTATAGTGTAAAGCTGGGTGTTTGCTTAAGAAACACTTTTTTTACTGAAAGTCATGAGGCCCTCCCCCAACCATAAATAGGCACTAGTAAATGCTTTTTCTTGGTCTTTACCATTTTCCCACCACAACCTTTTCTTTTTTCTTTTTTTTGCTTCTGAGGCACCTTCTATAGAACCTCAAATATCTCTGTTTGCTGTCAATGACAGAAGAGCCTGCGGTGTGAAAAATTGTTTTTGTCAAGCAACTGTGAAAATGAAAATACAGAGAGAAACAAGACACATGAAACCTCTCATCAACTGCACTTGAAATGGGTCATGTGATCTCTTATCAACCATCACTGAGGATTAGAAAATGTAAGATGAAATAACTTTCATTCCATTTTTAATATTATAACCTTCTCATGCTGTCTGTCATTGGTCATCATCCTTGTTAACAAAAATCTAGGATTATGATATCAAAGGACTTATTTAAAATTTCTTTTTTACTTTTAAAAAGCAAGACGATAAGGTGATAACACCAGTAAAAATCAAAAGTGATAGAATTAAATATACTTTTGTGTGTTGCTTACTGGAAAAAAATAACACACTGGTATACATTGGCTTTTGCCTTGATATATTAAATGTTAGGGAAACCCAATACCCGTAAAACTAAAAAGAGGAATTTGGCAATATTGTTTGACTGGGAACCATTTAATCAGTATATTCATACTAAAATAAAGGCGCTGGCTCAGATTACAAATACCTAGTAGCCGTGTTTTGAATAGCAATAAATAACTACACTTGAAAAAAAAAAAATATCACTATTGGCAGAATACACATTTTATTTGCAACTAATATGCCTGGGTATTTTTTTTTTTACCAAGTAAGGCCTGATGGGAACACTTAACAAAGACATAAATCCAACTGAAAAGTTTATTTGCACGTTATGTCAATGAAAATACCACAACAAATATGCATCATGTAAAGTTGCCCTGTATTCACATTTGAAAATGAACCATTTGCCTACCAGGCACTTTTACCTTCTTCCCGTCCAGGCTAATTTTCAGCGCTGTCACACTTTGAAAGACAATTGCATGGTCATGCTACACTGTACCCATATGACATTTAGAAAAGAAAAAGTCACACAAATAGAGCTCTCTTTTGGTGATATTTAATCATTATTGGGTTTTTTATTATTTGCTAATTAAACAAAAAATTACCGAAAAGTTTGAAAATAACAAAATGTTTTTCATAGTTTGTTATAAAAGTTTTTAATTATTTTTCTGCTTAACTAATGTGCGCTGATGAGGCTGCCCTGATGGGCACTCATAGGCTGCACTGATGGACACTGACGGGCACTGATGATGTGGCAATGATGGGCAAGACTAACCAGAACAAAAAAAACATTAAAAATATAAAAGAAAAAACTTTCTTTTATGGTTGTGAAGCAAAAATATGTATGTGTGCAATACAATCCCTTGAAATTAACTTTTTGAAAAACTGGCCTGATCTATAACTAAATCACAATTTAAAAATAAAACACACACGAACCTCTACAAAGAAAAAAAAAATCCATGTTTTAATTGTGTGACATGAAGTCACACATCAATTTGCACTTGATTTATCGTCAGCAGTAAATCATGATTACCACCTGTGTAAGTTTTACTAGAGGATCCTGAGCCTTCTAGATATGCTTCTGGATTAAGTTGTTTCTCCTACTGTAGTCATAGAAAGTTTTCAATGGTAAATGAGTCTCATGAGATGGATGACTATATGATTATGTAAGAACAATTATTAGTTATAAATGGTGTGAAGAACAGAATAATTAGTGCAGCATAAGACACTCAGTCATGTCCTCTGCTCTTCCCAAGGCTGGATGGGTTCCCTGATCGAGGGCAAGTTTTAATAACAAAGAAGGCGATGTTGGTTTGTGAAACTTATCAGGAAATGAATCATGGGAATTACATTAGAACCAATGTGAAACATTTAGTTATGCTTATTCTTATAGAAATCTTATAAATGAACTGCATTTTTCAAGAGACGGTAGCTACTTCAGGCTGTATGACAAGAACAAAGCATCTTGAATCAAACGTATCGTCATCATGTAACAATTGATAAAGAGCTATTTATTGTGTGTAAACTACAACTGTGAGAACATCTTTGTACTTAGAAAATATATTGCATTCTCAACAATCATTTATTGTGCTGGTCAATAAACGGTTAATATTTCCATGTGCCCTGAACAAATGATAAATGATAAATCTTTCTTTCATTGTATACAGTAACATATACAAACATGCAAAAGATTTCTCAACCCCCTTGGCTTTTTACCTATTTTTTTACATTACAGCCTTTCAGGGCCGTCTTTAATTTTGATTGGGCCCTGGGCAAACATTTTCTTGGGGCCCCCCCTCCATTCTGAGACATACAAAAAATAGCAGGTAGACTCAAAATCAGTTTACTGCAGCAGATCACGCAGTGATTGCAATTGTTTGCCAGAGGTTACAGCCTATCCTTACTGCTCGCTGGCTGGTTGCTAGAGGTTACAACACATAATTTCTGCTTGCCGATTGGTTGCTAAAGGTTAATGCACATCATTACCACTTACTGATTGGCTGCTAGAGATTAAAGCAGATCACTACTGTTCGCTGATTGGTTGCTACAGACTAAGCCCCTGTACACACAGTCGGAGATTCTGCCAACCAAATCCGTCGGATTTTGTCCGATGGATTGTGTCCGAAACTGTTGCATACACACGGTCGGACTAAGTTGTCGAAAAATCCGATCTTTCAGAACGTGATGACGTAATTTCATTACAATGGGACTACATTCAGGCTAGTAGCCAATAGCTTTGATGTAGGAATTTGATCTGAGCATGCGTGGCACTTGGTCCGATCAAAATTCGCTACAGATGATCAGAGTATGTCCAATCGAACCAGTTGGTCGGGAAATATTTCCAACATGTTGGAAAATGGGGTCAGACGGATATTCGGACGGAATCAGTCCGATGCATACCACACACAGTCGGATTATCCGACAACACGGTCCGATAGGACACATTCCCACGGATTCTCTGAGCGTGTGTACAAGGGCTAATACACATCATTACCTCTCACTGAGCAGTGGAGCAATCCTAAATAATTGAGCAAGTAAAGGGGCACATTAATACACATACTACAGGAGAGTGTCAGAGAGTGCAGACACACTACAGGAGAGGTTCAGAGACTGCAGACATACTACAGGAGACAATCAGAGACTGCGGACATACTGCAGGAGACAATCAGAGACTGCGGACATACTACAGGAGACAATCAGAGACTGCTGACATACTACAGGAGACAATCAGAGACTGCGGAGATACGGCAGGAGACAATCAGAGACTGCGGACATACGGCAGGAGACAATCAGAGACTGGTGACATACTACAGGAGACAATCAGAGACTGTCAACATACTGCAGGAGACAGAGACTGGGGACATATTACAGGAGACAATCAGAGATTGCGAACATACTGCAGGAGACAATCAGAGACTGCGGACATACGGCAGGAGACAATCAGAGACTGGTGACATACTGCAGGAGACAATCAGAGACTGGCGACATACTGCAGGAGACAGAGACTGGGGACATATTACAGGAGACAATCAGAGACTGCGAACATACTGCAGGAGACAATCAGAGACTGCGGACATACTGCAGGAGACAATCCGAGACTGCGGACATACTACAGGAGACAATCTGAGACTGTGGACATACGGCAGGATACAATTAAAGACTGCGGACATACTGCAGGAGACAATCAGAGACTGGCGACATACTGCAGGAGACAATCAGAGACTGGCGACATACTGCAGGAGACAGAGACTGGGGACATACTACAGGAGACAATCAGAGACTGCGAACATACTTCAGGAGACAATCAGAGACTGCGAACATACTGCAGGAGACAATCAGAGACTGCGGACATACTGCAGGAGACAATCAGAGACTGTGGACATACTGCAGGATACAATTAAAGACTGCGGACATACTGCAGGAGACAATCAGAGACTGGCGACATACTGCAGGAGACAATCAGAGACTGGCGACATACTGCAGGAGACAGAGACTGGGGACATACTACAGGAGCCAATCAGAGACTGCAAACATACTGCAGGAGACAATCAGAGACTGCGAACATACTGCAGGAGACAATCAGAGACTGCGAACATACTGCAGGATACAATCAAAGACTGCGGACATACTGCAGGAGACAATAAGAGACTGCGGACATACTGCAGGAGACAATCAGAGACTGGCGACATACTGCAGGAGACAATAAGAGACTGCGGACATACTGCAGGAGACAATCAGACTGTGGACATACCGCAGGAGACAATCAAAGACTGCGGACATACTGTAGGATACAATCAAAGACTGCAGACATACTGCAGGATACAATAAGAGACTGCGGACATACTGCAGGAGACAATCAGAGACTGGCGACATACTGCAGGAGACAATAAGAGACTGCGGACATACTGCAGAAGACAATCAGACTGCGGACATACCGCAGGAGACAATCAAAGACTGCGGACATACTGCAGGATACAATCAAAGACTGCAGACATACTGCAGGATACAATAAGAGACTGCGGACATACTGCAGGAGACAATCAGAGACTGCGGACATACTGCAGGAGACAATAAGAGACTGCGGACATACTGCATGAGACAATCAGAGACTGCGGACATACTGCAGGAGACAATCAGAGACTGCGGACATACTGCAGGAGACAATAAGAGACTGCGGACATACTATAGGAGACAATCACAGACTGCGGACATACTGCAGGAGACAATCAGAGACTGCGGACATACTGCAGGAGACAAACACAGACTGCGGACATACTGCAGGAGACAATTAAAGACTGCGGACATACTGCAGGAGACAATCAAATACTGTGGACATACTGCAGGAGACAATCAAAGACTGCGGACATACTGCAGGAGACAATCAAAGACTGCAGACATACTGCAGGAGACAATCAGAGACTGCGGACATACTGCAGGAGACAATAAGAGACTGCGGACATACTGCAGGAGACAATCAGAGACTGCGGACATACTACAGGAGACAATCAGAGACTGCGGACATACTGCAGGAGACAATCAAAGATTGCGGACATACTGCAGGAGATAATCAAAGACTGCGGACATACTGCAGGAGACAATCAGAGACTGCGGACATACTGCAGGAGACAATCAGAGACTGCGGAAATACTGCAGGAGACAATCAAAGACTGCGGACATACTGCAGGAGACAATCAAAGACTGCGGACATACTGCAGGAGACAATCAGAGACTGCGAACATACTGCAGGAGACAATTAGGAGACTGCGGACATACTGCAGGAGACAATCAAAGACTGCGGACATACTGCAGGAGACAATCAAAGACTGCGGACATACTGCAGGAGACAATCAGAGACTGCGAACATACTGCAGGAGACAATCAGAGACTGCGGACATGCTACAGGTGATGGTCAGAGAACTTTCAGCAGCGCACAGCTTGACAGGTGAATAACACAGCTCAGGGTTTAAGCAGTCAGGCATTTTATGGATGCAAGGACATACCTGAGCAGCCAAACACACTATATACATTTAGAGGTATGTGGGTGGGGCTTCCATTCTCTGATCTCACTACAACAGCCGGGAGCTCCACTGATGCTTTGTAGGGGGGCCCCATTACCCGGGAATTGGGGCCCCAATGAAGGTTTTGCAGAGTGCACAGAGGACACAGGAGGCTGTATTCCCGCGCTAGCCAGCTGAGAGGGGGCGGGGCCGGGAGCTCCACTGATGCTCTGACCCCGCCCCCGTGCAGCCTGTATGCTCGGAACAGAGCGGCTGTAGTGAGAGCCAGTGATCGGAGAGGGAGCGTCAGTGGAGCTCCCGGCCCCACCCCCTCTATACTGGCTAGGGAATACAGAGGTCCGGGGGTGGGGCCGGGAGCTCCACTGACACTCCCACTCCGATCACTGGCTGGGAGCGTCAGTGGAGCTCCCGGCCCCGCCCCCGGACCTCTGTATTCCCCAGCCAGTATAGAGGGGGCGGGGCCGGGAGCTCCACTGACGCTCCCACTCCGATCACTGGCTCTCACTACAGCCGCTCTGTTCTGAGCATACGGGCTGCACGGGGGCGGGGTCAGAGCGTCAGTGGAGCTCCCGGCCCTGCCCCCTCTCAGCTGGCTAGCACGGGAATACAGCCTCCCGTCCCATGTCCTCTGTGCACTTTGCAAAACCTTCATTGGGGCCCCAATTCGCTGGTAGCAGTGCGGGCCCCCCTACAAACATTGGGCCCAGGGCAGGTGCCCCGTTTGCCCTGCGCTAAAGACGGCCCTGCAGCCTTTAGTTCAATGTTTTTTAATCTGAATTATATGTGATGGATCAGAACACAATAGTCTAAGTTGGTGAAATAAAATTAGAAAAATATATACATAAAAATATTTTTCAGAAAAAACCCCCCTGAAAATTGGCATGTGTGTATGTATTCATCCCCTTTGTTATGAAGTCCATACAAAGTTGTGGACGTGTTCTGTAAATTAAATGATGCAAATCCTCAATCAATCCATGTTAATTCCAAGTTGTGAGGCAACAAAACACGAAAAATGCCAAGGGGGGGTGAATACTTTTACAAGGCACTGTATAAGCCTAATGATAAAAACAATCCATCTGCTGTGGAAAAAAAAAAGGAATATATACAGTGTGCATAACTTGAATTATACTTTTCATTTTGTAAGTTTTTTTTTTTCGGGGCCATTTTAGGTCTATCCCTTTTTTGGCAAAACATTGTGGCTTTCCAGTCTGGGGCTTGTGTTCTTCCTATCTAATTCATATGAGAGATACAAACATAGAACCTAATCATATTAGGCCCCTTTTTTAAATTGGTTGGCCACATGTAAACATAGTTACAGGATCTTACAATCTATTCAGGGTGGCCTCTATATATCCCTTTTTAAAATATTTTCATGGCACCACTGCCTTTTGCCCTTGTGGACCTCCAGCACAGTTTGATGTGGTTTTGTATTTTACTATGTAAGTGCACTATATTCGTATTCTAATAAAATTTTTGTACTTTCTATATATGATATTATATATTTTTTTTGCATTTCTCTTTTGATATACTAATTTGTGTACATACTTTAGTGAACCCTTAACATGCTACTGGCTGCCATCCCACTGAGGAAGACTTAACCATTCAAAACGCATTGGGGCTCTGGACCCATGCACTTGGGATCATCATGCTTCATTGTACTGCTAATCGCTATTCAATATTCAAGTGATATGCTATAGCTTTTATGTATTTGTGGTATTTTGTATACTGTCCCCCAGTGTTTAAGGGGTTATTTTTATTGTCAGTTCAATAAATATTACATTTTATTCTTACATTATATATACATTTTTCATATCTTGTAGGAATCATAAAGTCCCCCCTCTCACCATTTTCTTCCCATTGTGGGCTTTTGTATCTAAATTGGGGACTAACACCAAAGTGGATTGGGATACAGGAACACAACTGCTGTATTAAATGGAATCATTTTCCCCATTCCTAATTGACTTTGCTGGGTTGAGCACATAGAAATTAAACAAATGGTCTCTCAAGTGCAACCCCAATACAAAAAGAATCTTATTTGAATATTCACACTACACTCACTAGAATAAAAAAAATATATTTTGTTATTTCAGATGCTGCAAACATTAACAAAGGCGCAAACTATCCCATCATGTTACCTGAATGAAACAAATGAATAAAAATGAATTTGTTATTTTCTTTATAACTTGTTTTGGATTAGTTGACATTTTTTACTATTATGATTCACAGATTCAGATACATCCAAATCCCTGAATCACGCAAATTTTGTCTGAATTTTAATTCGTAATGCAACTAATCGCACATGTCTACTTTAAGACCCCTTTCACACTGGGCGGTTTTCAGGTGCTTTAGTGCTAGAAATAGCCTCTGCTAAGCTCCTGAGAAGCACCTCCCATTCATTCCAGTGTCTTCTCACACTGGGGCGGTGAGCTTGCGGGATGTTCCAAAATGTCCTGCAAGCAGCATCTTTGGGGTGCGTTGGGAGCGCTGTATTTAGCGCTCCCAAAATGCCCCGCCCATTGGAATGAATGGGCAGCACTTTCAACGAGTCTTAAAAGCAATTTGAAAGTGCCTCAAAACTGGACTTTTTAGCGCTAATGGCCGGCGCTTTCAGTGTGAAAGTAGCCTTAATCTATACCTTTATTCTATTAGTGCTGCAAGGGTTGTATCAGTGTTTTGGTCGTTTAGCTTTGCCCCAGTGAGCATTATCCAGATTTTTCGCTCTTTCCTATTTTTTTTGTTCACCGCTTACACATAAAAGTGGAATATTGTTTTTGACTGGAATTCTCTTTTCTCTTTATATTTGGTGTTAATAGCCAATTAACACCAAATATGCTGGCATTTATTGATCAAAACATTGTAATTCAATAGGAACAATTTACACCAGTGAGTAGTGCTGATGTGCGCTGCCATGCACCAAAAAAAAGAAAAATAGAACATGCTCTGTTCTTTTTAGCGCAACATGCTACAACACGTGTAAACGCATGTAAGTGCCCCACTTTATGCAAAACAATTACTTGTAGTTTTATTTACACATACAGCTTAGTGAAGTATCACAGCACATTTCAAAATGCAACACAGCATGCAAATCCATGCAAAAATATGTGCGTTTATATGCACTCAACACACACATAGTGTGAATATTCCCTAAAATTACATTACATTTCCAAAAGAAAAAAGTTAACATTGTTTTAAATTAAAAAAGTGGTTCTAAAGTCTGAAGTTTTTTGTTTTGTTTTACATTGGTTCCTGTTCCTGTCAATCACAGCCAGTGGGAAGGTGTGTCTTATGGACACATAGAGCTGGCTTGGGAGTGAGCCTACTATAGGGACACTCAGTGGGGGGGGGGGGCAGTAGCACTGGCAGGGGAATCGAGAAGAGGAGGATTGGGGCTGCTCTGTGCAAACCATTGCACAGAGCAGGTAAGTATAACATGTTTGATATTTATTTTTTAAAAATAGGTTATCTTTTACTGTCTCTTTAAAAATGATTAAAAACAAAAACCTTGCACTTGTGTGCTCACAGACCTGCTTTCCTATAACTTTTCATCTCATGGGAAAAAGTATCAAGTGCCGTTAATTTATAGACGCATTGCAAAACCTGACCAACTATGTAAATAACTTATGCAATTGTACTGCAATGTTAACCTAAGGGGTCCTTATGAAATAAATGTATCAAGTACTGACATGAACGTAGCCTTATAAGAAGCTGAAAGTTTAAATTAAGAAACAAATCATAAATATTCAGCAAGACTGAAGATTTTGATTGCCACTAAATCATAATTGAATTACAATATTTTGTTGCAGAAAAAAATATGTGAATTCAAAAGGGTAATACCATTTTTGTTTTCATACTGGTTAGATCCATGCCTGGTTCAGGATGACAATGCTGTGATGCCACTTGACCCAAAGAAACAAGTTATAATATTTTTTTTGTATCATTGAATTAAAAAAGAAAATAAAGAATAGTACATCCATGTTCTTTGAAAATTATATTTTAAAAAAAAAATATTAGACCTCATATACACTGCTGCTGGTAAACGGATGTTCAGAGGCAGTTGGCTGTTTTTTTCAGCTGCCCCTGAACTCATCCAATGTTATCTTAGGTGTACATGTACACAGGTTCGTTTTATGTCATTTTTAGGCAGTTGAGTTTAGAGGCCTTTTTTGGAAAGCAAAAAAATGAGCTCAGACGCTGAGTTTAGAGGCATTTCAAGGACTAAACGCTTCTAAATGCATCTAAATGCTGTAACTTGTGTTTAGCTGCATTTCGTTTACAGGCATTTTTCATTTTTGGCTATTTTGAAAAATAAATAAATAAATAATACATTTTCAAACGCTTCTAAACACAAACGCAGCTAAACGCGGCATGTAAACGCTGCAAAACTGATGTTTTAAACATGGGTTACTATCTGTCAAGTTAAATTGTTAAGGAGCGGTTGTAAAAATGTCCCGTGTACATTTAGCCTATTATTATCTATGCATTTTTTATAGATGTGTTTAACAGTCAAGAAGCAGTAAAGTGTGGAAACTCAATAGAAAATGTTTACTTTTTACTCACTGGATCAGCCCCTGCTGAAGCATCTGATCTTCTGACTTTTCTACAAAGTTATAATGTTTCTGTGTGATCACCTTCTGCTTGGAGAAATAACATCATCTCAGCCTAGGTGAAATTGTTTACACTTCAAGCTACCAGCATGATATTTATTGCATATTTACATTGGTCCAGCTTCGATCAAAGGGACCACTGGGAAAGCAGACAATCACTCTAGTAGTTAGCACTACTTCAGTGATAACAGCAATCTTCTGGGTCCTGTTCCAAGCAGCTTCCCCTCAGCACAGTGACCGCAGGGGTCATTCGCTCAGCACTGCCGTCATTCACAAAATGCCTAGTATTTTTTTCAATGAATACAAGGCATTGCATGAGGTGGAGAGGAGGGGTGGTGATGTCACAATCTCAACCTTGTCCAATCAGAGAACAAGCCACTCTGTTAATGACAGCATTGCTGAGCAAGTGACTCCTTGTTGACAGTGAGCAGGCTCAGAACCCAGAGGATAACTGCTATCACTGTAGTAGCACCCACTACTACAATGATTGTCAGCTTCCTCAGCGGTCCCAGGTATGACATATGCATATTTAAATTGGTCCAAGCTGGATCAATGTAAGTATAAAATATAGATCATTACTAGAGTTTATGAGAAAAAGAGAAAAGGGGTTGGGACTTTATATGATGACATTAAAATTTTACCTCCATCCCTGACATTTGGATAAATGAGAGCAAGGTTTGGGACTTTATATGAAACATGCAGCCCAGGAGGTAATTACTAGAGTTCAGCTCTAATTATACTGTTCCTGTATATTGTCACACATCAATATTTTTTTCATGCAGACTTGTAAAGTTATCATAGCAACTCCTCTATTATGTAGACGCTATAACTTTTGTGCAAACCAATCAATATACTCTTATTGTGACTTTTTTTTACCAAAAATATGCATAAGAATACATATTGGCGTAAACTGATGAAGATTTATATATATATATATATATATATATATATATATATATATATATATATATATATATATATATATATATATATTAATTATTTATTATAGCAAAAAGTAAAAAATATTGTTTTTTTTTTTTCAAAATTAACGGTCTTTTTTTGTTTATAGTGCAAAAAAAAAAAAAATAGCACCAAAAGAATTTGTGGGTAAAAAAGGACATACATTTTGTTTGTGTACAGCATCCCACGACTGCACAATTGTCAACTAAAGCAGCCATATTGCAAAAAGTGGCCTAGTCATTAATGGGGTAAATCCTTTCTGGGGCTGAAGTCGTTAAAGAGAGACTGTAACATGCCACTCTGTGTACAGTGACAGCATCTGTTGATAGCCTATCCCAATGCTCCTAGTAGACAATACTTTCCCAGCCAAGCTCCCTTCCTGCTTCCTTGCTCTCGCTTCTTTGCTGTAATCAAGTGGGTTTTTTGTGAACTGGGCATGTGACCTCCCCACATGTGATGCTGCTCAGATCTAAGCAGTCAATTGCCAGACCTGAACACTTTCACATGGGAAGGAGCAGTAATGTCATTCACCAGGGTAAGCTCTTACAGCATTGACACCAAAGCTTACTCAGGGTGGACTCCTGCAGCGGGAAGGTAGTGAGGGTGTAAAGATTGGTGAATATACCTTACTGGAGAGGTGGGCTATCAGCACACTGGGACTGTTCCCTGAATGTGCAGGTGACAGTGTCCTTTTAAAGCTGAATTTAATTAATTCAGACTAAATGTATTGGCTTACTATGGGTTAAATGCATTGAGGTGCTTGTCACCTCATGGACTTATCTCTTTTAATTACAAGTGACAGTTTTACTGAGCATCAAGAGTATAGATATCACTATACTTCTGACGTTCTGATAGGAAGATATGCTACTTTCTCACACAGCAGCTGCTCTGCTTGCCCCTCCCCTCTGCTGTCCATTCACATAAGGCTTTGCATTTTGTGAATGGGTTCACATAATAAAAAACAGTCCATGATTGAGCAGAAGGAGAGAAACAACAGTCAGAATGACTGTGCATGTTTCTGCAGCTACTGGAGCTGAGACAAGAAGGTCCAGCATCAGAGAGTCAGAAGTATAGTGATAGCATTTTATGATACATCATAAAATATAAAAAGTGATAAGTCCATGAGGTTGAATGCACCTCGTTGGACTTAACTCATAGCAATCTACCACATAAAAAGAGGCTGAATTCCTGGAGTTTAGCTTTCAGAATAAAGCAAAGCTTCTGCACAAATGCTGGTATAATTTGTGTGTGGTACTTTGTTATATTTCTTCCAGAGCTTTGACCGCTGTATTGAATGAGCAGATGTGACCATGAAACCTGCACATATTTTTACTCCACCAGAGAGATCAGCATTAACATACTTAATGGTTCTTTCCAGCTCCATTTGAATTTATTGTTTCCTGTAGTTATTCTCTGCTGCCCACATCTAATATTATGTGAAGAAACGTGAATATACTAAGATTTACAAGTGAAGTCAAATGTGCAATAGGTTCTATTGCATGTAAAGAGCAAATACCAGCTGTGAACAGCCACGCTGATCCAAGTTTATCCATGTTGATTTGTCAGTCTCTAACCCAGAGCATGTCTGCAAATCAGGTGTTCCAATCTCATACAAAAAGTTGCCATATGCTTGGCAAGAATAAAGAAGTAGCCCAGCCTGTTAAATGACTGTATAGGTGATTCTTGGACTTAGGGTATATATGCTGGATTTTATTTTAATTAAGTGCAGCGGGGGAGGATATACACATGCAGTGGACCTTTAAAGGAAACCTATGCTGAGAAAAATATAAGGACTGACATTGCTAACCTCCTCTTTTGAAAATTCTCCCTTGATGCCATGTTGACCCATACACTTTGGGAATTTCTCATTCTCTAACGCAGTGCATGTATGCAAACCAAGTGTCCTAACTACACTGTCTGCATACATATGTCAGATAAGTGATGCAAATCCCTGATGTCAGAATAGCCAGAAGCTAGCATCTTCAGAAGGTAGTCAGCAAAGGCAGCCCCCTTATTTGTCTTACTATAGCTTTCCTTTAATAAAAAAACGACACATGACCATGCACAATCCATTTTTACTAGTCTTGAAAAACATTTTATTTTTGTTAGCAAACAAGATTTCAATGAAAAAATTGCAAAGGTAATACTCCTTATGATCCTTAATTCATAGATAGTGTGCTTGCTTCATTTTTCCTACCTGGAACAATTATATTACTTTACATAAGTAAGCAAATATCACCAAACTCAGGAGAAAAAGCCACTGTAGAGTCTAGAGCAGCTTTTCTCAACTACAATGCTTCCAAAAGTTGCTAAGGGTTCCTTAAGCAATGTCTACCTCTCAGATAAGTTACCACTGACACTAATGACCTTTTCACCTTTCTGTAATGGGCCAGTCTTCGCACTAACCACTAATGTAAAGTACATTCTTCCTCCCATTGACATAAAAGGAGCAGTCATCCCTTTGACCACCAAAGTAAGGATCATTCTTCAAATGTAAGGAGCATTTTTACCACTTACCATTTTTCCCACTTACCACCAATGTAACTGGCATTCTTTCTCTTACTGACCACCAATATAAGGAATATTCTTCTTGCCACTGGTCATCAATTTAAGGGGTATTCTTCACACTGACCACCAATATACTGTAGGTACATTATTCCTACTTGCCATCAATATAAGAGACATTCTTCCCTCTAACCACAAATGTAAGGATTATTTTTGTATAAAGCAAGGAAAAGGAAAAAAATAGCACAGAGTTTAATGTACCAGGGTGTTAATAGTCCTCCTTTCTGGTACAGTTGCTAAACAACCTACAAAACTGACTAACTGGGATGCTGTTTTTCCAAGCTGGATGGTGACAGCTGCCGGTAAGAATTTCCTGCTGTGAGTTTGAAGTGTATCTTGGAACACATATGGCCAGTGGTATCATAGGAGAGTTCTACATCAAGGAATAAGACTTCTTTATGCACTACAGATGTAATCTTGATGCCAAAGAGATTGATATTGCAGTAGTTGATAAACTGGTAAAGGGAACCGGTGACCCCTGCCAAATGATAATGATGTTATCCATATATACTGGGTGTTCAGTGTGCTCCTGTACCTTTAAGAAGAGGTGGGTTCCCCTTCCGCTTGCCCTCACCTATCCATCAGAATGCATGTGATTCCACTATGGAGACACTTATAAGTTAGTGTTAGGTACCATACATACCAGGGTGCCATGGAGAGGCTCTGTGGCTTACTCATGCATTTGCAAATGCGTGCAGACTAAACCCCTGCTTTTAACACATACTGTTAGACAGGTTTTTTTCCCCTTGGATTTATCTCATACATCTCATAGTGCAGCAACATTAGGACAGTTTAATGTAGATTAAAAGCAATACAATAATGCACTTACAAACATGGGAGAGGGGCTGCAGAGTATGGCAGATGGCTGTGACCGATACAGAGCCGTATAAGAGATGCACGACTCCCCACCCTGGCCACCGGCAGGGGAAAAGCATGAGTTACTTGAGGGACTGACACTACAGGCAAAGATGAATGAAGCCGCGACAAGGTCTGGGAACAGAAAGCCTCCTGCTGTCACAGTGGTGTTCTCCTGTGTACAAGAAAGTGAATCTGCTTCTTAGTCAACCTGTTAAAAAATTGAATTACCCACTAAAAATAGAACCAACCCAAGGAGCCACTGATCCCAGGGACAACATAAGATAATGTAATCATGTGTATTTAAACTGCATAGAAAACTTTTTCCAAGGGGAACATTGAATTTTTTCTGGGACCCTTTTGATATAGAAAACATTATATTATTATATTGTTTATATTGTTCAAATAAAGTATATACAATGTAATACAATTAAATAAGATAATACAATTCCAGTTCATCACTAAGTGGAATACATTACTGGAATTATATAATAAACTGAGATAAAGAGAGACACTTACAGTATGTGTGTTCAACAGAGAATAGGGGTGGTCTCAGAGGACAAAAACAAAACACAATGGCTACAATTAGGTCAAAATTGATAAATAACACTTGATAACATTGCAAAACAGTATAATTTCACCACCGATAAAACAGGGTGGGAAAGGGTAACAGCTAGACATGTACAGAGTGAAATATTCAGTTTCGGAATTTCGTTTTCGTATAATAAATAATAAATAAATAAATGTAACGCAGGTTTCTGTTACATCAGAGGGGGGCGGGGTCACCCACACGCCATTGGGGAAGCCCGGCTTCCCCATTCGCGTCAGAGGGGGCGGGGTCAGGTGACAGGTGGCCCTGTCCTCCGCATATAAGAAATGTCAGGCTGCCACCGGGATCCCGCAGTGTCTCCTCCGCGGAGACAGAAGATGGATGGATGCGCTGTGCTGGATCAGATCAGCCATCGCTGGACCCCAGAGAGATGATCATCCGTCGCTGGATAGTAAGAGTGGATTACCACAGCTGGAATCTTTTTTTATTTTTTTTATTTTTAATAAAGGACTTTTTCAAAAGTGTGTTTGTCTTATTAAACAATTTTTTACACTTTCTTTGTGAAATGGTAGGGGTAATTTTGTACCCCCTTACCATTTCAAACAGGAGAGGGCCGGGATCTGGGGGTCCCCTTGTTAAAGGGGGCTTCCAGATTGTGATAAGCCCCCTGCCCGCAGACCCCCACAACCACCGGCCAGGGTTGTGGGGATGAGGCCCTTGTCCCCATCAACATGGGGACATGGTGCTTTGGGGGGACCCCAAAGCATCCTCCCAATGTTGAGGGCATGTGGCCTGGTATGGTTCAGGAGGGGGGCGCTCTCTCATCCCTCCCTTTTTCCTGCGGCCTGCCAGGTTGCGCGCTCGGATAAAGGGTCTGGTATGGATATTTAGGGGGAACCCCACGCTTTTTTTTTATTTATTCTTTTTTTTATCAATGACTTTCAATGAGTGTTCTCTGTATTACGGAGCCGACAATTCATAATAGCCACGAGTGATTTTAAAGGACTTTTTTTCCTGCAGAAATGATACTTTGTGCAGGGACAGTTCTAAGAACAGGAAACATGCGCCCCTTCACAGGCATACTGTAGACACCCTCCAGGTACGAAATTTAAAGGAATATTACACTTCTATTGTTTCACTTTAATCATTATTAAAATCACTGCTCCCGAAAAAACGGCCGTTTTTAAAACTTTTTTTGCATTGATACATGTCCCCTGGGGCAGGATCCAGGTCCCCAGACACTTTTTAGGACAGTAACTTGCATATTAGCCTTTAAAATGAGCACTTTAGAATCTTTTCTCTCTGTCAAATCTTTTCTCTCTATGTCGAATATTTTCTCTCTGTCGAATACTTTCTCTATATAATCTTGGACTAATAGAGGTAAGGTTAGGCACATTCGACCACAGGTTCAATAGACACAGATTGTTATTGTCAGAGTCACTTCGAATCTCCTATTCTATATCAAACTGTTGTCACAACGAAAAAAAAATAAAGCATTTATTTATGTCGGATTTTTCATTTTTCAGATTCTGCACTTTCGTTATCGTTTGTCAAAACGAAAATACCTGAAATTCCGATGAAAATGCATTCGGACAAAAACTAATGCACATGTCTAATAACAGCTTGAACATGCAGGGAAGGCTACAAAACAGCCATTATATTAGTACTGTCTATATAATGTGCCTAGGAATTACAGTATCTCACACATGTGAGTACTCCCCTCACATTTTTGTAAATATTGTATTATATCTTTTCTTTGCTACAACGGAAAGTAGTGAGTGTACAGCTTGTATAACAGTGTAAATATGCTGTCCCCTCAAAATAACGCAACACACAGCCATTAATGTCTAAACCACTGGCAACAAAAGTGAGTACACCCCTAAGTGAAAATGTCCAAACTGGGCCCAAAGTATCAATATTTTGTGTGGCCGCTATTATTTTCCAGCACTGCCTTAACACTCTTGGACATGCAGTTCACCAGAGCTTCATAGGTTGCCACTGGAGTTCTTTTCCACTCCTCCATGATGACATGACAGAGCTGGTGGATGTTAGAGACCTTGTGCTCCTCCATATTTCATTCGAGGATACCCCACAGAGGCTCTATAGGGTTTAGGTCTGGAGACATGCTTAGCCAGTCCATCACCTATACCCTCATCTTCTTTAGCAAGGCAGTGGCCACCTTGTGCCTCATTCACATTGAGCGGATCAGTTCAGGATAGTCTGGTACGGTACGCTATTTTGAAATATTGAATATTGAATATTATGAAAGCGGCTTATACAACCGAACCATAACGCACCATTCATGATCCTGCTTCAGATGTGGGGCCATAGAAAATGGTACGGTATGGTTAGGGCGGAGCTACTCGCATCACACAATACATTCCACTGATTGGTGGACAGAAAAAACGTCAATGCTCACGTCAAAGGCATTTTTTCGAAACCCTGCATGGCCCATGGCGGTCCGACTTGTAGTGGAAACGCTCATCTGATTAGGCAGGACCATTCTAAGCCTTCTAAACTGTACCAACCCGAACCGTTCTGCTCAGTGGAAATGAAGCATTGGGGTTGTTTTGTTTGGGATCGTTATCATGTTGAAATACTGCCCTGCGGCCCAGTCTCTGAAGGGAGGGGATCATGCTCTGCTTCAGTATGTCACAGTACATGTTGACTTTCATAGTTCCCTCAATGAACTGTAGCTCCCCAGTTCTGGCAGCACTCATGCAGCCCCAGACCATGACTCTCCCACCACCATGCTTAACTGTAGGCAAGGCACACTTGTCTTTGTACTCCTTACCTGGTTGCTGTCAGCAAAGTGTTTGTGGGCTTTCTTGTGCATCATCTTTACAAAGAGGCTTTCTTCTGGGATGACAGTCATGCAGACCAATTTGATACAGTGTGCAACATATAGTCTGAGCACTAACAGGCTGACCCCCCACCCCTCTACCCTTTCGACCTCTGCAGTAATGGTGGCAGCACCATTCCCAAAGACAACCTCTGGATATGACACTGACCATGTGCACTCAACTTCTTTGGTCAACCATGGTGAGGCCTATTCTGAGTGGAACCTGTCCTGTTAAACCGCTGTATGGTCTTGGCCAACATGCTGCAGCTCAGTTTCAGAGTCTTGGCAATCTTCTTATAGCCTAGACCATCTTTATGTAGAGCAACAATTCTTTTTTCAGATCCTCAGAGAGTTCTTTGCCATGCGGTGCCATGTAGAACTTCCAGTGACCAGTATGAGAGAGTGAGAGAGATTACACCAAATTAACACACCTGCTCCCCATTCACACCTGAGACCTTATAACACTAACGAGTCATCTGACATCGGGGGAGGAAAAATGGCTAATTGGGCCCAATTTGGATATTTTCACTTAGGGGTGTACTCACTTTTGTAGCCAGCGGTTTCGACATTAACCACTTCAGCCCCGGAAGGATTTACCCCCTTCCTGACCAGAGTGTTTTTTGTGATTCGGCACTGCGTCCCTTTAACTGACAATTGCACGGTCGTGCACTGTGGCTCCCAAACAAAATTGGTGTCCTTTTTTTTCCCACAAATAGAGCTTTCTTTTAAGGGTATTTGATCACCTCTGAGGTTTTTATTTTTGCGCTATAAACAAAAAAAGAGCAACAATTTTTTTACTTTTTGCTATAATAAATATCCCCCAAAAATATATAAAAAAAACATTATTTTCCCTCTCTTTAGGCAGATATATATTCTTCTACATATTTTTGGTAAAAAAAAATCACAATAAGCGTTTATTGATTGGTTTGTGCAAAAGTTATAGCGTCTACAAAATAGGGGATCGTTTTATGGCATTTTTATTAATAATTTTTTTTTTTTACTAGTAATGGCGGCGATCAGAGATTTTTATCATGACTGCAACATTTTGGCGGACACATCGGACAATTCTGACACATTTTTGGGACCATTTTTCATGAATACAGCGATCAGTGCTATAAAATTGCATTGATTACTGTAAAAATGTCACTGGCAGTGAAGGGGTTAACCACTGGGTGGCAGTGTAGGGGTTAAGTTTTCTTAGGGGCGTGTTTATAACTGTATGGGGGCATGACTGCTTGTGACACCACACTGATTGCTGCTCCCGATGAAAGGGAGCAGACGATCAGTGTACTGTCACTAGGCAGAACGGGGAGATCTCTCTGTCCACACCAACAACACTACACACGGCCGCTCTGAAGCAGCCTTATAAAGTGTGGGGCATGGATTTAGTCCCCCTGAACCATGATTGGCCAAAGGCTCTCTCAGCAGAGCACATTGTGATTGGCCAAAGCATGCAGGCCAGGTGCATGCTTTGGTCAATCATCATATAGCAATGCACTTCGATCTTGCAGTGCATTATGGGGAATTCCGTTGCACTCAAATTTTTTTCCACGAACGCTCCATATGTTCAGTTCGTTTTAGAACAAGGTACATTTGACTCGAACCTTGGGCTCATCGCTAATAAGATCACCTTATTAAAACAAAGTTAAATTAGTCTTAACCATATATATACAAGTAGTACCCACCTAGATGTGTTGGTCTGCTAAATATAGAGAGAGAACTTCCGTTTATAATGGTTATACCCATAGTTTAGCAATAATCTGACAATTCAATTAGCAGTATGCTATACATAACTAAATTATATACTATATAAATAGTACTAATGAAGACTGTACTCAATCTTAACTAATTATTTGAAATAACTACTGAGCTCACTGTTGTACATTGCTGTTCAGTTTTTTTTTTGTTGCCTACTATCAGCTACTATGTGCGACACTTCGACCAATGAAATCTGTAGAAAAAAATATGCATAGATAAAAATTGCAGCATTAATTGTGCTAGCAGAATATCCTAAAATATTCAGTGCAAGATAATAGCATTCAGTGGGCTAAAAACATCAAACACACATAAAGTGAGAGACATCAAAGTCCATGCAAAAGTCCTTAAATCAGTGTATGGTGCCATGTCCCATCAGAGATTTTAAAATATTATTTTCCTGAATACCGTTACCGATCCACCACGTGAACACCCCGTTTGGTGATGCACTCACCGCAGTTAAGAATTAGATACAGTATCTCCACAAGGATATTAGATAAAACTGGACCCTCTCCCAAAGTTACCAGAAATCTTTCATGGGATGGCTCAGCTCAGCAGGTGAAATCCACTCCACTGCAAGGTTTTGCAGCTGCTCTTCAGAAAGGAACCCCTATCACCCAGCTTTTAAAAGAGCCAGTCACAGCTTAGAGAACAGGTTGCAAGGGGCCAGTTGTAGCAATGGAAGGACCCTACTGGAGCAATGAAAAATTACTGGAGTTTGGCTTTAAACCTCATTTTTATTGAACCTAGTATATGTTCTTTGCACATGAACCAGCAAAAAGTCAGAGACAAAAAGAGTCAGAGAAAAAAAGAGAGCAAATTGTGTAGACCGATGAGTTCATTTTTGTACTGCTCCTGTCTGAAAAGTCAGGTCACCAGTCTGGCTGTGTTTGTTCCCATATATGTATTTTAACTGTGTATTAAGCTGTTGAGTTTAGCTTTAAAGATGAAGTCCAAGTAGTAATGGAAAGGACCATGGGTAGTGAATTTAAAGCCCATCTTTGTCACCTTTATTTTTATACTTTTGAAACTCTTAATAGTCTGTACATCTGCCAATGAATTGCTAATTGTTTGCTCTGTAAGCTGTATTGAGTAGCTCTAGGAAAGTAAAGTGGAAACTGCACTTCCGGCTCCCCAATTTGTGCTTTGACGTTGACAAAGTACAACCTGTGATAAAGCAGCATCAACGTAGTCTGTGATTTGTGAATGGCAAAGAAAGGGGGTGGAAGCAAAGCACCAGACTTGGTGATTGTAATAGACACCTTTAGGAATTTCGCAGGGAGCTAGAAATCCAGCTCCTGCTGTACTTTCCCACAGCGGTTCAAACACAGATAAGAGAGGACAATGCAACTTCTTGTATAAATCCATCATGAATATGTAAACATGGTAAAATAAAGTATACTTCTCTATGCTACTTTTTATTTATTTCTAAGAGTATTTGCTCAGTTTCTGTGATGTTTGGACCTCTGCTCCTCACCATTATGAAAATGTATGTCACTATTCTGCCATACTGCGCAAATAAGTAATGAAAAGCATGACCCCATGCACCTCCTCTTGCTTATGCACCATACAACATTACTTATATAAAAAAATAAAAATAAATAAAGCTTTTTCTTTAACCAGCAAAAAGGCGTTATTTTTTTTTTTTACGGCACATGCTGAGATGAGGCACATGACAGTATTTCGAGTACTTGTATCTCACGATTTAGATATGAGATTTCCCTGACGGCAACACAGGAAAGATACAGGGGCCAAAAGCAATCAGCTAACAGTATCACTGCACTTGCATTATGGTTTTCAGAGAGCTGCATCTCAGAAAGTAAATGTAATGCTGCGTACACACGATCGAATTGACAGGCGGACTAGGTCCACCGGACCACAGTAGGCCGGACAATTTGATTGTGTGTGGGCTCCAGCGGACTTTTTCATCGTAAAGTCCGGCGGACTTAGAAAGTAGTTTTGACTCAAAATTTGTCTGCCGGACTTGGCTTTCAGCGGACAATCCTTCGTCAGTGGGCTAGTCCGGCGGACTAGGAATGACGCATGCTCTGAAGCAAGTACGAGAAGGAAAATATTGGCTATTGGCTATTGAACTTCCTTTTTCTAGGCCCGTTGTACGTGCTGTACGCCATAGCGTTAGAAATCGCCGGACTTTCGGAGCGTCTGTGTGTGGCCAAGTCTGTTCGTTATAAAGTCTGGCGGATTCTTTGCCAGACCAATTAAGCCAGACAATTCGATCGTGTGTACGCGGCATTAGTGGCATTGCTGGGTACTGCTGTAGAATGCTGTAGTATAAGATACAGCAAATAATATACACCCATAACCTGAGGTCCAAAAAAGACAGCAGTTTAGGAACACATACTGATACATTGATTTCTCTGCATAGAGAAAAATATAACAATAATAAGAGATACAGTACTGCAGAAGTGTGATGCAAAAAAACAAAAAAAATATTTTTATGGGAGAATTTATATTTTACAAATAGTAGCAAACAACATTGCCTTTATAAGCAAAGACATGTCCAAGCCAGGTCTACATCAGTTTATATTCAAAGTCTCAAAAGAACATTTAAAATGGTAATTGCAGCTGTCAGTGGAATTTCTTTAGCCAGATGTTCCAGCTAAAAGTACTTGTCAGTTCCATGGAGTTCATAAACTTTTAACTTTTTATCCCAAATTGCTGTGATGGTTTATTGATAATGGAACAACAGTGATGTCTTTACCATTTTCAGTAAAAAAAGAAAGGTGCATCAGCCATGGTCATGATGTTATTTTATGGACCTGTACACAATGCAGCGTCTCTACATATTACCATCCTTGGTGTAAATTGTGGGACCACAAAAAGATAGCCTTATGTATTTAAATATTTTTTTATTTCAATGGTCTCAGTAGTAGACATTCTTAATATTGTCAATCTACTGTAAATCATTAATGTCAAATTTTTGTTTTTAAGTATAGTAGAAAATAAAATAATTGGATGCAGTTTTAATGTCCAGTTAATAAGATATGTTCTTTATTTTTAAATTACATTTTCAAGCTCAACACTTCAGATAATATTTTAACGCCTTGGATAAAATGTAAGTTTTAGTCGGTATAGTAATGTTAAATGCTAAAGTGTTAAAATCTTTGTTTCTGGACTTAAATAGGTATAGCTCTTAGTAGACACACAGCCTCTTAAAGATTTATTCAACTCAATTTGGCTCACTGTTTAATTTAGTTTGACATGCCTGATCTAATCAATTTTCTTCAATGCAATGGCAAGTGAATGAAACTGGCATCTAACTTTTACATGCCAGGAATAAAACATTTCTCTGATTTAAACTGTCTGAAACTCCGATGTCACAGTAGTGGAGTCAAAATATGAGTAACTGAAATACACTTGCCTCAATGATTCACTCAATGACATAAGCCCCACTTTCCACCTTTATATCCTTCAAAATTATTTAATCGGTTAGCATTCAAATATTCATCTACACTTACAGCTATAGGTCACACATCCAAAAGGAGAAATGTATGAGAAGCTGTTGCTGATTTGCTTCTGGAACGCTAGTTGGCTGGTCATCATGTTAACCAAATGGCATTACTTTCTTAATTAATGGCCCAGAACAAATATGCATAGCAAGTGTTTTGACCTACAGTAACTGGCTTCACCCAGACAGTGCTGAAACCAGAGATGGCCAGGCAACCAGAATTTTCAGGAGACCAGCATTGGTAGCCTATCTATTTCGATCAATGCAGTTTTCCATTGACATTGTTTAATGCATTTGGAAAGCAGGGGAGGTCTAGAAGCTCTGTAAGGTTTCTACCAATGTCCTTGTCCCTGTTAAGGACAGCTACCCCCTCTTACAGTCAGAGGTAGGAAGGAAGAAAGTGAAATATCCTAAACAGGGGCACAATGGGTTCTCATCCTTTAGACCCCTTTCACACCACACCGCCCATTGCGTCGGCGGTAAAACGCCGCTATTTTTCGCGGCGTTTTACCGCCGGATTTGTGGCAGATTTGCGGCGCATTTCGGGCGCTAGCGGGGCGCTTTTACTCCCGCTAGTGGCCACGAAAGGGTTAAAACCGTCGGCAGTATGCCACAATAGCGTCGTTTTGCCGGTGGTATTACAGCGCTGCCCCATTGATTTCAATGGGGAGCAGCGGGGGAGGAGTGGTAAACACACCGCTCCTTCACCGCTCCAAAGAAGCTGCTGGCAGGACTTTTTTCTGACGTCCTGCCAGCACACCGCTGTAGTGTGAAAGCCCTCGGGGCTTTCACACTGCACACAATGGTGCAGCTTCTTTAGGGTGGATTGCAGGCGCTATTTCCAACGCTATAGCGCCTGCAAAACGCCCTGGTGTGAAAGGGGTGTTAACCTTCCATTAAATAAAAACATTTTCATTCCTAGCTGTGGGCCATAAAATTGGACATAATGTTTAGCCTCCTCCCTTCTATCGAAAAGGAATACAAAAAGTTTAGACCGGGGAACCAAATATATGACTTTGAAGAAGACCTTATTTACTTGGCAGTCAGGCTATGCTTTGCTTAGTGGCACCTAGGCACACTTGACTAATCCACAATGAAAATATCTATGTTAGCATTGTCTAATGTCTGACATTTTAAAGAGTAAATAAAGTGTTTTGTTAGTGAGCACATATATTGAGTATATTTCAGTGTGAATCCAGAAATAACGTCTGATATTACTTTCACATTTAGCATTTGCGCTTACATATTTTTGTTATTGTATTAAATGTACAGTGGGGATCGAAAGTTTGGGCACCCCAGGTAAAAATGTGTATTAATGTGCATAACGAAGCCAAGGAAAGATGGAAAAATCTCTAAATGGCATCAAATTACAGATTAGACATTCTTATAATATGTCAAAAAAAGTTAGATTTTATTTCCATCATTTACACTTTCAAAATTACAGAAAACAAAAAAAATGGCGTCTGCAAAAGTTTGGGCACCCTGCAGAATGTATAGCATGCACTGCCCCCTTTGCAAAGCTGAGACCTGCCAATGTCATGGATTGTTCTCAATCATCATCTGGAAAGACCAGGTGATGTCAATCTCAAAGGTTTTAAATGGCCAGACTCATCTGACCTTGCCCCAACAATCAGCACCATGGGTTCTTCTAAGCAGTTGTCTAGAAAACTGAAACTGAAAATAGTTGACGCTCACAAAGCTGGAGAAGGCTGTAAGAAGATAGCAAAGCGTTTTCAGATGTCAATATCCTCTGTTCGGAATGTAATTAAGAAATGGCATTCATCAGGAACAGTGGAAGTTAAAGCAAGATCTGGAAGACCAAGAAAAATATCAGACAGAACAGCTCGCAGGATTGTGAGAAAAGCAATACAAAACCCACGTTTGACTGCACGATCCCTCCAGAAAGATCTGACAGACACTGGAGTTCTAGTACACTATTCCACTATAAAGAGATACTTGTACAAATAAGGTCTTCATGGAAGAGTCATCAGAAGAAAACCTCTTCTACGTCCTCACCAAAAAAATCAGCTTTTGAACTTTGCAATTGAACATACAGTGGTGTGAAAAAGTGTTTGCCCCCTTCCTCATTTCCTGTTCCTTTGCATGTTTGTCACACTTAAGTGTTTCGGAACATCAAACCAATTTAAACAATAGTCAAGGACAACACAAGTAAACACAAAATGCAATTTGTAAATGAAGGTGTTTATTATTAAAGGTGAAAAAAAATCCAAACCATCATGGCCCTGTGTGAAAAAGTGATTGCCCCCTAAACCTAATAACTGGTTGGGCCACCCTTAGCAGCAACAACTGCAACCAAGCGTTTGCGATAACGTGCAATGAGGCTTTTACAGCGTCCTGGAGGAATTTTGGCCCACTCATCTTTGCAGAATTGTCCTAATTCAGTTACATTAGAGGGTTTTCGAGCATGAACGGCCTTTTTAAGGTCATACCACAACATCTCAATAGGATTCAGGTCAGGACATTGGCTAGGCCACTCCAAAGTCTTCATTTTGTTTTTCTTCAGCCATTCGGTGGTGGACTTGCTGGTGTGTTTAGGATCATTGTCCTGCTGCAGAACCCAAGTTCGTTTCAGCTTGAGTACACGAACAGATGGTCGGACATTCTCCTTCAGGATCTCTTGGTAGACAGCAGAATTCATAGTTCCTTTTATCACGGCAAGTCTTCCAGGTCCTGAAGCAACAAAACAGCCCCAGACCATCACACTACCACCACCATATTTTACTGTTGGTATAATGTTCTTTTTATGAAATGCAGTGTTCCTTCTACGCCAGATATACTTGGACACACACCTTCCAAAGAGTTCCACTTTTGTCTCATCGGTCCACAGAATGTTGTCCCAAAAGTCTTGGGGATCATCAAGATGTGTTGTGGAGAAATTGAGACAAGCTTTGGGAGTCTAGTCGCGCACGGCATCCCGAAAACCAATCACCACCTTCAGGATTTCTAAGGGTGCAAATTTTTGATTTCACCCCTCACTACCTATCACAGTTTCGAAGGCCATAAAAAGCCAAAATAGCACAAAACCCCCCAAAATGACCCCATTTTGGAAAGTAGACACCCCAAGCTATTTACTGAGAGGCATGTTGAGTCCATGGAATATTTTATATTTTGCCACAAGTTGCGTGAATATTACAAACTTTTTTTTTTTTTGCACAAAGTTGTCACTAAATGATATATTGCTCACACATGCTATGGGCATATGTGAAATGACACCCCAAAATACATTCTGCTGCTTCTCCTGAGTACAGGGATACCACATGTGTGGGACTTTTTGGGAGCCTAGCCGCGTACGGGACCCCGAAATCCAAGCACCGCCTTCAGGATTTCTAAGGGCATAATTTTTTTATTTTACTCCTCACTACCTATCACTACCTATCACAGTTTTGACGGCCATAAAATGCCAAGATGGCACAAAACCCCCCCAAATGACCCCATTTTGGAAAGTAGACACCCCAAGGAAACTGCTGATGGGTAAGTTGAGCCCATTGAATATTTTTTTTTTTGTCCTAAGGGATTGAATAATGACAAAAAAAAAAAAAAATGTACAAAAAGTTGTCACTAAATGATATATTGCTCACACATGCCATGGTTATATGTGGAATTGCACCCCAAAATATATTCCGCTACTTCTCCCGAGTACGGGGATACCAAATGTGTGGGACTTTTTGGGAGTCTAGTCGCGCACGGCATCCCGAAAACCAATCACCACCTTCAGGATTTCTAAGGGTGCAAATTTTTGATTTCACCCCTCACTACCTATCACAGTTTCGAAGGCCATAAAAAGCCAAAATAGCACAAAACCCCCCAAAATGACCCCATTTTGGAAAGTAGACACCCCAAGCTATTTACTGAGAGGCATGTTGAGTCCATGGAATATTTTATATTTTGCCACAAGTTGCGGGAATATTACAAACTTTTTTTTTTTTGCACAAAGTTGTCACTAAATGATATATTGCTCACACATGCTATGGGCACATGTGAAATGACACCCCAAAATACATTCTGCTGCTTCTCCTGAGTACAGGGATACCACATGTGTGGGACTTTTTGGGAGCCTAGCCGCGTACGGGACCCCGAAATCCAAGCACCGCCTTCAGGATTTCTAAGGGCATAATTTTTTTATTTTACTCCTCACTACCTATCACAGTTTTGACGGCCATAAAATGCCAAGATGGCACAAAACCCCCCCAAATGACCCCATTTTGGAAAGTAGACACCCCAAGCTATTTGCCGAGGGCCATCTTGACACTATTGAATATATTTTTTTTTTTGTCCCAAGGGATTGAATAATGACAAAAAAAAAAAAAAAATGTACAAAAAGTTGTCACTAAATGATATATTGCTCACACATGCCATGGTTATATGTGGAATTGCACCCAAAAAAATATATTCAGCTACTTCTCCCGAGTATGGGGATACCACATGTGTGGGACTTTTTGGGAGTCTAGTCGCGTACGGCACCCCGAAAACCAATCACCACCTTCAGGATTTCTAAGGGTGCAAAGGCCATAAAATGCCAAAATAGCACAAAACCCCCCCAAATTACCCCATTTTGGAAAGTAGACACCCCAAGCTATTTACTGAGAGTCATGTTGTCTGAACGAAAAAAAAGAGATTGATCGGTGGGTATGCCCACCATTAGATACCTCCCTTCATCCACCCACTTCTAATGATGGACATACATGCACCATTTATATATGCCGAAGCATGGGGGCATCCTCCCGCAAAAAAGTTATGCCGCGTACATACGTTCAAACTTTTCCACGGGCAAGCCCCCTGTCGGAATTTTGACCGTATGTACGCGGCATTAGGAGCAAAATCGCTCCTCCACCCCTTATGCCCCCATGCTTCGGCATATATGCTCTTTTTTAACTGTGGTGGTGAAATCACCGCCTACAGCACTTGAGTCACGGCTTTATGTATCGTGGGAGCAAACGCTGTTGCTGTCAAGATAAATAAATCCGCGCTGCAGCTGAATGGCGTACCTGCTAAGCAAATTATGGTTAACGTTAAAACAAAGTAACATCCCAGTAAAACCTTACCATACCATACCTGCAAAGCAATTGCCAAAAAAAACAGTAAAAAATAAAAAATTTTTTAACACAACCTGTGCCTAAAATATATATATGCCGAAGCATGGGGGCATCCTCCCGCAAAAAAGTTATGCTGCGTACATACGTTCAAACTTTTCCACGGGCAAGCCCTCCGTCGGAATTTTGACCGTATGTACGCGGCATTAGGAGCAAAATCACTCCTCCACCCCTTATGCCCCCATGCTTCGGCATATATGCTCTTTTTTAACTGTGGTGGTGAAATCACCGCCTACAGCACTGGAGTCACGGCTTTATGTATCGTGGGAGCAAACGCTGTTGCTGTCAAGATAAATAAATCCGCGCTGCAGCTGAATGGCGTACCTGCTAAGCAAATTATGGTTAACGTTAAAACAAAGTAACATCCCAGTAAAACCTTACCATACCATACCTGCAAAGCAATTGCCAAAAAAAACAGTAAAAAATAAAACATTTTTTAACACAACCTGTGCCTAAAATATATATATGCCGAAGCATGGGGGCATCCTCCCGCAAAAAAGTTATGCTGCGTCCATACGTTCAAACTTTTCCACGGGCAAGCCCTCCGTCGGAATTTTGACCGTATGTAGGCGGCATTAGGAGCAAAATCGCTCCTCCACCCCTTATGCCCCCATGCTTCGGCATATATGCTCTTTTTTAACTGTGGTGGTGAAATCACCTCCTACAGCACTGGAGTCGCGGCTTTATGTATCGTGGGAGCAAACGCTGTTGCTGTCAAGATAAATAAATCCACGCTGCAGCTGAATGGCGTACCTGAAAACATGAAAAATGGTTAACAATAACACAGTAAACAGTAAAGTATAAAAAATTTGAGAGAAGAGAGAGAGAGAGAGAGAGAGAGAGAGAGAGAGAGAGAGAGAGAGAGAACAATAAAACGACAACTATTTTTGGTTTTTATATTTTATATTTTTTTTGGTTTTTTTATTTTACTTTTTTTTTTTTTTTTTTATACACTTTTTTTGAACTGTAAACTGTAACTGTAACGGTTCGGGTCTCTCAAAATGCGATGGCATCTTGGGAGACCCTGTGTAAGTGTGCCTAGCCTGTGAAATGCTGTACCCTACGCTAATACTTCACTAGTTCATGGTAGTGTTCAAAACACTCACCCTGACAAAGACCAGGATTGCCAGGACAGCGTGGACAATAAGAACGGGTGTCACGCTTATATCCGCGCTTGCTACAGACACGACATCTTTTTTGGGGGGCTCGTTGGGTAGGGGTACTCGGGAGGACATAAGAATAATGCCTCTCATGCAGCCGGCTTACTGCATTTGGTTGGGAATGGTGAGGTACAGAACCCTCTGGAAACAGAAGCTCTGTGACAACCTCTCTTTGGAAGAAAAGAAAGGTTAATGTTCCGCCTGAAGTTTTGTATAGCACAAAAGCATTCAGCAAAGCCAATTGAAATAAGTAAGCAGACACTTTTTTGTACCAGCGTCTGGTCTTACGGGAAGTTAGATACGGCGCCAACATCTGGTCATTGAGGTCCACCCCTCCCATATTTTTGTTATATTCGTGGACACAGAGGGGTTTCTCCACAATACCAGTCGCCGTAGAAATTTGGACCGTCGTGTCTGCATGAAGGGAGGTAAGAACGAAAACATTCTTATTATGCCTCCACTTCATAGCGAGCAAATTATTACACCGATAGCAGGCTCTCTCCCCCAGCCTAAGACGGGAATCTACAAGCCGCTGGGGAAAGCCCCGGCGATTAGGTCGCACGGTGCCACATGCTCCAATCTGATTATCAAATAAATGACTAAACAGTGGCACGCTGGTGTAATAGTTGTCCACGTACAAGTGGTACCCCTTTCCGAATAAGGGTGACACCAATTTCCACACTATCTTGCCAGCGCTTCCTATGTAATCAGGGCAGTTCTCCGGCTCTACGTAACTATCTTTACCCTCATAAACCATAAAGCTCCATGCATAGCCTGTGGCCCTGTCACAGCACTTATAGAGCTTGACCCCGTATCTGGTACGCTTGTTGGGAATGTACTGTTTGAATGACAAGCGACCAGTAAACTTAACCAGGGACTCATCAACGCAGACAACTTTTTGGGGAGTAAACAAGTCTGCAAAACGTTGGTTGAAGTGGTTTATGAGGGGCCGAATTTTGTAGAGCCGATCGTATTCAGGGTCTCCACGTGGATGACAAAGTTCATTGTCACTGAAGTGCAAGAACCGCAAGATCTGCTCGTATCGTTTCCTGGACATGGAGTTAGAGAACACGGGCATGTGGTCAGCCGGATGTGTGGACCAATAAGCCCGCATCCGCATAAATTAATGTGTGCCCATGTTGAGGGAAAGGCCCAAAAACGTCTTAAATTCGGAAACCGTAACTGGTTTCCAATCTCTGGCAAGAGACGGCAACTGGGGATTAGCGGCGATGCGTTGACCAGCATATAAATTGGTTTGGTCCACAATAGATCTATAGAGATCTTCCGTGAGATACAGAGAATAAAAATCGAGTGGCGTAAAATCATCTGTATCCACCTGAATACCGGGTTGGGCAGTGAATGGGGGAAGTACGGGTTCTGCAGAAGTGGTGGGCACCCAATTGGGATAGGCGAATTCTGCAGGAAGGGCACTATGGGTACGACGGGCCTGTCTTTGTCTTCTTCTTGGTGGCAGCGGGACACTACTTGTGCTTGCCACCTCACCAGCTTGAACTGCACTTATGGGACTCGCCACGTCACCACGTGATACTGCAGTGCTGGATGTACGTCCAGGGTGTACTAGGCCGCTGGTGCTTGCCAGTTCACCAAAAGGATGAGCGGCGCTAGTACTGGCTCTATACTCCATACGAGGGACTTGCGGTTCCTGCACCTCAACAACATCAGAAAATCGGGGTCGGGTACGCCTGACAATAGCAGGGACCTCTTCTTCGTCGTCAGAGCTATCTGACATGGAGGCGCTGTCCTCTACAGGTTCGTATTCTGAGCCTGAATCTGACAGATCAGTGTCTTCCTCTTCACTATCTGTCATGCTCAGAAACGTGTAGGCCTCTTCACTAGTGTACCTTCGCTTTGCCATTTTGGGCTCTAAATTTAGGGGTACAGTAGTGAGACTCACAGGTAAAAAAGCACCTAGCCTGTCAGCGACTGTATAAAACGCTACAAAAAAAAACTGTTAGCGATCGCAGGGATCAGGCCTGACTCTGCGAACGCTGCAGTTATGTGTGTTGTGTTTTGTAAGTGACAGTGATCGATCGATACTGCACTTGGGTGGGCTGGGCTGGGCTGGGCAGAGGGGCAAAACGCAGGTGCTAGCAGGTATCTGGATTGATCCTGCTAACAATGCGTTTTTTTAGAACCCTAAATTGCTGGGCACGCTAGTATAGATCTGATCAGATCAGATATTGATCTGTTCGGATACTATACCACTAAGGGAGGTGTATGCTTTGCGCGTGGGTGTTAGCGGTGCTGGCACTAACCTAGCACTGCCTGGGGCAACGCAGACCCTTTCTGACCCTAAAACCAAATTTATATCACCCGCCGGGTGATCAGGGGGTTAAACCTTTATTAGGTAATAAATGGCGGGTGCCCTGATGCTATAAAAAGCGAACTACCTAACCAGCGTCACCCGTAACACTTATACGGTGATCACTGGTGAAAGGGTTAACTAAGGGCAATCAGGGGTTAAAACCTTTATTGGGTATTTATATGGGGGTACCTGAAGCTTTATAAAAACCTGACGGGGAACCTAAATAACTAAATAACTAACTGGCTAACCAGCGTCACCAGTGACACTTATGCAGCGATCGCTGGTGAAAGGGTTAACTCTAGGGGCAATCAAAGGGTTAAAACCTTTATTAGGTTATATATCGGGCTACCTAACGGTATAAAAACCTGGCGTTGAACCTAAAAAAAAACTAGCTTCCTAGCGGGACCAGTGACACTATTGCAGCGATCAGAAAAACGATCGCTTAGTGACACTGGTAAAAGAGGGTGAAAGGGTTAACTGGGAGGGCAATCAAGGGGTTAAACCTTTATTAGGGGGGGGTAGGGGGCTACCCTGGACCTAAAGGGGCCTAACACTAGCTGCCCTGACACTTTTTACAGTCACAACTGACACTAAATGTAGTGATCAATAAATAAATGAACACTGCATTAGTGACACTGTGACTGAGGGGGGGGACGGGGGGCCGATCGGGGGGGTGATCGGGGGGTGACTGGGGTGAAATGTGTGCCTGTGTGTACCTATGTGTCAGTGGACTGTTGGTGCACTTACTTGGACGTCTTCACTCCTCGCTGTCCGGTTCAAAAAGACCACCACGAGGAGTGTGACATCACTTCCTCCTCCTGTGTTTACATTTTCACAGGGGAGGAAGTTCGTCACTGGCCAGGAGCGATCGAGAGGGGATGGGCGGAAACCAACGGCCATCCCCTCATCGCCGATCGCTCCGGCACCGAAATCTAGCGGGAGGGGGTCCGATCGGACCCCCCACCCGCTAGAAGGCATTCACGTACATTTACGTGATTGTGCCTGCCTGTGCCATTGTGTTGACGTACATTGGCAATACGGCGGTCCTGAAGTGGTTAAACTGTGGGTTTATTTTGAATATGGACGCCTTACTGCCTCCTAGTGGCCAGCCCGCTCATGTTAGGTATTTATGTTTTTTATATAATGGAGAGAGTGTTTGGCATAGGTAGGATTGACTGTGTATCTTTTTCTCTCTCTGTCTGTTTTACCCTTACAGCCCTTCTGGGTCTGATCCACAGCCTAACACCTCTAGACGCAGTGGATCATCAAGATCACACCGCCATAAATCCTCCTCAAGATCTAGCCAGCATAGGTCAAGGTCTGAACAGCGTGATAAGAATTATTCTCACCCCCCTGCTGCTCACTCCAGCAAGCATACGGAAAAATCATGCTGGGGGTGCAGGATGCCTGTTCCTTCAGACAAATCCTTATGCGATCATTGCTTCTCCAAAGCTGCAGATGAAAGGGATGGTGCAGACCAGCGTTTGGAGTCAATAGTAAGACGGGTTGTGAAGGAGTCTCTGCAGGAGAGGGACGCTCTGCAGCTGTGTGAATCCCCGTCAGAATTATTGGCTCCTCCACCTGGAGAGAACCCATTGCAGGAGACATGGGAATCCTCTCAGCCAAGCCGCCTATCTGCTCTTATCTCAGACAGTGAATCTGACTGTGAGGATCCTGGTTTAGGATTTGACTATGGACTGGTGCCTTCATTGGTCAAAGCAGTGAGAGAGGCTCTGAAGTGGGAAGACCCTGTTACTTCCCCACCAAAGCAGAGAAAGTTCTTTAAACAGCTCAATAAGGAGCGACAATTTTTTCCCTTCCTTTCAGAGTTGGGTGACATTATTACCGAGGAATGGAGCAAGATGGATAAAAAGGGTTCCATGCAGTCAAAAATCCTGAAGTTATACCCTTTTAAAGAAGAGGATGTGAAGCACCTGGAGTCAGCACCACTGGTGGATGCAGCGCTCATGCGTTTGGCGAGATATGTAACCCTACCCTTAGAGGATACGGTATCCTTTAAAGATCCTTTGGAAAGGCGGATCGATTCAGACCTTAAAAGGATATATCTGACTTCTGGAATGGCTTGCAAACCAGTGCTTGCAATGGCAGCGGTATCCAAGGCCATAGAATCCTGGGCTGATTCTGTAGAGGAATTCCTGAGGGGTATTTCTATTGAATCAGCAAAAGACTCCCCTATTCAAGAAATCAGGATGGCGTCTGCCTTTTTGGGGGAGGCATCTATTGATGTTATCCGCCTGATATCTCGGGATATGTTAGCAGCAGTCTCAGCTCGCCGTGCGTTATGGCTCCGTCCATGGCTGGCGGATCCAGCATCCAAACAGGCCTGGTGCCGTATTCCCTTTGAGGGGTCATCTTTGTTTGGTAACAAGCTGGATACTGCCATATCCCGGGCTACAGGTGGGAAATCTGGGTTTCTTCCCCAGGACAGACGTCTTCAAAATCAAAGGCGTCCATTTCCTAGAAGACAAGGCCCTGATCGTGCCAGGGAGGCGCGGAGCTATAGACCTGGTCGAGAATTCTCAAGGTCATGGAGATCCAGGCAATCTTCTTTCAAAAATACCTCAAAAGGGGGTTCGTCCGGCAAGCAGGATTCCGCTAAATCCTTTTGAAATTGGGCCCGCTCAAACTTGTTAGGTGGGGGCTCGTCTTCTCCACTTCAGGCATGTTTGGGCGGCCTGAATTCGGGATTTTTGGACTGTAAAAACAATTTCCTCAGGTCACAAGTGGGGTTTTATCAGCGCCCCAAGGCTAAGATTTATTCCCACAAATCTTCCAGAATCAAAAGAGAAGAAACAAGTCCTATTGACCTACGTGAACTCTTTACTGGATCAAGGCGCAGCCGTTCCCGTTCCACAAGAACGTGGAGAGGGCATGTATTCCCCTTTGTTTCTGGTTCAAAAGAAAAACGGCACATGGAGGCCGGTAATAGATTTGACCCATCTCAATTCCTTCATTCGCAAAGAGAAGTTCAAGATGGAATCTCTGCTTACCATCCAGCAGTCCGTGTATCTGGGGGACTGGATGATATCAGTCGATTTGAAGGACGCTTACTTCCATGTTCCCGTGGCAAAGGAGTTTCAACAATACCTCCGCTTTGCAGTAGGCAATCAACATCTTCAATTTACATGTCTTCCCTTTGGGTTAACAACGTCCCCACGGGTCTTCTCCAAAGTTCTTTTGGCAGTTGTGGCCTTTCTCAGAGTCAAAGGTGTTCGTCTCCACCACTATCTCGACGACCTTCTTCTGCTATCCCAGAACAAAGATCAGCTCTTGGAGCAGAAAGACCTAGTCATCTCCACTCTACAGGAGTTCGGGTGGCTTCTAAACTTAGAAAAGAGTCACCTAGATCCAACTCAGTCTCTTGTTTTCCTAGGGGCGCAGTTCAACACAGCGGAAGGTACTATCGCCCTTCCAGAAGAGAAGGTTGGAGTCATACGAGACAGGATTCATGCAGCCCTTGCAGCATCCCATCTCTCGGCTCTCCAATGTCTGAGGGTGATTGGCACAATGTCAGCCACCATTCCCATGGTAAAGTGGGCCCAGTGGCACACTCGTCCCTTTCAGAAGGGGTTTCTACAACAGTGGGACTTATCCAGCCAGACACAGCGCATATTCCTCACTCCAGCCATGAGGACGTCTCTTCTTTGGTGGCTGCAGGGGAAGAACCTGCGCAACCACCATTCAATCATTCCCATCTCATGGGTCACGGTAACTTCAGATGCCAGCAACCGAGGATGGGGTGCTTACTGTCTTTCGGAGGTCGCTCAGGGCAGGTGGACATTTCCATCACAAAGAGTCGTCTCCAATGTTCTGGAGCTAAGAGCGGCCTTCCAGGCGCTTCGGTCATTCCACCATCTGACAGCGAATGCCTCGGTCATGCTAAGGTTGGACAACACAACCGCGGTGGCTTACGTAAAGAAGCAAGGGGGAACTCGCAGCTGGTCCCTGTTACAGGAGACGGAGCCAATAATGAATTGGGCTCAGAAGAATTTGTCCAACCTTTCTGCAGTCTACATCCCAGGGGTGCAGAATGTTCAGGCGGACTTCCTATCGCGTGTCGAGTTGGACAACAACGAGTGGTCTCTACACGGGGAAGTATTCGATTGGCTCCTGACCTTAGGATTGTCCCTGGAAGTCGACTTGTTCGCTTCCCCGTGCAATCGGAAGCTTCCGAAATATTACTCAAGGTTCAGGGATCCTCAGGCATATGGGATAGATGCCCTCACAGAACATTGGAGGTTTCAGACAGCTTACGCCTTCCCTCCAGTTCCGGTGATCCTGCAATTCCTTCGGAGACTCAGGTCAGAGAAGGTGGAGATTCTCGCAGTGATTCCTTTCTGGCCCAACAGACCTTGGTTCCCTCTACTGCTGCTCCTCAGTTATCAAGAGCCAGTTCCCCTGCCTCTCAGGTCGGATTTGCTATCTCAAGGCACAAGGTTACATCCATGCCCATCATGTCTGAACCTCAAGGTATGGTTTTTGAGAGGGAAAGGCTAGAAGCTCTTGGTTGTCCGGAAGAGGTCATTCCAACCCTTCTCAATTCCAGACGCGGGAGTACTAATAGGGTATATGAGCGCATATGCTCCAAGTTTTCAGCCCATATGTCCTCCAGAGAAAATTCTTGCAGTTCTCCAACAATACAAGACATACTAAGCTTTCTCCAAACAGGCCTTGATTTACCTCTAGCTATCAGTTCATTGAGAGTCCAAGTGTCGGCTATTTCAGCCTTTACGGGTATTTCCTGGGCAAACCATGCACTGGTACGACAGTTCTTCAAGGGAGCTACCAGGCTCAGACCCCAAAGAAAACCAAGGTTTCCTAAATGGGACCTCCCTTTAGTGCTGGATTTTCTCTCAAACCTTGGAAAGGATTCTACGGAGCCTCTGTCCATAAGGGATCTCACTCTCAAGACCATCTTCTTGGTAGCTTTAACCTCAGCCAAGAGAGTTTCTGAGATTAGGAATCTAGGTTCGGAGGAACCTTTTCTGACTTTCTTTCCAGATAGGGCAGTATTGATTCCCATGTTGGGATCGAATCCCAAAGTAACCTCGGTCTTCCATGAGAATCAGGAAATTGTGCTTCCCACTTTCAAGAACTCAGAGAGTCAGGATGTTCATCCTCTGGATGTAGGACATGCGCTTAAACAATATTTGGAAGTCACAGCTCCTTTTAGACAAACAAAATTTCTTTTTGTTCTCCCTCATGGCAAGAATAAAGGATTGCGAGCTTCGGCTAGATCTATCTCTACCTGGATCGTTCAGATCATTCAGAGGGCATACAGAGCAAAGGGCTTGGCTCCTCCTGAGACATTAACGGCTCATTCAACACGGAATATTTCAACATCGTGGGCAGCTTCTCGCCATGTGGCGCCTGAAGTTATTTGCAGAGCAGCCTCTTGGTCTTCTATTAATACCTTTGTTTCTCATTACTGTGTAGAGCCAGCGGCTCTGTCTTCTGTTAATTTTGGTTTGCAAGTTTTGTCGGTTGACAATGCAAAATAAACTTTTGTTCTTTACTCGACATTTTGCCCACCCGGGTGTGTTTGGCGAGTTATTTCCCACACGTATGCTGCCATGGAGCCTTTCAGGAAAACGGAAAATTTATATCAAATACTTACCGTAATTTTCCTTTCCTGATAGGCTCCATGGCAGCAGGAGTTCCCTCCCAAATGTCTGGAGTTGGCTAGTTACGGAACACTGATAGTAGCCGGGAGCAAAGATTTATGGGAGTTGGGTCCTATTGGGTAATCGTGGAGGCGGGGCTACCCACACGTATGCTGCCATGGAGCCTATCAGGAAAGAAAAATTACGGTAAGTATTTGATATAAATTTTCCGTTTTTTTGCAAGAAAATTACTTAGAACCCCCAAATATTATTATTTTTTAACACCCTAGAGATTAAAATGGCAATCGTTGCAATACTATGTCACACAGTATTTGCGTAGCGGTCTTACAAGCGCACTTTTTTGGAAAAAATACACTTTTTTGACTTGAAAAATAGGACAACATTAAAGTTAGTGCAACTTTTTTTTATATTGTGAAAGATAATGTTATGCCGAGTAAATTGATACTCAACATGTCACGCTTCAAAATTGCGCCCGCTTGCAGCTTACATGTTTAGAGTTACAGAGGAGGTCTATTACTCAAATTATTGCTCTCGCTCTATTGATAGCGGCAATACCTCACATGCGTGGTTTGAACACCGTTTTCATATGCAGTCATGACTTATTATTTTACTTTTTATTTTTTATTTTTACACTGTCATTTAAAAAAAAAATGTTTGGGTTACTTTTATTCCTATTACAAGGAATGTAAACATCCCTTGTAATAGAAAAAAAATGACAGGACCTCTTAAATATGAGATCTGGGGTCAAAAAGACATCAGATCTCATATTTACACAAAAATGCAATAAAAAAAATGTAAATGTAATCCCCCCCCCCCAAACAAATTTCCCCTTTATGAGCATTGGGCGGAAGTGACATTTGACGTTGCTTCTGCCATCCAATGCTAAGGAGCAGAGTTGGGGCCATCTTTCCCTCACTTGGCTCGAGGCTGTGGATGTGACAAGACCTGATCGTCTTCACCGCTACCGACGGCTCCAGTAAACAGCGGAGGTGACCAGAGAGTGGTGGAGGGGCCCTCTCCGATCCACGATAAAAATGATTGCGCGGTGAATCGACCGCTGAGACCACTTTTATCTGAAAGCGGACTGCCCGCTGAAAAAGAGGATACTGGGGTTATGACAGCTATCTGCTGCCATAACAACGGTATTCCTCTTCAAACAGCCGACATACAACTGCGGCGGGCTGTCCATAAGTAGTTAAAAAACATGAGGAGAGCTATTCACCCTTGGAAACTGCATGTACATATGTTCTGTGTGAATGCTGTCAAAATTAAATGTTAGTAAGCTAACTTCCCAGGTCTTCATTCATGTAAATAGTAAAATATCACATTATGGCCACTAGATGGTCAAATGACCATAGGAAATAAACACATATTTACTATGAACATCAGTTCTGTCACTAGTGGCCATAAAGCAATATTTTTCTGGTTAACACTATTCTTATGAATGAATAAAATCCAACATGATATGAAAATAGCCTAGAAACATTTGATTTTGTCAGCATTCACACAGAACAAATGTACATGCAGACAAATTGCTCTACCATTTAAAAAAAAAACATTATTATGTGTGATTGTGTTGCGTGTTATTATTGCTAGCAGAGCAGGATGTTGATTGACAGTATACAGCTCTTTTCAATATACTCCTAAATCTGAAATGGTAAAAAAAGGTGGCTTCTCAGGGCCTCAGACCACAGGAGTCCATTGGATTGTTTAAAAAGTTCTGCACTTTAGTACTCTCATTGTATATCAATTTTAGCAAATAATTTTTTTTCCAGAATATGATTAGCAGTGGCAGATTTGCAGTGTTCTCAATAATGGTTTCCATTATTATCTCTTAACTGAGCTGCCGACTGAGACTCTGAAATTAAAAAATTTAAAATTAGAAATGAAAGCGGAGTTCCGGCCACAGACATTTTTATTTCTGTTTTTTTCCAGGCATCCCCTCACACTGTAGTAATAACACACATAAACTAAATGTATATTTGCTAATGGATAGTAAGCATTTTCTTTTAATCTTACGATTTAGATGATCGTCTTCTGGCCATTGCCATGATGAGCGTGGGCATATGAAGCCCAATCGCAACCTCTTCCTGGATAACCGATCGAGAGGTGCATGTTGGGTAACCAGCATGCACCTCTCCATCTTGCCCATGCACGATGCTCCGGTGGCCGTGGCACCGATTGTTTATAATTATGTTTTTAATTATATTATTAAATATAATTAAATATGTTTTTAATTATAAATAAAGGACTGGGAAAATGTGAAAATCGTTTTCAGGGTGGAACTCTGCTTTAAGAGATGTCAGTCTTTTCCAAGCATAGGTCTTCTTGAATCTCAATATGATTATAACAACAACCACTGCTCCAGACCTGAAGAAGAGGAGGCCTTTCCCTGAAAAGCATTGGATATATTTGATCTTCTTAGCTAATCATATACCCCCAAAAATAAAAGTGTTAAAAAAAAAAAGTGTACCAAAGTAAATAAATAAATATTTCAAAACCAATAAATAAGTGTAAAAGTCAATGAAATACAGATAACATCAGTAAGTATTCAGTTAAATAAACAAAGGAACATTATTTCATCCACCAAATAAGTGGTCTACTGCACATTGCACAATGCCAAAAAGTGCTGCAAAGGTGTTCCAGAAAAGCACTTCCAAATGATTGTGTTTGAAATGTTTAATCCACCACTCCTAGGATAAATCCAGTGTTCAAACACATTCACAAGAAATAAATGACCTCTTGTTGGAAAGAAGATCTAATAGTGCTGATTAAATATGCCTAGTTATGGGATGGAAAATCCCCTCCTTAGTTGCTCCCAAAGGATACCAGCATAGGGAGGCATACAGAAGTGGAGAATCTCATTGTGCATGAAGTATTTTATCAAAAAAATAAAAACAGTCAATTCACTTACACGCGGTACAAAGAAAGCCCAGCAGTAGAAATAGCACAGCATACTAGTCATCTGGAATGCCGCACCACCCAAGCAGGCAGCTATAGTGCATAGGGCCATCCCTCAGTGTGTGATGACACCAATGTAAAAGCAGCATTTTATGTAAGTCTCTACATGTCTATTAGTTACAATTCATTTATACTTAATTCTCTAGCAGTCATCAGGTTGCTGTTTACAGCCCATATTTTTATGATGTAGTAGGGATTGGCCTGCTGTGCAAGGAATATATTTTTTATGTAGTAGCAATTGGGCGGCTGTGAACATACTCACAGTCCATGAGAAAATGGGTTACGGTTGTAGAAGCAGTTCTGCAGCAGAACTCCCTCACTTCACTTGGCACAACACATTAAAGGAGCCTTTAAGTCTTTCAATCATCATCACTAGAAACAGTATCCTTTTTCTCCAGGAGAGTCCATGGGACTCCATCTTGTCCCTAATCTTCTGTAGGAGAGTGAACCAGTCTTCATGGGACTTCATCCTATTGCTAATCTTCTGCAGGAGAGTCAATTAGCCTATGGGAGGCTCCATTCTGCCTCCAGTGAAGATCAACAGCACATCCAGCCCTTCATGTTAGCAGGCCTAAAGAAGCAAATCCATCACATGCATCTTCCCCAAGCCAGAGCCTGAGGGAAGGAGAACTTGCATCAGCTATCCCCAAATATTTATACACTTTTTCCTAATACACCACTGGCACAGGAAACTCTTAGTGATTGGCTTGGAAAAGATATGAGTATTCATAATTCATACTTACTGTGCGATCTCACACTATTACCAGTGGTGCCATTGCCACCTACTAACAGAAGGAAGAACTAACAGTCAGGTCGGGCATCTGTATATAGCTTACTATTGCAGTAAACAGGTGGATGTGTTTGGTCCCCTTTTTTGTAGGATTGACCAGGCAGCTATGTATAGCCCAATTGTTTATTTGGTAGAAGTGACCTGGTGGCTATGTAGGCTCCCTGATCATTTCTACTGACTACTGAGAAACTACATTGTTAATTTAAAACAAGTTACAGCCTCTGTTGCAGCTCTGCACGTTTTGATCTTTGATTGCCATGACATATGCCAAAGGGTTGATTTACTAAAGAAGCTGAGAATATTCACCCAATAAATTATGAGAATATTCACTTCTATCATCCATTGTGAAAAGCAAAATCATGTTTGCTTATTTCATCTGTGCATGATTGGGTGTCTACAGTGAACAGGATTTTGCTTTTCATGTGATTGTATAACTGAAGTGAAATTATTGAGGACTTTCAATGCCTTAAATTTGAAGTTTAGTGATTTAATTTTATTTTTAATTCAGCATGCAATCGTACTTACATAAAGAATTAGTGTACTGTGTACCGGTGGCTGCTTTGCTACTTGAACTTTTTCATCCTCTGCCCCCGCGTTAACCCCAGATACCCCGGCAGCTGTGATTTTCCGTTCAAAAGTGCCTGCCCTTTCTGCCCTATGCTCCATTCTCAGAAGATATATTGTCAGTTCCCACAATGAAAAGCAAAATCACGATATGAATGGAGGACTGGAGGATGAATAATAAATACACCTCCTCTATTCATAGAGCGCTTTCCATTGTGGCAACTGATACAGCACCAGAAAGAAAGGGGTGGAACATAGTTGGCACCTTTAACCACTTCAATATAGAGCACTTATACACCTTCCTGCCCAGACCAATTTTCAGCTTTCAGCTCTGTCGCACTTTGAATGACAATTGCATGGTCATGCTTTATCATTTTGTTCCCACAAAAAGAGCTTTCTTTTGATGGTATTTGATCACCTCTGAGATTTTTATTTTCTGCTAACACAAATAAAAAAAAGACCGAAAACTTTGAAAACAAAAAAGTTATTTTTTTGTTCCTGTACAAATCTTTGTAAATAAGTATGTTTTCTCTTTCACTCATGGGCACTGATGGGGCTGCACTGATGGACACTGATAAGGTGGCATTGATGGGCACTGATGAGGTAGCACTGATGATGGGCACTAATATGTGGAACTAATGGAACACTGATATGCAGCACTGATGGTACACATAGGTGGCACTGATGGGCACTGAAAGGCGGCACGGATGGGCACTGATAGGCAGCACTGACGGGCACTGATAGGCGGCACAGATGGGCACGGATGGGCATAGATGAGCACTGATAGGTGGCACGGATGGGCATAGATGGGCACTGATAGAGTCACTGATGTACACTTATTGATGTGGGACTAGTGTCGTTCCCTATATACCACTGGATACTTATATCTGTGTTACAAAGCACTTGGATGCACATGAGAACTTCATTATTAATGTTTTAATTGACATATTTATTGTTTTATTTTTGTCATATCACATCTATGTGATACATGTCACTTACGTCACATTAACACTACATATGTTTGTTTTAATTTTCAGCATGCATTTGTTGTGTAATATTCTAAAGTGCAGCGTATAATTTACTATTCTAGTACTGTGCAATCACTTAATAAAAAGTGCAAAATTTGGGGATCTCTTGATACCAAGCCAAGGTCAGGTAGATCAAGAAAGATTTCAGCCACAACTGCCACAGGAACTGTTCGGGATACAAAAAAAACCCACAGGTAACCTCAGGAGAAATACAGAAAAATTATGGTCTGGTTGTTTTTAAGGAGCACAATACGATTATATTTGAACAAAAAAGAGCTGCATGGTCAAGTTGCCAAAATGAAGCCTTTACTGTACAAGTTCCACAAAAAAAGGCTGGTTACAATATGCCCAACAACATCATGACATTGGTGCAGTAAAGGCTTCCTTCTGCCAGCTCTTTTTTTATTCAAGTATCGTTGAATTGTGCTCCTAAAATACAACCACACCGTCTTCTTGAAGAGCAGCCTTTATTTATCCTGAAGTTACCTGTGGGTTTTTCTTTGTATCCTGAGCAATTCTTCCGCCCGTTGTGGCTGCTAGCTTTCTTGGTCTACCTGACCTTGGCTTGGAATCAAAAGAGCCCCTAATTTTCTACTTCTTAATAAGTGATTAAACAGTACTGGCTGGCATATTCAAGGCTTTGGATATCTTTTTTTATCCTGTTCCATATTTGTAAAGTTTTATTACCTTGCTACGCAGGTCTTTTGACTGTTCTTTTCTATCTCCTCATGGCTCAGTGTCTAGCCTGCTTAGTGCATCCATGTGAGCGCTAACAAACTCATTGACTATTTATACACAGACACTAATTGTGATTTAAAAAGCCACAAATGTGGCAAAATAAGCTTTAATTGCCATTTTAACCTGTGTGTGCCCCTTCTGTGTCTGTACCAAGCCAAACATTCCGGGGTATATACATATTTTATCAGGGCCATTTGGTGATTTCTGTTATCATTATGATTTTAAACAGATACAAAAACTATGTGATGATAAATGGCTTCATGTGATTTCTATCCCTAAATAAAAGACAGTTTTTTGACATGTTCAGTTATATTTTAAATATTAATGCCAACATTTCACAATTTCTGCCGGGGGATGCAAACTTTTGAGCATAACTGTATGTACTTATGTCCATAGTCTGCAGATGCACTTTAAAGAACTGCAACTAATATTTTTTTAAGACAATTAAAACTGGATTCTTGGAAGGTATGGTAAGAAACACAATAATGCAGCTCTGTAATCATTTATACACTATTAATTTTTTTTTTTTTTTTTATGTAATCATTATAAGTACTTGAGTTTAACTAGCATCAACCTCTGGTATAGTGCAGATCAGAGTAGGAGAGGAAGAATCAGCACCAGGAGCTAATCAGTTAATGTATTGACAAGAAACATTATAAGAAGAAAACATAAAGTAACAAAAAGTAAGGATAAGCTTTGGGATTGAGTGGATGTGGAGTTTGGCCCGAATTTTAGCTCGCCAAGGTTCAGTAAAGGGGCCAGCTAACTGGATAAATTTAGCCTGTTCATCTACCTGGACCTCTGGCTGCTGAGAAATTCATTTACAGGCAGTATTACTAATGCCACCAGTTCATTACTTCCATGCCCATTTGCCAGGTTGTTTCACATAGTAAACATCCCCGGTGACATCATTGCCCAAAAATGGTCATGAGCCTATTTGGCAAATTACATTAGCCAGCACTACCAGCTGACTTTTTGACCTTTAGCAGCTGAATGGTGAGCTGTCTTTTGGGGCAAGAGTCTGACGGTCTACCGAGTCTACTGTTCACTGACCACACCCACTGGGCAAGGAATGGGGGGATAAGGCGTTCTTGCCTGGGGTTCCTCTCCAAATCCATTCAAAACTCTTTTCAAGGATAAGAAGCCAGTTTCAACCTTGGAGGGACCTTCTGTTTTTACATACAAAATTAAGCTCGCTGGGTCATGTAATTTACAAGCATTCACTTGCAGGTTTAAAGTATCCCCAAGTATGTTATTTAACCACTTGCCGACCGCCGCACGACGATGTACATCGACAGAATGGCACGGGCAGGCATAAGGGCTTACATGTACGTCCTTGCCGATCGGGCCCCCGCCTGGTGCCTGCGGCGGTCGGTATTCGTTCGGGAGCGATCCCGGACGAGGGGACGGCAATTCATTCATGGCCACCCCCTCGCGATTGCTCCCGACGAATGAAAATGTCCCGTGACATCACTTCCTCTCCTGTAATGTAAACACAGGAGAGGAAGTGATGTATTCTCTCCTCCGTGTCGGTATTTTTCGTTCCGGCACCGAGGAGAGAGCATCGGTGAGTTGCACAAGCACTACACTACACAGTAGAACATGCCAGGCACACTCACACCCCCCCTTTACCCCCCGATCACCCCCCAATTACCCCTGCCCCCCCAGTCACAGTGACACCAATTGCTTTTTTTTTTTTTTTTTTTTTTGCATTGGTGTCATTTGTGACTGTAATAACTGTTAGGGCAGTTAGGGTTAGCCCCCTTTAGTTCTAATGTGCCCCCCTAACCCCCCCAATAAAGGTTTAACCCCGTGATCACCCCCCCTCGCCAGTGTCACTAAGGCTGGGTTCACATTGCAGCGGTTTATGAGAACGAATGTGATTCGCACCGCACTGCAGTGCAAATCACATCCGATCTCTGTGCGATTCGAGTTCAGCCATACAGATAGTATGGCTGAATTCGTGTCGCACCCGCCGCACCCGCCGCAAACTCGCACGGGACCCTTTTTTTGGTCCGCAGCAGAATCGGATCGCATGGGTGTTCACACCATGCGATCCGAGTTTGCAGATCGCACTGCGATATGCGAACTGATCTGGGGGTGTCATTAACATTTCACTGACACTCCCAGCAGTTCGCATAGGGCAGTGTGAACTGCCGCCGGGAGGCATGTGATGCGGGAACCCGCCGCGCATTCGTGGCGTTCCCACATCGCTCCAGTGTGAACCCAGCCTAATAAGCGATCGTTTTTCTGATCACTGTATTAGTGTCACAGGTGACGCTAGTTAGGCAGGTAGGTATTTAGGTTCGCCGCAGCTTTTTATAGCGCCAGGGACCCCCATATACTACCGCATAAAGCCCCCTGATTGCCCCCTAGTTAACCCTTTCACCAGTGATCACCATATAACTGTTACAGGTGACGCTGGTTGGTTAGTTATTTTTTTTATAGTTTCAGGGCACCCGCCATTTATTACCTAGTCTCACTAGTGTACCCCTAAATTTAGGGGTGTCTACTTTCCAAAATGGGGTCATTTGGGGGGGGTTTGTGCCATCTTGGCATTTTATGGCCTTCAAAACTGTAACGCCCTTAGAAAGCCTGAAGGCGGTGCTTGGTTTTCGGGGCCCCGTACGCGGCTAGGCTCCCAAAAAGTCCCACATATGTGGTATCCCCGTACTCAGGAGAAGCAGCAGAGTTTATTTTGGGGTGTCATTTCACATATGCCCATGGCATGCGTGAGCAATATATCATTTAGTGACAACTTTGTGAAAAAAAAAAATAAAGTTTGTAATTTTCCCGCAACTTGTGGCAAAATATAAAATATTCCATGGACTCAACATGCCTCTCAGCAAATAGCTTGGGGTGTCTACTTTCTAAAATGGGGTCATTTGTGGGGGTTTTGTGCCATCTTGGCATTTTATGGTCTTCAAAACTGTAATAGGTAGTGAGGAGTTAAGTCAAATATTTACGCCCTTAGAAAACCTGAAGGCGGTGCTTGGTTTTCGGGGCCCCGTACGCGGCTAGGCTCCCAAAAAGTCCCACATATGTGGTATCCCCGTACTCAGGAGAAGCAGCAGAATTTATTTTGGGTTGTCATTTCACATATGCCCATAGCATGTGTGAGCAATATATCATTTAGTGACAACTTTGTGAAAAAAAAAAAAAAAAAATTAAAGTTTGTAATTTTCCCGCAACTTGTGGCAAAATATAAAATATTCCATGGACTCAAAATGCCTCTCAGCAAATAGCTTGGGGTGTCTACTTTCTAAAATGGGGTCATTTGTGGGGGTTTTGTGCCATCTTGGCATTTTATGGCCTTCAAAACTGTAATAGGTAGTGAGAAGTGAAATCAAAAATTTACGCCCTTAGAAAGCCTGAAGGCGGTGCTTGGTTTTCGGGGCCCCGTACGCGGCTAGGCTCCCAAAAAGTCCCACATATGTGGTATCTCCGTACTCAGGAGAAGCAGCAGAATTTATTTTGGGGTGTCATTTCACATATGCCCATAGCATGTGTGAGCAATATATCATTTAGTGACAACTTTGTGTAAAAAAAAAAATATATATATTTTTTGTCATTATTTAATCGCTTGAGGCAAAAAAATAAAATATTCAATGGGCTCAACATGCCACTTATCAATTTCCTTAGGGTGTCTACTTTCCAAAATGGGGTCATTTGGGGGGGTTTTGTACTGCCCTGCCATTTTAGCACCTCAAGAAATGAGATAGGCAGTCGTAAACTAAAAGCTGCGTAAATTCCAGAAAACGTACCTTAGTTTGTAGATGTGACAACTTTTGCGCAAACCAATAAATATACAATTATTGACTTTTTTTTTACCAAAGACATGTGGCTGAATACATTGTGGCCTAAATGTATGACTAAAATTGAGTTTATTGGATTTTTCTAATAACAAAAAGTAGAAAATATCATTTTTTTTCAAAATTTGCGGTCTTTTTACGTTTATATCGCAAAAAATAAAAATCGCAGAGGCAATCAAATACCATCAAAAGAAAGCTCTATTTGTGGGAAGAGAAGGACGCAAATTTTGTTTGGGTACAACATTGCATGACCGCGCAATTACCAGTTAAAGCAGCGCAGTGCCAAATTGTAAAAAGACCTCTGGTCATTTACCAGCAAAATGGTCCGGTCTGAAGGTGGTTAAAGGAATTGTACTTTTTTTTTCTTTTTTTCTTTGCATTGGTACATGTTACTCATGGCAGTACCCAGCTATCCAAAATAAGTAGTGGGGTTGTAGCTTTGGACTGAGGATGAGCATTGTAAAAAAAATAGTTTTATTGTATTTTAAAATGGTCTATTCATTTTCTCATTTTTGCTTTAGATTATAAGAGGGCCCAACTTTTTTAACATCTATAGTCATTAGTCAGGAAAAGTATTTTGCGAATATAGATTTATCTTACACGTAACCTTTGCTTAAATATGTTCTCCTGTAAATCTATAGTTTTCTGGTGATGTAAATCATAGTTATGAGGGATATTATTTATTTAGGTAGGGGTTAGGGGAACATTTCCCTTAATATTTTCTTACTGTTACATCAAAAGCCCTCAGTATGTAACTGTAAAACTGGCCCAGCGTATGGTTGTTTAAATCAGGTTTTCAATAATTGTTTTAAATCCCAGGCTCAGCTTCACTGAAGAATTTTAATTGTTGTCGTAAGAAAAGACATTTCATACTGCAAATGTAAATGTAATAGCAAAGAACACATAATTGTGACATTCATTTTATGACTCTGGGAGTGTTCCAAAAAGTAGTTTGTGTGTATCCTGAGAAAACGTAACTCTTCTTCCCTACAGACCTCCCAAGGTCATGTTTTTCATAAATTATCCTAAACAGTTTCTGTTATTAAAAAGGGCCATAGTTTCTACCTGTTCCCTGTTAGGAAGGACCAGTAAAAGGAGAACTGTTGTGAGAACAAAGGAAACATCCAGACCACCAGTAACATAGAAGAGACCCAAAGTAATCCTTTCATAAGCTGCTGGAATTATATAGCTTTCTATATGTCCCATATATTAAATCACCAAAGACTTTTCTTTAGAATAGTTTCAGTGGCTAAGAAAAGGCTTGTAAAATGTAGGTATAGATGCCTGCATTGTGCAATAATTGGACAATATTAGCATTAAAGCTTTTCACAGGAGAATTATTAATAATTCCAGCAAATCTCATTTCAGGCAAGAACAATTGTCACTATCTGAGAGTATAAAGCTATAAAAATCCATGGCTGGCCACACCTTTCAAGCATCTGTTGTTAAAAGCTTACTTGTCATTTACCTAAACTTCAGCAACTTGTACAGTATATTGAAACTGATTTGATTATGTATTCTTTTCTATAGTAACTTTTTGTTTTGACGTTCAGAATATTTACAAGACAACATTACTCTTGATATGTTGAGTTACAGTAGTTTCTGGGTTTTATTTAAGATGGTCAGCAATAGGTGGTAGAGTTAGCCAGGATCAGAATTCATCCTAAAAATAGGACCCAGGTGTATCAAAACACCAAAAATACTAAATTAGCATACCCTTGGTGTTTGGAACCATTCTGTAATGGCCTGTATACACAGTCGGATTTTCCGACAGAAAATGTGCGATCAGACTGTGTTGTCGGAAATTCCGATCGTGTGTGGGCTCCATCTGACTTTTTCCGTCTGAATTTCCGACACACAAAGTTTGAGATCTGGATATAACATTTTCTGACAACAAAATCCGATCGTTTAACCTCCGATTGTGTGTATACAATTCCAACGCACAAAGTGCCACACATGCTCAGAATAAATTACGAGACAAAACCTATTAGGCTACTGCCCTTTTTATAGTCCTGTCGTACGTGGTTTACATCACCTCGTTCTGAACGATCGGATTTTCCAACAAGTTTGTGCGACCGTGTGTATGCAAGACAAGTTTGGGCCAAAATCCGTCGGAAAAAAACGGACAAATTTTGTCGTTCGAATGTCCAACCATGTGTACTGGCATGAGAGGTGGATACATTGATGCTTGAGAATCAGGTATTATCAATGTATGTTATATATTTGTTGTTACATTGACACACTGTTATCTTGTTAAATTCTGTTTTTGTTAAACCCTATGGAAGGGTCATGTTGGCTCCCGGATGGGGATATTTGTTATTACGATGCTTTGGTATACTGGTGAAACTTTTCAATAAAAATATTGAACAAGAGAATTCCAGTGTAGTAGGACCCTCCTTCTACTGACACCAATTTACCAATTGACACCAATTTACTAGGGCCCTTCTCCCTATGAACACCAATGTAAAAGGCCCTTCTCCCACTAATAACAATGCAATAGAGCTCTTTTTCTACTGAAACCAATACATAATACAATTGACACCAATTTACTAGGGCCCTTCTCCCTATGAACACCAATGTAAAAGGCCCTTCTCCCACTAATAACAATGCAATAGAGCTCTTCTTCTACTGAAACCAATACAATAATACAAAAGGGCCCTTTTCCAATGGACACAACATAATAGGGCCCTACTTCCACTGACACCAATATATCAGGCTCCCTCTCCAATTCTCCTTGAGAGTGAATGATAATTGACTAAGAGGGGGCTGCTCACTAGGGGAGTTGAGCTGTTGGTAACTGCATAAGAAGGGCTGCATATTATGCAGGTTAGAAATAGCTCAGTACATGAAGAAATGGTTGTGATTAATTATGAGTAGGGTTGAGGTTCAGGTTCATCACTACCATGTGTTCAGTGTGAATCATGGTGGAGTTGAGATTTGCGATTCTGGGGAATTTTTGTGAAGATGCACACGTGAGAATATTTTAAAACCATAATGCATGCGTGACATTTCGACTATGGTCAGCAGACTTAGAAGGGTGCTTTTGGATAAGCTAGCTCCCAGGTATCAAACGGGGGCACAGAGTAGCCAGCTATTGTCAGTGAATTTGGAAGCTGTTGTAGCAAAAGCTAACAAACCGCATAGAGAAAGGTTAGGGTCAGTTAAGAAAATTATTTAATTCTAATAATTTTGTGATTTTAATGGGGTTTTTTTGGCTTTTATTTTCTTATGTAGATTTGTGGTCAGCATTCACATTTAGCTGTTGTCCTGTCTTGTCCATAGAAAACATTTTTGTTTATTTTTTCAAAACGGCTTCCTACAAAAGTGAGATTTTGTTAGTTTGAGGTTCATATTTATTCTATCAGATTTTTTAAGGTAATAGTGTCTTTTTTTCACTCTGATGTGCTTAAAGTGATGCTAAAATCTCGTTTTCTTTTCTTTAAAAATAATAAACATGCTAGATTTACCTGCCCTGTTTAATGGTTTTGCACAGAGCAGTCTGGATCCTCCTCTTTTCGGGTCCTTTGCTGGCGTTCCTGGCCCCTCCCTCCTGTCGAGTGCCCCCACAGCAAGCAGCTTGCTATGGGGGTATTCAAGCTGATCCGCAGCTCTCTGTGTCCATTTAGACATGGAGCCATGGTTCGGCCCACCACCTCTCTCTCTCTCTCTCCTGATTGGCTAACCAACTTTGATTGACAGCAGTGGGACACAATGGCGCCACTGCTGTCTCTCAGACAATCAGGAAGGAGAGTACCAGATGGCTTGTACAACATCGCTGGTTAGAGATGGGGCTCAGGTAAGTATTAGGAGGGCTTAGGGGGGCTGCTGCATACAGAAGGCTTTTTATCTTAATGCATAGAATGCATTAAGATATAAAATCTTCTGCCTTTACAACCACTTTACAGTGTATCATTCTCATATTTCTGTTCATCTGTTCTTTAAGCTGCATTTTGTTCAAAACATGGTGCTACGTTATTTAAAAGGGAAAAAACTAAATGAGAAAACAGAAATTATGTACGCCTAAATTACCTCACATTATTTCACTCATATTCAATGTTCTCTGTATCCCTATAGATAAAATAAAAGTTAGGTATACAGCAGTTGGGCCTATTATCCCTGATTAAAAATCTCTGCTACTGGTCAAGTTTACATTGCTATATCCTCTGCAATATCTTTTCCCTTGTAATAAAGACCTAGTCTTTGTCTCTAGTAAAATGTGTCTAACATTGCTATTTAAATATGTCCTGTTGCTGGTAAATTTTATATTGCTGTGTTATCTGCGGTCCCTGATTTTTGTAGCTGGGCATGAGCTACTTTGTCATATATAGGGTTGTTGATATGTACTGTAATATAATTAAGTTTTGCTATTTGTTTCCAATAATTTTTATTCAAATTTTCACAAAAGAAAATACAAAAGCATTTGTAAAGAGCACATACAGTATAAAATATAAATGTAATGTATACTTATCCAAACGTTTGCAAGACAAGTGGAGTGGAGACTTTCCTTCAAGTGCTGATGATATTGTTAGTATTTTCCATATCTCTATGGTGTGACCCCTGTATTCATTATTATGCTGAATGTAACATTATCAAAATGCATCCCAATCTTCATGTATCTTTAACTAATAAACCAAAAACTCTTGTAAATTCAATTTACCGGTCAGTTTATTTTCCTGAAATGGGTCAAATCTTCAAAATTAGGAAATCCCATCCCTTGTCACCCCAAATGAGGACTCTCCTCCAAGGGATTATTCCCCACTCTGGCCTCATCAGGGAGTGGGAAAGAAGACCCTTGTTATTTTACAGCATGGATCAAATAGGATTAGAGAGAGAAAGGATAAAGATTTAGAAAAGGAAGAAGGAAGAAGAAGTAAGGAATGAGTCCGCTCTCCGAGTCCCGCCACCCTAAGGCCGCTCTATCCTGGTATAGATGAAAAGGAATGTTTTTTGCCCCGGTAGGTAAATGAAAGCAGGTACGGAAATGACCAGCGATATTTTATGTGACAGTTCAGTAACTGCTGTAGAAGTGGTTTCAGATTTCAATGTTTTTGTACCATAAAAGGGGCGAGATCTGCAAACAACTAGATGGGTGTTCCAAAAAGAGTCAGATCCTGGCAATTTCTGGAGGCCATCGTCAATTTTTCTTCACTATTACATCACATGGCAGTCCATCCGAACTTGAGGCCGTCAGGGCCCTCTGGATCCTGTCCACTTCTGATGGGGTGAGATATCTGGAATCAATTCTTTCACAAAAACGTGTATAGCACCCCCCAGACCTCGAGATCTGTCTGGGTTTCTGGTAGGTCCCCACTCTCACATTATAATGGTGAGATCTATTTTCCAGGTCTTCTATTTTTTTGTAGGCCTCTTCCAAGAGCCCCTGGAGTTCTGCAGTCACCCTGGAGTTCTAATTAACTCTGGAAACGTTTTTTTCCACCTTTGTTTCAATTGTGTGCAATCTAAGGCCAAAGCTCTGTATATCTTGCTTGATACCATTTGTAAGTAGGCATGCTAGTAGCACTGTGTCCTCTGCATAAGGAATACGTGGAGGTGAGGGTTCTGCAGGAGCAGGGCTAGATTGGCTGAATATGGACTCTGCTAATTCAGCCATATTTCTGTCCATTGAGGAACCTGGGGTGCCTGCCTGCTCTGGGAGCTCCAGAGTCTGGGGGACAAGGATAGGGAAAGAGATCCATCTCTATGCTCCTCCTTATGTTCCCCTGATGACTGGGAGGAGAAGGAGTCTCATATCTCTGCTCTGGGAGAGGAATCTGCCTTATACAGTGAGCTGGGCTGTTCCTTGCTCCAGCTGCCTCGTGTGTCCTGTTTACCTGGTGCCATCTTGGGAGAAGGAGTCTGCCCAGAGGGAGGGGGTTGTGTCTGATTCTACTGGTTGTTTTGTTTGTATGGCCGTTTCTGCAGTTGTCCCAAGTTCCGGCATCGCATGGCAGTCTTTCTGGTGATTTCCCAATTCTCCTGTGCTATTATTAGCTGGGTTCTCGGAGTGTGGAGCTCGGTCACAGCATGACTGCTCCCATGGTTGCGCGTATGCGCAATTTTTCCAGTTTTGCTATTTAATATAACTTGCTTTTGCTGCATAGTATGGTTTTGCTCTAATATATATATATATATATATATATATATATATATATATATATATATATATAATGATATATAACAATATGCTGTTGTGGTGTAATATTATACCACAGGTACAATGTAATAGGTTCTCTTGATCATTTGCATTATTTACTGTAATACCATTTGGTTATAGGTCTGATGAATCAATGTATAGAAGATTAAAATAGACTTACTTGAAATTCTTACCTAAAATACTTCTGCAGAAAGCCAACCGGTATCAATATATTTAGGCTGCTTTCACTCTGCCCTTGCTGTGCTTTGGCCACATCACTAGTTCAGTTCAATGTACCTGAAGATATTGTGCAGGTTAGCTGTGGTTTCCCATAGAATTCTATTATGCTTTCAGACATGGCACCAAAACCGCAGCACATGGAGAAGTAATTGGAAAGTGCAGGTAACATGCAAAAAAAAAGACAGGTACATTGTGCTGCAGCCAAAGTTTAGCTGTTCAGTACGAAGCTGCCCTTAAGGGTCTCTGGAGAAATGTCACAAGCATTCATGCAGCCACCATAAATGCTGACCATATTGTGCTTAATATAGTGATTTCCTATGATTGTTAGCTCCATCTAGTGGCTATATGTGGTTATTTGCTGATTAAGGTATTTCCAGGAAAATACAGTTTTGCCATTAGATGAAGAGGGTGATCATAGGAAATTAGAGTGTGTGGTATTGTGGGGTTTTCTACACAATACAATACAAAAGGTACACTAACAGTAAATAGAATATTTGGTACTCAAGCTGCACACAGTTTTGACAACTGCTAAAAAGCTTTTGGCACAATTTTTGAAGTGGTTAAGTCAGTTGCTGAAAACAGTTTTAAATAAAAACATCCTCATTTTTTACTTTTAACAATGTATATTTTTGTTGCCATAATTCGTATTGATGGCACAAAAAAAGAAACAAAATCCCGACCTGCCACTGATTACTAAATCTTGTTTACTTACAATCTGTCACGTGGGATTATATGGAACAAAGATTGTTGAATTGGTATCCATTAAGTGTTTAAGAGAAAAACAACATCACTACTAATGCTACTGCTACAAAAAAGATCAGTGGTTTTTAAAATGACAGATGTGTTTATCAATTATCATAAAGCCTTTAAAATTCTGTCTAGACTTCCTCTAAATGCACTAACCTATCAATTAGTAAATGTTTATTTTAAGCTAAAATTTCCTATATATGTTTGCATCATCCGAGCAGTCAAATGTCAATTATTTCAGCAAATATCCTGATTTAAAACTGATACCGTTATAAAAATAATTATAATAGATATTTTGCATATTATATGTTGGGGAGCAATTTTCAAATGTGCATGAAAATCATTTCTATTGAGATATCACATATCTTGGAAAAGAAAGCAGTTTTAATACAGGCAAAAGCCTTATTTTGTCCAACCAACAGTCTCAGAAGCTGGCCTGGAACAAAGTCCAAAAACCTGCTTCCAATTCACTTGCCAGCACCAAGAAGCTGCACACCAGCACATTATAACAGGGAGTGCTAGACGTGATAAAACAGATGGACCATATCTGAATGTGTTGTAGTTCAAATTTACTGATAAGATACCAGCTGCAGCCCTGAAACATTTGGCTGCCTCATTGCCATACACAGCAGTCCATTTTTCTAGAATGATATCCAGCTACACCAGTAGGTAGTGCAATTCATAAATAATGAATCCTGGCTGAGAGGCTAATCCAAGTGTCAGTCTAGACATAGACTGGGCGGAGGGAACCACAAATTTGTCTAAGGCTCGCCAGTTCCTAAATGTCTTGCAGGACAATTTCAACAAGGTCAGATGGTAGCCGCAACAACTAGAAATAAAGCATTACTGGATCTACTGATTACCAACAATACAGACTTGATCACGGATCTGTAAATATGGGACAATTTAGGAAACAGCAATCACAGGTCAATTGGCTTTAGTATAAATCACACAAATAGGAAACATAAAGGGAATACAAAGACAATGAATGTCAAAAGAGCCAGCTTTCCTAAACTATGACCCTTGCTAGAAGGCATAAATTGGGATAAAATCTTAGGAACAAAGAACACGTAGGAGAGATGGGTTTGCTTTAAGAGCATATTAAATAAAGGCATTAGCCAATGCATCCCAATGGTAAATACATTTAAAAGAGCGAGCAAAAGTCTTGGATGGCTTAACTCTAATGTAAAAATGCATATAAAATAAGGAGTAGGCCTTCAAAAAATACAAGGTTGAGGGATCATCATCAGCATTCAGACTTTATAAAGAATGCAACAAGAAATGTAAGGGTGTAATTAAAGTGGTTAAGATAGAACGTGAAAGACACATAGCGGAGGAGAGCAAAAAAAAAAAATCTCAAGAAATTCTTTAAGTATGTAAAAAGTAGGGATGAGCCGGTTTGATTCTCGGGAGAACATGCGATCAGACCAAACATTTGTGCGAACCCCGTTAAAGTCTATGGGACGCGAATGTGAAAAATCAAAAGTGTGAATTTTAGAGGCTAATATGCAAGTTATTGTTCTAAAAAGTGTTTGGGGACCCTGGTCCTGCCCCAGGGGACATGTATCAATGTAAAAAAAAGTTTTAAAAACTGCAATTTTTTTGGGGAAGACTGATTTTAATAATGCTTAAAGTGAAAAAATAAAAGTGAAATATTCCTTTAAATATTGTACCTAGGGGTGTCTATAGTATGCCTGTAAAGTGGCGCGTGTTTCCCGTGTTTAGAACAGTCCCTGCACAAAATGAAATTTCTAAAGGAAAAAAAAGTAATTTAAAACTGCTTGCGGCTGTAATGTAATGTTGCCCCCCATCCCCCTCCCAGTCTATTAATGGGCCCTTTGGGTCAGGTATGGATATTAATGGGAACCCCACACCCAAATCAAAAAAATAAGGCCCCCAGGCTCTATTTACTCTGAACAGCAGTATACAGGTGGTCCCTGGGTTACAAACAAGATAGGGACTCTAGGTTTGTTGTTAAGTTGAATATGTTTGTAATTTTGAACAGGTACCTTTTTTAAGTGTAGCTCCAGCCCCAAAATCGATGTTTAAGCTTTTTGGATAATATAGGGCAGGGTTATCACCCTTGTAAAAAAAAATTGCTGTCTGTGCCCTTGTTCAGAAGATTTCACCTCACTTTCTGTCCCAATGACAATTGGATTTTGAAAATTTGGGGTTATTAGGGAAAGAAGGATTGGTGATAAAGCATCAGTGGAGACATCTTTTTCCCGTATTAACTCTTACAGGAGGGAATTTCACTTCCTAGGGGTAGATTTACTCTCACTTCCTGTTATCTCCCTCCATTTCTAAGTAGGAGTAGTTTGTAAGTTGGATGTTTGAAAATAGAGGACCACCTGTATATACTATACAGCCTGCCTTATACACTCTGCGAAAATTGGGCCTTAGGTGTTGATGGTACCAGAACACTGTCCTCGCAGCTACTCTTGGTGGGTGCTGGAACAGGCCCTGCTGAGAAATATTATATGAAGAATTGTAATTACATGCCCCTGTTAAACAGGGGCAGAAAAATTGGGTCTTTGGCAGTGGTGGTGGTGGCACAACACTGTAACCCCTTCACAGATACTCTTGTTGGGAGCATGAATGGACCCTGTTGTGAAATATTAGATCAAAAAATGTAATTACAATACAGTGCAGCCGTAGTGCAGTTGCTACTACTTTTCTGGTGGTGTACACAGTACACAATACAGTGTAGTGCGGTGTTGCAAAACAAAATATACATCATGTCCAGAAGGCCACCATGGAGAGGCAGCTGTTTACAGCAGGCCACTAAAAGAGGGCAAGCAGGCTCTGTGTCTACAGTCAACAGTGCTGGTCATGGACATTCTGGTGCATCCTCTGCCAGTGGCCGAGGGGCACACTTGTCCTTTTTTTCTGCTACTGCCAGTGTTATTGAGCCAGAGCATGCATCCTCTGTCACCCAGACTCAGAGTAGTTTTCCTTCCTATGCAGCTGCCAAAGCGGTCTATTCCACCAGCTCCTTGTCCACAGTCACTCCTTCCATAGCCCAACCATCATACACAGAGGATTCCCCAAACTATTCGACCACAGTGGCGGGTACATGCTGATGGAGGATGCGCAGCAATTTGAAGGCTCTGATGTTGGTTCCCAGGTTGAGGAAGGGAGTAACGTGAGCCTAGAGAGAGGGGGTGCCCAAGAAGGCCAAGAAACTGGCAGACATGTTCCCCCAGCTGCAGCATAGTGTCAAGTTTACTCCAGTGACAAGGAGGGAGGGGATGATGAGGTCACTGTCTCTACTTGGGTGCCTGATAGAATAGAGGAGGAGGAGGAGGCACAACTCCAATGAGGCAGGGTGTCCACCTGGGGGCAGCTTAAGGGTAGCCACCCTACTGCATCACACCGCAGAGCTCCACAGGTGCAGGGCGCTGCTGACTCCCCGCTGATTTTGAAAAGTTCCTTGGTGTGGGTCTTTTTGGACATGTGTACAGCAGTTCGCACCATTGCTGTTTGCAACCTATGTCTGAAGCGGATCAAGCGTGACCACAACAGTAGCTGCTTGGGCACCACATGTTTGAACAGACATATGATGACCTCCCATGCAGTCTTTTTCCCGTATACTATATTTGAGATTTAATATCTCTCAGATATGATTTGGGTTAAATGAGAATTTTTTGACCATGATTGAAAGCTTTAACACAATAACAACATTTATTGGTGAGTAGTTGAAAGTCTATCTAATACACAACCATCTATTTTTGGTCTACAGCAAGGAAGAAAATATTAGGTTCAAATAGGAGAATTACATGAAAGAATACAGAGTATATTCCTGAAAGCATTAATCTGCAAACATATTTAGTTACTTACAAGTAAAATGCAGACCTTTCCCATAATTACCCTTTGCACCAAGGTTCTATCCATTCTGATGGCTGCCCTCCCGTAAAAGTGTGTGTTTCCCTCCCATCTAGTCTGTGTATATCATTACATGCTGATGCCTCATTGGTTGGCATAGCGTGGCTCTGATTGGTGAGCTTCCTCATTCCTGGTTAAGGACTGGTTACATCTCTAATTCCTATACTTTGCATAAGCCTGCCCCCTGTAATGCAAATCCTTGTGACTATTCTAAGCAGGAGCTTAACTTGAACTTTACTGGGAAATTAAGTATTGATTATGAGTTGGTCTCCCTTCATTGCATATCCCAGCATGGGATTCTTTGAAGTGAATATGTGTAAAACAATGAGGTTTGGATCCCATTTTTTGTATATACAAGCCTAGGCACCGACTTGTCTGGTCTACCAGAGATTTTGGTGAAGATAATATGTTCCCCCTGGATAGCTACAAGCTAAATTAATATAAATAAATTAAATATAAATTAAATATATTCATAATTACAATATCCTATGGCAACAGCACTTCAAAAGACACACATCAAAGAAAAATGCAGACTTCTCCTTGCTCCTCATCTGAAATCTCCAACCCTACCTCTGTCCTCTGGAAAACCTGCACTGAGAGGAATAAAGGTCTAGCAATAGGTGCCCCAAGTACTTGCAGCCAAACTGCTAGCAGTACACCACCATCTGATTTTAGCAGGGAAATTTCCCTACCCCAGTTGCTAAACATTAAAAAGAAATTCTGTCCCATCCATCCACATGCTCACCTTCTGAATGCTAGCTGGAACGCCAGCTTGGCCAAATTTCTAGGACTGCAACTACTGCCTTTTCAGCTGGTAGATTCTGCTCCCTTTCATGAATTTGTGGAATGTGCTGTACCTCAGTTGCGGGTACCAAAACACCAAAACCATTCCAGCTCTCTACCAGCATGTGAAAGGCAATGTTTTGTCTTAGTGGACAGGGCGGTCAGCAGTAAGGTGTATATTACCGCAGACTCATGGTCTAGCAGGCATGGGCAGGGAAGTTATCTTTCCTTCATGGCGCACTGGGTAACTCTGCTGGCAGCTGAGAAGGATGCAGGACAGGGTTCAGTATTGTTGGAGCTTGTTACGCCACCACGCCTCTAAAATGCTTGTGGTGATTCTACCGCAGCTCTCTTCTCCACCCCTCCTCTTCTTCTTCCTCTATGGCCTCTTCTGCAGATTTGTTCTCTGAATCAGTGGGGCTCTGTAAGCGTTCAAGGGGTTAATCAAGCACATTGTATATATGTTGCGGTCGTTCAGGTGCTTATCTAATATTTTCTTGAAACTATCGTTGCCCCCCACTGAGAGTGACCACCGCCCGTGGAAGGGAATTTCACATCCTTGCCGCTCTTACAGTAAAGAATACTCTACGTAGTTTAAGGTGAAACCACTGCTTAGGGGACAGGAGCCACACTGGGGCAGAGATTCTGTCAGTTCTGCAGGGGCAGGCTCAGAGGTGGTTGACACCATGCCAACTTCAGCCAGGAATGGTTGTTTGCGACAATGGCACCAACCTTCTCTCCGCCCTCCGACAGGGACACTTTACCCATGTTACATGTTTGGCACACATCCTGAATTTGGTGGTGCAGTGGTTTTTGAGCAGGAACCCAGGCTTACAAGATCTGTGGTCATTTCCAACGGTCATACAATGCCAGTGCTCGCCTGGCTGACATTGAAAGGGAATGCAACCTGGCCGCCAACTGCCTCATTTATGACATATCCACCAGGTGGAAGTCAATGTTGCCAATGCTGCAGCGGCTTTAGATGCAGCAGAGGGCCATCAATGAGTACCCGTGTGAGTATGGCACCAGGACAGGGTCAGGGGAGCTTGGCTTCTTTTTGCCACACCAGTGGCTACTGATTAAGGATGCATGTATTGTCCTGTCACCATTTGATGAGGCCGAGAGGATGGTGAACACATTGAGCAGCGACCATGCATGCATCAGTGATACTGTCCCTCTTGTCTTTCTGTTGGAGCACACGCTTCATGGAATAATGGACAGGGCACTTGAGGCAGAACAGTGTGAGGAAGAGGATGACTTCCTTACCTCTCAAGGCCCCCTTTATCCAGCTATTATTCCTGCAGGCCTGTCAAACACACAGGAAGAAGAGCAGGAGGAGGATCGTGTCAGCATGGACATGGAGGATAACACTCAGCAGCAGTCTCCAAGGGGTGGTTTTCAGTCCCCAGAAACCCAAGGAGTTGTACGTGGCTGGGAGGAGGTTGTTAAGGATCATGCCATCCTTAATGTCCCAGAGGACTCAGAATCAAATGCCTCTGGAAACTTTTGCAGGCTTTGCAGTATCAGGGAAACCATGCAGTGTAAGGACCCTAAGATTCGTAGTATCAAAGAGAAGGAATAATTACTGGCTGGCTCAAATGGGGAGATTCTTGTCTTCTTGTTTGAGTACATGCTTCATGGAATAATGGACAGGGCACTTGAGGCAGGACAGAGGGAGGAAGAAGAGGAGTTCCTTACCTCTCAATGCCCCCTTTATCCAGACAGTATTCCTGCTGGCCTGCCGATCACACAGGAAGAGGAGGAGGAGGAGGATGAGGATTGTGCATGGAGGTGGAGCCTAGCACTCAGCATCAGCAGCAGTCTTCATGGGATCTTTTTCTGTCCCCATAAACCCATGGACTTGTACATGGCTGGGAGGAGGTGGCTGTGGATCATGTTATCCTTATTGATCCAGAGGACTCCGGAACGAATGCCTCAGCAAACCTTCACTACATGGCCTCCCTGATCCTGCAAAGCCTGCGAAAGGATCCTCGGATTCATGGTATCAAGGAGAGGGATCATTACTGCCTGGCAACCCTTCCTGATCCACGTTACGAGTGTAAGGTTGTGGAACTTATATAGCTTTCATAGAGGGGGCAGAGGATGAAACATCTTCGGGAGGCCTTGCAGAAAGGTTTGTGCAATGCGTTTCCAGAGCCTGGGAGGTTACAATTTCCTGGTCCTCCTGGACAACGTGTTGCTGAGGCTTCGGTCAGTCACAGAAGGAGCGGTGGAGAAGGTGGCTGTTTGACCAATGCGTTCAGACAATTCTTTAGTCCGCAGCCCCAGGGTCTGATCGGTTCCAGCAACCATCGCCAGCGTCTGATTTACCTGGTGCAGGAATACCTAGGGGCAAGATCAGACTTGGAGACCTTTCCAAACGAAAATCCACTGGGTTACTGGGTCTTGAGGATGGATCACTGGCCAAAGCTTGCACATTATGCGATTGAGTTACTGGCTTGTCCTGCATCTAGCATTCTTTCCGAACGTACATTCAGTGCTGCTGGAGGCTTTGTAACCAATCACAGAGTGCGCCTGTCCACAGATTCAGTTGATTAGCTCACCTTCATAAAAACAAATCAGTCTTGAACCAGCTACCAAGCACCTGATACTGATGTAACCAATTCATTTTTCAATGAATGTGAGATCCCTTAAATACTGCCTATGCTGAGTGACTATCCTGTTATGCTGAGTGACTATCCCATTCCTCCTCAATGTTCATGTTGATAGATTCTAAGAATATTTTTGTTTCAGGGCACCACCACCAGTGCCTAAGGCCCAATTTTTCTGCCCCTATTTAACAGGGGGCATATAATATTTCGCAGCAGAGCTTGTTCCTGCGTTCAAGTAGAGTATCTGTGAAGGGGTTGCAATGTTGTGGCACCACCACCAGTGCCTAAGGCCCAATTTTTCTGCCCCTGTTTAACAGGGGCATGTAATTATAATATTTGCTCTAATATTTCACAGCAGGGCCCGTTCCTGCACTCCACAAGAGTATCTGTGAGGCTTTACAGTGTTGTGCCACCACCACCACCACCTATGGCCCAATTTTTCTGCCCCTGTCTAACAGGGGCATGTCATTACAATATGTGCTCTAATATTTCACAGCAGGGCTCATTTCTGTGCTCAGCAACAGAATCTGTGAGGGGTTACAGTGTTGTGGCATCACCAACACGACCTAAGACCCAATTTTTCTGCCCCTGTTTAACGGGGACGTGTAATTACAATTTTTGATCGAATAATTCACAGCAGGGCCCTTTCCTGCGTTCATCAAGAGTAACTGTGAGGGCTTACACTGTTGTGGCACCACCACCATACCACCACCAAAGGCCCAATTTTTCTGCCCCTGTTCAACAGGGGCACGTAATTACAATTCTTGATATAATATTTCACAGCAGGGCCCGTTCCAGCTCCCACCAAGATTAACTGTGAGGGCTTACAGTGTTCTGGTACCACCAACACCTAAGGCCCAATTTTCTGCAGAGTATATAGTGCAGGCCGTATCCGACTTACAAACGACTCCTACTTACAGAGGGAGACAACAGGAAGTGAGAGGAAATCTACTCCTAGGAAACCTCTCCTGTTAGCCCTTGTACACACGGTCGGAGATTCCGACAACCAAATCCGTCGATTTTGTCCGTCGGATTTTGTCCGTCGGATCTTGTCCGAAACTGTTGCATACACACGGTTGGACAAAGTTGTTGAAAAATCCGATCTTTCAGAACGTGATGACGTAATTTCGTTACGATGGTACTACATTCAGGCTAGTAGCCAATGGCTTTGATGTAGGAATTTGATCTGAGCATGCGTGGCACTTTGTCCGATCGGAATTCTCTACACATGATCGGAGTATGTCCTATCGGACCAGTTTGCCGGAAAATATTTCCAGCAAGTTGGAAAATTTGGTCCGACGGATATTCCGATGGAAACAGTCCGATGCATACCACACACAGTCGGATTATCCGACAACACGGTCCGATAGGACACATACTGACGGATTCTCTGACCGTGTGTACAAGGGCTAAGAGTTAATATTGGAAAAATGTGTCACCACCGATGCTTTATCACCAATCCTTGTTTCCCTAATAACCCCAAATTTTCTAAATCCAATTGTCATTGGGACAGAAAGTGAGGTGAAATCTTCTGAACAGGGGCACAGACAGCAGAACAAATGTTACAAGGGTGATAACCCTTCCCTGTTATCCAAAAAGCTTAAAAATAGATCTTTTGGCTAGAGCTACACTTACAAAATGTACCTGTTTCAAATTACAAACAGATTCAATTTAAGAACAAACCTACAGTCCCTGTTTTGTTTGGACCACCTATATACTGCTGTTCAGAGTACATAGGGCCTTGGGGCCCCACACCTTTTTATTTTTTAATTTGGGTTTGGGGTTCCCCTTAATATCCATACAAGACCCAAAGGGCCTGGAAATGGCGGGGGGGGGGGGGTACCCATGCAGTTTTTCATCCATATTGCTGCGACCTGACATTACATTACAGCCACAAGCAGTTTTAAATTACTTTTATTCCTTTAGAAATGTCATTTTGTGCAGGGACTGTTCTAAACACGGGAGACACTTTACAGGCATACTATAGTCACCCCCCAGGTACGATATTTAAAGGAATATTTCACTTTTATTTTTTCACTTTAACCACTTGAGATCCGCGCTATAGTAAAAAGACGTCTACAGCGCGGATCTCAATTTCCGGGACTACGTCTATTGACGACGTCCCCTTTAAGAGTTCCCCGCGCGCTCCCGGGAGCGCGCATCGGGGAAAATCTGTGTTGGCCGTGTCCGCTGGACACAGCCAATCACAGATCGCTGTAAACGGCCAATCACAGCGGCCGTTTACAGTGCAATCGCCTCCTCCAATGGGTGATGATCTCAAATGTAAACAAATGAGATCATCACCCATTGCCGAACGTGTCTCCTCACACAGCGATAGCGTGTGAGGAGACCGAAGGTGTCTGTGAGTTTGTGAACATTTAAAAAAGTGACAGTAAACTTATAAAAACCCCACCTGTGCCCAGATCTACCCTGCCAGTGCCCAGATCTACCCTGCCAGTGCCCACCTGTGCCCACCTGTGCCCACCTGTGCCCACCTGTGCACCGCCAGTGCCCACCTGTGCACCGCCAGTGCTCCATCTGTGCACCACCAGTGCCCGCCAGTGCCCCGCCAGTGCCCGCCAGTGCCCGCCAGTGCCAGCCAGTGCCAATCGGTGCCCATCTGTACCAATCGGTGCCCATCTGTGCCTCAGCAGTGCCCATCTGTGCCGCCTAAGCAGTGCCCATCTGTGCCGCCTCAGCAGTGCCCATCTGTGCCGCCTAAGCAGTGCCCATCTGTGCCGCCTAAGCAGTGCTCATCTGTGCCCATCTGCTGCCTTATCAGTGCACATCCGTGCAATAAATCAGTGCACATCTGTGCCGACCTATCAGTGCCCATCTGCCGACTCAGCAGTGCCCATCTGTGCCGACTCAGCAGTGCCCATCTCTGCCGCCTCAGCAGTGCCCATCTGCCGCCTCAGCAGTGCCCATCTGCCGCCTCAGCAGTGCCCATCTGCCACCTCAGCAGTGCACATCCGTGCAATAAATCAGTGCACATCCGTGCAATAAATCAGTGCACATCTGTGCCGACCCATCAGTGCCCATCTGCCGCCTCAGCAGTGCCCATCTGTGCCGCCTCAGCAGTGCCCATCTGTGCCGCCTCAGCAGTGCCCATCTGCCGCCTCAGCAGTGCCCATCTGCCGCCTCATCAGTGCACATCCGTACAACAAATCTGCACATCTGTGCAATAAATCAGTGCACATCTGTGCCGACCCATCAGTGTCCATTTGTGCCACCTCAAAAGCGCCCATCTGTGCCACCTCAAAAACGCCCATCTGTGCCATCTCATCAGTGCCCATCAGTGCTACAATGGCTAAACGCGTCTTTTCCGCTGAGGAGGCGTACCAAATTATTTCCGCGGCCGACGAGAGCAACGGGGAGCTCTCCTCTTCCGATTCCTTTTCGGATTCGGATTCTGAAGACGTAACTTATGAGCCAGTCCTCAGCAGTGAAACACTGACTGATGAATCCGAGGAGGAAGATATCCGGCCCATCAAGCGAAGGCGTTCTAGTGAGGCAATGCCATCCACCAGCACCGCAGTGCCGTCCACCAGCACCGCAATGCCGTCCACCAGCACCGCAGTGCCCCAGCAAGAAAGGCCAAGTACCAGTGGGGTGTCATCTCAGCCCCAAAGGGTTAGGAGCCATGCTGGCCTTCCCTATGCCCTTCAGAACCCCTTGTGGCTTCCTCCTAATTCAGGAGAGGCCAATGTTCCCCCTTTCACCGCCCAGCCAGGAGTCCAGGTGGACACGGAGAATTTTAGCCCCATCGATTTTTTTTATTTAATTTTTACGGAGGACATGTTGGCGTCAATTGTGGCCCAGTGCAACCTGTATGCACAACAATTTATTTTTCAAAATCCGACCTCCTATTATGCCCGTCCCTACGAATGGAGAGACCTAACGGTGGAGGAGTTCAAGCTTTTTTTAGGCCTCACATTTAATATGGGACTCAACAAAAAAAAACAATTACGTACCTACTGGTCAACCCACCCCCTCCACCACTCACCGCTCTTCTCCGCGGTAATGCCCAGAAGCAGATATCAGATGATCCTGAGGTTCTTACATTTCAGTGACAATTCCCAATGCCTTCCACGAAATGATCCAAATTATGACCGCCTTTACAAAATTCGACCAATACTAAATTATTTTTCTGAAATATTCCCCAAATTGTTTACCCCGGACCAACACATATGTGTGGATGAGTCCCTTATTAAATTTAGTGGCAGGCTTAGGATGAAGCAATTTATGCCCAGCAAAAGGGCCCGCTATGGGGTGAAGGTCTACAAATTATGTGACCGAGCCACAGGGTACACATATTCCTTCAAGGTGTACGAAGGGAAGGACACCCAGCTACAGCCCCCTAATTGTCCGGATTATTTGGGATCCAGCGGAAAAATTGTTTGGGACCTCATATACCCCCTACTGGATAAAGGCTACCACCTCTATGTAGACAACTTCTACACATCTCTGCCCCTATTCCACAACCTTCACCGGAAGAAGACGCCAGCATGAAAAAGAACCGGAAGGGCTTTCCTCAAAGTCTGGTGAACAAGAAGCTGCGGAAAGGAGAAACCGCAAGTCTAAGAAACAAGGAGGTTCTGGCAGTGAAGTGGAGGGACAGAAGAGATGTGTACATGTTATCTTCTATCCACAACGATACCTTCGTAGAAATCCCCAGAAGGAATGGCCCCGTAAAGAAACCCAAATGTATTTCAGAGTATAATTTGTTCATGGGAGGAGTCGACTTCAACGACCAAATGATGGAACCATATCTGGTCTCAAGACGGACATATCATTGGTACAAAAAAGTAGTAATTTATTTTTTTCAATTGGCCATTTACAATTCATATGTAATTTACAGCAACGCCACCCAAAACCCCAAACGTTTCTTTGGCTACCAGGAGGAAGTTTTCACAGCCCTTATTTTCCCAAACGGCCCACCAGAAAATATCAGATCAGACGTTGTTAGTCGACTCTCCGAGCGCCACTTTCCGGATAAAATTCCCCCCACACCAGCAGGCAAAAGACGCCAAAAAAGATGTAAGGTGTGTACCAAAGCAGGAGTCAGAAGAGACACATCTTATTATTGTGCACAATGTCCTTCCCAACCAGGCCTCTGTATAGGCGACTGTTTTCGGCGTTACCATACTTCAATAAATTTTTAGTGAAGTATGGTAAACATAATCCTCAGTTCCTGCCTTCATACACCTTCACACCCCTTATGCCACTGCCTGCTCTGTAACGGACCCTGGCTTGTTATTTGACCACTCTTATGCCTGCCGATTCTGTACATACCGCTGCCTGATCTGGAACTGACCCTGGACTGTTATTCGACCACGCTTCTGCCTAACGATTCTGTACATACCTCTGCCTCATCTGGAACTGACCCTGGACTGTTATTCGACCATGCTTCTGTCTAACGATTCTGTATATATCTCTGCCTGATCTGGAACTGACCTTGGACTGTTTGACCACGATATTTGCCTGCCTCTTGGACTGATCTTGTATTCTGCAACTGGACTAGTGGGATTCAACACGGGGTCTCACATATGTGAGGGGCTCCAGTATAGTTTTTCTGGAAGAAGAAAACAATTTTCTTTGTTTTCTTATTCCTAGATTAGGGTCTGGAGACTCGGAGGCTTCAAAGAGATTTGGGAGGGAGAAGCCTCTACCCCTATCCCCATTCTGTCCTGAATGAGGCTCTACTTTTGTCTGCTGCCTGTAGGACTTACTGCCATCATGCCGCACTGACCACACCACAAGGACCTGCCTACTACCAGGACCAATATTTTTGGCACTGCTGACATCTCTGCACTAACCCTGGACTGTAATATGGACAGTATCCCTGCCTGCTGCCTGAAAAACTGTGTTCGCTGTTGCTGACCAAGTCCCTGCCTGCTGCCTGGACCAGTGATATCCTCCTGTGGACAACTGCGCTTCTAAAACCACAGGTAATCTTTTCTTTACCCTTTGCTCAGCATAATGTATTTGGGGGTGTAATTCTTGGTATGTGCAGGCTATGTGTCCCTGGAACGCCGACGGTGTTTCTTGCATGTTGCGCCTCTGTATTTGGTCAGGCTGTGTAAAAGTCTCACACATGTGGTATCGTTATACTCAGGAGGAGTAGTAGAACGTATTTTGGGGTGTTATTTTTGCTATGTAAATGCTATGCGTTGGAAATATCTTATAAACAGACAACTTTGTGTAAAAAAAAATGCGTTTTCATTTTTTTCCACATTTTCCGAAAACTTCTGGAAAAAAATGAACCATTGAAAAGACTCATTATGCCTCATAGATTATACGTTGGGGTGTTAGCTTTCCAAAATGGGGTCATTTTCTGGACGTTTCCATTGCCCTGGTGTTCCAGGGCCTTCAAAACTGTAATAGGTGGTTGAGAAATGAAATGTGTAATTTATGCTCCTAGAATGCCTGAAGGTGCTACTTCAAAATTAGGCCTCTGTATGTGGTCAGGCTGTGTAAAAGTCTCACACATTTGGTATCGTTATACTCAGGAGGAGTAGTAGAACGTATTTTGGGGTGTTATTTTTGCTATGTAAATGCTATGCGTTGGAAATATCTTATAAACGGACAACTTTGTGTAAAAAAAAAATGCGTTTTCATTTTTTTCCACATTTTCCGAAAACTTCTGGAAAAAAATTAACCATTGAAAAGACTCATTATGCCTCATAGATTATACGTTGGGGTGTTAGCTTTCCAAAATGGGGTCATTTTCTGGACGTTTCCATTGCCCTGGTGTTCCAGGGCCTTCAAAACTGTAATAGGTGATTGAGAAATGAAATGTGTAATTTATGCTCTTAGAATGCCTGAAGGTGCTACTTCAAAATTAGGCCTCTGTATGTGGTCAGGCTGTGTAAAAGTCTCACACATTTGGTATCGTTATACTCAGGAGGAGTAGTAGAACGTATTTTGGGGTGTTATTTTTGCTATGTAAATGCTATGCGTTGGAAATATCTTATAAACTGACAACTTTGTGTAAAAAAAAATGCGTTTTCATTTTTTTCCACATTTTCCGAAAACTTCTGGAAAAAAATGAACCATTGAAAAGACTCATTATGCCTCATAGATTATACGTTGGGGTGTTAGCTTTCCAAAATGGGGTCATTTTCTGGACGTTTCCATTGCCCTGGTGTTCCAGGGCCTTCAAAACTGTAATAGGTGATTGAGAAATGAAATGTGTAATTTATGCTCTTAGAATGCCTGAAGGTGCTACTTCAAAATTAGGCCTCTGTATGTGGTCAGGCTGTGTAAAAGTCTCACACATTTGGTATCGTTATATTCAGGAGGAGTAGTAGAACGTATTTTGGGGTGTTATTTTTGCTATGTAAATGCTATGCGTTGGAAATATCTTATAAACGGACAACTTTGTGTAAAAAAAAATGCGTTTTCATTTTTTTCCACATTTTCCGAAAACTTCTGGAAAAAAATGAACCATTGAAAAGACTCATTATGCCTCATAGATTATACGTTGGGGTGTTAGCTTTCCAAAATGGGGTCATTTTCTGGACGTTTCCATTGCCCTGGTGTTCCAGGGCCTTCAAAACTGTAATAGGTGGTTGAGAAATGAAATGTGTAATTTATGCTCCTAGAATGCCTGAAGGTGCTACTTCAAAATTAGGCCTCTGTATGTGGTCAGGCTGTGTAAAAGTCTCACACATGTGGTATCGTTATACTCAGGAGGAGTAGCAGAATGTATTTTGGGGTGTTATTTGTGGTATGCACATTCCGTGTGGGAGAAATAAGCTATTACAATGAAAATTTTGTGAAAAAAAAAAAAAAAATCGTAATTTTGCAAAGAATTATGGGAAAAAATGACAACTTAAAATAACTAACCATGCCTCTTACTAAATACATTGGAATGTCTACTTTCCAAAAAGGGGTCATTTGGGGGGCATTTGTACTTTCCTGGCTTGGTAGGGTCTCAAGAATGGAGATAGGCCTTAGTACATCAGATGTGATCTTTTTTTGCAAATCTTTATGATTTGCACCATAGCTTGTAGACTCTATAAATTTCACACAGATCATATAATATGCAAAAATTTGGGTTATTTTTACCAAAGATGTGTAGTAGTATAAATTGTGGCCAAAATTTATGAAGAAAAATTGCTAATTTGCTAAATTTTGTCACAGAAACAAAGAAAAATTCATTTTTTTTCAAAATTTTCGGTCTTTTTTCATTTATAGCGCAGAAAATAAAAAACCGAGAGGTGATCAAATACCACCAAAAGAAAGCTCTATTGGTATGAAGAAAAGGACAAAAAAATCATTTGGTTACAGTGTTGCATGACTGAGTAATTGTCATTCAAAATGTGAGAGCACTGAAAGCTGAAAATTGGTCTGGGACTGAGGGGGGTTTAAGTGCCCAGTAAGCAAGTGGTTAAGCATTATTAAAATCACTGCTCCCTAAAACTTTTTTTGCATTGATACATGTCCCCTGTGGCAGAACCTGGGTCTCCAAACACTTTTTAGGACAATAACTTGCATATTAACCTTTAAAATTTGCACTTTTGATTTTTCATGTTCGGGTCCCATAGACTTTAATGGTGTTCGAATGTTCATGCAAACTTTCGGTCCATGCACATGTTCTGCTGTGAACCGAACCAGAGGGGGGGGGGGGGGTGTTCAGCTCATCCCCAGAAGAGATGCTTGAGAGGGGATATGATTTCAATTTACAAATACTGTACTGCGAGAAATAGGGGGGGGGGGGCTGTGCCAATGTACAATCTGTGTAATAATAATAATAGACCAATAGTCCATATAAATCAGTCCTCCAATGACACCATAGTGACTCCACACACAGAAAAGAGTGCCCGACCACTGTATCATAAATCTGCTTACCAGATAGCAAGCAGAAAGGGTGTTTGGTTATAGCCCAGCCACAGCCTTTAGCTTGCAATGATGACCACTGGAAACACACAGGGACTGGACCTTATAGCTGAAAACCACCCTAGGCATCTCACAGAATTCATAGCCATACTTCAATGGTACACTCAGAGTGGGCAATTATGATGAGGAGCTGTTGTGGGTGCTCCTGAGTGCAAAGTTAGAAGCGCTGCTTTGTGGTAGTGCTACTAGCTGTTGAAGACCATTGCTCTTCTCTCTTGTAGAGAGGTCAGAGAGAATGACCACAAGCAGATGCAGAGTGCCGGGCTCAAACATCTCATTCACATGGTGCAAGTCTGAGAATGGAAGAGCTGCCAATTAGCAGAAACATTGCCTGCCTACTGTACTGGTGACCCCACAATAGGGATAAAACATTTTCACGTAAGGGAGTTTACCAAGACACATGGCCACTCATTAAAATTAGAAGAAAAGAGGTTTAACCTTAAACTACATAGTGGGTTCTTTACTGTAAGAGCGGCAAGGAATGGAATTCCCTTCCACAGGCAGTGGTCTCAGCAAGGGGCATCAATAGTTTAAAAAACTATTAGATAAGCACCTGAATGACCGCAACATACAAGGATTTACATTGTATATACTGACATATAATCGCACACATAGGTTGGACTTGAAGGACTTGTGTCTTTTTTCAACTTCACCTACTATGTAACTATATATGTAACTACGTAACAGCAAACAATGGGCATGGCCAGTGGGAGTGTCTTAAAGGGGAATTAAACAGAATCTACACCTGCTATATACACTGCACACATATAGTACAGTCCTTGTACTCGCAAAAAAAATAATTACAGCACCAAAACTGACAGTCTCACAGACAGACAAAAAAAATGTTCAGGACAAATGATCTTTTTATTTAAATAAACAGAGCACAATTTTGTGACTTTAAATGAAGCGAGCATCAAAGAGGTACCCGCCTCCATCCCTGTCAAAATATTAAAAATGGGGGGAGGGGGGAAAAAGGGAAGAGGGTGGGACTTTAAATGAAGCACATAGCAAGTAAAAAAGTTGGTCAAGCGACTAGAAAATGACATTTATTCATATTTCATAATCCATAATCCACCATAAAACATTTTGGGCATCAAGCCTCTAACAAACATTTTGGACATCAAACCTCTATAAGGTGGATCTTAAATAAACATACAAGGTATAAAAATGTATCACAATCCCATAGATCTTAACATTTGAAAAAAGCAGCAATGACAATTAATGCATATAGTACACAGAGTGATAATAAATTATATTGAATACACATAAAATCAAATTATGTCTTATTGTTCCATGATTAATGTAGAAATAAAAAATGATAAAGGCTCGACGCGTTTCACGGCACGACAACCGCTCATCAGGAGCAAAATCATGGAGTAAATCTAAAAAAATTAAATAAAATAAAAATAAAAAATGAACAAAAGATAAAAAATAAAATAAAGATTGAATAAGAAATATAAAGGGAAGAGAAATATAGTTTTATAATTAATGAGAGCTATGCATCCAACTCACGTCTGCACCAACACACCAGCAGATTAGCATCGAGGATCGCCACAACATCGCAGAGCAAAACTCCCGGTCACCACAAAGGCCAGCATGGGCGATAACACCCACTGCAGGCACCTCCAAAGTGAGAATGTGCATGTGTGATGTGTGAATGAAAATCCCAAAGGGGAGCCTAAGTGAGTTTCTCACTTTGGAGGTGCCTGCGGTGGGTGTTATCGCCCATGCTGACCTTTGTGGTGACCGGGAGTTTTGCTCTGCGATGTTGTGGCGATCCTCGATGCTAATCTGCTGGTGTGTGGGTGCAGACGTGAGTTGGATGCATAGCTCTCATTAATTATAAAACTATATTTCTCTTCCCTTTATATTTCTTATTCAATCTTTATTTTATTTTTTTATCTTTTGTTCATTTTTTATTTTTATTTTATTAAATTTTTTTAGATTTACTCCATGATTTTGCTCCTGATGAGTGGTTGTCGTGCCATGAAACGCGTCGAGCCTTTATCATTTTTTATTTCTACATTAATCATGGAACAATAAGACATCATTTGATTTTATGTGTATTCAATATAATTTATTATCACTCTGTGTACTATATGCATTAATTGTCATTGCTGCTTTTTTCAAATGTTAAGATCTATGGGATTGTGATACATTTTTATACCTTGTATGTTTATTTAAGATCCACCTTATAGAGGTTTGATGCCCAAAATGTTTGTTAGAGGCTTGATGCCCAAAATGTTTTATGGTGGATTATGGATTATGAAATATGAATAAATGTCATTTTCTAGTCGCTTGACCAACTTTTTTACTTGCTGTGTGCTTCATTTAAAGTCCCACCCTCTTCCCTTTTTCCCCCCTCCTCCCATTTTTATTATTTATTTATTTATTTTTATTTGAATTAAACATTCCTATTACATATGTTTTTAAGCACAGAAAATGATATTTTTGCCCTTCTGACAAGAAAAACTTGAAGAGCTTCATTAAAACAAGTAACTGCTGAGAATGACAATGAACACCCTGGTCAGATCTATGTACAGCATAATATATAGAGTGCAGGGGTCAGGAGTAAGTAACAAATAAAATAACATATAGAGTGCAGCAGTCAGGATGAGTGCCATGTTCACATCAGAGTCCCTCCTTACATCCATGTCCCCAGAGTGCCTCCTTACATCAGAGCCCTCAGAGTACCCCCTTACATTCTCCAGAGTTCCCCCTTAGTGTCTCCAGGGTGTCTCCTTACAACATCCTCCAGATTGCCCCCTTAAATCTTTCTTCAGAGTGCCCCTTAAAAATACCTTCCCTCACCAGTAGTGGGCCACAAGTGGTGGGCGGGAAAATTCTTTAAACAATTCCTGGTCGCCAGCTCTGAACTGCTCATGCACAGTTTTGGAGCCAGACAATTAGAGAACTGCCAAGCTTTACCACAACTTGTGTGGCAGGGCATACAAATATAAACCACAACTGATGAGCATTATGCTGTCATCACACAAGACCACACCTGGACCCACTCTGCTGCCAAATCCAAGGCTGAGCCCGGAAGGTCTCTAATCAGCTGGCTCCAGAACTGCGCATGTGCAGATCATATCTGTCAATAAGGGAATTTTTTACAGGCACTTTTTTCCTGTCTATGAATATTTACAGACAGGAGAAAGTGCATGTTTTATACAAACTTTCAATAAATTAAAGGACAGTTGGCAATGTAGAACAGCACACAGGCTTACAGCTTTTCTAGGTTGACCATTGGGATCATATATCATTTAAGCATATTTTGACACTGGATTTTTCAAAGTCCTTCGCCACTGACATCTGTACATGTAGAGAAAACTGGAGTATGAGGTACTGCTTGGTATGTGCTCTCTTCCACCATGCTTTGCCTTAGTGGATAACCTGTAAACAGAGTGGGACTGTATATAGCGCTTGATCATCTCTTTTGCATTCTATGCAGTTAACAGTAGCCTTACAATCTTCAGCATGCCATTCCATGGAAGCACAGCATTTGAAGCAAATTTATTTAAAAGTTATTTTCTTTCTTGCAAGGGTTTATTTCTGAAGCCAACACATTTCCTAAGTGGGTGTGATTTGTTATGTATGGGGCATTGGCGAATTGGGTTCTCAATGTTCTTGTTCTGATCAGGGACTGCAATAGGTTAAGATAAAATATCAGTCCTTTTCACAGACACTGGACCTCTGCAGTCTCTATGTGAAATGCGTAAGTTTGTAGGCATGGGGAAAGTGGACTTGGATCATTTTTAGTATTCTCCTAATGAACTCACAAAAGTAGGAAAAGGTAGAAGAACCTTTATTTTCTTCCTTGTACCTTAATCCAAGTGATGCCAATTTTTCCTGTATGCCATAGGGTAACTTAAAGACTATTGAATTGACCCCATAAGTGATATCTAGATAAATTAGATGGGGTAGGTAGGTATGAGCTTTGGCAAGGTGAAGCTCCAAGAGAAGGCCACTAAGCTCTTGAAACTTTAGAGTGCCTCTGCCAGGTATTTTTCAGAAGCTTTGCAACCTTTTAAATACATCATCTTTAATGGCTTCTGGGCTGCTGAATTTATGCTCAAGTCTATCCCAAGCAGCGTTAAGACCTGTGGCAGGGTTGTCAATGTGATCACACTTGAGTCTTTGGATATGTTCAGAAGAATGAGGACCTATCCACTTGATCAGCAGGTCTAGTTCTTCTGTTTTTGGGACATCTAGTTCACTGATGGTGGCTTTGAAGGTGGATTTCCAGCCTCTATAATTTTCAGGTTTATCATTAAACTTAACGAGACCTGTCTTGGTGAGCTCTTTGTGGATCATATGTATTTAGCAAACTGTGACATGTCTTTGTTTTCAGACTGTGGATGAACAGCTGCATGCGGGACAGAGAGAAGTACATTGACTTACATGCTGAGATTGAGCAACTTTGGGAGGTGGTGCAAAGGCATTCATACCTGACACTGACTCCAAGTTGATTGCAGTGTTGGATTGCAGCTGTGGAGAAGTGTACTTGGCAGGAGGAAGTTGACTAGCATTATGATAAGTTATATTGTTTATTATTTGCATACCTGTGTCCGCAGTTTGCTGAGGTGTGAAATGCTGGTGTACTAAGAAATGATAGGCAGATTGTCTTGAGAGGTGGTAGGTGTGGTGTGCAGACCTTGATTGAGGGCTACAGCTGCTGTGGCTGGGAAATTAACGTTTTTGGGGAGAGTAGGAGGAATATGATGCATACGTTGTAACTGTGTGTCTGCTACCGTTATATCCTTCACATTTGCTAGCAGTTTGGTATAAAACCTTGCTGTGGCATTCTCACATTGTTTCTCCAAAGCTTCAATCTCTGCTGTCTTCTGTACAGTTTCTGCTTCTGCCCCTGCTTCCATCAGTGCTTTCTTGTGTGCTTTTTCTGTGGCTTCTGCTTCAATTTTTGCTTTCTTTTGGGCAAAGCCTGGCTGAATTTTTGAAACTTCAGCATCAGATTTAGTTTTAATAAGTCGTTGACAACAACAAAGGAAAAAAGTAAAACTTGCTAAAGTAACAAGAACAATCAGCTTTAAAACCACAGAGGAAATGAAATAGCCCGTAAGGTTTTCAATAGGAGATTAACAAACAGTTGGGGTAATTAACGACAGAAGCTCACACGCTCTATCCAGCAGCAATGGATCTGGGTAATGTATGCCAAAAAACAATCTTAGGTACTATAGAAAAATATATAAAATATATAAAAAAATATATAATAATGCACATGATGGCCCCAGGGTATCAGATGATGGTGTTAATCGCAAGTTCTTTATTTAACTATCTAGGTATCAACTTGTAAAGTGTAAATATTCAGAAGGTCTCCCCACAGCAAAGCCAGATCCCTGCAGCTACCTTCAGTAGAGATTGCTGAGAGCTTTTTTCCTGCATGTCCACATCAGCCACATGAAGTACACATGAATCTTAGATGTAAGCACATGTAAGTGCTTTGAATAAAGTGTTATCTTTTACTCTACACTAACCTGGTGCCCTGCTCTATTCCTTTGTATGTAATAAGTTGTTGAATGGAAGATCATGATTGTAGAGACTTGGTGGATCTAGGAGTGTCTTGTAGATGTAGAGTGATGAGATTTAGATTCATGAAGTTGTACGATTCTCACTTCTGTCTTTAACTTTGTTTAGTTGACCTGGTAATAACATGTAGCAAAGTTCATATCCACCATCAGGAGCTCTGGTGAATACTGGTTATTACTTACAACACACACCTCAGGTGAACCCGTGTCATCAGCCAGGGTGACCTGTGTGTATAACGATCTTTCTTGTTGGTGGGTGCTGCTCCACTGTTATAGCTACTGGCCTCCAAGCCTGACTTCAGACAATTACTTTTTGTTTATTGGCCAACTGCCTGTCAAAAAAGACAAAAATAGCATATCTTTTTTATTTACTATAGGAGATAGCTTGCTTGGAAGACTGAGCGTAAAAATACTAAGATACTGAAGGTTTGTTTTGCAGAGCTAAAGGTGACAAAAATATTTATATATTCAATTTCTGTGACCATGAGGGTGATTTACGAAAGGCAAATCCACTTTGCACTACAAGTGCAAAATACAAGTGTAAAGTGCACTTGGAAGTGCAGTTGCTGTAAATCTGAGGACAAGATATGAAATGAGGGGACATTCTGCTGATTTTATCATCCAATCATGTGCAAGCTAAAATGTTGTTTTTTATTTCCCTTATATGTCCCCCTTGGAAGTGCAGTCGCTGTAGATCCAAGTGCACGTTCAGTGCAATTTCAAGTGCACTTTGCACTTGTAGTTTGCACTTGTAGTGCAAGGTGGATTTGCCTTTCGGACATAACCCCCATGTCTGTTCATAAAACCAAGTTCTCCTAGTTGCTAATAATATTTTTTAAAGCTATTAGTCCTTCAGACTTTCAAGGGGCCAGACTGTGGCCAGTGGGAATGAAAATTTTCCTGGCATTAACATTGCCACATTTGTAATTAGGGGAAGGAATAGTGCCCCTATTATTGGGAGCAATACTGACCCGTTATTGGTTTCATTGGGAGAAATGGTGCCCCATTGTTGGTATCAGTTGGCAGAATTGTGTCTTGTATCAGTGGGAGGAATAGTGCCCTAAGGGCTAGGTAAGGGCAAGCACATCTGGCCCCAGGGCCGCAGTTTGGTGACCAATGCTCTAGGTTCAGAACACACTTCAGCGCAATAATTTGTCAAAAAGAAAAATGAAACACTTTCATTATGTATGCTTTTCTTTGTAAAGTTTACCTTGAAGAAGAACTTCATTAACATCATCAGTAACAACTTAATCACCAACAGTTGTACAATGTAACATATAGAATATCTAAGACAGGAGTATATAATGTACATAGACTGCAGCTGTCAGGATCATGCCATACTGTATACAATTCACCATACAGAATATATTGGTCAGAAGTATGTTATACTCAACCTAGCGTATAAATAGCAGTGGTCAGGAGTATGTCACAATGCATAGTCCATAGAAAAACCAAAAGCAGGGTTATTCAAAGGTCAAAAGTATTTAATACAGAGAGCAGTGGCTAGTGCTGAAGAACACAGAGTTTAGAGGTCAGTAGTAAGTAAAACTGAGTGCAGAGGTCATTTGTAAGTAGAACAGTATCTCACAAAAGTATAATTTCACCACAGATAAAACAGGATGGGGAAGGATAACAGCTTGAACATGCAAGGAAGGCCACACAACAGCCATTATATTAGTACTGCCTATATAATGTGCCTAGGAATTACAGTATCTCAAAAATGTGAGTACCCCCCTCACATTTTTGTAAATATTTTATTATATCTTTTCATGTGACAACACTGTATAAATGACACTTTGCTACAATGTAAAGTAGTGAGTGTACAGCTTGTATAACAGTGTAACTTTGCTGTCCCCTCAAAATAACTCAATACACAGCCATTAATGTCTAAACTGCTGGCAACAAAAGTGAGTACACCCCTAAGTGAAAATGTCCAAATTGAACCCAATTAGCCATTTTCTCTCTTCGGTGTCATGTGACTAGTTAGTGTTACAAGGTCTCAGGTGTGACTGGGGAGCAGGTGTGTTAAATTTGGTGTTATCACGCTCACTCTCTCATACTGGTCAATGGAAGTTCAACATGGCACCTCATGGCAAAGCACTCTCTGAGGATCCAAAAAAAAGAATTGTTGCTCTACATAAAGAAGGCCTAGACTATAAGAAGATTGCCAAGATCCTGAAACTGAGCCACAGCACGGTGACCATGACCATACAGCAGTTCAACAGGACAGGTTCCACTCAGAACAGGCCTCACCATGGTCGACCAAAGAAGTTGAGTGCACATGCCCAGCGTTATATCCAGACGTTGTCTTTGGGAAAAAGATGTATGAGTGCTGCCAGCATTGCTGCAAAGGTTAAAGGGGTGTGGGGGGGGGGTCAGCCTGTCAGTGCTCAGACCATACGCCGCACACTGCATCAAATTGGTCTGCATGGCTGTCATCACAGGCTCTTCTAAAGATGATGCACAAGAAAGCCCGCAAACAGTTTGCAGACTAAGGACATGGATTACTGGAACCCTGTCGTGTGGTCTGATGAGACCAAGATAAACTTATTTGGTTCAGATGGTGTCAAGTGTGTGTGGCGGCAACCAGGTGAGGAGTACAAAGACAAATGTGCCTTGCCTACAGTCAAGCATGGTGGTGGGAGTGTCATGGTCTGTGGCTGCATGAGTGCTGTCGGCACTGTGGAGCTACACTTAACAACAGCAACCTTTTTTGAAGTTAATGATATTATTTATTTGCATTTATCTGAATACACTGAATGTGGACACATTTACCATATTTAATAGCTATACACATATCCAGACTGTTCTATCAGATAAAGCTTAATTTTTCAACCAATTGCTGGGTGGGGTTTAGCTAAACTTATGCAGGGGCTGTCTTCTTATAGCAGTTTATGATCAGTTCTTCAGGGATAACATGTGTGCAGCATAGAAATGATTAAATATGGCTGCTATCACTGAAAACTTTGAATCAGGTTGTATGTGGATCTTGTACCTTTCTTCTTTTTACTCATTGTCTGTAGTTACCATGCAGACACAGACAGACTGAAAGCAAAAAAAACAGTGAGTGTGCTTGATTGAGCCGGTGGTGACAGCTGTCAAAGCCCAGGAAAAGAAAAAGCAATTAGGCTACTTACACAAAGTTCCTTGTTATCCCTAGAAATATTAAGAAAGAAAATGCATTATGAAAGTACACTTATATATAAATTAGCATCGATTGTGTCAAATCTACAGCCTGACATTTTTTTCACTCAGTTCTGAATAGTGTGTTTTTTTGTGCTTTATGTCTTTTTTAAAAAAAAAAATTTAATTCAATACATTTGAAATGCAATATTAGTTTTGCTGATTAATATCTGTGTATAGTCATGTTATGCCACCTGACCAGGAATACCTCACATAGCAACCAACTGGAATTCATTTGTCAACGGTTCTTTGTAGTCAACTAATGGAAAGTTATTCATAAAAGTTTGCTATGGGCTATTGTGTACCATTACTTTTTAACAGGATATTGCACAGTGTCCTATATCTTCTTAAAGAAAGCCTAAAGGCGGCTCTGAAGCACCTGCAGTAAATACGTTCCATCCTAGCACACATTTTAAAATGGTTCTGTTTATTTTGATAAAGTAGGAAGCTACATTGATGCCTTTCTCTTTCAACCTTAAAGTTAGCTGCATTGCATAGCATGGTGCTCAATCAAGGTGCTCCACGTAGAGGGTATAACATGCCACAGACAGAACTTCACTTTGAACTTAGACAGAAAGTTATCAAAACAACCCATCGGTTTTTAAAAGTCGGCCCCTGAATCTCTCTGGGATTATCTCTTAAACCACCTGCTGGTGTGAACAAAACATTGGGAGCAATTCCAAAAATAGTTTCAAACATTTAAAGGGTTTCACCACATGTGCTTTTTCACCTTGGATGCTCCCTGGGTTCTTTTGACTTGTAACTGCCCTTTAATTTAACCCTTGTCCAGTTAACAAAATTTCAAAGACATTGCATTTAAAAGCACTGGCTGATCTCTGGAAAGAGAGCAGGATTTGCTTTGAGAAACATCTTAGTGTGAATCCATTAGCTTTTTTTATTTTTTAGTTTACCTTTTATTCTCTGGACAATGTCCAAAAAAACATGTTCCTGGACATCAAGGATGTTTTTCTTTTAGAACATTAATTTAGTCCAGGCTTTAGACACAATCAGTGCAAGGCAGGAGTTTTGAATAAACAAACATCAGGATAGAGGAATCAGAATACACACCTCTTACAAGCTGGATGAAAGGCAATAATGGTAATGTGTAAAATATTCATATCATATTGTCATTGGCTTATACCCCCTTCCCAACATAGGCTAATTAAATACAAAAGTACATTCTTTGATTTATCTAGAACCTTTAAATATGTAATATGTTTTACAGAATGATATGTTTCTGGGAAAACTGCTGTTTCAGGTAAAAAAACAAGAAAGTGATAATAATCAAAATTCTAAGAAAAAGAATAAATGAAAATATAAAAGCTTTCAGTAGATATTTTTTTTTATGTTTTGAGATATGCTAAGATACAAAGAGTTACAGTACAGGAACATAGAAATAAAACGAGAATATATATTTTGTGCTCGAAATGTATTTGCTTAGAACGGGGGTCTCCAAACTGTTGCCCAAGGGCTGGATGTGGCCCTTTGCTAGCCTTTATCCGGCCCTTGGTTTACTATTCCTTTCATTGATATCAGTGATGGGTCACTACTCTTTCAACTGACATCAACAATGGGGCACTATTTCTTCCACTTATACCAATGATGGGGCACTGCTTCTCTTACTGACTACAAACACTAAGGCCATGTTTATTCTCACTGATGTTGGCCCAGGACATTTATACCCCCACTAGCCACAATCCAGCCACCCAAAGTCTGAAGGACAGTTAACTGGCCCATTTTTTTTATTGGGAAACAAAATAATACAAAGGTACAAATAAAAGAAATATACAGATCCAGTACATTTTCTTGAGATACCTTAAGATAAGTGGTACATTAACAACAAAGGTACTATAACAACGAAAGTAGGGATATTGAGGTACATGATGGACCAGACTGGATGGATCTGTTGCTAAAATCCTAACAGTTGCTGGTGTTGTCAACAAGTTTAAAGAGGTTGAATGCATATCCTAGGATTCTTGAGCAAAGTTGTTAAACAAAAAAGGTAAGGGGGGGGGGGGTGGTGGAATGGATGTAGTAGATGACCTTACGCTGGGATGGGTTCGTTTAACTGGCACTTTGTTTAACATGTTTGGAGATACCTGTCTTAGAGGGTCAATTTACCTAAAAATTATACCCTGGAGAAATAAACCAGCTGACAGCATCATGCATCTGTTGTGGCTCGCTCAGCAAAATTGTGCTTAAGGTCCTGGGGACCCCATTCTCTCTTTATAGGCAATTTCATGCTCTGTAGAACAATATGGTAACCGGGGTAATTGGCGCTACCTACAATAAAACTCCTTATATGTATGTATATCAATATATGATCCCGAATATATCATGCATTCATCTTAAAGAATATATATATAATAAAAGGAGGTATAACCCCAAAAAACTGCTATTCTGCGATTTTTCATTTACAAGCTACTCAGATGTCCCAAAAAACAACAACAAAATTCCTACTGTAGATTAATTTCTGAGATTGACAGATAGTTCCAATAAACAAAGGAAAAGGAAAGAACCAAAAACCAAACGACAACAAACAAGAAAACAAAAGATTTGTATCTATATCGCTAAAAAGCAATATTCTCTAAAATCGCATTATCGCCAAAATAAGGTTAAGTGAGCAAATTCCCAGTAGGAGGCGTGTGTGAATGTGCTAGTGGAATTATAATCCCAAATATGCAAACTGTAAGTGCAAAACGCTAATATAGGTATATATAAAAGAATTTGTTGCCTAAAATCGCATTATCGCCAAGATATGCAAAAAAAACCAGTAGGAGGTGTATATAAATGTGCTTAATGAAATTAACATTCAAAATAATACAACCTATAAATGCAAAATGCTAATATAAGCATATATATGAAAGACCAAAATGTTAATAGTACATAAAAATTGTATCAAAAAAGTGCAAGTGAAAAAACAAAAAACAAAAAAACAAAAAACAAAAAATATAAAAACAAAAAAGCAAAAAAATATATATATATAAAAGCAAAGAGTCAATTAACCCCCAAATTGGAAAAAACAATCCATAATAACCAAAAGTGCAAAAATAGTGTCCAAATTTCCAAAAAAATCTTCAATGGTGCAATTACAGAAAGTTCAAATGTGACTATAGTGCTTCTTGTGCAATCTCCAACGTGACTTCTGTGTTCCCCCACAAGGTCCCCCACTCACCAGAAGAATGCACCCCTGCAGGGGTAATTCGCCTTGAAATCAAAGTCTGCCGATATCCAGCTCTTCATTCGCATCCAGAGAGAGTTTTCTCAATCCCTGCTGATGTCCAGCTCCTCAATCGCAACCAAGGGGAGATTTCATATATCCTCATAAGAAAAAAATTGTAGTCTCCATAGTGTGATTTGTATAAAAAATCAATTTATTGCCACAAAAATATAAACCAATAAAAACATAAAAAATGATAAAACGAAAAAAACAAATCTCATATATTGAGACAAGATGTGGAACCACAGTCCATTAAAAAATATAACCATACGCTAATAGCACTTTATCCCAAAAAAACAAAGGACTAGAAACCAAAAAACAATGTCCCAGGGTATAACCTGTTGTCTAAGGTCACTCCAGTGTTTGTAAGTCCCCCAGGGATAGAGCCTTTCTAGCGCGAAAATTAATCCGAACGTGGAAGCCGCTCGGTGGATACGCAGCTACGGCTTGCACTCCAACTGCGCTCCAACGAACGGAACTGACGTAATAGGCGTAACTCCGTCGAACGCGTTTCGTCATTGACGTCTTCAGCGGCGGTGTCACGCTACTACGTCTTACGACTCAAATAGGAAAAAACCCAAGATTGAGCAGCATCTGATTGGCCAACGTTCGTAATTGACACCCAAACAGACAACAATGGGCTGTACCCTGTGTCTGAAGGAGTGACAACCACTGTAATTTCATGCTCTGTGTTGTGTTGTGCTATGCTGTGAAAAAAAGTCAGGTCCAGTTTTGGTTATATCGCCATGCTATTACATATATGGTGGAGACTGGACAGCTGAGGTCATTTTTTTGCCCAACACTCCTAAAGGTGGTAACAGAGACTATGAGGGTACAGGGTGGCAAGAGTGCTGTATTTTGCAGGCTGGATTAGATTTGTGTTGCAGGCAGATGAGTAGGAGTGGAAGCCTAAGATCCCCAAGGTAGGAACTGGTCACAGGAACACAAGGTACCCTATCAGGAGGCAAAGACAGAGTCCAGGAAACAAACTGATATCAGCAACATTTGTGTAGGGTGGTATCAAACAATGGGGTAAAGACAGAGTCCAGAAAATAAGCTAAAATCAGTAACAGTGGGCAACGTGATCCAAATCATAATGAAAATAAAAGTTCAGATACAAATCAAGGTCATTAACAGCTAGGCAGACAGGATACAAGACAAAAGTAGAGCCCAGAAAGCAAGCAGGGTCATACATGATGAAGCAATACCAGCAGGTTAGGTCTCAGGTAAAGAATAAAAAGTCGAAGACCACTCAGCAATTTCATTCTGCAGTGCTTTAGTTTATATAGGCCTCTGAATGCCAAAACCAGTGTTGAGTGTGCACACTCATTTTTGTGAGCATGCATGCTAGTTCTTAAACACTGGGTTCTTTCTGTTGCTGAGAATCTAGCCTTTATTATACATACACACGCATTGGAATGAATGATCTGCCTTAAAGGAGAAGTAGGGCTAAAGCTTTTCTTGACCTACTGCTCATGTGAGTCAAAGGAGTACACTTGTTTTTGCACTCCTGTGATCTAGACAGTGCACTAAAGCCCAGTATTGGATGACATCACAGAGCCGTTCCCGGCTCTGCAAGGATCCTGACTTTAATGTCAGGATCCACCCAAATGCCTGAAGGGCAGATGGCTAAAATCTAGTACACAGTGCCAAATGTGGCGTCGGCCGGTTTAATTGAAACTGGCTGACATTTGGCCCATGTGTACTGGAGTTGATCTGACAGAAGCTGACCGTTCTGGCCTGGTTCCATCAAAGGGGCATGACGGAAAAAGGTCTGCCAATCAGCTCCTGATCAGGGCTCTCAATCAATGGCTGAGAATGCTGACCGGAGTGTTCTGGCAGCCCAGCACTCTAGTGAGGGCTAAAGAGGCAGAGCCAAACACCGCTGACTGAAAGTCACTGCTCTCTGCTCTGTGAGAACCAGGAAACTAAGAAATCAGTGGTCACATGATTGCTTGTTTCTCATTGGGACACAGTGGGACATGCTTTTGTAATATGTATTAAATAGCCACTTGTAGTCTGCATCACAAACCCATGTGACTGGGTGGCAGCACAACTGGGAAACAGAGGCAGAGTTTATAACTGGTAGAGCCCAAAAAAGACATTCATGGCAGAATCACAAGGTATTATTTTAATGAAACTGCAGTTTTAAACATATTGAAAATTCCTTTTGAAAATACAATATGTTAGCACTTAAATATCCTCTTTTTCAAATCAGTGCTTTTTTTTAAAGAGGCGCAGGGTAGATGCAAGTAAAAATACTATTATTTGACATGTACAAAACTATACTTTGTAAATGGCCATAGAAAACTGGTTTACATATTATTTACATGTGATGTTTACATTTCATTTTGTAAATGTTATTATTGTTAACATAAAGCATTACAAATATATATATATATATATATATATATATATATATATATATATATATATATATATATAACTAAATATATATATTACTAAAGCTTAAAGAGTTTCTGGCAAATATATGTCTGCATTAAGCCAACTTTCAGCTAAAGTGAAAGTGATCTCCTGCAGGCTTGCACTGTTTAATATACAATGACCTTTTATGTGGAACTGCATCAAACATTTTTTTCTTCCATATTTTATGTTCCCACTAATACAAATACATAGTTTAGAAAATGGATAGTGAGCTGGCCACATTTAAGGACAAGGGTTACACTCATGCATTTTTAGAAATGAAAAACTCTGTTTTTTTTAGAGCCTGCTTCAATGATACTCTGACATTTCATCAAACTTTAAAAAAAAAAAGGCAAAAAAAAATGTAAATAGTCATAAATAAAAGGCTTGTTTTTTGCATTTACTTACACCTACAGTTGTACAAATCAGCTAAAAGAAACATTGTACTGTACACATATATACATTATATAAAACGGTCTGGGGCTTATTTTTGGCCTATAGCAGACAAATAGTTTTATTGTATAAACTGAATATAAATGTTGGACCATCAGTACAGGCAAGGCAATATTTTTCCAAATGATGAAACTTAATAGTGCATTGTAAATTATTCATACAGGCAAATAACACATTTGTTTATGCAAAGCTATGCTTGAGGATTAAAGAAAGGCAGCGAAAAATAGAAAAAAGAAAAAAGAGACATGGGGAACAACCTCTTGAAAGATAATCAGCTGTAAGCTATGCACTGAGAGTTGCATTCCAGATTTCTCAGTGGCTCACACAGACTTGAGTCTTGGTCAACAAAACCCTAGAGGCAATGTTAAATCAAATATTAGCTGCCAGTGCCAGGAGGGTGGTGCTGGTAGTTTTCTGCAAAGAGCTCCCCACACAGGTCAATTTCCTAACCCAAGGCCTCCCTCATATTACTATCCCTGTAACCTAACCTTGATACCTTCACATAAGTAAACATAACTCTTTCTTTGCATACTCACATCTCCTATGCCAGGATCTACCAGGCCAAGTACTGACCTTAGTGGCCTTCTCACAAATATGATACTATAACATATCCCTTCTTAACATATCTGTCTTGATTTACATGAGAATGTCCCAGGATTCGAACCAAAGTACCTATCTAACGTACTGGCATTGGGTGCTGGAAAGTTCTTTCCAGAACCCCATTCCTGTATCAGACCAATGCGTGTAGAGTTGGGTAAACCTGTTTCTATTCATGTAAAAATAACATCACATGACTCACAGACACAAGGGAAGTCTAAGATAGACTTCCCTTTCTCTTGAGTGCTGCACTGGTCTCAGGTCTGAAGGGGTTGTGGGGGTTGGAGGGGCCTGGTCAGAGATCTGAAGAGGAACTGATCTATGGTCTGAAATGTAGTTTAAAAGAGGCTGAGCTGAGGTCTTAAGAGGCACTGATCTAGGGTCTGAAAATGTGTTTAACCGCTTCCGGACCGTCCACCGCAGACATACTGTGGCAGGGCGGCCCGTCTGCGCAAAATCACGTACCAGTACGTTATTTTGTACATGTGGTGTAGGGGACACCCCCGTGCCACTGAAGTGCCACTCCCTCTGTGATTGGACACAGGGGAAGTCAATCAGCGGGTCCAGCGGCCGTGATGGCCGCCACGACCTGCTGATCATTCTGTGGAGAGACAAGGTAAACAAAGCAAACTGCAGATCTGTCAGGGAGAAAAATATAGATCTTGTAGCTGAAATGCGATCTCTCTTTTCCTCTAGTGTATTCATACCCACCACAGTTAGAAAGCACCTCCCAGACACACACTTAACCCCTTGATTGACCTTGGTGTTAACCCCATTCCCTGCCAGTGTCATTTATACTGTGACAATGCTTTTTTTTTTTAGCACTGATCACAGTGTTGGTGTCACTGGTCCCCAAAAAGTGTCACCTAGTATCCAATTAGTGACCACCTGTGTCAAGGTGGAGACCTCATGTTCTCCCATGTAGAGGAGTATAGCTCCCATAGTTTAGAGAAGCAGGATCTCCCAATCTATGGATAGTGTAGGACCCTCTAATCATTTGTCGCAGTCAGTGGGCTTAAGCAACATATAGCAATATGGTGTGACCAAATCCCCATATTTTTTGATAAAGTTTTTTGAAAATGTTTAAGGGTTTTTTCTTAAAAAGCCTTGCTGGAGGTAAATGTTAGTTTTGCATGTGTGCGCTGTAATATTTTTGTTCTTTTTTAGTGCCCAATTTGTCTGTGGCAGTCCCACTAAAAATCCCTGATCACTGCCGTTACTTGTAAAAATAAAAATGCAATAAAAAAATCCCATAAATTGTAGACACTATAACTTTTGCTCAAACCAATCAAAATATGCTTTTTTTTTTTTTTTACCAAAAATATATAGCAGAATACATATTGAGCTAAATTAATGAAGACATTTGATTTTTTACATTTTTTTTATTGGGAATGTAATATAGCAGAAAGTAAAAATATTGTTTTTTTATTCAAAATTGTCGGTGTTTTTTTATTTATAACGCAAAAAAATAAAAACTGCAGAGGTAATCAAATACCACCAGAACAAAGTTCTATTTGTGCAAAAAGGGACACCAATTTTATTGTGTACAGTGTCGCACGACTGCACAATTGTTTAGTTAAAGCAACGCAGTGCCGTATCGCAAAAAATGGCCTGGTCAGGAAGCAAGTAAATCCTTCCGGATCAGGAGTGGTAAAAGGGGGTTTATCTATCTGAGGTCTGAAAAAATGCGTTATCTGGGTTCTAAAAAGTAGTTTATATGGGTCTGATCTGAGGTCTGAAGAGGGAGTGATCTACAGACTGATCTGAGATCTAAATCTGGCCATACATAGGTAAAAAAATTTTTGTTCAGCCAGTGAGTTGAATGAAAAAAGACTGAACCGATTTCCCCATTTACAAAATTAAAATAGATGAGAGAAACCTCCCTGCTGCACTTTTGTATTCTGACAGCAGGGAGACTTTTGCGCCGTCAAAATACACAGGCCAGTGCAGCAGCCGCTGATTGAGCAGAATTTATCTGACAAGACAGTTGAGCATCTATGACAACCTTTAAAAAGTGATGATCAGGGTTATGAAATGTAGATTAAAGGGGGCTTATTGGAAGTACGGGCATACCCCACTTTTAAGTACGCAATGGGGTTTATTTACTAAAGCTATAAAGGGCAAAATCAGGCTAACTCCTGCATAGAAACCAATGAGCTTCTAACTCGGCTTGTCCAATTAAGTTTTGGTAATAAAACCTGGAAGCTCATTGGTTTCTATGAAGAAGTGAGCCTGATTTTGCACTTTCCAGCTTTAGTAAATAAACCCCATTGTGTACTTAAAAGTGGGGTATGCCTGTATTTTTATTTTTTATCAATTTTGTATAAAATAACATAATTGTTGCAAGACAATAACACCAAAAGAAAGCTTTAACATTCATTGAACAGTATAAATTAGGCAATAGTGCAACAATTAAATATATTTGCCATGTAAACAATTTAAAGTATAACTCATGAGAAAAAGTGTCAAGGAGTTTATAGGATTTGGATTCCTAGAATCCTACTGACTGTTTTTACTAAAACATTTTTGCTTTATTGATGTTTTATTGATGATACAAACCATGTAGTAACACCATTAATGCTACATGCTGGGACTGAAGTAAACCAATAAAGCATTTATTGCCAAATATTCATTTGATGGACATTTATAATTCTATATAATTATGACCCCCGTCAAGGATTACGAAAGTGTTTCATGAGCTTACTTTGTATATACATGGGATTTTGGCACTTGTTATTTAGTGCCAGGCATTCACACAAAGGGCATCTGTGTGTGGCAAACAAAAGGAATTCCATCACCTACCAAACAATAATAGAGATAAAAGTTAACAGAAATGAAATAGAATACAACATCAAAGGAAAGCTAGAGGTAGTTAGGTAGGCAGCATAAATAAAGCTTTATAGCATAAATGTACTTTGTAAAACTGTGATTTGGTTTATAAAGAATGCGGACTGGAATTAATACGCCTAACAGTAAAATAAAGTGATACCTTCAGGAGTCATGAATAAAGGCATGTTAGCAGTGAAGAGTATGGTAGACTTTGAATGAATGTAATTATATATCTGTTACTAGCCAATTCATTCTTGTTTTTCTTGACAGTCAGCCATTGTTTCCCCCATGCTGTATAGCTGCTGCAGAATATGACATCACCTTTAAATCCAAGAAAGAAAGAAAGAAAGAAAGAAAGAAAGAAAGAAAGAAAGAAAGAAAGAAAGAAAGAAAGAAAGAAAGAAAGGAAGAAAGAAAATATTCCAGAGCATTGAATTAAATAAATCACAGAAGTCTATGCTCACCCTTAATGTCTATATGTCTGCATATTTTTTTGTTTGCTTTAATGGTCCAAAAGAAATTGCCCCAGTGAACTGACCAATTAAAGTAGAACTACAGGCAAAACTTTTTTTTTTCATTTTGGATAGAGTAAGGGAAGGTTATAACCCGTCATATTTCTTTTTGTCATCTGTGTCCCATTGTGGAGATTTGCCTTCACTTCCTGTACTACAGCCAAAGAAATTGGCAGCAGGGCAGCTCTATTGCGTCAAACGACTTACCTGTACATCATTTCATGCAATAGATAGTGTGGGCACATGCGGAGGCCTGCTGCACAGAGGAGGAGCCCATGCGCGTGCCTGATGTCTGCCAACCACCCACGATCATGGTACAGAGAGGCAGAACGGGGATATGCCCATGTAAACAAGGCAGATCCCCGTTCTGACTGGGGACAACATGAAGATCTGCTGTTTCTAGTGATTAGGAAGAGTGATCAATGGAGTTGATTTACTAAAGACAAATCCACTTTGCACTACAAGTGCACTTGGAAGTGCAGTCGCTTTAGATCTAAGGGAAAGATCTGGAATGAAGGGAAGCTCTGCTAATTTTCTCATCCAATCATGTACAAGAAAAAATGCTGTTTTTATTTTCCTTGCATGTCCCCCTCAGATCTACAGTGACTGAACTACCAAGTGCATTTGTAGTGCAACATGGATTTGCCTTTAGTAAATAAACCCCTCTGTGTTGTTCCTCTCAGCACTTCCCCCACACAGTAAGAAAAAACACTGAGGGAACACATTTAACCCTTTGATCACCCCTGGTGTTAACTTATTCCCTGCCAGTGTCATTTATACTGTGACAGTGCATTTTTTGTTAGCACTGATCACAGTATTGGTGTCACTGGTCCCCAAAAAGTGTCACTTAGTGTGCAATTTGTCTGCCGCAGTCCCCACACAGTAAGAAAGCACACTGAGGGAACGCGTTTAACCCTTTGATCGCCCCTGTTAACTCCTTCCCTGCCAGTGTCATTTATACAGTAATCAATGCATTTTTTTTAGCACTGATTACTGTATTGGTGTCACTGGTCCCCAAAAATTGTCACAGGGTCAGATTTGTCCACTGCAAAGTCTCAGTCCCGCTAAAAATCTCTGATCGTCGACCATTACTAATAAAAAAACAATCAATATACACTTATTGGGAAACATTTACTGGGAAAAATTTACCAAAAATATATAGAAGAATACATATTGGCCCAAATTGATGAAGAAATTCATTTTTTTCATTTTTTTTTGGGATATGTATTATAGCATAACAAAAAAGCATAAAAACCGCAGAGGTGATCAAATACCACCAAACGAAATCTCTATTTGTGGGAAAAAAATGACATTGATTTTATTTGTGTACAGCGTCGCATGCCCCCGCAGTTAAAGTAACAAAATGCTGTATTGCAAAAAATGGCCTTGTCATTGAGGGAGTAAATCCTTTCGTGGCTGAAGTGGTTAAGGGAATTCCTTGAGGACCACCAGGTCACCAGAACTAGTGCCCCCATTGGAAGATTTCCTCTCTATTACTTTTCTGGGGACAACCCAAAATGTGGGATTTTCTTTTACTTTCACTTTCAACGATAATAGTAAACAGGACAAATAGAGATTGGGAATCTCCCTAACTGAGCCACAGACAGCAATAAAACCTAACAAGAGTTCTAATCTCTCTACCCTCTATACAAAACAAAAACACGTCTACCTTTAGTTATACTTTAGGACATCACTATCTTGTCAGCAGATAAGGAGAATGCTTAGCACATCCATAATATGTTTGCCAAGCTTTTTTCATCCATGTAGCACCAATGCAACCTTTGCTATACTGTATCTAGATTACTTTTGCCACTGGTTAGGTCATTCCTAATTTGGAGTGAAGCATTGCACCACCTACTGACAATGGGGTAGCTACATAATTTCTGATATATCTGCTAATGCCATCACCTTAATCACTGTACGTCATTAGTCCTAAGGGATTCCACAGAAGAAAATGCTTAGAAGCTGATTTCTGAAAAGTATAGAAAAGAAAATGGGAACAAGAGTGACACAGTTGCCTTTGGCAGTCAAGCATCATTTTTTGTTTATTTTTGCCATAAAGTGAAATCTGAAGTCTAATTGACTGAACTAACTTCAGTTTTGTTTAGTAATATTGTAATCCCACGGTTCCTAGTGGCTGGAAGTTGTTCCTGGGGAAGGGGTGAGGGGTGATTACTGTTGTGAATGCTGCTTGGTAGGGAAATTAAATTATATGCCAGCAAGATTTTCTATGGGCTACCTCCAGTCTCTAAAACATATCAACATATTTTGCCATGTATAACCTAAAGTAAATGCGTTCACATCCATTCAGGTGAAGACATTGATAATCATTCTTAAGTGACCTGCATTGTACATGTTTGTATTGTGTACATTAACAAATCAGTTCTTTTTTACTTTCATTCATATGTAATATATGCATTTTACTGTTAGGAATCAAGTTACGCCACCCACTTGATATAAAACATTTTTCAGAATATTTCCCACACTAGAGGCATTTATTCAACATAATTACAAAGGACAACAATGTATTACATCACCAGTAATATGCCAGATAAAGAGTGAATTGTTTTCCATTGTCTCATAGTCATAATGGACATGCAACCGTTACAGAACAAAAGTGGTTAATCTTCCCCTGGCTTCCACAATTTCTTCCTTGAAGTGACTTTTAATAGGTTTATAAAGGTTACGTGGTTTTTACCCATCAAGTGATGTGGTTACAAATATTTACAGCCTTGACGATAGCTGCTACAGCTACAAAGGTTCCTGTCTTTCAAAGAATATTTATGCTGGAGCGGATACAAGGTGCAAGTCAAGTCATACGGTGTTGAGCTGTTGTTAAGTTGGATCAATGCAGTGTATTCCAAAGTGATAGAGTGATGTGGTGTTGCTTACAGAAACAATATTTGGTAGTCAGAATCCTAATGATTGGTATTTTGATCTGACTCCAAAGGCATCCATGCCTTCAAAAAACTGTATATGGTGGCAGTTGAATGTTCAGCTCACAAATATGCACGTAAATAACCAACAATGGTGCATGGTTATGCACTGTGCAACTGGCCAAAGGTTCTGCCTCATCAATAATATCCTGTTAAACCTATTCTTTTGCAGCAAGGAAAGTTTAAGCAAAATGTTATCTGCACATATTGCACAGTAACCCTAGCTACTGAGGCGTATTTACTAAAATAGTTCACTCAAAAAAAGAGTCAAACATGTGCAGATGAAATAAATAACTAAATAAATAAAACATCTTCTTTTAAGGAAAAGATGAATCAGTTACAAGTGATGCAGCATATTGATATATGACTACAACAAAGGAGATATAAATATAGACCATTTAAACCACTATACAAAAATGAATAAGAATTTGCTTTACATATGATTGGATAATTGAAGTGAATCTTCACTGTTTTTGTGTGTGAACATCTCAGCTTTTTTAGTAAATCAGTTTCATAATCTCCTGACATGATGATCATTTTGTGTCTATGGTGTTTTGCTTGTATTTATCTAGCAAGATTACTTTGTAGTATAAGCAAGGAAACTCAGACCTCTACAGTGTATAAATATGCTTTTACTATACAAAAATGCTGTACATACAAATCTATTAAAATATTAGGAATAAAAATCAAGACTTACAGATATATCAAGCAAGATGCCTAGCAAATCGGCAGAAACTATGGTCTGTAACAGTAGAAATACACTTAAAAGTTACTTAACTCTGTTTACTTTGTGTTCATGATCTCCATTGGCAATGAGGACCCAAAGCTTCTATAAGCAGTTGCTGGAAATCAGGTATCTTCTTCTTGTCGGGTACAGACTTTTCCTGGTTGGTCTTAAGGCATGATGAGAAGCCTATCCAGCTTATGCCTGACAACCCTTTTATATGTCAGGTTGTTTATCGGTTGCCGACAATGGTTACAAACATGTTTACCTTAACAACAAAATAACAGACAGCTGCACTGTACCATTTTCAATTAGAGAGGCATTCTCAAATACTACCTCTTGATGGCGCTCTGGTATCATACATACCATAGGTTATATATGTAAGGTATTTGGCCAGGTTACTTGTTTACTGTAGACAATAGACTGCTCAACAGTCAATTGAAATGCAACAATGGTATCGACGTTCTCATTGTTTAAGGACAGCCTGTGTAATTGTTAACAAGGCATTCAATTGAGAAACATCCACTCAAACACAACCTGATTTTTGTTTCTAGTCTGATGGAGAAAATCAATAATTTTATATTATTATATCAAATGCAACACATTGGGCATCTTTAACCAATACTGCGGTACTTATATCTATGGCTTTGTTATAAGACGGTTATACCAGGATCACGGTTACTATAACCATGGTCCCAGTATCATTTTTCTCAGGAGGTGATTCTCTTGAGTAAAAGTGTTCCAAGCGGCTATACAGACGCTTCCTCACTTTTACAGGTAGTGGAAGGGGAGTCATCTCTCCCCCATCACTACTTTTTTCAGGCTCTCCTGTCCCATGGGAGAGCCTGAAACCTAGCCAACTAGCGACATCGGCCTCCCTGCACATAGGGAAATTAATTGATGTTGTTCCTCCCACTGTGTGACTTAAGAAACCAGAAGGATTTTGTCACTTCCAGTTTTAATTTGTTTGTTTACAAGCCCCTACCAGCTTGTAAAGCATCTTGTCAAACTGTTTTAGTAAAGGCTTTTTTACTAAAGAATTGGGTATTATATTGTGTTTGTGTGCCTTAATATTCATTAAATTGTATTTTTCTTCTGAAAATTTGCATTTGATAAACTGCTGCACAAATATCCTGCGACCGAAAAATTGCAACAACAACCATTTTATTCTCCAGGGCTTCTGCTTAAAAATTATATTAAAAAAATCATGTGATTTAATAGACACAATCCCTATTAAACCTCATTTCCTATGCAAGCTTGTCTCTGTTCACTTTGCAGCTACTGGTACTGAGTATAACACAAATACAAAGAAAGTACCTGTGTTTATGAGCCCTTTATGTAGTAATATATAGAAAGAGATTTTTCCCATTATGTTATATTTCAGCAGCTTTGTATAGTAGGTATAAAGTATAAATATTACAATAGTCCTGAAGTACTAAACCTATGCCTATTCAGCTTCACTGCAAAATTAACACCTACTCAGCAACTCACAAGGCCTAGGAGTTGGCAAATTACTGCTTTCTGAAGATTCTATACATTTATTAGGTTCAGCAAAGGTAATTGGGCAAAGATACGGAACCCTCCTTTCCAGGAACCACACAGCAGAAATGAAGAGTGGCAGTAATAAATTCTGCAACTGTCAAAATTAGTGGTCCACTGCTCTGTGGGGAGAGGAGGTTTGTCACAATGAGAAAGAAACCTGTTGTCTAAAGTTAAACTGTTCCACTGCAGCCTGTCATCACTACATCTGCTCCTTCAGCTGGTCTATTAAGAAGATACTGGAACATAGCCAGCCTAAAAAAACGATACCAGAACTCCATCCACACTGAGTTGACCAATTATTCTGGCATTCTACTTACTCAGCACAAATATGCCTCTCTCAACAGCCTCCCAAGTCAGTCCCCCATTGGTGACATCAGGGTCTCCTCCATGTTGTCCTTGTCACTGTACCTAAATGTATGGTGGTACCATAAAACCCCTTTACAAAGACAAACATTTTTTTCCCATGGATGCTGTACAAAAAAATGGGGTTGTGAAAACACACTTAAAACCCCCAAAACATAATGTATTTTCTAAAAGCAATATTCTAAAAGGTCTATAGAATAAAATGATGATAGTTGCAATTTTTTAAAGTTGCACAATATTTGTGCTACTGAGTGTGTATCAAATCTAAATGTAAAATCTAAATCTAAAGTAATAACCACATCTGAATTAAAATTATCATACACAAACACAATGAAATGTACATTTTTATAAAAGATGAAGTTATGGTGAGTAAATACCAAATATGTCAAGCCTGAAAATGACATGCTTCTGAGAAATGACAAAAGTACTATGGTACCCAAAGTTGTCTATAGGTGACATTTTAATGACTTCCCATCTGGCATATTGTAAAATGAAGGCTGGTCTGGAGCTTTCAGGAGATCCTCTTTGGACATCATATGATATGCTTCAGGAGTGTTCCTTGTCTTGTACGGGGCTGGTCCTGGTGCCATGTAATCAATGTGACCAATCACAAGGATCACATGTCAATAGTACACAATGGCTTTCATTCATAGCTATTCATTGTATAATATTGTGAATTCTGTGATTGGTCACAGTGATCACATGGTTCAGGTGCCACTCACAGCCTGTGTACCATGTGATGGCTGTAGCCAATCACAGCTATCATAATAGTACACAATGACACATGAATAGATGCTATTCATAAAAATGATTGCTTATAAAAGTGATCAGATCATCACTGTATTAAAGTGGTGTTCCACACACAAAAAAATGCTTAAAATTCCTAAAAAAATAAAAAATAAACATTTGGAATTTTTTTTTAAACTCACCCCTAAATGCCTGTTTCTAGAGGGTCCCTCGTATTCTGCCTACTTTAGTGCCTGGGCTCCTGACGTCACTTCTCCTTGGTGCAAGAAGGGCTCACCTCCGCCCCCTCCCTCCTGTAAGTCATCTGGGACACATGACAGGTCCCAGATGACTGCACGGCCAATTACGGCATGCAGCGCCGCTCACGCATTCGCGCAGTGGGTGCCCGGCTGTGAAGCCACAGTCAGGCGCCCACAGTTGCAATGCCGGCGCCACCAAGAGGAGGGAGGGACAAGCCGTTCCCCTGCATCGCTGGACCCTGGGACAGGTGAGTGTCCGATTATTAAAAGTCAGCAGCTGCAGTATTTGTAGCTGCTGACTTTACATTTTTTTTTTAAGGGAAACTCCTCTTTAAGCAATCATAATGGAAAGAAAAATCAGAAATCATCTTTTCACCATAGTGACACTGTACTGCTCTGGTCACAGTATGTAAACAAACAAAAAAATCGTAAAAAATAAAATAAAAATCATAAACAAAAGTAATGCAATAAAACAAAAATTTGTCATCGTTTTTTTTTTCTATACCAATCAGTTTCTTCGATCGCTGTCACATCAGTGATATGATTATACTGCACTACTCTGGTAACAGTTTGTAAAAAAAATTGAGAAAAAAAATGTATTTAGTAGCTATTTTTTTCCGCAAAGCTGACCAATTTCAGGTTCATGCCCTACAGGAGAGCCCAGGACACATAACGGGGTGGGTTTGGCAGGATTGGTGACGTGACACATTTGATGGCAATGTGGAAGTTATCAGGTGTTATGCCAGTTTGTTTATTGAGTTTGTTTACATGGCAGTTTTATGTTAATATAATACAGTGATGGCAGTAAACAGGTAAAGGACTGAAGCAGCATCTATTGCTATATCCCTGTTGGGAAAATTTCCCCTCACTTTCCATCAGAACAGGAAGTGAGAGAAAATCTTAACAGGGACACGGAAAAAAAAAAGGAAGCCAAGAAAGGCTTAAAACTTGTGATAGTGGTTGTATTTCTTTCCATAACCTCCTGCCGCAATGATTACCATACACCCATTTCCTTTATGGGTGCCACAAGGACAGGATTAAAATTTATGCAACGTGGTAAGAGAGCAAAATAATAACACGAGAAAGGTTTTTACTTTTACAAGTTTATCCAAAATGAAAAAAATAAATGTTTTGGCTGGAGGTAGGCTTTAAAGACTTTTAAAAGCCATGTTCTATTGTTCTAATGCTTAAAGGATGGTAAATACTACTGGTCATAATACAACTATTCTTTTGTAGCACGTCACCTGGACTGAATTAAAATGCAGTTATTTTGACAGAAGTAGAATCTACTCAGTATAAATAATCTGATCGGATTCCTGGGTGACTGCCCAATAAGCTCAAGAAGAATTCTGAGCCTACAGGGCTCTTATCAAAAAAAATTTTTTTCTACATGAAGCTTCTCTGGAGGTCTGTATATTGTTATGAATGTAGCATGGAAAGAATCTCTGCAGGTGTAGATTGCATGGAGTCAAATTTCTAAATAATATGTTTGTTGTGTCAAAATGTGTGCCAAGACAGGCTTATTTGCCTTGTATTTAATTCTAGATAATGAATTACAAGATCTAACACAAAATAATACATCCATCTGAGAAAATATTTTACTAATCTTTGAAAACAGGAGATCTCCTGCACAAAGGTAGCTAGACGCTCTATATATAATAAGAAAAATTAAACAGTTTGATGCTCACCTTGAAAGACCCTCTAGTCCAGGGGTAGGCAACCCCCAGCACTGATGCCGTATGCGGCACATGAAGCCTCTTTTGCCGACACTCGACTCCCTCCTCATCAGCAGAGCAGCGCAGGGAAGTGCCAGTGAGACACTAATGCATTCCAATTTCAGAATTCCCTACATCGCACCTGCACTGAGGGGGGAGGCACTGCGCCCCCCACACATTGTAAATGATGGGAAACATTGTTTGGTTCTCTAACTTTGCTGTAGCTGCGATCGTCAGCTTGTGTGATGGGGAAGAGATTGGGTACAGTTTTGCTAGGGGGGCAGTCCCTGTTTCCAGGAGGACTGTGATTGCCCACTGCCAATCACAGTCCTGCTAGCCCCACTCACCATCTGGAGGAAGATTACTCAAACTTGGTTGCCACTATTAGGGATGAGCTCAGTGTTCGACTCGAACACATGTTCGACATGAACATTGGCCGTTCGTCTGTTCAAATTCGTGTGGTATGAACGGCCCACAATGTACTACGCCATCGCAGTGCATTGTTGGCTCATGATTGGCCAAGCATGCACTGTGACCCCGCATGCTTGGCCAATCACAGAGCCGGCAGCGAGGTGAGCCATAATTGGCCACAGGCAGGATGCCTGTGGCCAATTATATCTCAGGGGGTTTAGTACACACCCGACACTATATAAGGCCACCTTGTGTAGTGTGTTCCGGCATGCAGGGAAAGATCAAGATAAGTGTTCTTTTCTCCGGCATCTGCAGGAGTTAGTGGGTGTTGTGTGCCTTCAGCACAGTATACACCTGTATCTACCCTTTTTTGCTGGTGTTCTCTAATTCAGGCATCTGCAGGAGTTAGTGGGTGTTGTGTGCCTCCAGCACAGCACCGTATACACCTGTATCTACCCTTTACTGCTGGTGTTCTCTAATACAGGCATCTGCAGGAGTTAAAGTGGGTGTTGTGTGCCTCCAGCACAGTATACACCTGAAGATACCCCTTATTGCTGGTGTTGTCTGTTGCATATCTTGCATATTAGCCTTTAAAATTAGCACTTTTGATTTTGAACGTTCGAGTCCTATAGACTTTAATAGGGTTCTAAAGTTCGTACAAATTTTTGGTCCGTTCGAAGGTTCTGGTGCGAACCCAAGCGGGGGGTGTTCAGCTCATCCCTAGCCACTATCAATCTCAAAGAAGGAGTTTCACTGTGATTGAGAAAACCACAATTAGGTGACAGTTTGTGGAATTACTGTTGAGCTCCTGGGAACTATTGAAAAAAAAAAAAAAATTATATATATATATATTATTTTTATTTTTTATTTTTTACTACTGACCCCTCAGCTTTGCATAATCTACTACTACCAACCTATACATAACCTACTCCCACAACCTCTGAACTCTGCATCACTTACACCTGACCCCTGAACTTTGCGTCACTTACTACTGAACCCCTGCACTCTGTGTCCCTTTAAGCCACAGCCAGTATTCAGCGCAATGAAAATCACAACTAATTTTGCTGCATCGGCACACTTTTTCTCAAATACGGGGGCCCCGATCTTGCACACAGGCCCATTGCTTTCAGAAAATACCCCTGACCTGAGCTCATCATTGAGTATCCATTCCAGATGCTTGTATGTGACATCCCATACAAGCATGTGGGCTGGATGCGAGAGGTGGATCAGCGGGGATGAGTGTGCCAGGACAGGTAGATGTGTCTCATCTCTGCTTCTTTGCACCACTCTACATATCATGCATATCATAGATGAGAAGAGGGTACAGCAGTGGAGCAGATGAGGAAGGAACTGCAGTGGGACAGAAGAGCAGGAGGCTACTATGGCCGGGCAGATGTGCAGGGGGTACAGTAGTGGAAGAGATGAGAAGGGGATTCAGTGGTGGAAGAGAAGAGCAAGGGGGTTACAGTGATGGGGGGGGGCAAATGAGCAGGGGGTTACAGTGGTAGGACAGAGGAGCGGGGGGGGGGGGTTCAGTGATGGGCCAGATGAAAAGGAGATTTCACTGGTGAGGCAGAAGAGCAGGGGGATACAGATGTGGGGCAGTTGTGCAGGGGGTTACAGTTGCAAGGAAGAGGAAAAAGGAGGTACATTGGTGGGACAGATGAGCAGGGGGTTACAGTGGTGAGGCAGAAGAGCAGAGGGGTACAGAGGTGGAACAGAAGAGCAGGGGGGTACAGATGTGCAGGAGGTAAAGTGGTGTGACAGATGAGCAGGGGTTTACAGTGGTGGGGCAGAAGAGCAGGGGTGAGGGACAGAGGGGAGACAGATGTGCAGGAGATAAAGTGGTGGGGTAGATGAGAAAAGGGGTTCAGCGGTGGGACAGAAGAACCGGGGTACAGAAGTGGGGCAGATGTTAAGAGCAGAAGTGCAGGAGGTACAGTGGTGGGAGAGAGGAGAAGGGGGTTCAGTGGTGGGACAGAAGAGCAGGTGGGTTCAGTGCTGTGTCAGATGAGAAGAGGGTTACAGTGATGGAAAAGATAAGCAGGGTGGTTTCAGTGTTTGGGTAGATGTGAAAGGGAGGTGCATTAATGGGACAGATGAGCAGGGGGTACAGAGGTGGGGCAGAAGAGCAGAGGGGTACAGAGGTGGGGCAGAAGTGCAGGGGGGTTTAAAAAAAATAACAATGTATTAGCATAAGAACCTACAAATGGCTGAAAGATGTTTTCGTATGTTATAGAATTGCAAATACAAAAAAAAAAGTTCTTAATAAAGGGATAATGAAGTGAGAGACATAAAACTGTGCACTCATAAACACTACAGAATATTTTATTACATAATCTCCAGTGTCCTTGTATATGTATTAGTATATCCATAAAAGATCATTAAACCCTATGACTGTAAGACAGCTAACCAACATCAGGCTATAAGGACATAGTTTAAAGAACATTTCTAAAACCACACACAATTAAAACCCCATGGGATTAAATAACGTGGGAATCCTTCCTGACGACAGCTTGAAAGGAATATATATCACAACTTACATTTACATATACAGCTTTTGGCTCTTAACAAACTATAATTAGTGATTTGGTTTATGATTCTCATATATCTCCTACAAGCTATGTCTGTCAGCTATCCATTTGTCATCGATTAATCCTGCTTCTTCCTCTTTTTATTTCCCTTTTTCCTTTGTGTAGAATTAATACTTATATACAGTAGGTGGTCTTGTAACCAGTGAACAGGTAGAGATAATAAATCAGTGAATTAACGATTATTAAATTTTTCCTTTTGCAGAAATGTTGTAAAAATCTGCTGAAAATGTTGAAATGTGGACTGCTTAGGTGAAATTTGCTTAAAAATCCCCAAAAGGCTACGTTTTTAGCCTAGACATGGCGATCAATGGCTTTGTTGCTAAACAAATTCAACCCTAACTACTTTCACAAAGATGTAGTTTGATATTAAAAAACACCACATCCCAGAGTAATGAAGCAAATACAAGACAAAAGGAAAGATGGGATTTCTCAAGATGCTGCAATCTCAGGAATATAGACACAGCTACTAAATTTAAGATGAAAAATTACATATTATTGTAGAGATCACATTACAATCATGTTTACAAAAACACCAACCAGAGGTGTATTCAAGCTCACCCTTGATAGAACATATATCTCACCTTGTATGTACCATATCTACTGGTGCCACACATGCCCAGGTGGCATGTCCACCCACATTGCTCACACACTGGATGTCAGCAGTGGTGGGCATGGGAGTGGAACCAGACTGGGATGTCATAATAAAGGATCTGTATTTATAGGAGAAACTTATTTTAAGTTTCTTTTTTTTTTTTTTTTCCAAACGTTTTATTTGATTATAAAGAAACAAAACAAAGGAACAAAAATCAAAACAAGGTATCAGGAAGTAAGGAAATGCGGTCACAGCCGCTATTGAATAAAAGCATACGTATACTTAACATATGTATGTATAGAGCAGAATAAACAGTGCACTGTCAAGGCTGTCTAAGGTAATGTAAATTGATATGTGTATGAGAGGGGATATTCCTGCATACCAATTGTAGGCGTCAATAACATTAGGCAGAGCAGATATGTTGTTTTCTTATGTTGATGTTTATCTCACATTGAGGTATGTGAGTGGGGATGATTGTGTATGGTCCATAAATACGGAGAGGGGTATAAAATGGAAAAGAGGGCTAATAGTGAGGAGATGTATCATCGTGGGTGTGTAATCTATGTAAGGTGTTTGAGTAAATGTTATTAAAAAAAAAAGTCTATGGGACGGAGGAGGGGGAGGGAGAAAATGTGAGGGGAAGTAGAGATAGGGGTGGGGGTGTTGTCCGTCTCCACTGCAGCCCACGGAACCCTCTTAACATAATATTGATTTGTATTCTTCAGAGGTAGTGAAATGTGTCCAGCAAGCCCAAGTATTGGTATATTTGTGCGGTGTATCATTGACTTGATGAATCAGTTCTTCCATTTCTGCAGTTTTTTGTATGCGTTTAAACCACTGTGATATTGACGGTGGGTCCGTGGATTGCCATTTGCATGGAATGCACATCTTGGCTGCATTGACCATGTGCATTGCTAAAGAACGATAGTAGGAGCGTGTGGGATTAGTCATACGATGGAGCAAGAATTGGGCTGGTGTATAATCAAGCGTGTAAGTGGTGATTTTGGAGATGAGCTCGTGAACCTTTTCCCAGAAGGGTTGGATTTTGTCACATGTCCACCAGATATGAAGAAAGGAGCCTATATCCTTGTTGCATCTCCAACATTGTTGGGAGATTGAAGGGGATATGTGGTGAAGTTTGAGGGGGGTGTTGTACCATCGGGAGAGTATTTTGAAGCCAGATTCTTGCGTTTGTGTGTTTACCGTGCCCTTATGTATATGTTGATAAATAGTTTCCCATTCTGCATCCGTAAGATTGATTGAAAGTTCACGTTCCCATCGCTGGGAAGTCCAGTGTAGTTTTGGAGTGTGTTCTGAGAATAACAATACATAGGTAGAAGAGATGAGGTGTCTTTGTGGTTCCGTCTGCAGGCAGAGTGATTCAAAAATTGTAAGGTTTCTGGACCACTCAGGTTTGGGAGTAGTGGAGGTCAAAAAATGTCTGATTTGGAAATAGGTCCAAAAGGGAAATGAAGAGATGGACAATTTAGTGGTCAGATCGTGTTGGGAGAGAAGACAACCTTTGTCAAAAAATTGGTGTGCTCTAATGAGGGGGTAGGGCCAGAAATCAGCCAAGAAAGATTTATGCATCCCCGGTAAAAAATCAGGGTTAAGACGTAGTGGAGTCATTGGACCTAGTAATGAGGATATTCCGTGTTTGGTACAGGCCTTTCTGAAGGAGAGGATTGTCGGATATATGAGCGGGTGGAGTCGACATTCGGGCAGAATATGTTTTGGGGATGTCCAGGGGAGTTGTGCTATTGGGATAGAGGTCAGAGCGTGTTCTAAGTTGACCCAGTCCTTATGTTGGGAATGAATGTTCCAGTCTATGATTCTAGTAAGATGACTTGCCAGATGATATTTGTGTATGTCTGGTAAACCTATACCTCCCTTAAGTTTATTAAGTTTCTTATAACATGGAGGTGGATGCTGTGTTATCCATCTAAATGAGGTAGCTTTTTTTGTGGTGGCATTATGTCAACCTTTCTTTACTTTGATGGTTGCAATTTGGGACACAGACTTTGAGGGGCTTTATTAGATCATTCTGGTGGCATTATTATTATCTCTTTGCAGAACTGTCCCTCTAAGCTCTTGTACACATGGTCGGACATTCCCGACAGAAAATGTCCGATCGGACCCCGTGTTGTCGGATAATCCGACTGTCTGTGGGCTCCATCAGACTGTTTCCGTCGGAATATCCGATGGGCAAAGTTTTAGAGCTGGGCTATAAAACTTTCCAACAACATGATCCGATCGGACTTTGTCCGATTGTGTGTAGAGAATTCCGATCGGACAAAGTGCCACGCATGTTCAGATTAAATTTTTTAGACCAAAGCTATTGGCTACTAGCCTGAACGTAGTCCCGTAGTAACTGGAATACGTCATCACGTTACGAACGATCGGATTTTCCGACAACTTTGTCCGACCGTGTGTATGCAACACCAGTTTCAGACAAAATCCGTTGGACAAAATCCAACGGATTTTGTTGTCAGAATGTCCGACCGTGTGTACAAGGGCTAAGAGTATCTTGTAAAACTGTTAACTTTGTAATTCACTATATTTATATATATATATATATATATATATATATATATATATATATACACAGTGGGTTTAGAAAAGAACCACCTCCCCTTTAAAATAATCACATTTTGTTGCTTTGCAGTGAAACATAGGTGATAAACCACACACCCTTGAGGTATGTTATATAATAAACTTCAAAGTGCAATAATGTGAACAGCCACTGGATGTCCCCAGTGGATGATAGTGACAAACAATGATGCTATACAAACAATTAAAAAATCAAATAATAAGCATAGAAATGACCACCCAATGTTCAGGCCGCGTACACACGCGGGGACTGTTCGCCCAACTTTGTCCGTCAAACAGTTTCGGCAAACAGTCCGCTCAAAATTAGCATGGACGGACATGGCCACACACGACGGACGAACAGTTTGCTGAAACCGTGCGCGATGACGTGAACGGCACGTACGACGGGACGAAAAATACGACGTCCTATACACTGCATTATAACTTTCGGCGTGAAAATCCTTTCTGAGCATGCGCGCAACTTTGTTTGACGAACAAGCCTACACACGCGGGGACTGTCCGCTGAAACAAGGTTTCAGCGGACAGTTTTTCGGAATTTCCGAAAAACCTTGTTCAGCGGACTGTTCGCTGAAACTGTCCGCTGAAAGCCCACACACGAGCGGACTGTCCGCTGAAACTTGGTTTCAGCGGACAGTTTCAGCGAACAGTCCCCGCGTGTGTACGCGGCCTCAGGGTCACTCAGTCTACTCACCAAATTTACATGACCCACATTAGAAGTCATATACAGCATAAGGGTGCAAGATATGCACATGATCCATCACAGTACCTGGCAATGGAGCCTCTAATTGACCATCAAAGGAAAGGGCACCTGACAAATCTCTGGACACCAGGATCAAAAAATGAAAATGGAACAATCTCCCATGGTGAAGAACATTGGTGTTTTATTAAAATAAGCACTAAAACCGCTAAAACAAGTGTACAATATTAAAAAGAGCAAGTGGACGCGGGGATGCCATTGTGCGCTCCACCTGTGCCCCACTAGAGCAGAAGTGACAGATGTGGTCAAGCGTGACACATCACTTCTGTAATGGAGGTCATGTAAATCTGGTGAGTAGACTGAGTGACTGGTGTTAGTAGAGGAAGATTTATAGTCAATTGTTTGTTGGGATGCACAAGATCACTGCACCATTAAAATTATTTGATGAATTTTTGGACTTTACTTTATCTATACTAATATCTTTTCACACGCCTGTGCGCAGGTAGGGAATAACACAGTTACTCCCCTATTCACATTTGTTGCTTTGCAGCCTAAAATTAAGACATGCACAGTTTTTGTTTTATCTAGCTGTATTTACTGCGTAACGGGGGGCCATCTTTCCCTCACTCAGTATGAAAGCAGTGAGGGGAGCAGGCGTGATGGTCTTCGCCACTTACGGCTGCTCCGGTAAGAGGTGGAGATGACTGGAGCATGGCACTATGGATAAAAGTGATCTTGCAGTGAATCTGCCACAGAGACTGCTTTTATCCCAAAGAGAAATGTGCACCATTCCTGAAAATACCGGGTTATGGCAGCTAGCTGCTGCCATAACAATGGTATTTAGCATCAAAATACTGATGTACAGGTACGGCGATTTGTGCCAAGTGGTTAATTAATCTAACCACCTTAAACACACCTTGAAGATCCCGAGGCCACAATGGAAAAAGTTATAGTCAGATGAGACTAACATTTAATTATTTGGCCTCAACACAAAACAATATGTCTGGCGGAAATCCAATACAGCTCACCATCCAAATCACGCCATTCCTAAAGTAAAGCATGGAGGTGGTACTATCCTGTTATGGGGGTGTTTCTCTGCAGCAGGGACTGGAGCACTTGTCAGGATATAAAGAAAAATGAAGGCACCAAAATACCATCAACATTCTTGAGGAAAATCTGCTGCCCTCTGCCAGGAAGTTTTCAATGGGAAAAAGGTTTCCCTTACAATAGGACAATGACCCAAAACACACAGCAAAAATGACCACACAGTGGTTGAAGGAGAAAAAGGTGAATTTCCTTGCTTGTCCTTGCATGGCCTAGTCAGATCCCAGACTTAAACCCCATTGAAAATCTGTGGAATGATTTGAAGACTGTAGTCCACAAACGGTCACAATGAAATTTAAATGAACTTGAGCATTTCTGCAAAGAAGAGTGGGCAAATATTGCAAAATATAGATGTGCAAAGTTGGCAGAGACATATCCCAACAGACTAAAGGCTGTAATTAAGGCTCCATTCACACCTGAGCATATTGATTTACTGGTGTTTTCAGGCTTTTTTTTTCCTTGCGTTTTATGCACATTTTTGCAGCTTTTTACAGCAGTTTATGCAGGCATTTGGAGGCAGGTGTTATGACAAGTGGCCAGTGAAAAGCACTTTTTACATCTGCATAAAGTGATCTTCCTCTTCTTGTTTTTGTGGGGGGTGTTGGTGTGGTTTGTAAAGGCCGAGTTTCCATGTTCTCTCCTTTTTGGAAGATGTCTGCTAAGAACAGTTTCCTCCCATGTGTAGCAGCTGCACTATTGATGCTGGAGCAAGAAGAGCAATAAAACAAGTGCAACAAGCCAATAGAGAATAGCGTGGCCAGTTCTGTGCAATGTACAGTGATCTCTGAGTGCATGAAGGGAAATTCACAGATGTCTGTAAAAAAGGTGGGTTAAACTTCTCATCCATACAAAGTTTGTACAATCATAACAACGTATGATAGATTATTTACCTAATAACAATCATGTCTCCAAAGACATGCAGGTAGGTTAATTGGCTTCTGTCCAAAATTGGCCCTAGTATATGAATGGGGACCTTGGATTGTGAGCTCCTTGAGGGTAGGGACTGATGTGAGTGTGCAATGTACAGGGATAGGGACAATTGTAGACACTCAGTCAGGATGGACTGGTGTCTTTATTCAACCTTACTAACTATGTAACTATGTAATCAATCTTCTATCCTACAGTTTTGATTAGTTACTTGGGTTATTCTCTCCACATCTGCAGAGAGAAGACACCTGTTATAGGAACAGTATTCCACTGGTGGAAATGCTCATCATCACACTGAGGTAAGCAACAACCCACCTCCCCATACCCTCTCTTCAGTCCCCCATCTCCCACTCCCTACCCTTCTCTTCATCATAGTTTACCTTTGGGAACATTTTACATGTTCCACCGGATTTTAAGGTGGAACATGTAACATTTTCCCTATGCTGCATCTGCTGCCCCCCCCCCCCCCCTTCTCTCTGTGGCAGCCATATGGGGAGAATTACCCTGTACTAGCTGACACTAGTTGAAAGCAGCATGGCCTTGCGGGGGGCTGCACCCACATGCCTCGTCATTCAAACACACAGCTTCATGGGGGTTATTTACGAAAGGCAAATCCACTTTGCACTGAAAGTGCACTTGGAAGTGCAGTCGCTCTCAATCTAAGGGGTAGATCTGAAATGAGGGGAAGCACTGCTGATTTTATCATCTAATCCTGTTCAAGCTAAAATGCTGTTTTTTTATGTTCCTTACATGTCCCCCTCCGATCTGCAGCAACCTTACTTCCATGTGCACTTGCAGTGCAAAGTGGATTTGCCTTTAGTAAATAACCCCCCGTGTGTCTAAATATCTACATGCCCAGACAGTGGTAGTTCTCAATGAACTAACCAGAGAGCTGTGGTAGGTCTTTCTGTCATGGAGTGTAGACTTACCTGATCGCTAATGCAATTCTTTTAAGGCTCCTGCATGCAACCAAAAATAGTAGATGCACATTTTTTTTAACCTTCAAATGTATTTATTTTTACATAAAAAGTTAAAACTTTAACCCCTAACCTTCTCCCCTTCAACCCTAACCTCCGACTGCCAACCTCCTCCCCTTACTCCTCTACCCACTATGAAGACGAGAGACACAAACACAGATGTTGCTTAAAGTGTACTTGTAGTGCACACATTTATTTATGTTTGAGTAGTATATAACATAACAATAGAGTCAGAGGAGAATGGGCAGACTGATAGAAAGGCAACAGTAAATTAAATAACAATTCGTTACAACCAAGGTATGCATAATATCATCACTTAACAACATTGAACCTTGAAGCAGATCTACTGATAAAAAGGGGATTTGAATAAACACCCCTTTGTAGGGATCCAAAATAGAGAAAATAAACAATGAGCGGCTGTCGTGTGGATGAAAATGCCTTATTGTTGTCAGAAGTCATAGGAGAATGTCACCCATGGTATCTTGATGTGCCGCTCAGACTCAGCATCCGCTGCTTGGAGTGCTGGCGAGGGATAGAGCCAGTCCCAGCTCAAGGGAGAGAAAGGAAATGATCCCTGGTGCTGCACATCCGTGTGGTCCTATAATGGTGTTCAGAGTGGCAACCTTAACACTCTGGGATGTGGTGTTTTTCATACCAAACTACATCTTCGTGAAAGTAGTTGGGGTTGAATTTGTTTAGCGACAAAGCCATTGATCACCAGGTCTAGGCTAAAAACGTATCCTTTTGGGGATTTTTAAGCAAATTTCACTTAAGCAGTCCACATTTCAACATTTTAGGCAAAGCTTGAGAACATTTCTGCAAAGGCAAAAATGATGATTTTATTGCAAAATGTTTTTTCAGATTCTTTTCTATACTCACTGTATAAATATATATATAAAACTGTATCCCACCAGTTCATTAGATCTATCTGGATTCATAATCTATCATTATTATCTTTCATTCTTTTATTGTTACATTCAGATGGCCCCTATGTTCGGGTCCTTTGCTGCCCACTCTAGGGAGCCTCTTTCAGTTCTAGGCAATATACAGCATCACTCTATGAATATACCATGTATCAATGATATGTAGGTATTTAATTTGCATGTGTACCATTAGACATAATCACACTCACTGGACACGTTATTAGGTACACCTGTTCAATTGCTTGGTAACTGTCAGAAACCATGAAATCAGCCCGAGACAGAAGTACAGTTAAATCACACTTGTTTAATAATAAAAGTAAATAGAACAAACGTAGTCAAAACATCAGTAACCTGAATGGATGGTCAGCCAAGCCAGAAAGTCAGGGATCAGTTTAATGGAACAGCAAGCAGAATCTGGAGCCATAAGGGATGTCAGCCAAGCAAGTCTTCAAAACAGGAACACAGTAGATAGTCTCTGTGATGTTGACCAAGATGAAGGCAGAGATCCTCTGAGCTGGATGGCTTAAGTAGGCAGGTCTGACGAGCAGGATATCATCAACAGGTGAGTAGCTGAGGAGAGATAGGAGCTGGCAATTAGCTGACAGTTTAGTGGCCAGCTCAGAGAAGGAATGCCTGAGCCCAGCGCTGACAGAAACACAAATTGCCAAATAACATGGCAGCAACTCAATGCATTTAGACATCTAGACGTGGTGAAGACAACTTGCTGAAATTCAAACTGAGCATCAGAATGGTAGAAGAAAGGAGATTTAAGTGACTTTGAATGTGGCATGGATTTTTGGTATCAGACTGGCTGGTCTGAGTATTTCAAAAACTGTTGATCTACTGGGATTTTCACACACAACCATTTCTAGGGTTTACAGAGAATGGTCTTAAAAAGAGAAAATATCCAGTGAGTGGCAGTTGTGTGAATGAAAATGCCTTGTTGATGTCAGAGGATAATGGGCAGACTGGTTGGAGATGATAGAAAGGCGACTGTAACTCAAATAAACACTTGTTACAACCAAGGTATGCAGAATACCATCTCTGAATGCACAACACATCATACCTTGAAGCAGATGGGCTACAACAGCAGAAGACCAAACCGGGTGCCACTCCTGTCAGCTAAGAACAGGAAACTGAGGCTACAATTTGCACAGGCTCAACAAAATTGAACAACAGAAGATTGGAAAAACATTGCCTTGTCTAATAAGTCTCAATTTTAGCTGAGACATTCAGATGGTAGGGTCAGAATTTGACACAAACAACATTAAAGCATGGATCTATCCTGCCTTGTATCAACGGTTCAGGCTGGTGGTGGTGGTGGTGTAATGGTGTGGGGGATATTTTCTTGGCACACTTTGGGATCCTTAGCACCAATTGAGCATTGTTTAAATGCCATGGCCTATCTGAGTATTGTTGCTGACCATGTCCATCCATGTATGACTACAGTGTGCCCATCTTCTGATGGCTACTTCCAGCAGATTAATGCACCATGTCACAAAGCTCAACTCAACTCAAACTGGTTTCTTGAACATGACAATGAGTTCACTGTACTCCAATGGCCTCCACAGTCACCAGATCTCAATCCAATAGAGCACCTTTGTGATGCGGTGGAACGGGAGATTCATATAATGGATGTGCAGCTGACAAATCTGCAGCAACTGTGTGATGCCATCATGTAAATATATCAAGACAGGAGGTGTGGACTTTAAATCAGGTGGTTGATTTGTGTAGATTGTATCAATTTTTTAAATTGTTAGAATACAAAGTATATAAATACGTAACAATGATATAATTCAAATAAGAGAATCAATGAGTAAATGTTAACACATATGTGCATGTGTACAATAATGATACCGTTGCATTTACAGTTATATACATCATTGGCACATAACAATAGAATGGTAAAAAATGTTTAAAACAATAGCAAGGTTGATTCACATAGCAATTTTCAGCCATGGTAGTACAAAAAATATGACATATCCAAATGCATATCCTAGTATGGCACAAAACTATATCCTTAAAGACTGGCGCGTTTCTGTGTAAAGACACTTCTTCAGGGGAAGATATTATAAGGTATTTGTAGAAACATGTAATGTGAAAGTTAGTCCTGATGTTGAGGTAAATACAACAGGACAAACCATAAGTCCTAAGCATAAGCCCTTGTACACACGGACGGACATTCCGACAACCAAATCCGTCGGATTTTTTCAGACGGATTTTGTCCGACAGATTTTGTCTGAAACTGTTGCATACACACGGTCGGACAAAGTTGTCGGAAAATCCGATCGTTCAGAACGTGATGACGTTATTTCGTTACGACGGGACTACGTTCAGGCTAGTAGCCAATAGCTTTGGTGTAGGAATTTGATCTGAGCATGCGTGTCACTTTGTCTGATCGGAATTCTCTACACAGGAAAGTCCGATCGGACCATGTTGTCGGAAAATTTTACCGACAAGTTGGAAAACTTGGTCCGTCGGATACTCAGACGGAAACAGTCTGATGGAGACCACACACAGTCGGATTATCCGACAAAACGGTCCGATCGGACACATTCTGTTCATCATCTCCGACCGTGTGTACAAGGGCTAAGACTTTTGAGTAATCAGCATTATCAGTCTTTGGTGTGGTGACTGTGGTATGAGTGTGATGGATGCAGCCACGGCCCCGTCTGTTTGTTTTTAATACTATTGACAATGTTTCAAAGTTTTTAAACGAGTTTGTGATATTTGTAGAACTTTTTCCTTTTCATTTGGTATTGTGCTAATTAAAATAGTGGGTTTTTGAAATAAAATTGATTTTGCACTGATCATAGTGTTCATAGGTGACCTACTTTTGGAGATTTCTTTCTTCTCCTATTTTTTGTTTATGCTTTTTGGGCCACACGAACTGCATTAACAAGTTAAGGTGAATGAGAAAATGTGCATGATCTAAAAAAACTTTACATTCAATTTTTAGGTAGATCCTGGCATCCCCTATTATTTTTGTTGGCCCTAAGTACTTACATGCCAACAGATAGCAACGGCAAGCACCATGAACAGAATACGGGCCACAAGAGTAGTCCGTCCCGGGAGCTGAGGTGGTCATGTACCTCATGTCCATTGGGGAGCACAAACAGGCTCCCCAGATGACCGCATGTACCCGTTCTCCAAAGTGTGTCCAGAATAAGGAGGAGGGGATTGTAGTGTGGCCTGCGGCGAGTAAATGAGATGACCGTTAATTGGTAGAAATGGATGAAAAGGGTTTAATATAATGTGAAAAGTTGTGTGTAAAGTGAAAAAAAAAGAAGAAAAAGTGTAGAATATAAAAAGTGTAAAATATGTGAAAAAGTGAGAACAAAATGTAATGTAAAGGATGTGCAAGACAGGTGGTGATGTGAACCACTGAAAGTGTACTATGGTAAGTACTAGGAGAAATCACATTAACCAATGCGATGGAAAGGCTAGGAAAAGAAAAGAGAGCATATTAAAAACCACTAAATAGGAGTGTAGTAGTGAAGGAGCATCCAAAAAGTAAGCATGCTAACATGTCTGTGAGGAGAGGGGAACTGCGCTTTGGGAGTGACCTTAAGTTCACCCCAGGAGGAGGGGCTACCACCAACGTCACGCGCATGGCAGGTGAGGGAAGGGGCCTGCACCCGCACATCAAACGCCGCTCGTGACTCAGCACCAAAGAACCCCACCTGGTGGCTAGATGGAACCAGAAGATGGCTCCACTGCAGCATCATGGCATGACGCCATAAAGGGAGCCACTGCGCATGACGTCGCTGTGCTGTGGACACCTGCCCCTCGCCCCCAACCGCCTCCAATAAAGCAGAGGAGGGCAGGGGGAGGGCACAAGAGCACATCGCAACTCCCGGGAATCAAACAAAACCGGGCCCAGGACTGGCATGCTGACATAACCAACGGAGCTGCTGGCATAGTAACTGGCTGGCACTGTATGCATGAACGTAGGTAAACACTATCTCGCCACTAGTACAAAAACTACACATAGATGGCAGGGGAACACTGCAAATCAAAAATATCATGTCAATATGGACCAAAATCGCTGATGAATGTTTCCAACACCTTGTTGAATCTATGCTGCCAAGAATTAAGGTGGTTCTGAAGGGAAAAGGGGGTCCAACCCGGTACTAGCAAGGTGTACCCAATAAAGTGTCCGATGAGTGTGTATATATGTTTGTATACTAATATGTATGTATCTCCTAGAATCTTGAGGTCTCCAAAAGTAATGATCTATTGTGAAATGCGTTGGGACCTTTCTTTAAATCCTATAGATGCAGAACCGCCATACACCCAAAATGTATATATATTTTTTCATATATGTTATATGTAAATTTGTAAATTGTATTAATTCAATTTATAGTCATCTGGCTCTGGTCTGATAACGGTGCTACATACAGGGTGAGATATATGTTTTATCCAGGGGAAGTTTGGATACACCTTTGTTTGGTGTGAGTTTGCAGCACCTTGAAAAGTCCCATCTTTCTTTTTGTCTTGTGTTCATATTCAACCCTTTTTATTATTTGCACAACCCATACACAAAATTCCTTACCAAAAAATGTTCCAGTGCCTGATCGAATTGTGCATATTTATTATCAGTACACTTTAAACTGTGTCTTTTGGTTTTCCAAATAATCTGTTATGTTTTCAAATACCTAAAAAGAGGTTTTATAATATACTTTGCATAAGAGTTATAATTCAATAATATAATGAACTCTTATAGGGTTTAAATGAAGCAGAACACATTACCTCTAATGATGCTTATCCTAGGTCCAGCATATGGGACTATCAGTGCTGTGGGTATAAAATCGATGACAGCTGTGATTCCCATATAATGAAGCAATCCTGTTATTTACGCTTCTTTTCATCCCATCTTGTCCATTCTATTCCTTCACAGAATACAAGGTGTTATGTGAATGGACAAGAGAAGTAGAGAGGTGTGTAAACAACAGGCTCGCCCCTTGTCTATTCACAGAACAGAACACAAGGCATTTTGTGAATGGACAAGGGGAGAGAAAAGGGGGGTAAATCACAGGGTCACTTCACTGCTTGAGAAGCTCTTATAGCTTATCATACCCACAGCATGAGAAGTACAAAGCTGACCATACTTTCTAGTATGAATTAAACTGATTATTACCTTACAGAGCAGCAATCTGGATCTAGGATAAGCATCATTAGATGTTTGTCATAGGTTTGTTTTCCTGGAGTTCTGCATTAAGGTATAATTAGGCGTTCATTTTAAACTTTTGAAGACATTACATGTACTTTTGGCTTTTGGCTAAAAAAAAAATTCATTTTTTTCTTGCTTATAAGGCCATATGTAAATGGATATGCATAGTCATGTGGTATATAGAATGTACATATTCATTTATATTGCGTTAAACATAAATATGCAATTGCCTGCTACATACAATGAGGGATTTATTATTCCTGGAGATGCAAAATAGAATAGTGCGTTTTTATTGGCATGGACAGTACATAACTGTCAAAGCAAGTAAGATACATGGACTTGTTTATCACATCGCCTGAGGAAAGGTTTGTCTGATACAGTCTTTGTTACCTTTGAGAAACATAACAGATTCTACTGTTGCAGTACTAGAGAATGGATAGAAAAATATGCTTGATGGATATGGAGCATTGCATAGGACAGCGCCTGGTAGAATTTGAAAACCAGGATCCTCAAACCTTGCAAAATAAAATAAATCTGAGGTCCCATTTTTAATTAAAGTGACTACTGCTGTTTGTAACAAAAAAAAGAAAAAAGAGAAAAGAAAACTACAGTTGCATTACTTGCTTTGACCTTGCAGGGTATGCAGTTTTTTACAGGCAATTTGTCATGGCAGTGGCTGGTGTTGGTGCTTCAATTATCCCGGCACCATGGTTGATATGGCGTCACGATGATTGAAATGCATTATTGTAATATAAAATGAAATAGTTCAACTCACCAAAATGATGAATCAGTGGGAGACCTGAGCGTGTATTTTACTACCGTCACCTGCGTTCAGATGAGGAATGTCGCCTGCCACCAAATGAGGAATGCCACCTGCCGTATAATCTGCCACCAGATGAGGAATGTCACTTGCCACCAGATGCAGATTGTCACTTGCCATGCTGCCTGCCACCAGATGCGGATTGCCACTTGCCATGTTGCCTGCCACCAGATGCAGATTGTCACCTGCACCAGATGAGGAATGTCTCCTGCCATGCTGCCTGACACCAGATGAGGAATGTCACTTGCCACGCTGCTTGCCCCTAGATCGGGAATGTCATCTGCCATGCTGCCTGCCACCAGATGAGGAATGTCACCTCCACCAGATGAGGAATGTCACCTGCCACGCTGCCTGCCCCCAGATGGGGAATGTCACATGCCTGCTACCAGATGAGGAATGCCACCTTCCTGCCATCGGATGAGGAATGTCACCTGCCTGCCACCAGATGAGGAATCTCACCTGTCTGGCACCTGAGTGCTTTCTGACACAGAAAGAGTGAGAGGCGGGCGGGTGGTGAGCTCTTTGCTCCCCGCCACACCTCCAACGCTGACAAGGCCCACACTGTGAGGGCGGAAGAGTGATGCGTGGGTGATGTGATGTAGCGTGGGTGGAGAGAGATGATGTCATCTCTGCGCACCAGCCAGCTTCTCTGATCCACCCGGCTCTCTCATCTGCCCACCCACCTGCCTTTCTCTCTCATGCTGTGGCCCCCGCCGCATCCTCCACCTGCCTGCAGAGAGGCCACGGTCCAATAGTGGCTCTATATAATAAGAATGTATTGGCTCTATCTGTATAAATAGCAAATTAAAGGATAAGTTCACCTTAGGGAACATGTTACATATTCCATCCATTTTTAGGGTGGACATGTTCTAGCTTCTGCAGCCTCCCCCCATCTGATACTCTTCCTAGTGACAGCGGACAGGGTTCCTTTCCCTGCACCCGCTATCACAATTTGAAAACAGCGAGGCTGAGCAGGGCTCTGCCCACATCCTTCATTCATGGTTTCCTGTGAATGAATGCCTACAAATATTCAGCTATTGTGGCAGACGGTTTGTAGTTCTAAATAAACTATGGGGCTCTCTAGTAGGTAATTGATATTTCCTGCTCTTAGGTAACTGCCTGCCCATACGAGGTACGAGCAGACAGCTATGCTGAGAATCTGCAGGAGCCTGAGACTACACTCACAATCTGCTGATTGCCGGTGAAATGGTCTGCAGGCCCCTTTTAACTGCAAAAAAAAATGAGTGGTGAAGGGTTACTCCCCATCAATAACTTCTCCGCAGGATGTGCAAACCTTGCAAAAAGATCTGAACAAATGAATGGGGTGGGCAACTACATGGCAAATGAGGTTTAATGTAGAAAATTTTTAAATAATGCATTTGGGTGGCAAAAATAGGAATGCACTCTATACACTGGGGGGAGAACATCTGGGGGAATATAGGATGGAAAAGGACCTGGGGTCCTAGTAGATAATAGGCTCAGCAATAGCATGCAATGCCAAGCTGCTGCTAACAAAGCAAACAGAATATTGGCATGCATTAAAAAGGGGATCAACTCCAGAGATAAAACAATAATTCTCCTGCTCTACAAGACTCTGGTCCGGCCATCCCTGGAGTATGCTGTCCAGTTCTGGGCACCAGTCCTCAGGAAGGATGTACTGGAAACGGAGCGAGTACAGAGAAGGGCAATAAAACTAATAAAGGGTCTGGAGGATATTAGTTACGAGAAAAGGTTATGAGCGCTGAAATTATTCTCTCTGGAGAAGAGACATTTGAGAGCAGATATGATTTAAATGTATAAATACTGTACTGGTGACCCCACAATAGGGATAAAACCTTTTTCGCAGATGGGAGTCTAACAAGACACATGGCCAATCATTAAAATCAGAAGAAAAGAGGGGACGAGAGATCTGAACACCCTAGAAAGCCTATGTACACAACACGAACCACAAAGACATCTCATCTCCATTCTCTATACATATCTCTTCAGGGACAAATCAGCGTTCTCCAGCAAGCCCTATTCCTCATGGGAGCAGGATTTAGCTATCAAAATCTCTGACTCTGAGTGGGAAACCATATGTACTTATATTCTCAAAGGGTCCCTTAATGTAGCGGTTCAAGAAGGAGGATACAAAATCCTCTCCAAATGGTACAGAACCCCCTCCCTGCTTCACAAATTCTCGGATGCAATCTCCAACTTATGTTGGCGCTGTGGCAAGGCGGAAGGAACCATGCTCCACATTTGGTGGTCGTGTCCTGCCCTTCAGAATTTCTGGAGGTCAGTCCATGACACCATTCTTGCAGTAACATCCCAAAGCAATGATTTTTCCCCAGCTTCCTATTTACTCCACTATACCAAAATTCCCAAGACACGATACTTTAAATCCCTCAATATGATTATGATTAACACAGCTCAACACTGCATCCCATGTCATTGGCGATCCTCTTCAGTACCAACCGTAGCGGAATGGTTTCGTAGATTAAACAATACTGAAACCATTGAAGAATTAATTAGTATCTCCAATGACACAGTCACCAAATTTTCAGCAACCTGGCAGGACTGGCGTCGATTCAAACTTACTGACGCGTACTCCTCACAATTTGGCTGAATGGTTCTCACACACTAGATTGTCCCTATCTCATTATCCTCCCTCTCTCCCAATTTTGCCCTTACCCCCCCCTCTCCTTTTCCCCACAATATATATTAATGCTCGGATTGCTTTCCCATTATATGGTTCAGAATGCTTTAGATTACCCTCATTCCTGGTTCAGACAACCTTTAGGCCATTTTTAGACAACATGGTGCAAGTAACTAAGTACAATGCTGTGACTTTTCCCACGTTTGGAAATTTATCAAGCTCTGTAACCAGCTACCGAACTATTTTTTGTTTATTTAAGCATTGAAGATGTGCTGTGACATGTTCATTTGGATGCGATTCCTTATCTATTGCCTGTATTTTTGTGTATGTTTACTTTATTCTAATAAAAATTTTGTGGAAAAAAAAAAAAAAAAAAGAGGTTTAACCTTAAACTACATAGAGGGTTCTATACTGTAAGAGCGGCGCAAGGATGTGGAATTCCCTTCCACAGGGGGTGGTCTCAGCGGGGAGTATCGATAGTTATCGATAGTTTGAAAAAACTATTAGATAAGCACCTGAACGACCAAAACATACAGGGATATACAATGTAATACTGACATATAATCAGACATATAGGTGGATTTGATGGACTTGTGTCTTTTTTCAATCTCACCTACTATCTAACTATAATGTATTTTAAAAGGAAATCTCATTGAGGGATATTCTCCTCTTAGCCCTTGTACACACGATCGGAGATTCCGACGGAATGTGTCCTATCGGACTGTTTTGTCGGATAATCCAACTGTGTGTGGTATGCATCGGACTGTTTCCGCTGGAATATCCGTCGGACCCAATTTTCCAACTTGTTGGAAATATTTTCCGACGAACTGGTCCGATCGGACATACTTCCGATCGGACAAAGTGCCACGCATGCTCAGATCAAATTCCTACATCAAAGCTATTGCCTACTAGCGTGAACGTAGTCCCGTAGTAACGAAATAACGTCATCACGTTCTGAATGATCGGATTTTCCGACAACTTGGTCCGACCGTGTGTATGCAACAGTTTCGGACATAATCCGTCGGACAAAATCCGTCGGACAAAATCCAACGGATTTGGTTGGCAGAATGTCCGACCGTGTATACAGGGGCTTAGACAGTTGTCACGGGGACAACTGTCCGAATTGGAGTATTTGCTCAATTGTTCTGGTGACTTCAAAATGTTGGTTTTCTTGTCCCTTTCTATCCCAGTGACATTGGTCACCAGTAGGAATTGAGAATGTGTATTTGCCAAGCAGGGATGTAGACAACAACAAAGCCAAACAGAGAAGCAAAAAGTGCATGACTGCACACTGATATAGAGTAAAATCCACAGACTTTATTGGCAAAATGAAAAGTCCATAAAGCACACAACACAAAAGAAGAGCAAATGCTGCTGCTTTTCACCCCAGGAGGTGCTTAACTATAACATCATCATCTGACATCAGAACAACATTTTACTAATAAGTGCCTCCTGGCGTGAAACACATCAACATTTGCTCTCCTTGTGTGCTGTGTGCTTCATGGACTGTTCTTTAAAACCAGACAGAGGTTATAATCCATCTTCACTCTATCCATTTTCAGGGTGTAACATGTTACAATGCACTGGCCCCCGCTTGCTGTTACAATCTGAAAAAAAACAAATTTTTCTGTGAATGGGAAAACTACAGGTCCAGACAGTCTTTGCGGCTGTCAGCTTGTAGTACTCAAAGAACCTTCAGAGTGATGTTGAGCTTCCTTTCAGGGTAACACTGCTGCCCGTATCAGAGGTATAGACAGAAAGATACACAGAGAGTCTACAGGCTTTACAGGTCCCTAGCAAAGAAAATAATAAATGCATCTTTTTTGTGCATTTATTTTTTATTTTTTTTAAAGTGAACTTATCCTTTAACCACTTGACAACTGGGCACTTAAACCCCCCTCGTGACCAGACCAATTTTCAGCTTTCAGCGCTCTCAGACTTTGAATGACAATTACTCAGTCATGTAACACTGTACCCAAATAAATTTTTTGTCCTTTTTTTTCCCACAAATAGAGATTTCTTTTGGTGGTATTTGATCACCTCTGGGTTTTTTTATTTTTTGCGCTATAAATGAAAAAAGACCAAAAATTTTGAAAAAAAGTGCATTTATCTTAGTTTCTGTGATAAAATTTAGCAAATTATTAATTTGTCTTCATAAATGTTGGCCACAATTTATACTGCTACATATCTTTGGTAAAAATAACCCAAATTAGTGGATATTATTTGGTCTTTGTGAAAGTTAGAGAGTCCACAAGCTGTGGTGCAAATCATACAAAATTGATCACATCTGATGTACTGGTGGCCTATCTCAATTCTTGTGACCCGAACACGCCAGGAAAGTACAAATACCCCCCAAATGACCCCTTTTTGGAAAGTAGACATTCCAAGGTATTTAGTAAGAGGCATGGTGAGATTTTTGATGTTGTCACTTCTTCCCCACAATTCTTTGCAAAATGAAGATTTTTATTTCACAAAATTGGCATTGTAATAGGTTATTTCTCTCACTTTCCCATTTGTATGGGAATGCGGAACGCAGGTGGGTCGTCTCGTCCATCGCCATATTTAGTGGGAGTGAAATAAGAAGGGGAAATAGACTTGGCGCTATACCATTTTAGTTTAAAAAAAATTAATAATTGATTATAGTTTGTATAGATTTTCCAGCATGCTGGTAAGTAATAAAATAAACCTAAATAAAATTGAAAACTATCTTTTCATGCCCAGCAATAATCTCTGGTGATTATTTATACATATATATATATGCTTCCTTATAAATGTTAATAAACCATAAATAAACATGCGATTCCTATGCTTGAGTATTAAAGTGCAAGTGCCAGTGAAAAAACATGTGCGAGTGTTAAAATGCACAGATTCAACTATAAAATAAATGTATGATTAATTAACAATTTTGCATGTCATATCTCAATTAGTGCACACATTAAATACCATGTGACAAATGACCCGTGAGAGGAAAAAATGAAAAAAATATATAAAATTATAAATGAAAAAGGTGAACAGACTAGAAAATTATAAAAATTAATAATGAATGGCCCATATAAAAGTGAAAAATTAAAAATTGGATATTAGAACAAAGAACAATATGTGATAAAAATTGATTTAGAAAATAATAATACTAGACAGTGGAAAAAACAGTGGAAAAAATCTTCTGTGAGTGTCTTTAAAAAAGGGGGAGGGGGGTGACTGCAACTGCTGCTCCCAGTGCTCGGTGACTGCTAATGTGATTGCTCTCACCAGAGGTATAACCCCCTCCGGGGTGGATCAGCCTCCACAGTATAAGCCACTGTGTTGCTCTCTGGCTTTTCTCTGCTGTGGTCCTGGGGGTCCCTCGTTCCTCCGTTGGTATAGCGTGCCTCGTTATATGCAACAAGGAAGAGGCATATCCATAGTGTAGTACGTTTGTAAAATGAGTTTTATTTATATAAACTTAAAATTACTCACAAACATTCAGACACTGAATAACATCCGGGCGCGAATGTTATTTCTGCAGCCTCTATTATCAAGATCTTCCACTTGGCGTTGCATATCCCGTAGCAAGAGGAGGTGGTCAGAGGTCTCCACCTGGGCGCGGTGAAACGCCAACTTAGTCTCCTGGATGTCCTCCTCTGCCATCTCCACCCGGTCAGCTAGGTGTTTAAGGCCAGTGTGCAGGGTCTGGATTTCAGCGCGGCAAGTAGCTTGCACCTCCGCTACAAGCTGTTTAAAGTCATCCTTTGTCAGTATGGTTTGCAAGTAAGCCTGCCAGTAGGGGTGAATGGTCTCTTGCTGTCGGAGGGGAGGTTGAGAAGGTAAAGAGTGAAGGGGCGGCTCCCCTCGTGTAGGTCCCGGGGTGGGAGAGGAGGGCCACGATGGCACTGGGTTCCAGGGGTCCGTCCAGGAGGTAGCATGGGGAGAGCAGGGTGAGGGGCCCGGCTGGGCTGTCCTTGGAGGGTGGCCAGAGGCCCAGGCCACCTGAGTGTAGGAGGGGAGAGCCGTGCAGTCTCTGGATGCACAGTCTCTGTGCTTTAAGGGAGGCAGGCAATGGCCAGGCTGTCCGATCCCCCTCCGCAGCCGCGGGGGTGCCCCATCATCCCCACTGTGTGCTGGGTCCGAAAGGGCCTGAGAGTCCTCCATGGGATCTGAGGGAGTGGGGGAGAAGCAGGCACTGGTGGCCGTACTTGGGTCAGGAACAGTTCGTAGGAGGCGAGGGAAAGCCTCTGAGCATTGGGTATGCGGTATGAGAGGCGGTGGATCCGCGGCCCGCTCCCCCCAGGACGCAGGAGAGGGGGTGTGGGATGGGTGGCTCTGCTCATCCAACCCAGTTAGCTGCCCGCCCTGTGGGGAGTCCCATGGGGGGGCCGGTAGAAGAAGGGGCTGCGTAGCTTCAGGCAGAGGGGAGGGCTGGCGTACCTGCGGTGGAACTGTGAGGCCCGCCGGCGCCATCTTGCCCGCTGCGGCCTAGTCCACGTTGCAGGTCCTGAGCAGGCATGGCCGGGGCTTCCAGGCGGTCCAAAAGAGGGCCCGGAGGGCGGTGCACAGCGTCCAGCCTCCCCGCGGCCTCGGGGGGACACGGGGGCTGCCGAATAGGGTCCGCCTGGAGATCATGAAGTGGAGGACAAGATGCCGTGGGGACCCGGTGGTGATGATCCGCGCCGTCCGGCGCCATCTTGCCACCGCTGCCCAGCGAGGCCTCGGGCGGCTGAAAGTAGGTTTTAAAAGCCGAGGCAGAGCCCGGCGGAGGCTAAGATGCGCCCCGGGCTGACGAGGAGCAAGTAGCCCGTGATCTCCCCATATTATAGAAGGTCGGACCCCCGATTTAGGCCTCTGTAGCGTCGGGCTGGAGGAGAGCTCCTACTCAGTGCGTCCTTCCAGCTCAGCTTCTGGACATGCCCACCTGTTTGACTTTTTAAAAATAGATGACCACTAATATGCAGTACAGAATATAGCATACATGATTTTCCTTCTGTTTGGTAACGACTATGCTACTAGCCACAATTTGCCACTACAGTGCACTGGTATTTCAGTTTTCAGTGGGCACTGGCCAACATAGTGCTTAAACACCATCAGCTTCCTATACTTAGAGTATTGGAAGTTCCAGTGCTGACATTTTCTGTAAGCAGCAGGTATCTGTGCATAACAATAATTTCACACTTTTACTCCTGGATACCCAGATTTTTTGTTTTCTATCTATGGAAAAACTTCACTGAGGAAACCTGATGCTATCATTTGACCTTGTAATGGTGGTACCAGAAGGGCAAACCCCAGAATTCTGCATTTAGCCCCAGTTCATTAGCACACTAGATTTCCTTAACCACTTCAATACAGGGCACTTTCGCCCCCTTCCTTCCCAGCCCAATTTTCAGCTTTCAGCGCTCTAGCGCTTTCAGTGACAATTGCGCGGTCATGCTACACTGTACCCAAATGAAATTTTTATCATTTTGTTCGCACAAATAGAGCTTTATTTTGGTGGTATTTATTCACGACTCCGTTTTTTATTTTTTGCGATATAAGCGCAAAAAAGCGGAAATTTGGAAAAAAAAAACAATATTTTCTTTTTTCTACTTCAATAAAAATCCAATAAAATCAAATTTTGTCATAAATTTAAGCCGAAATGTATTCTGCTACATGTTTTTGGTAAAAAAAAATCCGTTAAGTGTATAATAATTGGTTTGTGTGATCACGGACATATGTACGCAAATGATCATGTACATATGTGTGCAGGTGATCACGTACATATGTGTGCAGATAATCATTGGGACATGTGATTTTAGTGGGACATATGTGGGGGACATGTTTTTATTATTAGGGACATGTGTTTTTATTATTTGGGGACATGTATGTTTTGGGGACATGTGTGGGGACATTGTGTTTATACTGTGTGATGTGTTTACTGTGTGGTGTGTTTACTGTGTACACTAGACTGGTGATCAGTGAGTAAAAAGCTGTAAAAAGCAGCTCATACTCACTGATCAGCAGCCGGCTGCAGCGATCTGCTCTCCTCTCCACAGCGATGACTTCTGTGTGAGGAGAGGAGGAGCCGATTGCCTAGCAACCGGCTGTTTGTTTACATCACATGACGGCCGTGATTGGACACGGCCGTCATGTGATCAGGAGGGCCAATCACAGAGCCCTCCTGCCGATCTGAGATGCGCCGTGTCCGGGTGACACGGGCGCATCGGGATCGCGCCGCTGCGCGGGCACGCGCGCGCGCGATCCCGCTCCTCCTGATGGACGTTCCTGAACGTCCTATCAGGAGTAGGCGGCTCCCACCCGGCCGTATATGTGCATTGGCCGGGTGGGAAGTGGTTAACTTGCATTTTTTCTGCAATGTATGTGCTTTTAACATCAAATTAACATTGAATTGCTTTGTAAAGTAACTCTACTTTTGTTTAACCACTTCCTGACCGCCGCACGACGATGTACGTCGACAGAATGGCACGGGCAGGCATAAGGGCTTACATGTACGTCCTTGCCTTCCCGCGGGTCGGGGGCCTGATCGGGCCCCCGCCCGGTGCCTGCGGCAGTCGGTATTCGTTCGGGAGCGATCCGGGATGAGGGGGCGGCCATTCATTCATGGCCACCCCCTCGCGATCGCTCCCGACGAATAGAAATCCTTCGTCACATCACTTCCTCTCCTGTAATGTAAACACAGGAGAGGAAGTGATGTAATCTCTCCTCCGTGTCGGTATTTTTCGTTCCGACACCGAGGAGAGAGGATCGGTGAGTTGCACCAACAGGACACTACACAGTAGAACATGCCAGGCACACTCACACCCCCCCGATCACCCCCCCAATTACCCCTGCCCCCCAGTCACAGTGACACCAATGTCATTTTTTTATTTTTTTTGCATTGGTGTCATTTGTGACTGTAATAACTGTTAGGGCAGTTAGGGTTAGCCCCCTTTAGTTCTAATGTACCCCCCTAACCCCCAATAAAGGTTTAACCCCGTGATCACCCCCCGTCGCCAGTGTCACTAAGGCTGGGTTCACATTGCAGCGGTTTATGAGAACGAATGTGATTCGCACCGCACTGCAGTGCAAATCACATCCGATCTCTGTGCGATTCGAGTTCAGCCATACAGATAGTATGGCTGAATTCGCATCGCACCCGCAGCACCCGCCGCAAATTCGCACGGGACCCTTTTTTTGGCCCGCAGCAGAATCGGATCGCATGGGTGTTCACACCATGCGATCCGAGTTTGCAGATCGCACTGCGATATGCGAACTGATCTGGGGGTGTCATTAACATTTCACTGACACTCCCAGCAGTTCGCATAGGGCAGTGTGAACTGCCGCCGGGAGGCATGCAATGCGGGAACCCGCCGCGGATTCGTGGCGTTCCCGCATCGCTCCAGTGTGAACCCAGCCTAATAAGCGATCGTTTTTCTGATCGCTGTATTAGTGTCACAGGTGACGCTAGTTAGGCAGGTAGGTATTTAGGTTTGCCGCAGCTTTTTATAGCGCCAGGGACCCCCATATACTACCGCATAAAGCCCCCTGATTGCCCCCTAGTTAACCCTTTCACCAGTGATCACCATATAACTGTTACAGGTGACACTGGTTGGTTAGTTATTTTTTTATAGTTTCAGGGCACCCGCCATTTATTACCTAATAAAGGTTTAACCCCCTGATCACCCGGCGGGTGTCATTTGTGACTGTAATAACTGTTAGGGCAGTTAGGGTTAGCCCCCTTTAGTTCTAAGGTACCCCCCTAACCCCCCCAATAAAGGTTTAACCCCGTGATCACCCCCCGTCGCCAGTGTCACTAAGGCTGGGCTCACATTGCAGCGGTTTATGAGAACGGATGTGATTCGCACCGCACTGCAGTGCAAATCACATCCGATCTCTGTGCGATTCGAGTTCAGCCATACAGATAGTATGGCTGAATTCGTGTCGCACCCGCCGCAAACTCGCACGGGACCCTTTTTTTGGTCCGCAGCAGAATCGGATCGCATGGTGTTCACACCATGCGATCCGAGTTTGCAGATCGCACTGCGATATGCGAACTGATCTGGGGGTGTCATTAACATTTCACTGACACTCCCAGCAGTTCGCATAGGGCAGTGTGAACTGCCGCCGGGAGGCATGTGATGCGGGAACCCGCCGCGGATTCGTGGCGTTCCCGCATCGCTCCAGTGTGAACCCAGCCTAATAAGCGATCGTTTTTCTGATCGCTGTATTAGTGTCACAGGTGACGCTAGTTAGGCAGGTAGGTATTTAGGTTCGCCGCAGCTTTTTATAGCGCCAGGGACCCCCATATACTACCGCATAAAGCCCCCTGATTGCCCCCTAGTTAACCCTTTCACCAGTGATCACCATATAACTGTTACAGGTGACACTGGTTGGTTAGTTATTTTTTTATAGTTTCAGGGCACCCGCCATTTATTACCTAGTCTCACTAGTGTACCCCTAAATTTAGGGGTATCTACTTTCCAAAATGGGGTCATTTGGGGGGGGTTTGTGCCATCTTGGTATTTTATGGCCTTCAAAACTGTAACGCCGTTAGAAAGCCCGAAGGCGGTGCTTGGTTTTCGGGGCCCCGTACGCGGCTAGGCTCCCAAAAAGTCCCACATATGTGGTATCCCCGTACTCAGGAGAAGCAGCAGAATTTATTTTGGGGTGTCATTTCACATATGCCCATGGCATGCGTGAGCAATATATCATTTAGTGACAACTTTGTGAAAAAAAAAAAAAAAAAAAAGTTTGTAATTTTCCCGCAACTTGTGGCAAAATATAAAATATTCCATGGACTCAAAATGCCTCTCAGCAAATAGCTTGGGGTGTCTACTTTCTAAAATGGGGTCATTTGTGGGGGTTTTGTGCCATCTTGGCATTTTATGGCCTTCAAAACTGTAATAGGTAGTGAGAAGTGAAATCAAAAATTTACGCCCTTAGAAAGCCTGAAGGCGGTGCTTGGTTTTCGGGGCCCCGTACGCGGCTAGGCTCCCAAAAAGTCCCACATATGTGGTATCCCCGTACTCAGGAGAAGCAGCAGAATTTATTTTGGGGTGTCATTTCACATATGCCCATAGCATGTGTGAGCAATATATCATTTAGTGACAACTTTGTGTAAAAAAAAAAAAAAAAAAATTTTTTTGTCATTATTCAATCGCTTGAGGCAAAAAAATAAAATATTCAATGGGCTCAACATGCCACTTATCAATTTCCTTAGGGGGTCTACTTTCCAAAATGGGGTCATTTGGGGGGGTTTTGTACTGCCCTGCCATTTTAGCACCTCAAGAAATGAGATAGGCAGTCGTAAACTAAAAGCTGCGTAAATTCCAGAAAACGTACCTTAGTTTGTAGATGTGACAACTTTTGCGCAAACCAATAAATATACAATTATTGACTTTTTTTTTACCAAAGACATGTGGCTGAATACATTTTGGCCTAAATGTATGACTAAAATTGAGTTTATTGGATTTTTCTAATAACAAAAAGTAGAAAATATCATTTTTTTTCAAAATGTGCGGTCCTTTTACGTTTATATCGCAAAAAATAAAAATCGCAGAGGCAATCAAATACCATCAAAAGAAAGCTCTATTTGTGGGAAGAAAAGGACGCAAATTTTGTTTGGGTACAACATTGCATGACCGCGCAATTACCAGTTAAAGCAGCGCAGTGCCAAATTGTAAAAAGACCTCTGGTCATTTACCAGCAAAATGGTCCGGTCTGAAAGTGGTTAAAAAAAAAGCAATCCCCTCTGGGTGATCACTGTACATTACAGGGAGTTTAACAAACTTTTTTGCAGATTCCTATCTGTTTCTGCTCTGAAGAAGAAGCTGTCTTTAGGATACTGATTTTACTCATTTTTTCAGCTGGTGCACTTTCTCTGTTCTCATGATAAAGGTTGCAGTGTCTGCATCCCTCTAGAAGTGATAAACCCTTAGGGAGTTTCTCCCAGAAAAAAAAAATGTTGCAGAGTTCTTTACCCAAGCAGGAAATTACATTATTGGGATCATTTCATACACCTCCTTTATAACCGCTTCATATTCTTTTACATATTTTTGGTAAAAAATATTGCAATAAGTGATTATTAATTGGTTTGCGCAAAAGTTATAGCATTCACAAAATAAAGGATAGTTTCATGGCATTTTTATAAAAAAAAATTTTTTTACTAGTAATGGCGGCGATCGGCAATTTATATCATGACTGTGACATTATGGTGGACACATCGGACATTTTTGACACATTTTTGGGACCATTGTCATTTATACAGCAATCAGTGCTATAAAAATGCACTGATTCATGGCATTTTGGAATGCACTGATTCCTGTTTAAATGACACTAGCAGTGAATGGGGTTAACCACTAGGGGGCAGTCTAGGGGTTAAGTGTGCCCTGGGGAGTTTTTATAACTGTGAGGGGGGGGGGGGGTGGCAAGGCTATGTGTGACATGTCACTGATCTCTGCTCCCGACCACAAGGAGCAGAGATCAGTGACACTGTCACTAGGCAGAACTGGGAGATGCTTGTTTATAATAGAATCTCCCCGTTCTTCCTCCCCATGAGACAATCGCGGGTATCCCCTCGGCAATCGAGTCTGTGGGACCTGCGACCCGACTCACGGAGGTCCCGGCCAGCGCGCACGCAATGGCATGGTGGCAAATTTAAAGGGACGTACAGGTACGCCCATTTGCCCAGCCCTGCCATTCTGCCGACGTACATAGGCATGCACCAGTCGGGAACCGGATAAAGGACACCTCCAAGTTACCATATTGCATTTCATTTATAGAGAAATTCAGCGACTGTAGTTTGGAAGGGTAATTAAAAAAAAAACACTACATTACCATATAGCTAGTGTAGCAATTGTTTACTGTATGTTATATTTCCTATTCCTTATATTAAGCTGCACTACAATATACCTGTCAACAGTTGCTTCTCGATAACTCTGATACTCTCCAGAGTCGTTCTCTACTAAATCATAATCTACAGTAAATGCATATTTTCTATGTGGTCATGTGACCGCAAAGCTCCACTATCTTTCTCAGATATTGTGGCAGCTGGTGGGTGTGATCCCTCTGCTGGCTGACAATGCCCGAGAGCTATGGCTGCCAGTGGATGGTGTCACTGTCGTATGGGATTTAACAGCATTGTCCATTGCCAGGGACACATAGACCAGCAGATGCTCTGGTGTCATATGATAGCATAGAAAAACTTGTATGTGTTTAGATGGTGATTTAGTATCAGACTATAGGGAACAACATTTATCAGATATGTTGTTGTGTAGCCTTTCCTTGCACTTTAACCATTTAAGCCCCGGACCATTTTGCAGGCCAAAGATCAGACCACTTTTTGCGATTTCTGCACTGCGTCGTTTTAACTGACAATTGCGCGGTCATGCGATGTGGCTCTCAAACAAAATTGACGTATTTTTTTCCCCACAAATAGAGCTTTCTTTTGGTGGTATTTGATTACCCCTGCAGTTTTTCTTTTTTGTTCTATGGACAAACAAAGAGGGACAATTTTGAAAAAAATGCTTTTTTTTTGCTATAATAAATATCCCCCAAAAATATATTAAAAAACATTTTTTCCCTCAGTTTAGGCCGATACATATTCTTCTACATATTTTTTGTAAAAAAAAATTGCAATAAGCGATTATTGATTGGTTTGCACAAAAGTTATAGCATTTACAAAATAGGGCATAGTTTTATGGCATTTTTATTAATATTTTTTTTTTTTGCTAGTACGGGCGGCGATCACGATTTTTATCATGATTGTGACATTATGAAGGACACATGGGACATTTATGATACATTTTTGGGATCATTGTCATTTATACAGCAATCAGGGCTATACAAATGCAGAGATCAGAGGAGCAGAGATCAGTGACACTGTCACTAGGCAGAACTGGGAGATGCTTGTTTACATTAGCATCTCCCCGTTCTTCCTCCCCGTGAGGCAATCGCAGGGCGATCGAGTCCGCGGGATCCGCGATTGGACTCACGGAGGCACCGACTGGCACGTGCGCCACCGGCGGCGTGCACGCAATGGCACGGCAGAAAATTTAAAGGGACACACCTGTATGCCCATTTGTCTCTCCGTGCCATTCTGCCAACGTACATCGGCGTGCACCCATCGGCATGTGGTTAAAAGGCATTTCCTTCAAAACAGAATGGCTAACAATGATAGTACTTGTATCCATGTATAGTGCAAGTAGACACTACTTGGGCATTTTGGAGTTTGATAAAGGGGTGGACACACTGAAACAAGTAAGTAGTAGCAGTACTAAGCAGATGGAACATCTGGGTTCTGAGGTCTGGGCCCCCCTTTTCTTACAGACTGTTATTTTGGTGGACTTCTTTTGGGAACATTCTTCACCATCGAGCCTGGAGTGTAATCGATATCTAGGCTCCTCTTATTCCTGGCATGTATGAGGTTGGGATGGACTGCAATGGATCTTGGCTTTTGCAATAGGCTTCATTTTATAAGTACAATGGATTTTTTATCCTGCTGGAAGTTGCTAAGGGGCCCAAAGCATGCCAAGAAACTATCCCCCACACCATTACATCACCAGCCTGAACCGTTGATACAAGGCAGGATGGATCCATGCTTTCATGTTGTTTACCCCAAGACCATCTGAATTTTGCAGTGGAAATCGAGACTCCTCAGACCAGGCAATGTTTTTTCCTGTCTTTTATGGTCTAATTTTGGTGACTCTGTGCAAATTGTAGCCCGTTTCCTTTTCTTAGCTGAGAGGAGTGGCATTTGGTGTGGTCTTCTGTTGCTGCAGCCCATCTGTTTCAAGGTTCGATGTGCTGTGCATTCAAAGATGTTATTCTGCAAACCTTGGCTGTAACAAGTAGTTATTTGAGTTAATGTTGCCTTTATATCATCTCTAACTAGACTGTCCATTCTTCTCTGACCTTTGACATCAACAAGCCATTTTCATACATACAACTGCCGCTCACTGGATATTTTCTCCTTTTCATACCATTCTCTGTAAACCCTAGAGATGGTTGTGAGTGAAAATCCCCGTAGATCAGCTGTTTTTGACATTCTCAGACCAGCCCATCTGGCACCAACAACCATGCCACGTTCAAAGCCACCTAAATGCCCTTTTTTTCCTTATCCTGATGCTCGGTTTGAACTTCATCATGTTGTCTTCACCACATCTAGATGCATAAATACATTGAGTTTCTGCCATGTGATTGGTTGATTAGCAATTTGTGTTACCAAGCAATGGAACAGGTGTACCTAACAAAGTGGCCGATGAGTGTATATGCCTCCTAGTAAATTAGCCTGTTTTACCCAGTCCTTTGCATACTGAATCATTTGATTTACATTTTTTATAAAAATGTAACCTTTCTGAAAATCTTTTTAGTTATACTATATGTTTGTTATACTGTATATGTGCCTTACAAAAAATGTATTAAAAAAAAAAAAAAACTATTGTAAATCCAGTAGGTTCGAAGGCCATGTTTTAAGTTGTCTGGGAAATCGCGGCTGATAGAAAAGTGATAGCATATGTAGTGGTGGGCGAGATTATTAAATCTGTACAAAATCCCTACAGTGCAGGAGATCTTACAGCAAGAAGAGAGTAACTAATCATTTGTGGGCTGTTTAACTTACTTCAAATATGAACATGAGGAACTCATTAAATATTTCACTAGTTTTGCTATTTCAGCCATATCTTTGTCATGTCAGATAAGTGCCTAAAGATGTTTTCCATGTTTTGTGTGTAGGTTGGGATCCCACCACTTGTGAAATAAACCGTACGTTCACACACTAAAAACCTTTGGTAGCCAAAATGAAAACCATACATGTTATATAGCAAAAAAAAAAAGTCAAAAGTTTACTTAGGTACTAGAATTTATGTTGATATGAATTTTTTAAGTCTTGCAATACTTAATTTTCTGTAATATTATTGCACTTAATTAACTGTTTAATCTATAGACTGAAATTCTCAAGGGTAATATAATCTCAGTTTTTTTATCTTACTGAAATAGTTAGACAATGCAATCACAATATTTTATGTGAAAATCTGCAAAAGTGTTGACATGTTTGCAAGAATACTGTCAGTAACTATAGTTAAATTGGTAACTTTACCTTAAATGACCAGTAAACCTAAACAATTAATTTTCTTTATGTGAAAAAAACAGCGAAATACATTTAGGAATATGTATGTAAAGGCATCTAAAAATATTTACAATTTAGTTTGCTGTGAAGCCTATTTTTGCGTTACAGTAGATTCCATTTTTTTAAGCTGTTCTTTAAGCAGTTATGCAATTATTAGCTAAATCATTAACCACTTCAGTGCTCATACCTTTATACCCATTACAGACCAGGGCAATTTTTAAATTTCTACTATGGGCCTGATTTTTCGCCAATAACTTATTACTTTACCACTTCAGCTCCAAAAGGTTTTATCACCTTCATGACCAGGCAATTTTTTGCTTTTCAGACCTATGCTAATTTAACGGGTAATTGCACGGTCATGCAACACTGTACCCAAGCAAAATGTATAGCATTTTTATTCACACAAATAGAGCTTTCTTTTGATGGTATTTGATCACCACAGTTTTTTTTTTATATTATATAAATATATACCATATAACCCTACCTCCTAGATTGTAAGCTCTAGCGAGCAGGGCCCTCTGATTCCTCTTGTACCAAATTGTAATGTAACTGTAATGTCTGCCTTCATTTTGTTAAAGAGGAAGTAAACCCTGATGAGTTTACTTCCTCTTTTTTTCCCTGCAAAGGTAAAGCATAATGGACTACTATGCATCGCATAGTAGCCCATTATGTGTCACTTACCTGACACAGGAGCCAGCGAAGTCGCCGCTGTCCCCTGTAGTCCGCCGCATCCATCTTGCTTGTGGCGTCTCGCAGCTCCGCCGAATGACAGCGGCGAAGCCGCGATGACGTCACTCCCGCGCATTCGCACGGGAGTGGCGTCTCGCAGCTCCACCGCTGTCATTCGGCAAAGCCGCGATGACGTCACTCCCGCGCATGCGCACGGGAGTCGACAAATGCGGCAGCTCCATTCTTGGAACTGCCGCGTCTAGTGCGCCCCTTCGCGCCGCTGTCTACGGCGCATGCGCCGTAGACAGCGGTGCCCGTTTTCGGGCAAATATCTCCTAAACCATATAGGTTTAGGAGATATTTCTTGGACCTACAGGTAAGCCTTAATCTAGGCTTACCTGTAGGTCAAAGTGGTTTGTAAGGGTTTACTTCCTCTTTAAGCACTGTGCAAACTGTTGGCACGATATAAATCCTGTATATTAATAATAAAAATATTATTGTATGGCATATTTGCCATGTGAATTTTGATGTGTTTGGTGCACAGTTAGATATTCATTTGTACACTCCTGACAAAGCTCTTTCATGAGTGAAACATATTGAGTTCATTTGGCACCCTTTTCCTTTATATTTGAGGCACACATGTTTTTTTGTTATTCCAATATTTCCTTTGTTAATGGTGGTATTATTTTGAGAGGTTTCAGCTAATTTTACTTGGCTATTTTTTGTGTGTGTGTGGTGGGGGGGGGGGGGGGGATTTCTGGAGGTGAGAAAACTGATTTATACTGATCACCCCAGCGTGGTTGTTTATAATACTGCAGGGAAAATGCAATGTGGTAATGGAGCTAGATAACTAGATGAACCACAGTGACTAGTGAGCCCTAGTTGTGAAAATAACTGCAGAGGGGTTTCTATATGGTTTTTCATTAGCCAAGAGGTAGTTTTTTTTTATATTTGAATTTTTTTATAAAAATGTTATATTTTTCAATACAGAAAATAGAAAAAGTAACAATCACTGGAAACTGCATAAGCGTCCATTAAGGGGATAGAAAAACAATGCACACGAGTCTTCAGTGAAATCAATATAATTTCCTCGTGTTACTATAAACAAAGTTTGCATATACTACTGAAAAGTCAAGTGACCTGGTTATGCAGGGGGAACACAAAGACATTTTTTACTTACAAGAGGTAATTTCAAGTGTTGCCCTATTTTCATTTTGTGGGGTTTTTATCCATCCAAGTACAAGGTCAAAACAGTTTTCCACACTATTTTCGCAAGCAGCTCACAGCAGGGGTCCAGTGCGTACCCACTCACCATTCGCACCAAAGCTGCAGTGGAGATATGTGAACTGGCTCCATAGAGAGCCAGTCAAAATCTCCTGCTATTGTAAATTGGATGTGGACAATCGTATCCAATTCGCAATAGTGTGAACCCAGCCTTACACTTTTTGAACCTCCCAATCTAATTTTGAAAATGTATGGAAAATTTAGGGTTTACATCCTAATAGTATCAAACACTACGCGCAACAAACCTACCATCTATTAAAACCCTAACAGTAGGTCATTTGCCCTCCCATGGCTTTGGTGCATGGACATGCGCACCCCTGTTCTTGTTCAAGTAAATGTATGTGCCATAAGACACCTTTCACACTGGGGTGCTTTTCAGGCGCTACAGCGCTAAAAATAGTGCCTGCAAAGCGCCCTGAAACAGCCACTGCTGTGTCTCCAGTGTGAAAGCCTGAGGGCTTTCACAGTGGAGCGGTGCGCTGGCAGGATGGTAAAAAAAGTCGTGCTAGCAGCATCTTTGGAGCGGTGAAAGGAGTGGTGTGTATACCACTCCTGCCCATTGAAATCAATATACCGCCGGTGAAGCTGCGGTAGCGCTTTGCGGGTGGTTTTAACCATTTTTCGGCTGCTAGTGGGGGTTGAAAGTGCCCCGCTAGTGGCTGAATACCTCTGCAAATATGACAGTAAAGTGCTACTAAAAATAGTGGCGCTTTACCTGCCGGCTGCTGTTGGTAAATGGACTTTTATGAGCAGTTGGGCATTTTTTGCAGCTGCCCCCGAACTCTCCTCTATGTCATCATATCAGTACATGTACACAGGCTCGTTTATAGGCAGTTGAGTTTAGAAGCATTTTTTAGAAAGCAAAAAAATGCATTTAGGGCGGATGTTCAGAGGCATTTGAAATGCCAAACACCTGTAACTTGTAAGCTTGTAAATGCACGAAAACACAGTAACTCGCGCTTAGCCGCTTAGCCAAGTTTAGTTTACATGCGTTTTTAATTTTTGACTATTTGAAAAAAAATTCTTCTAAGCACAAACGCTAGTAAACACTGCATGTAAACGCAGAAAAACAGACTTTTTTAAACTTTGGTTACTATCTGTCAAGTTAAATCATTCAGGAGAGGTTGTAAAACATACTGTGTACATTAAGCCTTAATGGTTAAAAAAAAATACAAATAAATTCATTAGAAAAATAATAGCCAAAGGGGGCTACGGAACAAGGAGTTCATTATTTCTGGTTTTGGTTGCCTAAGGGTAATATAGTGAAATAGGAATACATAATTTTTTTACTGGTAAGGTTTCTTTAACTGATGCCATATGCAGATCAAAGGACACACTTTTATTGTACAGATGAATGAAATAGTAACTACACTGTAACTATACATTATTATGCCTTAGTACCAACTGACACTTGCAGACTATCTGCAAGTGTCACTTTACACAGGAGCAGCTGCATTTTGACATCTGCTCCTGCTATTTAATACATAGCAATTCCTGACTGACATTTTGGCAGTTGGTAAATGTTGGTAATAGTGGTGTGCAGAGTGGTGTAGTAGCAGGCTCCCTATACCTATGTGACAGGTCCCTCAAAGCTCTAAGATGCACTGGGCTGAACTGGCAAAATTACATCTTTAACTGCAATGCAGGGCCAAAAGACCTGCATTGTATGTGAGGATAGCGAAAGACCTCCTATGAGCCAGAACAGAGGAGAACACCAGAGCTTCCAGAGCGAGGAATAAGGTAAGTATTGCATCTTATTCCTCATCTCCTAGAGTTTCTCATTGTTTAACCCTTGAAGCATTGGGGGAGAGAGAGGCACAGCAAGGGTAGTTTTTTTTAAGTCCTGAAGTTGGTCTTTAACTCCATTGCAACCTATTGTAATATCCTGTACAGCAGATCTCAGAGTGGGAGAGAAAAAGGTGCAGCAATAGCAGCCAACCAGGTATCTTGCTGTTGTGCTGAAGGGAACGTGCTGACAGGAGAAGAAAGCAGAGTGATCATCTCATCAGTTGATATTCTTTCACTGTCCTTGTTCTATATTTTTATCGAAATTTGTAAAGAGGGAAACAAAGTATAACAAGTTGCATAGCATGGGATACATATATAAAAACAAAAGAATGATAGCTATACATTCATACTTAAAATCAATCTTATAAAAGAGGAAAAATTAAGATTCATGTAAACAATATAAATTGTTGTAGCAGCGACACTTTGGACAAAGTGTCTGCTATGTACAATTTTTTTTTTCTCCTCAGAACAGTAAAGGGGTTCTGAGGGCTGATTGTGTAGGTTTAACTTTGGCATCAGTTTGGCTGGGCTGTGTTAGAGTTCTGCCTGGTCATATGTACAGTTAGGTGCACATGACAGGCCCAGAAGCAGGCCTGGTTGGACGCTTTAGGTATCAGCGTTCCCCGGAGCCAATCAGTGGGTGCGTCTGGCCCCGCTGAGGAGTCTGGGGAAGGGTACTTAAGATGTTGAGGTCACGTGTTCAAGGGTCGCCGTTCGTGAGGCCATAGCTGCCTGTTCCTGGATCTGGACTGGGGTAGCCCGCGAGGGGTCCCAGTCACGGAAGCGTGTGCTGCCCCGCAACATGGTCGGTGTGACTAGCCCCATTAGACCCGCATGGTCTGGGCCAAGGATCCATCTGTTCCCGGGTCTCGGAACCGGCTGGTCCAAGGTGCAGTAACTGAAGGAGGATTCAAGGCGTCTGGGTGTGCTCTCAACTTGGAGGGGCACCACAGCCCATGTAAGCGATCGGCAGAGGACTCTTCGGAGGAGGGCCAACAAACTGGCATCCCAAGAAGTGCCTGGTTGCTGGGTTGTCAAGGACATTAACGAATCCACGCTTTTGCCAGTACTGCCAAGGAGACAGAAATCATTCCAGGTACTGGGAAAAGGTTCCTGTTCACTTTCAGTTGCAAGCTTCATTCAAGGTCAGAGACTTTATAAGTTTTGGATCAAAGTGCCTACTGCCATAATCTCTGGCTAGAGATTTGTTCAGCCTTGAATCACCCAGCTGTGAGTGGCTACTCTCTGGGTTGTATTAGAGACTTTTTGGTGATTAGCAGTTTAAGGTGCCTGAGTTTCTTCACCCTTGCCCTCTGTTCCCATACGAGACTGTTTGTTGGATGTTATCCCTGCAAATATAAACCTTTCTAAAGGACTTTTATGGTGTCAGCGTCCAAAGTTGTTGGGTACTAACCCTGGGAACCCCTAGACGTGGAAGAATGGCCACTACATTGTTATAAATGCAAGGATCCAAAATAAAGTAAAAAATGATGTGGAAAGTTGGTAAAGCATGCCTCCAGACCACCCATCCACCCCATATGGGCTCAAACTGTGAATGGGTGGAGGTATGGTCATCGAAAAAAAATGGGAATGTTAGTTCAAATAGTAATGAGATTATGTGATTATATATATATATATAAAAAGGGTGTAACATTCACATTACTAATTATTAGTTAATTGTAGCAATTTTAAGAATACATTTTTTTTTTTTAAATATATATATATATATATATATATACACACACACACACACACACACACACACACACACACACATACACACACACATACACACACACAGAGTGAAAAAAATAAAATTCACAAAAGATTATTGATATAATCATTGGAAATAAGGACCAGACTAGAAATCTATGAACTGGTAATAGTAGTATTGTAAAGAGATAGTTTACTTAATTTAATGTAAAATGCTGAGGTTCTGAATGAAAGAAAAGGATCGACAGAGAAATGGAGATCATTCCATTGAGTCTTCAATATTAGGGATTGAGTTATCAAAGCTACCCCGTTTGTGTAAATTTTGACGAGATGAGGTAGATGGGTCAGAGTCTGCTGCTACATTTTGCTGAGGGGATTTGGAGGCTGATCTTCTGCGAGACAGATCTTTAGATGCTGCTTGGTCCACTAAGCCCAATTCAATCAAAGCTGACTGCAAATCCTCTGAAGAGCGACACATATCTGGTCTCTAAATGCGTGAATCTGAGAGAAAACGGAAAGCCCCAATGATAACTTATTTGATGACGTTGAAGTATTTGTAACTGGGGTTGGAGTGCGCGTCTTTTAGCCACTGTAATAGGAGAAAAATCTGAAAAGATTTGAAATACATGTCCCTGAAAAATGAGGGAGTCCTTTCCAATGGCAGCTGCAAGTAATTGCTCTTTAGTCCGATAATAATGTAACTTAGCAGTTATGTACCTAGGAGCACCATTAGGTTTGCGGGGAGCCAATGCTCTGTGCACTCTATCCATTTCTAATCTCTCTATAGGAATACCAGGTAGTAATTCCTGAAATAGTAGCTTGGACATCAAGGACAGACTCAGGGATACTTCTAATCCACAGGTTGGCCCGACAGTCCCTGTCCACTTGGTCCTCTAAACGGGACTGTAGTAAAGCATTTTCTTCCTTAAGATTCTTAATTTCAGAAATATGTTGCTGTGTTTGGCATTCAATATTATCCACTCATATTTCTAACTCAGCTGTTCTCTGCCCCAGCTCTCTCATTTCTCTTGTCAGCTTATCAGTAATATGGTCAGATGTCTGTTTAAGAGCTTTTTATAGTATGCAGTCAAATTTTTTTAATATATCTGACTGAAGTACTGACTGTGAGCATCCCATATCTGAGTCAGACTCACCAGAAACATTCAGAGCATTAATGTTCATTTTGAATGGCTTGGCAGATTGAGAGGTGCTGGGCTGTGAGGAGACTGCCGCGGCCATCTTGAATGTCAGCTAGGACGGCGCTTCTTTCGATTTACTAGCTTTACATTTCGGTTTTGTGCTCTTCAGCACCATGATAATGGTACCTGAGGGCTTTGTGCATGATTAACTGATGCTTTTGCTGATTTTCTACGCCGCTGGTACGAAAAAGACAAATAATTCCACAGTAGCGCACTTATTAATCTACAAATCTTAGAGTGAAATGATCAACATAAAATGCCCATACATAATAAAAAGTGTCCATATAGCATATCCAATAAATATATGCTCTAATATATGGAAATAAATATGGTAATACAGTCTAACTTAAAATGATGAAAATATACAGTAGTGAAACAAATTCTCGTGTTGAGCGAACAGTTTGAGCCAAGAAAAAATTTGTCTTGAATATTACCTGTTCGCCTGACCACTGGTCAGGTGTGAGGCTTCGCCAATTAGCACTATCAAAACCCTGATTGGACAAAGTGATGATGACTTTCTCCAATCACCGAGCTCAGTGCTCATAGTCCCACCCCACATTATAAAAGGTAACTTCCCATAGAAACCATATGCAGTGTGTTGGAGTGGAGATAGCAAGGCTCAGTTTGCTATTAGCAAGTTCGTTAGTGTGATGGTTAATGTAGAGTGTTAGTAGTGTGTGAGTATAGTGTAGTGTGTTAGTGTGCAGTGTTTAACTACTTAAGGACCAAGCCTCTTTTTCAGACTCTGTGTTTACATGTTTGAAACACTTTTTTTGCTAGAAAATTACTTATAACCCCCAAACATTATATTGTTTTTTTTTCTAACACCCTAGAGAATAAAATGGCGGTCAGTGCAATACTTTTTTTCACACCGTATTTGCACAGCTGTCTTACAAGCACACTTTTTTTGGAAAAAAATTCACTTTTTTGAATAAAAAAAAATACAACAGTAACATTAGCCCAATTATTTTTATATTGTAAAAGATAATGTTACGCCGAGTAAATTGATACCCAACATGTCATGCTTCAAAATTGCACCCACTCATGGAATGGCGTCAAACTTTTACCCTCAAAAATCTCCATAAGCGTCAATTAAAAAATTCTACAGGTTGCATGTTTTGCGTTGCACAGGAGGTCTAGGGGAAGAATTATTGCTCTTGCTCTACCGATCGTGGCGATACCACACATTTGTGGTTTGACTACCGGTTTCATATGTGAGCGCTACTCACGTATGTGTTCACTTCTGCACGCGAGCTAGTCGGGACAGGGCGTTTAAAAAAAATAAATAAATGTTTTCTTATTTATTTTAATACATTTTTTTTTATTTTTACACTGTTTTTAAAAAAATGGATCACTTTTATTCCTATTACAAGGAATGTAAACATCCCTTGTGATAGAAAAAAGCAGGGCAGGTCCTCTTATATACGAGATCTGGGGTCAAAAAGTCCTCAGATCTCAAATTTGGACTTAAATGCAAAAAAAAAAGTAATTTGAAAAAAATGACATTGAAAAAATGTGCCTTTAAGAGGTATGGGCAGAAGTGACATTTTGACGTCCCTTCCACCCTCCTATGGTATAGAGACGAGTTGGGGCCATCTTAGCCTCACTCGTCTCTATACCCAGGCACAGATAGGACCCGATCGCCTCCGCCGTTACCAACAGCTCCGGTAAGCGGCGGGGGGGGGGGAGGGGGTGTGGGAGACTGGAAGGAGGGGGGGTGGAACCTCTCCCGCCGCTGATAACGGTGATCCTGCGGCAAACCCGCCGCGGAGACCACCATTATCATACACACGACCGGCGCCTGAAGAGATGGATATCTCGGTTGTGGCAGCAGCTGCTGCCGTTACCGAGATATCCCTCTTCAAAAAATGGACGTACATCATTGTGCACCGGTCGTAAAGTGGTTAACACAGCAGTATATAACATTTAGTGCTGTATACCCTTTTTTTGTCCTCTGCCTGCCCCTCTTTTTTTAAATTGTCAGCCAGTTTTTCTGACTGGTGATCCCCCTTTTTTTTTTACTTTTTTATAGTATTTTTCATTTCTGTCAGCATCAGTCATCAATTTAAAGTGCACCAAACACCACTTTTCATTCAAAAAAGTGCATCCAATCACACATTTCCCAGTTTCTATTAATTTTGGGGTAATACGCCCGACCCCATCATGCCCAGCAGCATCTGTGTCCACAGGCAAAGGTGGATGTGTTCTGTCCTTAGGAAGGGCACCTTTGTCTCTGTTTAGTGATGTTGTCCATGCTATCCAGCCATAGCATGTAGTTTAAATGGTGGACTGGCTTGCTAAACCATCCTCATCCTCTATGACCCAAGCTGACAGTAGTGTACAGTCCACTGCAGCTGCCAGAGTGGCCTATTCTGCCTCCTGGTCCACAGCTATTCCTGCCATAGCCCCAGCATCATGCATGTAGGAGTCAGCTGAGTTATTTGAACACAGCTTCATACAGAGAGGAGAGAACACTATTAAATTAGCAGTCATGTTCCCCTAGCCGAAGCGTATTGCCAAGTTGGCTCCAATGATGAGGATGGAAGGGATGATAATGATGGGGTCACTGATGCGACTTGGAATACAGCAAAGGAGGAAAGTGAAGGGGAGAAACAACCCTAACAAGGCAAGATGTCCTCCAGAAGTAGCCATCATGAAAGAGTAGAGAGCAGCCACCTTATTCCATCAGATTGTGGAGCTGTTATCTCCCTGCCCACTTCCCATAGCTCAACTGTGTGGGCTTTTTTAGCACATGTGCAGCCGATTGCACTGTTGCAATTTACAATCTATGCCGCAAGCAGAAGTGTAGCAAAAACACCAGCCATTTGGGTAGCACATGCTTGACGTGACATTTAACCTGCCACAATCAGCCTGTTTGCAAGAGCACCTGAAAACCACACACAAGGGACACAATTCTTCTCCTCCTCACTTTTTATCTTTTCAGGTCTACCCCACTATATATCATGACCTCTCAGCAGCCTCATTTTGCATGCAGACTAAGGGGACCCCCAGGCACTATATTTAAAGGAATTTTACATTTTAATTGTTTTACTTTGGGCATCATTAAAATCACTGCACCTTTTAAAAGTTTTTCACATTAGTACATGTCCCCCATACCCTTTTTATGGCCAATAACATGCATATAAGCCTTCAAAATGGGGACTTTTGATTTTTCCTGTTCAGGTCCCATAGACTTCGAAAGAGTTCAGGTCCGAGCTTTTGCGATGTTCAAGAATTCTGTCATGAACTCAAGCGGGGGGGGGGGGGGGGGTCTTTATTGCCAAGCTCAGTGATGAAATGGAGATGGAGAGCAGGAAATGGAATAAGAGAAACAGGCCACCAGAGGGGTGAGTCTTTTCTTGCAGGGTAGTTTTAAAGTTGTAAAAACCTGATAGGGTGTCTATTTAGGCTTTCCGACTATCACTTGACTGGAACTATAAAACCTATACCTAAAACTGAAAGTAAACCTAATAATCACTGACCCCCACACTAACCCAACATAGCCCCAAAAGTGACCCTAAAACTAAACCAAGCTCCTTCTGCATTATACCTTTTTTAACCCACATAGTGATCAGTTGCAACAAAAGCATAAGTTGTCAGCTCATACTTTTCATGACAAGTATTCCCTCCAACGCAAACTGCAGCACCACTTCCAATGTGGTTACTTCCTGGCAGGAAAATATATGCTTAAGTTCTGTCCCTCTTCTCCAATACATTTTCCAAGGACGTAAGGACCTAGTAGCAGGCCTGGACATTTCAAAGTGTGGGGCAAAGTGTGTCTATAGATCCATGTTACAATTTCATATGTTCTACAACCAATGAACTAATTACGGGACACCTGTTTTTGGCAAGACAGTGGAAACCTGTGCAAATGGGAAGAAGATAAAAAAGTTATGCAGACAAGATTCCACAATCTCGATGATGTAAGGGAAAAGTGCTAATAGGTTAGCCATCAGTCCTATGGAAAGCAAGCAGATTGCCTTACTTCTGTACATTCTCTAAGTACAGCAACTATAAGGCCAAAATTTGTGCTTCTCTGTGACCAAGCAAAACATCAGATGACAGTATCATTATACCTTATACTATTTCAATGCATAGATGTTTCTATTGCTCTGTCTGCCCAGTGCAAATATCCATGCAAGAAACATTAAAATGCTATATGTATCAAGCTGAAAACAGAGTCTGACCATAGTGAATAATGAATGCCTGCACAATCTGCTGAGCTAAGGACATGGCTTGCTAGGCATTACAGTACAGGGTCAGACCCAGTTTCCTGCTAGGTGTATGCTAAAGGTTTTCATTGGAGACCTGCAAGCTCCAACGATGACTGCTCCAGGGTGAATTCACCAAGTTATTTTTGAATTTTGATTGCAGAGGTTGGGGAAAAGCAATCATTGTTTTGAAGACCTTTTTCAAATTTTCACTGCATTTATTTTGAATACCAGAAATCTGAATTAGTGCATGGGTGTTGTCAGAATGAGGTTGATGTTCTAAAACTGGAGTGCAAAATCTGGAGCAGCTGTGCATGGTTAGCCAATCAGCTTCTATCTTTAGCTTGTTCAATTAGGCTTTGACAAAAAAAAACAATGGAAAGGGATTGATTTCTATGCAGAGCTGCACCAGATTTTGCACTCTTCAGTTTTAGTAAATCAACCCCAATATCTCTTATTATATACAGTAATAATATTCTTGGGTCTTTATAGTAATACTGCCATTGGGATGTCCATCATAATATTACCTACAAGTTTGACTAAAGCAAAGTACTCCTTTTAGAACCACCTTTCTGCCTCAGCTGAGGAAAAATAAATACTTTAGGCCCTGCCTTCTCACCAATACTGCACTTGTTTCTGCATTATCCAAGAAAAACATTGCTCCAAGTTCCACGTTCTTGATCCAATCTTCTTGTTATTCTTCAGTACAGGCATCCAATCATACACTACATGAATTAGGAAAATCAAAATTTTCCACTGTGGGTGTTATTTACTGAGTCCAGGCATGACTGCTTTCCAGAAAACAAAACTTGCAGAGAAGATCTTGGATGCAGTTTCATTGAATGTTTACTACTTGAAGTATTTGCCTCAGATAAACTCCAAGCTATACAAGCACTAAAACAGTATAGCCAATCTCAGATCATGGCCTACAGAATTGTGGACTCTCAGTGAGTCCATAAACTGCATACTCAAAGTTAATTAAATGTACAAAAAATATATTTCTGCATGCAATATATCAAAACTTATGAAAAAGTGTGTAGTGCCAAAAGTAAATGAACAGCGATGAGATGAGAATACTGTGTTATAAAGGCCAAAATAGTGTTAAAAGTTAAAAAATGCTAAAAAAAAAAAAAAAATGATATATCATTTTTTGGTTTTACTTTTTTATTATTTATAAGTTTGGTGTATTACTCATCGGTGTCAGCTGCCTCCCCCACCACAGCACAGAGATACAGCCTTCTTAATATATCAAAACTGAACATAAAAGACACTCTTCCAAACAATTAACCAAAATCAATATCAATAGTCTCTCATCCACTCAGTCACAAATACATTAAACACTTTATAGAAGGTATTTTTCTATACAAAATGATTTATTGACCTTCATGCCTCCATTCAAATAATTATACAAATGCATACATTTAAAGTGTTTAAACTAGATTTCAGTTCACAGCTCAATCCATAGGAAAACTGAATACAGAAAAGCAAAGCACCAACAAAATAGATTTGAGACACTACTGAAAACAGTAACACTTGTTCATTGGAGTCTCTGAGCAGAGACTGGAATTATCATCCTCTGACAGAATTTTTATTAGGTCTCCCTTTTTACAGTGTCATAGGGTAAAAATCACCATTTACAGTAAAAGAAAAAAATGAGATTATATTTACAATACATACACTTTACATAAATACAGGAACAACACGTACATAATATTAATTAACTTAAAACATAGGTATTGCCTAAATTCTACTTAGTATATTATGAAAAGGGAAACACGTGGGTTAAAATTTAGGTGATTTCCATGATGGGATAAGTCTGTTTGTACTTGTTAAAACTATTTCAATACAAAACAATAGAATATAATAAAAAGTGTATGCTTGCTTACTTTTGCTGGTATCGTACTTCCTGCCATCTACATCCATGCTTTCATAAAGGATTGCAGTTGTGTTAGATTTTTCAGGTCTGCACAAGGTACTTTTACAAGGTCAACAGCAAATTGTAAAAGTTAAAATGCATATTACACAACTATGGTATTGTTTCAATGACCTTTAATTAATTACGGAAGGCAAGGTATTATTGTGTGTAGGTACAATAACCAATCATACATTAGATATCAGAAATAATGTGATAAGACCAGTAAAGTGTTATTTTCGGTTAGTTGGTTAAAGTAAGTTTGAACCTTGTCTATGCCCTTATTATGCAAAGGTCAGCTTGGGAAATATTTGTTAGCTTTATTTGCCTTTATTAAAACCTTTGGTTGAAGTAAGTAATTTAGAATGATTTCATACATTTTGTAACCAAGTTTCAATTCAACAAGTTAACTTCTAGGGGACCACTTACTAAAACTGGTGCGCACAGAACCTGGTGCAGCTGTGCATAGTAACCAATCAGCTTGCAGGTTTTATTGTCAAAGCTTAATTGAACAAGTTGAAGTTAGGTGACTGGTTATTATGCACAGCTCCACCAGATTCTGTGTGCACCAGTTTTAGTAAATATCCCCCTTTGTATTTTAAATATACTGCATAAGAAGATACTTATCTTTTGTTAACCATTCAGTGGAGTTGAAGTACAAAGAGCAGGAAATGTTCAGTATGTAAAGTAACTGAGGTTCAGCTTTCCAATCACGTACAAGCCAACATATCATTTTTCTTTATTTGTAATTATTCTTGTAAATGAGTGGTCATTTATTATGAATATTCATTGTATTTACTAAGCAAATAAAACATTACTTTGCTCCTTTAGTAATTCAACCCAAAGGGAATATTTATATTTAAAGGGTACTGTTTATTAAGTTAGATTTAGAAGGTTTGAAAACAGATCTCAGTGGTGTTATGCAAACAGAAAATTTGAATCAGAATTAATTAAGTTTATATCTACTATACGTTAGAAATAATGAAACATCCTGGTTGGAACTTAAATTGAAAACGAGCTAACCAAAAATCCAAAAATTAAAATGTTCTAGGCCCAGAAAGAAAGAATAAGCAGGATAGGAAAAGTGTAAGAATGTTTTGAGAAGTAATCATCTGACTGCAATAGGTTGATGAAGTTCTTCAGTGACATCAGGACCAATTTTACTTGTTTAGAATAACTCAAGTCCTTAATAAGCATCCATCAAAGTATTCCTTCTATGGGTATACATCTCAATGCTGCACACTATAGGCGCTATTACAAATGTTTACATTGCCTAGGAAATGAATAATATCTAATAGAATGACCGCTCTCTATCCAGCCATGTCTTACTTCTATTATATATCTCCAAGCAGTGGGACATTTTAATTATTGACCTAATACCTAGAAACCTTAGTGTTTTTCCCAAGTGATAGGTTCCACAGATGTGTTACACTAGGATGAAAACACTAAAGGTGGCAGTTGCCCAAAATCAGACAAGCCATTGAGTATAGCCAATAATGTTTACTTAAGCTTTTTATTCAGTAGATGTGCGAGTGCAGATATCAAGATGTAAGAATATGCCTAAAAATGAAGATGAAAAGTATACATACTAAATTATTTTATATTTCTGACCTATACATTTTGCAATATTTATATATGAAACGCAAGCAATATTTTAGAAAGAATGGGTACACTTTAAGATTGAATATGATGTGAATTTTGCTTACTCTGACTTTTTTTTATTTTTTTAAGTTTAAGCTTTCCATTTTGCAAATATTCCTGTTTCACCATCAAACTACTGTTCTATTTACAAAATTTCAAAATGGAAATATAAGATATGACATTACAATATATGCAACTTCTGTTACTAAATGCAGAGTAAAATGTAAGTGATAGAAAAAAAAAAAATAGACATTGGACAAAAAAAAAATGTCAAAATGGGTGGAGAAAAAAAAAAGAAATTATATTAGCTATTAGCAACATTACTGAAATACAGAAATAACAGAAAGGCTTTTTAATCAGATAAACATTTTGATATTAGACTAGGTTTTACTAGAATGTTACGTTCTGTTTATTGTTCCATTATAAAGTGAAATTTAAATCCCTTGTACTGTAGATAAAGCAGTTAATTTTAGGGTTGAAAACCACATAGATTATGTCTTCATGTCTGCATCACTGTACAGTTTGATCAGTGTGTGATCATATAATTACCTTTATATGCCTTGCTTATGTATACAGTTTAAGCTATTATATTATTGTAACTTTTGTTATGATTGCATTACAATAATTACCTAAATTAACTTTAGAATTAAACTCTGTTTCATAAATATACTGTATGTTGTACAATAAAGATCAACCTCTTTGAATTAAGAGACTCTCTCTAGCCAGCCACGGCACAAAAATCAGAAGCTATCCAAACAATAAGAGGGGCAATGGCTATGTGCAAAGTTCAGCAACCCATAGCAACCATTCAAATTTAGTTTTAACTCAGAGAGACCTCAATTCTGTTGTATTGCTTTGTGTTCCTGTGCTTTGTTCATTGCTCTCTCCTTACTGAGTAAACCAGCTGAATCAAGAATGGTTTGTGGCATATATGAATATATTATATAGTATACTACTAATATATATATATATATATATATATATATATATATATATATATATATATATATATATAGTATACTAGCGGTAGTAAGTAGTAGTATTATATTGTATATATTATATAGTATACTACTAACTGCGACTTGTGTTTCATGTTTCTTTTTACTTACTGTATATTATAATCTGTTATGTCAAGCAGCTGTAATAGCAAGCAAAAATGTCAAACATTTATCAGGACACTGGTACATTGTGCTTTAGTAAATAACCTTCCCCAGTACACATCAGTCTAATGGAGTATATTATGCCCTTTTATTTGTATGCATTACAAAGTATATTAATAAGACCTATACAAATCTGTAGATTTGTAGAAAAAAAACACAAGCTTTGAAACATACATTAGCTAGAATTTCTTTACACTTTTAATAAATAATTGTGTGTCACCTGGCATGCTTATTATTTTTTTGTTTAGAATAAGTGTCTTTTTTTAGTAAAATAGATGAAAATACCAAAGAAAGGCCAAGAATGTTTGATATTTCTAAGTTATATACACTGTGATTACTTTACGGTGGTCTATGTGTGTTCTTAAAGGGGTTGTAAAGTCAGAAGGTTTTTTTCATCTTAATGCATTCTATGCATTAAGATAAAAAGCCTTCTGTGTGCAGTAGCCCCCTAACCCCAATACTTACCGGAGCCCATCTCTGTCCAGCGATGTCCACGAGTGTGTTGGTCATCTGGGACTTTCCCTCCTGATTGGCTAAAACACAGCAGCGGTGCTATTGGCTCCCACTGCTGTCAAAGTCAGTTAGTCAATCAGGAGAGAGATGGGGACAGGGCCAAACTGCATCTCTGTGTATAAATGGACACACAAAGCTGCAGCTCGGCTTGGGTGCCCCCATAGCAAGCTGCTTGCTGTGGAAGCACTCAACAGGAGCAAGGGGCAAGAAGCACAGAGGGGGCACCAGAGAAGAGTAGGATCTGGGCTGTTCTGCAAATCCACTGCAACCAGGTAAGTATGTTTTTCTATAAAAATAAAAAAACATGTCAAAACAAGACTTTACAATCACTTTCATTTCTCTGTCTGCATGGAATTGTTTTAAATTTAGTCTTATGTACTAGATCTGCACCGCCAGGTCAAATGACAACCTCCAATAGAAAATTGTGAATAAATGTACTTGCTATTCTGTGAAAGAAATGTTCAGTTAGAACATTTATTGCATGACAAGAGCCAAACTACATTTTCACATTTTGACAAATGCATATAGTAAACATTATGTAAAGGCAAAGAGCAGCATGTACAGTACAGTTACCTTCACTAACCAATCAGCAAATTTTACTGATGTTTCTGATCAGATGTAATCTTAAGAGGTACATGGATTGAGTATGAAAAATGTACATAATCTCTTAAACCAAGGTATAATACTAGCCCTGAACATGAAGTTGTCCCCAATGTTTAGCTACTGTAAAAGCCAGTTCAAGCACAGAACTATATAAAACAGTCTGAGCGTCTGTATTGGCAGACATTGGTTTTATGTCAATTTTATCAGATTGGGACACTTCTGAGATCATTTAGAATTACTTGACAGGTGTTTTGACTTGCAGTTGACCTACTTCTAATCTACATTTGACCTGCTTCCAGAGTCTTCTGCATTTCAATAGACTTGCACTGAAGTAAACAGAAGTCCATCAACAAACGTCCTAACATGCCTGTATAGAATGAAATATAAATTAAGCTGTGGTGACATATGGTATTTATTGTGTGTGTCTGTGTATGCTTGGCCAAAGCTCGGGAGGAAGTTTTTTATACCAATGCCAACTGAGTTGTTTGCCATCTTCACCTGTACAATATTGTCAAGTGCCATGGACAAAACTCTAATTAAACAGTTTATTAAGTATTAATCTGCAAGTGTAATAAAAATGACTGAGAGTCTGATAACCTAACTCCTTGGGTGCTATCATTAAGTTTATGGTTCCTCTTTTGATGTTCTGCTGTGTGAGAATACATGCACATTACGATAACTATACATGAAATACTAATAAATCAATAGGAGTTCCAGTGTAATTATTATAGTAAAGCCCTGGAAAAAACTGTACAGATTGTGATATGATCATCCCGAATCATTTTCTTTTGGTTAGTGAAGAAACCATAAACACATACTGTATGAAGCACATGACTTAAATAGAACTGCTTTTTTAGGTCACTGTGTAATATTTATTTTTTCAGGGTGTGCCTTAGTACACATCGACATTTAAACCCTGTGTAGTTTTAAGATTAAAGTGTAAGCACAAGTCATTTTCTTTTTAGAATGAAGTTCAAGAATGCATACATCCCCAGCATTCATCTCATAGAAAGGCAAAGGATTCAAGTTTGACTGGTAGTTAATATTTGACTGGGAAATGCCACCAGTGCATTAACAGCTAAAATTGGCCATGTATTGTTTGTGGATAAATACGCTAAACCTTTATCTGTGGACATATACAGTGCACAAGGGATGATAAAGCCGTCACACTTGTCATAATATTTCTTATCCTAATGACAAAAACCTATTTATAAGTTGTAAACATGATTTAAAAGAATTATTTTTGGGCTTTATGACAGGGCACAGCAATCTTTAACTGGAGATACAATGGACACCAATGACAACTTGTTTGACTAATGTTGAGTTTGCATCTAATGTCTTTTATCTCTGAGTGTCTAGGAGACGTTGTTTGCTAGATTGTTTTGCTTTAGCCATGTATATGTCACAATGCAAAATTATTCCAAAGCCACTGGCATAAATACCAATAGATATTGAATGTGGATCAAATAAATACATTTCACAGCAGTCAGCAAGTATACATTAAAACCTGTTATGCTGTACATTTGAACATTATGTTAATAATATTGTATACGCCATTTATGATTTTTCCTTTAATTATGGTACCTGTTATATCCCACCTGTATGTATATTTTCTGAGTTATATTGAACTGCATCAGATTATTATTGTCCTGTAGTATGTTGACATCTAGTGGCTTTTTGGGTCAGGACCAATTGTTTATGCAATTTTGGTTTCTCTCTCTTTCTTCCTCTCTTTAGTGCTAGTTAAGTCCTAGCTAGAACCTCCCTGTTTCTCCCATGTTCCCTCAGTCAGTGTTAGTACTTCACAGAGACAGGGTTTAGGAAAGGCATTGTCTTTTTATACTTCAAAAGATTGGCAAATCATCATATGTACTAAAATCGGTTGAAGTAATATTGCACTGTATTCAACATCTGTGTCAAATTTTAGCCAAGGCAAATTTGGTGCCCATAGGCAAACTGTGTCACTCATTGGTCTCTAATTTCTCCCAGAAAATACAATGACCAGATCTTCTATTGGAGGTTCTGCTGTGCCCATCCACAGTCACCATCATGCTGTGTCAATTCTTCTGCTACACTTAAGCTGGCCATAGATGGTTCAAATCTCAGCTGGTTCAGCAGAGACCAGCCAAAATTCGATCCATGTATGGGCAGGCTGATTATACCCAAGTCGATCCATTTATCAACTTGAGAACTACAAGCTAATTAGATTGATATCATGCAATTATTGTCAGTGGTTATAGCCACTAGCAATACTCACTGTGTGTGTAGGAAAGAAAATTGCATCATCTATGGCCTTAGAGATATATAAAAACAAAGATGAGGGAGAGTGAGACACCACACCCCTCCAGAGCATGACTACTGCAAAGGGCAGCCCTGGGAATATATTAGCATTTAGCAGAGATACAACCCAAAAGACCCATAGAGTCAGAAAGACTACAGAAGGATTCAATCCCCCAACATTCCTCCAAAACTGAAAGAACAGAGTAAGAGTTAAAAAAAAAAAAAAGTCATGGGTAATATAACTTATGTTTTCAGATCATATAGAGAAAAATGGTATCTAATAGATACAGTTAACTTTTTGGGGTGGGGCGCATAATACTCTTTAAAGTAAAGTGTTAATGAAAAAAAATCATGTGTACTATCATTAAATTCTTAAAAAAAAAAAAAAAAATCGCTAGCACCCTGTGGCGACACTGTTTCACAGCTTCAATACTTACTAAGTCATTGACCCGAGGAACAGGTATGTTAGCAAGAAATTCTGACTTTAATGACTGCTAACTTGCTTTAGAGCAGGGACTCTAGCTATAGGGTTAGCATGACATTTAAGAAATGGAGAAGAAAAAAAAAAAATCACACAATTTGGTTTGCATTTAAGAATTTTCTGTTGCTCCATCTTCTTGCTATCCCATTTTCCTCTGCACCTTCTCTGCTCACAACCGATATGGCAAGGCTGTGCTCTCAGACACAAAAAAAAATATGCAATTACTACAGTAGGACTACAGTTAACATTTTATGCAAGTGTGTGTGGTAAATATTGTCTGTTAGTATTTCTTATTGGCATCATTATTGAGTCAGGGCATTTGGGGGGTGATATACATAGCAGCATCATGTATCACAGTAACACTGCATTTTTTAATAAAGTGAACAGCACCAAATGTCAGCAAATTCTTCTTCTGTTTGGCAGAAATCAGACAAAGTTGCTATTGCACTACTTCTAACAAACACAAACAGAATGCACTAGATAGGTTCAAGCTGAACTCCAGGCAACATATTATATATCATTTATCTTTAAATATATACAAGTAAGTAACCTGAAAGTTGTTTTGCCTGCCAAAGGTTTGGTAGTTAGCTCCAACAAGTTGAGATTTTACCAAAAAGAACTACCAAATGGATGCCGGCACTTGCAGTTCAGTAATACAGTGGTGTCCTCTTTTCACCTTCAGTCAGCTGACTGGACAATAAAAGAGCAGTAGTAGTCTTGCTCCTCCTATCTGCACCTTCCTTGCCAACAAAACTGCATGCAAAAGACTTGACTGACTTCTAGACTTGCCTCTCCCCTCTTAGCTTGAGTGTCACGGCACAGGAAATTGTAAGAGGCTGATCCCAAGCCAAATACGGGACTTATACCAGCTGCATCAAACAATACATTTAATGATGTATTTATAAATACAAAATTATGTAGTTATCATTTTTAACTATGTTACTTTTTATCAATCTGGAGTTCTGCTTTCACTTTCACTGAAGCTTTGGTGGTAAGGTTAAATGATTCATTGTAAAGTTAGAGCTACTTGAGTGAATTTAATCTTTCCCATTTGGGAGATCTGATCTCTTTAGTAGCACAATGTTTTCAGTGTATTGCAATTACGTAAATGCAACACGTGTTTAAACCTCCCTGTAGAAAGAAATGCAATTGCCTGTGTAGCTCTAGCAATGGCCTTTGTCTGCTATTTGTCTGGTGTGTGGTGCAACAAACTTATAGTGAATCTAGTATCCATCATTATTTTTGAAAATGCAAGTGGCTTGAATATACCTTTTTTTTTTTAAAAAAGGAAAATAAATTGAAGCAAATATTCATCCTACAATTACTGCAATGACTGTTTTGATGCCATACACCTACATTTTCATATTGTCACAAATGCTTTAGAGAAACGAATGTGTAGATCTGGATCTTACAGAATGGAATAATACTGCAGCTCTTAATACTACATGTTCCTAATGCAATACATGAAGCCTATTGGTGTAGCTGCTGCAATTTCTCAGACAGCTAGAAATAATTGCTTAGCCACTTACCACTAAGGTGTTCAATTAGAAAATAAACAAGTCCAATTTTAAATAAAAGAAGACAAACTACAAAATTGCTCAGTTATCTCACAAAGTGCTTACTGCAATTGAGAAAGTGCTTCAGACAAAACCTTTTTTGCTTCATAAACAAAATAGTTTGCCTATGCAAACTAACTTACTCACAACTTATCACGGAATTGTTTTTCCTAATGACAATATCACAAGTAATAATATGGATAGCGCAAACAACAACAGCAAGTGCTTGCATTATTGTAGCTAACTTACAATACTTAAAAACCTAGCATTTGTTTAAAAAAAGTGCTAGCTTAAAATGTTGCTACTAAGTAAAGGGGCCATACTATAGAATAGTTTTGAAACAATGCCTGTTATTAATACCCACCACTATATGCATGTGTATTTGCATTTTACTAACATTTTATATAAATAAACTATCCTTTTTGTGAATAATCAACTAAAATGTACTTCTTGGAAAACCTTAAACAGATTTAAATCTGAAGTTTCTAACAATGAGCTAATATATTACCGTACTTCCAATGTGTTTTTATTACTTCCAATGTGCTTTTAACAGAGCTTCTACAAGTATTCATGGTATACCTATTATTGAATACAATATATTTTTTTAAATAAACAATAACCATTTTGCCTATGACACGTGTATTCCTATAATATGCCTTCTGCCCTATAATATTTTAGAAAACGAGTGAAATGGAAAGGATTAATCCTGGTATATAATACATATTACTTATCTTGGGCTCAACAGAACTAATAATAATGTTAATATTATACTAAGACTTATTGTAGAATTCATATGATTATTTTGCCCACAAAATCCTAATCAAACATATTTTATCAGCTTTGTCCTAGCCCCAAGACTAATAGCTCATCCAACCATCTAATGCTCCTGGGACAAAAGCACCTAAATGGCTCTTGTTACAAGCTTTTGTATAGTTTCTATTAATGTATATTGCTTGGTAAATACAAGCTGAAACGTAGACAAATATTTGAATTTGGGGGCCACACAAATGTATCTAATGTTTCTATCATACATCTTCATAATATTTACCCTATCTTAGGACTATATTCTCATTAGGATTTCTGTTTTTCTCCAGTAAGGACTGGTGGAAGGAAACGTAACAGCAAGACATATGACATATATGGGTAGTGACCAAGCAACCACAAAACCAAGAAAGCCAAACTCTGATAAAGATAGGAATAATCAGTAGAAGATTAGTAGAAGGGGTAGATATGATTTTATAACTGCCATTAGAAATTAGTTTATAGACTACAAATTTAGACATGAAAAAAGGCAACTTTCATGGTCTGCATTTTTCATTAATCCTGGGATTTAATAAAATTAAAGAGTTGTGATTTTTCAAGTATTAGAAACATAGATAACTAAGCCTACTTTAAATTCACTTAGGCCAAAATATATATATATATAAAAACTTTACCGATATAGATCATGCATCCTTACCAATTCTAATTTGGCTTAGCTTGGCTCCTGTTACTCAACAAGCACTAGCTATGATTTTTGCATTGCAGTGTTCTCAAAACTAATAGAACTGTAATTAGCATTTTGGTTAAATGTCTTTTTAACAGAATTGAAAATCCAGGTCTATTTATTAAAATGTGGGAAATATGAAAGTTGTTGACCGTCATCTGAAAATGCCAGTTGCCTGACTGTTTCCATCTTCAATACTTTGAGACACTGATGTGGGGCAAGCATCTAGATCACAAAAGTCAGCATGAAGCCAATCTTCTCTGCATACTAAAGCCTAGTACTGACAAGCTAAATGTCGATTGGCATTTTCAATTCCTATTGAACCGTCTGACATTCAGCCCGTGTGTATGGCAGCTGGTACGACAGAAGCCGGCTGTTCGGCCAGCTTCTGTCGAAGGCTCATGACCAAATAAAGTCTGGTGACAGTCTCCCTATCAGCGATCTCAGCCAATGGCTGAGAGCACTTACGGAAGTGTTCTGGCAGGGGGCGGTCCCCCTGTCAGAACACAATAGCTCAACAGGGGAAATCGTTGTACTAACATTGCATAGCTAGTACAGTGGGTCCCGTCCTGAGTTTTCAGTGTTTGGGTTGAATGAAAAAAAAAAAACAGTAGTGTGTAGAGGCCTCGAGAAAATACATAAATCATTTGATCAGCATAGAACTTGTATTAAAAGGTTAGCTATAGAGGTTTGCATACTTCCATACAAAAGGTTTATATACAACTCTATGTAAATGACAACAATTAACTTCTCCTGTTTCTCCCTTTTAGTCTGTTAAATATAAAATGTGTTCATTAAATGCATGTTATTCATGTCAGGCATTTAGAGTTGCTCTGTGTCTTGTGCACTCTTCATGTTTTATCTCTATGAAAGTAATTAACCCTCCTAGTTCTCATCTTGGGACTACAGAATGATTTGCTTCCATATTATTATGATGGAAGAGTGGGTGGGTTTAAGTAGTTTACCAAAAGACAGCTAGGCAGGGCTGACATCACTACCTCCACAAAAATGTTGGGTGTTTTCAGCAAACAAAAAGATTTAAGAGCTGATTTAATCTGACAGATCAACATCTTTTTGTACTTGCAAGAAAGATAAAACACAGGCTTTTACGCTTGCCCCCACAAAAAGGGGTATATGTTTCCTATCCAGACTACATCTTTAAGCTGGCAGAGATACAGAGCTAATATAAAATCCTTTGATAAATCGTTCAACAATTATAAACCCTTATTCTGTGTGCAAGCAAACAAATGACTGCCAATGTTCCATCTTGAACACTCTCTCTCAAAAACTTGATCATAGTTTTATTAAAATTATCTTTTTGCTTATTTGGGCGTTTTTGCCAATATTGAGATACAATCCACTGATATAATTACACACATTTGTGCTAAAGTAAAGATAGTAAAACTTCAATGTTGATCAGCATCTACAGTTATTTATTTACAGCGGGTATGTTAATGGTTTGCAAACTGTATACATTAGTAGTCCTCCAGGGCCGTGACGCCCACACGCTATATATCAGTTTGCAGGACAGCATTCATTTTCCCTGGGAGTTGTCCTGTGTGGGCTGGAACTCAGTCCAGACGTTCTGTTGAATGTGCTTTCTTCACAGGCATATGGGGATTAAAATTTGGATGATTTCCAAAATTCAAATCGCTTTTGTTCTGAAGATTTTCTTTCTTTATTTTTATTTTTTATTTTTTTTTAGAAAATTAATATTTGCACTTTCTTATCTATATATCAAAACCTTGTTTGTTGGTAAAGTAATTGATAAAACTATACTGCATGGCTGAATGTATGCTTCTTACAGAGATTGTCCAGGAATTGATATAATAGTGCCATGAGTTCTATGGTAAAAAACTGGTTGCCTTTCCATAGATTCCTTTGTTTAAGGAACTTGCCCTGCTTACAGGGTCCATTAATTCTTAAGGAAACATACCTGAACGGCTTACATTTGGACTGTGGCAAACAGAGGTTAATACAAAAACACAGCTCCTCAAGAACCGCCTAGAATTGGGATTATAACCCTTCTATATTAATATAGCACTTCTATGTCTATGGGCATACCACAATTTGACCTTTAAGCATCCACAGAAGTTATAAATACTGATGGCGGGCATTCAAATTGTGGGCATACATTTAACTATTCTTTGGATTGATCCAGCATCAATCTCAAATTCAGTATACATTTTTGGGACCTGTTTTGCGCCCTCCCTTTAAATACAAAACTAGCCTAAGGCTGCCCTATGCAAATTGTATTCTCAATAATATGAATGCAACACTGCAAGTTTAATATATAGCTTTTTGTCTTATACAAATGTACATCCGGCAATAAAATAAACAGTATAAAGTCATATTACAATTCACGTGTTTACCATAAAATATTTCCTATAGTTTGTTTTAAAATCAATCAATGAGCTTTCATTTTACACAGTATTACTCTGATATATAAAGGTAGGTAGAACTATGAAGTTTAAAGCAGAACAGCACCTAAAACTTTTTTAAAGTAAGGAGGGTGGTTACATTTTATGTGCTGTCTCTGTCCTGGTTAGACTGGTTTCTTCATATTTCCTTCCCCATTGACAGTACGTGAAAGCAATAAAACCAGAGTCTAAACCTTTGCCACTATGAAAAAAAAAAATACTGGAGTTCCAATTTAAAATGGAAACCTACCTGTGCAAACTTTTTTATGTTTACAAGGTGTGCCGATCTGGAAACATAGTTTAAGTATTAAAAAAAGGGTAAGGTAGTAATTATTTGCAAAGATGAGCAAATCAGTGATGCAGTTCTGGGAATTCACGAATTCATTGCAATTCCTTCCTTCCTTAGCAATAAAAAGAATATGAGTATTTTTACACAGAAATCCTTGCCAAGGATATGCAGTACCTATGTAACATTTAGTAAACACTATATTCATTGAATGGCAATTTTCCTAAACCCAATCATCTTAAACATATAAGGTAAGTGCTTGCAAGTAAAAGTTGGATCCACTCTAAAGTGGAGAATCTCTCAACACACAGCATAGGAGCAATACGAGTGAACACTTCTGGGAGGAATGTAACAGTGCTCCACAGAAAGTTAGAATTTGTTAAGTTCTCAGGTAAACCAGGTTAGTGAACTTATGCCCAATGCAAATAACAAGTCAGGTTGATCTTCTGTAGAAAAAAATATCTGCACTTCGGTTGTTGCTCTTAAAATGTCTTCATTTTATGGAATAGCCTTATAGGCTATTAGGCCTAACGCCTAAGGCCTTATGGGTTGAAACGTGTCAACTGACTTAATCTGCATTTGTTCACTGTGGCTATTCAATAAAATTAAGACATTTTTAAAAGTAACAACCAGAGTGCAGATCATTTTTTCTACATTACTGTTATCAGCCAGCGACTGGATGGAGCACCTGGGAGCTCTGCTATCTATGTGTTGTATGGGTAGTAGCACTGACTTTTCTGTTTAAAGGTTGGTCTTCCACATATTGGAATTTTTGATCTCTCACAAATCTTTACCTGAAAAATGTTAAAGTGGTCTTAACAGTTCACAAACATTTTCCAAATCAGCCGTACACAATACACACAGCAAGTGTACCATTGCATTTGCGCCCTCTAGCAAGTCTCCATGCAACAGTACGATGTCATAGCCAGTATGTTAGGTTACCAACTGCTGGTCACCATATATAGTAAGATACATATTTATGAAGCCAGTCTTTTCTAAATACTGATACTGGAAAGATGTCTTCCAAATGCAGTTGCTAGATTCTGTTGCCTAGGGCTGATATTGGAAAGTAGGGCAAGGAATTCTAATAATGGATGTTCTGCTGTCTTGATGACTGTAAAACAGATTAATTGTAATGCACATTTGTTTCTGGTCACTTATGTCAGTTTCAAAACTCCCAACAGGAAATTCATTACAGTATAGAGATATTGTACTCAATGCAATGGAGTTCTATTCAATGGAGTTGATTTATTAAGGGAGTAGAGACTGTTCACTTTGCAAAATGACTGTTCATGGAGCTTAGTAAATAAAGTGGAGCTTATTTCGTGATAATCTTCTCCAAATAAAACAACATTTTTTTCATATTTTTTTATTCCTTGTGCACGATATAGAAATAAAAGTGAATACAGCTTCATCTTACTTATTAAGCACAGTGAATGTTCAATTTGCTGATCAGTTTCTACTCTTATAGTTAATAACCCCTATCTATTGGATGTGTCTCTTCAAATTTGCCAAAAGCACACTCCACACAGCCTACATTCCACTGATGTAACTTTGAAAGCCACACACACATTAAAATTCTATTTTACAAATACCTTTAAATTTACCATCAGCTATACAGTGTGGCAGCCTATTGGAGTGGAAATAAATTAAATAGATAGTTAAGTATGCTACATAGTTGTTTGTAAAGTTAAAAGATTGCACAATTAGACTTTCATATGTATGCCAGCATTCCTCTTAGCAAAAACTATAACTCCTAAGTATACCAAGTTTGAAATTTCATATTTAGATTCTCTATTATGTATTTAGACAACCACCTATTGTCCTCATTTTGTGCTTCTCCTTATTTGTTTTTTGCATTTTGACTTTTCAGCTGTTGGAACTTATAATTCATATCACGCAGGGGGCATTACACAACACACAATCTCAATTCAGGAACATATTCACTTTACACAAGCAACATAATACTTACCCCAAACAGATATTAAGACAATAAAACAAGTACCTTATACAATACTGTAAAGTCAAACATATACAATAATTTCTGAATGGAAAGCTAACATTTGTAATGATTAAAAGGTTTTTCATTATCTCAAGGAGTTTTAGGGTGGTTTAACAAAAGATGCTTCTGGTGGACATGGCAGTCATTTTTGCCTAGGCTGATATCCTTACTGAGATGTATGCAGGTGGCAACAGAAATCACAGATCTCTATAAATACTGCAAAATTTGGGTAAATCTGGGAAGCTCCATTGATTCGGTGAACCTTTACGAGCCCCTTTGCACATTACATGACATTTAGACCTACCTATGTGTACCATGTAATGAGGATAGAGTAAGCACAGCTCTATGCAGGTTGAGGTAACTGCATCCACTGCAAAACAGGCATATAGGACACGCAAAGTAAAGCTTTAAAGCGGAGGTCCACCCTAAAATGGACCTCCGCTCATCGGAATCCCCCCCCCCTCCGGCGCCACAATCGGCACCTTTCAGGGGGGAGGGGGGTGCAGTTACCTGGATAATCCAGGTAACTGCACCCACTTCCGGGCTAGCTCTCTGCGGAACGAGCGTAGGTTACGCCCCCGTTCCGCAAGCGCCCGCCCCCTTCAGCAAGTGCCCCGCTGCCTGCTGGGAAACACACAGCTCCCAGAGGCAGCGGGGACCGTCCGGATTGCGCCGCGCGGCTCGCGCATGCGCAGTAGGGAACCGGGAAATGAAGCCGAAAGGCTCCATTTCCTGATTCCCATACCCAAGATGGCGGCGGGACCCGGCAGCCGAGCGAGCGATCGGCTTCGGGTGCCGACATCGCGGGCGCGCTGGACAGGTAAGTGTCACTATTTAAAAGTCAGCAGCTGCAGTATTTGTAGCTGCTGGCTTTTAAAAAAAAAAAAAAAAAACGCGGAGTCCCGGTGGACTCCCGCTTTAAGATAACCTTAACCAACTTGTCCCATTGCTTAGTATTCATTAATACAGGCAGATCATCTATGCCAGTGCAATTATAAAAAAAAATCCTACTGTTTGAAAACAAATCAAACAGAATTATTGTGCTGAGTGTTGTATAATACAACTATTAAGGTAATGCCAAGAAATGAGTTTCATATTTTGATAGTCAGGTACTCTGGTAATATTACAAAATAGTTATATGTCAATTTTTCAAGCATCTTAATTAACAATGGTATTGTTCCTATTCTATGTATCAATTAATGTGCTTAAATCGTGTATTGCTTGATTTAAAAAAAAAAAAAAAAAACTAGTGCAGATACTGGTAGCAACAACTAAAAGGCAGTAAAATATTTAATGGAAGAACTACTCCCATAGCAGTCTAGCCATTCATTACTAAGATTGGGGAAAATTACACTTGTGTGGTACTTCCCCATCTACTACTGCCTATATGTCTCCTGCTTGAGTCCCGTCAGACAGTACCTGTACTTTTGGAGAAGCTGGTGACCCTGACTGTTGCTCATCTAGGTATAACTGAAATATATATGTACTTCAGCTATTCATAAACTAGCAGAAGGTCATGCCATCAGTGTGCTCAGTGTTACAAGCAGTTCTTGACCAGAGGTATGGATCATTGTGCCTTACCCTTCAGCCCCTTGCTGTTTCAGGTGGCTGGAAAGGGAGGAAAATTATTCTCAGGGCACAGTAACGCCAGAATCTACTCTGGGCCACTGTACATTGCTTCACATTATAAAGCTTGTGAGTATTCCCTTATGCATAAAAGGGAAACAAGATATGTGTAATTACTTTAGGATATGCTGAATTTCATATAGCTTGTATTCAGAAAACAGGCTCGGAAAGGGTATGTTCTCACAACAAAATTATTCACATTATTTTGTAAAGTTATTACTATGTTTTTGTTCTTTGTTATCTTTTACCTTGTGCAGCCTTTACACTTGACACATTGTAGGGTTTTGAAATATAATATAGGATACTTTGACAAAGGCCTCCTGTGACGTGGTAAAAAATGCAGTTTAAACACTTGATCTATAGTAAAACCATTATAATACAGTCATTATTGCTCTTTAGCAGCAAGAAGTGCAACCCTTCCAGTTTGTGCTATCTGATTGCCCCATAATCCCTAAACAGGGGCCCAAAAATCCATTACCGACCGGTATGTATATAATACTTTGAAGAGTATTACATAAGGGTGTGGGAAAAGAATACTGAGAGCCTGTACAATAGGTTTGGATTTGTGATCCACAAAAAAGGGGAAAATATAAGAAGGCTTTAGGCAAGGCCAAGTCAATTCACAAACACAAACAGTACTTCACTTAATATACCGGCCTATATAATTTCACAAACAACAAAGAAATTTAAAATAAAATTTTAGAATACTCAAAGGAGTATGATATTTGTAAGCCTTCTCCACTTGATGGAAATTATAAGCAATTTCATGACCACTGTGGTTATTGCAAGAATCCCAGGTTCTGTTCATGAACAGTTTGTGATGTCAGTTTTTCAAACATATGTACCTGTAGTTGCTCGTACACAAATTGGTTATTTTCATTATTTCACCATTACTTAAAAAAATTCCCAGCAGAAAAGAAAATTGGAATTGGTCAATCAGTCAACTTTTTCCAAGATTTTCAAAACAATCTATGATACATTATCTTTGCAAAATTAGAAGCAACTTCTGCAAAAAATCAGTCCCAGTGGGAAAAAGATATACAATAGGACCTACTTAAAATGATTCTGGTTGAGGCCAATGAAAAAGTGCCTTCATCCTCCATGTGAAAGTCTTCAGATCCGAGGTATGGACATGGACTGGATAACCCAGGTTTTAATGTATTTCTTCAGCTTCTCGTTGAATTCCTTCACTTTGTGTAAATTTCTTGCTTATTTAACACTATGGTTGGGGGATCAGACCTGCTGAACACATGTAGTAGAAAAGAGCCGGCTTTTCTAACTGCCTTGATGGATGGTCAACTCAGACCAGCATGTGCCTCCGACGGTGTAATGCTAAGTGGTCTGAGCGGGAAAAGCTGCGGTCACAGTCTGCACATTTAAATGGCTTCACTCCTGTATGTTTGCGGTAATGCCGTGTTAGTTCATCAGAGCGTGCAAACTTCCAGGTGCATCCTTCCCAGGTACACATGTATGGTTTCTCACCTTTACAAAGAGAAAAAAAAAGCAAAATGTATTATGTGCATTTGAAATAAAACACAAATAAGATCATCATAACAATGTACAACACATTTTAATGTAATTTGCCCAGTAAAAAAACACCAACCTTAACATGTTTAGTGTACTTTATACTTTCTCTTCCCTATTCATTTCAGGTTTTCCAAAATCTATACAATAATAATAGTCATAAGCATAGAAACTGTTGTAAAAGCAGAAGCAGCATTGGCAATATACTGTGACAATTACCTAGTTTTTCAGTTGCATCGATTACAGAGTGGAAATAAAAGACTGCAGATTCAGGTATAGCAGAAACAACTGCCTGGGAGATCAGACATGGGAATTTGCATCCGAAAATAACAGATCACATGACAGCTCTACAGACAGGCTGTTTCAAAATCGAAAGTAAATGGATTTGGGTTCATTTTATGTTATTTGTTTTCACGCTTAGTATGTTTTTAAACTCATGTTTTTTTATATTTTTTATTTAGTACAAGGTGCACTAAAGACATTGGCGTCACAGTTTTCTTAAAGCAGCAGACGTTTTTCGGTCAGACTTTCTCTCTCCAATACAGCCTCAGTACAGCCCCTGTCTGGAAAGGGAAAGGATTGTTGCTTATATTGTAAATGTGTCAAGGACAAGGTTTGCTTGCAATACCCTGACATCCATCGATGAAGCTAATTTTCTAGTGATGTTGCAATCAGAAGGCTGGTTACCTTTTTAGCTTTCCGTGTGTTTGCAATGTAGAAGTTGGGCTTAAATCTCCTGTTTTTGAAGTATTGTATTTGGTTTTTTTTAAATTAAATTTCCTGCTTCATTCCTGCATTATTAAAGTCTCAGGCACAAATTACCTTCAGTGCATTTACTGTATATATGTAACCACAAAATATTGTCATCAACTGCATAAAATTCAAGTAGGGATCAAGTAGTTTCAGTGAATTAATATTTCACTCATCTAGGGAAAAAGGGAGCAATTCTACTGAAAAATAATAGCTCATTCTGCATTTACAATTTCAAATGCTATTAAAATAAAACAGCCACTCATACTTAAACTTGTAGGTTTAAAACTTCTGAGCTACTTACATTTATCTTTTATACCAATAAAGAGATGACGGAAACAGACGATTTAAGGATCACCACTGTTATCCGCAAATATTGCTTTCTTATACAATTTTTTTATATGTAACATTTTATCTTTCTGGCATTGAGATAACATTTAGAGAGTTATAGCGATAATGTGACTGAAGGCAAGTAGTTATTGCTATAACAAAGATTTATATGAAATAGTAAAAAAGTGACAAAACATTATTTAAAACTTTAGAACTTAAAAAAAAATGTTCACTGTAATTGATCAAAAGCCATTGTATTTTCCCTTTACACCAGGGCTGGGAAAAACCTGACAACTAGGTAGACAATATTTTTGAATGTTAGGATCAGTGTAAACATATTTTCCTTGGATCCTTTAAAATGATAGTTCCTCCTAACTCTTTGAGCACAGTGGCTGCTGAATTTAAAGTGGTTGTAAACCCTCACAAACAGTGGATATAAAAAGTCTACACACCCCCTGTTAAAATGTCTGATGTAAAAAAACGATAAATAATTTCAGAAATGTTTCCCCCGTTAATGTGACCTATAAAGTGTACAACTAAATTGAAAAACAAACTGAAATCTTTTTTTTTGGGGGGGAGGGGAGTAAAACAAAAAATGTGGTGCACACCGTCTTAAAACTGGGGATGTAGCTGTGTTCAGAATTAAGCAATCACATTCAAACTCGTATTAAATAGGCGTCAGTACACACCTTCCATTATTTAAAGTTCCTCTGATTAAGGCTGGGTTCACACTGCTGCGGGGGGAGATCCGGATGTGATTCGCACCGCAAATCACATCCGATCTCCGTAGCGATGCGAGTTCAGCCATACAGATAGTATGGCTGAATTCGCATCGCTCCCTCAGCAAACTCGCACGGGACCCTTTTTTTGGTCCGCAACAGAATCGGATCGCATGGGGGTTCACACCATGCGATCTGATTCCTGTGCGAGTCGGCAGATCGCACTGCGATATGCGGACGGATCTGGGGGTGTCATTAACATATCATTGACACTCCCAGCCGTCCGCATAGGGCAGTGTGAACTGCCGGCGGGAGTCATGCGATGCGGGAAAACGCCGCGGATTCGCGGCGTTCCCGCATCGCAGCGGTGTGAACCCGGCCTAACCCCAAATAAAGTTTAGCTGTTCTAGTAGGTCTTTACTGACATTTTCTTATCACATCCTACAGCAAAAACCATGGTCTGCAGAGAGCTTCCAAAGCATCAGAGGGATCTCATTGTTAAAAGGTATCAGTCAGGAGAAGGGTACAAAAGAAAGGTTTTAGATATACCACTGAACACAGAGAAAACAGTCATCATCAAGTGGAGAAAATGTGGCACAACAGTGACATTACGAAGAACTGGCCACCCCTTCACAATTGATGAAAAGACGAGAAGAAAACTGGTCAGGGAGGCTGCCAAGAGTCCTGCTGCAACATTAAAGGAGCTTCAGCAATATCTGGCAAGTATTGGTTGTGTGGTACATGTGACAACATTCTCCATATGTCTGGGCTATGGGATAGCTTACAAAGAAAAACATCCACGCCTGGCTAAATTTTGCAAAAACACATCTGAAGTCTCCCAAAAGCATGTGGGAAAATGTGTTATGGTCTGATGAAACCAAGGTTAAAAATGTTGGCCATAATTCCAAAAGATATGTTTGCCACAAAAACAACACTGCACATCAACAAAAGAACACCATGCCCACCGTAAAGCATGGTGGTGGCAGAATAATGTTTTGGGGCTGTTTTTCTTCAGCTGAAACAGGGGCCTTAGCCAAGGTAGAGAGACGTTCCAAACACCAGTTAATAATGGCACAAAACTTTCAGGCTTCTGCTAGAACATTTTTCAGCATGACAACAACCAAAAGTATAGATCCAAATTAACAAAGGAATGGCTTCACTAGAAGATGATTAAAGTTTTGGAATGGCCCAGCCAGAGACTAGACCTGAATCCGATTGAAAATCTGTGGGGTGAGCTGAAGAGGGCTGTGCACAGAAGATGTCCTCACAATCTGACAGGTTTGGAGTGTTGTTGCAAAGAAGGGTGGGCAAATATTGCCAAGTCAAGATGTGCCATGCTGATAGACACATACCCAAAAAGACGGAGTGCTGTAATAAAATCAAAAGGTGCTTCAACAAAGTATTAGTTTAAGGGTGTGCACACTTTTTACTCATTTTGTTTTTTTATTTTTCCTTCCCTCCACCTAAAAGGTTTCAGTTTTTGGTTGTTTGCACTCTCCAGTTTTAGCAAATCAACCACATTTTATACAAAAAAAAATCCCAGAGCACCTTTGGTTAGCTAAAGCAACAGAACAGCAGATACTGATTGCTTTGTGGTTCAGTATGGTGATGAGTCAATCTGAAATGGTTGAATATTTGAAAATGGCCTATAGCGCTATCTGCTGGCTGAGTAGTAGACTAATATTATGCAACAAATGTTTTAATTACCTAAATACAAACAAAGACTATGAAGAATAAAAAAAAAAAAGTGCCAAATCAATATACATCACTTTAATCTGTGTATTCGATGACTCAGATTTGCAGATTATTACTGCATCTCTTGGAAAGCTTATAAGAGCGCTTGCCATTGTCCTTCATAATACCTGTCCTTCCATCACAAGAAAACAGATAACAAATGGTGAGAATTTTGGAAAGCTTATAGTTAGTATAAATATGTTCTAACTCCCCAACCCCTAGGCATAAAACAAATGAATGCTCAGCTCATAGTGTACTCACATAATTAGAATTGTTTAATTTATACCACTTATTTTACATACATAAATGACAAGGCTGCACTCACAGCAATAAAAAAAAATGAATAAGCCGAGTTACTTATCCCTTATATCATCTGAAATACTCTTTTATAGTAATCCATAAAAGACAAAAGAGGTAACCAAAACTCTACACAAAGCCACTGTCTTGTTGTACAATAAAAGTTTGGTTTCAGTTGCATTAAACACTTTAGCTTTGTTTAACATATGCGTGGTTACTGTGCAATAAAAGCAGGGCAAACACAGGCTGTTCCTTTAGACCTGTCTCAGCACGGAAGTGTGCAAGTCCAATGCCTTTTAAAAATAACTCTAAAATGTCAATCGACCAATACAAATACTACCGTTAACCTGAGTCTGGCACCAGTTGATAGGCACACATAACAAAAAGAGATCTGCAGATACTCAGGATAATCCAGGCTTGCCACAATAGAAAATGATAATATTTTTAACATGAAGTAGCTCTACAGATCTCCCACATCTGAAATGATTGGCACAGTTTAATGATGTTCTAAATAGCAAAACCTAGTCACACACAAAGATTTGACTCTCGGGCAGGGAGTCTCATAACTACAGAGCATAAACACGTTGTTAATTACTTTTTGGGTCTGTGCCTAAAAAAATGCAATCATAAAAAATGTACAGGAATACCCGGAGGTCAAAAAACGATCATATTATTATTCAACTAAAGAGATTAAAAAGGAAAAAGAGAAAAGAAGACTTTCTTGAATGGGCAATTGCATTTTTAACCAACAAATATGCAAAAACTGAGCAGGGAGAGGAACAACCTTGTCCGCCTGCCCTGGCACGTAGGGTGACATTCTGGAATCTTTCGTTATAAACATGAATTGCTTTCTTCTGCCCTTTGGAGCACTGATATTCTGGGCCATGGCCTATGTTGGCTACACAGAAATATACAGCAATAAACTATCCCTCAAATAAAGACTGTGTATGAGGGCATGGCGTCATTGCTTTCCGTCATTGCTTTCCGCTTTTGTCTTTTAGTGCAGATTACAATTCATAGACTATTGCAAAGAAAAGATGGTCCTGCATCCAGTGACATTTCTTGTGTGGCTTTAGTTTTAAAGGCAAATCTTTTCATGTTCATTTTGGATGGCATAGATAAAGAGAGGTTAAAAACGTGTTGGATTTTTTTTCCCCCCCATCTGAGTCTCATGAGTCTCATTAGGGAGATTTCTATTCACTTCCTGCCCTGCAGACACAACGGGAAATTGCAGGATAGCTTTACAATGGGAGAAAAATCCCCTCCTAGATAGTACAGGAACAACTATTCCCAATGGAATATTTCCCCTCTATTTTTACCCTTTGTTCATTCCATGTTCATGTTCACTGGTGATCAGGCCAATTAGAGAGAGTGAATCTCCCTAACACAAACAGTAATAAAAAACAAAAAATGGACAAGGGTACTAACCCCCTACCATTCTACCTACAGTGGTGTGAAAAAGTGTTTGCCCCCTTCCTCATTTCCTGTTCCTTTGCATGTTTGTCACACTTAAGTGTTTCGGAACATCAAACCAATTTAAACAATAGTCAAGGACAACACAAGTAAACACAAAATGCAATTTGTAAATGAAGGTGTTTATTATTAAAGGTGAAAAAAAATCCAAACCATCATGGCCCTGTGTGAAAAAGTGATTGCCCCCCTTGTTAAAACATACTATAACTGTGGTTGTCCACACCTGAGTTCAATTTCTCTAGCCACACCCAGGCCTGATTATTGCCACACCTGTTCACAATCAAGGCATCACTTAAATAGGAGCTGCTTGACACAGTAAGGTCCACCAGAAGATCCTTAAAAGCTACACATCATGCCGAGACCCAAAGAAATTCAGGAACAATTGAGAAAGAAAGTAATTGAGATCTATCAGTCTGGAAAGGGTTATAAAGCCATTTCCAAAGCTTTGGGAATCCAGCGAACCACAGGGAGAGCCATTATCCACAAATGGCGAAGACATGGAACAGTGGTGAACCTTCCCAGGAGTGGCCGGCCGCCCAAAATTACCCCAAGAGCGCAGCGACGACTCATCCAAGAGGTCACAAAAGACCCCACAACAACGTCCAAGGAACTGCAGGCCTCACTTGCCTCAGTTAAGGTCAGCGTTCATGCCTCCACCATCAGGAAAAGACTGGGCAAAAATGGCCTGCATGGCAGAGTTCCAAGGAGAAAACCACTGCTGAGCAAAAAGAACATCAAAGCTCGTCTCAATTTCTCCACAACACATCTTGATGATCCCCAAGACTTTTGGGACAACATTCTGTGGACCGATGAGACAAAAGTGGAACTCTTTGGAAAGTGTGTGTCCAAGTATATCTGGCGTAGAAGGAACACTGCATTTCATAAAAAGAACATTATACCAACAGTAAAATATGGTGGTGGTAGTGTGATGGTCTGGGGCTGTTTTGCTGCTTCAGGACCTGGAAGACTTGCCGTGATAAAAGGAACTATGAATTCTGCTGTCTACCAAGAGATCCTGAAGGAGAATGTCCGACCATCTGTTCGTGTACTCAAGCTGAAACGAACTTGGGTTCTGCAGCAAGACAATGATCCTAAACACACCAGCAAGTCCACCACCGAATGGCTGAAGAAAAACAAAATGAAGACTTTGGAGTGGCCTAGCCAAAGTCCTGACCTGAATCCTATTGAGATGTTGTGGTATGACCTTAAAAAGGCCGTTCATGCTCGAAAACCCCTCTAATGTAACTGAATTAGGACAATTCTGCAAAGATGAGTGGGCCAAAATTCCTCCAGGACGCTGTAAAAGCCTCATTGCACGTTATCGCAAACGCTTGGTTGCAGTTGTTGCTGCTAAGGGTGGCCCAACCAGTTATTAGGTTTAGGGGGCAATCACTTTTTCACACAGGGCCATGATGGTTTGGATTTTTTTTCACCTTTAATAATAAACACCTTCATTTACAAATTGCATTTTGTGTTTACTTGTGTTGTCCTTGACTATTGTTTAAATTGGTTTGATGTTCCGAAACACTTAAGTGTGACAAACATGCAAAGGAACAGGAAATGAGGAAGGGGGCAAACACTTTTTCACACCACTGTAGTTATACTTTAACACATACAGTATAATTATGCATGTGCAATTTCCTTTCATTCATATAGACAACACATGTGCAGCTTAATATAAGAGTACATCTCACCTGCAATGCACCGTTCGGTCACTTTAATCTAACTACATTCCAGGCATTTTGCCAATACAGTTGGGAAGAGTTTCCATAATGCTTTTAAATGGACAAAAGCATTAGCTGATAATAACAACCAATAATGTTGAATGTACAAGACATAGGGGGTTATTTACGAAAGGCAAATCCACGTTTCACTACATGTGCACTTTGAAGTGCAGTTGAGCTAAATCTAAGGAGTAGATCTAAAATGAGGGGAAAAGCTCTGCGGATTTTATCATCCAATCATGGACAAGCTAAACTGCTGTTTTTTCTTTTTCTTGCATGTCCCCCTTGGATCTACAGCGACTTTACTTCCAAGTGCACTTGCTGTGCAAAGTGGATTTTCTTTTAGGAAATAACCCCCATATATTAAAGCAAAGCTCTGCTTTGTACATAGGAGGGCAAAGCAACATATCCACTTTAAAGCCAGCCCCTACAGCATGTTATACTTACATGGGGATCTAAGCTGGTTCTCTGTAAGGAAAGGTAACAGCTTTGGGCTAATCAGCACTGCATGCCTTGTGGCGCACTGTGCTAGAGAAAATGCTCCAGGAGGGATTTATAATGTTTTCTAGTATGGTAGAAAATGAATGGATTGCCCTACTGCAAACCACATTAATGCACACAATAATGCGTGTTAACATGCATGTGTTAAATGCACCACAATGGACCACCCTGATATGATATAGGCCCTGAAGGCTAGTTGTACATTTCTTACAGTTATCCTTGAAATGTACCCCAACTACTTACAGTAACTTAATATTGGCCACATGCTGGTACTGCATGCTCAATACACATTTCTGTTAATTCCTATGGAAAGCATGTACACCAATGGGGTGCATATTAGCCTTTCCATAGCAAGGAAAGCCATGGGTTGAAGAAGAAAAGTCCAGATGAGACATCTGGAACAGTATCTGAGTGGTGCTCAGCTGGAGGAAAACGGGGGGCAGATAAGTATACCACTTGAGAGGACTACTTATTAGTGTTGCAAGGTCTCAGGTGTGAATGGGGAACAGGTGTATTAAATTTGGTGTCATCACTCTCACCCTCTCATACTGGTCACTTGAAGTTCAACATGGTACCTCGTGGCAAAGTTCTCTCTGAGGATCTGAAAAAAAGAATTGTTGCTCTACATAAAGATGGCCTAGGCTATAAGAAGATTGCCAAAACCCTGAAACTAAGCTGCAGCATAGTGGCCAAGACCATACAGCTGTTTAACAGGACAGGTTCCACTCAGAACAGGCCTCGCAATGGTGGACCAAAGAAATTGAGTGCTCAGCGTCATAACCAGAGGTTGTCTTTGGGAAATAGACATATGAGTGCTGCCAGCATTGCTGCAGGGGTTAAAGGGGTGTGGGGTCAGCCTGTCAGTGCTCAGACCATACACCGCACACTGCATCAAATTGGTCTGTGTGGCTGTCATCCCAGAATGAAGCCTCTTCTAAAGACGATGCACAAGAAAGCCCGCAAACCATTTGCTGAAGACAAGCAGACTAAGGACATGGATTACTGGAACCATGTCCTGTGGTCTGATGAGACCAAGATAAACTTATTTGGTTCAGATGGTGTCAAGCATGTGTGGCGGCAACCAGGTGAGGAGTACAAAGACAAGTGTATCTTGCCTACAGTCAAGCATGGTGGTGGGAGTGTCATGGTCTGGGGCTGCATGAGTGCTGCCGACACTGGGGAGCTGCAGTTCATTGAGGGAACCATGAATGCCAACATGTACTGTGACAAACTGAAGCAGAGCATGATCCCTCCCTTCAGAGACTGGGCCACAGGGCAGTATTCTAACATGATAATGACCCCAAACACATCTCCAAGAAGACCAATGCCTTGCTAAAGAAGCTGAGGGTAAAGGTGATACACTGGCCAAGCATGTCTCTAGACCTATTGAGCATCTGTAGAGCATCCTCAAATGGAAGGTGAAGGAGCGCAAGGTCTCTAACATCCACCAGCTCCGTAATGTTGTCATGGAGGAGTGGAAGAGGACACCAGTGGCAACCTGTGAAGCTCTGGTGAACTCCATGCCCAAGAGCATTAAGGCAGTGCTGGAAAATAATGGTGGCCACACAAAACGTTGACACTTTGGGCCCAATTTTGACATTTTCACATAGGGGTATATTCACTTTTGTTGCTAGCGGTTAGACATTAATGACTGTGTGTTGAGTTATTTTGAGGGGACAACAAATTGACACTGTTATACAAGCTGTACACTCACCACTTGAGTACATTGTAGCAAAGTGTAATTTCTTCAGTGTTCACACATGAAAAGATACAGATAAAATATTTTACAAAAGTGTGAGGGGTGTACTCACATCCATACATTATATATATGGGTTTTGGGGTGCACACCCTAATGCAATATGCTGCGCACACCTATGGTTATCCTTTAAAGTGATCTTGTTTTTTTGCCTTGTATGAGCAAAGCACAAGTACATGTAAACGAAGACCAGCTCTTTACGTGAATAGAATCCATTGAGAGTCGGGTATTAATCCCAGTAGATTATTATAATTCTAACCGACAGTAAATTTAATGCATTTAACTCAGTTACTGTCTCACCAACATTGCCTTTTAATTAGCTTTGCTGAGATCAAGATATTTCCTTTATACAAAACAGAAGGGGGAAATGCAATTCTCTGAACTAGTGGTGGAATTAGAAGACTTGTCTTAGGTGCAGCTCCACTGGGGCCCTGAACTGTGGGGTATTTAATCCCACTAAGCATAAAAAATGCAAAGCTTTTTTATCAAATGGTCTTCTGTTAACCACTTAACAACCGGCCCATAGCCGATTAACGGCTTCAGGGTGGTTGTTTAACTTAACTTACTTCTGCTCTTGCGCGCCCCCTGGGGCACGCACTCGAAATCATCCGTGACCACCGGCTCATCGCGGCCGTTTACCACGTGATCACTCCGTCAAATGACGGAGTGATCACTTGTAAACAATCTCCCTCCCCTCTCTGTACTGATCGGTATAGTGGAGGGGGAAGAGATCGGTGTCAGCAGTGCTGTGGGCTGCATCTGCAGTGCCCACATCGCTGCTCACCGACAATTAACCCCTCAATACTCTGCAATACCCGCCAGAAATACTCTGCAATACCCTGCCATAAATTGCCATACCCAGCCATACTTGGAGATACCCTGCAATACCCAGCCATAGACGCCTCGATCTCCGGTGCTTCTACCAACTCGCCAATACGATCAAAGCCAGAATCTTTTTTTATTTTTATTTCAGGCTTCCCAGCTTAGAGGTGAGATGCGGGGTCTTATTGACCCCATATCTCACTGTAAAGAGGACCTGTCATCCCATATTCCTATTACAAGGGATGTTTACATTCCTTGTAATAGGAATAAAAGTGATCAAAAATGTATACGCAAGTCCCGCCCAAACCACACGTGAGGTATCGCCGTGAACGTTAAAGCGAGAGCAATAATTCTAGCCCTAGATCTCCTCTAACTCAAAACATGTAACCAGTAAAAAAATTTAAAGCGTCGCCTATGGGGATTTTTAAGTAGTGACGTTTGGCGCCATTCCACGGGCATGTGCAATTTTGAAGAGTGACATGTTAAGTATCTTATTACTCAGCATAACTTCATCTTTCACATTATGCAAAAATTGGGCTAACTTTACTGTTTTTTTTTTTAAAGCACAAAACTGTTTTTTCCCCCAAAAAAGCGCTCGTAAAATTGTTGCGAAAATACCGTGCGAGATAAAAATTTGCAACAACCACCATTGTATTCTCTAGGGTCTTTGCTAAAAAAAAAATATACTGTTTTGGGGTTCCATGTAATTTTCTAGCAAATAAATGATGATTTTTACATGTAGGAGAGAAATGTCAGAATTGTCCTGGGTGCTCCAGAATGCCTGGTGGCGCTCCGTGCATGTTGGGCCTCTGTATGTGGCCACGCTGTGTAAAAATCTCACATGTGGTATCGCCATACTCAGGAGTAATAGCAGAATGTGTTTTGGGGTGTAATTTGTGGTATGCATATGCTGTGTGTGAGAAATAACCTGATAATATGACAATTTTGTGAAAAAAAAAAAGGAAAAAAAATAGATTTTGCAAAGAATTGTGGGAAAAAATGACATTCAAAAAACTCACCATGCCTCTTACTAAATACCTTGGAATGTCTTCTTTCCAAAAAGGGGTAATTTGGGGGGTATTTGTACTTTTCTGGCATGTTAGGGTCGCAAGAATTCAAATAGGCCGTCAGTACTTCAGGTGTGATCAATTTTCAGATATTGGCACCATAGCTTGTGGACTCTATAACTTTCACAAAGACCAAATAATATCCACCAATTTGTACTTATTTTTACCAAAGATATGTAGTAGTATAAATTTTGGCCAAAATTTATGAAGAAAAATTACTAATCTGCTAAATTTTATAACAGAAACAAATAAAAATTCATTTTTTTTCTTTTATAGCACAAAAAAATAAAAAACCCAGCGGTGATTAAATACCACCAAAAGAAAGCTCTATTTGTGTGAAAAAAAAATACAAAAATTTCATATGGGTACAGTGTTGCATAACTGAGTAATTGTCATTCAAAATGTGAGAGCACCAACAGCTGAAAATTGGCCTGGTTATTAAGGGTGTTTAAGTGCCCAGTGGTCAAGTGGTTAAACAGATGTGAGGGAAAAAAAAATCACTTGAACACAAACAATATAACCGCGTTCACTGTTTACACTCAAAAAAAAGAAAAAAAAAAAGAAAAAAAGTAAAATGTATAACTTTTTCAAAAGAATATTTATCATTTACTTTCTTTTAAGCAGTAAAGAATGTGATTTTTTTAAATTGCACTTATGATTTACACTTTGTATTAGAGTTTGACATAGATAGCAGTTTATTTTTAGTAAACGGTAATATCTGTATAACGAAAAGGGCACAGATAATCATACAATGGTATGTGACTCTTGACTATGGGTTTGTATATTAAGTACATAATGTATTCATGTTTGTGTTAATTATTAATACATGTTGGCAGTTTAAAGCCTATAACAGGTCAATCGTCTTTCTTTTTCATGAAACATCATTCTGTAATGTAGATGCTTGCCTATTATGCCTAACTTAGCACGTAATGCCATAAGATGCCTGGCACTCCAGACATGTTTATGTAACGATTAGTGATGGACGAACTTCCGACGGGACGTTTCGCGAACGCGAAATGCGAACGGACCCAAACGTTCGCGAAACCGACCGTTCGCCGCGGGCCCCATTGACTTCAATGGGAGGCGAACTTTGCAAACCTTCATGTCGAATTTGCGGCCACGTGGTAATTATTAGGGGGTAAAACGTAGTCCCACCATCTGGACAATGACATAATACATGTATGAGGTGAATTTGGGATCGATAACTACAAGCATTTTTATTTTATTTGGGAAATTGTTCTAACAATTCAGGACTATGGAGCTAATGAAGGCAATGGAGGAGAGGGAAGGTCAGGGACCAGGGTAGGCAAAGAAGAGGGTGCAGGAGATGATCACCAGCAGCGTGACATACCGGAATGACACATGCACCGTGATAGAGGCATCTGACAGCAGCACCGTAATACAGAGCACTGACAGCAGCACCGTGACATACAGCGCTGACAGCAGCACCGTGACATACAGCGCTGACAGCAGCACCGTGACATACAGCGCTGACAGCAGCACCGTGACATACAGCGCTGACAGCAGCACCGTGACATACAGCGCTGACAGCAGCACCGTGACATACAGCGCTGACAGCAGCACCGTGACATACAGCGCTGACAGCAGCACCGTGACATACAGCGCTGACAGCAGCACCGTGACATACAGCGCTGACAGCAGCACCGTGACATACAGCGCTGACAGCAGCACCGTGACATACAGCGCTGACAGCAGCACCGTGACATACAGCACTGACAGCAGCACCGTAAGCAGCCCCAGGAGGAAGTCAGCACAGCACAGGGATGGTGTGATCCCCTCATAATAAGAACCCCCAGGAGGAAGTCAGCACAGCACAGGGATAGTGTGATCCCTTCATAATAAGAACCCCCAGGAGGAAGTCAGCACAGCACAGGGATATCATAAGCAGCCCCAGTAGAAATATGACACCGCTCAACCTCTTCAAAGAGGAGGGTAGGGGCATATAGTACGGTGTGCTTTTTTGGGTCAAGGAAGTGAGCCAAATGAATTAAGAAGGTCTGTGTGCTTGATTAAAAAAATAGTTTATAGACATATACATGGTCTACTGGTCACATGTGTTGAATTCCTCCGAGATCCATGCCTCATTCATTTTTAGAAATGTGAGGTAGTTAACACTGTGGTGAGCTAGGCGAGTACGCTTATCGGTCACAATCCCCCCTGCTGCGCTGAACGTCCTTTCGGACAGGACACTGGATGAGGGGCAAGCCAACAGTTCGATTGCAAATTGGGCAAGCTCTGGCCAGAGGTCAAGCCTGCCCACCCAGTAGTCTAGGGGTTCATCACTCCTCAGAGCGTCCACATCGGCCGTTAACCCAATGTAGTCGGACACCTGACGGTCTAGGCGTTCCCTGATGCTGGATCCGGATGACACCTGTCGATGGGTCGGCTGAAAGAATGACCTCATATCCGAAGTCACCAACACATCTTCAAACCGGCCTCTTCTTGCAGGCGCTGTTGGATTGGTACCCGCAAATCCTTCTCTGGGAGTGGGAATTGCTCCTCTGCCAGCGCACGCAAAAGCAGAATGCAGCATTTCTCGAAGCAAGGCCTGGAAGTGCTGCATTCTGACAGCCCTCTGCGACGGCGGTAACATTTCCGCCATTTTGTGTTTGTACCGGGGGTCTAAGTACGTTGCCACCCAGTACTGGTCCTTGACCCTCATGCTTTTTATACGGGGGTCCCTATTAAAACACTGGAGCATGAAGGCCCCCATTTGCACTAAAGTGGAAGCGGTGTGGTGGCCTGGCTCCTGCTCATCATCCAGGATAATGTCGTCCTCTTCATTCTCCTCTCCCCATCCTCGCACAACAGGGATCCCAGAAAGGTTTAAAGCATGCTCTTCTTGCTCCTGCTCATCCGCCCCGGCACCATCCTCCTCTGACTCCTCATCAGACTCCTGTTGTTGACTTGTCTCAGATAGAGTAGCCCCCCCTGGGAATTCATCCAGCATTGCGACTTCCTCATCTTCCCGCTCCTGCTCCTCCACAGCCTGATCAATGACACGACGCAATGCACGCTCCAGAAAGAAGGCATAAGGTACCATGTCACTGATGGCGCCATGGCTGCGACTGACCAGTTTGGTGATCTCCTCAAATGGCCGCAGAAGTCTGCATGTGTCGCGCATGAGCAGCCACTGGCGCGGTGAAAAAAAACCCAGCTCCCCAGAACCGTTTCTTTCGCAGAGTTCATACAGGTAGACGTTAACTGCACGTTTCTGCTGGAGCAGCCTATCAAGCATATAGAAGGTTGAGTTCCATCGCGTCGGGCAATCGCAAATAAGACGTCTGACCGGCAGATGGTGTCGCCGCTGAATGTCAGCAAGGCGAGCCATGGCCGTGTAAGATCTTCTGAAATGGGCCGAGATTTTCCTTGCCTGCCGCAAGATGTCCTGGACCCCAGGGTATTTGACAAGGAATCGCTGCACGACCAAGTTTAAGACGTGTGCCATGCACGGCACGTGCGTGATTTTGCCCTGTTTCAATGCGCTAAGCAGATTGGCACCGTTGTCACACACCACTTTACCAACTGTCAAATTGAGCGGTGTTAGCCACTCATCTGCCTGTGAACGCAAAGCTGAAAGGAGTGCCGGGCCAGTGTGGCTCTTTGCTTCCAGGCACAACAGACGCAGCACGGCATGGCAACGTCTCACCTGGCATGTGGAATAGGTTCTGGGGAGCTTGGGCGGTGCAGTGGAAGAGACGCTAGCAGCGGAAAAGGAGGAGGCAGCTGAGGAGGAGAGGGAGGAGGATGGAGTAGGAGGAGGAGAAGAAGAGTCAGGCCTGCATGCAATCCGTGGCGGTAAAACCAAATCTACACGGGTGCCACGGGTTACATGCTTGACGGCCGTCAGAAGGTTCACCCAGTGGGCAGTAAAACTGATATACCTTCCCTGCCCGTGTTTGCTAGACCACGTGTCTGTGGTCAGATGTATCTTGGCACCGACACTGTGTGCCAGAGATACATTCACTTGCCGCTGAACATGGCCATATAGCTCTGGGATGCCCTTCTCTGAGAAATACTTCCTTCCTGGGACCTTCCATTGTGGTGTTCCAATGGCCACAAATTTGCGAAAGGCCTCCGAGTCCACCAGTTTATATGGCAGTAGTTGGCGGGCTATGAGTTCTGACAAGCCAGCCGCCAACCGTTGGGCAAGAGGGTTATCCGGCATCATCATTTTTTTACGCTCAAACATTAGGCCCACGGAAGCCTGCCTTTTTGCAGAAAAATGTGAGCTTGGCGTGATGGAAGGTGGAGTGGAGGACAATTGTGAGGAGAGAGGAGAAGGAGAAGTAGAAGACGAGGCTGGACGGTGAGAGCCTGCAGTGTGGCTTTGTGTGTTCCGTTGCTCCCACTGGGCTCGGTGATGGCTGCTCATGTGCCTTCTTAAGGCGGTCGTCCCTAGGTGAGTATTGGGCTTACCGCGACTAACGCGTTGACTGCAAAGATTGCAGATGGCAACGCTATTGTCAGCAGCGGACACGTTAAAAAAAGCCCACACTGCGGAGCCATGTGCCGGTGTCCTGGGAGCGCCAGATGTGACCGTACATGGTCGATGACTCGCTCCTGATACATTTGCAGTCTGCTTTGTCCCTGCTGTGCAATGTAAGTCATTGCTGCTTCTCCTCCCTATCTGCTGGTCCATATCTCCCTCTGAACTCCCCTCCTCTTCCTCTCTTGTGGGCACCCACGTGACATCACTAGACACGTCATCATCAACGTCACCTTCCCCACCGCTATAAGTAGAGATCTCGGAGTAGGCAGCAACACCGGGGACCAACCTCCTCCTTGGGCTGATCTGGGTACTGGCGTCAGACTGCTGAGTAGCGCTTGTTGCTACCTCCTCTTCCTGATCCAATACCAAGAGTGGCTGCGCATCAGAAATGTCCTCTTGATATGGATCGGAAAATAATTCCAGTGACTCAAGCGGAAGGTATGTGGTGGTGGTGGTGGTGGTCGTGTTGTTGGTGGTAGTGTCTTTGGGGGTGCACATAGCAGAGAGTGAAGAAGAGGGTGCAGATCGAGAGGATGAGGAGGGTGCAGAAGAGTAAGGCTGAGCGAGCCACTCAACCAAGTCTGGTGCATCCTTTAAAGTAATTGAACGCACCTTCTGCAACTTCCCACTTTGGCTCAAGCCTGTTGCTCCTGCCCTACCCCTACCACCCCTGCGGAAGGGCCTGCCTCTTCCTCTGCATGTCATTTTTTAAATGACCCTGTGACAAAACTCTTAGTCCCTATACCGCTGAAGGACTGCTGCAGTATAGGTGAGCGGTCAGCAGTGGTGCACGTCAACCCTATCTATTGTGGACCTATAGCGGTCCTTACAGAACAGCAGACTGTACCGCACTCAAGCCTATGTACCGTAGCACCCTATACCAAGTTACCAGTCCTTATAAGAACTTTTGTGGACCAAGCAGGTTGTGTATTAGTGTTTAGCAGACTGTACGTCAGTCCCTATACCGCTGAAGGACTGCTGCAGTATAGGGCAGCGGTCAGCAGTGGTGCACGTCAACCCTATCTATTGTGGACCGATAGCGGTCCTTACAGAACAGCAGACTGTACCGCACTCAAGCCTATGTACCGTAGCACCCTATACCAAGTTACCAGTCCTTATAAGAACTTTTGTGGACCAAGCAGGTTGTGTATTAGTGTTTAGCAGACTGTACGTCAGTCCCTATACCGCTGAAGGACTGCTGCAGTATAGGGCAGCGGTCAGCAGTGGTGCACGTCAACCCTATCTATTGTGGACCGATAGCGGTCCTTACAGAACAGCAGACTGTACCGCACTCAAGCCTATGTACCGTAGCACCCTATACCAAGTTACCAGTCCTTATAAGAACTTTTGTGGAACAAGCAGGTTGTGTGTTAGTGATTAGCAGACTGTACGTCAGTCCCTATACCGCTGAAGGACTGCTGCAGTATAGGTGAGCGGTCAGCAGTGGTGCACGTCAACCCTATCTATTGTGGACCGATAGCGGTCCTTACAGAACAGCAGACTGTACCGCACTCAAGCCTATGTACCGTAGCACCCTATACCAAGTTACCAGTCCTTATAAGAACTTTTGTGGAACAAGCAGGTTGTGTGTTAGTGATTAGCAGACTGTACGTCAGTCCCTATACCGCTGAAGGACTGCTGCAGTATAGGTGAGCGGTCAGCAGTGGTGCACGTCAACCCTATCTATTGTGGACCGATAGCGGTCCTTACAGAACAGCAGACTGTACCGCACTCAAGCCTATGTACCGTAGCACCCTATACCAAGTTACCAGTCCTTATAAGAACTTTTGTGGACCAAGCAGGTTGTGTATTAGTGTTTAGCAGACTGTACGTCAGTCCCTATACCGCTGAAGGACTGCTGCAGTATAGGGCAGCGGTCAGCAGTGGTGCACGTCAACCCTATCTATTGTGGACCGATAGCGGTCCTTACAGAACAGCAGACTGTACCGCACTCAAGCCTATGTACCGTAGCACCCTATACCAAGTTACCAGTCCTTATAAGAACTTTTGTGGAACAAGCAGGTTGTGTGTTAGTGATTAGCAGACTGTACGTCAGTCCCTATACCGCTGAAGGACTGCTGCAGTATAGGTGAGCGGTCAGCAGTGGTGCACGTCAACCCTATCTATTGTGGACCGATAGCGGTCCTTACAGAACAGCAGACTGTACCGCACTCAAGCCTATGTACCGTAGCACCCTATACCAAGTTACCAGTCCTTATAAGAACTTTTGTGGACCAAGCAGGTTGTGTATTAGTGTTTAGCAGACTGTACGTCAGTCCCTATACCGCTGAAGGACTGCTGCAGTATAGGGCAGCGGTCAGCAGTGGTGCACGTCAACCCTATCTATTGTGGACCGATAGCGGTCCTTACAGAACAGCAGACTGTACCGCACTCAAGCCTATGTACCGTAGCACCCTATACCAAGTTACCAGTCCTTATAAGAACTTTTGTGGAACAAGCAGGTTGTGTGTTAGTGATTAGCAGACTGTACGTCAGTCCCTATACCGCTGAAGGACTGCTGCAGTATAGGTGAGCGGTCAGCAGTGGTGCACGTCAACCCTATCTATTGTGGACCGATAGCGGTCCTTACAGAACAGCAGACTGTACCGCACTCAAGCCTATGTACCGTAGCACCCTATACCAAGTTACCAGTCCTTATAAGAACTTTTGTGGAACAAGCAGGTTGTGTGTTAGTGATTAGCAGACTGTACGTCAGTCCCTATACCGCTGAAGGACTGCTGCAGTATAGGTGAGCGGTCAGCAGTGGTGCACGTCAACCCTATCTATTGTGGACCGATAGCGGTCCTTACAGAACAGCAGACTGTACCGCACTCAAGCCTATGTACCGTAGCACCCTATACCAAGTTACCAGTCCTTATAAGAACTTTTGTGGAACAAGCAGGTTGTGTATTAGTGTTTAGCAGACTGTACGTCAGTCCCTATACCGCTGAAGGACTGCTGCAGTATAGGTGAGCGGTCAGCAGTGGTGCACGTCAACCCTATCTATTGTGGACCGATAGCGGTCCTTACAGAACAGCAGACTGTACCGCACTCAAGCCTATGTACCGTAGCACCCTATACCAAGTTACCAGTCCTTATAAGAACTTTTGTGGACCAAGCAGGTTGTGTATTAGTTTTTAGCAGACTGTACGTCAGTCCCTATACCGCTGAAGGACTGCTGCAGTATAGGGCAGCGGTCAGCAGTGGTGCACGTCAACCCTATCTATTGTGGACCGATAGCGGTCCTTACAGAACAGCAGACTGTACCGCACTCAAGCCTATGTACCGTAGCACCCTATACCAAGTTACCAGTCCTTATAAGAACTTTTGTGGAACAAGCAGGTTGTGTGTTAGTGATTAGCAGACTGTACGTCAGTCCCTATACCGCTGAAGGACTGCTGCAGTATAGGGCAGCGGTCAGCAGTGGTGCACGTCAACCCTATCTATTGTGGACCGATAGCGGTCCTTACAGAACAGCAGACTGTACCGCACTCAAGCCTATGTACCGTAGCACCCTATACCAAGTTACCAGTCCTTATAAGAACTTTTGTGGAACAAGTGAGTTGTGAATGTTTAGCAGACTGCAGCAGAAGGGCAGCAGTCAAGTATAATATCCTTTCTATATTTGGAAGAAAGAATATTATACATGTACAAGCCTATTACTGTACCACTGATACCAGTCCTGAAAAGAACCTTTGTGGAACTAATAATAACAGCAAGTCTTTAAAATTACCCTCACTGCCTGACAACACTGCTTCCTTCCTGTCCCTATACAAATTGGCAAAAAAAGAGAACGATTAGTGGTTACTGGAACAGCTCTTTTGTGGACCTTGATAGTAACAGCTAATGATGATGATGATGATGATGATGATGAAAGACTAATCTGGCTGTCCCTGTAGCATACACCGTCCTTTCCCTTTCTCTAAACTAACAAAAGACACTCAGGCTGCTGCAAGAATCAGCAGCACAGCAAACCTATCAACACCTAACACCTATACCAGTCCTGAAAAGAACTTTTGTGTACCAAATAGCTAGTGGTTTATCTCTCCCTACTCCACACAGGAACCTGTCCCTATCTTAACAGAAGAAAGAATGTAAAATGGCCACCGGATCGGGTGTATTTATAGGTTAGGGGGAATGTACAAGTGTCCATGTGCTGTCATGTCTCAATTGGCTGTCCTGTATCACATGATAAACGTGTCACCAAAGGTTAAAGTTCTTGTATACATTAAACACGTAAGTCCGCCGCGGCGAACGACGGAAAAAGGCGTTCGAACGTGCGGACCGCGAATGTCGGAAATTCGCCGCGAAACGACCGCCGGGCGAACCGTTCGGCCATCACTAGTAACGATTATGTAAAAATGTGCTGTAACCCATTGTAACAAATCACAACAACAAATGCCGAGTTTTGATCGGTGGCCAAGTAATGGCACTCCGAACATATTAGGCTTCATCTACACTAGCCTACACTGGCTACACTTTTTTTTTTTTTTTTTTTAACTCAGCTCCATAAAAGCCTATGGGGTCGTTTTACTAAAACTTCACAGTGCAAAATCTGGTGCAGCTGTGCATGGTAGCCAATCAGCCTCTAACTTCAGATTTTTTATTTAAGCATTGATAATAAAACCTAGAACCTAACTGGTTTCTTTGCAGAACTGCACCAGATTTTGCACCATGCAGTTTAGTAAATAATCCCCTATGTGCCACATTGTCTTTTACAAGAGTTTAGGAGCTGCTGCAGTTAGGTGAGCTTCAACCTTCCCCTCCTAAATGCGGAAGAATCGCAATCAGGAAAGGAAAGTATTAACCGGGGCACGATTTTGTGTTTTTCCATGGCCACTGTAAATTTAGGCTAGTGTACATGAAGCCTAATGCCCTGTACACACGGTCTGACATTCTGACGACAAAATCCGTCTGATTTTTTCCAACAGATTTTGGCCCAAACTTGTCTTGCATATACATGTACGATGAGACAATAAAGATGACAGTAGCCAATAGCTTTTGTCTCGTAATTTATTCTGAGCGCGCGTGGCACTTTGTCCGTCGGAGTTGTCTACACATGATCGGAATTTAAACGATCGGATTTTGTTGTCGGAAAATTTTAGATCCTGCTCTCAAACTTTGTGTGTTGGAAATTCCGATGGAAAAAGTCAGATGGAGCCCACACACGATCGGATTTTCCAACAAGATCCGGTCACACATTTTCCATCAGAAAGTCCAACCGTGTGTACAGGGCATTACTCTTCATTTCTATGTAGCAGAGTAAGATGTTAGGTTTCACGTTATGCCTGCATTATAAAAATGGCACATGAAGCATAAATTGATATTGTGGGCAACACACAAGATGCTGCTCCTAAAAGGCACAAAGAACATAATATATATATATATATATATATATATATATATATATATATATATATATATACACACACACATATACATACACACACATATACATTATATATACATACTATAATTTATATATATATATATATATATATATATACATACATATACATACACACACATATACATTATATATACATACTATAATTTATATATATATATATATATATATATATATATATATATATATATATACATATACATACACACACATATACATATATATATATATATATATATATATATATATATATATATATATATATATATATATATATATATATATATATATACACACACATATACACATACATATACATACACACACATATATTTATATAGTTTGGCCTAGATAAAACTAAAGACTAAAGAGAATTCATGACTAGCACAGTTTGTTCAATTCAACTTGCAGCCTTTAATTGTAATTTATTCTGCAAGTCACATAGGTACACGTTCACTTTCAACGTGAATTTTTACTTTACGCACTACATTTTCACTTATCTTGATCACTGAGGTGTAACAAATTGAAAATTCACTTTGCAAGACTACTCAGTGTAAACTAAGCTAAATTTTCACTTAGCTTAGTGAATGAGGTGCAAGCAAAGATCCTGTTTTTAAACTTTCCTTGCACATGATTGGTTATTCTTTTCAAAGCATTGTTGTTCCTCATTCATTAAAGCTGACCATACACTGCTCAAATGTTGTGCAATTCCTGCTGATTCAACTGGAATTTAGGCTGTGAGTGGCATCACCTCGACAAACTGTAATTAAAAAATTAAAGGAGCCAGGTAGAAAATTGGCAAACAGTGACAACTGCATCCAGTCAGATGCAGTCAATGTTCGGGTATTTAAACAGACACAGGCATTGCAACTGCTTGAATACAAGAGCCAGGGGATATTCTTCCATTCACACTGTGTAGCACTGGCGCATACCTCCCATCTTTCAAATTGAGAATAAGGGACACTTTTGGGAGGTAGAGGCCCTGCAGAAAAGTGGATTTGGCCAAGCTTTACAGTGGGAGGGGCTTAAAGGGCATGTTTAAACAAAGCCCAGGCTTCGTATATGTGCTGGGGGGGGGTCGCTTTGAGAGGGTAGAGGACTTGTGCTAGAAAGTGGGGTAGAGTGGCGGACAAACGGATACTGAGGGGGCAATTTGGGAGCAGAGAGGACTTGTGCCAAATGGTGGGGTGGAGAGAGGTCAGATATGTACTTGGGATTGCTTTGAGAGGGGAGTGGACTTGTGCTAGAAGATGGGGCAGAGGAGGGGATCAGAAAAGTGCTCGGGGGAACTTTTGGACATTGGGCTCTACTCCGGGACTTAACCTTGATTCACCAGGACACCGAAACTTCAAATCCCGGACAATTTCAGACAATTGGGATGGTTGCGAGGTATGTAGATGGAAGAAGGTATTCAATTTATCTTGTTCAGCACCATGCATGTATGGCTAGCCTAGGGGAAATTAAAATTCACTTGGAACGTGAACATGCACTACTCCTTCAGTAAATATACTACAATGTATAAAAATGCCAACAAGATTTAACCAAAATTGACAAAATTCGAAGCGACAATCTCCAAATATGGAATAAGCCCCACCCTCACAGCCGAAGAGCTCCAAGATATAAAGAACAAACTCTTGATAAGGCCATGTAACAACAAAGATATCCAAGGTGCATTAACTCAAGCAATCTATCAGATTTCATTTAACAGAATATATTTGCTTTGATTAGCTGCTATTGGTCACTGCACCTGGCAAACATCATTTATGTACATTATTTACAATTTCTTTAATATACAGTAATAACTGTGAAAGTGCACTTTATAATGAACACACATATATGATTAAATGCAATGCAGGACCTTATATAGTAAATAACAGCCTGTCTATTTATAAACAAATTAAAATGGGCGTTGCTGCCTATAGTGATCAATCAATGTTCACTTTCCCAGAGAATAAAACATGAATGATGATTGGTCACACTGAACAATAACAGGTTTCAGTTATGTCAACTCTGTGCACAGATGTCCCATCCTTTTTTGTATAAAACATTAAAGAGTAACTTCACTTTTGTTGAGAAAAAAATATTCCCCTCTGGGTGATCTATTTACATTGCAAATGTTGTTGCAGATTCCTACTTTGCGTTATCTGGAGAAATATGTTTGTTTGTCTGTGTTTAGTTAAACTGTATGGGAGTGGTTTTATAATTATCAATCAGCTGCTGCACCTGCAGGGCTCTAATGAGGAAAATTGCACTGTCTGCATCCCTTTAGATGTGATTTGCTTTGGGAGTATCTGTGTACAGAATGCCCCCAGGTAACCATATTGCATTGCATTTTACAGAGGATTACAGCATTGCAGATTGAAAAGGAAAGGTCATTTTTAATAACATTACAATATGACTTGTGTTACAATTGTAAACGCTATAACAGCCCTCACATTTTCTACTCTCCTACTCGCATTTTGGGAGTGGAAAATGAGGGCTGGCGAGCGTGGGCTGCCTGAGAGTGTGGGGGGGGGGTGAGCGAGTGAGCAGGGTTGAATGGGAGCTCTTCTCCCAGTGATCGCCCAGAGGAAGAGAGCCAGCCGGACCATCAGAGTGTGTAACATCGCTGTAACAGCTTTAATTTCAACTGCCGCGTGTTCCCACCGCTCACCGTCGCATACAGCCCTGCCTCCTGGCCCGGGTACTTTGATAGACAGAACACCCGTCCAATCCTGAGATGTCGGACATACATCATAGTCCCTGGGCCAGAAGGCGGAGCTGTGTGTGACGGCGAGCGGTGGGAACACATGGCAATTGAAATTAAAGCTGTTACAGTGAAGTTGCATTCTTATAATCCGTGCGGCAATCCTCTTCCTCTCCTCTCTCCCCCTGCACAGGTAGGCTGCATTGATGGACACAGGTGAAGCGACATTGTTGAACACAGGTGAAGCAGCACCGTTGAACACAGGTGAAGCGGCACCGTTGGGCACAGGTGAAGCGGCACCGCTGGGCACAGGTGAAGCGGCACCGCTGGGCACAGGTGAAGCGGCACCGCTGGGCACAGGTGAAGCGGCACCGCTGGGCACAGGTGAAGCGGCACCGCTGGGCACAGGTGAAGCAGCACCGTTGGGCACAGGTGAAGCAGCACCGTTGGGCACAGGTGAAGCAGCACCGTTGAGCACAGGTGAAGCAGCACCGTTGAGCACAGGTGAAGCAGCACCGTTGGGCACAGGTGAAGCAGCATTGATGGACACATATAGGCTGCATTATTGGGCACAGGTAGGCTGCATTGATGGGCACAGGTGAAGCAGCACTGATGGACACAGGTAGGCTGCATTGTTGGGCACAGGTGAAGCTGCATTGATGGATACGGGTGAAGCTGCATTGATGGGCACGGGTTCAAGTTTTTTTGGCATAATGTGAAAGATAATGTTAGGCCAAGTAAATAAATCCCAAACATGTCACACTTTATAATTGCACGCACTCGTGGAATGACGACAAACTAGTGTACCTAAAAATCTCAATAGGCCATGCTTTAATTTTTTTTTTCCGGTTACCAGGTTAGAATTACAGAGGAGTTCTAGTGCTAGAATAGTCCTCTCCAACTCCTCTGGCATAACAGCCGATGGATATGGCTGGAAAGCCAATCGCCCGCTCTGAAAAACGGTACCAGGATGATGCCTGCAGGTGCGGGCATCATCCCGGTATAACCCCCGGAAGCCGAGTACGCACATCTGCATATGCGCGGTGGCAAGGGGTCAAAATTTTAATTTTTTTATTGTTCATTTTACTTTATTTTAGTTTGACACCTTTTTCCCCCCCCAAAAAAATTTTGATCACTTTTATTCCTATTACAAGGAATGTAAACATCCCTTGTAATAGGAATATGGCATGACAGGTCCTCTTTACAGTGAGATATGGGGTCAATAAGACCCCACATCTCACCTCTAGGCTGGAAAGCCTGAAATAAAAAAATAAAAAAACGATTCTGGCTTGTGATCGTATTGGCAAGTCGGTAGAAGCACCAGAGGGCAGCGGGGGAGGGGATATCCCCTCTCACCTCCTGTAAGAACAATCAAGCAGTGGAACAGCCGCTATGATCATTCTTATGGTGTAGGGAATCGCCGGCTGAAAAAGCTGATATCTGAATGATACCTGTAGCTACAGGCATCATTCAGATATCACCGCACAAAGTCACTGTGCAGGGATATTTAACTGCGATTAAAGTTTATGTAAGCCCTTGTACACACGGTCGGAGATTCCGACGGAATGTATCCTATCGGACCGTTTTTTCGGATATTCCGACTGTGTGTGGTCTGCATCGGACTGTTTCCGTTGGAATATCGGACGGACCAACTTTTCCAACTTGCCGGTAAAATTTTCCGATAAAATGCTCCGATCGGACATACTCTGATCATGTGTAGCCTACTCCAATGGACAAAGTGCCATGCATGCTCAGATCAAATTCCTAGACCAAAGCTATTGGCTACTAGCCTGAACATAGTCCCGTCCTAACGAAATAACGCCATGTTATGTACAATCAGATTTTCCGACAACTTAGTCCGACCCGTGTATGCAACATCACTTCCGGACCTCTTCCGGAATTAATCCGTCAGAATTACTCCGACGGATTTGGTTGTCGGAATCTCCGACCGTGTGTACAAGGGCTCAGAGCAAAAAAAATGTCTGTAGAGAAAAACTGTTGATCTTCCATAATTCCACTCTGGTCCTAAATTCCTGTCTGGGCTGACAACAAAGTGCCTTTTTTGCACTAACACCTCAACAAGTGTTGTCAGCTCTGCAGGATTATGGTTTATCCCTAAACCCACCCCTCAATACATAAGAGTACATTTGTTTCTCTCTCAGTGAAACAATGCCGCTGGTGTGTAGAGAAGGGCCCTTGGGAAATATAGTTCTGGGGATGTGTATAAAATGTGTATTAATTAGAGGAACAAGGTAAAAGATCAGAGAGGTAGAGGGAGGCGTTTTGGTAAATTTGGGTAAATGCCTGGACATATACATTGAATTAAGTTTTATAAAATTACAATGAAGGTTGCAGTCTCTTCTTATAAGGATTTCTCTTGTGTTCCAATGTATGTGGGCAGGGTAGTGCATGATGTAAGCCACATAAAAATAACAGAGCAGCCCCCCCTAAGGCTTCATGTACACGGGACGTTTTTACAACCTCTCCTGAATGATTTAACTTGACAGATAGTAACCCATGTTTAAAATGCCCGTTTTGCCACATTTACATGCCGTGTTTAGCAGCATTTTACCGAGTTTGTGTTTAGAAGCCTGTCTAAAAAAATGGGTTAAAAAAAAAAAACTGCTATAAACTAAATGCGGTTTGTCGCATTTAGACTCATTTGGCGTCTGAAACGTGGAAATCTTCGGCGTCTGAACCCATTTTTTTTGCTTTAGAAGAAACGCTGTTAAACGCAACTGCCTAAAAATGGCAATAAACGAGACTGTGTACATGGTCACATAGGATAACATTACATGAGTTCAGGGGCAGTTGAAAAAAGCATTCAACTGCCTCTGAACGTATGTTTAGCAGCGTCCTGTGTACATGGGGCCTAACAATACAGATCCCAGGATTTAAAAGAAAGACAACCTTCAAGAGAAGTGTGTTCCCTGAGCCATTTAAAAAAAAAAAAAAAGAATAATGTCATGCTGGACTGTAGTGTACCTTTAGGCCTGGTTCGCACTAGTGTGATTTCAGTTGTGGCTTGATTCGCACAGAATCGCGTGACAATGGAATTTTCAATGGTGCCTGTTTACATCATTGCAGCGCATTGTGATTTTGGAAAAGGGTCCTGTGCTACTTTGGTGCGATTCCAGTATAATTGTGGCACCATAGAATATGCAAACCACATCAAAGTAGCATCCAAGTTGCATCACAAATGCACTGAAAGTCGGATCAAAATCTGATCGCAGCAATGTGAACCTAGCCTCAGTAAGATTCTTTTCCAGCCAATAATATAGTGGGGAGTCTTGAAATACTGAGTTTGTATTCATCGAGCCCATTCCTCCATGATGTGATCTAATATACAACCCCAAATCCAAAACGTGTGTATGCTTTGTAAAATCTACATGAAAACCGAATGCAAGGATTTTCAAATCTCACAAACCCGAATTTTATGTACCATTTTAAGAGAAAAAAAAAATAAGGTCATTTTGAAATCGGTGGAAGCAAAATGTCTCAAAGTTGGGACAGTAAGCGGTAACAAGGAAGAGATGGACGAACATTTTGTAACTAATTAGTTTAACTGGCAACAGGTCGGCATTATGACTATATTATTATTATGAGTATAAAAAGAGCATCTTCTAGATTCTCAGTGTCTCAGAAGTAAAGATGGGCAGGGGTTCACCAATCTATGAAAAGCTGCATCTAAAAATTTTCAGATTGTAAGAATTTCAGAATAATGTTCCTCAAAGTAAAATTGCAAAGACTTTAAATATATCATAATATACAGTACATAATATCAAAAGATTTAGAGAATCTGGAGAAATCTTTATGCGCATGGGACAAGCCCAAAATGTAATACTGGATTTCCATGATATTTGGGCCCTCAGACGGCACTGCATTAAAAAAAGGCAACATTCTGTGATAGACATCAACGCATGGACTCAGAAATGCTTCCAAAATTCCCTGTCAACACAGTTTGCCTCGCCTTGCCAATCGAAAAATGCAAGTTAAAGCTCTATCATGCAAAGAAGAAGCCATATCTGAACATGATCCAAAAGCGCCACCGTCTTCTCTGGGCCAAAACTAATTTAAAATTGTCTGTTGCAAAGAGGAAAACTGTTTTGTGGTGAGAGAAATAGAAATCTAACATTTTTGGCAACCAAGGGCGCCCCATCCTCCAGACTAAAAAGGAAAGGGACCTTTCCGCTTGTTGTCAGGGCTCAATTCAAAAGCTTGCTTCTCTGATGGTTTTAGTGCTTATAGAATGGGTGACTTGCACATCTGCAAAGACACCATAAATGCTAAAAGATATCCATGTTTTAGAACAGCATACTGCTCACCACATACTGCATCTATGACAACAGCATGGCTTCGTAGTAGAAGAGTTTTGGTGCTTAACCGGCCTGACTGCAGCCCAGACCTTTCACCAATTGAAAATATTTGATGCATCTTGAAACAAAAACTATGAAGACTCAGGACGGTTGAGCAGTTAGAATCCTATATCAGGCAAGGGTGGGACAATATTCCTCTCCCAAAATGTCAGCAACTGGTCTTCTCAGTTCCCAGACATTTACAGATTGTTAAAAGAAAAGGGCATGCTACACTAATCATGGCCTTATCCCAACTTTTTTTTTTGATGTGATGCTACCATCAATTTTGAAATGACCTTAAAATTTTCTTAAAACTAAATTTTCCCAGTTTACACATTTGATTTCTGTTTTGTATTGTGAATAAAATGTGTGTTTATGAGATTTGCAAATCATTGCATTTGGATTATGTCGATTTTACACAGCACCCCAATTGTTTTGGAATCAAGGTTGTAGTATTGCTTAATGTTCAGTATGGATTGCTGGCAGTTTCATTTAATAAAGTCTGGTTGAGGCCAAAATAGTAAAAGTGTTATATTAAAGTGGAAGTCAAATGCCACAAAGGCACAAGGGAAACTTTAAAAACAAAGTTGAAGAATTATATATGTGTATTCATTTAACTGCAACAGAGAAAGTATTTAGCAACGTTAAAGGTGTTTAATGTAAACATAACTTACTTTACAAGTTCATGTTCAATTAGTATTTTTCAGTACAGATTTCAGTAACTGGCAATGAAAAATAACCATACATGCTTACTGGGTTTTTTTTTCCCAAGAGATCATGTTCATAAATTGGCAAGGGCTTTATAACCTCAAGATGACAATATATCTCCAGGCATTCACAGCATTGTGTATTTTCCTAATCGCGTTTGATGTTTTCAGTAAAAATAGCAATGATGTAAGAAATTAAGATCAAACAAAATAATTATAGTTAAAAACCCCATTGTTTTAACATCAAAATACACCTTTTGTAACCCACATCATAGCCGTATAAAGCATCATATGTTGTTCTATATCACCACCTAGTGGCAGTACTGTTACTTGCAGATAAAAGGACTCGTGTATACAGTGTTACAAACTCTGAGAACTAAGACTATTCTAATGGTATGAATTAATGCAAACCACAAGAAGACCATCTAAAAACGAACTCCAAAAAAAAAAAAAAAGAAGAACTCTTTCACATAGTAGCCATACTTTTAAAAATGTTCCCCTTCTGTGACTCATTTGTAGTTTTTATAAATATTCACATTGCTGTATAGTTTTATTTTTTGTTTTGTTTAACTGTCAAACATTTTTTTGGAGCCTACAGTAATTTCTTTCCTGGTACATGCTGAAGCAAATCTATTTAAATACCTAAAATATGAAACTTAAAACTGCCTCTTAAGTTGGGTCACCCGTATTTAATTAATCTTGGAGTAGCTGGACTTTAATTCCTGACATTTTTTTTTTTATTGTGGTAGAAATAATTTCTGTCTATTGCAACAAATAGAAGAGGTGAATGCATTATCTGCTATAATGTTTCATTTATATTAAAAATGATGAAGGCAGTACACTACCTGTATGGGTTCTTCTATGTGCTTTCAGGTGGGAACTCTTTGTGTAGACCTTGTTACAGCCTTCAAAATCACACCTGTGTATTCGTCTTCTCCGAGAGTCTGGAGATTCTGACCTGCGTTGGCGTCTTGTGCTTTCAATGCTGAATGGTGAGACTGAGCTGCAACACAATAATAGCAAACCCCAAGTTTTAATGCATGAAGGTAGAGAAAAACAAATTCACTGTTACCGTAACATGCCAATTAATCATTTCCTGTCAGTCATGTGGCATTAAAGTAAAACTTAAAGCTTTTAAACAGTGAAGAGGGAATTGACCCTCTGTTTTAATGCTGCTGGTCTCCACATTTGGAAGACTTCCCCCTACTTCCTCTTGGGTCACACGCACCCACTTCCTTATGGGTCACCACTACTTCATGGGTCACTCCACATTTAGTTTTGTCTACTGACGTCCTCCCCTTTCACAGCTGGCCACGTCCCCCTGAAGAGAGTGCACGGCGCTCGCTGTGATCACCCGAGACTCAGGTGATCACAGATCCAAGTAAGGGGCCGATCCCGGGCCCTTACCAAGTGATCGGCTGTCAGCCAGTGACAGCTGATCATATGATGTAAACAGAGGATCGGTAATTGTTTGTATTTCTTCTCACGCTGTCAAAAAAGCAGATTGTTGGCTTCTTTTTGCAGGGACATCAGCCCATGAAGAGGAAGAGCCTCTGTGGCCGCCAATACCGCCTGCCAACAACGTGCAACACAGTACCCAAACAAAATTGACGTCCTTTTTTCCCCCCACAAATAAAGCTCTCTTTTGTTGGTATTTGATCACCTCTGCAGTTTTTTTTGCGCTATAAACAAAGAAAGAGCAACAATTTTGGAAAAAAAAGCAATATTTCTTGCTATGATAAATATTCCCCCCAAAAATATATAAAAAAACAATTTCTTCCCCAGTTTAGGCCAATATGTCTTCTTCTACCTATTTTTGGTAAAAAAATATTATCTATAAGTGTATATTGATTGGTTTGCTCAAAATTTCTAGGGTCTACAAAATAGGGGATATTTTTATAAATGGAAATTTTATTACAAATTTTTTTTCCTACTAGTAATTTATTGTGACTGCGACATTGCGGCGGACAGGTCGGACACTTTTGACACTTTTTGGGGACCATTGACATTTATACAGTGATCAGAGTTAAAAAAAGACAATGATTACTATATAAATGTCATTGACAGGGAAAGGGTTAACATTAGGGAGCAATCAATGTGTTAAATATGTGTCCTAGGGACTGATTCTAACTGTGGGGGGATAGGAATGCCTACTTAGTATGAACAACAGATCTGGCTCCCCTTCCCTGACAGAACAGAGATCTGTCCGTTTACATCTCTGTTCTGTCTCTCTCAGGAGCGATTGCAGGTGCCCGGCGGTCATCGTGGCTGTCGGGCACACGCATCGGCTCTGTCATCGGGCCACAAGCCCCCTAGTGGTCTTAAAGTGGCTGATGTACAGCTACGGCAATTTGCCCAGAGAGCCAACCTGCGGCTGGTCTTCTAGTGGTTAAAGGATAAGTTCACCTTTGGGAACATATTATATGTTCCACCCATTTTTATGTCCCCACTGCTGCAGATGCTCCCTGGTACCTTCTGTCCCAGTGACAGCATTACGGAGAGAAGTTCCCCATACAAGCTGTCAATTTTTGAAAACAAAGCTATGAAGGGCTCTGACCCCACACAGTCGCATCATTCATACACAGAGTTCTGTGTATGAATGAACTACAAGTGCCGACATTCTTTGTGGAGGTCAACTTGTACTTTTTAATGAACTACCATGGCACTGTTGAGCGCTGTGGTAGTTCCTTGTCTTCCTGGCAGTGTGAAACAGCATGACTGTATGATGTACTGCAGGAGACCTTTTTTATATGGACCTGGAATGCATTGCACAGGCAATCAGCAGATCTCTGGTGCCATGCAGGTCTCTTGCCATACATTGTACAGCCTTGCAGTGTCATACCTGTGAGATCCCTGTGGAAGCTGGAAATTACTGTAATAGGCATCACTACTACAGTGATCTTCACTATATTCTGGGTCCTGTGCCAAGTTGCATAGTGATCACAGGAAGTCCCTCGCTCAGCACTGGCGCCATTAAGGAAAGACTTTTCCTATTTCTTAATGACTTCAAATCGCATGGCGCCCATGCTGAGCAAGTGATACCTTGTGTTCAATAAGCAGAAAAGCAACCACTGAATAGGGATGAGCTTCGAGTTCGAGTCAAACTCATGTTCGACTCGAACATTGCCTGTTCGCCCATTTGCCGAACAGCAAACAATTTGGGATGTTCATGGAAAATTCGAAAACATGCGGAACACCCTGTAAAAGTCTAAGGGAGAAATCTAGTGCTAATTTTAAAGGCTTATATGCAAATTATTGTCATAAAAAGTGTTTGGGGACCTGGGTCCTGCCCCAGGGGACATGTATCAATGTAAAAGTTTTAAAAACTGACGTTTTTTCGGGAGCAGTGATTTTAATATCACTTAAGTCAATTTAAATGACTTTTTTTCCTGCAGAAATGACACTTTGTACAGGGACAGTTCTAAGCATGTGTCCCTTTACAGGCATACTATAAACACCCCCAGGTACGAAATGTAAAGGAATATTATACTTTGTTTCACTTTAAGCATTATTAAAATCACTGCTTCTGAAAAAACTGCCATTTTCAAAAGTTTTTTTTGCATTGATACATGTCCCCTGGGGCAGGACCCGGGTCCCCAAATGATTTTTAGGACAATAAATGGCATATTAGCCTTTAAAATGAGCACTTGATTTCGAACGTTCAACTCCCATAGACTTTAGTAGGATTCTAAAGTTCACACGAATTTTAGGTCTGTTCGCAGGTTCTGGTGTGAACCGAACTGGGAGTGTTCGGCTCATCCCTACCACTGAATACAGTACCTGAAAGACAGAAAAAATCTCAGTAGCAATGGTATTTACTACATTATTTCCAGCTTCTACGGGCAATCTCACAGGTATTCCTAGGCTGGACCAAGGTAACTACCGTGTGTAAAAATTGCCATTCAGCTTTAATGTTCTTTCGGTGCATACTAGCTCATTATGCCTTTTGCCTTACAGGGGTATTAAAAAAAAAAGTGTCAGCGGGTATACAACTGCTTTAAAGGTTGCTGTTCACAAGTGCAAACCATACAACTTGAAGGAGCTGGAGCAGTTTTGCAAGGAGGAATGGGCAAAAATCCCAGTGGTAAGATGTGAAAGCTCAGAGACTTATCCAAAGCGACTTGGAGCTGTGATAGCCGCAAAAGGTGGCTCTACAAAGTATTGACTTTAGGGGGGTAATTAGTTATGCACATTGACTTTTTCTGTTATTTTGTCCTATTTGTTGTTTGCTTCACAATAAAAAAAAATTAAAAAAACATCTTCAAAGTTGTGGGCATGTTCTGTAAATTAAATTATGCAAATCCTCAAACAATCCATGTTAATTCCAGGATCTGAGGCAACAAAACACGGAAAAAAGCCAAGGGGGGTAAATACTTTTGCAAGGCACTGTATATCAATTTGCCACCTAAATACAGTACGTATCAATAGATTATTCTAGGTCCAATTTGTCAACACTGATGAGAACCTGTTTTCTGAAGCTAAAGCTTCAAAAGCCTTGTGATCTGTCCTATTTAGCAAAGCAATGCTAAGATTAGTGGTTTTGAGCAAAATCTATTACTTTTAACAAAGTGGGATTGAAAACTCTTAAGCTGGCCATACACACACAGATGTGTTTTGTTCAGCCTGTGGGCTGACCAAAAAAAAAAATCTAACAGATTCCTCAATCCACACAAATCAGTGTAGATGGATGGATCTCCCCCTGTGGCTATTGTGTTCTGGCACAGCTGATGTGTCAAAATACCTCCCGATTGCCTGCATCTGATTGGTGCTCTGCATTTCAATCAAATGATTGTGGCCAGGGAGGGGGAAAATAGGGCAACCTATGGACGAATTCTAGCCAGTTCATCAGGGATCAACTAAAATTAACTCTGTATATGGCCAGCTTTAACTTTTCTGGCTACAGTCCATAATGAGGTCGCATTTATCTTGCACATCCTTACTGAGTAATCCATCTGATGTGGGATTTTTTTATTCTGCTCACAATAGCCAAAAACAACAGAGTTTAATGACCAATGTACAAAAATTTGTCAAAAATAGAATGAGGGACATTTATCAAGAAAATTAGACATACAGTTAGGGCTGCTTCTTATTAAGCAAAGTACATGAAGCATATTTTTTGTATATTTGTGACTCCTGCACCTGGAATCCAGTAGAACAAACTGGGATACATTTACACAGGTCTGCAAAAGAGCAATAGCAATAGGGATGAAACAAATCAAATGGTCCAGGGGAAATTTTATTTTTTAACAGTGCTAGTTAAGGGGAGCAGAGCGAGGAAATTAAATAGGTCAAACCAAAATGTCATATTCCTGATATGTGCCTGCTGTACCATTTTTTGCTACATGTATGTGATATTCCTGGTGTTCCTGCCAGTCCGTCGGCTTGCCTATTAAAAACTGACCACACTAGCGCAGCTTAGCCAGATCCCCTCCCTACGCTATTCTATGGGAAGTTTGGTGTCCTGCTGTATGTCCTCCCCCAGCTCTCTAAGATCCGTATTCAGCTGAGAACATAGGGTATGTGATCAGGTTTACAATAAGGGGGAAAAGAGAATGTTTTTGCCTTTCATCTCTAGGGTTTACATATACTTTAATAAAGATAAAAGTGAATCTGTCTCATAAAGATAGCAAATCTGCAGACCCACTCAGATTGGTAATGCGCGATTTGAAAAGTGCAGGATTTTACAGCAACCAATCACGTTTTCGCTCATCCTATTTTATTACACTGATGCTTGCTTGCTATGGAATACTGAATGACTGAACAATAATGCCATTTGTACAGCCCGAATAAGCCTGTAGATGTTATTTTTTACCTCCTATTTCTATATAATCGTGGACATACGTCTCTGCATCTCCTATTACAGCTCAGTAGTTTAATGAGAAATGTCAATTAAAGAACACCAGTCTAAAGGATAGCCTGTACAGAGTACAGCAAGCGATCTGCTAAGCTCTGTGAACATGCATGCACTGCATATCAATTTTTTGGCTGCCTGACTCTGCAACAGTTGATACCATGCAAATTAGGAGCCTTCTGACATCCGGAATGATGAGGTGTTTTTGTTGCCCTGTCCTATTGTCAGGATGACTGATAACAGCTCAGTGAAGCACAACAGAGAGCAGGAAAGACCAGGTTTTGTAATAATTGGTATCATTCTGTACTTCCCAAGGCATATGTTACAGGGATTTATTGCCATTAGCTCATTGCACTACTAGAGAAGTGCGGGAAATTCTGTACTTTATCAGATGCACTGGAGGGCTGAAAAGATACAGAATGTTAGCTTGCACAGGTGGATTCAAGTTAACACTTAAAGTGTTACTAAACCCAGGACCCAGCATTTACAATATCTGGTCTCCCTTAGTACACAGAATATGGAATGCAATTGTTTTATTAAATATAAAATACTAAATACCTTTTCTCATCAGCAGTATATAGCAGTCTTCTGACTTATATCAGTACCAGCTTAAAGCTTCTAGGAGGAGTTTTCATACTGCACTGAGCTGTCCTATTAGGATCAAGGACCACTGACTGTTTGGACAGTGCTGATTGGGCCTGTGCTGATCACATGCACTCTCTAGAAATAAACTGAGCATGTGCAGCCCGACTCTAGTGGTTCTGTCTTATCAGGACATGTTCTGGAGTCAGTGAAAGAAGGGGACGATCTGTGCATACAGGATCAAACATCCTATTTACACAATGCAGAGGATTAAAGTAATTGTAGTCTTTTTTTTTTTAACCTCCCTGGCGGTATGATTGTTTCAGATTTTAGGTGCTGAAAGTGGTACCATTATTTTGCATGAAAAGTTGGCGTTTTATATTGTAGTCCTGTAATTCTTAACAATAACTCACTTAAATCTGTCCAAACCAGAGTCTAGCAGACATCCCGGGTATGATAAAGTTTGAAAAATGAAATCATTAATTATAATATAATACATAACTATAAATAATTGTACCAAATAATAATATAACAATAATAAAAATTACTCAAAATAATGTAATCAAAACAAAAACACCGAAATTTGCTCAGTTGCAGAATTGTCACTGTCAGTACTTTTCAGTATTTGATGACGGATCTCCCCACAAATTGCTATCGCTCAATTCTGCAAGCGATTCCAATTTATTATCGCTGTTTTCTAGCTGGTCTAAAATCATTTTTGATGTAAAGGGACAGTTTTGGTTGCTTTGGACAATCTCCAGTTTCCAGGCATAAAGAACAGTTTTTTATTATAAAACTGCATGCAGGACACTGGGCAGACCACTAGGGACAAAGGGTATGTGAAATAATTACATAATTACATACACTATGGTGGCACTACCAGGCAGCTCAATTGGCACAAATTTCCTCTATATACTCTAAGGGACCAAAACTGGACTGGATATCCATGGAGAGTCAGGCGTTACTACTCCACACAATAGATTTTCTGATATAAGAAACAGAGACCCCCAATAATGGCCCCGGCACTTGCTCACTTGATGGTACTTTGCGACACACTCCATAAACAGAATTCATTGGTTTCTTCCCTGAGACCATTGGCCCATATCTTTCATAATCAAGACTGTGTTCCAGGATTGAACACAACAGCTTTCCAGTGGTGGTTATATAAGGGCATGTTTAGAATAGGACATTTCTTAACAGCATCGGGCCCTCTCACGCTGAATGAATGTATTAACAAATTGGAAATGGCAAATTCAGAGAATTATAGATTTAACCAAATTAAGACATTTTTAAACACTTTATGGGCAGATAAATCCATTCCCCCAAAATCAACAGCTTATGAACAGTGGTGTGGTACACTCGCGGATCAGAGGGGTGGTATCTTGCTGATCTACGCCTTATTGGCGAGTAAACACAGCTTGCCTCCATATGCTCAGGCATGGAAGACCGACTTGGGGTTGTCTTGGGAGCTGAATAAATGGAACAGTCTCTTCCAGAAATCTTATAAGGGAATACTCAACATAAACCTAATAGAGGCCAATATTAAAGTTTTCACACATTGGTATTATGTCCCCTCCAGGCTTGCTAAGATTTTTCCTGATACCTCACCTCTATGTTTTTGGGATTGTAAGCAGGTGGGTACTATGCACCATATTTGGTGGACTTGCCCACGTATAAGAGGCTTCTGGAACAGATTTTTCCACATGACACGGAAAGTTACAGGCATTGGAATTCCACAAACTCCTACTATTGGACTACTGAACCTCGGAATAGAAGGTGCTCCCAAACACACCAATAATCTTATTTTTTTATGCTCCTAGGAGCAAAATTTACTGTTGCAAGAGCGTGGAAAACAAACAAGGTTTCTTTGATAGTCGCCAAGCGGAATATTACTTTGATTATGACCCAAGAACAAATCACTGCAAAATTATTAGATAGGGTGCCCAAGTCTAAAGCGACTTGGGATCCTTGGGCTCGCTATATCAACGTTCCCCTATATCCGGGCCACTTACCTTAACTTCTCTCAACGATTGATTCAAGTAATTGGTTTCTTCCTCCGCTCCTTTTTGATAATCACATCACAGATGCACTTATTCTTTCTCTTTTTTCTTTCCTTTTCCATTACTCTCTTCTCTTTTTACTTATTATAACAACATTATTTTGCATGCCATTTGATCAATAGTCATCTATTATTAACTACATCACTTGGAGTAATGCACCTAGGCAGTCCTTACATTGATTTAATTAATTTAGAGGGGCAGGGAGGGGGTGGAGGGCAGAACCGAAATATCCAGGGGGAGCATCGGGACACGTACAGTTCACAGCTAGATCCCAGTTGGGGTGGCTTGCATGTCTCCCTTGATCCCTCTGGAACAAAATCAGATTTTGATACTCTGCCGACCCCTGCTCAATCTTATTATCCTATAGCAAACAAAGAATTTATTGTCACTCATTTGCTCTGATCAATGGTTTATAACAACCCTTCAAGGCATTAGGTAGCATCGATATATGTTATAAATATGTTGTTCCATTAACATCGCTGTTATCTTCCTAAATTTTGTTTTTGATAAACCCTACTGAAGGGCTATGTTGGCTCCCAGTTGGGGATATTTATTACTCCATTGTTTTGTTATATTGATGAAAAATTTTCAATAAAAATATTGAAGAAATAATTACATACAGCTATGTAATCTGTAAGATTACATTATACTGTATGTATACTGTGTGTTTCAGTTTTTTAATTTGGTGCCGATCTCCGTCCCCCTGCATCGCAACGCTCGCAGGACACGGAGATCGGCGATGTGATGAATCGAGCGAGACACGGCTCGCTCGTACAGCGGGGGGACATCGCTGGATCCAAGGGAGAAGGTAAGTAAGTGTCCTCCTGGATCCAGCGATGCGGTCCCCAAGTCTGGCTCAGGGTTACCGCTTTTGGCATAAACATTCCACCCCGAGCCAGACTCGGGAATACCGTCAGGGGGGTTAATAACAAACAAGTTATACTTACCTGCTATGGGCAGCCCAGATCCTCCTTCTCGGGTCCCTCTTCGCTGCTCCTGGCCCCTCCCTCCTGTTGAGTGGCCCCACAGCAAGCAGCTTGCTATGGGGGCACCCAATCGAGCTGCATCTCTGGGTGTCCATTCAAACATGGAGTTGCCGTTTGGCCCTGCCCCCTATCTCTCCTGGCTAACTGATTTTGATTAGTGTGAAAGGGAACTTTGTGCCAAACAATATATTTTTAGAATATCTAATATATGCAGCTGTTCCCAAAGCAATGAAATGAACACTGCAATTGGACAAATGGGTAGTAGGGGACACTTGTGTAATAATAATAATAATATTATTATTATCATTATTATTATTATTATTAATATGTACCTTATTTAAAGACCATTTATCATGGAATAAAGTGACACATGCCTAAAAGTGCTATAAAACATGAACTGAACTATTCAAATATAAAGTGCAACAATAAGTTTGCCAATGTAAAATAATTAGTAATTTAAATGTGAAAAGGTGATCAAGTCCATAGCATATATTATTAATTCTTTAATCTTTATGGCAGAGGAGAGTTCCTTCACCGTTAGCATGAAACGCCAAAAGTGCTCAGATATGAAAACTGTTCACCAGATGGATATGACCTCTTTACTTAAAAAGACAGTCTAATACGCTGAAGCTTTGGACGTGAGCCCAGCAGTAAGCAGCTTCCATATCACAATCATTGCAGGCGATCCTCAGTGCCAGGCTAAGACACCTACTAATGTAAGCAGGCACTCCACTTTTTGTATTACTTTTAAATAAAAATACCGTATTGCCCTATGGATTGTCCCTTTGTTTCCTTAGGAGATAGGAAGATAGAGAAGGAGAGGAGGATACAGCACAGAGGATTTATCCATCAACTAAGGGTATCCAATAGGATTTCCCTACAGCTCATTAGACCGTCTTTTTAAGTAACGAGGTCATATCAATCTGGTGAGCAGTTTTCATATCTGAGCACTTTTGGTGTTGTTTCATGCCAACGGTGAAGGAGCTCAACTCTGCTATCAAGATTTAAGAATTAATATTATATCTTATGGACATTATCACCTTTTCTCGTTTCAATTGCTAATTATTTCACAGTGGCAAAATTATTGTTGCATTTTATATTTGAATGTTTCAGTTCATGTCTTATAGCACTATTTAGGCATTTATTATTATCACTTTTATTGCACGTGACTTTATTCCATGATGTATGGTCTTTAACCAGTTCCCAACCAGCTCACGCCGATGTACGTCGGCAGAATGGCATGGCCAGGCATATTGGCGTACAGGTACGTCCAATTTTTAATGGTGCCCTGCCATCGCGAGCGCGCCGCCGGCGGCACCCTCACGTGCTGGTCGGGACCCCCGTGAGTCTGGTCGCGGGTCCCGCGGACTCGATCGCCGCGAGCATACCCGCGATCGTCTCGCGGGGCAGCTGAACGGAGAGATGCCATTGTAAACAGCATCTCCCCGTTCTGCCTAGCAACTAGTGACACTGATCTCTGCTCCCTGTGATTGGAGCAGAGATCAGTGTTCACTAAATGAAAGCCCAGCCCCCAACAGTTAGTAACACACCCCTAGGAACACTTAACCCCTACACTGCCAGTGTAATTTACACAGGAATCACTACAGTGATTGCTGTATAAATGACAATGGTCCCAAAAATGTGTCAAAAATGTCCGATGTTTCCGCCATAATATTGCAGTCACAATAAAAATCGCTGACCGCCACCATTACTAGTAAAAAAAAAATATTAATAAAAATGCCACAAAACTATCCCCTATTTTGTAGAAGCTATAACTTTTGTGCAAACCAATCAATAATCGCTTATTGCGATTTTTTTACCAAAAATATGTAGAAGAGGGAAAAATTTTTATTTTTATATATTTTTGGGGGATATTTATTATAACAAAAAGTAAAAAATAATGTGTTTTTTTCAAAATTGTCGCTCTATTTTTGTTTATAGCGCAAAAAAAAAAAAAAACGCTGGGGGTGATCAAATACCACTAAAAGAAAGCTCTATTTGTGAGAAAAAAAGAACGTCAATTTTGTTTGGGAGCCACATCGCATGACCGCGCAATTGTCAGTTAAAGCGACGCAGTGCTGAATCGCAAAAAGTGGTCTGGTCTTTGGCCAGCAAAATGGTCCGGGGCTGAAGTGGTTAAGGTACATATTATTATTACACAAGTACCCCTTACCACCCATTTGTCCAAGTGACTTTGATTGACAGCCGTGGGAGCCAATGGCGTCGCTGCTGTGTCTCAGCCAATCAGATGGAGAGTCCTAAACAGCTGAGGGACTTGTGGTCATCGCTGACAAAGATGGGTCTCAGGTAAGTATTAGGGGGCTCTGGGGAGGCTGCTACACACAGGCTTTTTATCTTAATGCATAGAATGCAACTCCTTTAACCCCTTAGGTTCCATAGTGAGTATAACAAGTGAGCTTTACTGCATATACAGACTGATTTTACTGTTGTGGGTTTAGTAACACTTTAAGCAAAGATTTTTATTTTTTTATTGTTCAGGCAGCAGACTTAAAAAAAACAAACAAAAAAACATTCCGTCATCCACACAAACAACGTGAATGGATAAATCCTCACTACTGTCAAAATAGACTGAGCAACAAAAGTTTTCTCCTAGCTGTCATGTAAAAGTGGTCTGATCCCTTTTATAGTATGGACAACATGGCACCAACGTATTTAAGGTTTTTTTTTTACAAAAAAATGGGTATTAAATTGTGTTTGTGTGCAATAAAATACATTTAAGTGTATTTTTGATTTTTTTTTTTTTTTTTTATAGATTTGATAAACAGTTGCACAAATATCATGCAACATAAAAATTGGGTGTAATATACTTACAAATGAGCTCAGTGCATATCATTTTTAAATTATAGATGTAAAATATGATTATTATAATTATAGGCTCTCATAAATTGTAAGTTTCGTTTTGAAAAATAAATAATTTTTTACTTACTCCAAAATGAGTAAATGTTGTTATCTAAATACAAGAGGCGTGTATATTTTTACTGGAATCTGGGTGTGCTTTGTGTATTTCTTCCAAATCTGTGAAGTAATTCAGTGAGAAACTTTGTCTCTGTGCAGGAGCTTCATTTAATGAAGACCAATCACTGTTCCCTCTCCTTATGCAGGGTGACTGGTCTCGTCTCCGCCCCTTCCTGTAGTTTTCTGCAGGCAGCCTATAGTGGGCGGACCTGTTGGGCTCCTCCCACATCTCTGCACGTGCTATGTACAGCACAGTGACTTTTACTACGGCTACGTTCACAAGGTAATATCTGGATTTTTTAATGTATTTGCTGCACACAAGGTGGTTTTACATCCTTTGTTAGTATTGAGGAATATATTTGAATGAAAGTTTTCCAGGCAGACAGCTAAATAAACACTTGATATAAATAAATTAAAGCAGTTTTGCCTGCCAGACTTCATTTCTGTCCCTCCAGTCCTTACACAACCCTGCCGGTCACCAAGGTCAAGTTGGTGACCTCATGTCTTTCTACTTCAGCTAAGCAAAGCTGCTAGGTCTGTCATCTGTAGGTGTGGACAGAGGAGTAATTTATATCATATTCATTGGGTTTGATCAAAACAAATATAAACTACAGACAGATAAAAAAAAAAAAAAGACATGATTAATGTAGCTCCACATGCACTAATACATCAATACATTTATTTTTAATGCAAGCAGTGTATATTTGTTACCTGCTATCAGGTTCTTGCAAGCCCCCGTACAGCAGAACTCAGAATGTGAGACAGAGAAGCAGCACAAGTAGCCAGTCATTTGTGCTGTTTCTCTCTAATGCCCTGTACACACGGTCGGATTTTCAGACGGAAAATGTGCAATCGGATCATGTTGTCGGATAATCTGATGGTGTGTGGGCTCCATCTGACTTTTTCTGTCGGATTTTCCGAGTTTGAGGGCAGGATCTAAGATTTTCCGACAACAAAATCCGATCGCATAAATTCCGATCATGTGTAGACAATTTCAACGGACAAAGTGCCACGCATGCTCAGAATAAACTAAGACGAAAGCTATTGGCTACTGGCCCATTTATAGTCCTGTCGTATGTATTTGACGTCACCTCATTCAGAACGATCGGATTTTCTGACAACTGTGTGTGACCGTGTGTATGCAACACAAGTTTCGGCCAAAATCCGTTGGAAAAAATCCAATGGATTTTGTGGTCGGAATGTCCAACCGTGTGTTCAGGGCATAAGAAGGAACATGCTGATAGGAGGTGAGAAACGAGAAGCATCTGTTGCCCAGATTCAGGCTTTAGCAGGCCAAATTTCGCTGTCAGCTTACGTCACAAAGCCGACCTAGGCTCTTAAGGGATCCTGAGAGTAAAGCCTGACCAGCAGCTGGCTCAATCTCCCAGCACTACACTCCCACCCCCTCCACAGTCTCTTCCTACAGTGAGCACTGGAGGGGCAGAGTACAGAGCAGTAACTCAGAGCAGACCAGAGAACTTAGCAGGTCTCGGGTGTAGAGCTGGCACAGCTGCAGCTTGGATTGATGTTGCAGCCATCTAAATGAGTATTTATGTTTATTTTTTTGAATCTCGCATGTCACTTTTAACAAAAGAACATACATTCTACAAAAATAATTATGCTAAGTTAGTGTGTGCTGTAAATCGCCACCAGCATGTTCTGTTGCTTCCTGCTGCAGGAATTTTGTTGAAGCCTAGAGCTGTAACTGCCTTATTGGAAACTTCCTACCCACCTCTAATTGGTCTCAAAAACTATATGTCACATTCTTTAAATAAAATATGTACGTTTCCAGCCTTGATTGTATGTCTTGGCTCAGCTAGAAAGGAAGGCTGACAGAAACATTACAATGCTGAAGTTCACAGGCTACCAATGAGGGAGAAAGGGGGGGGGGGGGGATAGCAGAGAGATAAGACACTATCATTGTTTGAAAGCTTAACTCTTTATGCCTTCCTGGCCAGCAGAGTTTGTCCTGTCTGCTTTTCTTTTCTCCCTCCCTAATCTGTGTTCACATCATCTGCGTCATTCCTGTTGCTTTCTTCCCCCTTCAGAAAAAGTAAATCTTAAAGCTGTCACCAGATCAGGCTCTAGTGGCTCTGATTATAGGCACAGCACTGAGAATAGATTGTGGCCCCGACCTGTTACAAAGTCAATTAAGTGGCCCTTGCGCTTCAAAAGCATGGGCACGCCTGCTATAGAAGGTCTATTTTATGTCCCCAAATTTACACTTTGATTGGCGCCACTGCCCTGAACTCAGTCCCACATGAGGAAAGAACACCTGCTTAAGAGCCTAAATCAGACGGTTCTCATGCTTATCACTTTACACAAGCCTAGCCCAACCTTTTAATTTGTAGGTCTTATTATTTGGTAAGCTGTCCTGTGTACCATTTGGTGAAGGTGTTGATCACTGTCAGTGGGGAAGATTGAATGTTTTCTAATTCTATTATGGTGTACCTATGGAATTTTTTCAAACTGTGTATTTAAAAAAAAAATAAAGTGTATAATAGAAAACAAATATAAAAAACAGCTAAAGACATATAAACCAGTTATTTTATATAGTCCATGTTCAGATTTAGCATTAATAGCACTCTAAATAGAAAATTATTAACAAAAAAAAATACTTTTAAATTAAAGTAAAATACATTATTTAAACAGGTAGCAATATTTTTCTCAACCAACAATTGAATATAATGTTGCCCACACTTGTACATGTCAATTATAAATTCTATCCATATTCTATAGAAATAATGCAGTAGATAATGTGATTCATTTATCTCTGATACTGTTGTGCTCAGCTGCTAATTATTCAGCATTTATCATCTAGCCATGAGATTGAATTACAAAGTACCTTAATGTGATCTAAAGCTGGAATTCGTGTTAAATCCTATTTGTCTTAACATTAGTTGCAGTAAAAGTAGAATGCAAATAATCAACTGAATACCAAACGAAATATAAACAAGCAAAACAAACATAGAAAAAAGAAACAAAATGTCAAATGAAAGTCACATATAAATCTGCAAACTTCTCCTTCAGGCTACTTTCACATTTTTGCATGGGGTGTTAAACAATCCTGCTTGATTAGGTTTACTACAGTTTCCAATGAAATGCACTGTCCATGGGGGTGAATAATAAATTGCATTAAATGATATATGTAAAAGGTGCAAAGGTAGCCTAAAGGCCAAATCCACTCAGCATATCAGTTTTGGATGGACAGCCATTTCCCCAGGCCGCTACTAAGTAGAGGATAAAGTCATGCATTTCTGATGGCTCTTCTATGATGTTAAATAAGAAAATCATTTGCAAATGTATATGTTTGAATGATGTCTTGGTTATGAAAAGGCTCAAGCTCCATACACACTATCACAGTTTCTGCTGATTTTTTCCTTCAGATTTACCAAAACCATGTAATATGAGGTCAAACCTTAGGAGTTTCAAATTGTATGCAATCAGGCAGGATCTTGCACTACATGGTTTTGGTAGATCTGAAGTAAAAAAAAAGAAAAAAAAAATCAGCAGAAAATCTGATAGTGTGTATGCGGCTTTAGAATCACAGGCTACTGCAACATCTCTCAAAATTTGCGTCTCTATAAGTTAAATAAAACAGTCTCACTGGAGCAACATTGTATTCTGTGGTCACGTTGCATTCTTATATGTCACCAGCAGGTGACTGTACGGCTGTACTGTATGCGAAATATGTAATCGTGGGTCCTGAGACTGCAAAACTCCCTTGCTTCTACATAGAAGGGTCACACATGGCCGGTCTTAGTAGTTTACTTAAAAGGCCCTTTGCAGAAACCACCCCCCCCCCCAAAAAAAAAAAATCCTTTATAATCCTGTATATTTAAAAAAGTTTGAAAACAACTTTTGAAATTACATTAACATGTTTTTTTCTTTCTGCCCTCACTCTTCTATATTAATGCTTACATAAAGATTTTGTGATTGGGTTTACATCCAACTTAATACTGCTGGAAAACAACAAAGACGACCCTAGGGCTCAATTTTTTTTTGCCAGCAAAACAGATCCATTTTGAAAGCCCGGGACTTGCTGTTTTGTTGTGCATCTAATTGTCAATAGTGTAAAAGAGCTTTACCTTAGCTGTCAAAGTTCGAGAATAGGATACTCACTCTTGTACTGCCCGTGCTATGGAAAGAGCTGTAGACCCAGTTTCATTGACACTATCTAAAGTCACGTTTGGCAGGTCATCATCATCACTATCACTTTTTATCTGTCTAGGAGACAGTCCCCGGGGATCCATATGTGCTGGGGAGAGAAAATAATCCATTATAAATGAACTGTGCAGTAAAAAATAAATAAATACAATTGTCACTATACATTACTTTAGGCTTATCTAGTATGCATCACCATGTACTACAGCTGTATTATCATTATCCTATAAATATAAACATGGCAGTGGGCTAGTAGAAGTAACTACAAATTTCTGCTTTATGTAAAAAACATTAATCACATTTTGAAATATTGCTTAACCACATGCCGACCAGTGCACGACAATATACCTTGGCACAATGGCCCGTCTGGGAAAATGGGAGAACAGGTACGTACCCTTTAAGATGCGGAATTGTGAGCACACGTGCTGCAGGCTCCGTGACCATGGGTCCTGCGGACTCTATGTCCACCGGGTGCCCGCAATCATGTCACGGAGCGGAAGAACGGGCAGATGCAAGGCATTTCCCTGTTCTGCCTAGTGACATGACAGATCTATTGCTCCCTGTCATGGGGAGCAGTGTTCGCTGTCATGTGAGTAGTAGCCCATCTCCCCACAGTTAGAATCACTCCCTAGGACACACTTAACCCCTTGATCGCCCCCTAGTGTTTAACCCCTTCCCTGCCAGTTTCATTTACACAGTAATCAGTGGATTTTTATAGCACTGATCACTGTATAAATGACAATGGTCCCAAAATGGTATCAAAAGTGTCGGACGTGTCCACCATAATGTCTCAGTCACGTTAAAAATTGCAGATCACCGCCATTACTAATAAAAAGAAAATAATAAAACGGCCATAAACTATCCCTATTTTGTGGACACTATAACTTTTGTACAAACCAATCAAAAAAATGCTTATCGCGATTTTTTTCCCACCAAAAATATGTAGAAGAATATGTATCGGCCTAAACTGAGGAAATCAAAGACTGTGTGTGTTATTTGAGTACCATTTCGAAATAATTGTGTTTTTGTTAAGCCAAAGGTTATTCAAAGTGTTATTGTGATCATTTGATGAAGATTTTTATTTTGTTTGTTCACTTTGACACATTAGAATCGAAAAAAATCGGAACGTTTCATAATCGAAAAAAAAAGCGGTAAATTAGAAGAAAAAAAAAAAAAAAAAAGAAAACCAATTCCGAATAAGATTTGAACGAATCAACCAAATTTAACAAAACTAAGTAACTAGATTAACAAATCTAAACAAAACACTTTTTTTGACATGTCTTTTACTCTTTAGACAAAAACTTGCCGTTCGCAGCGTATAAGCCTCTCAGAGGAGATCTGGTTTATTAACATTTTCATGTCTCTTCTCTGATTGACTATGCCTGGGAAGGGGTATGTTCCCCTGACTACCATTGGTGGGGAGAAGGGGGATACCTCCTCCCACTGACAACAATGGAGGACGTAGGGGTTATTCCTCCCACTGAAGCCAATCTCTGGAGGGACTTTCCTCCCATTGGCACTGATGATCAAAATATCAGACTATTTTAGCGATCAAAAGGCCAACTCTCAGATAATTCACAAATAATTTTTTTTTAAATTTAGCAAGTTTGTGCATTACATTTTGACAAATTATAATTTGGATCCTCATAAAAATAAACACTTGAAACTGATACAATGAAATGGTACAAGGGCCACATATGACCTAAAAAGGGAGGGAAGGACAATCTAGCCAAGGCATGTTAGAGGCAGTAAGCTAAAACCAAATTTGGACCAAATTTGGACCACGTATTTTAGGTCAAATCCTTGCAGAAACTACATGAAATACTGGTTTATCTTATTAAGCAGGTATGAAATAAACTGTCAAGATTTTCCAACTATAACTTGTCTATAAGATTGTCAAGCACCAAAACTTGAAGAGTTCAGATCAGGCCACAATTCAATCCTCTGTATGTGTACTGCCTCTGCCACCATAGTAACATCCAGTAAACTGGTATTGGTTGCCTACTTCCAAGGTCCAAGTCCCCATTGCTCGCCTATCATTTCTAAAAACTCTGCTGACTGGCCACCTAACCAGAGCTTTCTCAGGGTTGATCAATGCCTTTCTTATATCAAAAGGAAATCATGATGTACACTGTGTAACAACCAATTATAGTTATATTATTAAGAGATGATTTCTAATTGTTTGCTATGGGTTACTCCACTTCATATAATATTTTTGCTCTGCCACTCAGTTTTATTTAATGAGCTTGATAAACTGTTACATTCTGAACCCACTGTACATTTTTTATTGTGCATTTAAAAAATATATAGCACAGGATCAAGAATATACACAGTAGTTTTTCCTTGTAGATTTGTTTAACTTTCTGCGTGGTTTAAATGCAAATATGGGCTTGTTAGACATAATCCAAGCAGGCATTTTACATTAAATATTCAGTGACCTACTACAATCTAATGGGGTGTGTTTATGTATGATTTTACAGAGTTGCAGGTTTTACTGAATAATTTTATATAATTCCACTTACAGGATACTGTATAAATTAAAATATGTAAAATCATCAAGTACTGCTGTGTAATTATTTGAATTTTAATGAGAGCTAGGTTGAAAATGTTATAAAAAAAAATGGCAAAAAACCTAAATGGGATATCAGAAGCTTCTGAATTAGTCAATAGGCTTGGTATAATTACTTGTTATAGAGGACAATTGACAGAGTTCCCATCTCCCTAACAGATGGGGTTCATCAAATAGATGGGAAAAGGGAAAGAAATAACCAGTGAGACAAAGAATGGCTTGTAAAAGTCTGGCACTCTGGCTTTTTGGGACTGTTGTCATTGGTTTGGTTCAGTTGAGTTTTTTCTTCTCATGTTCATGTAGCTTCCTTCCAGGTTTCTAGTTGTCTCCAACATATCAGAAACACATTAGCTTGCTTCTAACCAAACTCCTCTTTCATTAGATTGTAAGCGTCACCAACATTAAATGTGACTGCACATTTCAGATGGCACGTGTGAGTCGCATAGTGAATGAGGAGTCCGTGAAACAGGACCGTTTATCATAGATGAAAAACAGACTCGCAGACAGAGGGTGTCCCAGACAGCAATTAACCCATGAAAAGTTGAGAGAGTGCAGAACTTGGAAGCTAACAGGAGAGTAAGCAGACAATATGGAAAAAACAAGAGAATTCCTTTTGTTTCCAGTATCATTCAGATTCTGCACAGATTTATTTGGTGATTAAAAAACACTGGCGAATTCTGAGAGAAGCTTTTCCTAATGTTGAAGAATTTCAAGACCTTCCATTACCATCTTATAGAAGGGGATGGACTATAATACCCTGTACACACGATCGGAAATTCCGCCAGCAAAAGTCTGATGAGAGCTTTTGGTCAGGAAATGCAATCGTGTGTATGCTCCATCAGGGTTTTGCTGGCGGAATTTCGGCCAGCAAAAGATTGAGAGCAGGTTACGATCGGAAATTCCGATAGTCTGTACAAATTCTGACACACAAAATTCCTGCGCATGCTTGGAAACAATTCAACCCATGCTCAGAAGCATTGAACTTAATTTTATCGGCTCATCATAGTGTTGTACGTCACCGCGTTCTTGACGGTCGAAAGTTCAGCAAACTTTTGTGTGACCGTGTGTATGCAAGCCAAGCTTGAGCAGAATTCTGTCGGAAAAAACATCGAAGTTTTTTCCGACAGAAAATCGGCTCGTGTGTACGGGGCATTAGGGACATGGTTATCAAGTCATAATTTCAAAGTGAGAAAATGATGGGAGTACCCACATTTCTAGCTTCTAGGAGGAATGGTTCCTTCCCCTATCTTGTGTACAATGTTCCAGTATGCTTAGGGATAGCTCATTTACTCATCCCCAGTCAGGTAAATCTATTAACGTTAAAGGATTTTTTTACATGTCAGAGTACATATGTGATCTATATTTTAAAATGTCCATGTGGATTATATTATGCGGGGTGGCCACTCAGAAAATGAAGGATAGGATATCCCAGCACAAATCCTCTATCTGCTCTCCACAATCTGAATTACAAGTGGCTAAACATTTTAAACAGTGTGGGCATACTATTGCCCAGTTTAGATTCATGGTAATTGATCATGTCCCACATTGGCGGAGGTGTGGAAATAGAGAATTAAAATTGAGGGAAGTGGAATGGATTTCACAATTAGATGCTATTTATCTGAAGGAGTTGAATAAAGACTTTGATCTACATTTGTTTGTGTAAATATTGCTATGTTATTATTTACAGGCATCTATATGAAGTAACCAGAGACCCTGCCATGATATTTGTCCTCTGAATATTAGCTGCTATGTTTAATTGCATTGCATCTTAATTGAAGTGATTCAGGTGTTGTCAATTTCCAGTCCAGGAGCAATGTGTTATATAAAGAATATGCAAGTTTGCCTTGCATGCTTGTTATACCTGATGAAGTATCCTAACCAATCCGAAACTGTTGTAATTTTATGAGTTTGTAACCTCTTAATAAATCTACAAGGTGCTGCAGAATGGTAGTTTTTGTTTTTCTATATATTGGAAGTTGGTGATCTCAGTCTTCTGCTTTGCACCTGAACAATCCATTATTTGTTACACATATACCGTATATACTCGAGTATAAGCCGAGATTTTCAGCCTCTTTTTTGAGGCTGAAAGTGCCCCCCTCGGCTTATACTCGAGTCATCGCTGTCTGCCTGCTCGATCAGCGTATCGAGCAGACAGACAGCGGCCATTCTAACATTCAAACGCCGCGCCTCCGCCTCCGCCTTCGCCTGTGATAGGCGGAACACTGAATTTCCCAGCAGCCTGTGTTCCGCCTATCACGGACATCGTCTCATCCTCGTACTACGGACGAGGATGAGACGATGCCCGTGATAGGCGGAACACAGGCTGCTGGGAAATTGAGTGTTCCGCCTATCACGGACATCCGATAGGCGGAACAGCAGTCAGTGGGAAATTGAGTGTTCCGCCTATCACCGACGGAGGCGCGGCTTTTGAATCCTAGAATGGCCGCCGACGAAGAGCTGAAGGACGGAGGCTCGGCTCGGGACGGGACGGGCCGGGCCGGGACGGGACGCAGGCTGGACGGGACGCAGGCTGGACGGGACGCAGGCTGGACGGACACAGGCTGGACGGACACAGGCAGGCTGGACACAGGTAGGCTGCACGGACACACACACACACACACACACACACACACACACACACACACACACACACACACACACACACACACGGATGCATGGACACACACACACACACACACACACACGGATGCATGGACACACACACACACACACACGGATGCATGGACACACACACAGGGATGGATGGACCCACAGGGATGGACGGACACACAGGGATGGACAGGCATGTCTCACCCTCGGCTTATACACGAGTCAATAATTTTTTCCAGTTTTTTGGGGGTAAATTGGGGGCCTCGGCTTATATTCGGGTCGGCCTATACTCGAGTATATACGGTAAATATATATTATACATACACACACACATATATACACTTCCACATACACATACACGAAGACTGGAAGATGTGGACCAAAAATGTTACTATTAATACAAGGTACCCAGTAATTTTTATCCTTTGCTGTCTCTTTGCTAATTCTCTTTTACATTCCATTTTGCTACCAACTAAATATCCTTTGCTTGGCGAAAGCTTGCCTCTCAAAAAATGAAGTTAAAATTAAAGCATGCTCAACAAAACAATGCAATCGTTTTACATATTAAAAAACACATAAGCAAACCTTTTGTTTACATCTAATGCATTATATCAACAGATATCTCCATGCCTAAAAAGTAATATTATGTATTTAATTTGCTGCAATGCTTACCTTTAAGATGACTCCTACCATCCTCTAACAAAGGTACCACTATTGTAGAATTCATACTTCCTGGTGATCTCACAGCAGTGTAAACAACAGGAACTGACTGCACAACAACTGGTATACGATGTACATGACTCAGTTTACTAGACTGAAGATTCAAAGGACTTGAAGGTGGGACGGGGTGAATAATGTGCAAAAATTGCTGGCCACCGACCCCAGATGCAGAAGCCACAAGGGGCCCTGGAGTTAATACTGTTGGCACTGATGCTGTTGATGGTACCGAAGTTATCACGGTTGGAGATGAAACAGGACAGCTGGAGGAAGAAGAAGAATTCGAAGGTGAAGCTGCAGAAGTCGCAATGGACAGTGGAGAAGAAGATACTCCTCTTGGTGAGGTTCGAGCCTTGTTTATGGACAAGTCTACTGGCTCCGTCTGTGTTTGGAAATGGTCTGTGGCTAACAAGTCCTCTGGGGGCTCAGCCTTCACATTGTTGAGAAGAAGGGGTACAGCTTCCATATCTGGGTAGCTGTGGACTTTTGGAGACTGTAGGAGAAAAAAAATAGTAATCATTAATATAATTTTGTTTAAATGATGCCTACTAGGAGATACATATTTTCCATTATAAAAGTGTTTTTTTTTTACCTAGAATTAGAAAAGCGTGGTAGGTTCTACCATGGGTATGGTTGTCATACTATATATACCGATTTGGACAAAGTGACCGTGGCCAAACTTTGTTCCAGTTTACTGAATACTGATAATCCTGCAATAATTTATTCTAAGCTTGTGAAGAAAAAGCAAAATAAAATCTTATTAGATCATGAAATATGTCCATCAGATAAAGATCATATTAGCATTCATTTATTAACCATGCGATTATATAAAAATTCTATAAGAAAGCCTTTTTTCAGAGTCATGAACCTATTCTTTATTTATATTTTTTTCTTATTGTCTTATTCATTCCTTCAGGTTAACATGAAATGACACGAACAGGAATAAGCTGAAACAAAACATTAGCATTGTTAATGATTAGACAAACTAGGAATGTTTTTAGTTATAGGTCTGGTTTAAACTATCATACAGCTCGGCAAGAGGAGCTCCAAGAAGCATTAGACCTCAAGCACAAAGGCAAATAATGGGGATGAACTCACCTACTTACACATCTAACCCATCCATGCCCAAAACATAACAAACCTTTATTCCATTCTTAATAAAACATATATCATGTTTGTATTATTAAGTCACCATGTTTTGCCTAACTCGCAAGGTGTGAGGAGTTGAGCTTTTTAGATTGACTAATATGGTAAATGTTTTAAAAACTGCAGCAAACATGGAAATATTACCTAAGCAATTCATTGGATGGTAGCATTCGTTTTCCACCACTACCGGAATGCTGTTGGTCATCATGGACAACATCTCCATTTCTTCCATGCTCCATTCACTAATAACATTACCGTATTTATCGGCGTATAATGCGCACAGGCGTATAACACGCACCCTAATTTTAATAAGGAAGTTTTATGAAAGAAAAAAAACGTTCCACAGCCCCCTGCACAGCACACGGACAACCTGCACAGCACACAAACTCCTTTCATTATAAAGCCCCCCCCCCTCCCCCTGAACTCCCAGTCTCCTGGGACAGCACTGCCAGCATACTTTTAAAAGTTAAATATTATCGACAGCACTTTCTCATATAATGCTCCTCCTGTCTCACGCTCACTGTAAATAAAAGCTTCTATATACCTCAATTAACGTCGCTCTCTCATGGACCCGGTCATGTGACTCTCCTCTGCTGTTTCACTGATGGTCACATGACCGTTCTCCTCCTCCAATCAAAAGCTGCACTCGAGGAGGAGGCAGAGTGGAGGAGGAGAGCGGGCAGTACGAGTGGCGCTACTTGAGGTATTACAGGCTCCCATTTATATTGAATGTGACACAAGAGGAGCGGTATATGAGAAAGGGCTGTGAGTAATATTTTCTTAACTTTTTAAAGTATGGAAGCGCTGTCCCAGGGCAGCCAGCCTGACACCATCCTAATGGGTGGCACTTGGGGCGGACCACCCGATCCCGGCCCCTCATTGTTAACAAGAAAAAAATATTGGCGTATAACACGCAGGTACAGTTTACCCCCTGTTTTCAGGGGGAAAAAGTGTGTGTGCATGCAGGCAAAAACAATGATGTTTCCTATGTCAGTTCTGTTATACTGGTATTGTAAACTAATCAATCCCTCTGAATAGTAATCATCATCTCTTATTAGCTGTTGGGGAGGCGGAGGGTCTGGGCGTACCACACAGGCCCAAAGTATTTAGATTAAGGTTTTTTTGGGGTATGTATAGTACTACATCCAATGCCCATAACTGGTTATCAAACCAGAAGGATATGATCCTCTTTCTGTTGTAGTCTATTGCAGGGCTCAAAATTTCAAGTCTTGAGCTACTAGCCAGGCCTCAAAGGTTACTCGCCACCAGTGCCTCAATCTCTACCCTGCCTCGCCCCTAATTCCGCCCCTAGACATGCCTTCATAAATTCTCTCATTAAATGACACTTAAATGTTTTATGCAAAAATAAGTTACAAAAATATTATAAATATTAACAACTTTATCAGTGCAGCCTCATCTGTGCCCCTCAATGCAGCCTCACCTGTGCCCACCATTGCAGCCTCACCTGTGCCCACCATTGCAGCCACACCATGCCCACCATTGCAGCCTTGCCTGTGCAGAGGAATGCATGGCTGGAGGAAGAGGAAAGCCACGGGATAGCACGCTGTTACCGACTCTTACATTATAATTGTCGATCTGCTCGACACAGCCCCGCCTCCTCCCGACCTGCGCCTGTGATAGATAGAATGCATCACAGCATTGGACCAGCATTCTGTCTATCACAGGTGCAGGTCAGGAGGAGGCGGGGCTGTGTTGAGCAGAGCGATGACAATTATAATGTAAGCGGTGGTAACAGCGTGCTATCCCACGGCCCTCCTCTTCCTCCTCGGGGCGATCGCTGGGAGAACGGCTCCCGATCAACCACGCAGGCAGTGCTCTCCCCCCCCCCCCTCTCCCAGGCAGGCAGCCCAGCTCGCAAGCCCTCATTTTCCACTCGCAAAACGCGAGTAGGCGAGTGAAAATTTGAGGGCTGGTCTATTGTACCTTCAGGTCATTCAGTGCCATGCAACTGATAAGCCACAATTTGGCCTAGTGCCGAGGGTAATTGCAAAGGGGTACTGTACTATACTTACCCTTCCTACACACAGATTCCTAGTTATTCATAATTTCTGTAAGCCTACGAAGTTGATGCATATAATGCCTTTCGTAGACTCGGTCTTTGACGGTTCAAATAAGTCTGACTGTGGTTACAGTCCAGCTAATACAGTTAGTTACAGTGGTATTAGCTACTTAACGATTTTAAGGCTACCCATTGGCTTGCTCTGTGATTTTTCTCCTTGGCTATGCATCTCCTTTCCACAGGTTATAGATATGCTCTCCCTAGTATACTCTCAATCCACCTATAAAGCATGAGGCCATCATAGGACGTCCTCCCCCTTGCATGCCCCTTACAGGGTGCACACTGTGATCACCGATCCAAGTAAGGGGCCGGTCCCAGCCCCTTACCATGTGATCAGCTGTCAGCCAATGACAGCTCATCACGTGTGTAAACAAAAGCCTGGTAATCAGCTTGTGCTCGAGGGACATCGGTCCAAAAGAGGAAGGAGGCACTTCTGCCTCCTCCTCTGTGCCTCCAAGTGCCAACTACCGTTGCCCACCACTGCCACCTATCAATGCCCACGAATGCCACCTGTCAATGCCCACCAGTGGTGCCAATCAGTGCATTTGTGCCACCTAGCAGTACTGCCTTTCAGTTTAACCCATCAGTGCCACCCATCAGTGCCCACCAATGCAAAGTATCAATGCCCTTCAGTACCGCCCATCAGTGTCCACCAGTGCCACTCATCAGTACCCACCAGTGCTACCCTGTGCCCAGCAGTGCAGCCTCATCAGCGTACATCAATGAAGGAGAAAAATTACCTGTTTGCAAAATTTTATAACAAAATCTAAAAAAAAATAAAAAATTTTTTTTTTAAATTCGACTTTTTAAAAAATGTTAACAATAAATAAAAAAACCACAGAGGTGATCAAATACCCCCAAAAGAAATCTCTATTTGTGGGGAAAAAAATTATAAAAATGTAATTTGGGTACAGTGTTGTATGACCACGCAATTGTCATTCAAAATGTGACAGTACTGAAAGCTGAAAATTGGTCTGGACAGGAGGGTGGGTTTAAGTGCGCAGTAAGCAAGTGGTTAAAGTACACCTGTTATGAAAGTAAAATTGGTCTTCTATTGCGGACTTGCTTCTGAAAATGCTTTTTGCCTGTCTGTGTATGAGTTCAATACTTTAGCCACCACTACACAACAAGAATGTAAAATGTAAGTCAGAAAAAATTCATATCTGCATATCTCTATTCTGGTTTCAGTTTGGTTACAGATAGTACTGAGGCCATGGAATGAACATAACAGCCAGAAAATTATCCCCAGAGGGAGAGGTCAGCGATGGCAGCCTGCATAATCCTCTTATTTCCTTTAAGCATCATTAATCTGGCACCAGTTTAAACTATTATGAACAGGGATGCTATAAAACCACAGAGATTGCTTTCTTATGCTGCAGGATGCAAACTCCAAACAATTTTATAAGTAAATGATCTATGAAGAAACACTGAGTTATGATAACTGGACAATGACAATCCAATAGTTATGGGTACTTTATTATACTTTATTCTTCTCTTGAGTAGTGGTAAAACCTGTTACCAATGCCTGCACCAAGATTCAAATCAAAATCCCATTTTCTTTCCTTCAGTTTATTTAGCATATCTTCCCATCTATTATTTCTGTATGTGCTCAATTATGCCTTTACCCTGCAAAAGACCTTCACCTTTTATCTCAATTTGATGCTTCAGCCTGCAGGACTTGCCTTGAGCTAGGCATACAGTCTAGAATTCACTCTAGAAAGTAATCCTGAGAGCATGCAGTGATACTCCCAAAAGAGTTATTAAAGTATATGTCAACTCAAAATTTCATATTCCCGATATGTGCCTGCTGTACCATGAAAAAAAAAAAAAAAAAGTATCCTGTTCTTGTATCTGTATTGCTTCCTTTGTGTGAAAGATCTGGTGCTTTTTCCAGACGCTCTGCTTTCCTATTAAAAACTGATCACACTAGGCATGAGAATGCCATGCAGCCAATTTTCTGGCTGTGCTGAGAGTTCAGCTTGTCCTCCCACAATAATTAGACTTATGCTGATACTCCTACCCTTCTGCACATCCATTCACTGGAAGGTTCAGTGATCACTTAAAAAGCGGAAAAACCCACTGGGTTGAACCAAAAAATAAAATAGTGGTGTGTATTAGGCTTAATGAGGATTCTGATGACTTCTAGACTACAGACTTTCACTTAACAACCTCTGTAATGGGGCCTCCTCCCAACCACAAGCCCCATAACAGCTAGTTACACCAGGGCCATCTTAATAGCATCATGGCCCCCTGGGCCAAGTAATGCACTTGGGGCCCCTACCAGCTTGCCCCAATTTACATACCTACTTTCAAGAAAGTACATATAAATAGTTATTTTAAAGAAAAAGGCTTGAATGGGAATACCGGGTAGTCGCTCACACCAACCCCATACGTAGTTCCATTCAGCCATATAATGGATTGGACTATACCGGTACTTGGTAATGGACAAACACTAGTAAAATTTAAAATCGATAATAATTTTAATAAAGGTATAAAACAAAACAAAACAATGACAGAATATCATTTGAAGAAATACAATAATATGCACATCACAGTTAGAGTATTCCTGACGGAGTCTCCACAGGAAACATTCAACCATAACAGGTGCACAACATTTTCCTCGACTAGTTTCGCGGGAAAGGCCCGCTTCTTCAGGAGGATATCTATATGAAAATATCACAAACATTAAGCAATATATATATAAAAGAATACATGCTTAATGTTTGTGATATTTTCATATAGATATCCTCCTGAAGAAGCGGGCCTTTCCCGCGAAACTAGTCGAGGAAAATGTTGTAACTAGTATAGTCCAATCCATTATATGGCTGAATGGAACTACGCATGGGGTTGGTGTGAGCGACTACCCGGTATTCCCATTCAAGCCTTTTTCTTTAAAATTACAAATTCTGGATGATGGTACTTTATATGATATTATAACGGTATGGATCACAGGTGATACTCATAGTATGCGACATATAAAATAGTTGATAGAATTAAACATATATTCATTAGTACTTTCAATAAATTTGATTCTAATCAAAGACTAGTCAACACAAAGGGCACAGCACGGGGGGGGGGGGGTCAGGAGGGCACAATACTGGGGTCAGGAGGGCACAGTATAGGTTCTGGGACGCTTCCCCAGACATGATCATATCAGGACATTTTAGTAAAAAGCATGACTGTCCCAGCAAATCCGGGACAGTTGGCAAATATGATGTAATGCAAGATTATTGTGAGGACCCCCCACATACCTGTGGCTCCTGGGCAGTGCCCAGGTGTGCCCTTGCTCTAAGATGGCCCTGAGTTACACCACTGTTTGGCTCCTATGGCCAACATGTTACTTTTCTGGTAGTCGAGTTGTTTTGTCTTTTGCTAGTTTATGGATTCTTGACAGCACAATCTAATGACTTAAGTAAAGTGTATTGACTAAATACAGTAACTCATATCAGCCTGCCAAATTTAAAATAAACATGTACAGTACACCATGTACATGTTTTAAAACAAATAAAAATATATCAGACTGATAGCAAGTAACAAAGTCCTCTCCATGATTTAGTTCCAATTCCCTAATTTTGTTATATAGCTCCTGCTCACCTGTCTTCTCTCTAACCACTGAAGTAATTGTCATTTGACAGGTGAATGGCAGTTGGGCAGGAAAATTCCCCTGGTATCAAAGTGAATCTAAATCAAAGTGGTACACAAAGGAGGGAATTCGGGCGAATAAAGTTATCGGCAGCTACCTTCTTGTACCTGCTCTTGTACAAGATGTTTACTTGCGGCTTAAACATTAGCTTTAAATAAAAAAAAGCTACTACAATAAAGTAGTGGCTGAAATATTAGCTTTAAATCCAAAAGCTACTACAATAAAGACCCTCTGGTCAAAATGCAGCCTTTGCCAGCCCATTGAGCGGACAAGCCGCTGGAGAACGATTTCATTATGTAATTGTCATTTAAGCAATTGAATTAATAGCAAATGAGAAATGAGCCAGTGGCTGATGAGTTCTTTTTAAAGCATTCTACATGACTTGATATATGTATTAACTCCCCACTAAGTCATATTTCATCATTTATGTCCTATTTAAACATTTAATTGTGAACTACATTATGCAAGTATACATTGCACACTGTTTTGTGCACTGCATATAGAACTGATGACTATCTCTGATTTGAAACAGAAACCCAATTATTTATTACATGAATGTTCCTGTTAAACAAATATTCATAACAGTGTGCTGTTAATAGGATTTCTGTTAACAGTTTTGGATTAGGGATTTGTTGTAAGTCCAAAATGGCTCTCTTTTTCAGATGAGTAAAATATATTTTTTGTGGATGCAGCAAATTATATTTAAATGCTTCAAGAACCCAATTTTTCTTTGAATCATACTAATAAAGCAGTGAATGTGACATTCACCAAACATTCATTGCAGGAGAATCTTCCCAAGTAGAGACCTTTTAAATTACATTTATTGACCTGTGGTGATTGCTTGTAAATGTCACATTCACTGCTAAATAAAAATGCTCCTTTGTGTTATCAGCATTTTCCTACACATAGGGGGTTATTTACTAAAAGCAAATCCAATCCAAAGTCCTCAAAGTGGACTTTGAGAAAGCGCATGCGCGCAAAACATGTAAGTTCCAGTCAGCATGACAACCTGTTCCTGCACGAGGCTCTCCGCTAAGATCAGCCGCACTGAGATTACGGATATTACGTCAGCCGTTCGGGTCTCCCTCCGCGCTGACTCACGCAGTATTGAGATCTCCGGCCGGATCTAGATCTCTCAGCGGGTATAACATCAAGCTTTGGATTCAGTGACCACCCCCAACATTGTCATTCCATATCCCAATGCTCTTACTGGCATACTGATCCGGAGAAATCCTCTGCTTTTTTTGACAGTGAGTTCTACTAAATGATATTCTTTCATCAGTTTTGTGTAAGCATCAGACACTGCCTTTTATTTTTGGCTATTATCTTACTTCGGACACTGAGAACCAAGATAGCATTAACCCTTTGTGTTCTGGTTGCTTGGTGGTATTGTTCCCTTTTAAGCTGAAGTTTTATCTACACAAGGTTTGATAATTACAATATGGATATTTAAATTTTTCTTTATATTGACAATTGGTTTTTAATCCCAAGCCGGATTCTTTTCCTTGTGAACGTGTTTTTTCTTAACATTTAATAAATTATTTTTCTTGTAAAGGTCCCCTTAGTGCGCTGTGTTTTTCGCTTTTTGATTATTTTAATCCACTCTGTTCCAAGTGGTTGACAGCTGCACAAGGGCACTAAAGAATTCACATCAACATTGAAAAATAATGTTTTTTTTTATATGAAACCATCCTCTGATAAGGACAGTTCAAGTGAGCGCCAAAAGACAGAAAAAGTTTTGTGTAATACATATAAAGGAAGGCCCGGAACTATAAGGAATGAATGAAGCTTAGGCCCTGCATGACAGTGTGGAAGGGGAACCAGACAGCAAATAGAGATGTAGGAGGCATACTTACGTGATTGTCTGAAGAGACAGGGTGATAGGGAGGAGCATAGGAGATTAGACTGCAGGGAGGGGTTGGACTGTAACAGTTGGAGTCTGGAAGCCATCAGATGAACGGCCCTCCCTCCTTGGCATTTGCTAAATAGGCAAGAGTCGGACAGGTCTTATGGTGATCAGGTGAGCGGTTGTGACCCTTTGAATGAGGTCAAATCTGTTGTGGGATGCAAGTGGGAATCCATCTGTTGGTATAGTGTCTTCTAGTTGGGTGTGGCCCAATAATAGGAACCAGGTAGTGGTAGACCTGTAAGGCCTGTGGGCAAGTGGTAAGGTCCCAGAGGCAGTGTATTGTGGCTGGGGGCATACATATTTTGCTGTAATGTTAAATTGTTATTTATTGTTAAGTGGGTTTAATAAAAGGCCTGAAGGCCATGCAACTTCACTTTGTGCATTATTAGGAATAAGTGGGTGGTGGCGTTTTGAAGGGTAGTTTAGGAGTTTTGGGTGGTGACCTCTGATCTACCCTTGTCAAGACTAAAGCTAAAATGCAGTTACTTGGCTAACTGCTATGATAAAAATTGTTAAATACATTTAAAATCACTAAATTATTTCTTGATTAATTTAATATTTCCCTTTCAGACCAGGTGATATAGAGCAGCACTGCGCCAAAATACACATTCTACTTGTTGCACTAATATAATCTACTTTTTCGGTAAGCGTCACACAAAAAGAATCACACAAGGAATCACACTGATTATGCGTTACGAACCTGAAAAAGCATGCTACTCCACTTTGGCATACCTTGTGCCGGTCAGTAACTCACACAATCAAAGCCAGGAAAAATGCCCCAGAACCCGCACCTTTGAAAATTATTCCAATTTTCTAATTCTGTGTCAAATTATAAGTTCCACATAATGAGTTCCAAATTCCAATTTTTATATTCTGAGTTCAGAGCTCCACATTCCTTGTCCTGATATCCAAATTTCTAGTTACTGATTCCAAGTTCCAAACTCTGAGTTCCAGGTTCAAAATTTCGAGTCCCAAGTGTGCATCTTAAAGAACATACAGGGATATGGGAAATAATTACAGACACTGACACACGTACACCTACACAGGTTGAACTAGATGGACTATTGGGGTTGATTTTCTAAAGGCAAATCCACTTTGCACTGCAAGTGCACTTGGAATTGCAGTTGCTGTAGAACTGAGGGGAAGATCCGAAATGAGGGGAAGCTCTGCTGATTTCATCATCCAATCGCGTGCAAGCAAAAATGCTGTTTACTTTCTTTGCATGTCCCCCTCAGATCTACAGAGAGTGCACTTTTAGTGCAAAGTGGGTTTACCTTTAGTAAATGAACCCCATTGTCTTTATTCAACCTTACCTACTATGTAACTATGCAAGTTCTAAATTCTGAGTTCCAAATTCCAAGTACAAACACAGCAATGGTAGCTCTTATATTTCTAGCCTCGTTATTTCCTAATAAAGTGTGTTGGTGGCAGTGTTACAAAACTTCCACCAGATGGAGCTACAACATTTCACATACATATCCTAACGGCGTTTTACCTTGTATGGCACAAAGCTACAATGACTGAATTTACAAATAATTTTGATTTGTTTTATCACATGTATTGTATTGTGCAAATAATAATAAGTATGATTCTTACATTAAAATAAAAATAATAATGATAAAAATAATAATAATTTTCGAAACAACTAGCTAATTGGCATGAATCACGTCTTGCTATTAGCCTTGTATTATCCTCTGCACAGCAGCACTCACTCAATTTCTTAGGCCTTGCTGCATGCACACATGCTGAAATGTAATGTGCTGGCACGAGGAGATTGCAAAGTTGGTAATTTTTCAGTGTGTTGTAGCTCTATCATTGTCCAATCAGCAGGCTCTGGTCACACCAGCGTATTCTTTAACTGTAACACAGAAAGTGGCGTCACCCTACTGGTAGTGCTGTTTGGCAGGCGTGTATAAATCACAATCAGACTGTGTATTTTACAATATATTTAGCAGTTTGCTCAGACTTTGTTTTAGTTAAAAATATGGTAATAATTGTGTCACAATTTGTTAAATTAAAATTTGGAAAATTGGTAAAATTTAAATTTAGAATTGTGTCACAATGTAAAGTCACAAGCTACGTACAACAAAATCATAACATTCCTTAACCAGTTAATGTCATTGGACCGTTTTAAAATTCTAGACTTGAAGTGGGTAAACAAGCTCATGGTTGCTGCTGCAGCCATGAGCTTTGTGCCTTTTTCAGCTAGAGATTGGCTGTTCAGTAAAAAGTGATCTGGGTGGCTCTGCAGACAGATTTCTTCTACGGTAGTGAGAAGGGGCACCCCTTCCTTGATAATTCAGGCCTGCATTTTGTGGTAATAAGTAATAGATATCTCCTGATTTTTATGTTATAATTATCAAAGGAATCTGTCCAAAATAGTAAAAAAAATAAAATAAATAGGAAATAAAAATAAAATGCCATAATAAGTTCTTCTACTCCTGACGTTTGTCTGGTGATACCATATATGTGTACATCAGTTGCTATTTTTGCCTGTCAAAGGGTCAAGAAAGAAGTGTACATTTCGTTTTTTTTTAACCTACCCAAAACACACTTGAGTTGATTTACTGGAGAGTGCAAAATCTGGTGCAGTTGCGCATAGTAACTAATCAGCTTCCAGGTTTTATTGTCAAAGGTCAATTGAACAAGCTGAATTTAGAGGCGGATTGGCTACCATGCACAGCTGCACCAGATCTTGCACTCTCCCACTGACACTGAAAAGTTTTTTTGTTTCAAACCTTACCTAAAACATACTAATCCTGCCATTTGACCACCAGAAGAACATTTATCAATGTATATTTTTCTCTTAGTCAGAATATAAGCAAACAGTCTTTGTTTAAAAAAATTGTATCTCCCTTTCAGGCACTAGATGGTGCTGTGCACGCAGTTAATACATGATTGGCAACATCAACAGGAGAAGACACTGCAAAAAAGATGCTAAGGATGCTACAGTTTACATTACTCACTTTGTTGCTCTTACTGATTTGTTGCAGCATGCTGAATATCACAAAATATTTACTACAGTGTCAGGTCGTTAATGTCCAGCTGGGGGCTTGAGATGTATTTTAAAGTGGTTCGAAAGGTCCAAGGTTTTTTTTTTACCTTAATGCATTCTCTGCACTAAGGTAAAAAAAAACCCTCTGTGCGCAGCTTCCCCCCAGTCCACCCCCTTATACTTAGCTATTCCCATTCTCGATCCAGTGGTGAATAAGAGCATAAATCAAGTACAGTGCTGTGCTACCAGTGAATAATCAAATTGAATATCATATATCAAGTAATAAACAAATTAATAAAACATATTAATACAAGAGATCGCTCTGGTGTCCTGCTGGCTTTACACTCTATGTCAGGGATATGCAATTAGCGGACCGCCAGCTGTTGCAAAACTACAAGTCCCATCATGCCTCTGCCTCTTGGTGTCATGCTTTTGGCTGTCAGAGTCTTGCTATGCCTCATGGGAGTTGTAGTTCTGCAACAGCTGGAGGTCTGCTAATTGCATATCCCTGCTCTATGTGTTCCACTCCTTTCTGACTGTTCGCTCCGTCTTGAATCTCCCCCAGGGATATCGGGTGTATATAGGAACAAAATACGAGATCTAGAGCTCCCTGTTTGGATATTATTTTGTGGAAGCAATAACATTTTAAACTGCTCACAATCATAGCACTTAAGCAGTGCGGGCTATCCAGACAAAACAATTACATTTTCCTTGCAAACGAGATGGCCGTGGGATAACCTCATCAAATGCTCCTCCCCTATACGCATTACATCAATGGGCGTGACTTCTTCGTTAGACCTAGATCCAAGTTCGCTTAAATTTTCCTCTGCTGCCAGTTCCAAAAATGACTCCTCTACATTCTGCTGGAAGAGACATTGCTGAAACTGGCAGCAGAAGAGAATTTAAGCAAACCTGGATCTGGACCTACTGAAAAAGTCACGCCCATTGATGTAACACATATAGTGGGAGAAGCCTTTAATGATGTCATCCCATGGCCATCTCATTTGCAGGGAAAATGTAATTGTTTTGTCTGGATAGCCCGCACTGCTTAAAGTGGAAGTCCATGCAAAAACTAAAATCCCTGCATCTATAGCCACCAACATTCTAACACTAACCTCTCTAGCCCTGAAAGGAAAAAATAAATAAAATAAAATCGGTATACATACCTTTTCTACAGGCGATCCGACCTCCAGCGGTGGAAGCTTTGATCCCACATTGAGCTGTCAGCCGCAGCTTCGCTGTGAGGACACGTTTGTCAACGGAAGCCCCATAGTAACTTTATGGGTGACGTCACTTCCCATTAATTTCACAGCCATTGTCGGACATGTACTCAGCAGAGCTTGCGTCACTGGAGATCGGGTCTGATCGGCTTCAGAAAAGGTATGTATACTGATTTTTTTCTTTTCAGGGCTAGGGGGGGTTAGTGTTAGAATGTTGTTGGCTATAGATGCAGGGATTTTCGTTTTTACAAGGACTTCCACTTTAAGCGCTATGACTGAGTAGTTCGGATTTTATTGTGTGGAAGCAATAACATTTTAAACAGAGGCTGCTAGATCTCTTATTTTGTTCCTATATACAACCGATATCCCTGGGGGGAAGACTCGAGGCGGAGCAAACCATCAGGAAGGGGTGGGACACAGAGGAGTGTAAAGCCAGCAGGACACCAGAGCGATCTCTTGATTACCCTTAAAAGGGACCTGCTTATTCTGACCCACTGGTGAAACAGGGGTCAGATTGTGAGGCGAGTGGCTAGAGCACACTGGTGGAGGCGAGAACTTGCACTTTGATATTTATTTTTGCACAAGTTGGTGGAGCAAGTTGAGAATTTTTTCTGCAATTTGTTGATTATTGTGGATATTTATATTTGAGTTTTCTTGACTTTTGGGGATTTCTCATGGATTTTTGATTATGGACTTATGATCACTGCAGAATGTTTTATTAATTTGTTTATTAATTGATGTATGATATTCAATTTGATTATTCACTGATAGCGCAGCATTCCGTTTGAGTTTTGTTCAGTGACAGCAGCAACTGAACTTTTCACTTATTTTCAAAGTTAAAAAAAAAAAAAAAATGATATATATTACACACACACACACACACACACACACACACACACACACACACACACACACACACACATATATATAAAAAAAATGTGGACGCTTATTTAATTCGTTTTGTAGGATTGCACTGATAGATCACTTTATTATAATGTACAAGAGAGCAGCAACTCTCTCGACACTCTCCATCCTCAATCTTGGAGACAGCAACGGGAGTCATTGGTCCCCACTTCTGTCAATCATAGACAGTGAGGAGGGCAGGGGCAGGCCAAGCCATGCTGTGTGTGTCTTATGGACACACTGAGCTGGCTCAGGTGCAAGTCCATATGAGCACCCCCATTGCATGTAGCTTGCTATGGTGGGCATTCGGTGGAGGCACTAGTGGGGGACCCATAAAGAGGAGGATCTTGGCTGCTCTGTACAAAACCATTACATAGAGCACAAAAGTATAACATGTTTGTCATGTTAAAAAAAAAAAAAAAAACATTGGCGTCTCCCTTTGACCCCAAGTAGTAATGAGGAGCAAGTTTTTTATTTTTTAAACTGTGTGTAAGTCTCTTTCCATTACACACACCTTTTCAAGAGCACAAGAAATGTGAAACAGCTCAATACAAGTCAGCCTCACACCATTGTTTTGGGATTTAATACAATCCCAATTCCAAACAAGTTGGGACGCTATGTAAAATCGCCATGAAAAACAGATTGCAATGATTTGCAAATCTCATAAATCCGTATTTTAAACAACAGGCATGAGAAAACATATCAAGTGTTTAAACAGAGAAAATGTATAATTTTAAGAAAAAAAAAGGTCATTTAAAAATTTATGGCAACAACGCCAATTGGGACAGGGCCATGTTTACCACAATGTAACTCCCCTCTTTTACCATTACTCTGTAGGTCTGGGAACTGAGAATTCCAGTTGCTGAAGTTTTGGGAGAGGAATGTGGTCTCATTCTTGCCTGATATAGGATTAAAATATTCAACAGCTCTGGGTCGTCTTTGCCGATATATCTTTGCGGATATATATTTCAACATCGATGGTGCCTTTCCAAATATTCAAGCTGCTCATTCAATACTCACTAATGCACCCCCATACCATCAGAGATGCAGGCTCTTGAACTAATTGCTGATAATAAGCCAGAAGGTCCCTCTTTAGTCCAGAGGATGCGACACCCATGATTGGCAAAAAAAAATAAAAAATTCAAATTTCCATTCATCTTACAACAGAACTGATTTCCACTTTGCAACAGACCATTTTAAATGAGCTTTGGCCTACAAAAGACGGCAACGTTTCTGGATCATGTCACCTTGCATTTTTGGATGGCACAGTGAATGGTTTGTTTTTTCTGGAAGTATTCCTGAGTCCATGCAGTGATATCCATCACAGAATCATGCCTATTTTTAATGCAGTGCCATCTAAGGGCCTGAAGATCATGTGCATCCAATATTATGTTTCGGCCTTGTCCTTTAAATATATGTAAATGTCTTTGCAATTTTATGTTGAGGAAAATTATTCTGAATATGTTAGACAATTTTTAGCTACAGCTTTTCGCCAATTGGTGAACCTATGCCCATCTTTACATCTGAGACACTGACTCTCTTTTTATACCCAATCATGTTACTGACCTATTGCCACTTAACTATTTAGTTGCAAAATATTCTTCCAGCTCTTCCACGATAGTACCATTTACTTTGCCAGCCTTTTGTTTCCCTTTCCCAACTTTTTGGAGACGCATTGCTGCCATCAATTTCAAATTTACCTTATTTTTTACTTAAAATTATCCATTTTCTGTTTAACCATTGATATGTTCTCTCTTTTCTATTGTGAATAAAATGTGGGTTTATGAGATTTGCAAATCAGCGCACTTTCTCCTTTTATGTAGATTTTACACAGTGTCCCAACTTTTTTTTTTGAATTGAGGTAGTATTGATGTAATGCAGTCACAGAGAGCAACTTCAATTGACAAAGCTCCAGAACATAAGATTATCTCCAGAAATCAGAAAATGTTGGAAACTATGCATGTCAGTGCCGGTAGCCATTTTTGGCTGAACTAATTTCAGTAAAGAATTTTACAAAAAATTTAATTCAAACACCAGGAAATCTGAAGCGTCACAAATACTTAATGCCAGGCCTACCCAGACAATGGAAAACTTTACTGAAAATAAATAACGGAAACTTTAAAATTTAGCACAGGAATGGTTAAGCAGCATGGAAAGCAGGCAAACTACTGTTATTCATCTGAATTTGCATGTGAAAGCATGGCTGAACAAATCAGTCAAAAAATACCAGCCAAACAGTCCACCCACGTTCACCACTTTTTTTTACCTGATGATAATTACAGATTGCAGAGCAAGCAACCTCTAATAAACTGCTTAAAGTTTAGGAATAGACACATCAGTAAATACCTTGCTGTTGCTATGGAAATATCTTCAGAATGCATTCTTAAAAATGTTCCAAAATTAATGATCTCAGCATACTTTACTAATGTCACAAGTATACAAAATGTCGAACTATTTTTCTAATATTTAAGAGGGTTTATGTTAACTCTTACAAATGTGTAAATACAGTACTATTGACTTGGCATGTATTGCATAATATTGGGTCTGCTCTGCTCTTGGGTGTGCTGCTCTGCAAGTTAAAGAGTTAATGAGACTTTGCTCTGCAGAACTGCATTATGAAAATGCTTATTATGCAGCCCACCACAATGGATTTTTATAGGCGGTTCAGTTTTCTATGCAATCATGTCCACATCCAAGTTAAAGGGCTAGTTTGATGTGATCAAAAATACCCTATGCAGTCCCCACAATTAAATACCCTAAGCTAATCAGGTTTTAAAAAAACTAAAATATGCTTTGACAGCATTTCTATACCTATAGGCAATTTTTTTTTTTTTTTTTTTTTTACAATGAGTGTGCTCTAAAACCCCCCAAAAACATGTGCTTGGCTCAGGAGAAGGGCAGCGCTCACTTCTGTACTGCTGGGGGCGCTCATCCTAACAGCTTCTCCATTCTAGAAAGAAGACAGGATGGAGTTAAGAAAACGGTTAGAAGGTTTTTAGGGCAGACTTCACTTATTGCAAAAATGGCCTACAGGTATGGAAATGGCATTAAAGCATAATATTTTTGTAGCTCAATTTTATTAATGCATTTTGAAAAAAGGTATACAACAAGGCCTGATCATATTAGGCAAGTTATCTCAAATGCATGAAAACATTTTACAAAAGGATTCTAAAGTCCAAAATAGCAAATATAACAAAACAAAAGGACTTGTCAGCCTCCTAAGTCATAATCATAGCAAGAGTAGAGGTGGCAATAACTTACAACAATGGTATTAAGTCAGGGCTAGGGATGAGGGCCCAAAGCACAAAAATTAGACAGAATACTGTAAAATATTACAGAGCTGAAAGATAGAGAATGGTAGATGAGGGAGAAAAAAACTTAAAGGGGGACAGGGAGTGGAGGAGGTCAGGGATATCCAACTGAGTAACAGCAAACCTCGGCCAATATGACTCGCTGGGTTAGCGTTCAAGAAAGCATCGGTCAAAAGTTCCTGGAATACAGTGGGAAATCCAGGTCTAGCTGTGAGTTTCTCATTAAGACCCATTACATGTGGGCTGCAACCTCATCAACCTACAGCATACCAGACAACCACGCTTTCGCCATCGTCTGCTTGGTGGCTGTCAGGACATGGACCATCAAGATATGCCGTTTCTGAGAGATCTCAGCTGGTTTCAAATTGAGAAGGGCTTCTTGCATTTGGCATTTGTATGCATGTTTGCGGAAGCTGATGTAGAATGTTATAGGCTTTAGTCCAAAATGCATATGCATCAGAGCATGACCACCAAACATGGTAGTAGGAGCCCAGGTCCAGGCAGCTGCAAAAATAGGAGAAGGGGTTGGACAGGTATGCTCCAAATAATATGGGGGGTACCATGTGTCAGAGGAGGAGAACTTTATAGCTGGTCTCGCCACAGCCTGTTTGTAGCTGTATTTGGTGGTGCACCAAACTTGGTTCCAGTCCAGTGTTTAAGGTGCCTGCTCAGGTCTCTTTCCCAGGCTTTTACAAAGGACAGCGGGGTTCAAAAGATCATTTAGATATAAACATGGTATACAGATGTGAAATTAGTCCTGGGGTAAAGCATATTTTTTAAAGCAGATTCATTTATGGTTATGAAATGGTATTTAGGAACTGCAAATGGGTATTATTGATAAAGATGAACTAACCCTTTAAGGAAAAAGTGATACCAATGTTGTTGGCACTACTCTTAGAAACTACTAATAATCTCTTATTCATGCCAGCTCATATAGCTAGCTTACTGGTTCTTCAGAAGCAGCAGCAAAGGCATCACCGACTTTTCACTGTTTCTATTCAGAAAAGCCAGTAGATATTATAAGAAATGTTGTTGGGCTGCTTTCACTTTTGTAAAAGGCAGGAAAGCTTTGAGATATCATCCCTACTGCAGACAAATCTACTGTCGGATAATATAAAAAGCAAACAACAAAAAGTGACAGAAGAAACCAAATTCAAAACAATAAAACGTGCACTTTAGGCAAACATGAAAAGGTCATTAAATCATGGGCCAGTATATACACACATTTTTTTCTGGACTTGAATGGAACCTGTAAAGATTTGGATACAATTATATTTTTTATTTTTGTCTAATCCATGTGCTTTAAATGAATGTTTTATATTGGTTTTACTACTTCATTAAAGATTACATTTCTAAAGGATTTGTATTTCAATTTCAGTAGGTTTTATAAGTATTTTGCACAGTACAAATCTTTACAACTGTAAGAAGCATAAACACAACAGTGCTATTCTGTACCAATGCTTCTATGATGCGACAATAAAGCTATTTTCCCATTTTAATATTTGTTAGTAACCATGGGGTGGTACCCCATGGATACATATCCCTATATATCATTAAGACACATATGTATTTGCAATAATTCCAATGGTACACCAAATTTAGGAATGTCATCTTCTGTAGAATATAGGTGAGGACATTTGGCCTGGCTCACTGAAATCAAGGTGGTAATGCTCCCTAAAGCACAGAGAAAAGAAAAAGGAAGAAAGAAAATATCAAAAAGAAAGTAGGAGTGAGGAAGATCAGGCATATTTTTTGTTACCCACACCATCCAATCAGTATCCTGGTTGTAATATTAAACCACGACTGTAGAAATGACAGCCAAAAGATTACTTTTTGCTTTGGGCAACAAGATGTTATACTAAAGCACACTTACATTAAATTGTGTATGGTATTTCTGTCTCTTCTACTGTAGACCTCAGACCAAGCCTCATCTTGGCTATGCCACTTGTCACTTACCAACAAAAAGCATTGGACTGGACCAGTGCATTACAGCTATGTTTTGAGAAAAGCTAAAGTACTTAGCAGGAAAGCTGTGCTCCCTGTACTCATTTAGGGCTTAAAGGGTTTGTTATCCCAACATTTCGTATTCATGATATGTGAAATCCCTGGTGTTCCTGATAGTTTCCTTGCTTTCCTATTAAAAGCTGATCACACTAAGCAGTTGAGCACCTCGTGGTCAGTTCTCTAGCTATTCTGGGAACTCCGTGTGCTCTCCTCCAATGATCAATGTCCTGAAATGCCCCCGCTGTACAGCCATTCACTGGCAAACTTAGTGTGCTGCTGCTTCTCCCTCCCCCAGCTCTGATGCAGCCGAGAACAGAGGGAATGTGATAAGAAAGGGAAAAAATGTATTTTTATATCTATACAAAAATGTTTTGCCTTTCATTTCTATTTTAAACTGAATGGGTTTTTTCACACGGTGACTGTTTACAATCACTTTAAGCTACAAATTTGAAAAGAGTGTACCTTTAATAAAAATAAATAAAAATTAATAATTCTTACAAAAGCCAGTGCATATATGTTTCCTGACATTTTAAAGTTCTGGTAATTTCTGAATAGTATCAGTGACAGATGGCCTCACATGTAATATGCACATGTATGTCCAGGTCAGGACTATGAGCATTTCCCCATGCTCATGACAGCCTATATCTTACTATATTATTATTCATCAAAGTAAAGGGAGACAGTACAGTTGCAATGCAATAGAATGCACAAGGGATAGTGGGGCCCTGTGCATAAGAGCTTACAATCTAAACTATACAGTGCTTTACTACACAGCAACTAGCAAGCAGAAGGTAAAAGAAAAAAAAAATGTAACCACTTCCATACCAGGCCTATTCTGGCACTCCTCTCCTACGTGTAAAAATCATCTTTTTTTGATAGAAAATTACTCAGAGCCCCCAAACACATACCTCATATGTGTGGTTTGAACGGTGTTTAAACATGTGGGGGCTGGACTTGCATGTGCGTTCGCTTCTGTGCACAAGCTACCGAGGACAGGGGTGCTTTACTTTTTTTTATTATTTTAATTTTTTTTACACTTTCTCTTAATTTTTTTTGATCACTTTTATTCCTATTACAAGGAATGTAAACATCCCTTGTAATAGGAATGGTGTATGACAAGTCCTCTTTATGGAGCGATATGGGGTCAATAAGACCCCCCATCTCTCCTCCAGGCTAGAAAAGCGTGGGATCAAAAAAAATTTAAAAAAAAATCACAATCCCATGCTTTCTATCCGCGATCACAGCTTTATTTACAAGCTTCATAACATCACAACCAGGCTGTGCTTATAAAAAAAGCAGTGATCGCAGCTGAAAGGCATGGGATTGAGATTTTTTTTTTTCCCCTCGACAGGCAGAGATAACTGGTGACCATATGGTCACTGAAAATCTCTGTGACCGTCATCCAACGGCGTCCGATTCTTTCTTTGGGTCCGCGATGGCACGGGAGAGCCCAAAGACGCACCAGAGGGTGGCGGGAAGGGGGTTGTCCCCTCCCCAACGATCTAGCGGCTGATTATCTAAATCTTAACATTAAAGAGGACAAATAGTCCTAATGGGGGCACAGACAACAATAAAAACCAACAGGAGTTCTAATTCCTCTTCACTTTATAAGGCCAGCCTACATTCCAAATTTCCCACATCACAACGAATACACAAACATGCATCAAACTTGCTCTGTAATTCACAAACACATGCTCCCAAGATCTGCTCATCAGCCCTCTCTACAAGGTACTTTCTTTTCCATTTTTTTATTAAAGTTATAAACCATACAGATATAAAACTGTACAATACAGTATAGAGAAGTTCCGGTACATGACAACATTAATGACCTACAACATTAGTCGTTAAGTAACCGGTAGAATGATATTTTGGGCTAGGACTATAGTTCTGAAGAACAGAAGATACATCCTCCGAAGGGCAACTGCCTGGCTGGAGGCACCCCCATCTAAGACGAGGGGTCATCTCAAGCAATCACGGTAGTTGGCCATTATGTTTGAATACACAGGCCACAAACTGGCATTGGGACCAATGGCGATTGACCAGATGTCCTAGATCACTCCCCAAACTATCAGATGGTTTAATAACTGACGAGGCTGACCCTGTCAAGTATGTTATCCAGGGTCCCAGTTTTTTTCAAATCAAGGGAGCCTGTCCTACAGGATGGCAGAGAGGCTGTCGTTTAACATTATCCAGGATTAACTAGCTCTTTAACAGTGGCCATCAACCCTGTCCTCAGGGCCCACTAACAGGCCAGGTTTTATGTATTACATTGGGGATATACAGACTAGAATACTGAAATCACTGAGCAGCAAATGATATCACCTGTTATGTATTTCAGCTATCTTGAAAACCTGGCCTGTTAGTGGGCCCTGAGGACAGGGTTGATGACCACTGCTTTAAGAGATCAAAAGATAGAATAACGATTGCAAGATCGTGGAGATCCCTGGTACTGTCTGCTGTAAAAATGAAAGAAACTAGTCATTGGATGGGTCTCGAAGCTCCCTCAGGAGGGTGCCCGAGGAGTGCTTATTGCGGGGACTTAGTCAGATTGGTCCCTATGAGAGAATAAATTGTAGATTAGGAACCAGAATCTACGAGCTTTTGGGCAAATCCACCATATGTGATACAAGGCACTTTCTACTTGGAAAAGTTAAAATTTTGCCACCATGCCCAGCAATTGAGGTCTATCCAAAGTCTTGAATAGAGTGATGAGGGGATTATTACCCTTGTCAGAGGTTTCTGTTTGCGTTCAATTAGAATCACTCGCTCTCTTTGTTCTGGTGGAAGGAAAAGAGACACAAAAAAATTGAGTTGCCACTAAAACAGGATCAGAAGGGAAATCTTTCAGCGGAGACACTCTTCAGTTTTAGTAAATCAACCCCAATATGTCTATCAAGACGAAAATGTACTGTGCCTGGACAAAAAAAACATACTAATGCAGCCATATGTATATGTGTAACAGTATATGTAAAAAGGAAATCAAGGATGCAAAAATTCAAAACGAACGACAGATTGCAAAAGATAGTAGGACAAACCCCAAAAAATTCTTCAAATATATTAATAGTAAAAAGGTCAAGTCTGAGCATGTAGGCCCTTTACAAAACAATCTAGAGTTGGTGACTGGGGACAAAGAGAAGGCTAATTTATTAAACACTTTCTTCAGCTCTGTGTACACAAAAGAGCATGGGGGAGCTCATGTCCATAATGGGGGTGGTAGTGACACAGCCCCAAATGATCCACAATGGCTCAAAAGGGATATGGTCCAGAAATACTTAGACAGAATAAAGGTGGATAAAGCACCTGGACCTGATGGCATCCACCCACGGATCCTAAAAGAATTGAGCTCTGTAATTTCAGAGCCATTGTATCTAATTTTTAGGGACTCATTAATGACGGGAATAGTCCCACTGGATTGGCGCAGGGCGAACGTGGTGCCTATATTTAAAAAGGGATCAAAGTCTTTACCAAGTAACTATAGACCTGTTAGCTTAACTTCTATAGCTGGGAAGATACTGGAGCGTTTAATAAAAGACCACATCGACGAGTTCTTGCTGAACAATAACACTTTAAGCAACAGACAGCATGGATTCATGAAAGACAGAAGTTGTCAGACAAATCTGATTTCTTTTTACGAGGAGGTAAGTAAAACCTTGGACAGAGGGGTGGCGGTGGACGTGGTATACTTGGATTTTGCAAAAGCATTCGATACAGTTCCCCACACACGGCTCATGTGTAAGGTAAAGTCTACAGGTTTGGAAATATCAGTTTGTAAATGGATAGAAAATTGGCTAGAAGACAGAATTCAAAGAGTCGTGGTTAATGATTCTTACTCTGAATGGTCTAAGGTTATCAGTGGTGTACCCCAAGGTTCAGTGTTGGGACCCTTACTTTTTAACATCTTTATAAATGACATTGGGTCTGGCATCAAAAGTAATATTTCTGTCTTTGCAGATGACACCAAGATATGCAGTGGAATAACGTCTTTACAGGATGTCTCCAATTTACAAGCCGACCTCAATACACTGTCTAATTGGGCGACTATGTGGCAGATGAGGTTTAATGTTGATAAATGTAAAGTTATGCACTTGGGGCCTAAGAATATGCATGCATCATACATGCTAGGGGGAGTACAACTGGGGGAATCCATAGTGGAGAAGGATCTGGGGGTTTTGGTAGACCATAAGCTCAATAACAACATGCAATGCCAAGCTGCTGTTTGCAAAGCGAGCAAAGTCCTTTCTTGTATTAAGAGAGGTATGGACTCCAGAGAAAGAGATATCATTTTGCCCCTGTTCAAATCATTAGTAAGACCTCACCTGGAATATGCCGTTCAGTTTTGGGCACCAGTTCTCAAAAAGGATGTCGGGGAACTGGAGAAAGTGCAGAGAAGGGCAACCAAACTGATAAGAGGCATGGAGGAACTCAGCTATGAGGAGAGATTAGAGGAACTAAATTTATTCACTCTTGAGAAGAGGAGATTAAGGGGGGATATGATTAACATGTTCAAATATATTAGGGGTCCATATAGTGAACTTGGTGTTGAGTTGTTCTCTGTACGGTCAACCCAGAGGACACGGGGGCACTCTTTACGTCTAGAGGAAAAGAGATTTCAGCTTCAAGTACGGAAAGGTTTCTTCACAGTTAGAGCAGTGAAAATGTGGAATAGACTCCCACCAGAGGTGGTTCTGGCCAGTTCAGTAGATTGCTTTAAGAAAGGCTTGGATACTTTCCTGATGGTACATAATATAACTAGGTACTAACATAGGTAAAGTTGATCCAGGGAAAATCCGATCGCCTATTGGGGGATCAGGAAGGAATTTTTTTTCCCCTGCTGTAGTAAATTGGAGCATGCTCTGCTGGGTTTTTTTTTCGCCTTCCTCTGGATCAATTGTGGGCATAAAATTGGGTATCTGGATTGTACGATTATTTTTCATTTTATTTATTTGTTTTTAAGGTTGAACTGGATGGACTTGTGTCTTTTTTCAACCTGGCTAACTATGTAACTATGTAACTATGTAACTATGTAGCCATCACATCTAAGGACAGATGACTTTGTTTTTTAGTGTATAATTAATGCTCTCATTTGAAAACTATCGCTGATAAACTAGGGTTTAATATTTATTACGGATTAATACATAAAATGTATCAATTTTATTTACTATTTTTCAAATTGTTTGAACAGCTTCCTGTCTGCACAATTTTTGAATGAACAAAGGAAAAAAGACAAAAAACATAAGGCAGGAATAAAAAGAATGAAGGAATGAAAGTAAAAAAGGATTTTGAAAAAAAAAAAAAATTGAATTTTATATAAGTTCAATGCTTATGAAAACAATGCATTTTCCTGCTAATTACTTTAGCTATTGCAAATGTTTGGTTTGTATGGTACCATCAAAAAGATTTTTCACAAGATGACAACAAATGTTACTTTATCTACGATAAATAAATTAAAAGTGTAAATTGTATTTATCACACTGACATATGCCAGATATCATTGAAAGTCTGTCAAATAAGCAGCTGTAATACACAAGAGCAGGCGTATATATGTAATGGGCGGAGATCTGACAGACGTCTCTCTTCATTCCAGTACACTCCAAAAATTCAATTATTGAAAGAACAAACACTTAAGGTTTCATTCATATTTTTTTGAGAATGCATTTTTACATTTTTGATGAACGCAGCTTAGATTTTCATTACATAAAATGAATGTTGAATTTGTGCCTTAAATCACAAAGGAAATGCAGATTATTAAAACCGTCTGCTTCCCTTCCCTTAAAAGATATGATTTTGTTTAATTGCTTCCCACCCTTTCGTCATTGCAGATTTCTCCAGCTAAAGAAGTACTTTGTTGCCATGGGAACACAATCCCACCCTAGCACTGTGCACGTCTGTAGCTGCCTTCTGAAAACCTATTCTGAAGCTGTTGTACTTCAACTTTATTGGTTACCAAGGTAAAACTGGACCGAGAATCTAAAGTTAACAGAATGGATTTATAGAATTCACAAAACACATCTCAGCAATCTATTTTCTTCTGGTTTGTATTTCATAAACATGCAGTATGTATGGCTGGATTGTCAGCTTAACCTGGCAAACAAATCAGCATAACATTTACTCCGGTAAACATTAAATAGCAAATTTCCCATGAAAAAAGGTCTGAGATGAGTGTGCCTAGGCTCTTCCAGACTAAACAGTACATTGTTTTATACCACAAAATTTCAGAAGGCAGAGTATCAGTGTTCACATAGAAAAAATAATGCATGCTTTTATGCAAGTCCACAAGAAAAAGAATGAAAATGCATTACTGCTGTCCATATGGAATACTGCTTTTTTTGTGTAAAACTCTCCTACAACTTAAGGCATTACCAAGCCTTAAGATATACAGAATTAAAGAGTAGCTTAAGTAGTAACTTTACCTCCAAGCCAGTTCTGACATTTCTCTAAATGTACACGTACACGTGTACATTTACATACATGTAAAAATCATATTTTTTTTTTTAGCATTGTATATATTTTTTTTATTTTAGCAGAGACTCTAGAGAATAAAATGATGGGTGTTGCACTTTAGTGAATTTGATTAGGGCTGTTACTGATTAAAATTTTCGTGTTCGATTAATCGATTTGTTTTTTAAATTGACTAATTTCGATTAATTATAATGCACATACAGATCCAACTACTTTTAGCTGATCTCCTTGCATTGCAACTCTGCAATAGTCAGTGGTAAATGTGGTATACACTATATACAATCACCTGACACTAGTTAGTTTCCACAATCCATGACTTAACTTCACAGTTTACACAAATAAGTTTTAAATTAAAACTGTAGCACTGACGTAAGTCTTTTTTTCCACAGTAGCGTGGCAATCCCTTCACCTCCGGTCTAACTAATCACTCTCCCCTTATGGCATGGACCCCTGTGCAAACAGGTGGTCAAGCAAGCGGGTATCAAAAGGGTTCACACGGACCATAAACTTCTCTCACATCTCCTTAGATCTCAGGAAGGACGCCATGTCATGGGTAGAAAGAAAAGATCCAAGTGTTCCCCGCTTAAGTATAAGATATAATTTTTGTGTGCAAACACAAACTACTCACATAAAGATGATAAAAAAAAACACAGCATGTAAAGCTGACACCTGTGTTAGTTCTGTAGGGTAGCAGCGGTTGACGTCATGCATAGCTCCTCCTCCGTACGCGTTACATTCAATCAGAACTTCGACATCATTGGACTCCTCCCCCTTCCCTTTGTTAGCAGACGGAGGCACTTGGGGAAGGGGAGGAGGAGTCCAGTGACGTCGATGTCCATGACATCACCGGATCTCTGATGAAACTCCCTGAAGACCCGAAAGCCGGCGGAGAGGTGAGTACTGATCAAAAGAATTTTGATCAATCAAAAAAAAATTAATTGATTAATCGAGGAATTAATCTTTAATTTCCATGCCCTAAATTTTAGCAAACACAAATACAATAATGTAAAACAGCGGAGAGAGCCCATGTAAAAGTCAACAGGCAGCTGTGTAAGCCACTCAAATCAGTTCTAAGTTAATGAGAATCGCTGGTATAACCACTAAAACTCAACTAAAAAAAACAATAAAAACGACTAAAAATCTAGGATAAGTGGTTAAATGTTACTAAAGTTAACTCTATAAAAATGTGGCACATTTAAAGTGGAAGTAAACCCTCCTATTGTTTTCAGCCATGGAAGCTGTCATCCTGGCCTCTGTTTAATCTTCAACTGACATGATGCTGCACATGTGATCAGTTGACCTCAGCCATTGGATAGTTTGACAGTTGGTTGAGAGCACAACTAATATGACAGTTAGCATTCCTGGCATGTCAGAAAGGTAACTGTTTTTTGAAACTGTTGAAACTGTTAAATAGATGAGTTTCTTCTGCTTTAATGCTAATTCTGTTAAAAGTTGCACAAATGCACACACATTTTTAAAAATAGCTTTTAATTTTGTGAGTGAAGTTTAGTTCTGCTGATTTCCATCATCCAAGCATGAACAAAATGCATTTTTTTTCTCTTCCTAGTGATTGGGTATTTTTTGCAAAGTGGAATTTCACTACAAATTCCCAAGCAAAATGAACAGTCTATGTGCTGTTAGTAAATCAACTCCTATTGCATCTTCCTCCATAGGTTTTCCAGCTCTGCAGGCATAGCAGCAAGGCCTAGAGTCTCTATGTCCTCTTGACTTTGTCCCTGCTGACTGCTCAGCTCGGAGGTCTTAGGGCAGAAGACCATCCCTGCACAGAACACTGTGGCCCTTCTATTCCTGGCCTGTGTTCTCCCCCCTCATTTGATAGACAGGTGCATATTAAGGAGGACTGCTGCCATTGAATTCTCTGCTTAAAACCCCCAACATCTTAATTATGGACCAGTGGAGATATAGTTAGTTGCTCCAGTTCGTCAAATCTTTTCTGAAACCACTGCATACCCTCACAGACCTAACAACAGTGAAAAACATAATGGCATTCACCCAAGCTCTGCAGAAAACATGACTCTTGGCCTACCTTTCTGATAAGCTGGGAACAGGAACTGCAACACCTTTTAACAGCTGACCAATGTTCCACTGCCCTTCAAATGGCGTACACCTCCTCTGTTTCCTCAAAAATTGCAGAGACCAATTACAAGCTCTTAACCAGATGGCACTATACCCCTGCAGTCCTTTATAAGGTATTCCCAGATACCTCTGAGCTCTTTTGGAGAGGATGTGGTGAAGTGACAACATATGCTCACATCTGGTGGCAGCGCCCGCTCAGCCGCCCCTTCTGGGCCTCTATTTTACACTGCATTAATGTAATACAAGGCACTCCCTTACCCAATGACCCTTGGGTTGTGCTATTCAACTGTACAGTCTTCCGCCCCTACAATTTGACAATGGCTACAAGTAGTTATTAATATATATATATATATAAATATATATATTAATATATATCTCATATGGAAGGCCTTACATACGAATTCAGGGTTTCCCTTCACGTTCCTCTGCATATGCAGATATTCTATCTAAATCTGATTGATCATATCCCTCATAACATAGATATATGATAATATTTGTAAAAAGCAAGACTCTTTCTCCCCCCCCCCCCCCCCACCCCACTTACCATTCTTATCTCTACCCCTCTCTACTACTGGGCCCAATGCCTTTTTTTAAACCAATTTTTCATTGACTACTGATTGGTTACTAATATGTAACATTTTTTAACTGGTTACATCATTTTACTTTGATGTACATGATTTATTGGTGTCTTTTGCCTATGCTTTTTTTCAATAAAAAGTTATTGAACACAAAAAAAATGGATATTAAGAAAATAAACTGGCTGATGAAAGCACGGAAGAGAGGGAGGATCGTATGGGGATAGAACCCACCCTATTACAGGCCAGACCTGGCAAAGAGAAAAAGTGGTTCCAGAGAATCTTTTGTGAGGAAATAATTACTTTACTGTCCTCAAATGATGACACACCTTCATCATTTGTTTCAATTTCAGAGTGTTTGCATTAAAAATACTTTGGTTCCGTTTTAAGACACCTGTCATCATTTAAAAATGTAGGTTACTGAACATTAGAAGTTGCAGATAAGAATCTCTGACTTTTCTCTGACTAGCTTAATTAAACACACTTTTTCAGACTCAGGAACTCATAAAGGATTAATGCCAGAGGATCAGTATACCAGTCAGCTAGCTAGCATTTTCAGGTCAGTGGCATCTCCAGCATTGCTCGCATCATAAATCCAGAAGATAGAGAACATACTGTGAATGCAGGCCACCATGGCCTGCCCCTTGAAGGGGTATCAACATGGCACCCTTCATTATGTGTAATCGTGAAGACTGTGGCACTAACATAATCACAACAGTTCAATTTTCAATGTCATTGCAGACTGCGCAACTCGAAAAAAATACATGCTGGGGGAAATTCAGGGGAAGAGTGGGGTGGGGCTAGGAGAGAAAGTGTGGAGTGCGGAATTGGGCTTTATGAGACAATGAAATACTGCAACTTCACTTGGATCAGGGTTTCTCAACATTTTTACCTTGGAAGAACCCTTGACAAAATTTGATATCTTAAGGAACCCCTGAAATAATGCTCAAATCTACAGCTCATAGAACATGTGTGATCAGCGAGCTGTTGATATAACAGTTAATTGTAGCAAAAGCATTAAATATTATAATATTAAAATGCACCTATTAAATGTGAAACTTGTGCTTGCTTTTTTCTCCACATATACACAATTCTGGGTTGAACATGGGGGAGTACAGAGGGTCAGCAGGGCAGGCAACAGGGGATTAGCATGGCAAAACATAGGGGCCAGAAGGGCAGCAGGGCACATTACATTAGAACAGAGCCCATTACATGGAAGCAGAGGAAATTCCATGGGGGCAGGGCACATGCCATGGGAGCAGGGCAGCAGTAGTTTTCTTCTCATGCAGAGCGATGCAGGGAAGTGGCTGTGATAGCGATAGCCCTGGTTCTGGCAAGCTGTTCCCCACCAGCCCTACTCCATCCCATTTGATGTCACATACAAGCATCTGAGATGGACAGGAGAGGAGGGGCAGGCGGGGAATAGCATTGCTTCAATGAGATGCTTGGGAAGTGATGGGAGAGTGTTGGCAGTGGGGATACGATCTACCCATCAGGTACCTGTGATTGACAAGTAGATGAACTCTGGTTTAGAAGAATGACTCCTGATAACTTTACATATAGAGTTAGACTCATAGACGTTCATGAGAGATAACCTTGGTATCAAGGGACATATTTTCCAGCATGCAACTGATGCCAAATTAGTAATTGCAAGAAAATTAATGGCATGTGAACACAATTCTGAGCCTCACCAGATCTTTAAAGTGGTTGCAAACCCTTACGTATACTCAGTGAAGCGACTAGCCTCAGGTTGTACACAGAGAGGAAAAAAAATCCTACCTCCTCCTACATACATTGTACCCATCTGCAGCCCCACCCCAATATATTCTTCTAAAACACACAGATCAAAAGGCTTTTTAACAGCTCCAGCAGGCAGGGGCCAGGGATCTGATATCATACACTGCACAGCATCAAGCTCAGCGTAATCTGAAACCTGAGCAGATGGAATGGACACACCCACCTCTACACACTGATAGAGAAACATGAACAGCTGAGGCTGTCAATCCCCTGCTGTGTGCTGAAAGGGGATGGGGCTGTCACCGAACATTGTCTGTTGACTCATGAAAGAGAGATGGCTGAGGCAGGTAAGCAGAGGAAGAAGGAGACAGCAGGGAGAAATCACGCCCAGTGCTTTGGATTGAAGCAAATACAAACTATAGAAGGAGACATTTTACATGTCTGAGGTTTACAATCACTTTAAATACAATTGCAGTTTAAGGCCCTTAATGTAAAAACAGAATGAGCATGTATGCCACTTATATAACAGCATACTTTGCAAGCGCTCTTGACACAAATAGGGTAGTGTATACATATGCACTCATATATCCCTAATATAAAAGGATTTTCCACATTTTAAGGCAGTAGGCAGAGCCATGCAAATCATTTCTTTACACTCCGAAGAGAAAATATACGTCCAGAATGGCTAGTGCACAGTGCAAATATACCCTTATAGCCATTTATTCCAAACTGCATATAGTGATGGGAAACCATGGCTTCTATAGAGTAGAGTTTCTGACCCAACACCAGGTAAACCCTTTAAGATTATGGTGAGAAGGGACTAATCCAGGATTTATTTATTTTTTTGTTTGGAGAGTAATGCCTTGTATACACGGTCGGACATTCCGACCACAAAATCCATCAGATTTTTTTCTACATATTTTGTCCTAAACTGGTGTTGCATACACACGTTCGGACAAAGTTGTCGGAAAATCCAATCCTTCGGAACGTGATGATGTTCGTTCATTACGACGGGACTACATTGATGCTAGTAGCCAATAGCTTTGGTCTCATAATTTGATCTGAGCATCAGAATTTGATCGGAATTCTCTACAAGCGATCGGAAAAAGTCTGATCCAATTTTTTTGTGGGAAAATTTGAGATCCTGCTCTCAAAATTTTTCTGTCAGAATTTCCGATGGAAAAAGTCCGATTGAGCCCACACACGATCGGATTTTCCGACAATATCATCCGATCTGACCTTTTCCGTCAGAATTTCTGACCGTGTGTACAAGGCATAAAGCGGACAGGTGCATTAAAAAAAATGCTCCTGTCAAAAAAAAAAAAAACAATAGTGATACTAATTGGTGTGTCTAAATATTACAAATAACAGGTATAAGATAAACAAGGCTGTGATCAGATGACATAAAATTGACTTATATTTTCATTACACAGTCCGTTCAAACAGTACACACCATCTTTAGACAAGACAAAGGTAGGAGCTACACAGTGATTGTAGCCGATGCTTCCTCCAAAGTTTTCTAAACTATTTAATCATTTAATGGGTAAGAACAAGCCCAGACCTGAAAGCAGGTAGCCAGGGCAAAGATGGGGTGGGATTATACTGGAAAGCTAGCAAATGCGAATTGTGCAACTCAATGCAAACTACATGTAGATATCAGTTGTTCGAAATTAAACTTTAGTCTAGAAAAGATTCTATAATCTAAGCAATGTTTACAATGGATTGATTCTTGGTGTACCCCCTTAGAAACATTTAACCTTCAGGAACAAAGCCAGCTTTGTGAGTGTAAACACCTTGATAGGCCTTGTTCATACTGCGTTGGATGTAGAAGAGCATCCAACATAAAATGTGTTTTGTAGAAAACATTGTGACCATGACTAGAACACAACAGCAGGCAGCCCTGGTCCGAAATGCTGTGTGGTGCATTTGAAATACTGCACCATAATGACACACCCCTCCTACTCCCTCCACCACCACCAACTGTAAAGCTTGAACAGAAACTCTACAGCTGCTGCAATATTACAGCAGGACAACTTGTTGAGTGCATAGCAAATGAGACTTGGGGTTAATGGGCATCGTTGGATTCACTCAAGTCAGCTAAAAGAAGAATATGAAGCTACAGTAAGCAAGAAAGTACCTAAAACTGGATAATTAAATATACTGTTGGCTTGCCTCACAGATTGCAATTTTTGCTGTTACAAGCAGACAGTAGGTTCAGAAATCGGTGTACTATGGTACAAACAATTGGTGTACATTCTATACATAGAGTCAGTTGTTGCTGACTATGTAAACATCCTTAAGGTCATAGTCTACTGAAAAAGAATGCACCATCTTCTAAAGTATATCAGGCTTGTTCCATGAATGACAATAACTTTAGTATACTCTAAAGGCATGCACAGTCTCCAGATCTCAACCTAGTAGCGCACCTTTGAACTGAGGTAGTAAAGGAGAAATATGTAAGCTGCCATTGCTGATCTCCCCGGAAAGCAACACTAGTTGCTTGGCTGCAATGCTGGACTAATGGCTTTAATGTTTTGCGAGTCTGGGTTTAATGCAAATCCAGGGCTCTGACTGTTTTTTTGGCTTTACTTAGTCTAACTTTACTAACTTGTGGTATTCGTTCCTAAGATCATCCGTGCAAGCAAAGGCCTTGGCTGGGCTATAGCCATATGCCTATTTTGCTTGCTATCTGGTAAGAAAATATTTAAGACGACGGTGCAACTTGATGTCAATCACAGTGGTGACATTGGGAAAAGGATTTATCTTACCACTTCAAACATGGATATGTAGCGCACTACTCCCTCGGGAGCTGCTGAGTAGTTCATACAGTACTGCTAACATACCTCTGTTCTTCCACCCCGCATGATTTACAACAGACACAGTCAATAAAGGTTGAATAAATAACTTTTATTCTTCTTGTTGCAGTCCAGGTGGTAATGGAAATATGAGCTGCCTCCTCCTTCTGGTTCCTTTTTTCGAGTAGTTAAGTCCCTTTCCCTTAATGAAGTGACCGATGCCCCTCTGAAAAGCACCTTGTTAAATGGATTCTGGAAGTCCCAGGCCTCTCCTGCCTTTCTTGCCTCCTGCGTTCCTCCCCAGGCCAGTTCAGGAAAGTCCGGATAACATCCCGGTCTATGCCGTCCTCTTTGCAGCTACTTCCCACTTTTTGTTGATAGAACAATCCCAGCCGGGATGCCTGGTTCACTTCCCCAGGGTTTTTGGATGACTTGGAGTGCTTGAACTATCCAGCACTGAGGTCTCTGAACCCTCAGGTTTTGGTTCCTGCTCTCCAGCGCTGGGGCCTCTGAAACCCCAAGCCTTCAATTCTACTCCTTAGAGTCACATTTTGGCTGCTTCTCTGGACTTAGGGTTTATTCCCATCCTCCTCAGGAAGCATGTGACCTCAGTATATATGTCAGTCCTGCCCCTGCCCATACACATTAATTATTGGGCCAGGGCCATATACACTGCCTGCACTCCAGTCCCCAGCCCACCTTCTTTCCAGAACATTTCTTAGGGAAAGCAAGGGAGGTTTTTCCAGGGCAGAGTACAGGTGGCCACACCCCCTTCTATTCTACTACTCCTCCCAAACCAAATTAACAACCAGGCCTAAACAAAAAAAAAAGGGTAAGGCACTGGCAATGTTACCTAACTCTTACCTATTAGCACCCACCTAAAGGTGGTGAGCGCTACAGATATATACAGGCATACCACACTTTTAAGTACACAATGGAGTTTATTTAGTAAAGCTGAAAAGTGCAAAATCAGGCTCACTTCTGCATAGAAACCAATGAGCTTCTAACCCCAGCTTGTTCAATTAAGCTTTGGTAATAAGCTCATTGGTTTCTAGCAGAAGTGAGCCTGATTTTGCACTTTCCAGCTTTACTAAAACGCCATTGTGTACTTAAAAGTAGGGTATGCCTGTATTGTGATGATATTCAATCAAGGTTCCTCTTATAATAATTGGGACTATTTTTTAGCACGGTTTTTCATTTTCTTTATCTATTTTGTATCCCACTTTAAGCTGCTTCTTTTTTTAAATGTATGCGTTGACACATTAGTGCAGTCTTTTTAGCCTATTTACATTATGCTTGTTCCAGGTGTGTGATTTAGAGACTCTTGAAGCAAGAGACAGCCAAGTAACTAATTTTTAGAAAAAAAAAAAAAAAAGTATTTTTCACTATAAATTTTCTTTTTATCTTTGTTGTTCCCCTATGCGGCTACATGCTTAAAAGGATCTGGTTTGTCCCTTGATAAATAGTACAAACTGGGTGACCTACAGACAAAGTATACAAGATTTTACTTTTGTTAATAAACAATGCAAAACATAAAATCCAACATCAAGTAACAAACATCAACAAATTAGTGTTGACTTCACATTTACATTTTGAAAGTAAAGTTGATTTGTAAGAAAGTCTAGATACCCAGTGTTAGCTCTGAACCCCGAATCTCAATTCTGCATGAAAACAAAATTTCCCCAATTACCTTTTCAACTCATTTTACTAAACTGTAAACAACTGTAAATACTTTTGACTTTAATAGGCTAATGAATCTTTATGATCGTATAAAATATAAATATACAGAGAACACTCTAGTTGAGCTCTAACAATAATGTAGCCTAATGAGGAGCTATCATGTAAAAGCCTCCCATTTATGTGCTACAGTAAAAGCCGAATTGAAATGTACCTCTTCTGTCAAATACAACTTACAGGAGAACTGTCAGTTTTACTACTTCCTCCTTCTCCAATGTAGGCAAAACCATGGTAGGAACGTAGACCCACTTCCATGTAATGTCCTAGCTCTTAGTAGCATCTAGCTCTAAGGATCAATCAGTAGGCTGTAGTGGACCTGTAATGAACCTGTCCATATCATGGTCCTTAGAAGCATGGTGGTTTAATTTATCTAAACATTACTCTTTGCAACTATTATGACTTTCTTCGTGCAAAACAAAAACAGTAAAGCTGAGGAGCAAAGTACTATAATTCATAGAAATGAACGATGTTTATCTTTCTGGTGTCAGATCAGTAAAATATTTATACAGGCATATCCCACTTTTAAGTACACAATTGGGGTGTATGTCCATTTGTTTTCAGTGCGGGAAGATTGCTGCAGTTCATTTTTTCAAACAGGTCCCATCTTATTCTAACCCTTCTTGTTACTGCAAAAAGATTATATAGTGGGAAATGTAGAAAGACTACCATTATTGATCTCTATCTAAGGAACTTATTTCCCCGTCTCTTGTTTCCATACTCTTTAGGTTACGGACTTGGAACAAACATATGGATTTGAAAGGTACGGTGCCTTGAACGAGTCCCCATACCCCTTGAAATTTTCCACATTTTGTCATATTACAACCAAAAATGTAAATGTATTTTATTGGGATTTAAAGTTATAGACCAAGCCAAAGTGGCACATAATTGTGAAGTGGAAGGAAAATGATAAATGGTTTTCACAATTTTTTACAAAATTATATCTGAAAAGTGTGGCGTGCATTTGTATTTAGTCCCCCTGAGTGAATACTTTGTAGAACCACATTTTGCTGCAATTACAGCTGCAAGTCTTTTTGGGTATGTCTGTAACAGCTTTGCATATCTAGATAGTGACATTTTTGCCCATTCTGGCTCAAACTCTGTCAGATTGGACAGAGAGCATCTGAAAAGCAATTCTCAAGTCTTGCCACAAATTTTCCATTGGATTTAGGTCTGGACTTTGACTGGGCTAGTCAAACAAATGAATATGCTTTGCTTTAAACCATTCCATTGTAGCTCAGTCTGTATGTTTACGGTCAATGTCCTGTTGGAAGATGAACCTCCTCCCCAGTCTCAAGTCTTGTGCAGACTTTCTAAGGTTGCCCTGTATTTGGCTCCATGCATCTTCCCATCAACTCTGACCAGCTCCCCTGTCCTAGGCTTGTGCAATTCGTTTCGTAACGAATCGAAATTCGGCCGAATTTTGCATCTTTCGGACATTCGGATGCATCCGAATAAAAAAATAACAAATTACAACGAATACGAAAGAAATATAACGAATGAATTCGAATGAATTCGAATGAATTTGACATGATTCAAAATTATTTCAACCGCATTCGAAATTATTTCAACATGATTCGACATTATTTCAACTGCATTCGAAAATATTTTGTGACCCGAATTTAGGGCCATGTATCTCGGGGTCACTTGGTGCTAGACACTTCAAATTTGGATATGTTATAGTGCTAGTATTATTGTGTTTTCATACCAAATTTGGGGTTTCTAGCTATAAGTAACCCCGAGATATGTGGCCCCAAAATCGGGTCGCAAAATGTTATTAGTTATTAGAGCAGAGAATGACATTTTGCGACCCGAATTTGGGGCCACATATCTCGGGGGTCACTTATAGCTAGAAACCCCAAATTTGGTATGCAAACACAATGGTATGACATTTTGCGACCCGATTTTGGGGCCACAAATCTCGGGGTCACTTATGATACATGGCCCTAAAGTCGGGTCACAAAATATTTTCGAATGCGGTTGAAATAATGTATTCAAAATTATTTCAACATGATTCGACATTATTTCAACTGCATTCGAAATGATTTCAACATGATTCAACATTATTTCAACCGCATTCAAAAATATTTTGTGACCCGACTTTAGGGCCATGTATCTCGGGGTCACTTGGTGCTAGACACCTCAAATTTGGATATGTTGTAGAGCTAGTATTATTGTGTTTGCATACCAAATTTGGGGTTTCTAGCTATAAGTGACCCCGAGATTTGTGGCCCCAAAATCGGGTCGCAAAATGTCATTCTCTGCTCTATTAACTAATAACATTTTGCAACCCGATTTTGGGGCCACATAACTCGGGGTCACTTATAGCTAGAAACCCTAAATTTGGTATGCAAACACAATAGTACTAGCACTACAACATATCCAAATTTGGAGTTTCTAGCACCAATTGACCCCGAGATACATGGCCCTAAAGTCGGGTCACAAAATATTTTCGAATGTGGTTGAAATAATGTCGAATCATGTTAAAATCATTTCGAATCTGGTAGAAATATTTTCGAATTTCGTTGAAATATTTTCGAATGTGGCCGATTTTTCGAATTCGGTAGAAAACTAAACGAAATCCGAAAACGAATTTAAGGAAGTTAACGAATATAACTAAACGAAATTAATGAATTAACGAATTAAAACGAAACGAAACTAAACGAATTTTTTCCTTTTGCACATGTCTACCCTGTCCCTGTTGAAAAAAAAGGCATTCCCACAACCTGATGCTGCCACCACCATGTTTCATGGTGGGGATGGGGTGTTCAGAGTGATGTGCAGTGTTAGTTTTCCTCCACACATGGCATTTGCTTTTAGGCAAAAAAGTTAAAAATTTTGGTCTCATCTGCCCAGAGCACCTTCTTCCACATGTTTGTTGTGTCCCCCACATGGCTTCTTGAAAACCAAACTTCTTAAGGCTTTCTTTCAACAATGGCTTTCTTATTGCCACTCTTCCATAAAGGCCAGATTTGTGGAATGCACTACTAATATATGAGCTGTGGATCTCTGCAGCTCCTCCACAGTTACCATGGGTCTCTTGGCTACTTCTCTGATTAATGCTCTCCTTGCCCGGCCTGTCAGTTTAGGTGGACAGCCATGTCTTGGTAGGTTTGCAGTTTTGCCATACTCTTCCCATTTTCGGATGATGAATTGAACAGTGCTCCTTGAGATGTTCAAATCTTGGGATGTTTTTTTTTTATAACCTAACCATGCTTTAAACTTCTCCACAACTTTATCCTTGCCTGCCTGGGGGTGTTCCTTGGCCTTCATGATGCTGTTTGTTCAATAAGGTTTTCTAACAAACCTCTTCACAGAACAGCTGTATTTATACTGAAATTAAATTACATGCAGGTGGACTCTATTTACCAATTAGGTGACTTCTGAAGGCAATTGGTTCCACTATATTTTAGTTAGGGGTATCAGAGTAAAGGGGGCTGAATACAAATGGACACCATACTTTTCAGATATTTGTAAATCATTTTGAAAACAATTAATCATTCCTTCCACTTCACAATTATGTGCCACTTTGTGTTGGTCTATCACATAAAATTCCAATAAAATACATTTACATTTTTGGTTGTAACATGACAAACTGTGGAAAATTTCAAGGGGTATGAATAGTTTAAGGTACTGTAGATTGAATTCAGAACTCCTTGTTCATGGTCACTGCAGTAGAAACCATTGGATGCACTGGATCAGCATTACAGCCAGGGCACTAGCATTTTAAGAAGGGGGGGTCAGTAATGACTTCACATTCTATAATAATAGATTTTCTTTAACAGCAACCCTCAAAAACTTTATAGGAAACCCCAACCCTAATACGAACGCTCCCTCAAAGAGGAACTAAAAACCACAGATTTAACCGATTTCCAAATCAGTTACATTTAAGGAATGTTGTGAAAAATGATCAGTTTTTTGTATTCTCAACTGAACTGTCAAGCCATCAAATGGCCGGCGTCATAATTGATCACATGTGCAGCACCATGGAAATTGCAGATCAGTGACTTATATGGCAGCTTCCTTGGATGTAAAGGACAGAAGAGTTTATTTCCACTCTAACCACTGCTTTTCCACAACCTGTAGATTATCTTTCCCATTTGTAATGCCCAGGGCTGAGGGAAGATACATCTACATTTCCTTTGACAACTAACAGATGACAAAGGGCACAACTGCTAGCTGTCATACTAGGCTGTCACTTACAATTCTGGTCCTCATGCAGGAGCATTACGGTGTGAACACTATAGGGATGAACACGCAGCGGCTCACAGAAGGAGTCTGGTGCATCCTCGTTCACCATTTATTCTGATTTCAGCCCAAATTTTTGACTGAATTTGGACCAAAAGACAAACTGGGCTCCTGTGCAAATTGCACCAGAGCCGCTGCGGAGATATGTGAACCGCCTCCACTAAGAGCTGGCCACAATCTCCTGCTGTGCAAATTGGATGTGGGGAAACTTACATTCAATTCATACTAGTGTGAACCCAGCCTAAAACAGAATGCAAAATCTGGTGCAGCTGTGCATGGTAGCCAATCAGATTTTAACTTCAGCTTGTTCAATTAAGCTCTGACAAAAAAAAAAAAAAACAACAACCTGGAAGCGGATTGGTTTCGGAACTGCACCAGATTTTGCACTCTCCAGTTTTATTAAATCAACTCCTATGTGAACTAGGACATAGCGATCACATGCAGGCTGGATGTTCATTCACAAAACTAACCTTTAGCCTAAAGATGCCAGTGATACTGCACTGTTTAATACCGCAACTGTCCTATACAATTACAGTATAAATGTGTTTTGAGAAAGGTTAACTGACAACTACAGATTAATTTGGCCTGGACATTTAGGTCCAAATCATAGGTTTGCATACCCATCCATCCTGCATCAGGGATCATCCAACTGTTCTGCAGAGGGGACCAGAACTGACAACCCAGTTCTGGATATTTGTTTCAGTAAAGGGTGATTTTCCATATCTTATTGCTGTATTACAACTCTTCGGAAGTATTTAATAAACCTGTCTATTTTCAATGTCTATACTACACATTTACAAATGCAAATTTACCACTAAATTCTTACAATATGATTACTGCGTTTATTGGCGTACGCATAAAAAATACTGTCAGGGCCTTAAGTCATGCAGTAGTAAATAGAATTGTACCACTATAACATACTATATGTGTGTTCAGGCAGAGCTTTATTGCATTTTCTAAACTTGTTCTAAACGGTATGGTATATATGTTATGCTACATTTGTTTTCCTGTTATTTGTAACTAATTGAATAACTTGCTTCCCTGCATTGTAATCACCTAGCTGTCCAATTGATGTTACTATGTAATAAGCTCATTCTTTGATACAAACAGTTCCATTTGCTATGAATGCTCTAATATACAAGTACTGGCAGAAAATTGAAATAGATGCTCCTTTTCTACTGGGGAAATTATTTGGAATATTGTAATATGACTATAGTGTAATTCTGTGAGAGGGAAACCCATCAAGGCAGTCAGCTTTAAATAATGGCTTATTAAAAAACTTCTCAGCTTGCAGTAAATAGGAATGAAAGCACTGTAAAGTTACCTCTTTAAACTACATGGTGAAATACCTTATGCAAAACATCCATGCTAAAAATCTCCTGCTTAAAGGGCAACTATCACCAAATGTGTTGTTTAATTGATATACATATGATACAATAATGCTTTTATCACTTTTTTTTGAAGGAGACAGGCTGATCTCGCCAGCTATCGGTTTCTCCTCTCCTTGGTGTGCCACCATGGGAAGGCGCTTCCTAAGGGGGAACACCAGTGGGCTCTATCCCGAGCCAGGCTGTGTGCATCTATAGGTACACACACAGCATGGCTCAATCCCACCCCCCACTAACTCCTTACCGGATTTGATATACAACAGCAGGAGCCAATGGCCTCTGAAGAGGGAGAGGGAACAGCAGTGCTGGCTGCAGACCCTTATATATACCCAGTGAAGTAACCTGCATCATGTGATAAACAAATTGTCCTACATAAGCTGTACCTGTTTATCTGCAGCCCTCTCTCCTGTAGAAACAAAGTACATAATTTAGACAGCATTTTTTAGCTCCAGGAAGTAGGGATCTGATGTCACACACTGCACAGCATAGAGCTGAGTGGAATCTGAGACCTGGATGCACCCCCTATACACAGTCTCATAGGAAAATATGTATAGCGGGGGCTGTCAATCACAGGCTGTGTGCTGGAGGTGGACGGGGCTATGTCCTGGGATTTCCTAATGTCTGCATTAAACTGTAAAACGTGACTCGTGCAGATAGCTGAAGAATAAGAGAGCAGCCAGAAACCGCACTAAGTGCTTTGGACTGAGGCAAGTACACACTATATGGAGGATATGCTTGGTTAATTTTTAAGTTTACAACGTTAACCATAAAAGAGGACCTGCATATTTACCATACTAGGCAAAGTAACAGGCTCACCTTACACAACAAAACAACAAACAACGCTGCTCTGCTGCCCTGATCTACCGCCAGACCAAACAAGATTTCTGCATACATTTTTTTCTTGCAGACCGTGAAGGCAGATCACTGCATCTTTATGCATTTAAGAAAAGAAATAGTGAAACGACCCCCCCCCCCCGACTTTGCAGACAGTTTTAACCCCTTTTCGGCCACTAGTGGGGTGGTTTTAACCCCCGCAAGTGTCTGCAAAGAGGATTAAAACCACCTGCAAAGCGACGCTGTAGCGTGCTTTCCCGGGGGGTTCGTGGCACTGCCCCATTGTCTTCAATGGGAAGGGGTGCTTTAGGAGCGGTGAATACATTGCTCCTATAGCGCTACAAAGATGCGGTGCTATTCGGCACTGGAGTGGTGTGCTTGCAGGATGGTCAAAAAACTCCTGCAAGCCGCATCTTTGCAGCGCTATAGGAGCGGTGCCCAACCCAGTGTGAAAGTAGCCCACCCAACCCAGTGTGAAAGTAGCCCAAGTCATTTTTGATGTGCCCTTAAAACATTTACATGCTTACAGTGTCACAGTTTAGCTTTGTATCACAACGTACATGAGAACATGAAAATGTATAGATTAGCTAGTAGAGGGCCAAGAGGGCTAGAGTAGCTATTTCTCTGCTATCACCTCTCGTCATACTTTAAATCCTACTGCCTTGATTAGAAACTGTTGGGGGTTATCTACTAAAACCTACTAAAAGTGCAAAATCTGATGCAACTCTGCACAGAAACCAATCAGCTTCCAGGTTTTCTTGCCAAAGTCTAATTGAACAAGCTGAAGTTAGAAGCTGATTGGCTCCCATGCACAGCTGCAACAGATTCTGAGTACCCCAGTTTTAGTAAATATACCCATTTAAATAAGATAACAAACACCGAGGGGTAAGCAGGTCATACACATTAAGATTTTCTTTTAACCATAATTCGGAAAAAAATGTTCATCAGCGCATTCAATTATATCATCACCGCGTCTACCAATTTTGTTTTAAGACTCTTAAAGTGGTAATAAAACCAAAACTGTATTATGCAGCCACTGCATCTAATGATTGGTAAGAGTATGAGTATTGTTTTCTTTGGCTTTTTCCCCTCTGTTTTCACCTGGTGATCTTGGCCAGGAACAAGGAAACCAACGCAGACATATCTAACAATTGGTAAGCTGCAATATAATACATTTTTGCTTTTGGGTTTAATACTGCTTTAAAATGTTTTAGTCCAGACTTGCTACTTGATTTGATTCCCAGACATATTAAAAAGGTTTCTTTTATTTCTTGTGAAATCAATGAAAGAATAATCCAAAGCAAACTTTATTTAATCTGATCAATTTCATTTGCTTATCCAAGAGCATCAAAAGACTATTGCACTGCAAATAAAAGCAATTTTCTTGATTATGTTGTACAAAGATTGTATTGTATTTGCATAATGTCTACGTACGTAAATACCCCTAGTATGCCATTTCTCATGGATGGATAAATTGGACAGACCCAGATGTCCAGGATTCAGGCATACCAGATGAGCCTGAGGGCCATTACGTGAGACTGGAAACTTATAAAGCAAGCAGGCTGACAGTAGTTGATGGAGGGTCATTTCTAAAGGGTCACATAGGGACTGGCTGTTCAAAATAAATACAATGTACTGAATTATTAACCTGCTTAAAATCATGTATGTGTGTTAGACCAACATGCACAAATTGGACTGTACAATTTTCACCACTGACACCTAGTCATAAATAGTGTAAAATGAGCACTTTGTGCATATTAAATCTTACACACTGTGGCTCAAGCACTCTGGTAGAAAGGAACACTTGGATTTTCTGGTTTAAGAACACAAAAAAATACAGAATACGGGTGTTTGAGAAAAGCAGTGGCCCTGTAACTATGATGGGCAGCACTAGAAAGAAAACAGGAGGCAATAGAGAAAAAGACAAAAGTATGGTAAAGGTTTACTACTGTCTCCACTATTTCTAACACATGCTACCAAATATACAGATGAAATCTAATTGGATGCCATGGTGTGCTCCTGTACTTTTCTTATTCCACTTTACATAACCAGACTCTTGAGGTGGACACATGCTAAACATTTCTATTTACAATTTTAGCGTCTACAAAATATTCCGACTTGTATAGGCAAGTAGATTGTAACCTTCTACTGTAGTATACCAAATACATTTTTTTTTCTTGTAGGAGGAGATGAGTAGAAAAGCTGAGACACCTCACCGTATAGCCAATCCCCATTGATGAGGTCTGAAATGACGAAAATCTTCAGGACGTGGCTATGCAGTGCTCGGTTCATGTGTTGATCATGGGAGAGTGTGGAAGGCGACTACAATGACAGTTGAAACCAGCATGGAGGTGGTGAGACTGGGATGAGTTATTGCCGATCTGATACCTAACCATTTACATGCAATGTACGAGATTTTAAATGAGTGGTTTACTTGGATTTGAATAAATGTTTTCTGGGATTAATGCACTATTGGAGGTTTTTTGTTTTCCCTCAGACTCCTTTCACACTGAGCGCCCATGCCATTAGCGCTAAAGCGACGCTTGTTTTTGTGGCACTTTGCGGCTTCTAGGGGGACGGTTTTTACCAAAAGAAAAATGGTAAAAAGTCCCATTTTGCGGTGCTTTGGAAGCACTGCACATTCATTGCAATGGGCAGGGAGTTTTGGGAGTGCTATTTACAGCTCTCCCAACCCACCCCAAAGATACTGCTTGCAGGACTTTTCGTAACATCCTGCAAGCGCACCACCCCAGTGTGAAAAAGGCACACTGCAATCAATAGGAGGCAGTTTTCAGGCATTTTTCAGAGGCTATTTCTAGTGCTAAAGCGCCTGAAAACCACCTCAGTGTGAAAGGGGTCTCACACACATGCAATGAGAGGATACCTGCCAATTGTGGAGTGATACTACCAGGTGGATATTGACCTAAAAGCTCATTTGCCTTTTCATGAGAGTGAAAGGCAATTTAATCTGGTGAATGCATTTCCATAGGGCAGACGGTTATATTTAATCGCACTGGTGGTGGATATAAAGGTGCATTATTCCTATACTCAGAGAGTTGACTTAATCAGAACTTTGATGAATTGAATCACTTTGAAGATTTATTTTTGAATTACACACAGTTATTTTGACAATTGTATGGACTTGTATGAATGATTTTGATATTTTTTTTATATTTTGTATTGCATATATACGATTGTCCACTGCATAGAGACAGTGGTTGCGCTACTGTGTAATTGATTATTGGTTGTCACACTAATATTACCGTCACACAATTTCATAGGATGTTATTGAAAGAACACAGTGTACAGACGTAAATATGTATGACATCACGATGTAATACACTCCATTTACACAGAGTTTCTACAAATAGTATGTGAATATACAGAACAATGCCATAAAACTAGGAAAATACATGAATAATCATACAAAATAACCCCAGTTTACGGGGTGAGAGCTACACCTAAACACTCCAACATCCAATACGAAAAAGAATAAAAGTGAGAAAAAATTGTGGGGGAAAGAAGGAAAAAGTGGAAAGGTAAAGAAAAGGGTATAGGGGATCCTCAGGGTCTCCCATAGGCCATTTAGTGCCTAATGAACTGGTAGTCAGGAAAAGTTTGTTGCCCCCTAAATAGCTCAGTTACAGCTCCAGCAATTTTTGCTCAAAGTTGAGAGGCAAAAAGTGACCGACCTGTGGCTGCCATATTTGAAAGTGTTCCAGCACCAGGTCAAGTAAAGTGGCTTTGACTTTAATGTGGATCATAAATTGGGTTATTTGATTTTTAGTCTCAAGGAGACCTATATTAGCAGTTTTCCAGGTTTTAGCAATTTTTTTTAGCAGTTATCATAAACAAAGGTGATTTCAATTGTCAGAATGTCAAGTCGGGGGGGGGTGACATTTGCTTGTTAGTACTACAGCATAGTCTGGGGGAGGGAGATATTAAAGAGAAAATATATAATTCGGAGTACTTTAGTCCAGTATGAGGAAGTCACAGGGCAAATCGACCATATATGTAGGTCTGTGCCACTATCCACACAGCCCCTAAAGCAACCTGGGGAATATGCAGGGAATATTTTGGCAATTCTAGCTGGGACAAGGTACTACCTGGTCAAAATGTTGTAATTAGTTTCCAACGCTAAAATATTAACATTAGAAGATTTAGTAGATTGCCAGAACTCTATGCAGTCCTCAGGTTCCAGCAGGACATTAAAGCATCGTACACACTACTATTTTTATTTTTTTGTTCAACCTGTTCAAGTGGGTTGAATGAACAAAAAAAAACTGACGGCTCAGGGATCACATCCCCTGCTGTGCTATTGTGTTTAGACAGGGGTATCCGCCGCCAGAACACTTCGGTCAATGCTCTCAGCTTCGGCTGAGAGCACCGATAGGAAGCCGGTCAGCAGACCTTTTTCAGTCATGACCCTTCGGCCCAGACATACACACAGGCCAAATGACGACTGGTTTCTATTGAACCAGCCTATGCTGCGCAACATTTGGCCCTTGTGCACTAGGCTTAGGGAGGGAGATGCAGAGAATAATATAGATGTCAAGTGGGCATATATTTTAGAAATCAAACCTGGGGCTCGAGGATCTGAGGAACAAATATGTTCAAAGAACATTTGAGCTTGTTGGCCTGTTAGGCCTCTAGTATCAAAATACATATATTTTTTGAATATTAAAAGAGCTCTGCTGAGATCAAAATATGACTCTTCAGGGGCTGCAAGAAATTACCCAAGATGCTTTACCTGGGATTTAACCTTTTTTACACATTCTATGTATGCCACTAGACTTAAGTCCTATTACATGTACTATTTTCCTAAAAAGTAGACCCTAATTATACCCTAAACAGGAAAAGACCATTGCCACTCTATAAAAGGAAACACCTAAACAAGAATCTTCATGACTATATCACCAGGTATTATTTTATGACTAAGGCTGATTTTATCTGCATTTACACTGTGGCTTTTCAATAAAATTAAGATTTTTTAAGAGCAACAACCAGAGCGCAGATCATCTTTCCTACATTACTCTACTTAGCCAGCGACTGTGGATTGAGCACCAAGGAGCTATGCTATCTATAGGTTGTATGGGTAGTAGCATTGATTTTTCTGTTTGCACATTATTTTAATGAAAGCTGAAGATTAAAAAAAAAAAAAAAAAATTGAATGATACTTTTACAATTACATTAACACGTTTTAGTGTATAAGAATTTTTAGCAATTGGGTTTAAATATTTCTTAAGCATCCTTAAGCATCAGGTTAGCATCCTTGATGCCACTAATCTGCAGCATTTACGGTTTGGAGTTCTCCATACCTCTAAAGTTGGCCATAGATTAATTAAAATTCGGCCGGTTCAGCAAGGACTAGCTGAATTTCAAGCCAATGCATATATGGCTGTTCCTGCTGGAGAGAAGTCAATCTAATAAATAAGAGTCCTTTCCCACTCACAGCGCCCGGGTGTTGGCGGTAAAGCGCTGCTATTTTTAGTGGCACTTTACCATCGTTTTTGAAGCGCTTTTCACCCCCACTAGTGGCCGAATAAAGGGTTAAATGTGATTTCAATGGGCAGGGACGCTTTAGGAACCGTGTATACACCGCTCCTAAAGTGACTCAAAGAAGCTGCTTGCAGGACTTTGATGTCCTGCCAGCGCACCGCTCCAGTGTGAAAGCCCTTGGAGTGATAGGAGAGGCGCTTTACAGGCGTCATTTTTACCACTATAGCACCTGTAAAGTGCCTCAGTGTGAAATGGGTCCAACTTCTTTCACATAGGAATGTTGTAAATTTTTCATTAGATCCAAAAAAATAAAAAGGATTTGAGCTGCAGTGCCGCTCAGTGTATTTTGACAGAGAAGGAGCCCCGCTATCAAAATACAATATTGCAGCGGGGAGGATGCCTTCATCCACCTCGAATTTGCAAACAGACCATCTATGGCCAGTTTAAGTAAAAGAGTGAGCTAAAAATGGGCAAGCAGGGTTCATGACAAAATTGCATTTTTTTCTGCCACCTAATTTCACCTCCTTCATCCAATTGTACTGAGCGCCACACAGTTCAGTTTAGTTGCTCCAGGACAGGCTGTGCAGCGGTATCATAGACAAAACATGCGAGAAGAAACCAGGTTTGTTTTTATGATTTTCGATTTGCAGAGGCATCCAGTACATTAATGAAGTAAAAATGTAATCATCCTTAAAAAGCAAGTCATTACTTTGGTTTAGTATTGAAGTTGATATACATCTTTGAAAATATCTCCCTTGGTTTCCTGCAGTTTCCATAATGTACTACAAAAATCATTCTCATTTCCTTTTAAGTTCTTTACTTTAAAACCTTTTGCCTCATCTTTTGTTGTAGAAGAATATTTCTGTCTTAAACCATTCTTTCACTCTGAATGTTCTCCCATTGAAAATTCAGCACATGAGATCAATTTCTATAGTTAAAGCTAGACAAACGTCATAATAAAAATATCCTCAGTGCTGATTCTCCAATGCTGAAAGGGACTCTACAGTATATACTGCTTGAATGAATCAAAAAAGATACATATACCTGCTAATTATATTTGTAGATACAAAGATATTTACTTATTAAAATAGACTCTAAAAAATCTTTAACTTAACTAATGTAATGGAACTTCAAAAGTCAATTTGAAATTTGCAGCTTGTATTACTAAATAGCTGGTGATCCTGCCATGAAGGACCTTATTCCTGTATTTTTTGTTTATGGTGACAACGCTTTGCCTCTGTCTAGCAACTGTGTTCCTACATTGTCACACAGGATTTTGATGGACACTACAAATTGCCTTACAGGGACATAGGCCACTGTTGTCACCATCAGAAAACCTGCCCTGAGGAATGCTAAGCAGTTCTCACTGGCGTGCATGCATGTATCAAGTGGAAGGAAGTGACTGCAAAGGACTGCGGAAGATCAGCAGCACTGAGATTCAACAAATGAAGAAAAAGGGTGAGAACCAGAATTTTATTTACATGCCAATGGTTTAGGATACAAAATTCAAACTTAAAGCGGGGTGTCACCCAAAAGTGGAAAGTCTGCTTATCTGCTTCCTCCCCCCCTCCGGTGCCACATTTGGTGGCTTTCAGAGGGGAGGAGGGAACGGGTACCTGTTTTTGACGGTGGATTTTTGACATCCCTCGGAAGTTTGGCCTCCTCCTCCTTTCTCCTCCACCAGCCCAGTTAGAAAGAGTAGGGCGCATGCGCAGTAGGGAACCGCTTGTGAAGATCTGGTCAAGAGCCAGTGAGCCCATCCCAGTGCCTGCTGCAGTGTGTTTGGCAGGACCGGCAGGGGGCGGGTCTGGCAGAGGTGGTGCCTGAGCATGTCATGTGACGTCATGGTGCAAGGGAGCCAAGCGGAGCGGATGGACCCTCGTGTGCGGGTCTGCGGGACGGGAGCAAGACAAGCTGGTAGTGGAACTGTGGGCCTGTAAGGGACCACCTGGCATGCAGAGAGATTGTCACTGTTACTCTGCAGGGGATGTGTTGGTGAGGTGTCATCATAATATGTGCTGCTGCACACTGCTGTCAGTGTCACTGTAAGAGTCCAATTCATGTGTGTGTGCCGCCCATTCAAAATTTCTTGCCTTCTTGAATCCTATCCCTGAGCTTTTTATTATATTGAAAATAAATTAGGAAATATGAATTTTGCCTTAATATCTACCTTAAATCACATCGCTAATTGTATATTGTACTTTGTCTATAGCCTAAATACTGAAATGTACACGTAAAGCTGTAATTTTGTAACTGTTAGTATAAACGTGGCTGTGTCGGTAAATTTTGGGTGTCATCCACTCTACCAAAGACTGGATCCAGCTGGAAGACGCCTTTGCAGCTCTCCCACTACCCAACTCGCCCTGGATGGACCCCAAATTTCTGCCCCGAGCTTACACATTGCACCCCCTTATTGGTGCCTCGCTATTGCTCTTCAAACAGACTTGCAAAACACTCCTCCTCACACCCTCTCCTGGCCCCATGACCCCTCTGGACAATAATCCAGCCTTTCTCCCAGGCATCTCCCTAAAAGACTCAACCCAGGAGACACAAACTCCCCATGCTAGGGCACAAAGTTTCTTCCACAATGGGACACTCCTACCCTACCCTTCACTAGCAGTGGCACTACCCGAATTCGATATCCCTTTTTTAAGTATCTGCAGTTGCGACACTTTTTCACTACGACCAAACCCTCTTCTCTTTGGCACAGGGATTACACTCCGTTCGAACTCTTCTACAACAGTTTGGAACCCCAAGGCCACTTAATCTCAACGATATATGCCCCTGTTCTCACAACACAAGGTCAAGCCTGACAAAACAATTCAACATTGGGAATCGGATCTCGCTATAGACCTCTCCCCTGCTGAATGGGAACGTATATTTACAATCATCCACAAGGGCTCAATAAACGTCTCAATTCAGGAAAACAGATATAAACTGTGCTCAAAGTGGTACAGGATGCCTAATAAGGTACATCACTTCCATCCATCGGTCCCACCATCATGCTGGAGATGTAATGCTGCACGTGGCACCCTGCTTCATATCTGGTGGGACTGTCCTTGTATTCAACCATTCTGGTCCGAAATTCACCAACTGATCTCCCACATTACCACCTATACTCTAGCTTTCTCACCAGCTTTCTTACCTCCTTCACCACACCCCCACACCCCTGAGCTCTTACAAAAAGTCTCTAACACTCCACCTCATCAACGCGGCCAACCTTTGCATTCCTATTCTGTGGAGAAACACCACCCCCCCCCCCCCCCACCCCCACGGTAGATGATTTGATTGGCTCCGACAGGTAGACAAAATCACGGATATGGAAAAGCTTGTCTGTCAATCTAATGACAACCCAACCAAATTTACTGCCACATGGGCCTACTGGCTACATTATAGGAATCACACTATGCCGAACACATCCTCTTCTCCCCGCCCTCCTCCACCTTGAACCCCCTTTTTACGTACTTCCTCGGGAGGTCCTAGGTGGACCTCTTACACCATACACTTGACCACCCTCCAATTTAGATATGGAAACATTAATACTAGGTCACTGGAAACAAGCCCCCCCCCCCTTGGAAAATCTTTTTCTATACGGGACACACTGACTAACCCTACTACACCGTCCCAATTTACACTTTTGGGTTGCTCTTATCATACCCCCTCCCATTCACAACAAGGTCCCGTTAGGGGTGAATGGGGCCAGGGAAGGCCATTGACGATGTTCACCTAAACAACTTTCCTATATGTTTTAAAGCTGAATTAAATATGGAATCCAACAAGTGTGGGATGCATTTTCCCCCACTATCACTTTATCATGGACAATCTACGGTAGATAAAAATACCAATCCTTGTTGAAATTATCTGCATTTTACAGCTATTTAAGGCAAGCATTCTCTTGTTATGAAATAATATATAGATACAATTGAAAAACAAAAACAAAAAAACAGAAATTCATACAGAACTATTATTGTAGTTATTATGATTGCATATCACAAGTTCAGGAATTCAAGAAAAAACAGCTAAACATCCCATGAGAGCGTATATAATACTTGTGTGGTTGCTTAAAAAATTAGCTCTAGAGTAAAACAAAGTTTTAATGTTTTCCATATGCTTACACTAAAACAAGGAAATGTCTCATTATCTCAAATGCCTAGGGAAACCAAAAGCTAAAATACTACTTTATAATACCAAAGCTGAAATAGTGGAATAAGCAATCCCAGCACTTTAATAAAAATAAACAAAGTGTAAAGAGTGCCTTAACAGACTGTTAACACCTTCCGAGCTGCAGTAGCTATGCGTTTTTGCCCTTCCATCTGTTGCAGGCCCATATTTTCCAATAGGCGTGGTATAGAAGAGCCTATATGGGTGGTTCGGAAGGCCCCCTTTTCCTTCCCCAGTGCCCTAGATCAAATACTTCTTTGGGATACCATTAGTATCCACTGTGAATTCATGCTTTACATCCTCTAATAAAAGGAGCAGTGATAGAACACCACAGTTGTCACAGTTCCATCATTCTACCACACCATCACTCACTGCCATCTAGAGCTTAAAAGCTAAACTCCAGGGGTTATCCTTTTTTTTTTTAAGTGTATGTTCTTTGAATGGCAGAGGTGCCGAGCGAATGGCCACCAGTGTTTATTATACAGACGAAAAGTCATTTAAGCAGCACCCAAAAGAGACCAGCACTAACTGTATGTACCACAAGCTACTACAGTGAATTTCTGCATCCCCTGCTGCCCTTCCAATGTGAGATATGAAGAATTGGATGCAACAAGGCTGGACTAATGTATGTTTTAAAAAGATATAATTCTTGGTTTCATCTTTAACTTTTTTCCTCCTTTAGTCTGAATCAGCAATTATTCTTCCTGCTGATGTGAAAGAAAGGAGGAAAGAAGGTGGGATTTGACTAGATAGAGGACTTTCACCTTGAAACCTTCATCCTTTAACCTCCTCCACCTGTCACCGGGTGTCCTGCTTATTCAAAAACCCAATTTTTCTAAGAATTCCTTTACAGGAAAATTACAATATCTGCTAACTATATTATGCAATTTGTACTGTCTAGCTAGTCTATGTATAGTTCAGGAATTTTTAAGTTTGTATATTTTTTTTATAAAAAACTGAACTATAAAGTTTGTTTGGTGTGCTGTCTTATTTCCTATTGTGTAGATACCCCAGAAGGTCTCAGTAAGGACAAGGGGATCTATTGCTCTATCACACTGCAATTAGTGGCCTTGGAGCTGCTGTTTGACACAAATTGTCCTCTGTTAATATGGAGTTGTACTCTGTTCTCAATTCCCTCTAGACACAAAGATATATGGAGAGAGCTTATGTGAAAGTCCTGTTTATATTGTGAATATCAAAGTGCATTACTTTTTTTTATAGAATTTGTTAATTAAATGATCTGGACAATCTGGTGAACCTTGGTTTTCCAAATATCTTATACAGTATATCCTCTCTGTCAATCCATTCACTGGCTTCCACTCACCCAACAAACTAAATTCAAAATACTAATAACTTACAAAGCCATCCACAACTCTGCATCTAGCTACATCACTAATATAGTCTCTTTGCTCCTCCCGAGACTTCCTGCTCCCTCAGCTACCTTGTCACCTCCTCCCATGCTCCCATGCTCGCTTCCAGGACTTTTCCTGAGCCTCTCCTATCTTATGAAACTCCCTATCCCAATTTGTTTGAGTATCTCCTAAGGATCCCTTAAAACCCTTCTCTTCAGAGAAGCCTATTCTGCCCCTACCTAAAAACTGTACATTCATTTCTCCATCAGATCATCCCTCACAGTTATTGCCTTTTGTATCACTTGACCCTCCCTCCTAGATTATAAGCGCTAATGAGCAGGGCCCTCTGATTCCTACTGTATTTAACTTGTTTCGTAATTGTACTGTCTGCCCTCATGTGGTAAAGCGCTGTGCAAACTGTCGGTGCTATATAAATCCTGTATAATAATAATACTAAATTACTCTCAGATATACAAAGCTTGCAAGAATTAGCAGGCAAATGGGGGAGCTATAACATGACCAGGTTAGCACACTCAAACTTGAATAATAGGACTTAAAAAGGAGCTCCAGTCTCCCTCCAAAAAAATTAAAGTCAGTGGCTTCAAATACCTGCCCCTGGATCCAGAAATGTTCTCACCCAACCCAATTCTCCAAATCGGCTTCGGGTGCAGGCACTGGCATCTTCACTAAGGGAAACCGGCAGTGAAGCCTTGTGAAGCCTTCACAGCTGGCTTCCAACTGCACATGCACAAGCTGCGCTGCACTTTGTGATTGATGACAACTATGGGATACTTTGTGATTGATCCCATAGTCGTCTGGGATCTGTGATGTGTCCCAGAAAGCTGCAGGGGAAGGAGGGGGGGTTGAACTTCTACCCTTCAAAAAATAAATAAATGTTACACCAAAATGTAAAAGAGGAGGGGGGGTGGAATAGAAGAACTTTACTTTTGGGTGAAGTTCTGGTTTAAAGGGTAGATTTAGTCATGCATCTAAATCTCCCTTTCCTCTGAAGCCTGATCCACGTTCAGCTGCTCCAAGGGCAAATGACAGGTGGTGATGAAGCGTGGCTATGTCTCCTCATCGTCTGTTTAACCACACAAACGTGCCACAACAGCATGCATTGTTGTTGTGGGGCATTTGCGGCGCTTCCCCATTTACTTGAATGTGTAGGCTCATTACACGTCGCTAAACTTTGCTACGGTCACAAAGCGAACCATTGCAACTTCGCCATATAAACACCCCCTATCCACGGTTTATTGCAGCTTGGTGGAAGGGGGTGGTTGGCGGGCGGGCAACAAAAGCGCAAAGCATCTATGCATGTTTTCCACTTCCCTAACCATATGACTAAATGCATCCGACGTTGGCACCAATGACAAAGTCAGACCAGCAAGGATGCAAGAGCTAGTTCCCCTTCATAAAAAAATAAAATAATATGCCAAATACAAAAAAAATAAAAAATACTAAAAGTATTAGCAGCTGTGACTGGAGAAAAGCGCACTGTACATGTGCAGGCTTGGGCAAAGGATGGCACTCTCTCCTGTACTTTTAGGGAGTGCTATTTCTAACAGCTGAAGATGAGAGAACAAAGCTTGGAACATGTTAGGAGGTTTTGAGACAGGCAAAATGGCCTACAGGAATGAAAATAGCATTAGAGCATTTTCTAAAAGGAATTAGTTGACGGTTACGTAATGATATTTAGGGACTGCATAGGATATATTTTTTAAAAACCCTTTGAAGTTAACCAGCAGGTCTGCTTACCACTTGCTCAGTTTCCAGTAACTCTGTCTTGACTCTGGCTGCCGGCATCCCGTCCAGCATTAACATTCTGCTTTTAGAGACTTCTGTTCTAAAAGAGACAAAAAATACATCTTAGCCAAATATAGAATTAAGCAAGCATAGATAAAACTTGCATTTCATAACACAAGTGAGCAGGAAGATTTTTCCCAAAATACATTTACACAGTGAACAGAGAAATAAGCATCACATGTTCAGCAAGTGCTAGCCAATTTGCATATACCCTTGGGTGTATTTATAAAAAAAAATAATTGAGATGGAACATGAGCTCCTAGCTGAATGAATTGTGTAAATAAATGAGATTTAGGACAGAGAGGCCAATCTGTAACAAAGAGATGAAGCGCCGAACAGTATGTTCTCTACCGATCACTCGGATTCAGCACATCACGGATCTGGTGGACAGATTACTGGGAGGGACTGGGGAAGACCCAGCTGTCATGGTGCACGTTGGCACCAATGACAAAGTCAGAGCGGCAAAGATGTGGAATTCCCTTCCACAGGCAGTGATCTCAGTGGGGAGCATCGATAGTTTCAAGAAACTATTAGATAAGCACCTGAACGACCACAACATACAGGTAATATGGACATATAATCACACACATAGGTTGGACTTGATGGACTTGTGTCTTTTTTCAACCTCACCTACTATGTAACTATATTTAGATAATTACATTAGTTGCAGTTAAAAATGTAAATCAATAATACCTGACATTTTTTTTTATTTTTTTTTTTATATCTGCCTGGAGGTAAGATTTAAGCTTCTAAACTCACAGCTGCAAAATTGCCACCTCTGGGTGCCAGTTGGTACCAGTTACCAGTCTGCTGCAGCAAGGTGTTCTGAAAAACAAGGCTACCTGCAGTAAGGAACTTCTATGCATATGCAGTGGGAGTAATTATCATCCAGTGGCGGCCACCCCCTCCAAAGTATTAAGCTCCAGCTGTCACTGCTAATGCACCCCCCCCCCCAAAGCTTGAATGCATTCTCAGCAGGTTTTCAAGGCTCTATAGGGCATTGTGGGATGTGCTGGGGGGTGCCTCAGTACAGACATTCTGTAGTCCCGCAAGTTATTGGATCTCTTGGGCTGAACTTCATCAGCAATTTAGAAGATCATTACTATCCGTTAGCACCCGTTGATGTCTACAGAGATACAAGGTTAGTTTAGTAGCTTAGCTCCAACAACGTGCATACTTTCAGGTACATTTTTTAAAAAGTATTTTAATTGATAGGCTTCTCTTTACACTCTCAGAGATAATTCTGTTATCATCATGCTGTTATTTTCTGCATCCCAAACATTCAGCCTATAGTTGTATTAAATGGGGAATTGTAGAGTATTTGTTGCAACAGTCAAGCATAAACCCTTTAGAAAATTTGGTGAACGATCCATAAAACAGTAACATAGCCCAGATCTCGTCTTAGCAGGAGGTTAATATCCTTCAAAATGTGACAATGCCGCACTGTGAAGTTTGGCTGAATATCAGGTACTTGACCTGCTTCAGACACTATCTCACCTAATATTCTGGTACCGAGGCCTGTACTCTGCTTCTTCAATTAAGAATTATATGGGACACTTCATTTTTAGCTGAACCTCATCAAGCTAATCGGTTTTCAAGTATTTTCATTCGGCTTTAAATATTACATTTTGCACGTCTTTTCCAGCTGTCTACAGGTTTTTAAAATACATTTCTTATTTTTTTGTTAATGTACTGAAGGAAACATAGTATACAGTATTTTACTCTAAGTTGGAAAGTACCAAAATCAATTTCCTCTGCTGAGATATTTGCTTTGTAAATTGTCCTACCCTGTGCACCTTTCCTGCCAGTGATAAATTGATTAACCACTTGGTATTTTCTCAATTCAGGGCCAATTCACTAAAATGAATGAGTTATTTTAACCACACTGGTTAGATCATGGAAATGTTCAATTCACAAATACATAAATCCTGGTTATAAAATCAGTGTTTTTCTTTCATATAAAATGAATATTTAACAATAGAAACCCTTTTTCTCTCAATTTGCTATTGCATTTCCAATTTCTATCCTCCCAAGTATAACAAGGGAAAGCCAGTGAGAACTTAGAGGGATTCTATTGTAAAAAAAAAAAAAAAAAAAAAAAAAAAAAAAAGACTATTAATATATTTTTCACCCATCCTTCAGATATTCAAATGTCTTGCAGAGCAAAGCTGCCAGCAAGATGTCCAAGTCCTGCTTTGCAGTGCTGTGGTTTTACCTTGCAATCACTACATCACTAGTGTATTCCACGGACATAGTAGTTATATAGCAACCAAAAGACAACAGCATGGTGGAGGTGCAAGTCATACTTGGAAGTGTCAAATGCTGACGTGTCTGCTAGCATCTTTGCTCAGCAAGGGAGTGAAAATGTGATGCAATGTGGGTTTAAAGTTTATTTTGGCAACAGAGTTATTTTTAATGTTTTTGTATTTTATCTTTTTAATGTTGTTATAAATTGTTTTAGCAAAATCCATTACATAGATTTAATAATCCAGTTCAAAACATTTCATATCAGCCTTCCAATACCCCTAACCCTTCCACCCAATAACAAAGACAAAAACAAACCTCCCACATCTTCCCCACCACCTCCTAGACCTCCCCAAGGATCAACCTTCGCTTTCATATCAATTTATAGAGCTTGACCACTCCCCTTAGTCTCTAATAGCTCGGTATCTATATCCACTTCTATCAGCGAACTTGAACCTCTAATTGAGTTACTTCAAAAAGAGTGATAAATTGTATAAAAACCATACCAGAAACAGGCTCATGTAAGTGAGTGTTACAATTATTTTGATAAATACTACATGCAAAACTTGAAATGACAAAGCAAGGCCGTCCGTCTACAGCATAGGTGCTCAACCTGTGGCCCTACAGCTGTTGCAGAACTACAAGTCCCATGGGGCATTGCAAGCCACTGAGAGTTACAAGCATGACTCCCAAAGGCAGAGGCACAATGGGGATTGCAGTTTTCGCAAAAGCTGGAGGGCACAGGTTGAGCACTGATGACTCTACAGTATGTAAAAGTAGTGGTGAAAAAGCACTTGTGAGTTTAGCCAGTAACTATTTCTGCATCTTAATTTTTCATAGTCCATTCAACTGGGGCCATGGTAGGAGTGTGTCCTTTGTAAACACCTTGTGCAATAAAAGAGTCCCTCTTTCTCATATCAGAAAGTTGTGAGCTTTGTGCATAATGTGAAGCTTTTGGGAACTGATAGATTTGTTTTGGTTGATGGTTCAGAAGTGGTCTTCAGTTGCCCTCATATCTAAGCATCTCAATTGTCATGACAGTTTACCCCCCAGTTTTGTAATTTCAATGTATGTTCCATTGTTGGTAATTTTAGAGATTTGACTAGAACCAAACACACAAAACAATCTAAGTGGTATGGGGATTTCCATTTATTGGGTTGTTTTAAAAATGTACAAAATTATTTCAAAGGCGGCAAAAAATCAATGTTTGTAATTGTATCTGGTAAATGTACCAGCTGCTATACACTCAAAAATATTTAATTCTAAAATTGAGGTAAATGATCAGGGGTAAGCATGCAGTTACTCTGTATGAAAGGGTAAAGAAATAAAAAAAGAAACACGCTTCTGAGCCACATCATCATCCAATTGTACTCCACAGCTCAAAATATTCACAACTCAGTTGCAAAAGCATGATGCTGACTATGTCAGCATTGAACTGGCTTCACACACAGCCCTAGTATTAACTAATACCAAGCACAGATATATTATTTTATGAAAAAAAGGTGACATGAAAATAATAAATCAAAATAAAGTCATTCTTTGAAAAATGAACATTATTCTAAATTGAAATCATAGTGACTACTATAAAAATTTGATTTCATCTTCTTACATATCACAGTACTTACGGTAACTGTATTTGAGCCCCACAAAGTGAAAACACCAATTCATTTTTAATATTCAAAGTAAACCCACCCAACCATCCATGTCTTTATTCTTTATTTTATTAAGAAATCTCTTTGAATCTCACCACATACATACACACACACACACACACACACACACACAGCAATTCTAGCTGAGACCATCTTAGGAAGGCCAGATGACCCATGTAACATTTACTTTCTGGAATCCTTCTGCCTTCATCTCAGGCATGCAGGCAGAAGGTGGTGCTTGGCTGAGAAAGCTCCTCCTCCAGACAATTGAAAAAATGCCCATGAAAACTTTTAAGATGTATGACATCATATTGGCCTTGGCCAGAAACCAGGAAGCAACTAAATAAATGTAAATTATCTATTTAATACTGATAGCAGCATAAGGATTAAAATAGTTCATGTTGATTGAGAGTGAAGTTCCACTTTAATTATCACACCCTTTAACCCTTAGAAATGTATTTGCTTGGGAGGGAGGAGAGACTGTGGATATTTTATATTTTTGGTACTATGAGATCGATCCAAGAATTATGTCGATTGTGGTGATTATGTGTCTTGTTTTATTTATATGTATATGTATAATAAGCATGCTTAATAAGATTTTGTCATGAAATGTCAAGGAATGTTTTTGTGTGAAAAATATCTTAATAATAAACACAGAATGTATTTGCATGATGTATAAAGTATATGTAAACCCGATCACTAAAATACCATACTTTTTTGTAAGATTACATTATACTGTATGTATACTGTGTGTTTTACCTTTTGAATTTGGCGCCGTTCTCCATCCCCGTGCATCGTAACGCTCACAGGAACGGAGCTTGGCGATGCGATAGATCGAGCTGAGGACAGCTCGCTCGTACGGGGGGGGGGGACGACATTGCTGGATCCAGGGGACAAGGTAAGTAAGCTCTTCCTGGATTCAGTGTTGCAGTCCCGAGTCTGGCTCGGGGTTGCCGCTAATGGTACAAAATGTTCACCCCGAGCAAGACTCGGGAATACCGCCAGGGGGTTTAATGTAATTTCAAAAGGAATTTTCAATATTTTAAAATTAGAGTTTTTAGTTAAATAAAATCTGGTGATCTTGCCATGAGGGTTCTTCTTTAGGCACTTTCTATAATAGGGCAAAAACTGTCACCCAATTGAATTGTGCCCTTGCATTGCCACCTTGTCACACAGCTTTCCAATCAAGACTACAAATGACCATTTCATTACAGAGCTGGTCCACTCTTGTCGCCATCAGGAAACCTGACTTAAGATATGCCATGTGCTGGCGTGCATGCATCTAGACAGGAAGTGGTTGCAAAGAGTCTGAAGGATATCAGCAACACTGACATGCAACAACGGGCTATAAAAAAAATAGTGACAAGTACTTTATCTATAAATAAATTTTTTTTTAAAAAGGATATTTGGATTTTTTTTATAATACGCAGTGCTTTAGCAACTTACAGTTAGGATTGATATTTACTTTAAAACAGCCTATAGACCAGCAGTTAATATACATTTCTGAAAAATAAGTGTCCACGCACAATGACTTCAAAAACAAGTGCAGCCATCTGCAAATGTTAATGTGTTGCATGCAATGCTATTTTTGTTGCAATTCTGTACCAATATTTCAGCTTTTATTGGTTGCTGGCATGTTGAAATGCATGCATCTTATACCTGCACCAGATTTTCCCATTACAAAAAATATGAATAAAAAACTATTACAAAAGCTGTCTCAAATTAATTTGCTAAAAGTAACAGGGAAGAGCCTAGAATCCCCAGGCAGAGCGGTTTGTTCAACCTAAAACAAGTTTTCAAACCAACAAACATTACGGCGTCTGTGATCATTGCCCATTTTTTATTTGTGATTTAGGAAGTGCAGTGAAGTTTTACTGCAGGATCATGGGTATACTGTAATAAAACTTCCCTACGGCTGACTAGTTTGCAGACAAAGAAGGATGAGCAAGAGCTGCGGTGTGTCCCAGAGGACACCAAAGCCAGATAGCGCACAGATTATCCTACCTTTTGTGGAAAGAATTAAGAAAAAAAATAGAAGACTCAAGGAACAATTCACCAAAGGCGGGTTTAATGAACTGTTAGAATATGATTAGAGGTTAATGTGGCATTTATTACTTTGTAGCCATTTAGTAAAATGTGCAACTTAACTGTTGATTTCCCAATGCTAAAAAGAAAAAAAAAAAAAAAGATGAAAACAAGCATTTACTTTTTACAAGGCACATAATCAGTGTGTTGTATTATTTAACATTATAAATTAACTATTCTAGTCCCTCCAGAATTGGTTAGGGCTGTTCATCTGCTGTGGACAGGTAAGGTTTTTTTTTTTTTTTTTTTTTAGACTGAGCTAATTAATATATACAGGAATGTAGCTGAACGACTCATTATGAAGCATTGGCCATTAGTGAAGCATGAGTCACTTCAAGCAGTCAGTTTAGCACAATAAAAATGAACATGGTAACAGATCCAAATAAAATTAGAAGGGCTCATGTATCTTCTTAGGTATTTTTCCCACTGAGACCATAATATAGCAACCTAGACATTAGGATCCAGCGGGAAAGAAAAAAAATAAAGTCGATACATCTGCACCACTTCACCTCTGGAAGGTTTACCCCCCCTTTCTGACCAGATAATTTTTTTGTGATACGGTACTGTTTTAATTTAACTGACAATTGCATGGTCGTGCGACACTGTAACCCGAATAAAATGTATGTCTTTTTTTTCCCCCACAAATAGAGCTTTCTTTTGGTGGTATTTATCACCTCTGTGGGTTTTTTTTTTTTTGGGGGGGGGGGGGGTTTGCACTAGAAACAAATGACCGACAAATCTGGAAAAAAAAAAAAAAAACTATATTTTTTTACTTTATTTCTATAAAACCTAATAAAAAAAATAAAGTAAAAAAATTAAAAAAATCTAAATTTCTTCATCAATTTAGGCCAATCTGTATTCTGCTACATATTTTTGGTAAAAAAAAAAAAAAAAAAAACACATAATAAGCATATATTGATTGCTCTGTGTAAAAGTTACAGTGTCTACAAACTATGGGATTTTTTTTATTTTTATTTTTTACTACTAATGGTGGCGATCAGCGACTTAGTGGGACTGCTGCAATATTTCGGTGGATGAATCAGACATCCAACTGACACTTTTTAGGGGATCAGTGACATTATTACAGTGATTAGGGCTAAAAATATGCATGGCCACTGTACAAATGACACTAGCAGGGAGTGGGTTAACATCAGGGGCAATTAAAGGGTTAACCACATGCCTAGCTAAGTGTTTTACTGCTGTGGGGGGGAGGGGTGCGTTTTTACTACTGGAAGACATGGATCAGTGGTTTTCCTTTACGGAAACACAGGATTCATGTCTTCTGTACTGACAGAATGACAGCCTGCCTTGTTTACATAGGCAGACTTGTATTCTGTCAGTGTAACTAACGATCAGCGGGTGCCCAACGGAGATCGGGTCCGCAGGACCCACTGATCAGCTTCCGCTGTGTAAAATCACAGTGCGAGCGAGCCAGCGGCGGCGCGCACTTGCAACCAAAACCCAGAAGTGCAGAATCACGTATGTATCCAGGATTCTGCACAGTGCACGGGTCCAGTAAATATGCTATGGGGCGGTCGGCAAGTGGTTAAAAAAAAAAAACAGCTGAATGTTGCACAAAACAAGAGAAGAAGAGCTGCTCATAGATATATATTTTTTTCCTGGCCCTACAGATATACTGTATTGATGCAGATTTGCAATATCACAATAAAAAAATAACCTATAAAAGGTTCCAGTAAGTGTGTGCATGGTCACCTGGCTGCCTCACTATGCTTTCCTTTGGGTCCTACAGATATATTGATGCAGGTGTAATCAAGGCTTTTATACACCATTTAGCTTTACCACCCCATATACTCACTAGGTTTGCTGGTCATGGTTGTATTGCAGGCTTGCCTCGGATTTGCAGCAATATTTTCACCTCTGGAGGCCGCTGCTATGTATATATAATAGGGTCTACATTTATTTTTCTCTGTTTGGATTATTGAATGGATGTTTGTGCAAGTGTTTGTACTTTTTGGTTTTTGATATTTGCGTTTTTCACTGCTCTGCTAATATCAGCTTATCATATTTAAAATCTCGGAAGGCACTAATGACTGGTTATTTCAGACTATGACTTATTTTCTTACAGTGAATGATAGTGACAGTTTACAGTCTGATAGTCTAATGGTATTTGGATCAACGATCCTTGATTATAGTCTCTTTAAATTGATAACTTTATAGTAACTTGATAACAAATGATTGTTATAGCAGCTGTACTGATTTACATTGTGTTCTATTTTAACTTAGTGTTCATCTTGGGGTTAGGATATACTGGTAAAGTCATTTAAATAAAGTATTTCGGGTAATTTTGTATTATTTTAATCTTTGTTTGCATTTTTCACATTAAAATATATTTTATATTTCCTTTTGTTGAATGGTTTTGGGATTATTACTTTCTAATTAATTTCAAATAAAGCAAAGTATTAAACGTATTGCTTTGTAAACACCCACAAGCAGTATTACCCCTTGTCTTGAATTGTATGGTAACCGTATAGTAAACTGGTGCTATATACAGTAAATTCAGTATAATAACAATGAGTAACTCCAATGAGTAACTCCTTCACTTTTCCTACATTTTTATTGCCCCAATTTATAGATCACTGTTATGTTTTAAATAAACCACAGGCTAAAATTCTATGAATTTAAAAACTCTCCTCTCCCCACTACAAAAATGGAAATTGGGTTTTCATGATAACAGGTCTCCCCAAATAACGGTATTTTCTTTCTGCCTATATAAATAATTGCATATGTGTATAAACTCCACTACTTATAATGTCAAAATGAATGTGAATAAAATTGTATTATTATACAGCAACACATAGTGAACAGGAGTGTAGTTGATTTACTAAAACTGAAGAGTGCAAAATCTGGTGCAGCTCTGCATAGGGCCCAACCAGCTTCCATTTTTTTTTTGCCAAATCTTAACTGAACAAGCTGAAGTTAGAAGCTGATTGGCTACCATGCACAGCTACAGCAGATTTTGCACTCCGATATTCTAACAACCAGGATTTCTTGTTATTTAAACAAAGGCATGGTACAATAACAGCAAGCATCAAGGTGGTACAAAGCAGCATAAAACACAATGTCGCAGATATGTAGGTTACAAGTAAAGCAGAACTAGCCAGATTAACCACTTGACGACTGACTCATGCCGATATACGCTGGCAAAGTGGCACAGGTGTGCATAATCACGTAAACCTGTACATCACTCGCATTGATCGCATTCACAGCAGAACCAATCAGTCTTCAGGTCCAGGCCAATGATTTCTGGCCTGGACCCGATCGGTTCTGGCAAATAAAAATGCTGGGAAGTAATGTCATCTCCCTCTCTGTAATTCTTTTCCGTTCCAGAGAGAGAACATCTTATGAGTTGCACAACACTACACCATTTACAAAGAATTTCCTTCTCAGAATAATACATCAGGTAAGAGATCAGCAATTTGGTATAGCAGGGCCTTTGGTTATTATCATGTATACCCAACAGTGCAAGCTCAGGAGATAACAGAAGAGACAGTTGCAGAATGCAGACAGGTATCTATAAGATTGAAGACATCCATCCAGAACTGTGCCACCCTATGACAAGATTATAACATATGAACAAATGTACCAACAGAAGAGTGACAATATGTGCAACTGGGAGACCACTGCAGGTAGATTCTGTGAAATCTCAGAGGCATATAATAGACTGTGCAAAAACTTAGTCTGAATTAATTTGTCTCACGAGGAGATAACCAGCTTAGAACGATCCTCAAAGCATTCCTTTTAGGACCCCTATCCAAAGTTAGAATATCTGTTCTCCACTGATTCCATAACCTATGCATCTTAGGGGACCCCACGCTAAGTAGAGCCAAATGAAGGGAAGATAGAAGCTTAGAGAGTCCCACAAGAGAAGACCTTCAAAAAGGATCAGTTTCCAAGCGAGAATGGTTGAAGAACTGTGATTGAACTGCATGGTGCAATTGGTACTAGTGGAAGTACATCAACGTATGCACGCCAAGCATAGAGGAGAGCTTCCAAAAGGATAGCAGAGTACCCACAGGCATAATATCTCTAAGTGTCCTAATACCATATTGGACACAAACCTGGGGCAATGGGAGAGAGCAGGATTACCCCACAGAGGGTGATAAAGGGACCACTGGTTGGGCTGCAGAAAGTGCCATCTAGCTGCAGTCCAAACTCAAACCGTAACCTTGTTACGGTGTGGAAGGGAGGCATAGACCCCAGAGCCTCTATAGACCAGATTACCAAGTTCTATAAGGGAGCCCAGAAGGGCAGCTTCTGGACAGACCATAGCATTTGCCCTTGATTGCCATTGAGCTGCCAAATAATAAACTAATTGGGCAATGGCAGACCCCAGCAGCTCACTGGCAAGTGATGAATGGACTCACAGTGATCTACCTCCCAGAAAAGGGATCCAGTCATCCAAATAGGGTATTTCTGGAACACAGTTGAATTTAGGGAGATAAATCTTTTTATGTATCATTATACGACTCATTAGGTTTAAAGACACGTTAGCCCAGGTGGAGCACACCTCTTTAAACTGCAGGAAAAACGGTCGCTGATTGAGACTATCAAAGCTCCTGAGATCTTGGGTAATCTGAATACCTAGGTATTTAAAATCATCGACCCACACCAGTGTGTAAGGGGCTGTTGAGTTCCGCACCTGGGGGTCGAGCAAGAAGAGGACCAATTTAGTCCAGGTAATCTAGTATTGTCCAAACCCAAAGACCCTGTGCGTGGCCTGCAAGGAGGAATTTGCATAATGTAAGAATAGAAGAGTGCAATCAGCATAGGAGTGAATTTTTTTTTTTTTTTTTTTTAAGTGAGCCGACCTGCAAGCCCTTAATAAGCCGGGAGTCCTGCACCATAGTGGGCAGGGGCTTTAAGGCCAAGGCAAAGATGTTCGGTGACAGGGGACAAACCTGTTGAGTCCCCTATCACAATGGAAAAATCATAGAGAGTGTCATTAGTATAAAGTCTGTACTCTCCAATTTTAGTAAATCGACCCCAGTGTATAGTAAAACAAACACTATTATATTGCAAAAAAGGCAATGATCATAAGCTTATGTGTAAAGGCATTTAGAGCCCAAATCTTAGGACGTTTGAATAACTGACAAAAAAACAAAAGTTTATAGCCGACTTGATTTACTATGGTTATCTAGTTAGTGACACTGACATACAAGATTCTAGAACATGGCCGCTAATATACTTCTCTATCATAGAGCTACAAGAAAATGGCCGCTCATTCGACGTAATGCTCCAGACTATTTAAAGACATTTCCAGTGCCAGTCTTTATTCGATGAAGTCACGTGACCATGACGATACGATACTTATACTACATCTGTGTCACTCCTTTGAGAGTATGCCACCAAAAAGTAAGCATTCTGAACACCACTGATCTTCAATATTACATACACACGTGGTTGCCTCATAACCATAAGGCAAGAGGCCATCTTCACTGAAGTGTGTTGCACAGAAGAGGAGAAATTATTTTCTGCACTTTGTACATTGCGTTTATTGCACAGAAGAGGAGAAATCTCTTTTGCACTTTGCATATTGCATATATTTGCACAACTTTCTGCACTTTAAGGACAAGCCACTTTATAATTTACACTTAAGTGGAGAGCGTATACAGCACTGTATTTTTGCATCCATTTATAAGACTGCAGTTATTTATTTGGCATTTTTTTTCACGTGTACCATTACTTTTAGCATTTACTGTATACTTCATTGTTTTGGATATTTTTAACATATATTGCTTAGGTAGTTCTAGTTTGACTTTAGCTTTATCTTTTAACAGCGCAGCACCATCTATTTCATTTATTTCATGTGTGCAGGTATGGACTGACCCGTTTCGGTGCTTGCAGCAGTTAAACTATCGTCTTCATACTAGCGCAGGAATATATATATACACTTTGACACGCAAGGTTCGCTGTCATTTAAAAAGTCTTTACATAGTCTGTCCCATTGGGGGCTATTATGGGATAAATTAGTCATCATGAATGCACCATAAAACTAATGTGCAATGAAAAAGCAATGGACAGGTATGTCTGTGTCAGTTCTTCTTTGAAAGAATTCAATACTTGCCTGCAAACGCTGTTATCAGCCTCAAACCAGACATCTATCTACTGGCATGCTATTATCTTGTGGCTAACCACACATTTCCCAAAGCGAATAAGTGATGTAAACAATCTTCATTCAAATTTTACTCTATAAACTCCATTCATAGCTCATATATTATGGAGGTATCTATTGATCGTTTGGGTGATGTCCCAATTGAGATTTGTTCATTGGCCAAGTCTTGCATATAAGATAACCCTCCAGCACGATAAACCAATCCTTAGACATTGCCTATACGGATACACCATTTTCAGTAATGAATTTAAGAAAATTAGCACTAGTCATCCATCAGATTATGCAATCTCTGCACCTTGTAATATAAATGTCCACTAAGTCCAATGGACAAAGTTGTGGTATTTAGTGAAACATAAATCAGAGAGCCATCCTCCTGGAATGTCCACTGTATCTGCGTATTCGCAGACATATAAATCTTTATTAGCCTATGGTTTCTGGAAATGTGAATAATGTTGCTGTTAAATGTTTATTGAAATTACTGTCTAGACTCATAGCACACCTAAAACACAATTAATCTTCATAAAACATTTGTGTTTGAGAGCGGCTCACATAACACTCTAGAATAATAGGCATTAAAGGGTTTGGGGGAGCGCAAGGTAGAAATATATATATATATATAAGCAAACTGTCAGCTTGGGAAGTTTACGTGGCCATGCTAGCAAACATTACTATTATATAAAAAATTAAAATAAGCTTGGGTCATTTTTAGTTTTCATGTATTTCACAGAAAAACTTTTTTCTCCAAGAATCTACCTAAAATCACTGGGGTGGGGAGGAAAAACACTTCACTCATATACTTCTGCTTTAGTGACTCATTCTCCCCAATCCCGATTCAAAAGACCTCCTTAACAACTGCATTTCTTATTACAGACAGAGAATCCACCTAGATGAATCTCCCTTTCTGCCTTTTTCTGTATCAATAGGAGTCAGCAATCTCAGCGATTCTTACATGGGAGCATCATTTCCACTGACATAAAGGAGGGAGTTAAAAATCATTAAAAATAGTTCTCTAAAAACAATTACACATTACAATGAAATGTGTGCAATAAAAAGCATGTGTACATTTTAAAGTGCAACTAAAGCCCACTTCAACTTTTTTAACTGAAACACTTCATTACTTACCGTAAATCTTAATCTGATGCAGATTAACAGGATGACAGCACTTAAAGTGGGTATAAACTCCTATCTCTGATTTTTACCTATAGGGAAGAATAATAAGGCTTATCTATAGGTGGTGTAAATATCTCCTAAACGTGCACCATTTAGGAGATATTTACTGTACATGCAGCCAGTAACATTACTGGAACATGCATTCTAAAGGAACGGCCACCCAAGCCATTCCTTCAGAGCCCTGTGCTGTAAACTGTGATCCTGCGCACATGCAAGGGAGTGATGTCATGGTGGCTCTGGTCAGTCACACAGATAGAGTCCTTGAACCCGAAAGGAAGACGGGTGAAGATAGAAGCGCCTGCAGCAATAACAGCTTGGCGCTGGAAGGGCTTCATTTTAAGGTAAGTGTAACATTATGGCTTTACCTTGCAGGGTGCAAAAAAAAAAAAAAAAACAAACAACAATATCCAGCAGTTTACTAATGATTTAATAGCTTGCAGGGAATTCAATCCAGAGTTGTCACCCTGCTGTAGCTGCATGAATTACAAGGCTGCACTCCCATTTAAGTTTAAGAAATCACTGTGGTGGTCATGGCTGACAACCCTTCTCCCTACTGCCACTCCTGATTACTATACCTAGTTCCAGCCTTAAAACGGTGACAGATATACCAGTCTATAATGTCGGGAATGAAGACAAGGTGTAGCTGCATATCAGCAGAGCAGGGCCCCTGTATCTGATGAAAGTGACGCTGGGCACCCAACTTAATGACTTCTCACGGTTTTGGTGAATTAAAGGTTGAAGGAGCTTTTATGATAACTTTACATAGGCAAGAAGGATTTTGCGCTGCCTAAGAGGAGGTATGTAAAAAAACACGACTTCACATGTATTATTATACTAATTTTAGTATGATTATATAGAGGTCATATACAGGTTTTAAAGGGTGTCAACAGTTTGCGTAGGGCTTTACAATATAAGGGAGACACTTTCAGGCCCCTTTCACACTGAGGCGCTTTGCAAGCGTTAAAGTGCTAAAAATAGCGTCTGCAAAGCGCCCTGAGGGCTTTCACACTGGAGCGCTGTAATGGTCAAAAAAGTCCTGCAAGCCGCATCTTTGGAGCGCTGTAGGAGCGGTGATTTACCGCTCCTAAAGCGCCTCTTCCCATTGAAAACAATGGGGCAGCACTTCAAACCCGCCTGCAAAGCGCAGCTGCAGCGGCGCTTTGCGGGTGGTTTTAACCCTTACCACCTCTAAAAGAAACGGTAAAGAGCCACTAAATATAGCGCCGCTTTACCAACAGCTCGCTGAGCGGCCCAGTGTGAAAGTAGCCTTAGGGTAATAGGCTATAAGGAAGACAGTTACAATACAAGACAAGAGGGATAGGAAGGCCCGTCTTGTGAAAGTTTACAATCTAACAGATAATCTTACAATCTGATGTTCCCAGCACAAGCCTATACAAGTAGACACACCAAGGTTCTTACATTAATTTCTTTGAGACGTTAGTTCTGTATGTTTAAGGATTCCATCAAATTTGGAGCAAATTCTCTGCAATCACAATGTTTATCACTAAAATTAAGCTCTTAGCAGATTTTACATTTTTAAAGGGCCTAGTTTGACTGTGGCACAGTGGCTGAGAACCACAGCAATATTAGTGTTAACACGGTATATTATGATGTTCCGGCTTTCACGCAGCAGGAAATCATTTCCAAAAAAATAGAAGTTTACTTAGCAAAAAAACAATTACAATTAACAGATTCACTGTAAAATTTATATTTATTTTTTAAACTCAGCTTTATAGTGTGACAATCATGTGCTTTGTTATGCCTCTTGTATTAAATAAGTTATGAAAAATTCTATCATGAAACTTAAATAAATACAGAAGAATAAGATACACTGACTAAGCTACTTAGTGCAATCATGTCACCACATTACATTAATACAGGGAGCACAGAGGTTCTGTGCTGCCACTTTCTATACAAGAACAATGGACAGTGATGCCAACATTGGATAGCTATAAAAGAAAATAGCCTTGTGACAACTCCCAGTTCTATAAATACAGTGAGGTCTAGTTTATGATGTCAGCTAATCACAGTTTCTTGTCTAGGGTTCAATGTGTCAAGCTAGCACTGGAACAACCAATGAATTATATGGGGCTACATTTCTTAAAGTGTTCTGTAGCACATGGGTCATTTTTCCCATTTGTCTTAGCTTGTTGAACAATAACACAAATTCTAACCTAAGAAACTGATATCTACTATAATCATTCAATCTAAATCACAAACCAAAATAATATTCTCATCAGACTTTGCTTAAAAGGGCAACTGTAGATTGACCAAGGTGACAAAGTCCCATAGTAGTTTCTTCATTTTGTTCTGTTTAAATCCAACATTGCATTAAAAGTGCCAATGGGACTTTATATGAGGTTTTTACATAACCACAAGATAAAATGTATAAAACATTTTTTTTTATTAAATAAAGTATTTTTCCATAGGACATGTCTCTATAAACACACAAGTTGATTTGCTGTGATTGTAGTTACATTGATGTGCAGTGTTTTTTTTCACAGCAGGAGCCAAAGGACGTTATTTATCCATCCTTCATATGCTTTGCAGCATGCTGTGATGTGGTGTAATAGGTTTCAGTGTGTTGCACTGCATTTAAATAAGGTAACAATAGCAACATTGATGTAACAATAGTCAAAGCAGCCCACATGGCTGCTATGGTGCCTAGGGGTGAAACAGGGCCCAATTAGGGGGATCTTGAGGCAAATTATACAGACATGTTTATGTTCATGTGATCAAGATAACATAAATTAAGTACTGTACTATCGTTCAGGATTGCAGAGGTTGCTGTTGACCTTCACCCTGTACCCCCTGTGCCATTTTCAATTAGGTACAGCTGACACCAGACATACTGGAAGAGACTTCAGAAGTGTTGTTACTAGTCACAGATCTCCCTTTGAAGGTTGTGCTGCAAGAAGATGTTTTTTTTTCTCTATTGGTAGTGTAGATGTATTATCCTCAGAGCTTCTGGTCATCCTGGCCAGCACTGAAACTAGCCCTGTATGCCTACTGCAGTCTCTCAGGTTGTGAAAAATGTTTGTACTAGTGTTATAGAGCAATTGTGTGAAGGAATGCTAACAATTATGGCATCATATAAAATATTGGAATCGTCAATATTATTGCTAAAACAACTTGTGTTTTTTTTTTTTTAACTTGTTTGCAGCTGAAGTGGAAGGGGTAAAAGGACTTATGCCGTGTACACACGAGCGGAATTTCCAACAGAAAAAGTCAGACGGGACCTTCAAATCGTATATTCCGATCATCTGTATGCCCAGACTTTTTACGTCGAAAAATCTGACGGACCTAGAAAGAGAACATGTTCTAAATTTTTCCGATGGAACCAATTTCTATCGAGAAAACCACTCATCTGTATGCTGTTCTGATGTACCAAAAATGACACATGCTCTGAAGCAAGTACGAGACGGAAGCTATTGGCTACTGGGTATTGAACTTCCTTTTTCTAGTCCCATCGTACATGTTGTACGTCACCGTGTTCTTGACGGTCAGACTTTGGTGTGACCATGTGTATGCAAGACAGCTTGAGCGGAATTCTGGCGGAGAAACCTTCAGAGAGTTTATTCAGATGAAAAAAAAAAAGGCTTGTGTGTACATGGCATTAGAATTTAACACAGAGGCTCCGACATCTGAGGTGCTGAAGGAGACTGGGGAGATACTGCCGACAAGTTGAAATGCATATGACAAACATTTAAGATGCATGTCAAGCTCCAATGTTTTTTTTAAATAATTTCAAGAAAAAAAACGTCATGCTAATTTTCCCAAATAAGGACTGTTTTACTAATAACAGCCTCACTTGTATTTGAGGTATGGCTACATTGACCCATATTTACCCTACTTTTTACCAACTGTTCTCAATTTCCTTGCAAACTACACCACACCAGTCTACTTCCACTATGCCCAATCATCCTTTTGCCCACTCTGTACACTCTGATGATTCTATCTGCTCCATCTCATGCCTACTCTACCTGCTCCATTTTTTGCCCTACACTACCATTTTTCCAGCTTGTGATCTACTCACACTTGTTTGAGCTTGCAAGAGGTCAGCACTGATTGCCCTAATTCCCCCTCGAATACTGCTACTCAAAGGGAATAGGATAAAGACGGTATGACCACCCTTCCATGTAATCTTTCCTCCTCCAAATGACAATCTCTCCAGTAACACAGATGGACTCAGAAACATTGGGCAGCCTCTGGCTGACATTCAGCTGTAGGTCTGGTGAGGTTGAATGCCAGGAGAATCAGGACACCTCAGCATTAAAGCACGCAAAAACTCACAGTTTAAGCAGAGCTGTTTTAAAGCATAATAAATAGTATATCAAATTAGGTCCTGACATAACTCAGATGAGTACTAGAGTTTGAGGTTTGCTAAGGTTTGATTCACACCTATGTATTTTTATTGCGTTTTGCATTTTGCAGATTTGAGCTACAGAATGTGTTCCATGGGAAACCATGTTAAATGTGCTGTAGTGCAGATCTGCAAAATGCAAAAAGCATTAAAAATGCATAGGTGTGAATCAGGCCTTATGGTCAATTATTACAATGTATGTAGTTATGGTATAGGAAGGTAGTATAGGTACATCTAGATTAACAGCTCAAGGGTTCAGCCTCTGGTAGAGTCATGAGTTTTTATTGCCTGTAGATATGGGTAGCAAGTTACTAGATTATATTGTTGCTGGTGAAGAATATTCTCTTTCAAAATGATTTTGCCTTTCCCTCTCCACAGTCATGTATTTTATCAGTGATATAAATTAAATGTATGACGCTTGTAGGCCTTTATGAAAATCTAATTTGTTCTATGGGGTTAGGTTGCATTTCCACTAATGCAAAAAGAAAGAAAAAGTAGCAATGGCACATGGTGACCAGGACAGCAGTGCTTAATAAACATGAGGGTAGTCCAATGATATATAAGAGGTAATATTCTTCCTACCTTTAGGCTGAGACCCAGTCATCCGTGTTAAGTAACCAACATCCCTGAAGACTCAGGGAAATAAGCCTTTGAAGCAGTACTGCTTCAGCTTGCATTTTTCATTCCCCCACTCATTAGTGTTCGATAGACCTCAAAGAGCTATGCTACAATCCCATTCCCACTATTTCCAGCAGCAGCAGAAGCCAGGAGGGCAAGGGGCTAGTTGGTTACCATAGCAACAGCTCAGACTCCTATGTTTTCCTTGGTGGCTTTGCAATAGAAAGACCAAAAACCCAATAGGAAGACTATTCCAAGGTTATGGCTAGTTTGTTTTGTTTAATCAATAATAATATGAGAAAGATTCATCTAAAGCATCAACTCCATTGTGTCATTAGCTACGTTCACATATGCTTATTAGTTTGTGGTCATTAGAACTGTATATGATTTTCTATAAAGTAAAATTACAGTTTTGTCATATACACAATGCAATTCTTCTTTATGAAAATTCTATGTTCATGGGACTAGCTAAAATTGAAACACAAGGAATGGGACAGCTCAAGGTAAAAATATAACCAATTATCAGCCAGGGAAGTTCTTGGTGGTTTTATAAGCAAGTTAGTTCAAATAAAAAAATAAAATAAAAAACACAAAAATGTACATAGGATTTGGGTTAGTCTGTATTTTACTGGTGGTGTGCAGTACAAACATGAATTCTGCACTGTGAGATTTCTTTCTCACATATAAACTACAAATTGTCAAACATACAAAAAAAAAAAAAGTGGTGGTTTTGGGGCACTAAATTACAGACCAGTGCTTAATTCTCACTTATTGGTTGGAATATTCTGCTCTAACATAGCCTGATTACATATCCAAATTATTCAGAGGTAATATTTCTTTAAATATGCCAAATTAAAAAAAAAAAACTGTTTTCAATTTGCTTTAAGCTACTAATTTACAAAATAGCATAGTATATATGAAATTTACACATACATGTTAACCGCACTTGTCTGGCAAAAAGATTTAAAAATGTGTTTGAAATATATTTTTTTAATATTAAAAAATTTAGTGTAACCATCTGCAAACATAAAAAAAGTACTTTTTCAGTTGAGTTTCTTTAGTATCTTGTTAATGGCCACAGAACACATTAGGTTACAAAATATAATCAAATTCTTAGCTAACCAATTCAATATTCTTGTCATTTACAGAAGCCCTGTGGGCTTTCTGTGAAGCATGTAGATTTTGCAATGATCAAGGGAAAATCATTTAAACTGAAGCGTCCAAATCACAGTGAATATGTTTATAATAAACACTGTTATGGTCCAGGGAAAATGATACCATAATTGTAAGTTCTAGAACACAAGTAATATTTAACCAACTGTTATTCACATATAACTCATAGCTAAATTCCTGTAATAGGCAGAACACCTGTGAATGTGTTCTATGACCATAAAACTGATGAAGTGCAGTTTTCCTCTTTGGATTGTTTCATTTTTAATTTTTTAATTTTTTAATTAGACCTCTCATTAAAATACACACTTTATTTGAATTGCCAGATCAGAATTACTATATCACATTATATTCAGTAAATAACTACTTCTAGTTACAAATAAATAATTGCTGCTCTTGAATTTTCTCACATGAAGGCTCCAGAACAGTGGTCATCAACCCTGTCCTCAGGGCCCACTAACAGGCCAGGTTTTATGTATTACCTTGGGGGGAGATGCAGACTAGAATACTGCAATCACTGAGCAGCAAATGATATCACCTATGAAGTATTTCAGTTATCTTGCAATCCTGGCCTGCTGGTGGGCCCTGAGGACAGGGTTGATGACCACTGCTCTAGAATACATGCCAACTTTATTTTTACATAATACATTTTTATTCAGTAGTAAGATATGAAAGAGTACAGCATATGTTCAAAACAAGGTATCCCGGTACATTATATGACAAGTTTAACCAAGATAGATGCAACAATGTGCACTACAGTTCAAACAAATACCAACGAAAGGCAGGAATAGTAAGATTATTAGAATTATGGTAGGGAAGAGGCAGTGGGGAGATTTGAGGGGAGTTGAAAAAAGGGTACACAGCAGGGTAAAGTGTGGGGCTAGGGGTTAGACTGGAGGAAGAGAGCAGTCCCTGGGAAATACAGGCAAATGTTGAGGCTAAGAATGTCCACTTAATAGTGTAGGTCAGGACATAAAGGAGTTATGGGGAGAGTCAGGATGTAGAAATGTCCAAAAGTGTGTCCATATACAAAATCCATAAACTCCTATTTATCGTGTAATTATGAGTCAAATTCTCAGTGTGCATGATATGACACTACTTACTGACCCAACTGGATATTAACAGACTAAGATGATTTTAAATAGTGGGAAATGACTACACAGGCCACTAGGAGTAAGAAATGGAGCGGTGATGTTCTACAATGAGAAAGGGGTCCAGAGAGAATGGAAATGAGGTCTATTTAAAGGAGTTGTAGATATTGAACAGGAGGTAGCTTAGTGAAATACCTATGTGAAAAATGTTAGATCAAAAGATGAGGATTAGTGGATAATCCCACCAAATATGGCACATGGTGGCCTTCCTTCTCCCCTCCTCACTTCCAACATGTCTGGGATGGAACTAATCGTTCCATATAACATGTAATAGCATTTATAACACCTGGTCAAGAATTTAAAACTCCTTTCAAGTGCTAAGATGGTTATTGTACGTTTATGCATAAGAATGAAGCTTTTAAGCACATCAGAATCCGAGTACATTGAAGTTCAAGTTTCCATTTGACCATTTGATCAAGCTTGGGGAAGGGAGGCATGTTTAAAAGCAGCAGGCCATACAGACCTTTATTAAATCAAGCAAGACACAACCAGAAAGCAGAGTCTGCACATGAAATGACTAAATTATGACTCCCCTCATAAATATAAAAACTATACATAGAAACAAAATGTTTTAAAACATTAGCAATTTTTTCCATAACTTAGCGGAAGGTGTTCTCTAGTCCGCAAATATCAACTGCGTGCTGAAAACACTACTTGTATTTAAAGTGTTTGTTACCCTAACATTTCATATTCCTGATATGAGCCTGCTGTACCATGTACTTGTATGAGAAAGTATCTTGTTCTCTTTGTATTTCATCCTTTATGTGAAATCCCTGGTGTTCTTGCCACTCCCTCTGCTTTCCTATTATAAACTGACCACTCTAAGCAGGAGAACACATCGTGGTCAGTTCTCTAGACATGCTGAGAAATCAGTCTTCTCTCCAATGATCAGACCTGTCTTGATATGTCCCCGCTGCACAGACGTTGCTTCTCCTCCCCCCAGCTCTTATGCAGCTAAGAACAAAAGGGAACTGAGGGAATGTAATCACTTACAAAAAAAGGGAAAAAAAAATATTTATAATTTTTTTTTTTTTTTTAACTATACACAAATGCCTTCTCTTTCATTTTTATTTTAAATTGAATAAGTTGTTTTACAAGGTGATGGTTCACAACCACTTTAGGTGCAGCAAAACAAGGCAACACATTGAAATTTGCATACATTTCAGAGATGTACTGAATATGTGGTTTTTTTTTCCGACATATACTTTAGCACAGCTGCAGCGGGCTAAACACTTGAAGTGCGCTCACTGTTTTCACATGTTACCTGGAATCGACCTTTAAAAAGCAGCTTGTGGACCAATTTGAAAATATTTTTGTTCCATGTTATATGTTCAGTTTTTATTTAACATTTTTTAATGAATCTGAAATTTTAAGAACTGGTTCTAAAAATGCAATGTCTACACTGGCATAAAATACTATGGTTCTATTGTCATAGAGCAGCGATGGCGAACTTTGGCACCCCAGATGTTTTGGAACTACTTTTCCCATGATGCTCAAGCTCTCTGCAGTGTAGTTGAGCATCATGGCAAAATGTAGTTCTAACACATCTGGGGTGCCAAGATTCGCCATCGCTGCTATAGAGGGTTTTTTATGTTCCCTTTTACTTACACTAGTACCACTAACCTAACTTCAGGGGCTGCTATAAGTCCATTTTGCCCTGGACAAGAAATGAGCATTGCGGCAATATAGAATAGAATAACACTATTGGAGAGGTAAAATACAACACATTATATAAAAAGGTAAAATATAAACAGGCCTTTTCACAAACTCAGAATAACTTCTGAAAATACCAGTTTGCTATTGAGGTGATACAAAGCCCAAAAGATGCAAAAGAGGTAAGCACCAATGATGTGAGAAATGCTCCATAGACTGAACCAGTTTCCAACATGATCTATTAATTGTATTACTTGGTTACTCTCAGCAAAAATTCACAAACAGCAATAAAACTACGCGACACTAAAGCAACGCCTGCACTAGATCATTCAAACAGATACAACCTCTGGAGCATGGTTGTAAAAGTCCAAGATCTTTAAACATTAAAGCCTGCAACCACATACCAGCAAAAACTTATGGCTGGTTACATTCCTACTAATAGACTTCTCAAGGGTGTACTATGCAGACTGTATAGCTGAAAGATTAACAGACACAACAGAAGAGTGTACAAGGCTAAAAAGCATCACTGACATGAGCACAAAACAATACAAACAAAAACTATTTATTATACTACCATACAAATACCGGTATATCCAATCAGATTAACAAATGTAATTAAATACAAACATCTTATACATTTATGACAGTAAAAGTATTGTACAGTGCCTTGCGAAAGTATTCGGCCCCCTTGAACTTTTCAACCTTTTGCCACATTTCAGGCTTCAAACATAAAGATATAACATTTTTATTTTTTGTGAAGAATCACCAACAAGTGGGACACAATTGTGATGTGGAACGAAATCTAATGGATTTTTGAAACTTTTTTAACTAATAAAAAAATGAAAAGTGGGGCGTGCAAAATTATTCGGCCCCCTTGCGTTAATACTTTGTAGAGCCACCTTTTGCTGCAATTACAGCTGCAGGTCGCTTGGGGTATGTCTCTATCAGTTTTGCACATCGAGAGACTGAAATTCTTGCCCATTCTTCCTTGCAAAACAGCTCGAGCTCAGTGAGGTTGGATGGAGAGCGTTTGAACAGCAGTTTTCAGCCCTTTCCACAGATTCGATTGGATTCAGGTCTGGACTTTGACTTGGCCATTCTAAAACCTGGATACTTTTATTTGTGAACCATTCCTTTGTAGATTTTGCTGTATGTTTGGGATCATTGTCTTGTTGGAAGATAAATCTCCATCCCAGTTTCAGGTCTTTTGCAGACTCCAACAGGTTTTCATCCAGAATGGTCCTGTATTTGGCTGCATCCATCTTCCCCTCAATTTTAACCATCTTCCCTGTCCCTGCTGAAGAAAAGCAGGCCCAAACCATGATGCTGCCACCACCATGTTTGACAGTGGGGATGGTGTGTTGAGGGTGATGAGCTGTGTTGCTTTTGCGCCAAACATATCGTTTTGCATTGTGGGCAAAAAGTTCGATTTTGGTTTCATCTGACCAGAGCACCTTCTTCCACATGTTTGGTGTGTCTCCCAGGTGGCTTGTGGCAAACTTTAGACGAGACTTTTTATGGATATCTTTGAGAAATGCCTTTCTTCTTGCCACTCTTCCATAAAGGCCAGATTTGTGCAGTGTACGACTGATTGTTGTCCTATGGACAGACTCTCCCACCTCAGCTGTAGTTCTCTGCAGTTCATCCAGAGTGATCATGGGCCTCTTGGCTGCATCTCTGATCAGTCTTCTTGTCTGAGCTGAAAGTTTAGAGGGACGGCCAGGTAGATTTGCAGTGGTCTGATACTCCTTCCATTTCAAAATGATCGCTTGCACAGTGCTCCTTGGGATGTTTAAAGCTTGGGAAATCTTTTTGTATCCAAATCTGGCTTTAAACTTCTCCACAACAGTATTACGGACCTGCCTGGTGTGTTCCTTGGTCTTCATGATGCTCTCTGCGCTTTCAACAGAACCCTGAGACTATCACAGAGCAGGTGCATTTATACAGAGACTTGATTACACACAGGTGGATTCTATTTATCACCAGCAGTCATTTAGGACAACATTGGATCATTCAGAGATCCTCGCTGAACTTCTGGAGTGAGTTTGCTGCACTGAAAGTAAAGGGGCCGAATAATTTTGCACGCATCACTTTTCAGTTTATTTGCTAAAAAAGTTTAAAATATCCAATATATTTCGTTCCAACTTTACAATTGTGTCCCACTTGTTGGTGATTCTTCACAAAAAATAAAAAATGTTATATCTTTATGTTTGAAGCCTGAAATGTGGCAAAAGGTTGAAAAGTTCAAGGGGGCCGAATACTTTCGCAAGACACTGTATGTCTGATTCTTCCTAAATACATTTCAAAATTGCTATTTCTGTACACCCTTAAAAGTTTAAACCCATAATCCAATGGGTCAGGCAGGGACAACTGAGCATGTGTCAATATTTGCTGATACTTCTTGTATGCTGTACCTTTTGTGAATTAAGATGTAAGAAAAAAAAAAAAAAACTTTCACCCACATCTACCAGAAAGAACGGCCATTTCCCTGCACAAATTTGCTTTTTAAATCAGTTAAAGTGAAATCCTTTACTAAATGCATATCAGCGCATATCAACATGTGGCAACGCAACACGCATTAACCCAAGCGTTTCTGGTATGAAGCCAGCCAAGATTACATCATCACTCCTCTGAGAAATTCCCTTGTACAGTTTATATTTCCTGCCATTGATTTTTGACTGCCTGTTTCTCCATTTACAGAATTCAATCACTCCATTCACTAGTGGAACACTTCAATCATTATTCCATTACTTTGGTTACCGTTTTACAAGCCTCCGTGTTCACAGTACTAAAGTAGTGAGCGATTCTGTATTGCATTTAGTTTTCAGTTTTAAGTTCTTCCTAAAACTGCTTGTGGCTACATATTCATTAAAAAGACCACATTACAATGAAAATGAGTCCTGTTATATCTGTGTATGCTATGCATGCTTTTCTAAGTAATTATACGGCCTGTGATGGCCATGGTGCAAAAACAGTGCCCTTACACCCAATACAATTTCTAAGAAAATACAGATATGTTTGTTGTAATTATCGATTTAGTGAAAAAAATATATATTTTATACATCATTAGGCATCAGTTTCCCCAATAATATGATAGTAACAGGATCATTAAAAAAAAAAAATACCCACGTCTATAGCCTTATAGTCTTTATACATTTTTTTATAGTTATTTTTGCACATAATGAGATTACATTTGAGATATCACGTTACAATATTTTATAATAAAGCATATTTAGAAATGCTAAAGAATTATATCCTACTGTTATTTTTAATATTTATGATCTGGGGGTTACACATCTATTTTAACTATTTATGCCTAGGTTTCATATGTTGGAGTGTAATATCTTGCTACAAATAAAGCAAATTCATAATGCAGTAACTCTTTACTGGATTGATGATTAGTTTACACTACTGCTCTTTCACTGGGATCTTAGATAAATCCATTCATGAGATAAAAGTTGATGTTTCTATTAAATGCCCTTAACACAGAATTTTTATTTTGGTGGGAATAATACCACATAAATTAACCTTCAAAATCCGCTTTTCTTCTATAGCATTACAGAATCAATGTGATCCAAGGGAAGAGGGGTAGCCCCGGATACCGCATATCTAAGCCATACACTCCATAAAGTTGGGCTTTATGGCAGAGTGGCCAGAAGAAAGCCATTACTTTCAGCAAAAAACAAAATAGCACGTTTTGAGTTTGCGAAAAGGCATGTGGGAGACTCCCAAAATATAAATGCGGAAGGTGCCCTGGTCTGACGAGACTAAAAGTGAACTTTCTGGCCAAAGAAAATGCTATGTCTGGCGCAAACCCAACACATCACATCTACCAAAGATCACCATCAGCAGCTGGGACTGGGAAACTGGTCAGAGTTGAGGGAAAGATGGATGGTGCTAAACACAGGATTATTCTTGAGCAAAACCTCTACCTCTACATGTGATTTGAGGCTATGAGGAGGTACACAGAGTAGGCAAGATTTGTGGAGTGCACGAATAATAGTTGTCTTGTGGATAGATTCCCCCACCATGGCCCTCTTGGCTGTTTCTCAGATTAATGCTCTCCTTGCCGGGCCTGTCAGTTTAGGTGGACAGCTACGTCTTAGTAGGTTTGCAGTTGTGCTATACTCTTTCCCATTTTTGGATGATGGATTGAACAGTGCTCCGTGAGATGTTCACAGCTTGGGATTTTTTTTTAACCTAACCCTGCTTTATAGTTCGCCACAACTTTATCCCTGAACTGTCTGGTGTGTTCCTTGGCCTTCATGATGCGGTTTGTTCCCTAAAGGTTCTCTAACAAACCTCTGAGGGCTTCACAGTATAGCTGTATTACACACAGGTGGACTCCATTTACTAATTAGGTGACTTTTGAAGGCACTAGATTTTAGTTAGGGGTATCAGAGTAAAAAAGGTCTGAAAACAAATGCACGCCACACTTTTCAGATATTTGTAAAAAAAAAATTAAAACCATTTATCATTTTTCATCCACTTCACAATTATGTGCCACTTTGTGTTGTTCTATCACATAAAATCCCAACAAAATTTACGTTTTTGGTTGTAACATGTAAATATTGAAGGAAGAAACATCAAAACCATAGCATATCTTCAAAAAATTGTATAATGTTGTACATCATGGGGATGGGATATGAACAGCTTACAGCTGGAATTAAAAAGACTGAATTAAAGCAGACCTTGCATGGCTACTGCCTAGGCTATTGTGGCAGATGTGCATTTTTTATGGGTTTCAATAAGTTTTATTCTGGGGTAAAAGACCTTGCATTTTCAAGGTTTGTTACAAGTCTTAATTTTAGAGGTTTGGTTATGGTTAAAGAGAAGTAAACTCTGCACTTCATATTGTGCTTTTCAGGTCATATAATATGTAACATTATTTTAAAAAAAAAAATGCCTAGTCTAATGTCTCCAAAAACACTCATTACTTACTGCATTTAGTAGTTTTTAATAAAATCTTCTTCTGAGATTAGGCTGCACAATCTTGGGTAATTTTTTTTTGAGTCCCCTGTGGATGTCATTTCTGCCCTTCTTTGTTTTCTCTTGCTGAAATCTCGCACATGCGAGCATGCGCTACTGAGCCTCTTTCTCGGTTGAAGTTCCTACAGCAACCAAGCAAGGAAGCTGGGAATACCTGCCCAGTCTCGCGTGTCTTCAAAGTGGTGCCGCAGAGAGTGGAACTCTCAGACACTTTATTAATATGGATTAAGCTGAGCTGAAGTTGGGCTAGAGGGTTTACAACCACTTTAAGGGTTGGTTTCATGGGATCATTTAAGGTTTAAAGTTAGTAGCAAGTTCCAGGTAATGAGCAACCTATTTTTTTATAATAAAAAAAAAAAATTTCAGGGGTAATACATTTCTTGGTGCCAAAACTGATAAACACAAACTACTCACACCAGTTTTATAAAAAGGGCATCGATGAGCCAGGTACTGTTTGTTAACTGAAAGCTCTGCTACCTCCATGTACAGCATCTCCCCAGATTTTTCTTTCACAATGCTATTTTATTGAAAAAGGTTTTTAAAACAGGAAAATCATGAGTCACAAATGGAGAAGAGCAGTAGACCAGACCATCTACATCACGTAGTAGTTCCACTCTTAACCTCCCTGGCGGTATCCCCGTGTGTGACTCGGGGTTGATTTTCTCTGCCAGGAGTGGTAACCCTGAGTCATGCTCGGGGTAACATTGCAGAGCTGCCAGCGGAGATCTTACCTTCTCCTGGCGCTCCAGCGATGTCCTCCGCTGTCCTCCCCTGTGATCGCCGGCGCGATTGCCTATGAGATCACGGCATCCGACTTCCTGGTTCCATTCCCTGCGAGCAGCAGCGGCGCATGGGAGCGGAACTGGGCAGGAATTTCAAAAAGTGAAACATAACACAAACACATACAAAGAGGTGATACACTGTAATCTGAGAGGATTACACTGTATCATCTCTTTGACTGATAAATGTACAGTGCCCCTTGCCTCCAATTTTTCCCCAATAAAACATATCTAAACATGGCATCAAAAAAGCACCACTTCGCTACAAAATTGCCTTTGGACCAGCCGAGTGACAGGGGCAGCGACACGGAGTTGCTCGCAGAACTGAGCAATAGTTAGTCGTGGGGAGATTTGTTGTCTGTCACTTGCCAGATCAGTGTCATCGGTGATGATCCTGCACCTGACCTCAGCGACGTGTGCACTTGGTGCCCTATTGACTGTGATACGGACCAGGTAGCACCGCCAAGATTCCCCTTCACTGGATCACCTGGGATGAAGGAAGATGTTGAACGTGACAACCCTCTGGCATACCTGCAATTATTCCTCACTAAGGAGGTAATTGAAAAAAACTGTCATAGAGAGAAAATCGCTACCAAGAGCAGCAATCCGCTACGCTGCATGCCAGGGTTTCCCGAAGCAGAAAGTGGAAACCGGTGACCAAAGAGGACATCTGGCAGTTTCTGGGACTCATCATTCTTCAGGGGGTGGTGGGGAAACAGCTCCAGAAATGTTACTGGACCACCAATAAATTACTGGCCACTCCGTTTTTTGGCACCGTGATGCCCACATACCGTTTTTCCCTCATCATTAAGTATTTCTACTTCACAAACAATAAAGAGTTTGATGAGGCCACGCATCCTGCACCCAAACTAAAAAAAATCTGGGAGGCATGCCAAATTATCGTGACCAATTTTCAGCAGACCTACGTGCCAGAAAGGAACGTCAGCGTGGATGAAAGTTTGATGGCCTACAAGGGACGCTTAAGCTGGATACCGTTTATTGCATCCAAAAGAGCGCGGTTTGGCATCAAATCCTACATGCTCTGCGAGTCATCCACTGCATACATCTGGAATTTGGTCATTTACACCAGTAAAAGGCACGAAGTTCAACCCCAGGTACAGCAGCTATGGAATGGCCACATCCTCTGTCCTTACACTGCTGGAGCCATTGCTGAACCAGGGATATTGTGTGACCATGGATAATTTCTACACATCTCTGGAACTGTTTGAGGTTTTGCTACAAAACAAGACTAACCGACGTGACATGCCATCTAGGTTTTCCAAGAAAAAACTCAAAAACTGAGAAATCGTTGCCTGGCAGAAGGGTGCACAATACCTCCACTTCCATGGGCCAAACAAAAGGTGGGAAAGATGTGCTGAAGCCACAAGTCGTGATAGACTATAATTGCAATATGGGAGGTGTCGACAGAGCCGATCAGGCAATGACATTTTATCCGGCTATGAGCAAACAGCAAAAAAAATATTATAAAAAGATATTCCGTCATCTTCTGGAACAATGCCTTTGGAATTCATATATTCTGTACAGAGCAAAGAGTGACAAGCCTCTTGTTCATTCTGACTTTATCTGGAAGGTGGCTGAGCAGATTTTTGTCAAACACCAGACGCCATCAGTAGCTGTGAACAGACCTGGATGACGTGCTGTTGACGTTGCTAACCCAGAACGCCTAACAGGTCGTCACTTTATGTACTACATACCGCCAACCGCAAAACAAGGCGGCACCTACTAGGATGTGTGTAGTTTGCTGTTCCAAGAGAGATAGCAATGGAAAGAAAGTCCGAAAAGAAAGTAGGTTCCATTGTCCGGATTGTGATGTCGGACTGTGTGCTGTACCTGGTTTCAAAATTTAACACACTCAGGATGTTTATTGAATTTTGTTTAACAAATTTCATTATTTTGCATTACATTATTGAATAAAATTATATTATTTATTAGATTATAATTCATGATTTTGTGTTTCAAACTATCACATCTGAGATGTCTACTAGAGTCTTGTTTGGTCAGGTTTAAGTAAGTAATTACTAAGAATTGCAGGCCTATAATAATACATAACACCAAATTTCCATGCAAAAAATTGTTCTGCTTTTGGTACAAAATTCCTGACATAATCAAACCGCCAGGGAGATTAAAAGGTAAATGGATAGAAAGTACTGTATATGTTTCAAGAATCTAAAGGGTTACGAGGCTAGATAAAAATGGTATTCAGGGCAGCACCTGAGGTCTCCCCAGATTTTTCATTAATTAGCACATGTACTTTACAATAGATCACTAGAAAGCACAAATTAAGACACAAAAAGGTGAGTTTTAGTTTCAGATGTATTTATTTTTTTTACTTTATGCTTGTGTTCCTTAGCTCTGACAAACTGAAGATTATTTCTTTATTTATTCATTGCACCACATAATATTTTAGCATCACTGCTTGGTTCATTACATAAATCTAGCCTCCAACTGCATGAAACATGCTGCATTAAAATGCACTTTACTGCTATCAGGATAAAATAAAATATAGGTCATGGACATACATTGCCAATAAGGAATACTGTTTAGGTGGAATCAATTTTTTTAAGATAGTTCAGTTGTAGTCCTGCAAGATTTGAATGTGCTTCATAAAAAACGGCTAAAGAAAAAAATCCAATTAAGTCTGCTTAACACAAAAAATCTGTTACATTTGTTTAACACAATCTCTCTGCAGCAAATCTCTGGCTTTGATCTCATAACTCATGAGATTTTAGATATTCAACAATCCTTTTTTTTGACATTGTCTGTATTGATTTTCCAGTAAGTAACGTCAATATCTTAGATCTGTAGTTAGAGGAACTTCCCAATGGGCTATTTTATAGGGTGGTAGTAAACCATTATTATGTAGTCCTGTGGGGTATATCCTCTCTATAGTTACTGTTAGAAATAATTTAAAGTATTTAAGTAAAATGGCAATGAATAGGCTGCGTTACCCTTAAAAGAATGCTGTGCTGAAATACAGACAATGCTTGCTTACATCTTTTAAAAATGCTAGTTGTCCGGTAATCCTTCTGATGCCAGTACTTTGAGGCACTGACCTGAAACACATCAGGAGTTCTGCCACTCATCAGAACTCTCACAAAAATGTCAAAAATGTATTTAATCCCCTGGGGGCCAAATGCATAGAGTGCCATTCTGATCGGTGGCCCTGTTGCAGTTTAAAACCATCCCTTTTGCTGGCTACAGCTCCACCCTATTCTGAAGCCCAATTTATAGGTGCTCCTGTGAAGAGGACCCCCCCCATCAAGCTGAATGTTCTTTTATTCTTATGAATAAGCAACCAGCACTGCTTGTTCATTCAGAATAGTAAAAGGGGATTCATTTGTATGGGGCTGTGTAATCTGTCTGCCAGGGCTCTTTGATCTACCTCCGGCAGACAGATTAGACAGTCTTACAGCGCTTCATGAATCATCTTTTACTATTGTGAATGAACAGGCAGCACTATTATTCTTTCATAATATTAAAAAAAAAAATCATTCAGCACTGCTGGATTGTGTGATCTGTCTGTGGCTGATCATAAAATACACAGCCCCGGCGAGAGGAACACAGGGTGCTGAGGGTCTTTTTTTTTATTAATGAATGTCTGATTAACGATGTTGAGACTAGTGCAATGTATGACACAGCACAATGCCCCTCAGCATTGCAATGCTATAATACACGTGCTGAAGCTGTGTACGATTACAATCAACTTCATATAGTTGACACAACACTGCAGGTGGTGTCAAATTTTGTGAATGGCAGCACTGGTCTTCAGAGCGACCTCTGCTGGTAGAGAACAGCACTTGCAATCACAAATTTGTCTTCCTTCTAGCAGCATGGTCTGACAACTGGGGGCTAAACTGCCCAATGTGGCCTAGTGATGGCAGGACTGATCTAAGTGAGACCAAACGCTACATCTACTTAGTCCCCTAAGGCATACTTACCAATAGCCCTATATTTGCCTGTACTGTCCCGATTTCAGTCAGGTGACGTGTCTCAGGATGTGTCCCAGAATCAGAATCCTATTACTACGCTAGATTGTTCCAGTTTCTCTTTGCAACTCTTGCTGCTCACTACAAAGGCTCCTCCCGTCTTCCTACTATGCAGTCTATATTTAGATCTCGATTCAACTCTCCTTACCATCTCTATGCAGCATTTACACCATTCATCCATGTAAATGCAGAGACGTTCTCTACTCACTCAGCTGTCAAAAAAAAAAAAAAAAAAAAAGCTGGCAAATGTTTATCAACATTGTCAGTGCTGGGAGATGACTATAAACAACGTATCTTTTAGAACAAAGGAATGACCTTCGGTCTGTAAATTAGGTCAGTTTAACCACTTTAAAGCTGGATACACACTATACAACTTTTGTTGTTTGATTTCCTTTAGGCTACTTTCACATTGGGGCATCAGCGGCATCGGTGGTAAAGTGACACTATTTTTAGGGACGCCTAACTGTCCTTTTTCGGCCACAAGCACGGCACTTTTAACTTCCACTAGCGGCCAAAAGAAGGATTAAAACAACCTGCAATGGCGCTTTGCTGGTGGTTCTGCCCATTCATTTCAATGGGCAGGAGCGGTGTATACAGCGCTCCAAAGATGCTGCTTGCAGGAGTTTTTTTTAATGTCCCACCAGCGATTTGCCTAAGGTTCTTAATTCCTTTGTTTTTCGTGCATGACCATAATTATCCTAAGAATTAGAGTGGACCTTCAGTCATTTTTTCATCTTTCCATCTATTATATCTTCTGCCCTTGTTACTTTAACTTTGGATAGTAAAACATTTTTTTTTTCTGCCACTAAATACCTTATATACAGTCCACTTCCTCTTTCCTGTCTGGTCATTAGTCTAGGCTTATGACATCATGCACAGCTCTCCCTCACTCACGTGAGAGTTTGCCAGGAAGGGAGGGGGGAGAGTCATAAAGGGGGCCAATGAGAACTGCAGGGCTGGAGGTGTGCCCCTTTGTGTCTGTCTAAATCCAGGAAGTGAACAGGAAGCAGTTTCTGCTGCCCACAGTTAAAATGGTTGCAGCCAGACTTAGTGAGGGGGGTTTCTGCAGCATATTTGGCAAGTACAGAATCACAGTATATATAAAATAATATGCAAAGTGGTTGGAGGGAAGCTTCAGAATGGCAAAAGTTTTTATTACAAATTATGTGAGCAGGCTGTAGTTGCTCTTTAAGCACATTTTTGAAAAGCACCAAGGCTTCCTCTAAGATATCTGTTCATTTGTGCATGTATGTCTTCACATTAAATATAACAGCCAAACAAGACAAATAAGAGAATGAAGAGTTTTCATGCTCATTAGAATTTTGCTGTGTATATCAGGACCAGGCAAAGTCTGAAAGCCGCAATCCTGAAGCATGAGGTACATTATGTAAACACTCCTCCATTACAGCAGTAAAGTCTTTGTTGTCATTTTGTTTTCTTTTATTTTAGTCCTGATAACTAGTTCTCATGTAATGTTTAACGAAAGTATGGCAATAGAACCATGCCCATGTAAATGAATTCCAAATTCCCAATTACAGTACATTGGCTTGCAGGGTGGACAGGGAAAAAATGTGTCCCTGTAAATTATTTTTTAAATGTTGGCAACAATGCCCATTGAATTAAATTAAAGTTTCTTAAATGTGAGGGTTCTTTTATAGTACTTTTTCAATCAATCTCGATGGAATTTTGAAGGCAACCAAACCAACTAAGCAAAAACATATTTCAATTAAATTTCCATCTTTAATATTGAATTATGGTAAGTAAAAATATAAAAATTTTAAAAATAAAATTAGTTAACGAAATAGGGTTTTGCTTAGTTTGTTTGGTTGCCTTCAAAATCCCATAGAGGTTGATTGAAAAATTACTATATGTGATTAGGGATGGTGGCAACCTTTTCCCACAACAGAACGAACAAAACTAACAAGGGTTCTGCTTTTACCCCACACTGTTGAATACAATAATTTTCCATAACATGGCAGTCGTGCAAACATGACAGCTAGTATTAACTGAGAATAATCATTATGACCAATATCACGTGTGCTGTAGCTTAATGAATTGACCCTATTGTCTTGTAAGCCAACAAATCCCTGTAACCAACACCTTGTATTTTCTTTGCTTTGGCTGGCCATAGATAATTTTTTTTATTCAACCAGTGGTCTAAAATGAAAAAAAAAAAATTACCCAATTCAATCTCTCCTGCTGCGCTTTTGTGTTCTGACATTGGGGAGCCTTCCCCCCCAATCAGAACACACTGACCGCTGTTTACACCTACAGCTGGCCGTACTGATCATTCGGGAAAAACATAATAGACTGGTGCCGTGCTAGGAGGAAGTTCATGCCTTAAAAATTGGTTAGTATATAATCTTTAACAATGTATCGCTTGGAATACCTCTTTCTAAGTATTAATTGACTTATAATATATTTCTTTTTTTTAGACACCCTGTAAACAGGCTGTGAAGCTTGCTGGGTGTGCTATCCTTCAGGGTTTGGTTTACTTTGAAGGGGCTTCTGGACACTTTTGTTGGTTTAATAATAAACGCGTGGACCATAAAAAGGAATCCCTATTTCATCTTTGATTATGTAAGTTGATGAATTTAAATAAATTTGCTCCCTTAGTATACAAAAAAGCATAATGATTAAACCAAAATGATTGTTAGATATGATAAAACAAGCTGATATTGCTAGAAGATTATTCATTTTGTAATATAATTAAAATGTTAAAATATTTGCCCCTTATAAAATATTTCAAATTAACAAAAAATTTATATTTCTTCTTATTAATTTGTCCCGATTAGTCGCTGTCTGTGCCCTCCTTGCTATATCACTTGGCTGTCGGGCTTGTTGCCCTGCATCTTCTATATCATCTGGAAGATCCTTCTGGCGGTGAATGGGGTGGTGAAGTGGGGGTGAGCATACCTCTCCATTTTTTGAGCCTTACTCATACTCATTACTAACAACAATATATATGCTGGCTATATGTACTAAATTATGTATAGAACTGCATTTTGTGAATTTAATTGATGTTCTTTCTCTTATTTGATTTTGTTATTTCGGTAGTTGGCTTATCCTCTGATGAAGCAATAAGCGAAACATGTCGGGATAAATCAATCACATCTACCTCAACCATACCTCTTGTTGGACCACAAAGTTGTATACAATATTTTAGTATGACTATATAGATTGCCTCTTTGTTTTTATGGGATTTGTATAATAAAATATTTATAGAAAAAACTTTTACCTATATATATAAAAAAAAAATTCTTCTTGAGTATTGCACCATTAATGTCCCATTTCCCTGGTTTGGTCTCTCCAAAAAATGTATTGATATTTCTAATAGGGATGAGGTGCCATGTAATGGGGTGTTGATGGAGGTCTGAATCAGTTCCTTTTTTGATAATAGACTGGTTGTACAGAGGTCTATCCCTGCTGAACCAACCACATTTCAATCCATGCATGGCAACCCTTTCAAATTCTTGTTTTCTACTTATTCCTAACACACACAGTACAAAACAGACAACGAGCATCACATTTGCTCTGCTGTTTGAGAAATCAGCTTAGAATAAAGGCAACTGGCTGGCCAATTCAATACCGTGTTTTAGTAGCCTTTTTTATGGTTCTTCATTTTACCCATCAGCAGTAAAACTTTAGCTATGATGACATCTATACAAATCAATTTTTAAGTAATTGTATCTTTCCATTTGTCTTCCCAGCTTTTTTATTCTCTCTTACACTTTAGTGTACCCATATCTGATTATATTTAGCCTCTAAATGCACTGAAGCCAGCTGAGACGATATGCATTACACCACAATGGAAACTCAGTATGTGCAGGTCAGTTGATTCAGAAACCAGCATACAGGTTCAATAAATGCACTCAACAAAACTAGCCTTTGGCTGCAAAAAAATGTTAAGTCATTGCAACAGCCATCAATTTGTGATTTTGTATTAAACAAAGCAAGCCATCTAAAAAATAAAACATTTGAAAAAGGCATAAAAAAAAAAATTAAGTCTTTATATAATAATATGTCGGGTAGATTATAATATGTGTAATTTAAATAATCAATATGATTTGTCAAACAAAACTGGACACAAATTAGTACTTAATTGAAACTTTAAAAACAAACACAAAATGACATGCCTACCAAAGGGCATCTGCAAATACATTTAGCTGGGGATTGTACCAAACAGAAATATTGGGTGAGCTCACCTAATCCGTGCTACTACACCAAGTTTGTGCTTTATACTAGATCAGAACACGTAATGCTAAGAGAGCAGTTTTTATCACATTTATGGGGAGAAAGTTTAAAAAGGCCAATACTTCTAATGATCCCTGTACTGCAACATGTAGGCCTGTGGCTGCGTTTTCTACTATTGCATTCAGCCAATCACTGACAGCTGTGCTGCCCAGAAGCACCTCTGAAAGTTAGACACTAACAAATTCTCCACTTTTTTTGGGACCTGTAAATGTACTCCATTCATGGAAAAATCTAGGTTTTGGGTCAACAGTAAGGCAGAATAACTATTTGAGGAGATCGAAGATTATAGTGAACAAGCTGAATTACCAAGTGGAGGAAAACGTTTTAAATATAGTACATATACAGTGCATGCATATCTGGGAGTTTATACACAAAAAAAAACAAAAAAAAACCCACACACACACACACACACACACGTAAAAAAGTTACTACAGTCCATTTTCAACATATTTGAAAAGGCAACCATTAGATATCCATTTAAACAGCACCTTCAGATAAAGGTTTACACAAAACAAAATGAAAATATGGCTTTTCAATCATGTATTCAACAAAAATATCAATAGGTGGAAAAGTAAATACACCCTTGGTCTCGGAAGCCATTGTTCCTTCCTCCAGTCTAGCAGAAATACCCTGGTTTGCTCCATAACAGACCACTAATCTCAGATCAATCAACCACTTTTTCAGTTGCAAAAGTTTTGTGGGCTTTCTTGCTTGCATTACCTTTTTCAAATCCTGCATAATAATTCAATGATATTCACATCAAAACTTTGACAAAGCCACTCCGTAATCCTCCATTTTGTTTTCATCGAGAGCCATTTCTCGGTGGATTTGCTAGTGTTCTTTAAAGAATTATGTTGAAAAGGTCCATTTCTGGTTCAACTTCAACTTTTGAATGAATGATCTCACATTCTTATCAAGCACAGTTTATGAATGAGCAATGCATTCTGCATCATATCAAATACAAACTGACCAGGCGAAGCAGCGAAGCAACCACAAACCATAAATTTTTTTTCCCATCAGGCTCCACAGGTGGTACAAGGTTTTACTTTTAAAATGCAGTCTTTGGTTTGCACCAAACATCTACCTACTGTGGTAAAAAAAAACGATCCTTCATTCATCAGTCCAGATGGCCTAATCTTTGCCTATATGTTAAATAGCAAACTGTAGTCTTGCTAGAATGTTCTTTATGTACATTAAAGGCTTATGACAATGCAGGTTAAATTGATTGTCTAATTGTAGCACTTTGCATACAGATCACACAATGAGATTTTGTAGTCCTTCTTTCAGCACCGAACTGTATGCACTTGGGCTGAATTTGCTGGGCCAGCAAGTCCTGAACAAATGATCATTGGAATGCTTGTAGATTATTTTCCTTACAGTGCAATGATTGATTTCCAATAATTTCATATTTTTAAGTCCCTTGCCAGAATTATAGGATTATAGGAATCCACAAACTACTTTCTGACCTTAGATAGCCCTTTTGATCTTAGCATGATCTTGGCATGATGACACCACACATCAGTAACAAACAGAAAACAAGACCCTAGATATCAGAGGTTTAAAGTAGACAGATTCAACCTGCATACTCCCTTAGCCCTTGTTCACACTGCTACAACTTTGAATCGGGCGTCCCTATGTGAATTATATGATGTCAATGCAAGTTGTGTTGAAATTACACCAAAAGTAGTGCAGGTTCCTTTTTTTAGTTTGACTTGAGTAACACCAATTAGAACGGTTCCATTGCCGTTATTGGGATGAGACTTTGAACTCTTAAGTCACATGACAAGTTGCGTCAGTGTGAAACAGGGCTAAAGATGGTGTTCTACTCATTGGAACCTTATCTGGAATACCTGATTCTAATTTCATGAATTTAAAGTAGAAGTGGCGGTAAATGTAGTTGTAAATTTTTCCACTTGAGAGATCTGCATCTTCCTTAATTTAGATCACGAGATTGTACATGTCAATTTTAAAATATATGACCTTTATCTGTAAGCACTGTTTGAATGAAGATCCAATGTTGGTTCAAATATGCTGAAAATCTCTATATACACACACATACATTATATATATATATATATATATATATATATATATATATATATATATATATATATATATATATATATATAAACACACACACACACACACACACACACATATATATATATATACACAGTATGTTATCTTTCTTGGATTTAAAAAGTCTTTAAAATACAGAGACTTTTAAATATCCTGTAAAATTGTTCATAATCAAAAGGTTTTTATGCAGTTTTTCGACATTTCTTTATTCGTTCCTGGGTATACCTGGCCAACACATTAGGATATGAATCTGCTATGGAGCCCTAAACAACTTGATGAATTGTGAATTGCCTTCTAAGAATGTCAGATCTGCAACTTTCAATCTCTTTAGGGTTTTTGTTCTGTCTTCTGACATCAATAGGTAATTGGCAACTAAAAAGTGAATGTTGCTGTGTCCAACTTTCTGTAAATTGAGAGTTCCTTTTCTTAATATGCCACATTTTTGCCATGCAACTCTTTGTTCTCATAATGAATTTCTTTTTTTTAAAGTGGTAACAGAGCAGGCCTTACCTATATATCTACAGTAAACCACTTTCCAGTGAGAAAGATTTCGGTCCATGCTTGTATATGTTGGAAAAGTATGCCAACAACAACCATTTGTTTTCTGGGGAATATTTGTCAAAGTCAAGTTATATTCAGCAACTTGAACATTTTTGGTAGCTTATTGGAGTTTGACCAATAGGTCTTGACAGAATAGTCTGCAGTGGTTTATTTCAGATCGGATATTTACACTGGCTCTATATTATTCATTGGTAGAACAAAATCACTAGAAATTTTTTTTAGTCCATATATAATTGTGTGTGGCACTTGGTAATATTTTATTATATTTTGTTCTTTCATCATACATGCCCCAAGTCTTTTTTTTTTAATCTTGAAGGCATACAAAAAAAGCTATTTTCAATCGGTTTGTACAGGACAAATAAAAGCTCAAAACATTAGCTTTTTTTGTTTCTATGTCATATATCTTATTTATACTGTATAGTATACTGAAAGGTGCAGTCAGGGAGGTTTCATGGGGAATACATTCTCCACCCAATGCATTACTACACTGGTTTGGTTCTTTGGCGTACAATTCCTAATATCATCAAGCTTTATAACTTTTTGCAGATATGATCCATCCTTTCCTGAAACCAGAGCCAATGCATAAAAGTGTGAAAAAAAAATTAAAGGAAAATGCCCACAGCATCAACTCAGATTTTTGCTTTCGTTTTTTTTTAGTACCACACTGAACTGGCAGAGAGAAACTTACTGGCTGATAAGGAGAACAAGTTAACCACTTGCTTACCAGCCGCTGTCATTTTACTGCGGTAGGTCAGCACGATCCCGCGAACCGTCGTAGCTATACGTCTGCTAGCAGGATCGGTATAGCAGGCACGCCCGCTGCACAGCAGGGGTGCCGATGCTCATGCCCAATGGTCGCAATGACCACCAGCCTTAAGCAATCGTGAGCAGGAGAGACAGAACAGGGACGAGTGTGTGTAAACACACCCTTCCCTGCTCTGAGAGGAGTAACAGCTCTTATTAGCAATGAACCACGATCTGTCACTTCCTCTAGTCAATCCCCTCCCCCTTCAGTTAGAATAACCGCCCAGGGAACAAAGTTAACCCCTTGATCGCCCCCTAGTGTAAACCTCTTCACTGCCAGTGACATTTACACAGTAAATCAATGCATTTTTATAGCACTAATCGCTGTATAAATGCCAATGGTCCCCAAAATGTGTCAAAATTGTCCGATGTGTCTGCCATAATGGTCGCAGATCGCCGCCATTACTAGTAAAAAATCTAAATAATAAAAATGCTATAAATCTATCCCATATTTTGTAGACGTTATAACTTTTGCGCCAACCAATCAATATACACTTATTTCGATTTTTTAACAAAAATATGTAGAAGAATACATATCAGCCTGAACTGAGAGTAAATTAGCTTTTAAAAAAAAAAAAAAAAAAAAAAAAAAAAATGGGGATACTTATTATAGCAAAAAGTAAAAAATATTGCGTTTTTTTTTTCAAAATTGTCACTTTTTTGTTTATAGCACAAAAAATAAAAACCGCAGAGGCAATCAAATACTACCAAAAGAAAGCTCTATCTGTGGAAAAAAAAAATGATGTCAATTTTGTTTGGGTGCAGCGTTGCACGACCCCATAATTGTCAGTTAAAGCAACGCAGTGCCGAATTGCAAAAAAATGGCCCAGGCATTCAGCAGCCAAATCTTCCGGGGCTGGAGTTAAATAATTGAGTGGACGTAAAATACAGTACACATAGCTTTGTGCAAGTTCTACATGGGTGTAAGCTTGGTTACCCTGATGACCATTGCCAAATATTCTTGTAGATGTGACATATGATCCATTTTTTAAGTTTTTGGAACAATAATTTTACTAGTTGCCTTTGCTCGTTGATGTCCTCTGCAAAGAACTTTTAAGGTCTTTAAAAAAAAGTATAAACTGTGCAATAAACATTGTTCAAGGAAACTAGTGTATTTCATAAAATAATAATGGCTATATCAAAATATAGAATTTGTACATTTGAGTGAGCACACTTCCCATCAGAGGAAAAGCCATCAATCATCGTATGCTTCTATGTTGACTGCATAATGTATTCAAAGCCTTACAAAATGCTGTGTGCTTGAGTAACATTTATGAAAGACTGAACTAACTGACAGCCAGGCACCCAGCTAAAGAGTGTCCGCTGTCGGATATTGTAGACGCCTAGACATTTACACAGAGTACATCTAGGACCTTTTGATTGGTGCTGCTCAGAAGAAAAATAAATCAAGTATCAAATGCATTAAATAATGTTGCACATAAAGGAAAGTTGATTTTAAAAAGCTTAGAATCTTTAGCTAGATTTACATTAACAGTAATAAAACAAAATGTATTAGGTATACTTTGCAATATTTATGATTTAATAATATTTAATCATGTTAATATTTAATAATCGCACAAACTGTTCTCACCCTCTCACAAAGCTGCTTGGCGATGGTCTTGTAGCCCATTCCAGCCTTGCGTAGGTCTACAATCTTGCCCCTGACATCTTTGGACAGCTCTTTGGTCTTGGCCATGGTGCAGAGCTTGTAAACCAAAAAAGAGACACTACGCTATCCAAACGAAGCAGCTAACACGCTAAACATGGATATTTTAGCTCAAACCTAGTAAGAATTATGTAAAGTGTAGCGCTAAATAACTATGCGTGAATCTGTGCACACATTAAACTTGTGACAAGAAAAATTCAAATGATTTCAGTTTTCCAATACTTCAAAAAGGTGCACTCCTAGATCACTGTGTATTGGTGCTTATTCATATATGTGCAACAATGAAATAACCAAAAACATAAAAAAAAAGGAAATGCTCTAAAAAATTAAACACAAAAAACAAAATCCATTTGTGAAAATAGAGTTCCAAATATGGAGTGAGGATTTTGAAGAAACAATCCAAGACTGATTCTGCTGAAATATCACCCAAGTGCCGATACCAACACCAGAACAGATGTAGGCTTACCGGACGGTGTTGACCCAAGTGATCAGTCTCACTATGGAGCTTGCCTTACTCCAACTCCTAGATATGTTTGATCTTTGCCACTTAAAAGAGATCTCCGACACCAACCAAAATCACCACCAGCCGTCATACCACTTCGCCGGAAAGATCAAACATATCTAGGAGTTGGAGGAAGGCAAGCTCTATAGTGAGACTGATCAACTTAGAATCTGGGAAGTGTGTTCTCCATAACCAGAGTGATAAGCACGTATGACCCTTTGAATATATGTTCACTTGGGTCAACACCGTCCGGTAAGCCTACATCTGTTCTGGTGGTGGTTGCGGCACTTGGGTGATAGTTCAGCAGAATCAGTCTTGGGTTGTTTCTTCAAAATCCTCACTCCACATTTGGGACTATATTTTCACAAATGGATTTTGTTTTTTGTGTTTAATTTTTTAGAGCATTTCTTCTTTTTTTTATGTTTTTGGTTATTTTATTGTTGCACATATATGAATAAGCACCAATACACAGCGATATAGGAGTGCACCTTTTTGAAGTATTGCAAAATTGAAATCATTTGAATTTTTCTCGTCACAAGTTTAATGTGTGCACAGATTCATGCATAGTTATTTAGCACTACACTTTACATATAATTCTTACATGGTGCAGAGCTTGGAATCTGATTGATTGCTTCTGTGGACAGGTGTCTTTTATACAGGTAACAAGCTACCATTACCTGTATAGAAGACACCTGGGAGCCAGAAATCTTTCCAATTGATAGGGGATCAAATACTCATTTCACTCATTAAAATGAGAGTCAATTTGGCCCCTTTCACACTGGGGCGATGCGGCCGTCGGCGGTAAAGTGCCGCTATTTTTAGCGGCGCTTTACCATCGTTTTAGCGGCGGTCTGCGGGTGATAGCGGGGTGGTTTTAACCCCCGCTAGCGGCCGAAAAAGGGTTAAAACCGCCCGCATAGCGCCGCTGCAGCGGCGCTATGCCGGCGGTATTGCCGCTCTGTCCCATTGATTTCAATGGGTAGGAGCGTTTTAGGAGCGGTGAATACACCGCTCCTTCCCCGCTCCAAAGATGTGGCTAGCAGGACTTTTTTCCCTGTCCTGCCAGCGCACCGCTCCAGTGTGAAAGCCCTCCGGCTTTCACACTGGAGTGAAAGGGGCCGGTTTTTTTCAGGCGCTACACAGGCGCTATTTTTAGCGCTGTAACGCCTGAATACCGCCCCAGTGTGAAAGCAGCCTTTATAACTTTTTTGAAATGCGTTTTTTTTGGGATATTTTTGTTGTTCTTCGGTATTTCATTGTTAAGGGGATCAAATAATTTTTTACTTCACTTTACATATATCCAAGGAAACAAAGTTTGCAGTTTCAGCTCTACTATACAATCAAGTTATGCACTTAAATTTGGCCTTGTTCATGTTCACACTTGGCAATTAGGAAATGCCGGCAGATGCACTGCTATTCTAAAATCACAGTAAAATTGAGAGGGGGGGGGGGGGGAACAACTCACAAAGAGCGTTTGGGTGCCATTTATTCAGCACCCCAAACGTGGTGTGATTTTGCCATGATAGTTTGTGAAAATCACTGTAAAATGCTAATTAAAAACTAGCCTGGCTTAGTACTGAAATTTGGCTTCTCAGACGCACTTTCGCACTTTTTGTAGTGGAGGGAGGCCCATTCAAAACTAATGGTGCCACTACAAAAATATGGAAAAAAAAGTGTGAAAAACACAACATGGCAGCATTGCTCAGTTAAACAGGGCTTAAAGTGGAACGTTGGTGAGAAAATTAAGCTCAGCTAGATCACTTCAGGCTGTCCCCTTTTTCAGGTATAGTTACGTAAAACATTAAAAATAAGTGTCTATACTGTTTAAAATCCAGTAATACATGGTCTCGCCCTGCTCTGCACATGCTCAGTTACTCTCTATTTTTAGGCACTGCCAAATTGGTAGAGGCTGATCTTCTGATAGCATTAAAGCGGAATTAAACCCTCCTATTCTTTACAGCCAAGAAGGCTGCTTCAGTTTGATCTGCAACTCCCATGGTGTTGCACATGTGATCAGTTATGACACCAACCATTTGATGGTTTGACAGTTTGATGGAGGACACAAGCAAACGTTACATTTTATACAGAGTATTTTAACAGAATACATATAATTTAAGCAATTTTATACAGATATCTTACTTCAACATCAGCTCTCTCGGAGCTTCAGGGCCCTAGATGTACAATGGCCAATTAATTTGTATTATTATCTGTGTTAACCTAATAATAAAAACACACAATGCAATACAGTACTTTAAAGGAGTACCAATACACATCTAATAAAGAGTAATCTGAGACCGTTTTGTGTACAGAATCCTTTCCTCTACTAAAAGACACTCTTTCCAAAAGCCATTCCTTCTGTATTTTCCAGCGTGTGGGATTAGCAGAATATCACCACAGTGACCATAACAGGAAGTTTAAAATGTAACAAATGTTTGATATATTACATACTAAAGTTTAAACAAGTCTAAAGAGCTCACAGTTTCAGAACTGTTTCTCAGGACCTTAATTCAAAAATACTAAATCTGAAGGTTGGAACATATCTTCGGTAAAAAAAAAAAAAAAAAAAAAAAAAGCAGGTTCAAGAACGGTATATAAACAGGAAAAAAAAAGTCAGCATCAACATTGAGCATCATCATTGATGCTCATCAAAACAGAAATTGCTGAGCACCCTCGCCCATCCGTTACGCTTAAATTGAACATATCTTCGTTAAAAAAAAAAAAAAGAAAAAGAAGAAAAGAAAAAAGCAGTTTCAAGAACAATTTATAAACAGATAAAGAATAGTAAAAAAATAGAAATTCAGGATCAACATAGCATCATTGATGCTCATCAAAACAGAAACAATTGCTGAGCACCCTCGCCCATCCGATATGCTTAAATTGCCACTTAAGAACCTTAGCACAGGCTAAATCCAATAATTTGTCAATGGCGGACTGTTTGGAAGAGTTCTTGGGCATGCCGTGTCCAAGGGCTACACAATGATTCCACAAAAAAAAAAAAGTATTTATGCCTTGTCCTCCACATGCTATAACAACCTTCAAATAGGATTGAAGACTGGACAGTGTCTGTCCTACCACTGTAGCCATGTTCCCATATCGTAAGATAGTTTTGCAGCAATGCTTTACATAGCAAGGAGAAAGAAGAAAGCTGGAAGGTGGCCATTGGTTTTAATCTGCTTGAATAAGGATAAGGATGAGTAAACACATTTCTAAAGAAAAAAGTATTCCACCCTTGATTTCTCCCCTGCCTGGAAACCACAGTATTATCATCCAGTATCCCACCATGACTGAAAAGCAAAGCAAAGTGGACACCTACTTGAAACCAACGTATTTATGCGAACTGATATTGAGAAATATTTATCACAATAACTTGTTAGCTCTCAGACAAAACTAGTATTTAATTTGGCGTTAATGGACTGGGGAAATTATACAGCTCTTGCCTACATACTGAAGACAGAAGCTCCAGTGTTTTCAGACTGCAGCAATCCTGGCTATATGGAAATAATGTCAAACGGAGCTGAAGCAAATAACAGGCAGATCAATAAGATGTGACAGGTTCTCAGCTGAATGCTTGCCCTGCGTTGACCTGTCACTGCCCTCTGCACAAAGAAGATTTAATGAATGGTCAGAGGCACATCAGATAACTGGTGATTCATTCTGGATACCTGCATGTGTTGGGAATTTAAAGCAGATTCTCGGAAAGTGTGTTTCTATCCACCCAACAACTTTCAAATTGCACCATATCTGTAAATTAATGTTTACTATAAGTTCTTTGTAGTAGAGCAATCCACACATTTATGAGCTATAAATCTTATTACACTTTAACCCTAGAATGACAATTGTTTCACTTGATGCTTTGCAAGTATGAAGAGTTGAAAACTACCCTTTTCATCTCTTATGGTGGCTACAAACTGGCAGATCTGTCTCTGAGAACAATGTGAAGTAGGATATCTGCCCATATTCATCTTTACTAAATTGCTTAGACCTGGCACAAACTTCCTAGAATTCTGCTGATTGTGCAACACTTTTCTCTTCTAAAAAATAAAAGGAATTACTTGTTCTCACAATAGTTCTATTTTTTACTGATGCACAGTTTTATTTATTTTATTACACAATATGCTATTATCACTAGTGTTGCACCAATACAGTTTTTTTTTTAAATCGGCAAGTACGATTTCCCTCACCGCTCCTGTGTGTGTGTGTGTGTGTGTGTGTGTGTGTGTGTGTAGGTGTGTAGAAAGAGAACCATGTGGAGGTGCAAACAGGGCTGGAGGAGAAGTTCCGGGATCATGTGGGTATAGGGCAGAGGTGATGTCAGTTTGGGGGCGGACCGCTTCTACATCTCCTCCAGCAGCCCAGTTTTGCCATCATCGGCGGACTGGGACACCTATGTAGATTATTTTGAATGTGGCCAGATATGTACTGTGAGTTCTAACATTTTTTTAAACTGCCCACTAGATGGAGCTTTTCCCTTTGTATATACACACACAGGCGCGGTGCGGGAAATCGCATTCGAGTTGGACAGGAATCACATCACATCACATTCCTGTTCAAATAGCATGCGATTCTTTGCAGTATGATTTGCGCCCATTTATTTTGCATTGACACAAATCACACAATCAAGCATCGGTTTCGGTGTCAGGTGCATTTTTTGAGGAGAGTATCGATGCTCACGCAAATGCTTGGGATCCATACTGGTATTGGTATCGGTGCATTACTAATTATTACCCTTGCATGGCTATTCAAGCAGTATGAAAGACATTATAGATTGATACATATTTCTAATTATTTCAAATTCAGGAGAAGAGAAATTACAAACACTGAACTGACCAGACCAATCGAACTTAATTTTAATTGGTTTACAAAATCATCTTATGGAGTTTTACAACTAGATTTTGCAAAGCAGAATTTCAGCTGTCCAGTTGATGGTAAGTATGCCTCAGAGCCTGCACAACATGGGAAGTGGATACATGTGTAGGGATATGCAGAATGCCAACATGGCGCCATTTGGGCAGTTAAATATATCAGGTCCACAAGCAATTTAGTGCTTTGAAAAAGTATTCACACCCCTTGAAATCTTCCACATTTTGTCATGTTACGACCAGAAACGCAAATGTATTTTATTGGGATTTTATGTGATACACCAACACAAAGTGGCACGTAATTGTGAAGTGCAAGAAAAATAATGAATGATTTTCAAAATTATATACAAATAAATATTTGAAATGTGTCGCGGGTTTTCGCACCGGAGCAGTGCGCTGGCAGGGCGTCAGAAAAAGTCCTGCCAGCAGCTTCTTTGGAGTGGTGAAGGAGTGGTGAACTCACCGCTCCTCCACCGCTGCTCCCCACTGAAATTAATGGGGCAGCGCTGCGATACCACTGGCAAAACGCCGCTCCGGCAGCATTTTGCGGGCAGATTTAATTGCTTTTCGGCCGTTAGCGGGCGGTTTTAAATATCACCACTTTACCGCTGATGCCCTAGGCGGCTTAGTGTGAGTTTTTTTCCCATTCCTCTTTGCAAAATAGCTCAAGCTCTGTCAGATTGGATAAGGAATGTCTGAATAGCATTTTTCATGTTTTGCCACAGATTCTCAACTGGATTTAGGTCTGGACTTTGACTGGGCCATTCTAACACATGAATATGCTTTGATCTAAACCAGCCATACTGGCTGTATGTTTAGGGTCGTTATCCTGCTGGAAAGTGAACCTCTGCCCCAATCTCAAGTCTTTTGCACACTCTAACAGGTTTTCTTCTAAGATTGCCCTGTATTTGGCTCCATCCATCTTCCCATCAACTCTGACCAACTTTACTGTCCCTGCTGCAGAAAAGCATCCCCACAAAATTATGCTGCCGCCACCATGTTTCACAGTGGGGATGGTGTGTTCAGGGTGATGTGCAGTGTTAGTTTTCCGCCACACATAGCGTTTTGCTTTTAGGCTAAAAAGTTCAATTTTGGTCTCATGTGGAAATTTTCAAGGGACATGAATACTTTTTCAAGGCACTGTAATACAAACAAATAATACTCATATCCTTTCGTTGCAAAGGAAGAGAAGCTAATTTTCAATCCACCATATTATGGCTTGAAAATAAATAAATGCGTCCAGCTCTTTCACTACAGAACATTAAATAGCAGAACAGCTTGCAGAGTTCAAACTACTCCTGATTCAGATTTGCTCAGCTACAGTATATACTGAAGAGAAGTGATGACATAGAAGTCATAATTATTTCCTCATCTGACTGCAAGAGACTCAACATTCCCATCAACAGCTTTTTTTTTTTTTGTTTTTTTTTGTTTGACATTTCCCTGTGATTATGTTATTTGGTCAAAATACTTAGAAGAAAAGTTTTTAAACAGAAATGTAAAAATGTTACCCTGCTTTATAAAGTGTATATGTTCAAATGCAAATGAAACAGGGCTGCGATTTATAAAAAAAAAAAAAAAAAAAAAAAAAGCAGAAGCTGTTCACTTAGCAATGTGAAAGTTCAGTCTGCAAAGTACATGGTCACTGTGCAATGTGAATGTTGGTTAATACGGTACACTTGGATTTATTTTAATATTCCATTCATCTGTGAGGAAATTAAAACAGGATTCTTGCTAGTTTGTGAATGGAAGATTGAAGTGAATACAGCTTTTCCTTATTTACTACGCTCAGTGAATAGTCTCTATTTTTGTAAATCAGACCCAATTTGTATGAGGTATGCCATAGTCCTTTAAAAAGGGAAGTAAAAGGATTTTTTTTTTTTTTTTTTTTTTTTTTAGAATCATACTTGACATTGCAGTGACTGAAAGGTTTTATGTTCTAGATAGTATGTTGTTTATTATAACGTTAACCTTTTTACTAGGAAAATTATCTCAATGATGAATATATACCTTGACCAACATGTACTGTGCACTGCATTTGTGTTTGTTTTGTTGATTTAAAAAGGAAAAAACAAGAAAGAAAAAAAAAATAATAAAAAAATAATAAAAAAAAAACTCATACCTTACCTCGTTGGATGTAGTATCAGTTCCTCGCACCTCTGCACCGAGAGCAGAGCGATCTAACACCACCGATTGCCTGTTTTTTCAGAGCTACCCGAGCAGAGAGCTGCAGACTGTCAGTCACAGTGCCGAGCTGTGGGGCGGCCAGCTCAGGCTCTCAGCGCTCACTGAGAGGCTGTGATGGGTGCCAGTCCAGGCACCTGACGGATCCCGACCTCCACTGTCGTGATGACATAGTGCCTGGACTGAAATATTTGACGTCAGCAGAGAGCGGACTTCAGCCCACTCTCCGCTGAAAACAGGCCACAGGACTACAAAACTGACTGCACTCCTGTGATCCATAGGAGAAGTACAGCCACACCAGCTTTGGCTGGACTTCCTTTAAGGCTGGGTTAACACTGCATCATGGAGAGGCTCAGAGCAGGGGTCCGGTGCGTCCCTGTTCCCCGTTTCAGGTCCGATTTCAGTCCGAATTGTTGTGTATTTTTGCAAAGGTGTATTCATTTAAAAGGCTTGTTTGTATATAGAGACCATCATTTTATATCTACATGGGGCAATTTTCTTGTCCATAAAGATTCTTAATCCAACTTATCTGACTGGGCGGCACAGTGGTGTAGTGGTTAGCACTCTCGCCTAGCAGTAAAAAGGGTCGCTGGTTTGAATCCCAACCACGACACTACATGCCTGGAGTTTGCATGTTCTCCCTGTGCATGCGTGGGTTTCCTCCGGGTACTCCGGTTTCCTCCCACAATCCAAAGCATTGCAGATAATCCACATGCAGGTAGGCTAATTGGCTTCTGTCCAAAATTGGCCCTAGTAATGAATGGGGACCTTGGATTGTGCAGTGTACAGGGATAGGGACAATTGTACACACTCACTCAGGTTGAACTGGATGGACTGGTGTCTTTATTCAACCTTACTAACTATGAAACTATGACTGCAAACCTACCACACAGGGTTTTTCTTATATTCATTTCTGAAACAAAAGACATTGCAGTCTCCAATGCCCCATACACACAATAGGATTTTCCTACAGAAAATGTGTGATAGGACCTTGTCGGAAATTCCGACCGCGTGCAGGCTCCATCGCACATTTTCCATCTGAATTTCTGCCACACAATTTGAGAGCTGGTTCTCAAATTTTCCGACAACAAAATCCGCTGTCGGAAATTCCGATCGTGTGTACACAATTCCATCGCACAAAGTTCTACACATGCTCAGAATCAAGCATAAGAGCAGCACTGGCTATTGCACTTCATTTTTCTGGGCTCGTCGTACATCACCGCGGTCTTGACGTTCGGAATTTCCGACCAACTTTGTGTGACCATATGTATGCAAGATAAGTTTGAGCCAACATCTGTCGGAAAAAAAAAAGGGATTTTGTTGTCGGAATGTCCGATCGTGTGTACAGGGCATTAGAATATAATGAATCCAAAATGCCAATTGAGGCCAGAGATCTTGCATAGGCTTGATTCACAAAGATAACACACAAGGATAAAGATCCTTGTGTTAAGGCCTAACTGAGCCTCATGTGCCTATTGCCTAAGCCCAGGTCCAGCATTATTGTACAGCATGAAAAGAAAAAACAAAAGGTTTAAAATATATTTTAAAAACATCATACAGAAAAGCAGTGTCATCTCTAATCATTGGAGACTTCCCATTAGTTACAGTGCATACAAAAAGTGCAGTCAGCTGTTTATAGATAGATTAATCATGCAAATGTAGTACACACCACAGCACATTTGATGCAGATGTCAGACCATGCATCGTCTGATGTAAAAACAATAAAATATGGACAAAAGAGCTAACAATAGCTTGTAGCTAACAGTCCGGTGTACAACTAGCTTACCAAACCCACAATAGCAAATTTCAGTATGAATCATAACCAACCGGAATACTGTAACATTTGCAGGTTTACTAAGAAAGTGCAAACAGCAAAGCAGATGTGTCAAGTGCAGAAACCTATAACAAAGAAACATATTTCATCTCAATTGAACTTGCTGCAGAAAACTAAAATCTGATTGGTTGCACTGATACAGGCACTGCTATTGATGCTTTTGCACATCATTCTTGCTCTCTTATTGAATAATAATAAACTTGCTGCTGACATGTGTAACAGGGCAAAGTTTAGTTTAATTATAACAAAACATTAAAGTGGTTTTAAAAGCTCAAGGTTTCATATCTACATGTATTTTATGCATGAAGGTTAAAAAAAAAAAAAAAAACTGTGTAGGCACCCCCCAGCCTCCCCAATACTTACCTGAGCTCCCTCTCGATCCAGTGATGTGTACAAGAGCTGAGCTTCTCACAGGTCTCTCCTTCCTCATTGGCTGAGACAGCAGCAGGAGCCATTGGCTCCCACTATTGTCAATTACAGCCAGTGAACCAATGAGAAGAGAGCGGGGGTCGGCAGAAAGTCGTGACTCTATGTGTCTTATGGACGCATAGAGCAGGGCTCAGGAGCGAGTATGCAACAGTACCCACAGAACAAGTGGCTTGCTATTGGGCCACTGGCTGTAGAGGAGGAGCCAGGTTTTCCAGCAGAAGGACCCAAAAAGAAGCAGAATGGGGCTCCTCTGTGCAAAACCACTGCACATAGCAGGTAAGCATAACATGTATGTTTGTTTTTTCAAATGAGGATTTAATGCCACTTGCAGTATTTATTATTAGCATGAGGATTTTGGAGCCAGAATACAATTTTTCTTCATATATAGCTTTTTTGCATATGCTTTATTTTATTTTTATTTTTTTTCCTGTAAAAGCATGGCCCAATAACTACCAGTTTCAGGACATTGGTAATTAAGAGCACCCCTTCATCTTAAAAAGAGAAGTAAAGGAATACCCCCCCCAACATATTTACCTAGGTGGGTGCAGCATGGGTCCGATGCTGCATCTGTCCCCCAACACCTGTGTACTGAGAGCTGCAGACAGCCACAGCTCTCTGCTCTTCTCCCTCAGTCATTTGAGCGCCAGGCTGTGGAGGGGGCGGAGCGGCTGTCTGTGGTTCTCTGAGAGGCTGAGCCGGGTGTCAGTTCAGATACCTGGTGGATCCAGACTCCCATGGTCGGGATGATGCGGTACCTGAACTGCCATTGGGACTTCGGTCCGCTCTTTGCTGAAAACGAATTGCACTCCTGTGATCCATAGGAGAATAACAGCCAAGCAAGCTTAGGCTATACTTTTCCTTTAAAAGGACCAGAAGAGAGGTGTGAAGGACAAAGTCAATGTCTCTGATTGGACAAAGGTGGAGAGGTGGGGCGATGACATCACATCCTACACCTTGTTCAAATCAGAGAACACTTTGCATTTACTGAGCAAATGCAAAGTGTTCTTTGAATGGCATCTAGGCCTAGTGAGTGACCTCTTGTGTTCACCAAGCAGCAGGGCAGCCACTCCGTAAGCCAAGTGTATCACTCAGCCCCACGTCATTGATTTGATTGACAACAGCGGGAGCCAATGGCTGTGCTGCTATCAATCATCCAATGAAGAGCCCACAAGAGCTGGGGGAAAGCAACGCGGGATCGTTCCCACAGACATTCGAGGCTCAGGTAAGTAAATGCATAGGATGCATTAAGGTGAAAAAACACGAAGCTTTACAACCCCTTTAAAGTGTTTGTAAAAGATCATCTTGTAAAACAACCCATTCAGTTTATAACAGAAATTAATCCATTTTGTATAGATATATAAAAAAAAAAATGATAAATACCCTTTTTTCCCTTTTTTAGAAGTGATCACATTACCTCTGTTCTCAGCTGCATAAGAGCTAAGGGGGAGGAGAAGCAGCGGCACACTGAGTTCCCAGTATAGCTATCGAACTGACCACAGTGTGCTCTCCTGCTTTGTATGGTCAGTTTTAAATAGGAAAGCAGAGGGGCTGGTAGGAACACCATGGATTTAATCTAAAGGAAGCAATACAAAGAGAACAGGATACTTTCTCATACAAGCACATGGTACAGTAGATACATAGGTAGAATATTAAGTGTTGGGGTAACAAACGCTTTAAGTATACCTTTAATTTTTTACACCTTTTTTTTTCTTTTCCACGTTATTGCTATCACATAGTGGACCAATAGCCCACTATCTGATAGCATTATTATTGTTACATGTTCACTTTACTGAGAAATCAGGGATTGATAAGACCCCTGATGTCTCCCCTGCATACCAATGAAGCTAATGGAACACAGATCACAATCCATTAGATTCTTGCCAGCAACAGTGGCCAGGAAAAGTAACAGTAAAAGCTAGAAGTTAAGAAATCCTCATTACTTCTGGGTTCAAATGGTCGTTCACTGGTCTTTTTGCCCCTTTACTCTGTGACATCTGCCATATGGGTCCTAGGCTATGCTATCCAATCTGCTGTTCCCGGACCCGCATTGAAGGTGTTGCCGGGTGGGTGGGGAGGGTGAATGTACCAGATGTCTCTGAAGGCAATCTGGCAGTTGTACAGCCACTGGATCACCTCCAACTGAATAAACCCCCGTATGTCAGTCAGAGTATGAGGGTTAATGAGCAGCCGCTCCTCCTGTCCCAAGACTTTTTATTGGAGCAGGCTCGCAGAATGCTGGCATCAGCCATGTCACCCTCTTAAGAAAAATATCTAAAGGCTAAGTAGTATTTTTTTAAACTTTATTTTTTAAGGTATGCTGTATAAAAAGGGACACAAACATGGTGGCGTTTTCTCAGATTTGACTCCAAAAGTGGAAACACTTCAGAGGCCTTATCAGAGGTCACAGTAAATTTGATCAACCTGCACCAAACTCTAAAAGCTAAGCCTATTCTTGCCCAAACTATGCCAACATCAATGTCATGCTGGGCCACTGGATTGGTTTGCTGTGAACCCAGCAGGGAACTGACAGCCTGTCCTAGTGTCAGAATTCCAAGCTTTCAGATCCAAATAAGTGCTTTCAAGCAATAAATTACACTCTAGAGTTCACAGAAACAGGAATTGTTTTCCTGAGCCATTTTAGAAATTGTAGTTTCTGTAAAACATTATTAATACATGTAACTCAGTCGCTGCCGATGTTCATCTATTGGGTGCAGAGGAGATCACACAAAGCTGCTAAAGAGACATATTCAAAAAACTAAATATTCTGCCAGCATGAGTCCTCTAGGTTTTTAAATTAAAAAAAAAAGTATCTCCAGATGGTCTGAATGAAACCAGAAATGTGAGCTTTACATTCCCTTTCTTCATCAAAAGTACATGCAAAAAACAGTCTACTGACTGTCAGTAAAATTTTTTCATTTAGTGTGCATGGTCATAATATATACTGTAGTATTTGTATTACAAGATAAATATATAGTATAAACAAATATTATATCATTTTCTACCAAACAATGTCATGTATATGGGCTCGTTTCATAAACTTACAAAAGAATATGTATGTAATTTCCAAATTACTGATGGCTCTTCCCTTAATGTGAAAGAGAGTCTAGTAACATGGCCCTGGACTTTTTAATAAAACACCATAGCACAAAAAACAAAAAAAACAAAAAAAAACACTATGATAAGAATGCAAACCAAGGTCTGAGTCAGTGGTGATCCACATTCCCTCTGCTAAACTAAAATGGTTTTCTTGAAAAAAAAAAAAAATGAAAAAAAAATAACCTTGCAAAAATTAGCACTGTAAAAAGTAGCTATGGCCTTAAAAGAGAAGTTTACCTTTAGAGAAAAAAAATAATAAATGCACATATTTTTGCAAAACTTAATTTTCTTTTTAAACTAGAAGTTTGTCTGGTGCGGTGGAGATGGTACTTGTAGTTTATTTATTCACTGGAATGTGACTAATGAATAATGTGGCTGTGTGGGCAGAGACCAACTCAGCCGCCCAGTTTTAAAAAAAGTGACTGCAGGTGCGGGGAGAAGTTCCCTCGACCATGTCAGAGAAAGGGGGGGGGGGGGAGACATCGGGAGGAGCAGGAGCTGGAATATGTTACATTTTTTTCATGCAATACTGATTGGATGTCTATAGAGAGAAATGGATGGTCCAATCGGATCCTGTCTGCTAAAAAAAAAAAAAAAAAAAAAAAAAAAACAGATGTACGGGGATCAGTTTCCCCATCTGTCTGATGGATCAGGTTGGAAGGAAATGGACAGGCGGACCATTTCTATCTGACTACCCCATGGACAACAGTGGGTTGTGCCTGTGTCCACTCTGCATCAGCTAAGCAGACACAGACCTGTCAGCGGGGATCCCCAGCAGCAGTCCACTCCGTGTGAAAGGGGCCTTATTGTTAGTGCATTTTATGTGTGGCCCAAGACAATTACTCTTCTTCCAACATTGACCAGGAAGGTCAAAAGGTTGGATCTTCAGCTTTAGATTAGAGAAGGGAGTACATGCAAAACAATTACAGTATCTATAGCCACTTTTGCTAGGTTTGGATAGAGTAGGGAAATGTGAGAAACTTTCAAGTTTTACTGCTACCTGGGGCTCTAGTAGAGAAATTTCCCCTCACTTCCTGTTCAGGGGGACACCATTTTACCAGTCAGGAAACGAGAGGTGCTCTTCATCAGCAACACAGGGAGAAGTTTTTTTCCCCCCCAATAAAAAGGCATACTTACTTTTGGATAGAGTGAAGGAGAGTTATAACCCTGTCAGTTTTTTTGCCCTCTATCCCATTGGGAAGATTTACCTTCACTTCTGTCCCATAGTCAAAACAGGAAGCAAACAGGAGGCAAGAAAATCCCTCCAAAATGAGAGAATACCTAGTTGTCACCAGAACTATTGTGCCCCTTGAAAATTTTCTGATGTCAAACCAGGGAATTCCTTTTACTGTCACTTTTGATGAGAATGGTAAACATGACAAATATAGAAGGCGAATCTCCCTAACAGGGGCACAGACATCAACAAAAACCTGGCAGGTGTTCCAATCCCTCTCCACTCTACCTAAAACAAAAAGGGGGCTGCCCGAGCCCCTGTCAGATTTTTATTGTTCGTTTCTCTGTTACAAGTTTCTCCTCACTTATTGTCTGATAATAAAGATGTCACAAGGACTAGAATTGAGGGGAAGTCTCTTTAATGGAGGCCAAGATAGCAGTAAATCATGGCAGGTTTCTAACCCTTCCCTCCCCACTCCACGCTACCTCTATAAAACCAAAAAAATTAAAAAATTCTTACCTAAAATCATTATCATTTCCCATTAAGACAAAATCAACAAGTTCCAGGACTCACACCAGCCTATACTGAACAAGGAAGGAGCAGCAGATGAGGCAATCTTTGTGCTCTCCCCTCCTGTAAGCCCTAAGGCCTCAAGCACACTTCGACTCTTCCAAATGCCTTTCTCATGTCAGGAGAAAGCACTGTTAAAAACAAACGCATCTAGGTGCCTCAAGTATTTTGGCATTCATTCATTTCATTGGCCAGAATATTTTGAACATTCAAATTAATGAACACTCAAGCACTTAAAAACGTGCTTAGTGTTAAAGTGTGTTGTATATATATATATATATATATATATATATATATATATATATATATATATATATATATATATATATATATATATATATAAATAAATAACTTTATGTATTTAACTATGTCAGGCGTTTTTGTTTATTGGGGGTGGGGTTTTGGAGGAAAACCACTCCTCTCCTGAACGTGCCATCAACCTATCCAAAACTGAGCTCATAATATTTCCTCTCCCACGTGCCTCTTCCCTTGATTTCTCTGTCAAAATTAATGGCTCAACTATCAACCCGTCCCCCTATGCCAAGGTGGTCCTAGGTGCAATCCTGGACTCTGAAATATCTTTTCGGTCCCACATCCAATCACTGTCCAAATCTTGCCGCCTCAACCTTTGCAACAACTCCCCTTCCTAACCAATGACATTGCAAAGCTTCTAATCCATTTCCTGGCCATCTCGACACAACTACTGCAACTCCCTCCTCATTGGCTTACCTTTAAAATAGGCTATGCCCCCTTTAGTCCATCATGAATGCGCTGCCAGGCTTACCTTACAAACCACACAGCTTCTGCTACCCCTCTCTGCTAATCCCTCCTCTGGCTTCAGCTCACCCAACTAAACTCAATGTACTAACAATAATTTACAAAGCCATCTACAACTTGGCCCCCAGCTACATCATTAACCTAGTCTCAAAATGCCAACCAAATCTTTCTCTTTGTTCCTCCCAAGACCCCCTGCTCTCTAGCTCCCTTGTCGCCTCATCCCACACCTGCCTCCAGGACTTCAGAGCATCTCCCATCCTCTGGAATGTTTTACCCCAATTTGTCAAGGAGAAAAGAGTAAAGGCGCTTCTGTTATGCCACGTACACATGATCGAATTCTCATCGGAAAAGCCTTGGATGGATTTTTCCGATGGAATTCAAGCTTGTGTTGCCTACACACAGTCGCACCAAATTCCGACCGCCAAGAACGTGGTGATGTACAACACTACGATGAGCCACAAAAATGAAGTTAAATGCTTCTGAGAATGCGTCAAAATTGTTTCAGAGTATGCGTCAGAATTTTGCATGGTGGAATTGCCACAGACGATCGGAATTTCCGATCGAAATCTTTTCCGTTGGAAAAATTGAGAACATGCTCTCAATATTTTGCTGGCCGAAATTCGGCCAGCAAAAGTCAGATGGAGCCTACACACGGTCGCATTTTCCAATGAAAAGCTCTCATCGGTCTTTTGCTGGCCGAATTTCCAATCGTGTGTACACAGCATAAGAGTTATTCCTCCAGTACCAACAGCAAACTTTCAATGGGTATAAGCAGCAACAATAGGTAAAAGGAATGTAACTTGCAACAGCACTTCATTGAACAGAAGCAACTTGAATAAAAATCAAAGAAAAAAGAAGGCGCCTCAAAATGCAGCATTCACAATGTTTAATTAAGAACAATGGTTAAAAACACTTCCAAGATCTATAGTATAAGTAGGCATGTCAGCATAAAAAATGTTCTTGCTTAGTCCTGAGCTTCTAGGGGGAGAGAAGCTGGCCAGCAGCTGTAGGCGTTATGCAGAAAGGAAAAGCGAGGAGCAAGATGGCCGCCTGGATGGCCCCCATGCTGGAACGCACATAATCGGAAGCGACGTCAGGTGGGTGCTAACGTGTTTCAGAGCATAAGTGGATCGCTCCTTTATCAGACCCCAAACTGTCCGACTATCTCCTACTCTGTCCATTTTCAGATGATCCCTGAAAACTCATTTGTTCAGAGAAGCCTATCTGGCTCCCATCTAACTGCACAATTTTCAGCCAACAGTTCTTACCTTTTGTATCTCTTGACCCTCCCTCTTAGATTGTAAGCTCTAACGAGATGGACCCTCTGATTCCTACTGTATTAAAATATATATATATATTGGAATTGTACTGTCTACCCTTGTGTCATAAAGCTAGATTAATCCTGTATAATAATAATAATAATAATAATATCACAGAAGATGGCTAATACTGAGACATGGAGAAGTGAGAGGGACTGGAATAAAGCTACTCCTGTGCATGCAGCCTTATAGCTGTAGCGTATGATCTAAGGCACTGCTGCCTCTGACTGCTAGTCTCTGAAAACGTGGTGAGGTCCCCACTGTTCCACTCACTATTCTCTCTCCTGGAGGCTGTAACGTGTAGAATTAAAATCTGCCTCTACCAAGATGGCTACCTCTACACATAGACAGTGCAGAACATGTCATGCAAGTCAGTAATGGGGAAAGATCAACGGAAGGAAAACAATGTGCAATGCCAACGTCTAGTCTTTTGCCCTCTGTCTGTCTTATTTATTTTTATATTTGTTTGGAAGAGCTTCCAGTGCTCAGTTACTTTATAACTTTTTATATTGTGGCAATTTCTCTTTCGAATTTTTTTTAAATATTTATAAAGGAAAGTCAGTAAATGAGAATCTATACATTTGTTAAAAATAAATGAACACTGTCTAAGCAGGAACTGTACCATTTAAATTTGTATGGAAAATGTTTTACTTAAGCTCGTGAAGATCCATAAGCATGTATAGAAGTTCTGCTATTATAAACAGTGGCATGTTTTTCCCTTTTATGCTGTGCAGGACACACCAAAAGCATTATAAGGATGTCAGTTGAAGTCACATACTTTACACTAAACAAATACCTATACATAGGCAGTAGCATAGAGAATTAACAGCTCAAGTAAAAGCGATACACTGGCTCTAAATATGTCCTGTTATAACAATATTCCAAGAACTTTTGACAATTATGGTTCCATTTACTCAGGACATTATATGAATAAAGTTTGTACGTTTCCCCATGTTTTCATGGGTTTCCTGCATGTGAACTAGGTTCTTCCCATAATCCAATAAAATACCAGTAGGCAGGGGCGTAACTATAGGGGGTGCAGCAGTCGCGACCGCACCTTGGCCCTGTGATGCAGGGGGCCCATGCAGTCCCCTCTACATATGGCCGGCAGCAGCATAGGCAGCTAGCACACACTATTACATACCCCCTCCATATCCCCCTGGGGACAGGGACCCCTTTTCACCTGGGGGCAGTAACTTTATCTTCCCTGGAGAAAAGGACCTCATCTCTTCTGGGGACGGGGACCCAATCCTGCCTAAAGACAGTCCCCCAATAGGGCACCTAAAAATGTAAAAAAAGAAATAAATAAAAACTACTGATACCAGTGGTGGAACTACAGGGCTCACAAAAGGTCATACCTGTGACCACGCCCTGGAGTTCCACCGCCGGCCTCGGAGGGAAGGGCCCTGGCTGGGGTTCAGGGGGGCCCTTCATGGTTTCTTGCATCGGGGCCCTGAAGGTTCTAGTTACGCCACTGCCAGTAGGTTACCTGCATTTAAGCCTAACCAGCCCTACCGCCTGTACATCTGGGTTTGATTGTGGTGAGGATATTCATTATAGATCTCTTTTAGGACAAGCACTCTTGCAATTTTATGAGGCTTGGTGGGACATGTGTCAAAAAAATAAATAAATGTGGTTTTGTTGCTCAAGTAGATTTTACACTGTTTACCAATTGGTTTTGTGCAATACTAAAAGTGCTTCAGAGGACAACACGGACACTTTTATTGGACATAGCAATAACAATAAGCAAGGTTTAGCCCAAAAGTCAGTAAAATTAGATACCAGTAACAAAGTAAAACTAGTGCAGCCAAGATGCACAGCTCAGGTTTTTTTTGTGTTGAATGAGGCTATTTCAAGCATCTCCAACAGCTGTACCCTCCAAGTACAGGTATACCAGCCACTTGATACTGATAACGTCAAAGTGACCATGGGGAAGCTTGACCAACAGACTGCTGAGAAAGTTACGCCTGGAGACCATCCCAAGATGGCATTGATTTAGATGTACAAGAACTCCATGCTGATTGACTCTCTCTCCCATACCTCTTGTATGACATCACTGTTCAACTGAAATTTAGCAAGTATACTACAGACCATGGTTTGGATCACCCAACATCATTATTTTAAGTATATCTATACCCAAAATGTTTTTCTAATTTTGGATAGCGTGGCAAGGTTTTACTAGATTCAGAGTCTGCATTTGAGAAATTTTCACTTTGGTTAAAAAAAATAAAAAAATATAAGAAAAAATAAGAGGGTTGTCCTCGGAAACTAAAAGTAAGGGGAAATCTGTATTATAGTAAATGTATAGTAGTAAATCTGGCAGAGTTTTAACCTTTCCCTATTCTATCCAAAACCCCAAAAAAAAGGTTTTAGGCCATACACTTGCGGGCTCCATTCACACCTGAGCATATAGTTGTTTTACAGCTTCAGACATTTTTGTTTAGCAAATAGAAAGCACCAGGAGGAGGAAATTAGGGGTGGAGAGCTACTGTTTGAGCAGAAAACGGTGACAAAACGCTTGTAAAACGCTCAAGTCAGGCATTTCAATAGAAGTCTATGGGGCTAAAGACGCTTGTAATCTGCCAAAAAGATGCTTGTGTACTTTGAGCAACAGGCGTTTTGCTTCAGGCGACAGAATGCTCATAAGTAAACATGGGCCATCACAATAAGGATTTGTCTTGTTTAAAGCGTTTTAGAGCTACAAGCTTTAAGCAGAAAAACGCTCAGGTGTGAACGCGGCCTAACCGGAACTATAAGATACCAGCTAAACTACTAACACGTACACAGTAAAAAGTTATATTACACCATAATCCATACAGAAAAGATCATTTTCATGCTTAGAAAATCTGCCTTTATTAATATTCAAGCTAAAATCCAGCAATAATCTTACAGAAATGTACATGGCTGCATCATATTTCCCAAAGTTACATAGTAGGTGAGGTTGAAAAAAAGAAATAAAAAAATAAGACACAAGTCCAACCTATGTGTGTGATTATATGTCAGTATTACATTGTATATCCCTGTATGTTGTGGTCCCATGTATGCAAAGATGAATGGAATGATCTTAAAGTTCACATTCATGGGTCCACAGTCGTACATAATGAGCTCATTCAGTTCTGTAGATAACATCAAGCACATATGACTCCTAAACACTTTTTTTTTTTAGCATGGGAAGATTTTCCACTCGCAGTGCCTTCTGCCTAATTTATGGGATTCTCAATTGCACAATTTTAGTCACAGATCATATCCTTTTATTTGACCCAATGTGACGTCCCATCCCACAATTCCCTATGGTAACCTTAAAATAGCCCTGTCACCAAAGCATCACCCGCACATTTTTTTAAAAACAAAAAAACTGCAAGGCAAAGGCATACTAGTTCATTATGAAATACTCACCTTAGAACGAGGCCCCCGGTATCTCGCCCAATCCACGCCAAGGGAGCGGACATGTTGCCTTGGCGTGTCTTCTGGGTATCGTGGCTCCAGTGCTATGAGTGGCCGAAGCCATGATACGTCACTCCCGCGCATGCGCTCGGGAGTCTTTTTCCCGGCAAGGTCTGGCAGTTCTGCCGGACCTTCAGCCGGGTTTTAAACACACATAAGCCGCTTGATTTCAGCTGCTGCATTAAACTTAAATATCTCTTAAACTGTACAGGTTTAGGAGATATTAATTGTACCTACATGTAAGCTTTATTATAGGCTTACCTGTAGGTAAAAGTGAAAAAAAAAAAAAAAAAAAGAGAGAGACTATACAGCCACTATAAAGCTCACCCAGAGGACCGTTTGTTGAACACCACCTTCTCTCTATCAACAGGTAGTATTGGACCAGTCAGATGGGTCTAATGGCTGTTACCAATGCTGTGCACTAGAGCTGCATGATTATGGGAAAAATGAGAATCTTTCACATTATACAAAAAAATTGGGCTAACTTTACTGTTTCGTTTTTTTTTTAAATTCATTAAAGTGTATTTTTTCCCCCAAAAAAATACATTTGAAAGACCACTGAAAGACCAAATACTGCAACAACCATCATTTTATTGAATTTAACTTGAAACCAACAAGTGTCATAAAAATGTTTAGTCTTTAAAGATCAACTGCAGTCTGCTCACATAATTTGTAATAAAAACATCTTTACCATTCTAAAGCTTCCCTCCCACCACTTAGCATATTATTTTATATATACTGTGATTCTGTATTTGCCAAATATGAATAAATCTCCCTCCGCGGAGTCTGGCTGCAGCCATTTTAACTGTTGGCAGCTGAAGCTGCTGCCTGTTCACTTCCTGGAGAGAGTGTGCTGTGCATGATGTCATAAACCTAGGCTTTTTTCCCCAGACAAGAAACAGGAAGTGGGCTGTATAAGGTATTTACTGGCAGAAAAAAGAAAATGTTTACTATCCAAAGTCAAAACAAGGGAAGGAGATTTAATAAATGGAAAGATTAAAAAATGACTGACGTTCCGCTTTAAGTGGTTAAAATTCCCTCATTTACAGACCAAGGTTCATTCCTTTGATCTAAAGAACAAAACGTTACAATGTTTATAGTTGGCTCAGGCTGAGGAATGTTGTGAAACTTGGCAGACTGACCATTTTTTGTTTTTTTTGACAGCTGTCAGTTTGAGCAGAGAACTCTGTGTAGAATCGGGAAAATGCTTTGTTAAGATCGCGAGTTGGAAAGAAAGTCGAAAGATTCTTGGATACTTAACGGTTAATCGTGCAGCTCTACTGTGCACTGTAGTTCCTCCCATCAGCTTTTATGTCCTGTAGGGACATATGAGGAGATTAACGGAACCACTGCACGCTTTAGAGAAGAATACATTGTACAAACCCAGAAGTCTACAATAGCAGTTTACCAAATCCCCCGCCCCCCCCCCCCCCCCCGAAAAAGTAAGTATAGAACATTTGGTCACAAGGGTCATACACAACGCATTCTTCCAAGGAAAACTTTATTTTGTCAAAAATCTAAATACACAGGTGAAATATATATATAGTATACAGCACCAGAGTAAGTGGTTTTTGTTCAAGAAGTTAGTCATTCCAAAAATCAAAAGTTAACAGCAAGCTACATTTTAAAAACGACAACTGTCAAGTCGTTAAAGAGGGATTCCACCTACAGAAAAAAAATATTAAAAGCCAGCAGCTATAAATACTACAGCTGCTGACTTTTAATAAATGGACACTCACCTGTCCAAGGGTTCGGCTCTCAGCTGCTGCCGACGCCATTCTAGGTGAGGGAATCAGGAAGTGAAGCGTTGCGGCTTCACATTCTGGTTCCCTACTGTGCATGTGTGAATAACGCAGCGCACTAGGAATGGTCCGCGCTGTCTCTGGGACCCGTGTGTGTCCCAGCAGACAGCACAGCGGGACAGGAAACCGCATAGACTCCCGTGGGAGTCTATGCCCGGAAGTGGGTGCAAATACCTGTCTTAGACAGGTATCTGACCCCCCCTGAAAGGTGCTAACTGACACCGGAGGGGAGGAGGGTTTACGTTGAGTGGAAGTTCCACTTTAGGGTGGAACCCCACTTTAAATATTCAGAAATTTTTCATATGAATCTTCATACGATTTTTCGATCAAAGATTCACTAGTGTATACCCAGTATTGCGTATAAATGCATTGCTCTAGGTAGGTTACCAACACCCAGCAGACAGACCCAAAACTGGGTGCAAGCCTGACTCGCAACCGTCCATCCCATTTGAAGCAAAATGGCACATCGGGATCAGAAACCCAAGTAGAAAACTATTGCAGTAAAGTCCAACGAACACCGTCACAGGAGCCGGGAACATATGTTAATGCGTTTCACGCTAAACTGCGCTTCATCATAAGATACAACAGCTGAGAGCATGGTTATTTAAATACACTCCATATGACACTCATACACATGTGCCAATTCAGCAGCGCGAGTAGCTCTCACAGGTGAGATAACAAAACAATTAAAAATACCACAAAAAAAAAAAAAAGTATATATATATATATATATATATATATATATATATATATATATATATATATATATATATATATATATATATATATATACACACATACACACACACATATACATATACATATATACATACACATACACACATACATATATATACACATACATATACATATATATTATATATACACACACACACACACACACACACACACACACATACATATACATATATATTATATATACACAGACACACACATACACTTTTTTTTATTTTTATTACACACACAAAAAATAAAAAAATAAAATAAAAAATAAAAAAACAAATCACAATCAAGAGACAAGCAAAAAATACCAATATTAAACATATAAAAATGTTAAATCATCAGACTCAAACAGTAGGGGAAACATAAAAGAAAAATATTTATAGAGCGGTAAAAAAGGGAAAATCCCAAGCAGAAGAGAGGTTATGTCACTTATAAAAATTAGTGACATTCCACTCAAAGTTGAGACCGTGAAGCATGCAAGTTTGTAGATGGAAAATTCAGTACACCTCTCTCCTGCACTGAAGCCAAAAGCCATCCACCTCTCTAGGGTACTCGCACCTTCTCTATTATCTGTACTGATACAGCTGACATGTCCCCTACATGGCATAAATTAAAGTGCCGTGCTGCATTTGTAGAATGATTTTTTTCAATACAGTACAGGTGATCATGCAACCAATTCCTAAGGCGTCCAATCGCTCTTCCTACATATTAAAGATTACAAATGACGGGATCAAAAAGGTATGAGTTCTTTGAAGAGGGCCGTTACCTTGATTATGATTAAGCGCAGTTTAACGTGAAATGCTTTAGCATTTGTTCGCAGCTCCTGTGACAGTGTTAGGTGGATTTCACTGCAATAACATTTTCTACTTGGATTTCCAATCCCGGTGTGCAGCCAATCCACTTCCGCTTCAAAGAATACCCAGTATTAGTCTTGAAATCCTTGCACCCCAGACAGACAGCATATCTATTTCTGTGAGCTCCTTGCAGACTATATGCCAGTTCAAAAAAGACCGCCTGGTCAAGAACTTGTCTCAGCCTGTCATTGGATAAAGAAGAAGCAATAAAACACTAATAAAATCATACTTGCCTCACCCTTCTTATAAGCATGCTCACAGTCTTGGACATCATTCATTAAAAAAATAAAAATAACATTTCGATACGGTACTGCGTTGATTTAACTGACAATTGCGTGCGAGGTTGTACTCACAAAATTGATGTCCTTTTTTACCCACAAGTAGCTTTCTTTTGATCACCTCTGCGGTTTAAATTTTTTGCGCTATAAACTGAAGAGGAGCGACAATTAAAAAAAAAATATATATATTAATATATATATATATATATATATATATATATATATATATATATATATATATATATATATTAATATATATATTTTTTTACTTTTTGCTATAATAAATATCCCAAATAAATAAAAAATAAAATAAAAAAATAAATAAAAAGTCTTCATCAATTTAGGCCAATATGTATTCTTCTACATATTTTTGGTAAAGAAAATTGTAATAAGCATATATTGATTGGTGTGTGCAAAAGTTATAGCGTCTACAAAATAGGGGATAGATTTATAGCATTTTTATTTTTCATTTTTTTTTTACTAGTAATGGTGGTGATCAGAGATTTTTTTGGGGACTGCGACATTGTGGCAGATAGATCGGACACTTGACACTTTTTGGGATCGTTGACATTTATACAGCAGCCAGAGCTAGAGGTAGCCACTGATTACTGTATAAATGTCACTGGCAGGGAAAGGGTTAACACTAGGGGGCATTCAAGAGGTCAAGTAGGTTTCCTAGGTGTGTTTCTAACTGTGAGGGGATGTGACTGACTGGAGGAGGAGAGAGATCTGTTTCTCCTCCCCTGTTAGTCACATCCCCTTACAGTTTACACACACCTCGTTCTGGTTCTCGTGCCCACGATCGTGGGTGGCCGGCGGCGGTCACACCCGCCGGCCACGTGCATCGGGTCCCCTGCCTGCTATGGCTCTTAAAGCTCTGTACATATACGACGAATCACGCAGAAGAGCCATCCTGCCGCCGCATGTGAACAGGAGCAGGGCGGGAAGCAGTAAATGCATTCTATGGATTAAGGTAAAAAAAAAAAAAAATCTTCTGCATGCAGCCTCCCCCTTACCTTTATACATACCTGAGCCTGATCTTGAACTAGCAATATTGACAAGAGCAGCAGCTATCTTAGCTCCTGCTGCTGTCAATCACAGCCAGCGAGGAGAGAGTGGGGACGGAGCCAAGCTACGTTCTGTTTGTCAATGGACGCACACATCCAGCTTGGGAGCGAGCATGCAGGAGTGCCCTCATAGCAAGCAGCTTGCTACGGGGGCACTCTGCAGGGGGGAGGAGCCCAGAGCACCAGCGGGGGACCTGAGAAGAGAAGGCTTGGGGCTGCTCTGTGCAAAACGAATATACAGAGCAGGTAATGGTATGTAGGTTTGTTCATTTAAAAAGTGGCTAACCTCAGGTGATAATTTGTACAACATATGTTGTCCAAATTGTTTAAATTATTATTAGGGATGTGGCACCTGCAATACCATTTGGTCTAATGGAGGCAACTCCATGCCATTTTTTTTTTAATTTGACGCAGGGTTCCCCTTAATATCCATACCAGACCGGAAGGGCCTGATAACTGAATTTGGGGGAACCCCATTTTTTTTTATCAATGACTGTTCTCTGTATTACGGGGAGCCAACAATTCATTATAGCCACGAGTGCTTTTAAATGACTTTTTTGCCTGCAGAAATTATACTTTGTGCAGGGACAGTTCTAAGCATGGGAAACATGCGCCCCTTTACAGGCATACTATACACACACCCCCAGGTACGAAATGTAAAGGAATATTACACTTTTATTGTTTCACTTTACGCATTATTAAAATTACTGCTCCCGAAAAAACGGTTGTTTTTAAAAGTTTTTTTTGCATTGGTACATGTCCCCTGGGGCAGGAGCCAGGTCCCCAAACCCCTTTTTAGGACAATAACTTGCATATAAGCCTTTAAAATTAGCACTTTTGATTTCGAACATTAGAATCCCATAGACTTTAATAGGGTTCTAAAGTTCACACGAATTTTAGGTCTGTTCGCAGGTTCTGGTGCGAACCGAACCGGGGGGTGTTCGGCTCATCCATACTCCCTAGTTTTAAACCAGCTTTAAACCCTTGCAGTACAGAGCAGCCCAACTGCAAGGAAGGATTCATGCTTTGACTTAGCAAGTAAAAAAGGTGAGCAGCAATTTTTAAAAGAGAAGTTCCTTTGGCCTCACTTCTCCTGTGGATCATAGAAGTGCACCATGTTCAGATCCACCAGAAGCCTGAATTGGCAGCTGACTCAGCCTCTCTGCAAGCTGATGGGAGACTGAGCAAGCCATTCTTGCCCCTTCCACAGCCCTGTCTGGAGGGTCAGAGAAGAGAGTCAGTGACCGACAGTGACCAGCTCTTTGAAGAATGAGAACCAAGGGATCAGTGGTGTTTGATCGTCCAGTTCTCGGTCTTGGAGTGGGTGAGGAAAAGATGCAGCATTGGACCTATGTTGCATTCCTCTAGGTGAATATAAATGTTTTTTTTTTCCAAACTTCTCTTTTAAATAGGCCTTTAAAGTGGTTGTCAGAATGTATAAGTTAATACATTCGCTGCATTAACATAAAAAACCTGGGTGCAGCAGCCCACCTCAGCCTCCCTAACAATAACCTGAGCCCTATCTCTCTCCAGCCATGTCCACAAATTCCTCTGCCATCCGGGATTCTCCTCCTAATTGGCTGAGACACAGAAGCAGCGCCATAGGCTACTGCTGCTGTCAAACTCCGTTCACCAATCAGGAGAGAAAGGGAAAAAAGGGAGCTGTGACTTGGTTCGGGTGCCCCCATAGCAAGCAGCAAGGCACTCGACAGGAGGGAGGGGCCAGGAGAGGAGGATCTGGGCTGCTCTGTGCAAAACCACTGCACAGAGCAGGTAAGTAAAACATGTTTGTTATTTTTAGGAAAAAAAAAAAAAAGAACGACACTTTACAATCACTTTAGGTTATGCTATGTGAATAGAATTGTTTAATATAAAGTAGGCATCATCCTAATTTGGCTGAAAACACGTTAAAGTGATATTAAAGGTAATGAAAAAAAACATCCAACTTATACTTACCTGCTCTGTGCAGTGGTTTTGCACAGAGAAGCCCTGATCCTCCTCTTTTTAGGTCCCCTGCTGGCACTTCCGGCCCCTCTCTACTGCCGAGCGCCCCCAGAGCAAACAGCTTGTTATAGGGGCCCAAAAGCAGGCAGCTCTATGTGCCCATTCACACAAAGAACCATAGCCCAGCACTGCCCCCTCTCTCATTGACTCCAACTGCGGTCTCAGCCAATGAGGAGGGAGAGTCCCCAGAAGAACCAAAGTGCTCGTGCACATTGCTGGATCGTGATGAACCTCAGGTAAGTATTAGGCCCCTTTCACACCGAGGCGGTTTTCAGGCGCTACAGCGCTAAAAACAGCACCTGAAAAAACTGGCCCCTTTCACTCCTGTGTGAAAGCTGGACGGTGAAAAAAGTCCTGCTAGCCGCATCTTTGGAGCGCTGTATTCACCGCTCCTAACCATTCAAATCAATGGGGCAGCGCAGCTATACTGCCAGCAAAGCGCAGCTGCAGTGGCTCTTTGCGGGTGGTTTTAACCCTTTTTCGTCCGCTAGCGGGGCGGTTTTAACAGCTAAAACTACGGTAAAGCGCCGCTAAAAATAGAATGCATGAAGAATGCATGAATGTAAAAAAACCTTGAGCCTTTGCAACCACTTTAAGCCATTCTGATACAGTATATCCTGTCTGTGTAGAGTTATGTGCATTGTCTAGTTGTTGAGACAACACTAGAATATATGTTTAGGAATACACTGAACTGTCTGAACGCTGTGTGGAAAATTGTTTACATGCTGAATGACCCTTAGCTAACAAACTGCAGGAAACATTGCTAAAGACCTTGTAATTTATAATGCTTGTTGGGAATTAAAAAAAAAACACACAGTGTGTGTATACAGGATAATGTGAGTTTACGTAACCTAAGCAGTCATCCTTTTATGTTTTAGCAGTACAGGTTCGTAACAGTTACAGCTCCCCAGTAACAAGAGCTCTTCTGATTTGAAATGCTTAGGCTTTAAGTTCTATAACAGTAGGACATAAAGGTCAATTAAGTCTGATGTCTTCAAAAAAAGGTTTATTCCTTATGGCTGACTTCCACTTGGCACACCCCGGTCCTGTTAAACATGACTTTGTAAAATAACCTCAACATTGTACTGTGTGCATTTCATCCTAATATAGTGAACTTCAGAAAGAAATACGAACAAACTTTAAAAACGGAAAGGGAAGAATGTAATATTACACTGCACAGCTAAAAAAAAAAAAAAAATTAAAAAAAAAAAAAAAAAAAAAAAGGGAGGGGGCAAGAGGAAGCTCCTGAATGAGCACGGCATACCCCTCAGCTCTGTCTATTTCCTGACTGGAGGAGACTTTCTTGCTAATCCCTGTCAGATGAAGTTTCCGAAGTTCCGGATGCAGCGGAATAGTCTAATGCTGGCACATCTAGGTCACTTCAAAGGCTCTTGCAGTTGGTGCACTAGTATTTTATTTGACCTTTAGTAAATAGAATTATAGTACATTGGCTACACCATCTTACTGAAGTTGATTAGCTCTTATATTGTACTTACGATAAGTAACTGCAAAGAGCTTGCTGGCTACAAAGCAAATCCGCATGGAATTCATTGTTGAATATATAAAAATGATTTTCCAAATGAAAAAGATTTGTTAGTTTCCACTGCAAGTTTACTGCTATTTGTAACAAGAAAAAGATGGCCAGTTTTAACACTTCTGTTTCAGTAGTTCTTAAATTATTATACAGGATTTATACAGTGCCAACAGTTTAAGCAGAGCTTTACAATATAAAAGTCGTTATTTAATGGATATATATATATATATATATATATATATATATATATATATATATATATATTAGTAGTTTATTCATTTCTGGATTGGAAGTTCACAGAAATTGTTTTGTGGATAGGAAGTTGATAGAATATATGGAGTTTACCCAATTTTAAATTTTTTACATACACTTCAAGGACAGCATTGTATTAAATTAGCTTACAAATATAAAGTTGTTTAACATGTTCTTGGCCTCTATACAATCTTACTACAGAGGATAGCATGACTCTAATACACACGGTCGGACATTCAGACAACAAAATCCACTGGATTTTTCCAAAGGATTTTGTGCCAAACTTGTCTTGCATACACACGGTCGGACAAAGGGGTCGGACAAAGTTTTCCGAAAATCCGATCGTTCTTAACTAGGCTACGTACAACACGTATGTCGGGACTATAAACGGGCTAGTAGCCAATAGCTTTCGTCTTGTAAATTTATTCTGAGCATGCGTGGCACTTTGTCCGTTGGAATTGTCTACACCAGCCTCTCAACCTTTTCAACACAGAGGAACCCTTGAAATAGTTCCCTGGTCTCGGGGAACCCCTGCTAAAAATTAGAAATCTACAACTCATGATACATTAGTGTTATGGTCAGTGGGAAGAATGGTTCTTACACTTGTGGTCATTGGGAAGAATTACCTCCTTACAGATAGCAAAAAAATAAAAAAATCCAATGGTGTCGGTGGGAACTTATCTGAGAGGCAGAAATGGCCCAATGCTGAAGGAACCCCTAGAAACCTCTGAAGGAACCCCAAGGTTCCACGGAACCCTGGTTGAGAATCACTGGTCTGCACGATCGGTATTTAAATGATTGGATTTTGTTGTTAGAAATTTTTAGATCCTGCTTTTAAATTTTGTGTGTCAGAAATTCCAACAGAAAAAGTCAGATGGAGCCCACACACGATCGGATTTCCCGACAACATGATTGCACATTTTCCGTCAGAAATTCCGACAGTGTGTACAGGGCATCACAGATTCAGAAACTGTCAATCTTAAGGTCAAAAACTGTAAAAATTACAATCCAAGTACACATGCTCTAGCAAAGGCAGTCTGGGTATATTAGTAGATCAGCATTGCAAGCTAGGAATGCATAACTACCACAAGCATCTGGGGTACAGGAGGATAACCCACTATGCTGTGGTAGAGAACCTAGCAGCATGTGCATTTATTACTCTGATTGCTAGATCTGGATGTATTCAGCACCGTATTCATACACAGAACATGCATGGAGAATCAGAGTATGCTTCAGTGAAAAAAAAACAAAAAAAAAAAAAACACACACACACACAACAGTATAATAATAACAATAGCAGTGATCAGGGTGGTTGACAAGTTACTTCTGTCAGTCTACAGTAATCTAAATCTGTGATTATCAACCCTGTTCTCAGGGCCCACTAACAAGCCAGGTTTGCAAGATAACGGAAATGCATCACAGGTGATATCATTTGCTGCTCAGTGATTGCAGTATTCTAGTCTTCTAGTATTCTAGTATTCTAGTCTGCATCTCCCCAAGTAACGCATAAAACCTGGCCTGTTAATGGGCCCTGAGGACAGGGTTGATGACCACTGCTCTAAATTGTTGTGCAGCATAAAATTAAGCCATGCTTACATTGCATCAAATCCCCCCCCCCCCAAAAAAATGCCCCAAGCTGCATTTGGAGTGGAACTCCCAAACGTAATTTTGCACGTGTCCGCATAAACATGTGTAAACGCATATACGCACACGCGCATACATTTTTTCTAGTGGCTTGAATATTCCAATACATAAGATTAGAGGTATTTTTTTCTGCCAGCATACCCTTAGGTCTCATGCACGCAGATGTAAAAAAATAAAATAAAAAATAAATAAATAAATAAAAAAACGCAATTTCTACAGGTGTACAGCATATTTCTATTTTATCCCACCAAAACAGAGTTTCATGTTAGCCATGTGACCACGCGGATCAGACGTTTTAAGAGCAGTGTTTAGAGGCATAAAAAAAATTAAAAATACGCACACAAAGCCACATTTGGAGAAGAGGTTACAAGCATAATTAAATGCATATAAATTAATGTTCTGGCCAGTAGAATGTGTTTACACTCAATACCATATGTACATAAATGTGCGTACATGTGACACCAGACCAGAGACATTTTTTCTGCCAAGTTTGGCCACAAAAAAAATCCAGCATATTTGTAGGAGGCCTTACTGGGAGTCAGGTTGACAAAGGAATTTGCCAAACTGCATGTGTTTTTGCTATACTGGAGATCCTTCTAAACTTCCCTGTCATTTGACTTAGCCCACTGTTATAGTTTTTAGATGCAATGAAAATTTTTGGGTGACAGTTAAGCGAGGAGAAAATTATATTGCCAGTGCAGAAAGCCTCTCTTTTTGGAGGTTTTTCTTCTGTATAAAAACACCCAAAAATGTGTATATAAAAATGCAAAATTATTGCTATTCATTATGCATTTGTCTAAGGGCCACCACCTCCATTTTAGCATTTAAAAAATATATAATTTTTAGGTTTCATTTTTGAAATACTGGCACAGCTTAGACCACACACTTGATGACATTCATAACTCAGATCAGATCACCATTAACCACAAAAAAAAAAGGTCATAATTTAATTATAAAATCATGAGAAAAAGCCCAAAATAATGAAAACTGATCAAGGCACCCAATGGCAAGACTGGAATGGACTGCAATATAGTACATGTTTGTTTTTGGGTTTAGATATGCTTTAAGTAATTGTGAGGGTTTCACTGTAAATGTAACAGCAGATTTTTTTGCTTATTAGAGGAGCAATTTTCACTTACAAAATTTATTTTCATAAAATGTTACATATGTCATAAATACAGCACCAATTGGTGGCTGAAAGCTACCTAGGCAAAAAAATAATATAAAATTTATAATATATATATATATATATATATATATATATATATATATATATATATATATATATATATATATATATATATATATATATATATATACACACACATATACACACATATACACACACATACATACATATATACACATATACACACACATACACATATATATTTTTTTATTATTATTATTATTTCTTTAATACAATTTAAAGCAGAGTTCCACCCACTTTTTCATCTGCACACCATTCGCTTCAGGACTGACAAAAAAAACAAAAAAAAAACAAAAACAAAACAGCATTGGGCGTTTTTTTTTTTCCCTTCTCTTTACCTTGTTCCTAGGGCTTTCATTATTTCTTTAGGTTTCCTCTCTCTGTGGCAACATATGTAAATTCCTGCAGCACACTAGCTCCTGGGAGATGTGTGTCATGACTCCCAGGCATCAGTGGGCATTGCCACCTATTGACCGATTAGCATTGCTGCCATCACAACGGGGCAGGCACTTCCTCTGATGCCATCCAGAGACATTTCCTACGCTGCGCTCTGTGTTTAATGCTCATGCGCGAGATTAGGAGGGGCGTTCTGGGTATCCAGCAGCGCTATACATCAGAAAAGAGTCCTAGTGGGCTTCACATGCCCACAAGCAAGATGGAAGCACTCAAAGCAAAAACAAAGGTTAGTTAAAAAAAAAAAAACAACACACACACACACACGCGCACCACAGGAAATACAGCGACGGTATTGCTGACAATATAATTTATAAAATTACATTAATAATAGAAGAACAGGTGCCTTTGAAAATTTAATATTTTATTATTCTGGACTCTGAACTAGTGATGGCCGAACGGTTCGCCCGGCGGTCGTTTCGCGGCGAATTTCCGACTTTCGCCGTCCGCGGGTTCGAACGCCTTTTTCCGTCGTTCGCCCCGGCGGACTTACGTGTTTAATGTATACAAGAACTTTAACCTTTCGTGACACGTTTATCATGTGTTACAGGACAACCAATTGAGACATGACAGCTCATGGACACTTGGACATTCCCCCTAACCTATAAATACACCCGATCCGGTGGCCATTTTACATTCTTTCTTCTGTCACTGTAGGGAAAGGATCCTGTGTGGAGTAGGGACAGAGAAAACGCTAGCTATTTGGTACACAAAAGTTCTTTTCAGGACTGGTATAGGTGTTAGGTCAGCAGCCTGAGTTTCTTTTGTCAGTTTAGATAAAGGGACAGAGCGCTGTATGCTGCTATTTTAGGGACAGCTCAGCCAGATTAGTCTTTCTTCATCATCATCATCATCATCATCATTAGCTGTTACTATCAGGTCCACAAAAGAGCTGTTCCAGCTAATCGTTCCAGCCTACTCTTTTTTGCCAATTTGTATAGGGACAGGCAGGAAGCAGTGTGTCAGGCAGTGAGGATAATTTTAAAGACTTGCTGTTACTATTAGTTCCACAAAGGTTCTTTTCAGGACTGGTATCAGTGGTACGGTAATAGGCTTGTACACGTATAATATTCTTTCTTCCAAATATAGAAAGAATATTATACTTGACTGCTGCCCTTCTGCTGCAGTCTGCTAATCATTCACAACTCACTTGTTCCACAAAGCTCTTTATCAGGACTGGTAACTTGGTCTGTCTAGGGTGCTACGGTACATAGGCTTGGGTGCGGTACAGTCTGCTGTTCTGTAAGGACCGCTATCGGTCCACAATACATAGGGTTGCCGTGCACTACTGCTGACCGCTGCCCTATACTGCAGCAGTCCTTCAGCGGTATAGGGACTGACGCACAGTCTGCTAAACACTAATACACAACCTGCTTGGTCCACAAAAGTTCTTATAAGGACTGGTAACTTGGTATAGGGTGCTACGGTACATAGGCCTGAGTGCAGTACAGTCTGCTGTTCTGTAAGGACCGCTATCGGTCCACAATACATAGGGTTGCCGTGCACTACTGCTGACCGCTGCCCTATACTGCAGCAGTCCTTCATTGGTATAGGGACTGACGTACAGTCTGCTAATCACTAACACACAACCTGCTTGGTCCACAAAAGTTCTTATAAGGACTGGTAACTTGGTATAGGGTGCTACGGTACATAGGCCTGAGTGCAGTACAGTCTGCTGTTCTGTAAGGACCGCTATCGGTCCACAATACATAGGGTTGCCGTGCACTACTGCTGACCGCTGCCCTATACTGCAGCAGTCCTTCATTGGTATAGGGACTGACGTACAGTCTGCTAATCACTAACACACAACCTGCTTGGTCCACAAAAGTTCTTATAAGGACTGGTAACTTGGTATAGGGTGCTACGGTACATAGGCCTGAGTGCGTTACAGTCTGCTGTTCTGTAAGGACCGCTATCGGTCCACAATACATAGGGTTGCCGTGCACTACTGCTGACCGCTGCCCTATACTGCAGCAGTCCTTCAGCGGTATAGGGACTGACGCACAGTCTGCTAAACACTAACACACAACCTGCTTGGTCCACAAAAGTTTTTATAAGGACTGGTAACTTGGTATAGGGTGCTACGGTACATAGGCCTGAGTGCAGTACAGTCTGCTGTTCTGTAAGGACCGCTATCGGTCCACAATACATAGGGTTGCCGTGCACTACTGCTGACCGCTGCCCTATACTGCAGCAGTCCTTCATTGGTATAGGGACTGACGTACAGTCTGCTAATCACTAACACACAACCTGCTTGGTCCACAAAAGTTCTTATAAGGACTGGTAACTTGGTATAGGGTGCTACGGTACATAGGCCTGAGTGCGTTACAGTCTGCTGTTCTGTAAGGACCGCTATCGGTCCACAATACATAGGGTTGCCGTGCACTACTGCTGACCGCTGCCCTATACTGCAGCAGTCCTTCATTGGTATAGGGACTGACGTACAGTCTGCTAATCACTAACACACAACCTGCTTGTTCCACAAAAGTTCTTATAAGGACTGGTAACTTGGTATAGGGTGCTACGGTACATAGGCCTGAGTGCGGTACAGTCTGCTGTTCTGTAAGGACCGCTATCGGTCCACAATAGATAGGGTTGACGTGCACCACTGCTGACCGCTGCCCTATACTGCAGCAGTCCTTCAGCGGTATAGGGACTGACGTACAGTCTGCTAATCACTAACACACAACCTGCTTGGTCCACAAAAGTTCTTATAAGGACTGGTAACTTGGTATAGGGTGCTACGGTACATAGGCTTGAGTGCGGTACAGTCTGCTGTTCTGTAAGGACCGCTATCGGTCCACAATACATAGGGTTGCCGTGCACTACTGCTGACCGCTGCCCTATACTGCAGCAGTCCTTCAGCGGTATAGGGACTGACGTACAGTCTGCTAAACACTAATACACAACCTGCTTGGTCCACAAAAGTTCTTATAAGGACTGGTAACTTGGTATAGGGTGCTACGGTACATAGGCTTGAGTGCGGTACAGTCTGCTGTTCTGTAAGGACCGCTATCGGTCCACAATAGATAGGGTTGACGTGCACCACTGCTGACCGCTGCCCTATACTGCAGCAGTCCTTCAGCGGTATAGGGACTGACGTACAGTCTGCTAAACACTAATACACAACCTGCTTGGTCCACAAAAGTTCTTATAAGGACTGGTAACTTGGTATAGGGTGCTACGGTACATAGGCTTGAGTGCGGTACAGTCTGCTGTTCTGTAAGGACCGCTATCGGTCCACAATAGATAGGGTTGACGTGCACCACTGCTGACCGCTCACCTATACTGCAGCAGTCCTTCAGCGGTATAGGGACTGACGTACAGTCTGCTAATCACTAACACACAACCTGCTTGTTCCACAAAAGTTCTTATAAGGACTGGTAACTTGGTATAGGGTGCTACGGTACATAGGCTTGAGTGCGGTACAGTCTGCTGTTCTGTAAGGACCGCTATCGGTCCACAATAGATAGGGTTGACGTGCACCACTGCTGACCGCTGCCCTATACTGCAGCAGTCCTTCAGCGGTATAGGGACTGACGTACAGTCTGCTAAACACTAATACACAACCTGCTTGGTCCACAAAAGTTCTTATAAGGACTGGTAACTTGGTATAGGGTGCTACGGTACATAGGCTTGAGTGCGGTACAGTCTGCTGTTCTGTAAGGACCGCTATCGGTCCACAATAGATAGGGTTGACGTGCACCACTGCTGACCGCTGCCCTATACTGCAGCAGTCCTTCAGCGGTATAGGGACTGACGTACAGTCTGCTAAACACTAATACACAACCTGCTTGGTCCACAAAAGTTCTTATAAGGACTGGTAACTTGGTATAGGGTGCTACGGTACATAGGCTTGAGTGCGGTACAGTCTGCTGTTCTGTAAGGACCGCTATCGGTCCACAATAGATAGGGTTGACGTGCACCACTGCTGACCGCTCACCTATACTGCAGCAGTCCTTCAGCGGTATAGGGACTAAGAGTTTTGTCACAGGGTCATTTAAAAAATGACATGCAGAGGAAGAGGCAGGCCCTTCCGCAGGGGTGGTAGGGGTAGGGCAGGAGCAACAGGCTTGAGCCAAAGTGGGAAGTTGCAGAAGGTGCGTTCAATTACTTTAAAGGATGCACCAGACTTGGTTGAGTGGCTCGCTCAGCCTTACTCTTCTGCACCCTCCTCATCCTCTCGATCTGCACCCTCTTCTTCACTCTCTGCTATGTGCACCCCCAAAGACACTACCACCAACAACACGACCACCACCACCACCACCACATACCTTCCGCTTGAGTCACTGGAATTATTTTCCGATCCATATCAAGAGGACATTTCTGATGCGCAGCCACTCTTGGTATTGGATCAGGAAGAGGAGGTAGCAACAAGCGCTACTCAGCAGTCTGACGCCAGTACCCAGATCAGCCCAAGGAGGAGGTTGGTCCCCGGTGTTGCTGCCTACTCTACTTATAGCGGTGGGGAAGGTGACGTTGATGATGACGTGTCTAGTGATGTCACGTGGGTGCCCACAAGAGAGGAAGAGGAGGGGAGTTCAGAGGGAGATATGGACCAGCAGATAGGGAGGAGAAGCAGCAATGACTTACATTGCACAGCAGGGACAAAGCAGACTGCAAATGTATCAGGAGCGAGTCATCGACCATGTACGGTCACATCTGGCGCTCCCAGGACACCGGCACATGGCTCCGCAGTGTGGGCTTTTTTTAACGTGTCCGCTGCTGACAATAGCGTTGCCATCTGCAATCTTTGCAGTCAACGCGTTAGTCGCGGTAAGCCCAATACTCACCTAGGGACGACCGCCTTAAGAAGGCACATGAGCAGCCATCACCGAGCCCAGTGGGAGCAACGGAACACACAAAGCCACACTGCAGGCTCTCACCGTCCAGCCTCGTCTTCTACTTCTCCTTCTCCTCTCTCCTCACAATTGTCCTCCACTCCACCTTCCATCACGCCAAGCTCACATTTTTCTGCAAAAAGGCAGGCTTCCGTGGGCCTAATGTTTGAGCGTAAAAAAATGATGACGCCGGATAACCCTCTTGCCCAACGGTTGGCGGCTGGCTTGTCAGAACTCATAGCCCGCCAACTACTGCCATATAAACTGGTGGACTCGGAGGCCTTTCGCAAATTTGTGGCCATTGGAACACCACAATGGAAGGTCCCAGGAAGGAAGTATTTCTCAGAGAAGGGCATCCCAGAGCTATATGGCCATGTTCAGCGGCAAGTGAATGTATCTCTGGCACACAGTGTCGGTGCCAAGATACATCTGACCACAGACACGTGGTCTAGCAAACACGGGCAGGGAAGGTATATCAGTTTTACTGCCCACTGGGTGAACCTTCTGACGGCCGTCAAGCATGTAACCCGTGGCACCCGTGTAGATTTGGTTTTACCGCCACGGATTGCATGCAGGCCTGACTCTTCTTCTCCTCCTCCTACTCCATCCTCCTCCCTCTCCTCCTCAGCTGCCTCCTCCTTTTCCGCTGCTAGCGTCTCTTCCACTGCACCGCCCAAGCTCCCCAGAACCTATTCCACATGCCAGGTGAGACGTTGCCATGCCGTGCTGCGTCTGTTGTGCCTGGAAGCAAAGAGCCACACTGGCCCGGCACTCCTTTCAGCTTTGCGTTCACAGGCAGATGAGTGGCTAACACCGCTCAATTTGACAGTTGGTAAAGTGGTGTGTGACAACGGTGCCAATCTGCTTAGCGCATTGAAACAGGGCAAAATCACGCACGTGCCGTGCATGGCACACGTCTTAAACTTGGTCGTGCAGCGATTCCTTGTCAAATACCCTGGGGTCCAGGACATCTTGCGGCAGGCAAGGAAAATCTCGGCCCATTTCAGAAGATCTTACACGGCCATGGCTCGCCTTGCTGACATTCAGCGGCGACACCATCTGCCGGTCAGACGTCTTATTTGCGATTGCCCGACGCGATGGAACTCAACCTTCTATATGCTTGATAGGCTGCTCCAGCAGAAACGTGCAGTTAACGTCTACCTGTATGAACTCTGCGAAAGAAACGGTTCTGGGGAGCTGGGTTTTTTTTCACCGCGCCAGTGGCTGCTCATGCGCGACACATGCAGACTTCTGCGGCCATTTGAGGAGATCACCAAACTGGTCAGTCGCAGCCATGGCGCCATCAGTGACATGGTACCTTATGCCTTCTTTCTGGAGCGTGCATTGCGTCGTGTCATTGATCAGGCTGTGGAGGAGCAGGAGCGGGAAGATGAGGAAGTCGCAATGCTGGATGAATTCCCAGGGGGGGCTACTCTATCTGAGACAAGTCAACAACAGGAGTCTGATGAGGAGTCAGAGGAGGATGGTGCCGGGGCGGATGAGCAGGAGCAAGAAGAGCATGCTTTAAACCTTTCTGGGATCCCTGTTGTGCGAGGATGGGGAGAGGAGAATGAAGAGGACGACATTATCCTGGATGATGAGCAGGAGCCAGGCCACCACACCGCTTCCACTTTAGTGCAAATGGGGGCCTTCATGCTCCAGTGTTTTAATAGGGACCCCCGTATAAAAAGCATGAGGGTCAAGGACCAGTACTGGGTGGCAACGTACTTAGACCCCCGGTACAAACACAAAATGGCGGAAATGTTACCGCCGTCGCAGAGGGCTGTCAGAATGCAGCACTTCCAGGCCTTGCTTCGAGAAATGCTGCATTCTGCTTTTGCGTGCGCTGGCAGAGGAGCAATTCCCACTCCCAGAGAAGGATTTGCGGGTACCAATCCAACAGCGCCTGCAAGAAGAGGCCGGTTTGAAGATGTGTTGGTGACTTCGGATATGAGGTCATTCTTTCAGCCGACCCATCGACAGGTGTCATCCGGATCCAGCATCAGGGAACGCCTAGACCGTCAGGTGTCCGACTACATTGGGTTAACGGCCGATGTGGACGCTCTGAGGAGTGATGAACCCCTAGACTACTGGGTGGGCAGGCTTGACCTCTGGCCAGAGCTTGCCCAATTTGCAATCGAACTGTTGGCTTGCCCCTCATCCAGTGTCCTGTCCGAAAGGACGTTCAGCGCAGCAGGGGGGATTGTGACCGATAAGCGTACTCGCCTAGCTCACCACAGTGTTAACTACCTCACATTTCTAAAAATGAATGAGGCATGGATCTCGGAGGAATTCAACACATGTGATCAGTAGACCATGTATATGTCTATAAACAATTTTTGGAATCAAGCACACAGACCTTCTTAATTCATTTGGCTCACTTCCCTGACCCAAAAAAGCACACCGTACTATATGCCCCTACCCTCCTCTTTGAAGAGGTTGAGCGGTGTCATATTTCTACTGGGGCTGCTTATTATGAGGGGTTCCCACCATCCCTGTGCTGTGCTGACTTCCTCCTGGGTGTTCTTATTATGAGGGGCTCCCACCATCCCTGTGCTGTGCTGACTTCCTCCTGGGGGTTCTTATTATGAGGGGATCACACCATCCCTGTGCTGTGCTGACTTCCTCCTGGGGCTGCTTACGGTGCTGCTGTCAGCGCTGTATGTCACGGAGCTGCTGTCAGCGCTGTATGTCACGGAGCTGCTGTCAGCGCTGTATGTCACGGAGCTGCTGTCAGCGCTGTATGTCACGGAGCTGCTGTCAGCGCTGTATGTCACGGAGCTGCTGTCAGCGCTGTATGTCACGGAGCTGCTGTCAGCGCTGTATGTCACGGAGCTGCTGTCAGCGCTGTATGTCACGGAGCTGCTGTCAGCGCTGTATGTCACGGAGCTGCTGTCAGCGCTGTATGTCACGGAGCTGCTGTCAGCGCTGTATGTCACGGTGCTGCTGTCAGCGCTGTATGTCACGGAGCTGCTGTCAGCGCTGTATGTCACGGAGCTGCTGTCAGTGCTGTATGTCACGGAGCTGCTGTCAGCGCTGTATGTCACGGAGCTGCTGTCAGCGCTGTATGTCACGGAGCTGCTGTCAGCGCTGTATGTCACGGTGCTGCTGTCAGCGCTGTATGTCACGGAGCTGCTGTCAGCGCTGTATGTCACGGAGCTGCTGTCAGCGCTGTATGTCACGGAGCTGCTGTCAGCGCTGTATGTCACGGAGCTGCTGTCAGCGCTGTATGTCACGGAGCTGCTGTCAGCGCTGTATGTCACGGTGCTGATGTCAGTGCTCTGTATTACGGTGCTGCTGTCAGTGCTCTGTATCTCCTGCACCCTCTTGTTTGCCTACCCTGGTCCCTGACCTTCCCTCTCCTCCATTGCCTTCATTAGCTCCATAGTCCTGAATTGTCAGAACAATTTCCCAAATAAAAAAAAAATGCTTGTAGTTATCGATCCCAAATTCACCTCATACATGTATTATGCTATTGTCCAGGTGGTGGGACTACGTGCTACCCCCTAATAATTACCCCGTGGCCGCAAATTCGACCTAAAGGTTTGCGAAATTCGCCTCCCATTGAAGTCAATGGAGCCCGCGGCGAACGGTCGTTTTCGCGAACGTTTGTGTCCGTTCGCGTTTCGCGTTCGCGAAACGTCCCGTCGGAAGTTCGTCCATCACTACTCTGAACTCTTTCGGCCCCACATACAATCCCTTTCCAAAGCTTGCTGCCGCAACATCTACAAACTATGTCCCTTCCTAGCCAATCAAACCACAAAGCTCCCGATTCACTCCCTGGTTATCACTCGCCTCAATTACTGCAACTCCCTCCTCATTGGCTTACCTCTAAATAGGCTATTCCCCCTTCAGTCCATGATGAATACCGCTGCCAGACTCATCCACCTTACAAAGCAGCATCTGCTACCCCTTTCTGCCAATCCCAGTACTGGCTGCCACTCATCCAACTAATTCAATTCAAAATACTAACAATAACTTACAAAGCCATCTACAACTCTGCCCCCAGCTACATCACTAGCCTAGTCTCAAAATGCCAACCTAATCGTCCTCTTCATTCCTCCCAAGACCTCCTGCTCTCGAGCTCCCTCATCACCTCCTCACAAGACTCTTCCATCCTCTGGAATACCGTACCCCAATCTGTCAGACTATCTACTTTAAGGCGATCCCTGAAAACTTTCTCTCTCTAAGCCTACCCTGCCTCCACCTAACAACTGTTCTTTTATTTTCTTCATCAGCCCATCCCCCACAGTTATTACCCCTTCGTATCATTTGACCCTCCCTTCTAGAATGTCATCTCTAACAAGCAGGGCCCTCTTTTTCTTCCTGTATGGTTTTGTATCATCTGCCCTACTGTTGTAAAGCTCTGCGCAAACTGTCGGCGCTATATAAAGCCTGTATAATATGATAAATATTGTCACCAAAGTAAAGCTGAAATAATAAAATATTTTAGGAGACCGAGGGCAATGTTTTTTTTTAAAGCTGCTTAGCAAATGTTTTACCAATGAAAAAAAAAAAAACCAAACACCTTTCACGAGAGACATACGAGACAGAGTGCAACCCCAGCTGTGTGGGCCGTCTTTCACATGAGCTGGCATTTTTTCAGTGTCGAAAACCGAAAGCCCTGCCCCATTCAGAATGAAAGCAGCCATGGAATTTTTTTCTGGTTTGACTTTAGACTGCGGTTGTGTGACTTCTTGTAAACAAAGCGACTTCCTGTCCCTATATTCTCATTGCTAACTCAGATTTAATCATGACATGGCTCCATGACCCTTCATTGCACCCGTGTGCTCTCATCCTGTAACAGTGTCTAGAAGTGATAAGTCTTCTACAGTAATGAGACAGCATACAACCCCCTCCTCCCCCAAATAAATGTAATTCTAACCAGACACACTTCCTCTCTAGCGCTGGCTGGTGTAACACTCATTTTTTACAACAGCTCTTGAAAACCGCCTTGTTACTTGGATGCTAATTTAATGTTTCTCGCCATTAACTGCATGCAATGCGTAACACAATTCCTCAGTTTACTAATATATTTCTGTTTTATTGTACTGCAGGCCCGGTTCTTACATTTCATCATATCTACCCTCAAAAGTAGCCAGCTTAATGCTATATGAAAACAGAGACTGTGAATTTATAATAAACTGCTTTCAATGAAGTAATACAGGGGCAGGCACAACAAGCTGAAGGTGTTGGAGTTTTACAATTATATACCGACTGTCTGTAGGGAAAGGATTGACGCCACATGCAAAAAAGAATAGACAGTTTGATATTTTACATTCTCACCTTAAGATTAGGTTCAACTTTTACAACTTGTTAACACATATTGTGAAAACATACATACTGTATATCATAATCAGTAAACCAAGAAAAGGCTTCTACTTTTATCAAGAGATTTGAGAATACAAAAAACAAACAACAGCACAGACACCGTTTGAGCCACAGATATTATGAACATCAGGTAAATTACATATTTTGGTGTCCGTTTATGAAACTGTAAACAGCGGCGATCCCGGGGATCGCTACTGATCTCAGCTCATTAACGGTTTATGAAACAGAGATGATCTGGGGGGGGAGAACATGTTCTTCCTTGATCATCTCCACACAGAGAAGCTGTAACTGGCTGTCACAGAAATGGCCAGTTTATGCAATATCAGCACTTGGCTGGCGATCTGTGCCTCTGTGCCAGAATTCACCTCCCCGATTCACCAGCTTCGAGATGGAGAATCAGGGAGAGAAGAGAGAATCCGGGGGGAACTGAGGGGGAAGGAGGAAGATTATTGACTTCCTTCTACCTTGATCAGACCCCCCCCCCCCCAAGACAGTAACCATGTCCCCCTGCCGTGTGTGTGTAATATTTATTTATAAAATTATATAATATATATATTTTAGCAGAGCGTCCCAGAGAGAGACAGGAAAAGTCCTGTTCGGGGTTTATACGTCTCCCAGGCTCCTCTCGTACACATTCAGAAATCTGTGATCCATGATCCAGTTCGGGTCTTGGTCCTATTCCCCAGGCTAATTTAAGCTCACCTGAGCAGACAGCCTTTGCTCTCTGCCTGGGACATACACACAAAGTTGGTCTGTGAAGAGAGTAAGGTTGGTAAAAGCTGTTAAGCAGTTTTTGTAGAAACGGACAAGCGTTAGGCTTGTTCAGCCTGGTAGTGAGGGCCTGCAGATTGTACAGTTTGAGCCGAGACACGGCTAGGATTTGTGTTTTGCTATTTTGTCCTTTATTTTGTTTTCTGGAACACTGTACAGCACCTGTATATAACACAAATAAACACAGCACTGTTTGTCACTTAATCTCTGAATTTGGTATCTGTGCCTGAGAAACTGCTCATCCCAGGGAGCTTTATACCTGCTACCTGTCCCCCAGGTTAATATATATATATATATATATATATATATATATATATATATATATATATATATATATATATATATATAAAATCTCATGTAGGAGGACCAAAAATGTTAATATGAGGTGGGCGGTCTCCTCAGAGAATGCCCATGTACTGAGCAGTGATTATTAAGCAGTGATAAATTAATGGGCACCTCTGTTTCAGTGAATTTCTGGTACTGTAATCTTGCTATGTCTCACGAGATAAGAGTATCAGGGGGCGTTTGCCACTGTTCCAAACGTTTGTAGATCGCTTCACTTCACAAAAGGAGAAGCAATATTCATTGCTTCATAAACTGGCACTCAGGAGAGAGATCTGCTCTGTGAATTCCAGAGAACTGAGTAGTGGATATTTTCCACTGCTTCATAAATAGACACCTTAATATCAATGTAAAGAGATGGAACAATCAAAGTTCACTCTTATGGAAAATACGTTTTGGAAACAGTGGCACAGTAGATCATGAATGGTGGTCAAGTTTGGCACAGAATTATTTGGTGAGCAATTGTGATACGCGAGTGAGGTTTTATTGGTGTTCTTTGACATTAGAAGAGAAATGAGACATCAGGCTCAGAACAGGGGGATGGCAATCAAGGATGTGAGGGTAGGGTAAGCGATATAGGGGTGCATATATGGAGAAGTCAAAAGCAGATTAGGAAAAGCAAAAAAAAAAAAAGAAGGAATGGGGCAAAAGGGGTGGTGGATGGGCCAGGCTGGGAGTGGCTGGAGGGTAAAGTAGACCAAGAGGGGAAGGATGGACTATGGTAGGATGAGAGGGGTCAAGAGGATTGGATACTCCATTTAGGTGATTGGGGGGGGGGTACCTAAAATTATATATATCTCAGAAACAAAAAATAAATACATACAAAAACAATTCAAACAGATGACATCACTTCTGAATTCGATATGAGACTAGCATGAAACAAAAAATGGACAAAAATGAGTCCGATAATCTGATTGTGTGTACGAAGCTTTAGAGATTTTAGTTTTATGGTGGACTTCCACTTTAAGAACCAAAAACCTTTGTGTTTTCTTACAGCTGCTTCTACTTTTTAACTTATCAAAAATAAAAATGTTCCCTCCTGTTGCTGACTGGCAATTGTCTCCTTGTATCCCCACTTATGAGCTGTTTCAAGTGAGCTATAAAGCAGTCCTAAGACTACTAAATCTCCGGGCCTGCTTAGAATGTCATTGCAAACAACTGATGAGTTGCGGTACAAACATGAAAACCCACACCTGTATGCAATAGGAAGGGAAATATATGAGTTTTTCTACTTTCTAATGTCTTTCTCCATTTGTAGCTCAAGACAGGCCTCACAGGATTCCAGATAAGATCATGGTATGTACCTAGTACATTCCATAATGTCCCCCTTACTGTGCACTCCTGTGTGCATCCTCATGGGACCAGGTGTGAGTTTGATAGCCATGGTATAAACCTATAGGCAGAATCATTTTAGACTGACTGCTGTACCAGCACAGGCTTGTTCTGTAATCCGCTCTACTTAGCTGTAGCATACCCATAAAATAGAAAAGAAAAAAATAATCCTAAATTAAACCCAAAAATGAACCCCAATTAATCCTACAGAAGTCTTTTTTTTAAATGTTGTACATAAAAGCAAAAAACTGTTTTTATATGTTTTTGCTAATTATGCCCTGTATCCTTTGTAGTATTTTAATGAAAACTACACACAATTAAAAAAATATAGTACAGTACACAATGCTGTGCTTTATAAATGTTGCAGTATCTTAGGGCCACACCACTGCTTTTTAATAACGAGTTTATCCATTCTCTGTTGGATGTTTTTTAGTCATCTCACATTGCAGAGAATGTGGCAGGTAAGATGAAAGGTCTGTTGAGGAGCTTTTCCTCACTTCAAATGGGTTTTGCATGCTCATACAATTTTATAGGGATTCAAAACCAGTTTGGAGCAAGTCAAAAAGGAGGTAAACTGAGGATCCCATTTTTCTTTCAATTCATTTTGAATGGATTTAGAAGCATCTAAAAGCAGGGGTCTCCTAACTTTCCAAACAACGGGCCAGTTTATTGTCCTTCAGACTTTAGGAGGAGCCAGGCTATGGCCAGTGGTAGTGGAAATTTTCCTAGCATCAGTGGGAGTAAACATCCCCAGATTTTGTATTGGGGGGAGGAATAGTACTCCATCATTGGAAGAAATGGTGCCCCATTGGTGGTGTCAGTTTGGCAGAATAGTGTCTCGTATCAATATGAGGAATAGTGCCCCAAGGGCCAGGCAAAGGCAAGCAAAGGGTTGTATCCAGCCCCAAGGTAAGTTTGGAGACCACTGGTCTTGGGAATTACATTCTGCATCAGTGTTGGTACCAGGGTTGTACCCAGTCACTTCTAGAGAAAATTAAAAACGCCAAATGGTTTAATTCGGTCAATGAAATTTGCAAGGAGACACATTTCTTTCAACACATCTTTTAACCCCATCTAAAACTTTGACTATTTTTCTGATCAATAACTTGTCTGGACAAGAAATAAATAATTTTAGGTACCCACTCATATTAGACACTCGTCAACAATCCAGTTGATTTTGCCAAGATTTTTATCATGCTCTTCCACTGGGGCACCTTCAAATCCTAGAACACCTTAGCTACACATTTTGTGTGGGAAAAGTCAAATGCTATAGCTCTTTACATAAAATGATGTGACCCTGTGGTGTCTTAGTGTACAGACCTGAACACTTGAGCCCCTGCACAGAATATTAAAAGCATGAATATATTTTTCAACCAACATCTATAATCCATAGACAGGATTTACAGTTCTCGCATCTAAAATTCAGTTTACAAATCCTATTGGATAGAATTCCAACCACCCATTAAAGATGTGTCTGTTCTAAAGGTCCTTTTTTGACATTTGGAAATTCCCTCTGTCATATCCTCAAGCAGATGAATCTCTAAAGTGTTTATGAGAAAATAATGCTGATAAACAGACCTTCAATTTTCTGATAACCATGAAGGCGCACAGATTACATTATCTTATCTTCAAGGATGAATGTATATCTTGGGTGCCTGTAGGCACAGAATCTCCAGTGACTTAAGTCTCACCCATCAAAAGACCATGTTTTATTTCTTATATTTCATTGTAATATAAAGCAATATAAAAAGTGAGCACCATGCTACCACAGCTATAATTAGACAGCAGGTGGCATGTTATGAAAACCTCTGCAACTGTAATGATATCACTCAGCCTATTTATCCCTATGCATGCTTCTTAATGCATTTTTATATTGCAATCATGCATCAACACATTTTGATGCACATCAACATTATACAAAGTGTGTTAAAAAAAAAAGTGTGATAATGTATGTTAATGCATATCAACATGTGTTGTGATGCCGTTTCATCAATTTCAATGGAAAATGTCTCTGTGTGAAAACACATAGGTGTTATGTGTTCTGGGCTACAGAATATATAATATGGTTCAATTTGGCCATGTACATCTGCTTCATTATCATAGCCTATGCACCACTGAGTGTTACTGTAATTGTCTAGCCCAGAATTTGGTTAATTGCTAATCAATGTATGCTTCCTAATTTTTTCGATTCAAACTGGTTTTAGAAATTTTATGTCCCAGGTCTTCAATTAGATTGCTCACGTGGCACCTAGAGTTGGGGTCAATTTACTAACAGTGGCAGATATCTAAGCAGGTTATATGGAACATAGCAAATCACAAAATGAAGAACCCACCCCATTACTAGGTCCTTGCACACAGACATCTTCCTTCATTAGAAGCTGGCTCAAGTGAAAAAATAGTACATTTTATTTTTTTTAACTGTAATTGTAATTCTTATTTTCTCAGACTTTGCACAGCTTTGAGACCTAAAATGCCAGATTTATTTTCTAATGTTGTGCTGCCACCAATGAAAAAGGCAAGAATGAAAGTCTGAAAATGGAATGAAGACTGCATGAAAATGGACTCAGCATATTTCATATGCTTTTCATAGATTACGATGTAGAAAGACATAAAATAGCAAGAACAGAACTACAACATGTAGAAAATTAAAAGAACACATATTCATGTGGACACACACAAGCACATAGTAGGTGTTCTGTAGAATCGTTCTTGTTATGGGATTAATAAGTAAAGATGGATAAAAACCAGATCAAAAGACGTAAAAGAAAAAATCCTTTTGCATATATCCTAAAAGCTCATCTCTAGGCAAAACGTAAGCCCTCTCCCAACCACCTCTCATTCATTCTGCATTTTTTAATTCCTTCTTAAGCAGTCTTATATTCACCCAAGTCCACCATCCATGTCCCTCGCTGGTGCTATTTCCTGTTGCAGGGGACCAGTAATCCAGGGCTGCGGATGTGCCCTGCCAGCCAGTCCCCTTGTGCTGACATTTGCACAGTCTCTCTTCCAGATCCTTAAAGGACCTTGCCATACATTGCAAAGGTGGTGAGATGGACACACAAAAGGAGGTCTCCACCTACTGTGCACATAAAAGAGAATGTCATGTGATCATGGATGCTGCTATTATTTATACTATGCCATATTTTATATACAGGTTACAGTTATATCATTATTAATTGTTTTTTTTTTTACCTTCGACAATGTTATTACTGAAACAAAACAAAGAAATTACACAATTTATGGCTATCCTGCAAGATATTGACTGTTTTTCTGAGACTGTCTATAAAACTTCCCACATTGACCACAAACACTTAATTATACATAAAGTGAGATAAAGAGAAAAAAAAAAAAAAGAAGGTGAGAATATAAGGAGATAAAGTGAAAGAGCAGGAAAAGAGAAAAATGAGGATGCAGCAAGAAGGATTTGTGTGTAGGGGACAAAGAAACAGAGTGAAATTAAGGCCCAATCACACCCCAATGATGTGCGCAGTAACACACATGTTGTCATGCAATGTGTTACACAGGCCAGAGTAAACTAAAAGTACAGTGACACAAGTTAAAATAGGGCAGGCTATATTATATTGCAATGCAAAGAATGGGACACTGCACACGACTCAGTACACATGCATCTTAGAGGGTTGTTGGGGGTGCTATTCACAATGTATGGAATTGTACTAAAACAGGAGTCTCTAAACTTTCTAAACAAAGGACCAGCTCAGTTTAATGTCCTTCAAACTGTGGCCAGGGGGAGTGTAAATTTTTCTGGCATCATTGGGAGTAAACATCACCACATTTGGTATTAGGGTGAGGAATAGGCCCCATCATTTGCACAATTGGGAGGAATAGTGCCCCGTTATTGGTGTCAGTGGAAGACATTGTACCCAATTGTTGGTGTCAGTTGGCAGAATAGTGTCTCATATCAGTGGGACAAATAGTGCCCCAAGGACCTGATAAAAGACATGCAAATGGCTGCATCCAGCCCCTGGACCACAGTTTGAAGGCCACTGCACTTAAACATATAATATGCATAGAGTGTAACGTGCATTAGCACAATGCAATGGCATGAATGGGTCCTAAAATAACAAACAAAAAATGTAAGCAATATTACTGGAGTCGTTAGGACAGACTCCTCTGATGGATCCAATGGAAGGCTCTATGGCACCAAGCATGTAGGAAAGAACAAGGCAACTCAGGACTCAGCACTTCACATGCCTGCAGATTGGGGGGGGGGGGGGATATCTGGGAAATTATCTTAGCTTCTTTTAAAGCTCCAGAGAGATTCCAATGACAAGTCATTCCTACTACAGTTTTTGACTATTACCAACCAAACGATTTGGGTATTTCGACCCATTTAGAGTGTTTCCTCTTCCCGTGTTGCATTCGTCAGAATATTAAAAATACAGATACTGCAAAGACAGAATCCCCGAAAGTTGTAGGAAACCATTTTGAAGGGCCGATCCTTTAAATGTCTCACATCGTCATTCCCAGGTCATTCAATTAAAAATAAGACACTGGCATTTACAGTCAGGAAATTTAGACAGACATTTTTAGAGGAAGACCAATAACTGAGCCAACAATATGGCTGCCTGTTCCTCTATATACACACGCCAGGCCACTATACAGTATAGCTCTGTTGTAATGTGTAGATTGTCTCCACTGCCATAAAATTTATGTAATGTAATCCACCATCTGAGAACAAAAGGTATAGAAATAAAAACAAAAATATAAACCACAACGAAATGGCTAAATAAACCACAGCTCTGTCAGCTGCCATTTTGATTACCTGCAGAAAGCTATATAGTTCCATCTGCAGTTTCTGTAACTCCACTCACCCATGTGTAAAGTGTTCTGGCTCAGTGCTTTAGATTATCTATTAAAACTGCTCTGTTTCAACCTTTGTTCCAATGTGCTGTCAGACTTTCCTGGACATGTCAGCACATCAGCAGATTGCTGATAGTTATAAAAAGGTAAAATATGCTGGCACTTTAAAATTGCACATAACCGCTCAAATTAATCTTCATTGCATTTCACTAACCGGCTCCTGCGTAACCCAAACCTGAAAACACCCAGTTTAGGAAAGTAACTTTACAAAGAACTATGAGTTTTTGCACTGGAATAGAATAGTACTAATGTTAAGAGCTAATGGCCACCATAAAGCGACTCAAATTTCATCCGATTCCTGCTGTATCGGTCAACTTTCAAGCCGTGGATGCCCCTGTGGTAACTGTCAGAACACATGAACAGTGGCTGCATCTGAAAAACTGTAATTACTATTTAACCAGTTATTTCCCACCAGGCTTCTTGCGCAATCAAGTTTTGTTTGAATCAGGTGGGAAATTGTTGGCTGAAGAGTAAATACACTCAAACCAATGCAGGTATTCGGATAGCCGCGAGTGTCAATTGTCAGAGTAAAATAGTCGATAGGGGAGATTCATTCATCCACATGGAAGAATCTGTTAGATTTATTTTGTTCAGCCCGTAGGTTGAATGAAATAATTATATACGTGTATAGCTAACTAATGTATGTACGATAATACAACATCCTCACACATGCACAGATATATACAAGGATACATAATATATGTATGTGCTACTAACTTGTATTACGATATCCTTGATACATCAAGATCACGGCATTAAAGTAGTTGTAAAGCCTTAACATTTTTTATCTTAATGCATTCATTGCATTAAGGTAAAAAATGTTTAGGTTAGAGTATCAACCCCCTCCCCCCCCATGCTGACCTGAGCCCTCACCCAATCCAGTGCAGCGCCCATCTGCAGCAGCTTGCTCCTCTTCTTCCCCCTGGCTGAGAGCAGCAGGAGCCATTGGTTCCTGCTGCTGTCAGTCAAATCCTGTGCCGAAGGGGCAGGGGAGGGGCCAAGCCTCATTGCCTCTGTCAATGGACACAGGCTGCACAACTCGGGATAGAGTACGCAGGTGTGCCGCAATGGGAAGCAGCTTCTTATGGTGACACACCTAGAAGAGGAGGAGCCAGTAGCGACAGCGGGGGACCACGAGAAGAGGATCGGGGCTGCTCTGTGCAATTCCACTGCACAGAGCAGGTAAGTATAAACCCGTTTATCATTTATATTCACTTTAAAGCCTCCTCAGCACCATCTCCTGTCAGAATCTTGCATGTCAGGCTTGCACATGCACACCACAATTTCCATTCAATCCTATGAAGAATTTGTACTCCAAGGCCCTACATGGTTGTTGAGGCTGTACATTTATGCAACATGAGCCACAGAACCTAGAGGCTCAAGCTGCATAAACCGTATACGTGGACTGCAGGCCTCAGCGCTCATATGAATGAGGCCTAATAGGAGTACAGTGTTAACTATGCAGAAGACTGAATTGAGATTGCAGCACACATGTGCAGGCCTAATAGAGAGGATTCTGATGGGGAGCTGCACTGATGATCAGTGGATCAGGGACAGGCTAGTAGAAGACTGAGAAAGGGTTAAGAGTGTAAAGCACACCAGTTTGAAGTTTGTCTGAAGAGTTACATTGTTTTTATTTTATTTTTATTATTCTCTTTTCAGAAAGTGTGAAAGTGTCGAGTAGAAACATATGAAGCAACGGTTTTGTTCAAATAATATATGTAGCACTGACCCCCGAAGGAGCTGCTGGTTTGATTTGGGCTTACCGTTACCTCACCTGCTTGCTTCTCCGTCTTGGGGATCCCGTGGTAAATGGCCCAAAGTATGTTGAAACTGACACTGAATCCTCTTTTGGGTTATTTATTTGGAAAAAACAAAAGTCTCTTAATGGAGGGTAGAGGGATAGGGGTGAGTTCAGGCACTTAAATTGCAAGGTGAAAGTATTTAGAGAATCCAGAGAATAAAACTGTTCCACAACTGGATTCAGCAACCTCCGGATAGACCTCTCTCACTAGGCCTAGCAGCCGGTGGGATGCTTGGTAAAGTCTCTGCCACAGACTTGTGGGATACACTTGAGCATTACTGAGGGAAGTGGATAAATTTAAAGAACTGACATAGGGTACCAGTTTCTCTCAGCCAATCCGGAGATACCGTATGAGTGTTGATCCAGGTTGCGGCCTTCAACTAAGCCTCCAGGCTCCTTCAGAGAAACCAGCCTTGCGCACACTCGTCTCCTGAAAGAGTCCTCCCCTGGAGTTCTTCAGTTGCTGGGCTTCTCCCTTCTGATGAGATGGCACCTGACCATCCCTTGATCAGTAGGCTCCGAAATTTGCTCGGGCCTATCCCTTCAGTTGCCTCGCCTCGCCTCGTGACATAGGATGCATAGTTCTGCACCCCAGGCCATGGGGCTGGGTCAGGAGGACCACCAGAACCAAAAAAAAAATTAAAAAAAAAAAAAAAAATGGACAGAAAGTACTCTCCTGCCAACATGGCATCGGTACCTTAAATACCACCCCCCAGAATGCACAGCAGGAAAAAAACACTCCCACTAGGCTGGTTCCGAGAGATAAGTGGCAATCAATGCATCCAGCTAGATTGTGTTTCTAATCTTGCCGACGGCGACAGCGACACCTGCGGTCAAGGAGAACCCAGTGCAACCCAGCTGGACTGGTACTGAAACCAGAAATTTAGAGACATAATCCTGAAGCCCAACTGTGGCTTCAGGCAACTTAACTTTACAAAAACAATAGCGCCTGCTCGTCAGGAGTCTGCGCTACATATAATATATGTAAAATATTAGGATCACTCATAAAATTACCATCATTCAGAAGCATATTGAAACACCTAATAACACACTGTGATACACTAAGTATCAGTAGACAGATACCGGTATAGGGAAGAGGACGCAGAAGGGAGGTGTGAAGAAAAGGAAAGGAAATGAAATGGTTACAAATGTAATTAATTGGTAGGCACTTAGGTTCACATCTGAACGGGTGTGGGGAGCCATGTAATCGCACACCTTCCTGCCCCTGCAGAGTAAAATGTGTTGCTGGTTAGGAGATGCGTGGGGGTATCATTAATCCTAATGGCATCCCCATGCACTGGAAACCGTAGCATGGTTTCCCATACTGGGAACCACACTGTATTGTGGTTTCTCTGTGGCCATATTTTTAGAAAAAGGTGCAGGGACCTTTTCCTCTGCATTTTCAGGAGGTACAGCAGCCCGTTCAAATGAATAGGCTGCTATGCCGCAGCAAATGCAGCTGCTAGTAACTACATAGATGCCACCCAGGGGTAACATTACATGATTTTGCTACTCTAAAGGAGATTGTAATGTGTATGGCCTGCTTTACTGCCCAAATAGTTACACTTTAAAGTACATTTAGCAGATCACTGATTAAAATATTGCTTGCTTCTTTCAAGCCTGTTAGCATCAAGTTCAGTGCTGCAAAATATAGTACATTGTATATAACAGTATCGTAATACATAGTGTAATCATTTGTAACTAAGTGTGGGCTGTGATTCCTGTGGCTTGCAGCAACTAATTGGATGGGTGTAGGTTCACTCTGTATGAAGTACACACCCTTGGTAACAGCAGCTATGAATATCCAGAGGAATGCAAGCTCTAGCAACTAGACGATTTCATCTGTCAGATGGCGGAATTTTGTGAAGGGTATAAAGCAAAAGCAATGGTCTTGAAAAAAAAAACTCCCAAAAGAGAGAAATGCGGTGGCAGGGAAATGAATACAGGTGACGTCCTCAGAGTAGTCAGAACAATAGGGAAGCTGCCTACTTACAGAGTAAAGTGGTAATTACAAATGATAATGGCCCTGACTGGCAAAAAACAAGTTCCAAAATACAGCCTGTACCTTTCTAACAAATAAATGTCTCTAAAAAGGAAGCAAATTCTGATTATAGAATTGAAACATTTTATTTAAAACATTTTTTACAAATGCATTTTCAAATACAAATAGAGAGCCGTATGCAAACTACAGTAAACAAGCCAAAATCATCACGTTAAAATAGCTAAAAGCAAAAATTTGGTTGCTAGTGATAGCTATATATTGTAGGTCTGCTTTTTGCCCAATTATACAATGCCCCCAGTTTCTTAAAGCCCCATTCTGGGCAAAAAAAATAAAAAATAATTATCCCTTGCAGTGGAGCATAGAGGAGGAGGAGATGTGGGGACCAGCAAAGGCTCGGGTAAGTACATTTTATTTGTTCCCATATACTAAAACAAGCAATTACCCCTTGTTGTGCATGCACAGCCCCAACCCTCAAGGGATCATTTTTTTGTTGCAGAGTTGGGCTTTAAAGCTTAAAATAGGTTACCTTTTTTGCTCTAAATCACCAGGGACATAACTCACCTCTGATGAAGTGTCTCACATGTCCAATTGGCTGCTACATAAATGTAGAAATGTTTTCCTAATGCCACCAGGTCCTAAGCACAGCACTGATTCCAGAACTGTGGGGGTTATCATCAGCCACTGCCTACCTCCTCTGATCACAGAACTCATAGTATTCTTTCCCAAAGTGGTATATTTTTCTCTGAATGGAGAATGGGCAGATGCATGACAGGTTCCATCTTCTCAAAGATCAAACACGTTGCTTGACTTGAAAGAACACTAAGAATTCTATGAATGGAGGAGGGGGGGGTCAAGTGGGCACAACTTTTCACACTGTCAGTGGCTGATATTAACCACCCTGTGGGGAGGACCCAGCAGCAGTGAGAAGATTTCTACACTATGCTGCAGCCAGTTGGACACAGGACATACTTCATTACAGGTACGTTACATTCCCGGTTCTGAGTAACAAAAAAATAAAAATACATATATACACACACACACACATATATATATATATATATATATTAAACTTCAGGAGCACATGTTGGAATACGTCTTTGCTCTCTCCTATGTAAAAAGGAAACCGGATACAATAAGCTTCTTACAGTAACCAGATTCAAAATGACTCAAACCTACATTGAAATTTAGATTGCAATTGGTAATGCAGGGAGCAAAGATGAAATACACATGCTTCAGGAAGTCCTGTACATTGTAGGGATGTACAGTATGTCCTTATTCTGCATGAATTGTAGTCAACCAGCTCTTAACCGCAACACACATATTCCTTTCTGACATGGTGCCCCACAGACTCATCCCTCAAGTTGTCCAATGGCGGTCTTCTGGGTTGAATGATAGCCAGCATCATGCAACCCACTTTCTGTGAGAGTTGAACTTTGGATTCAATTAAATTGAGTGTTGCAGAAAGCCACGTCAGTTCTTACTTCTGAGGTTATTGTGGATGCGAGTGGATGTTTAAAAGCTAGAATAAATGAAGAGTCTTCCCCGCTTTCCTCAAAAACTGACTGCAATTTTTTTTTCTGTGTTTTACGTCCGGGTCTCTGTTTGTTTTTGAGGGGGGGGGGGGGGGTTAGTAAAGGAGTATGCATATTGCCAGATCTTGTTTAATGCCTCGTTCACACAGGTTTACCGATCTGTACCCCCGTGTGAAGGGACATCTTCACCCGCACGGGGTGCACAGGCATTCCATGCAGACAGCATTACAGTTGGGTGTAGTCTTGCCAACCCCCCACGGATTATTATTTTTTAACAAAACATGGAAAATGTACTGACGGAGCACATTTTTTTACTGAAAAATGACAGAAATCTATTCAAAACTGAGACAATTGATATTTAAAACACAATATGTAAACTCTGACAATATCAATAATAAGTTATTTGCCTGCTTTACACTTAAAGTCACAGCATGACAAATTATCAGCTCCTGATATTTACAGTTGTAAAAAAAATATATCAGATTTCTACAAACTGTACATAAATTTACTGAGGGTTGGCAACACTGGTTGGGTGGCTGCCTGTACCAGTAAGGATCTCCAAAGGCATCCCTAACTGTGCAGGACTGATGGACGGATCAGAACGCAGTCTGTCATATATTTGACTATATTATTTCTTTATTCAATAGGTTTTGATTTGGGAACACATGTCGTTTCCCCATATTGACAGCCTATGCAGGGCAGCTGGAGAACTTGGTGTCCACTGTGTGCATGCCTCCTGTGGGTCAGAACTGTGCAGCCACAGAGAAAATTCCCACTATCCCCATAACTCGCACCCACAGCAAGATTGCACATACATTAATAGAATTTAAAAAAAGGGTACTTGCCACCTCTGTGCAATAGTATTGCACAGAGCAACCCATTTAACTCCCCTTCTGAAGTCCCCCGCTGGTGCTATGCCCACTTCCTTTCTGGTGGGTTCCCCCTCAGCAAGCCATGTGCTATATGGGCACCCATGCAGGTGTGTTCCTGAGCCAGGCTGTGTGTTCATAGACACACACAGCATGGCTCGACCATGCCTCCCCCTGCCGCCTTACAGAATTTCATTGACAGCCTATGAGAGCAGAGAGTAGCTGGATTGATAGAAGATAAAAAGACTCAGGAAAGTGTTAGGGGAGGAACAAGTGAAGTGATCTTTAATTTAATGCAAGGAATGCATTCAAGGAAAAAAAAAAATTACTTTACAATGAAGATCAATGATAAAGTGGAGAATGAGGACCACTTTAATGAGTTGAGGATAGCTAGTGAATTTTCTGAATCCTTCCCATAGACCACTGCCTGTATAAGGCTAACCATACACACACTGATTTCTCTCATTCAGACCTCAGGCCTTTAGCTGAAGTTTAGGTATGCATATTTACCTGGGTCCAGCTTGGACCAAGGGGTCATACCTGGAGGATCCCTGCAGAAGCTGGAAGTCTCTCTTGTAGCCATTGCTACTATATAGTGATTGCCATTGTCTTCTAGGTCTAATCGTGCCAAGTGGCTGCTTAGTGAACACAGGAGGTTGCTTGCTTGGCATGGGTGCCATTCAGAGAACATTATGCATTTACTCAATGAATGCAAGGCATTCTTTGATTGGACACGGTGAAGAGAGGCAGGGAAATTACATCACAATCTCCATTTATTCCAATCAGAGAACACTATGCATGTTAAATACCTGAATGGTGACTGTATCTGATAGGATGCAATCACGGTTTGGCCAACAGGGCCAACCACCGATTGAATTTGGGCAAATTCTGCACGAATTGGCTAAATATCATACCATGTAAGGCAGGCTTAGCACTGCAGCCACAGAGAAACCAGTTTTTAAAAACAAAAAATGAAACCAGCATTAAGGTAAGGCCTTGTTCATATGGGCATACCGTGTGAAGGCTGGATTTGTTTACGCATGATGCAGAGGTGTTCCATGTATCAGTGTGCTGGCATTCCATGAATGTCTATTGGGACACAATTTGACATCCTTGAATGTGGGGGTGCAATGTGAGTGAGCACCCCTGGACTCGCATTGTGTGCATTCAAGGACACTCGTCTAGATCCATCCACACACACCCGCACGTCAAATTAGGAACAGTGGCTGTGTCCATGTAGCTGCTATGTCCCAATAGACACAAATGAGAACTGCCTGCCTACAGATAAATGGACACCTGTACATTCCCTTGCGGGGTGAACATGGCCCTTCCAACAGATGTATGCTTAAGTATGCCCATGTGAATGAGGTCTTAACAAAAAATAGAACTTATTTAGAAAAAAAAATGGTAGTCCAGCTGCCTTTCAATGTAAAATCAATGTGGCTATAATTCCGTATTGGCGGAACTTGGTCTTTAAAACCACTCATAAAGAAACATTGATGATTATAATAAAGATCTGTTTCACATGCTTTATATAGCTTTTTCAGTAGGAGTAATTTAATACACGCTGCAATCTAGTACCGCTATACTGACAATATAATTGTGCGGATTTATTTTTGAACTATTTTTATATTATTTGTGCGCAAGCTGACATTCTGGAAGTGAAGTCATCTTATCAGGTTGTATTTTCTTCTTTTCTCTCTTTCTCCCGTCATTCCTCTTGATGTTTCTCTTCCACTCTTACTTCCAGCATGCAGCACAAGCTGTCTCTATGCATGGAGCTAGTGTACGAAAATAGAGCCGAGCAATGACCTCACTCACACATGCTGCCATTTGGCAAAACGTTAAGGTTGTCTCCTGGACTGGAAATGTAACTTTCTATACATTCTCAAATGTTCTACCAACAATTAAAATTGCAAACATTTAGTTCAATGATGACAGCATAAACATTTTTTTTTTTTTTTTAATACAGCACATCAAGAACTAGGTTACTCGGAATATTAGTAATCGTAATATAAAAACCTGCAAAGTCCTGCATATGCTGAATTTACCCATTTAAATTAACATCTCAAAACAACAATTCTTACAATACCCATCACATTCATATATAATCTGGCTATAACCTGGTTATAAATAGCCGGTATGTAGTCTAAAGCAAAGGTCTCCAAACTATGGCCCTCCAGTTGTTAAAGAGCCACAATTCCCACCATGCCAAGTCATGTCTGAATGTCAGATTTTTAGGATGAATATATTTTTATTCAGTGATTTTCAAAAACAACAATAAGGGGTACAGAAAGAAGAAAGGGATGGGAAAAATGATGAACAGATGCCAAAAATACACAAAAAAGCTAAACATGGGCCACTAACTGGTAGCAAAATAATTCCTATTGAGCGATGTCCAATAGAGAATGCTCAGAGCACAGAAGGGAATGAAAAAAAGAGGAGGAAGGGAGATACAGTATTCAGTATTATTTTCCTACAGTATATGTAGTTGTCACATTTGAGTTGTGACGGGCATCTAGACTGAAGCACCACCCGTGGGTATAGGTCAAGAATGAGGTGGGGGGACCCAACCCTAACTGCTTGTAGAGCTTCCGAGTCATGTAGAGATTCTCCTAAAAAAAATCTGTCAGAGGAGCCTCGAAAATCTTTTACGATGCCTCATGGGACTTGTAATTCCACAACAGCTGGAGGGCCGTAGTTTGGAGATCCCCAGTCTAGAGAGTTAAAGTTGACCAATGAAAGAGGCAGCTTCACAGAAATATGTTTGGGATTAACTGGAACAGCCACATTAATGTGGTTTTTCTAACGTTATCAGCCACAGGCCAATCTATTGTCTCTTGGTAGGAAACCTATTGCCCCAATTGTTCCTCCACAATAACTTAATTGCAGGACTGTTTACCACTCAACATTTATTCTCACGCATGTATTGCCATTCACTGACCCATTTACCCTAGGCACCTGTTTATTCTAGGCACCTATTCTGCAACAGAAGAAGTGGTAGCTGCATTCATTTTATGACATTGCAGTTGGAAATTAGCCTTACACCATCCCTTTGATCCCAGCAGTACCTTGAACTGGTTCATAGAGTGATCAGTAGAATAGGGGAGGCCAGAATCCCTTAACTCCAGGTACCCTGGTATAGCAAAGACTGCACTGGAGTATGCTAGCCTACATGCATGCACAACTGAAGGTCCTCACAGATGGGTTGAATTTATACTGATATGGAAGTTATGGGTGGACCTGCAAGCATAGTTTTCATATGTTGGCGGGATTTTCGTATGCAAGCACACGGGGACAGGGGCGCTTTAAAAAATGTTTTATTTTTTTATTATTGTAATTTTATTTTTTTTAGGTTTGACACTCACCGCCCGTAAGAATGATCAAGCGGCAGACCAGCCGCTATGATCATTCTTATGGTTTAGGGAATCGCCGGCACTAAAAGACGATATCTGAATGATGTCTGTAGCTGCAGGCATCATTCAGATATACCCCCGCAAAATCAAGGATGTCCCTGGACGTACCTTGGGCGGGAAGTGGTTAATAAAAGGATTACCAACAGCAGATGTAAAATCTAGACTGGACAACACTGAGGTTTGCCTAAGCACTATGCATCCATCATAAATAGGGATGAGTTATTTACACAAAGAGCATGGCTTTGCCCCGCCCTCTGCTCTCTCCTCACCGGCTCCCTGCTGTGATTAACAGCAGGAGCCATTGTCTTCCACTGCTATGTGAGACAATGAGGATAGAGAGACCTGGGAGATCTGCGGCTTTCCTGCAAATTGCTGGATCAAGATGGGGCTCAGGTAAGTAAAAAGAGGGCGGGGGGCTGCACCCAGAAGGTTTTTACCTTAATCACTTCCTGCCCGTAGGCCATCATATGATGTCCTGGAATTTGAGTGGGGATATCTGAATGATGCCTACAGCTACAGGCATCATCCAGATTTCATCTTTCAGCCAGCGATTCTGTGCACCATAAGATCAATCATAGCGGCAGTTCAGCTGCTTGATAGTTCTTACAGGCTCTGGGAGTGGACGCCCCCCTCCCGCTGCCCCCTGGTGCTTCTCCTGGCTCGCCCCTGCGTTTGGCGAGCCGGAGAACGAATCGGTCGCAGCCAAAAGCTGAGCATAGAGATTTCCAGTGATTAGATGGTTCCCAGTCATCTCTATGACCCTTGAAGGCCTGGGCGCAACATTATGACATGTCCAGGCCGGCGGAAGTAAAAATGTCCGGGACACAGCTGGAAAGGCTGAGAGAGGTTTTTTTTTTATCTTGGCCTTTCCACCCTGAAGGAGAGATGTGGGGTCTTATAGACCCCACATCTCTCAATAAAGAGGACCTGTCAGGCACTATTCCTGTTGCAAGGGATGTTTACATTCCTTGTAATAGGAATAAAAGTGATCAATATTTTTTTTTTAGAAGAGAAAGTGTAAAAAAAAAAAAAAAAAAAAAAAAAGGAAGAAGAAGGAATAAAATAATTTAAAGCGCCCCCGGCCCTGCGTGCTCATGCACAGAACTGAACGCGTACGCTTGCCCACAATATGTAAATGGTGTTCAAATTACACATGTGAGGTATCGCGTTCGAGCAAGAGCAACAGTTCTAGCCCAAGACCTCCACTCTAACTCTAAACATGCAACATGTAAAAGATTTGAAAGTGTCGCCTATGAAGATTTTTAAGTATCAAAGTTTGGCCCCATTCCACGAGTGTGTGCAATGTTAGGTATCTATTTACTTGCCGTAACATCTTTCACATAAATCGGGCTAACTTTTTTTTTTTTTTTTTTTTTTTTTTTTTTTATTCATGCACTTTTAAACCACTTGACCACTGGGCACTTAAACCCCCTTCCTAACCAGACCAATTTTCAGCTTTTGGTACTCTCACACTTTGAATGACAATTACTCCGTCATGCAACACTGTATCTATATGACATTTTTGTCCTTTTTTCACACAAATAGAGCTTTCTTTTGGTGGTATTTAATCACTGCTGTTTTTTTATTTTTTGCGCTATAAATCAAAAAAGACTGAAGGCACTACACATCCAGCCCACAGTGCTGCTGCCGCCATCTGTCCGCCTCTCCCTTCACACTGTACCGATCGGTACAGAGAGGGGAGGGAAGAACCGGTTTGGTTAAAAGTGATCGCTCCGTCATTTGACAGAGTGATCACATAGTAAACGGCTGCTAATTTTCAGGAAAAAAATAACGATTTTTACAAGTAGGAGCGAAGTGCCAGAATTGGCCCGGATGGGAAGTGTTTAATGCATAGAATGATTTAGGGTAAAAAACATTGAGCCTTTTTAACCACTGTCATTTGGTCTGGACATCTAGGTTTCAATGACTTTTGGTTTAGGTTTATGCAGGTTTTTACTGGTTAGTTTATATACATCTATATTTTGTTGAATATCTGATGTTAAAATAATATTCTTGTATCTGAATTCTTACACTGCCCAGGAAATGTACAAATAGGCAAAAAATGAACTCATATTAAACAGGAATCTACTATTCTAAAATACAAGGCTTACATTCTAGGTATGAGTAGTTTAAATTCTCAAGGCTGTCACATGTGGCCCTCTCACAAGAGTCCTCAGTGGTTTAATAAAAAACTAAAATAAAAAAAAAAACCCATGTCCACCTCCAGCTGTTCTTCACTTGTAATTTACATTTCCTTACATAATTTTGAAGTACGGCTGGGTTCACATAAGTGTGAATTGGATGCTAGTTTCTCCGCATCCAATTTGCATAGCAAGAGATTGTGACTGGCTCTCTATAGAGCTGGTTCACACATCTCTGCAGTGGCTCCAGTGTGAATTTGGGCTGAAATCTGACCTGAAGCGATGAATGGAGACGCACCGGACTCCCACTGTGAGCAGCTCCGTGCTGCAATGTGAACCCATCCTTAAACTTTATTGGCTCTTGTTTTTTTACCTTTTTTTCCCCAGACTCCATCCTACCCCCTGCCTCTATTCTCACCTAGGCCTCAAGGGATATCTACATTGCATATGCCAGGAGGCATCGGCTTTTTTGCCAGCCACTGGAAAGTGAAGGATCAGGAAGCTTTATTATTAGGGGCTGGCTGCAAGAAGCAGGAAGAGACAGGCCGCTCCTGATGGCACAAGGAAGAAAGATGGCAGCGCAGGACCTGACGTGTGGCAAGGAGTGTGTTGCTTTACAACAGATCAACCCTGGATTTGCTAGGCATGCGATTAAGTTTGTCGATAACCCCAGAAAAAAAAACTTAAAAACATCTTTCCAAAAATGATGGTGATGAAATTAATCTTAGAGCTCCAGGATCATCATCCTTTCTAGAATTAGTTTCGGGCCTCAGTAGACATAATTTGGTGTCCTTGAATAATTCGTCATCTCAATTCAGCCCATTGTTCCATCCCAACTAGACTGTTCTAGATTATTATTAACTGTCAAAAAGTAGCTCTCCGTTATATTCATATTCTGGTATGGTTAATGGGACAAACATGAGGGTTAGTAAATATTTAAAAAATAAATAAAAATAAATGTTGCATCCTTTGAACTTTTTAGAACTGCCATAGCCTACTGCAGCTAAATGCATCCCCTTTATTAAGATGGAGTTGCATGTCCTATGCCCAGCTTTCAACCTGGAAATGAGGGTAACCCTTTTAAGTACTGAATGCTGTAAAAATTACATTCACACATGATCTAATCTTCAGAGCTGAAAGGAAGCCTGTGCAAACTGGCATATGGGGCTGCCATTGTTGACCTCTCTTTATAAAATCGTACTGGTCCAATGGATCCCATGCTGGTCCAATAGCTACAGTACTTTTTATTTAGTGATTAGCAAAAATGGGTGTGAGATTCTAACTTCACTCACTGCATGCTTGAGTCGGGTCAGGCTTAGAAATATTTGAAGACAGAGACAGCCAGGAAGCTAGCATTAAAACCAGAAAACCACAGGTAAACCACAGCCATGTACTGCAGTTCTTTATGAGCTCTATTCAGCTAGAACAAAGTATAAACATGCAATAACTACACATTATGTATATATGCTTAATAATTACATAAATCCAAAAACAGACAAAAAAAAATATATAGCTATTCAGGACAAACAACAACATCTTCCTTAAAGGACTTCTATGATCATGGAACCCGCTTTCATTTTTATACATTAGCACTGGAATAACAATTCAAATAATATGAAAGGAGATAATTATTGTGTAAACCCTTACTGATAAGAACAGGTCAATAATTAGCTGCCAACATGGAAGGTGTTCACACACGGTAAGCAATAGGATAATGGAGTAATGTGGCGCTAACTCAACCAAAATAAGTAAAAAAAAAGTCAAATCAATAATAAAGTGCAATAATCAACAAAATGTCATTAACATGTGCAAAAATAGCAATCACATCATAATGATCTCTCAAGGTGAAAAAACAGTCTAAGAACATATAGAAAATGCAAAAAAAAAAAAAAAAAATGCTCCAAAGTGATAGTAGGGCAATAATAATGTCCAATAGAAAAAAACATCCAAGTAAAAAGTTCACAGGAAAAAATTTATGTGCAAACAGCAAGGCAAAACTTCATCCGAATATTTCACCACCCGATGTGCGCCACTCATTTGCCCCAGCCTCTCACCTCAGAGAGCCCTACAGGTCAAGTCAAGCCCTTGTATGGATAACAAATATGGATCCTCAGCAATCAATAGAGTCCCAAAGGTCTCCACCCCAATGCCGAAAAAGGGTCAACTTCCAGGCTCATCCGATGTACTATTACATGCAATAAAGAAGGGGGGGGGGGGGGGGCTCCATAGTGTAGTAGTCCAAAAATATTTAATATTAATAAATATTAAATATTTAATAAAACCAGTATTAACTTAGTTAAGGAACACTCGGTGCAGCATGCAAACAAAGGGAACTTTCGGTCCTGGCTGCGACTGGAAGGGACGACACCCAGCTCCTTCCTAATGCGTTGCGTCACTGAACACACGACTTCAAAGGGTAATCAATAGTTAATTAACAATCCAATATAAGCTTACTTGAAAAATCTCTATGTTGTGTGTTTTGCCTGCTTGCTGGTCATCTCTTTCTACAACTTCCTGGATTCTCTGTATGCTTTGCAGCTTCCCTTCTGCTGTTTACTTTGACTTTCTAAGGACTACATATTCCATGGTACCTTGCTGCCTGCAAGCATTCTTGTACTGACTTTGCCTCCTGAAAATCCTCCTCTTAGCATCTCTGTAGTTCAGAAGGTAGGTGTTCCGTCAGATTAGGCGACCCGTCAGATTTGGTAATGAAGTGACGTTCCGTCGCCGCCATCTTGGTACACCCTGCACTCAGCCACTCTAAGCCTAAAGTCTGAAGTCGCAAAGCAGACATCTTTTTTACACCTGTCATTTCACACTTATTTTTACCACTAATCTGAGCTTATATTGTGAAACACAGTATTTAGAGGTTCGTGACACTGTTTTGATGTTGAATTTTAAAAGCAGCGGCAAGGCTGCAGATCTCACACATTTGATAATCTGACAGAAGCCTGCTGCTTTTAAAATTCAACATCAAAACAGTGTGACGGACTTCTAAATGCTGTATTTCACAATATAAGCTCTGTTTAGTGTTAAAAATAAGTGTGAAGTGCAAGATTTCGGTGGGTGTAAAAAGAGGTCCTCTTTGCAACGTCACACTGTAGGCTTATTGTGGCTGAGTGTGGGGTGTACCAAGATGGCCGTGACGGAACGTAACTTCCGTTACCCAATTTTTATGGGTTGCCTATTGTGACTGCGACATTATGGCAGACACATCGGACACTTTAGGTGCGATTTTGGGACCATTCACATTTATACAGCGATCAGTGCAATTAAAAATGCATTAATTACTGTGTAAATGTGACTGGCAGTGAAGGGGTTAACCACTAGGTGGTGCTGTAGGGGTCAAGTGTGTCCTAGGGAGTGATTCTAACTGGGGGGAGGGGCTATATGTGACACGACACTGATCACCTCTCCCGATTACAGGGAGCGGTGATCAGTGTCACTAGCCAGGGGGAAATGCTGATGGAAACAAGTTCTGCCTCTCCGTGAGACGATCACTGGTATCCCTGCAGAGATCGAGTCCCCGGGACCCGCGATCACACTCACGGAGGTCACGGCGCGCACGCCTGCAAACTGCTTCTTAAAGGTCAACATACAGGCACCTTCTGCCGATGTATATCGGCGTGAGCTGGTCGGAAAGCGGTTAAGGATATTCTACTTGAATTGCAGTGGACCCACAAACCCATTTTGCCAATTTCCTCATTAGGTTACAGAATTGGAACATTGGTCTAGTTTACTGGCATATCCAAAAAATAGTTTTTTTCTTTCTGCTTTTAAAGTGGTTGAGTTTCTGTAAATGAATTATGTGAATATTTACACGGGATTAGAAAGTTTATCAAACCTACACATGCAGCATTTGTCAATTGCTATTTGTCACAACTAGTTTGCAGATCTTTTCAAGTGTCCCATCTCTCTACTCTTTCTAGCCTTCCCAGATAAAGAAATGTAACTAGCATTAAATGGCTGATGATGTATTAGAAGGCCCAAATATTGGCATGTTAATATAAGCTTCCAATGTTTAGGGCAAAAAAAAAAAAAATTCTATATATCAAGCAGAGTGTCATCAGAATAATGGTTTGTATGCAGAGGGGTCTGCAGCAGTTTTATGGTACACAGTTGAAGACAAATATCACAGGGGGGGAAAACCAGTTTACAGCAGTGTTCGTTTTGTAGACATAAATATAAGAAAAAAATTAACACTATTTTAGTCAACCAAATATACCACTAAAAAAACAATTGAGATGACAAAAATACGACTAAAACTAAATGGCATTTTGGTCAAAAGATTAGGAATAAAACCAAATCCAAATTTGACGACAAAGTAAACACTGCACTACCACATAAGAATAAGTGGGGGCGTCTACTAAGCTGCTGAAAAACATGAAGAAAAAGGTTCTCTTTTTCCCTTTATAGAGGTTGTAAACCTCCCTGTGTAAGTTGTACCTATAGGTACTGTAAACATCTCATCTCCTAAACGTGCACAGTTTCAGAGATATTTACTATATACTGCGCCAATGTCATTGGCACATGCGATCTGAAGGAACAGCACCCGTGCTGTTTCTTCAGAAACATGTGCCGTGACTGGCGGCTACCATGTGCGGGAGTGGCATCATGTGGCTCTGGCCAGTCACAGCCAGAGTCTGCGGTCCCGGAAGGAAGATGGGCAAGGATGGATGTGGCCTGCAGTGGGGACGACTGACTTAGTTTGCAGGGGTCACACAATGTGCTAGTATGCGATGCATACTAGCCCATTATGCCTTTACTTTGCAGGGAAGAAGAAATTAAGAAAAACTCACCAGGGTTTACTTCCTCTTTAAAGTGATTGTAAAAAGTTTCAAGGTTTTTCACGTTAATGCATTCTATGCATGAAGGTGAAAAACGTTCTTTGCTGCAGCTGCCCCCAGATCACCCCTTTTTCTTACCTGAGCCTGATCCAATAACGTGCACAAGCGCAGCGGCTCCAGACGCTGTCTCTCGCCTCATTGGACAGATTGATTGCAGCAGGAGCCATTGGCCATGCCATTATCTCCACTTGGTGGTACAGCCAGGTAAATACTTCCTCTCCTAGGGTCTCTCCACTGGAGGAGCAAAGGAGACACTTTTGGCCAGAAGCACTGTCAATCTGGGGAGGGGGTACTGTTAGATGTACTAGCAAGTTTATAAAGAAGTTGAAAAATAACTGACTGACTGGACCAGCAGGTGAAAAGAAAAAGGTCTAAAAGAAGAAACAAAATGTAGTCTTCACATGTAAAAGAATTGGTGAGCTGCAGTTTATTACATTTTTGGTTTTGGGAATAATATGATTTAAAGTGGAATACCAGACTAACACTAAACTATGCTTAAGAAAACATTATAAAAAAAAAAAAAAAAAAAAAAAATTATATATATATATATATATATATATTTTTTTTTTTATTATTATTATTTATTAAATACATTTCCGCATACTTACCCATTTTTAGTGATCCAGCCACATCCTGTGTCAGTAAGTGGTGTCTGCAGGGGAAAGAAAGTAGTTCGAAAGCCATGACAATCACCCAATCACCCATAGGAGCTTGGGCTGTGGGTTCCGTGGCCCATAGTATACAGTATCTTTTTACACAATTTTTCAACATGGTGTTAGGTTGATATTCCACTTTAAGCCCATTTTATATAATCGTCCTCTGCTCCACTTTTCTTTAGTGGAACATAGTCGACAGTGAAAAAAAAAGCGGAACCCATTTGAAGATTATGGATCTTTATTAAACAATGGGCCGCAAAGGCAGGACTTACAATTCCAAATCAGGGCAGTATCCCTCTCACCCATCTTAAACTGAAAGATAGGGGCACATAGGTTTGCTTAGACTCTACTCAGATTTTGAATTAAAATCAGGAAAAAAAAGGAAAAAAAAAAAAAAAAAAAAAAAAAAGAAGAAGAATAGATGGAAAGAATACAACCAACCACACAAAACAGTACAATTAGGATTAGCAAGCCTGCTAAAATGTTGTGGCTTTGCATCTCGCCCCAAGGTCCCTTTCAGGCAGAGCGGAATCCATTAAGCGGATCAACCTACTCAGCGGCGGATCTCTCTGCTGATCGCCGCTGAGCAGGTGGATGACCGGTCCATGTCTGCTCCGCTATGCAGAGCGGACACAAATACAGCCCGCTGTTATCCATGGGGCGGTCTGATAGAATCTATTTTTCAGTTTCCATCCGACTCATCTGATCTGTTCTGCCAGGCGGATGGGGGAACGGATACCCATCTGTCTGTGTTTTTAGAGGACCGAGATCGGATGCCAATGGGTGTCAGTGGACACATGTCCGCTGACATCTGCCGCCCCATAGAGAACAATGGGTGGTCTGATCGAGTCTGTCTGAAAAACGGACAGGCTGACCTCATCCGTCCGTTGATGTAGATCCTGCAAATGTAGATTTTACAACATGTGCAGAAAAAAACAAAAAAAACAAATGTGGTGCAGCAGAATGTTTGATGCTAGCTGTGACATTTGGCAATGTATTTTAAAGTAAATCAGGCACATTAATACTGATGCTGTACAGTAGTGTTCCCTCACCACCACTGAGGACCTAAACGGCAATGCAAATACTGACTTTCAGAAAGTCAGTATTTGCATAAAACTAGGCATGCCTACCTAACCTGAGAACAGCTTGCAAAGACACTAGGATAAGTAAACTAAAGGGCAAATGGGTTGTTCGCTTATCAAAGTGACATGCAATGCAGCTCTACCAACTTCTATCATCCAGTCATAAGTAAGCAAAAAGTCCATTTTGTTTATGTTCTTGTGATTGGGTATGCTTTGCAAAATACATTTTCACTGCATTCATATATCATCTAATAATAATCATAATAATAAAGTGAAAATTCCCTTGCATAGTGCACATACTGTACTGCTTTAATAAAAACTTCACTGAGGAAAGCATTGTGGGATGCAGCGGGGTTTTCTTGTTTGCCACATTCTCATATATTTAGGGGTTTTCTGACACCGGTTTAATATTTTGTAATCGTTATGGTTTTATACTTTATTATTGAAGGAAGGGGGATGGGGTTGGGGGGGTTGGGGGTGAGAAGGGTTACAAACTGGGTAATGTTGTTAACCTTTATGCCGACTACAGCCTGGTTCACACTACTGCGTTTAGCACAGGCACAGCAGCCCATTTGCATGGGCTGCCATGCTCGCGAAAATGCAGGGAAGAGGCCCCTAAATAATCTTTTAAATCGCAGCCCGCACGGCAACCGCAAGTGCAGCGTGGGAAGTGGCTGTTGCATTTTCCAGTGCGTGCGGGTGCCTGTAGGCTTAATGCCACCCACACGCATCACCTGGGTGGTTGTGGCTGCAGGAACGGGTGCAGACCTGCAGCAGGAATCGCCCACACAAGTATGCACCACATCTAACTCCCAAACCCAAGACATATAAAGCTATACCAACTAAAGCCAAAGCTATTCTGCAAAGATGTGTTTCTTCCCCACTTGTATATTTGGTCAGTAAAGCTGGCCATACACTAGTAAATTTCTAAAAACGTATTAAAAAAAAAAAAAAAATCTCAGTACATTGGCTAAATGTCCGTTGAAAGTACGTAACACATTTTGTTTGCTTTTAAAATTCAGATTTCGAAATGAATGGACTTTCCCCAAACGAAAACCACATTGTTAGAAACCCATTAATTTAAGAAAAAAATAAAATAAAAATGTCCATCCTGCTCCTTCAAATTTTCTCATCGCTGCAGTCAAAAATGATCATTAAAGATTAGAAAATCAATTCAGTTCTTGAAAGAAACAAAACATTTCAAATAAATTCTAGTCTATAAAAACAGAGCAATTTAATAAAGGTAAAAAAACAAAACAAAAAGGATTTTTAACAGAAAACACATTTTAGGATGCAACTGGGATTTTAAAAGGGAATTTGCCATTTGCAATGTTTTTAGAGTAAATATCCCTGAAGGGACTGTTTTTTCAAGCATTCCTGCACATGTTTTTATCTACACAGGCTGCAAAGCAAATTATTCTGAAATTAGAATATGTTGTTTCAACTGCGGCCACACAGAAGCTCTCCTCACCATGTACAAAGACAACATACCGTAAGTGCTAGTGATGCCAGCAGACTTAACCACACAGGCCAGTGCTTTACAACACATTATGCACATCCACACAGTTTACAACTATTTCACCCTGTGAAAAGCCACAACTTTTAGAACCAAGCAGACAACCCATAGTTGCGGTTTTAAAGAGGGGATTGCATAGAACTTTTTTTTTTTTTTTATTTGATTTTTTAATTACTGCATAGAACTTTTACTATTTTTTCTACAGAAACACTGCCCGCACGTTTATCTGAAGCAGCATAATCAGTAGCCAGGCTTAGTGACAGTGTACCATTACAAGCTGATCACTCAACCCAGCAAGAGAATCAGATGATTCAGATCTTGAGTTTCTAATGGGCAGAACACAGTATTGTTATGACTTCAACATACCCAAGTGATACTCTGTGTTACTCTTTACAGTAACATTACACCGCATTTATGTTAGAATCTGAACGAGTCAGAGGATGGACCAATTCATGCCTGTGTCATTCAGGCTGCATGAAGTTTCAATTAGAGAGAGAAAATCTGAAGGCAAACAGCTTGCGCTGTGCTTTTTCCATAGAAATCCCCAAATGCGCTATTAATCCTGTGTCATGGGGAGCCCTGTATTACTTTTTTTGTAAAACAAAGATTTTATAGACATAGTAAAAAATATAAAAAAAAAAAATTATTATTTTAAACCCTTCCCACCCAGCCCCGGAGTCTCTTTAATATGGTCTGAACACCTGGGGGGTGGAAAGGATCAGCCAATCATGTGAACATTGATTGGCTGTCACAATGGTCACATGATCAGGAGCTGATCTCGCTAACTCCTGATCATTAGTACAGACCGAGAGCAGTCTTTGAGAGCTTTGTCACTGTGCTGGGAATGCACAGAGAGCGCATTCTCAAAGCAGAGCGACATCTGGTATGTAGGCAATAAAGGCCACCCCATTTGCCACCACACATATGCATTGCATGGCCACTTGGAGGTTAAAAATGTATAAAATTTGTTCCCCAACAGACCCCTTATAATTGCAAGATGTAAACAAAAGTGGGAAGTGGATGTCCCCGATTTACTGGGGGAAGACATGTGGGACTACCAGTTCTAGCACCTAGTCTCAGCTAGGGATAGATTAAAACAGTGCAAATTTCTCCACCACATCTACTACATGCCATCTAGACTAGCGAGTATATATGGGCCCATAAAGGCTGAGTATTGGAGATGTACCTTCTGTCTGGCAGACTTTTCCCATATAATTTTGGCTTTGCCCTGTAATTCAGCAGTTTTGGAATGAAGGTTACACAATATACACCTAGTGTCACAACCTTGCCAGCTCTGTTGATTATCCAGGTGTGCCTGTTGTATTTGACAGAAGGCCTTTGCCAATGCAGCAGCACTCAGGACGGTTCTGGGGATGGCAGCTGGTTGTGTGTAACTGTTATTGCTGCCTTCCTAGGGGTATTGTTGACTTTTTTTGTTACAGCTGTTTTTGTATATATATTCTCTCTCATTTTAGTCTCCTCTTATGTAGGATATGGAGGTGATCTAGACTGTGTGTGTGTGTGTGTGTGTGTGTGTGTGTGTGTGTGTGTGTGTGTGTGTGTGTGTGTGTGTGTGTGTGTGTGTGTGTGTGTGTGTGTGTGTGTGTGTGTGTGTCTGAAGAATGCAATAAAAAAAAAAAAAAAAAAAAAACACAAACACACACAACATAGGCGTATGTGCGGCAGTTAGCAGCATGCTTTTTGCAAGTAGAAACAGCTTGTTTTTTTGCCATACGAGACCATTCAAACTCCATGCATTTTATTTACGTCAGATACTTACATACATCATTTTACACATCGCTTTACATTTGTATTATACATTCACATCATTCCCTGCCCTTTAGAAACTTAAAACCCCTAACTTGCATTCATACTAGAGCCAATTTACCTCCCAGCATGACTTTGAAGTGTGTGAGGAAACCTATGCAGGCACACTGAGAACATGCAATCTCTGTGCAGTTAGTGCCAGGGTTGGGATTCAAACCAACGACCTCAGTGCTGCCAGGCAGAAGTGATAAGTACTTGGCCACTGTGCTGCCCATTTTTATTCACCCAATCCGTTCCAGTCACCACAAGGGCACTGTGTGCTACAGTGCATGCCAATATGAAGAGAGAGCAGAGTTACAGAGCCGAGTTCATCAATATGTTTTTCCTTAAAGTCACAGGATGGGGGAAGAGACTTTTTAGTGAAGTGAAAGTGCAGCAAAGAAATATCAGATTCCCTCCCTTACTAGGTGAGACACTGCTGTGTGGCAGAGCTGCCTAAACCATAGGAGTACATGAACAGAAAAACAAATCCTTTACAGGTAATACAGCTCTCATATATTTATGTCGTCTATGGATTTAACTGTTTGGCCTCATGCACAAGAGGCATCTGTAAAAAAAAGGTCCTCTGAATGGCAGAACTCATAGCGGGAAAGTGTTCCCTAAAAATGTACCCTTTTTAAAGCTACGTATTGCACACGTTTAGGTGCATCTAGCGTTGAGCATTAATGCATTCAATTAGCCAAAATATTCATTTATTCTGGCCATTAGAATGCACGAATTGCTAGACGTGTTTAGACTGCATTTTTTTCTCTCCTGAATGTGCCATTGGTGGTTTTGCCTGTAAACGCTCCGCTTCCAATATGCTTGCAAACGCTTGTGCGTGCGTGCGTGGGTATGGACGCAGAGTATTACATAGAGGTGCAAACAAAGACAAAAAAACAAAACAAATAAAACCCACAATGCCTATAAAAAGCGATGTTTGTTAATCTGTGTGCACAAGGCCTTTGACTGGAGTTCATCTTTAAAAGAGGAAGTAAACCTCAGGTGTTTTTCCTTTTTTTATTATAATGCAGCAATGTATATAGAAGTCCTAAATGCAAAAATGTCACTAAAAACGAGGTTTGGAAATAACTATTTGCTTTTATAAATTTTCCCTTCTTCCGGGAATCGGCCATGCCATCTTTACTATTGATTTCTGGCTCTTGTGTGGACGCCATGTCCGCCCTTCCTTTCCTTCCCTGTGTTAATCTTGCGCATGTGCGATCGCAAGCGCGGTCATGTGTAAACCAAGCCTCCATCCAGGAAGGTGAGGAGGAGGGCACAGTATCGCAAGGCTTCCTTTCCTGTGCCATTCACAGTGAAAGGAAATAAGTTGACATGCTGTGGATAGTGAAACGGCACACATAGAGTGCCGTTAAAGACGCTACGGACTGGGCATGAGCAGGTGACATCATTACAGATTGCAGGACGGATGAGGAAACGGTTACAGTAAGGCCGCGTACACACGCGGGGACTGTTCGCCCAACTTTGTCCGCCAAACAGTTTCAGCGGACAGTCCGCTCAAAATTAGCATGGACGGACTTGCCCACACACGACGAACGAACAGTCCGCTGAAACCGTGCGCGATGACGTGAACGGCACGTACGACGGGACGAAAAATACGACGTCCTATACACTGCAATGCAAACTTTGGCGTGTAAATCCTTTCTGAGCATGCGCGGAACTTAGTTTGACGAACAAGCCTACACACGAGGGGACTGTTCGCTGAAACAGAGTTTCAGCGGACAGTTTTTTGGAATTTCCGAAAAACTTTGTTCAGCAGACTGTCCGCTGAAACTGTCCGCTGAAAGCCCACACACGAGCGGACTGTCCGCCGAAACACTGTTCAGTGGACAAAGTTGAGCGAACAGTCCCCGCGTGTGTACGCGGCCATAGTGACATTTCACAGGCAGCAATCAGCTGCCTGTTCTATGCAGATTATAATGAGCTGAAGTTAAAATAGAGGGTTTACAACCACTTTAAGGATGCAACCAATTTTTAAGCAAAATTTACAAACTCAGCTGCAAAAAGCAAAATACAGTACTTATTCTTTTATTACTTGAAGGACATTAATACAAATCTACATTAGGTATTTACTACATATAAAGAGATAATTTTGACCCCTTCAGTCTGAAAGGGAAGAGGCCAATTTTTTTTTTTTTTTTTTTTGGGGGGGGTGATTTATATTAAAGTATGAAGATATACCTTAACTTAATACAGTAGTTCCATCTAACAGAATTAACTACATTGTAATTCACATCACACACCCAACAAAAAAAGCCATGGTCTGCGGTTATAGATTAGAGATTATCCAAGAAGATAAAAGGAAATGGTTCATTGCTTAGGACACTTCAGTAGCAAGGAATCACTGGATCTATTAAACATGCACATTAGCAGAGTAATCATCTCTGAAGAGACGAAATAATAGGAAAAAGTTCAGCCAATTAAAGGATGAATAAGAATTCTATTGATGGAACCAAGAAGATTATGTAGTAACTAAATGCACCAAAAGATTCTATGATCTGTATCAAGCAGGCATTTACTTTCAGTATACTGGTAACATTTCTTACAAATACCCCACATCACTGAATAACGAAATGTATGGGTACAGAGCAAACAAGATAAATATGTAACTGCAAAAAAAAACTAATGAAAACCAAAAAAAAACAGACCTAGAACAGAATGTCTGACTTGGCACCAACAGCTCAATGTAGTATTTTTGTTGTAGAGCTTTCAGCACCATGCACAGGTATGAATCCAAAGCGCCAAGAACTTAATATTACCCAGTTTTCAATGGTTTTGGTCAGCTTATTAAAAATTATAATTATACTTTTGCACAGTCATCCTTTAATTTTCAAATCCCCCAAAAAAGCACAACCCCAGAGTCTATTACACACCTGCTCAAGCTCATGCCAGATTCACACTGTATGGCCTACTGGGAGTCACACAGCTGCCATTGTGAACTCTTGGCTAACCTTCTTCTGTGCTATTGTGCAGAAAAATCTTACTCATTCCTAAGCCCTTGTACATGCGGTCGGAGATTCTGACAACCAAATGCGACGGATTTTGTCTGAAACTGTTGCATACACTCGGTCGGACAAAGTTGTCGGAAAATCCGACGCGATTACGTTATTTCGTTACGACGGGACTACGTTCAGGCTAGTAGCCAATAGCTTTGGTGTAGGAATTTGATCTGAGCATGTGTGGCACTTTGTCCGATCGGAATTCTCTACACATGATCGGAGTATGTCCGATCGGAGCATTTTGTCTGAAAATTTTACCGGCAAGTTGGAAAAGTTGGTCCGTCGGATACTCCGGCGGAAACAGTCCGATGCAGACCACACACAGTCTGAATATCCGACAAAACGGTCCGATTGGACACATTCCGTCGGAATCTCCGACCGTGTGTACAAGGGCTAAGAAGGTGTCTATTATGCTACCCAGTAAAAGACAGCCCCACTACTGGAGTATATTGGATTTTTCTGTGAATGTGCAGAAGTACATCACACGGCATGGATCTGTCAAATTTATGCACAGATGAGTATAAGATTCTGGGGTAGAGGTTTAAATTAAAAGATACGTTTACCAAACCAAAACTAACCTTTAACTACTTAAAGTGGTTGTAAAGGCAGAAGTTTTTTTTTTTTTTAGCTTAATGCATTCTATGCATCAAGCAAAAAAATCAGTGTGCAGCACAGCCCCCAGTATTTACCTGAGCCCCATCTCAATACAGCAATGTGCACAAGAGCCTCAGCTCTCTGAGGACTCTCCCTCATTGGCTTTGACAGCAGCGGGTGCCATTGGCTTCCACTGCTGTCAATCACAGCCAGTGAGCCAAAGAGAAGGGGGCGCAGGGCTGAGCCATGGCTGTGTGAGTGAGCTGCTTGCACTTGGGACAGGCGGCAAGATGGGAGCCAGGAGCGCCGGTGGGGGACCCAGGAAGAGGAGGAAAGGGGCTGCTTTGTGCAAAACCACTGAGAGCAGGTAAGTATAACGTTTGCCATTTAGAAAAAAAAAAAAAATCCAAGCCTCCCCACCCAAAAGGGGAAGCTCCATTTGTTTGCAACCCCCCCCCCCCCCCCGCTGCCACATTTGACACTTTTTGGGGGGAGTGGGTACCTGGTTTTGACAGGTACCCAATTCCCACTTCCAGGCAAGGTTGATGCACAGCGATTTATGACATTTCTGGCTCCTCTTCTCCCCCCCCCCGCTGCCTTGTGGGACACAAAGACCATTCAAAAAGCCGATTTATTTAAAAAGCACAGCGCGACCTGCACACGCGCAGTAGGAAATCCACTAGTCTTCACTTCTTGCTTCCCCATCTGCAGATATAAAAAAAAAAAAAAAAAAAACACACACTCATCTACAGATGCCAACGCATTTACCCGAAGCCGATTGATGAATCGACTAGGGGTACCGACATCACGCTGCTGACTTTCATTTAAAAAATTTATTTTTTATTTTTTAACAGACTGGAACTCCTCTTTAAGTCCCCAGGTTTTTTTCTTTCCCTAAACTTGCACTGAGTTGCATGCAGGCATCCTCACTGTAGGCAGCACAGCAGTCTGCTACAAGCACCCCTATGGAGCAGATTGTTTCAGCTCCTGGGCTTATCACTGGGTCCCGACTGTTCTCGACAGCAAGAAGTTCCAGCGCTAAAACGACGGGGATCAGAAATAACCGCTGAGACCAGCTGCTGTTTTAAAACGGCGCTGGAATGGCTCTGGGACAAAACGGACTCTTTAAAGGCTAAATTCACCTTATTAATAATAAATACACATGTTCTTAGAGGTGCCTGCTGCTTTGCAACATGTAAAATGCTGCTAGAGGTGGAGCTATTCTTTAACCACTTACGTCACCAGTTCCGTTTAAAACCAGCGTAGGGATGTGTATTCTTCCCAGAGCTGTCCCAATGTTTTAAAGCAGCAGTTGATCTAAGTGGTTTCTGCTAATTACAACTTAGGAAGCCCATGCATTTATATTTTTGTATTTATTTGTCTTTCAACCGGCAGCTTGAACGAAAAAAATAAAAAAAATAGATCATTGTGGAGGGTGGAACCCGCCTCCTGTCCCATTGTGTTCTAATGGCAGGGAAACTTCCCTGCCATCAGAACACACTGACTGGTACTACAGCTGGAGGCACTGCTTGGGAAATACCTGACAGATTGGCTGTACAGAGGTCAAATGGTAGATTGACTTCTCTACACCCAGTTCCTGAGTGCCTAAATTTCAATCAATATATGACCGGCTTTCAAAAATAAAAAGAAAGAACAGAAAGGTCCAGTATTTTAAATATCACAGAGCATTATGGGTTTTCCTTCCAACATGTTTTAATTCAAAATTCGTCACTGTCCTCTCTGAATACAGCAGGAAAAGAGGAGGGAGATAGCTGAGTCACTGTCTTAATTCAGTTGCATGTGCAGATATCCACTTGAGCTACTGAGCTCTATACAGTTTGTCAACTGAGACCAAACATGTAAAAATACATGAAATGTAGCAAAGGGTCCCCCCGGGGTCCTTAAAATGTAACATTTTATTTATACACATTCATAAACTATGCATTCCATTTAACCAACACCCTAAAAACAAAGCCTACTACCAACACTAAACTAACTCCTTGTTCAATACAATGCATCAGTAGTGCCATAATCCTCACACTTTTGTTAACAGCTCCCTGAGCTGTTATTAGCCAGAAAACGGGATTGATTTAAAAGACATGGAGCATGAAAGGTTGGCAGTCTGTGTACAACACGGGTGTTATTTTTGGCCTGATCTACACATTTCTAATTTAAATACCTTAAGATATTATATGTAGAAGCAGTAATATACTTCATATTTTATAAGAAAGATGCTGTTTGAAAGCAAAAGCTGATTCTGCTTTCATCTGTCCCCAGTCTAATATTTGCTATAAAGCATGGATATGCAATTAGCGGACCTCCAACTGTTGTAGAACTACAAGTCCCATGAGGCACAGCAAGACTCTGACAGCCACAAGCATGAAACCCAGAGGCATGATGGGACTTGTAGTTTTGCAACAGCTGGAGGTCCGCTAATTGCATATCCCTGCTATAAATAATAGCACAGTACATATGCCATAGTGACCAGTGATACACAATGGCACGGAAATACTAAGGGCCGGTTCACACAGCGAGGCGACACGGCTCGCCTCGCCTCGCTCCCGCAAGTCGCCCCCATTCTGTACAATGGAACCGTTCTGAGAGGAGCGACTCGAGTCGCTCCGACTCAGAAAAAAAGGTTCCTGTACTACTTCGGGGCGACTTCGGGGGCGACTTGCATTGACTTCTATACAGAAGTCCTCTGCAAGTCGCCGCTGAGGTCCCCGCAGGTCGCGGCGAGGCAAGTCGGAGACGCCTCGCTGCGCCTCGCTGTGTGAACCGGCCCTAAGGGACCCTAAAAAGCAATCTCTATATGACATAAGAATATATTTTAAAATGAGTTTGCATAAATAATGTGTGGCACAGGACTTGGGTTAAAGACTGTAAATGTTGGTTGATTGGAGGAGTTGCATACAGTTCCTGAATATAAGGATTTCAGCTGTGAAATTTTTCCAACTATCATTTTTTTCTTTATGATAAACCTGTTAAAGGGCAGCCAAAACAGAAATTTTTATTTTGGGTAGGTACCTGCATGATAAGTCAAGAACTTGCATTTCTTGCATCACGCTGTGCTGGTGAAAGCTCACTATAGCTAGAAACGTAAAAACATTAGTGGGCGATTGGATCCAGGAGCGTCTATGCAGTCTGAAATTACAGCCATGAACAGACTGACCCTTTACGGGAAATCGGTCTTGACACAAAATACCCATCTTTGAAGGCCATGATGAAAAGTAGCAATCATCTGATTCCCAGGCTGCATGCTAGCATTTGGGCAGTGGCATCAATTGCAGTAACGTTGAACTGGTTCAGCTTCACTGACCCACAATGAAAAAGCAGTCTGGGAGTCAGAAAAAGTCTGCTTTTGTCAGAGGCTCATCAGACAGCTATTTTGCCTTATAACATATTTTATTTATTAAGGGATTTCCAATAATGCAATAATTAACTTTTTTTTTATTTTTTTTTTTTTATTTAGATTAGTATAATTTTATTTCATGTAAAAATAAGCAGATAAAAAAAAACAGTATCTTAGGAACTACTACCTATCAAAAAGAACAGAAGTTGAAAAGTACCACTAGCTGGCTGAATGGTGAATAACGCAAGAAAATCCAGCAACATGGCAATCTGGTACAGTATATGCAGCAGATCAGTCAGTGTTATCCATTGTACTGTAGGCTCTTTCCTTTACTTTTTTGACATATCACTCGCTACCCATCTATTAAAGTCAATAAAATGCCATTTTCAACTAATTAAATAAGACATGATCCAATGTTCAAGCATAATTAAGGAATTTGCATACTCCTACTCCCATTTCATTGTACAAGTCCATTGTCTACTTGTCATTGGTACGAATGCCCCAATTTGATATGGTTAGAAAACTGGTCATTTACAGTAGGGGTAATACAACTTTAATTGCTGCTTAAAGCAAATGTAAATGAAAGGATTTCTTCACCAGCAGGAGCAGTTTATACCAGCTAATAGTGATTATACCAAAGGTAATCACACTGGCAAGGGGATTAATAAAAAGGATATGAGACAAACTTTGTCTAAACTGGGGCACAGCCAATCAGTTCTTTTTTTTTTGTTTTTTTTTTTAATCTTCAAAACTGTGTTTGAAAAAAAAAAAAATGAAAGATTAAAGTGTTACTTAACCCATAACAGTAAAATCTGTGTATGTGCAGTAAAGCATGCTTGTTATAATCACTGTAGACCTTAAGGGGTTAATCCACTGCATTGTGTAAAAAGTCTGTCTTCTCTGAGCCTCCTCTTATTCCACTGTCCATCTCCTGATAGACTCCAAAGGCTCTGTTCTCTTTGCGCATGCTCAGTTTGGTGTGTATTGCTAGAAAGTTTTTTTCATGTCCATTTGTTCATGTGATCAGCACAGGGCCAATCAGCACTGTCCAGACAGAGGGTCAGGGGTCCTGCAGCCTCATAGGACAGTGAGAGTAGAATGAAAACTCCTCCTACAAGCTTTAACCAGACATTGATAGAAGTCACAAGACTGATATATACTGCTGATGAGAAAAGGTATTTAGCAGTTTATATTTACTAAAATAATTGCATTTCCATGTTGTGTGTACTGTGGGAGACCAGAAATAGTGAATACAGGATCCTGGGTTTAGTAACACTTTAAAGCTGATTAGTTATCAGTCAAAACAGTATTCGTCTCAGACACATTTTTTCAATAATATCCCCCAGTGTTTTTATCCAAAAGTTAAAGTGGTTGTAAAGGCAGAAGGGATTTTTTACCTTACTGCATTCTACGCAGTAAAGTAAAAATCTATCTGTATGCAGCTCCCTCTACAGCCCACCTAAATGCATACCTGAGCCCCATCTCAATCTAGGGACGTGCTCGAGAGCAGATGCCCTCTCCTTCCTAGTTGGCTTAGACTGCAGCAGGCTCTTTCTGCTCTCAATCACAGCTAGTGACAAAGGAGTGGGTGGGGGGGGGGGGGTAGGGCCCAGGCCCCACTCCGTTTGTCTTATGGACATACATAGTGGGGCTCAAGAGTGAGCATGCACAAGTGCCCCTGTAGCAAATGGCTTGCTATAGAGCTCTTGGTGGGGGTAGGGGGGAGCCAGCAGCACCGGCGGGGGAGAGGAGAATCGGGGTTGCGCTGTGCAAAACCATTGCACAGAGCAGGTAAGTAATTCAGCTAGATTAAGTTAATTTTAATACACAGTTTACCTTTTCAACTGAAAAATTTTATTTTTAAAATTTGTCTGCAAAGTACAGAACATTACTGTGTTTTAACCAATGATAAATGGTTTGTGATCACTCATGCCTGAATTGATTACAAATCGGTACATGTAATGCAACCATCAATGCCATTTGGCTGCTACTGCTATCTCACACTTCCAGATCTGTCAGATAGGGTGTCCCCTGCTGGGTGATTTGGTTCCTTCCACTAACCCCTTCATTACTACCATGCCATACAGTTGTGCTCATAAGTTTACATACCCTGGCATTATTTATGATTTCTTGGCCATTTTTATGAGAATATGAACGATAACACAAACTTTTCTTTCACTCATGGTTAGTGTTTGGCTGAAGCCATTTATCATCATCAACTATGTTTACTCTTTTTAAATCATAAAAACACAAACTACCCAAATGACTCTGATCAAAAGTTTACATACCCCAGTTCTTAATACCGTGTATTGTCCCCTTTAATATCAATGACAGCTTGAAGTCTTTTGTGGTATTTGCGGATGAGGTTCTTTATAGTCTCAGATGGTAAAGCTACCCAATCCTCTTGGCGAAAAGCCTCCAGTTCCTGTAAATTCTTAGGCTGTTTTACATGAAGTGCGCATTTGAGATCTCCCCAGAGTGGCTCAATGATATTGAGGTCAGGAGACTGAGATAGCCACTCCAGAAACTTCATTATATTTTGCTGTAGCCAATGACAGGTTGACTTGGCCTTGCGTTTTGGATCGTCATGTTGGAATGTCAAAGTACGTCCCATGCGCAGCTTCCTGACTGATAATATTTTTTGATAACATACTGCATTCATCTTGCCATTCATTTTGACCAAATTGCATGTGCCTTTGTAGCTCACACATCCCCAAAACATCTGCGATCCACCTCCATGTTTCACAGTAGAAATGGTGTACTTTTCATCATAGGCCTTGTTGACTCCTCTCCAAATGTAGCCTTTATGGTTGTGGCCAAAAAGCTAAATTTTGGTCTCTTCACTCCAAATGACTGTGCCAGAAGGTTTGAGGCTGGTCTCTGAGCTGTTTGGCGTATTGTAAACGGGATACTTTGTGGCATTTGCATAGTAAGGGCTTTCTTCTGGTGACTCGACCATGCAACCCATCTTTCTTAAAGTGCCTCCTTATTGTGCATCTTGAAACAGTCACGCCATGTGTTTTCAGAGAGTCCTATATTTCACCTGAAGTTATTTTGTGGGTTTTTCTTTGCATCCCAAACTATTTTCCTGGCACTTGTGGCTGAAATTGTAGTTGGTCTACCTGACCATGGTTTGGTTTCAACAAAACCCCTAATTTTCCACTTCTTGATTAGAGTTTGAACACTGCTGATTGGCAGTCTCAATTCCTTGGATATCTTTTTATATCCCTTTCCTGTTTTATACAGTTCAATTACCCTTACCCACAGATCCTTTGACAATTCTTTTGCTTTCCCCATGACTCAGAATCCAGAAACATCAGTGCAGCACTGGATGAAAGATGCAAGGGCCTGTCAGGAGTCCAGAAACTCACTGACCTTTTATACACACTCACACACACAATAATTGCAAGCAAACAGATCACAGGTGAGGATGATTACCTATAATAGCCATTTAAATCCATTTGTGTCAACTTGTGTGCATGTTATCTGGTCAAAATCACCCAGGTATGTATACTTTTGATCAGGGTCATTTGTGTAGTTTGTGTTGTCATTAAGATTTAAAAAGAGTAAACACAGTTGATTGGCTATTTTGCTAAAGCCATTTATTATTAAACACCAACTATGAGTGAAAGAAATGGTTGTGTTAATATTTTCTGAAAAATGGCCAAGAAATCATAAGTTCTGCCAGGGTATGTAAACTTATGAGCACAACTGTACATTCGGTGGAAGGAACCACAACAGAGGATGTTATCCAACATTCCTCAAAAGTGTAAGATAGCACCTGTGCTGAAGCTCTTCAAGAACGTAAAAGTATTAACTTTTTTCTTTTACAGGTTGGCTTTGGTTTAATCTATTTGGAGTTAGCATGTTGCTATGCTTTCATGACAACAAAGAGGTACTTTTTCTATACCAAATAATGTGCTTTGGCAATGATGTATTATTTAACCACTTGCCTACTGCGTGCTTTCACCCCTTTCCGGCCCAGGCCAATTTTCAGCTTTTAGCGCCGTCACATTTTGAATGACAAACACAAACAGATGGAGTTTTTTTTGGTGGTATTTAATCACCACTAGGGTTTTTTTTTTTTGCAAAAGAAATGAAAAATGCCTGAAAATGTTGAAAAAAAAAAAGTAGTTTCTTAGATTCTGTTATATTGTAAACAAGTAATTTTTCTCCTTCACCGATATGTGCTGGTGAGGCTGCACTGATGGGCACAGATTTGCAGCACTGGTGGGCACTGTTGGGGCTGCACTGATCATCATGACACTGATGATCAGTGCCCCGGTTGTCAGTGCAGATGTCCCCTGTGTGGATTTTCTCAGTTTTTGGCTCTCCTCACAAACTGCAGATAACCAGAAAATCCTGTTTACATTGTGATCGCCTATGACTGGACACAGCTGATCACATTGGCTTTTTACAACAATCTGTGATCAGCAGCATCTGAAGGACGCAGCGATCACAGATCACTGCCGATGCACACCGTAGGGGGTGTGCAAGCACGGGAGGACATTAGATGAAGGCCTTCTGGCAAAGTGTGGCCACGCTGTAGCTGTCATTAGTCTATAACATGGTCGCAAAGGGGTTAATGTAAATTACCGAGAATCATAGATTCACTTTAAAGCAGAAATACAGTGGAAAGAAAGAAAGAGAAAAAAAAAAAAAAAAAAAAAAAGTCTACATGCCCATGTAAAAATGCCAGGTTTATGAAATGGGGAAAAAAATAAAATAAAAAGGATTAAACAAATCACTTCTGATTTTTTTTTTTCACCTTTAATGTAGCCTTTAAACCTATCATCTGTGCAAATCAATTAAAAATAAACTGAAATAGTTTTTAGTGTTGCAAAATAAATAAAAAGGAACTAATAAAAAAAAGGAACAAGGGTAAAAAAATTAATAAATTATGTGCAGCTCCCCTCCCTCTAAATACTTACCCAAGCCCCATCTCGGTCCAGAGCTGTGCCCGAGAGTAGAGGCGCTGTTATCTCTCTCTGTGCTAAACTCCGAAGCCATTGGCTCCTGCTGCTGTCAATCAAATCCAGTGATGAGGGAGTCGGGTCAGGACTGAGCCACAATATGTGTGTCAATAGACACACACAGCTCCGCTCGGGATTGAGCCTGCACATGTGCCAAGATAGGAGGCGGCTTCCAATTGTAGCACACAGAGAAGAGGAGGAGCCCAGAGCGCAAACAGGGGACCCCAGAAGTGGAGGATCAGGGCTGCTCTAAGACAACAACTGCATAACCATTCCACAGAGCAGGCAAGTATGACATGTTTGTTAAAAAATAAAAAACCTTTACAATCCCTTTAAAGTGTAAGCTCATCTTTGCAGAAAATCAGTAAGGTGAACTTACACTGGACCCCCCCCCCCCCCCCGATCCTGCTAACCTGGAGTTCAGCGATCTCCTGCAATGACAGCTCATATCGCCGCTGTACTGGTGCGGGTTTTGACATCTCTGTAGCTTTCACTCCTCTTTGACAACTGTGACAGGACGGGTTACACGGGTGATCTCCATACCTCTGGTCAGCAGGACGGGGGTGAGGAGGGCGTCCTGTGTGAGTTCACGTTACAGATTTTTCTGTAAAGGCGAACTTACCCTTTAAAGTAACACCAGTCTAGTCCCGACCTGTCCCAGCCCGTGACTGGGTCACAAATAAACTCATCACCTTGTCCCTGTCAGCTATCTGTGTTGGACTGACAGAACTCTGCAGTAAGGACCTACTGGCATACAAAAGTGTCCCTTCTTCTCCCAGATTGAATGGTGCTGTACGGGAGAAAACAGGTGGTCAATGTAAACTAAGATTTAGAGGGTAACATTTAACATGCATAAAGATCAGAGGGATTCCGATTGGTCAACACTGGCACATGACTGCTTTGACCAATTGGAATTGCTTTGATTTGTCCCAGAGGTCCTAGAAAAAGAATAAGAGGGGTAAGAGTGGAGATTTCAAATCCCCACAGCTGTACTGCACTGCCAGCTCATCGCCCATGGTGGTAAGTACAGTGGGGGCTTGGGTAGAGGTGGTATGTAGGATGTTAGTTCACCTTTTCATTATTTCTGGAAATGTGAACTTACACTTTGAAGACTTGGTAAACATTTTTGGTTGAACTTGCCTTTTACTCTATAATAGGCCATATACAGGATATATGTAATGTTTTACTACATAAATAGGAAATCCAAAGGTTTTACATATCACATATCCAAACTACTTCTTGGAAATCTAGGAGGTATAAAACAGTTACTTGAGAGTGAAACACGGTGGGAATATGAGGGAGGAAGTATGGTTCAGCTGATAAATGTGATAACCAGTATCCTCTGAGATTAACCGTTTCCAGGCTTGGTTGTAAAGATTTGCTCCATATACTCTACATTTCACAGAGCGGATAATCTTACAACATTGAAACTTCCTATACAAGGCTTGGGCTGAATAAGAGAACCTCAATTAATTCCCCATTTATGTTAAACAGTGGGCATAAAGGAATCTCCATTGTTGGCTATTGTATTCAGCAGTCATGGCATTTACAGCTGCCTGACTATAGTGGCCCTACCAAACAGTGACTGCAACTGATAGAATGTTGACATCCGTGCCTGTTCAATTTCTGGCTGGCAGACCCATGGGCAGCAAGAGGTAAATGTACTCGGCTGTCCAGTTATATATCAGGGATCCTCCGATCTAGTCCACAAAAAAAAAATAATAATAATAAAATGGAAAAAGGACACAGTCCCCCTCCATTTTTTTCATCTGGAACAAACCCAGAGATGGGAGGGTGTATATGGACACAAGTCCATATACACCCACCTGTCCATAGGGCTGTATTGACCCTCTGATCAGTTCCTCCTGATAAATGGACGGGCATACGTAATCGTATGGGGCCTAAAAAATAAATAAATGAATAAAAAACACTAATGCAGCCACCACATCTAAGAACTGGTAAGCTGCCCAATTACCTACAGTATGTGGCCAAAACCAAGGAGAGCCTGCAGCAGCATTTTCTTCAGAAAAATAAATTAATCAGCCCAGGAAACAGGTATTCTGTTTTCATTTCACCAACCTGACAAGTCACATGCCAGATTAACACAAATACAAAAACAACATTAACGAAAATAAATGTATCTTTAAAACACAAGAAGGCATATATACAACGTTACTAGATGACATGGAGCATAAAATTAAAATGCTGTAACAATTACAGACAGTCTTTAATAACATTAGGTAACCAAATTTAACAGTAAGTAATGAAATACAAAAAGGAGTTATGTCACAAGCTACATAATTGTGCAAGACAAGATTTGTAATGCAGTTTGTGGTATATTTTCCTTACCGTTTTATTAGATTCCAGTTTCTAGATTATTCTACTACAGTTTGAAGGGAACAATATAAAGCAGCAAACATACAACTGAATAAAAAAAAAAAAAAAAAACCCTATACAAATAATAATAATAATAATAATAATAATAATATGAAAAGCAATCTTTTGCAAAGGGATAGGCAGTGCCTGGGCTGGCAGGTCAAAAATGCCCACCATAGGCGTGCTCCATATGTACAGTAGGTTATTTTTCCTTATATTTGAGAGTTACTCCCACAAGGCAAAGACACTGGTAGTTAGACATTCTATGCAAAGGACTGTATCAGACACATACAGCAATAATTTGGCTCTACAAAAATACTGTACATCAGAATGACGTATATGGCGTTCCCAGCATGACATAATTAATTTGTTTATTTTCATGGTACGCTCTCCTGCCTCCTTACCACTCCCTCCTACATATTACCAAAAAAAATAAAAAATAATATATATATATATATATATATATATATATATATATATATATACACACACACACACACACACACACACACTCTTTGTTTTAAGTACAAACTTTTAATTTAAAGTAGGTTGGCATCACAGCCCCTGTGCATGCATAGACACGCCCCACAGGTCTCTGCAAGTTCTGTCCGATATAGCCATCTGAGAGCTCTAGCACACATGCAAAGTCATAACGTGGGGTCTCTGCCAGAGAACTCTGTCCATATTCCCATCGCACATATTCCTGGAATAAGCTCTAAAAAGGTATTGGGTGCTGTAACAACAGCCAGCTGGATACTGGAACCAATGCAATATGTAGAGATTCACCAGAAAACCAAGCATCATCATCGGTTTTTATTCAAAGAATGATCACATCACAAAACAGTGTAGTGTAACGTTTCGGAGCCACACATGGCCCCTTCATCAGGCATCTATCACATGCCTTACAAAGGGGCCCTGCGTAGCAACTAAATGTTGCACTACACCATTTTGTGATGTGATCATTCTTTGAATAAAAACAGTTTGGACGAAATTGATGATACTTGGTGTTCTGGCGAATATCTACATATCTGCCAGAGAACTGATGGCGTGCTTGTGCTAGATCTCAATTAAAGTTGGTGATCCTGGAGAAGAGGGGCAAGGGGAAAAGTTTGCATCAAGACAGACAACACGGCCCCATGGTCTAGTAATATGTTTTTCTTTATTGTAAAGGGACAAGTGTTAGGGATTTTTATTTTTGAGGGAGTTTAAGCAAACCTGAGGGTTGAATGACATAAGATCATCCAACCCACATCTTGTCAGCACAGACTGTCAATAATATGCCCCCGGGACGTCTCATCACACAGCATGATTACACTGTATTCCTCGACTGATGTGGTGATCACAGGGCATTAAATGGTTGGGCTTTAACACTCCTTTTCCCAAGCAGCACATGCTGATGAATCTTTTGCACCCCAATCACTCCATTTACATGCTGGGAGTTAAGTACCACCCAGTCCTTTTTGGTTTAAAGCAGCACAACACACACATGAGCAATGTATCTTAAAGTGCACTGTGAGGCAACTGGGTGCTAAACCTTTTTTATATTCTCATAAAAATCGATAAAAAAATAAAAATAAATGGCTACCGCGGAAGTTAAATTTTTGGATGGAACTCAGCTTTAAAGAACAATATTCCTGATGTTTTGCTGAAGCTCCCAGTATGGCATCCATTTCCCGTATGGAATTATTGAGTACTGCATTTTAAACATTCTTTGCCCTATTAAATAGATGTAATAGAATGGAATGTCTATTCAGCTACCAATTAATATACAAGGCCTCTTTGGTGTTATGCTATATTAGGCGTTCATCTACTAGAAATTATATTAAAATCCTACTTTGAGTCTAAAAATCTTGGCTGGCGCTAGTGATTGATCACATGGCGATACAGACAATATTATGCACTTAATTAATTCTCTAGATATCAAAGCGTGAATGAGACTCTGGAACATTTCATTCAATCAACTAGTATGCGTATGATTGCCTAACACATTTATTATACAAAGAAAGAAGTGCGCCAAACTAAGTGCAGTATGTATAAAATTGCATTTAATAATATGATTTAAAAAAAAATAAAACACACAGCCAAACGGCTACTCAAAAAAGTTGATAATGGTCAGGCATGTCTATATAATGAAGGGAGAATTCAAGGTCACTTGTCCACGGAGGAGCGAAGATGGTTGATTGCTGATAAACCCATCAGAGGTGGTGTAGCGGTACAGGCTCTGTAGTTGTTGATTTTAATTTTAAAATCGCCGCCTTGTAGATGCTGTAATAGCAGCGGTGTTTCGTCTGTGCAGTGTCAGGCGAGCCGAGAGGCCGGAACCGGAAGTACGCCTCAGCGTGGAATGCAAGCTCGTAGACAGGAAATGACGTAATGACCAATCAGACAATCGCATTTCACAATATCCATTGTTTCCTCAGTTAATGACACTGACTGAACGGTGCACAGAAGTAGCTGCTGATTGTAGCATTCCACACTGAGGCGTACTTCCGGTCCCGGCCTCTCGCCTCGCCGGGCGCTGCAAAGACCATACACCGCTGCTATTATAGCATCTACAAGGCAGTGATTTTAAAATTAAAATCAACATCTACAGAGCCTGTACCGCTACACCACCTCTGATGGGTTTATCAGCAATCAACCATCTTCGCTCCTCCTAGGACAAGTGACCTTGAATAACTCTCCCTTCATTATATAGACATGCCTGACCATTATCAACTTTTGTGAGTAGTCACTTGGCTGTGTGTTTAACAGATTAAATGAAATTTTATACATACTGCACTTAGTTTGGCGCAGTTCTTTCTTTGCATTATATTTTCCTAGAAAGTGGTGCTTCTCCTCTCAAGATTGCTGCTGCCACTGGTGCTTTGAACTTGAACTTTTATTGACTATAATAATTTTTTGGACATACATACACACATATATATATATATATATATATATATATATATATATGATGTGGATTGCTTCACAAAATTATTTTATTTCCAAAAAGGATTACATCAGATACCTGGTACTTTTTTGATATTTTTATCTGATGTAATTCTTTTTGGAAATAAAATAATTTTGTGAAGCAATCCGCATCGTTGTTTCTACACATCTGTCCGTGGGAAGGACTAGATTGCTTGTACTAACCCCCCTGACGGTATTCCCGAGTTTGGTTCGGGGTGGAATTTTTATACCAAGCCAGACTCGGGACTGCATCGCTGGGGGACACTTACTTACCTTCTCCCTTGGATCCAGCGACGTCCCCGCACTGTACGAGCGAGCCGTGTCTCGCTCAATCACGGAGCCGATCTCCGTGCCCTGCGAGCGTTGCGACGCACGGGGACGGAGATCGGCGCCAAATTCAAAAAGTGAAACACTCACATTACATACGGTATAATATAATCTTACAGATTACATTGCTGTATGTAAATATTTCACATCCCCTTTATCCCTAGTGGTCTGCCCAGTGTCCTGCATGCAGTTTTATATAATAAAAACTGTTCTTTATGCCTGGAAACTGGAGATTGTCCATAGCAACCAAAACTGTCTCTTTACATCAAAAATGATTTTATACCAGCTAGAAAACAGCGATAATAAATTGTAATCACTCGCAGAATTGAGCGATAGCGGTTTGTGGGGAGATCCGTCATCAAATATTGAAGAGTAATGACAGTAACAATTCTGCAACTGAGCAAATTTCAGTGTTTTTGATTTGATTACATTATTGAATCATTTTTATATTATTTGGTATAATTTTTTATTATATTATAATTTATGATTTCATTTTTCAAACTTTATCATACCTGTGATGTCTGCTAGACTCTGGTTTGGATAGATTTAAGTGAGTTATTGCTATTGCATATACTAAAGGCAAATAGACTTTACACCCTGAAGGAGCAGTTGCACCAAAGCTTAATAAATGAGCAGAAGCTCTGCTGACTTCCATAATCCAATCATGTGCAAGCAAAAATGCAGTTTTTTTTTCTTGCACATGATTGGGTATTCTTTGCAAAGTGAACCTCATTTACTAAGCTCTTTGCAGAGTGCAAAGTGCAGAGTCTATTTCCCTTTAGTAAATCAACCCCAATGCTACCAATACAAGTATTATTTGTGATAGTAAAGCTGCTCCTTATCCCACACTCAAATTTTAAGACCTGTGGAAAATTCTCAACGAGGCTCAAACCTTCCACCTATACAGAAGGTGAAATATGGAAAATATGTGTGTGCTAATGTCATTATCAGATGAGTGTGACAACAGTTCCCAATGTTTGAGAGACCCGTTTGAGCACTGGCCAATATTTCCACATGCTTCGTTCTCAATGAGATATCTGCCCATTTATAGACAAACTAAGACTGAATTTACACCTCTGCATTTTTTTTTTACCAGTTATATCAATACATATGCACATTGTAGTGCATAGCAATGTGTGTCAAGATAAACATCAAAGTACGTCAATGCACACAGACATGCATAATGACATGTCGATGTGCAACATATTGTGTGTTAAAACACTCATCAACGTGTTCACATGTTTTGATGCATTCTATTGATTTCAATACAACACACATCAGCCAGAAAATGTTGCAAAATGCAAAAGTGTGAATGGGGCCTGTAGGCCCATTCACATCAACCCGTCCTTCATGGTGAGGGCTATGAATACTCAACAAACAAGCTCCATACTTTTCTGGCACACTACACCACAATGCACAAAAGTGCTCCACCATAGGTACATTCCTTTAGTGCATTGGTGCACAATAACTATTCTGTGCATTGCCATGCACATTATCACTACATATAGGTATGAAAGAGCTTTAAAAGCAGAACTTCAGTTATTCTCTCATCTTTCAATTAAATCTTCTGCCTTTGTTGTTTTAACTTTGGATAGTAAAACTTTTCTCTACCACTAAATACCTTATACAGCACACTCCCTGTTTGTCTGATAAAAAGCCTAGGCTTATGACATCATGCACAGCTCCCTCTCTCACTCTCGTGTTTTCCAGGAAGGGAGGGGGGGGGGGGGATGAGTCATAAGAGGGCAAATGAGAGCTGCAGAGCTGGAGGTGTGCCTCTGTGTAAATCCAGGAAGTGAACAGGCAGCAGCTTCAGCTGCCCACAGTTAAAACGGCTGCAGCCAGACTCAGTGGAGGAAGATTTCTGCAGCATATTTGGCAAATACAGAATCACAGTAAATATATCAATTACCATAATATGCAAAGTGGTTGGAGGGAAGCTACAGAAGAGCAAATCTGTTTATATTACAAATGAGTGAGCAGACTGCAGTTCCTCTTTAAGAACTTTCCTATAAAACTAATTTAATGACTGTGCTCTTTAGCAGCCAAGAATCACACCTACACTCCCACAAATAATGACTGACAACTTTTATAACAACATCAGTAAATTACTTATTGAAAAACAAATTTTACTATTCTTTTGCTGTAAGGAGTGAAAAAAAAAAAAAACTGGTACTATCAGACTTTATTAGAATATAGTAAGAATTTATTGAGTTCCCAATGAAAGCAGCCTAAGCTTTCCAAATAAATCTCTAGCCCGCCTAGCAATCCTTTGCACATTTAATAGAAATAGCACAATTTCCAGGCAACTCATTACACGTGGAATTACTTGACCAGACTATCAATCACAGCACCAAAATAATAATGTTACCGCGAGGTGATTGTAGATTATTTGTAGATTTTCGCCAAACATCTTTCATGTAAAGCCTATAAAAAAAAATCCACATCAATCTTTAAAAGCAGCGTTCCACCCTAAAAAACACTTTTACATATTTACAATTTCCTTTTATAGTATTAATAAACATTTGGGGAGAAAAAAAATAGTTTTTACTCACCAGAAGTGCCCTACGTAGAGGCTCCTAATCTGCCACTTCTGGGTCTGCAGTGCTCCGCATCACCTCCTCCCTCGCTTGTGCTCCTGGGAAATGTGAGTCATCATTTCCCAGGAGTCAATGGGCAGTACTGTGAGCAAAAATTGCATTTCCCGTCAGGAAAAGACGCAATTTAAGGCATATCACATCTATGTTGCCATAACAATTGGGCTGAACCTTCCTTTGTCGCTGCCTGTTATGGCAACTTTGTAAACAATCGTCGCTACGGCCGGCGGAGCACATGCGCAAGATCGAGAGGTGCATGTTGGTTACCCAGCATGCACCACTCCATCGCAAATCCAGGAAGAGGTTGCGATTGGGCTTCACATGCCCACAATCATGACAATGGCCTAAGAGGATTTTTTTAATTGCAAGTATAAAAAAAAAAAAAAAATATATATATATATATATATATATATATATATATATATATATATATATATATATATATATAAAATTCATTAATGCATTATGATGGGATGCCTGAAAAAAAAAAAAATAAATAAAAAAAAAGATGTGGCCGAAACTCAGCTTTAAATAATCCTACTTGTTGTTAAACCCAACATTTGAATAATATAAAGGCTCTTGACATGCTTTCTATCCACTAGAAATCATAGGTTTAGTATGAGTTATAAAGTTTTCCTTGTTGATACAAATAGTAGATCACATGGCAGCAGAGGCAATGGAAGAATAGTATTTACAAATCCTACAAATTTCTGATAATCAGGCAGGGTTTAGTTCTCTACAGATTTGTCAGTTTTAATATATTTACTACAGAATTACTTAATCAATCCCTTGTACATCAATCAAGTGATATGGAGTCCAGATATAGTCAATGCTCTCTAAAGCAACGCAACCAGGTTTCAAGCACACTCTTTCGTCTACCTGGAGCCGCGTTCAAAATGAATGGACTTTTCTCCGTGTGCGAGCAAGTCCGTTCATTTCAAAAGTCCGAATTTGGAGTCAAAACTCCGCCGAACATTTGGGGAAAAAAAAAAAAAAGAAGTCCGCCGGAGCCCACACATGGGCGGATTGTCCGGCGGACCAAGTACGCCAGATAGTCCGATCCTGTGTACGGGGGTGTTAGAGGCACCTCTCCTCTTTTATAGTTGTGACATGATACTACTCTTATATCAAGTCAAAATATTTTAAAAAGTTGCTTGTCTTGCAAAACGCTCTCAAAGCAAGGTTATATATACCCCGTTTTCCCTGAAAATAAGACCTAGCGTGATTGTCGGTGATGGCTGCAATATAAGCCTTAGTTAAAGTCTTTGTAGGACTGATTTTCAGGGTAAGGCTTGGGCTTATATTGCAGCCATCACCGATAATCAAGCTAGGTCTTGGGGAGAGGGAGATTATCTCATTTGCAGCCAGAAGATGGCCAGTTGAGTCCGTCCATCATCCCCTTGCAGAGTAATTTTCCTTCCTTAAATATTTTTAATTGAATGATTTTACAGAATCACAAAATACAAAAAGACAAATTTCCTACATTTTCAGAAAAGTTTAAATAAAACTGACCCTCTAAACCATTTTTACCCCCCCTAAATAAACTCTGCACAACAGTTGATTTGTCAATATCTATACTGCTTGGCCCAATGAAAGCTGTAAGCAGTGGTCCTAAAGCTGTATTACAACCAATTTACTTTGTACACCGACCAATAAAGCAACAGATTATTTGTGACAGGTCCTCTTCAGCACCCCCTCTTCTCTTCACTACACCCCCTTATATGGTTGGGCCCTTCACTCATACAAACCATTGCATTCTCTCCATGATTCTAAGCTAAATAAAAAAGGAAAGCATGTAAAAAGCTTGGCAGGTAAAAGAACAAAGGCGCACTTCAGACTACATAGGTTGTTCTGTCTAAAAATAGACGTATTTCCAGTGACTGAATACAGATGAAAAAGTGAAATGTACACCCTGGGAAGAATAGCATCAGGAAATATAACACGGGAGATCTCCTCACTTTCTCTCCTTACACCCTCACCATCTCATTATTTCTACTATCCCTCCACTATACTTGAATAGAACAGACATATACAAAGATCCCAACAAAGGAAAAACAGCTTAATCAGCTAATGATTTCCACCAACACATTATTAAAATGGCAGTGAGAAATGAAGAACATTTTAAGACTGTTGGTAATGTACTGTAAATAAAGATACATCTATATCGTAGATGAACAGTCAGTATTTAGCTGGATATACAGGATAACGCTGACTGGCGTTAGGACTCGCCAAGCTATAGAAAGGATGGCTCCTACCAGGTATAGAGACTTTTGGGACTCATTTACACGTGCTTCCACACATTAAAGCACCTACCGTGTCAGTTTTTTAAAAATGTATTTTTGATATAATCAGTGATGCTTTTTGAAGCTTTAAAAAGTGGAATTACACTTCATCTTAGGATCACAAATGCTACTTAAGTCATTTTTAATATTCAAAGCAAACTCAATCAACTATCCGTAGCTCCATGCTTTATTTTGTTGAGAAATCACCTTGAAAACCACCACCTAGCATTTCTGGCATTGGCCATCTATTTGGGTAGGTGACTCGTGTAGCATTTACTTCCTGGAATCCACCTGCCCTATGGCAGCAGGAGAGGTTGTGCTCAGCTGGAAAGCCCATCCTCCCCTACTGAAGACTCCTGCAATAGCTCAGTAGAACACACACTCAGCAGATCCTCAGCTCATTACCTTGCTTCAGCAGATCCCCAGCTTATTAGTACATTTGGTCAGCAGATCCCCAGCTTATTAGTACATTTGGTCAGCAGATCCCCTGCTCAGTAGTAACCCCCAGCTCTGCTGATCCTCCCCACTCTCCGATCCCCGCTCACGTCCCACTAAATTGCTTCCATGCTGCTCACCACCTCCAAAAGATAGCCTATTCTCATTGGTCTACAGATAGGTACCCCAATTGATCCAGGAATGAGGCCTTATATTTCCTGGATCAATTTGTCTTGCATAAGAGCAGGAGGCACTTGTGCTACAAGAGGCCTAACTCATGTGCGTTTTCATGTGTTCTGAATATCTAATCTGCCCCTGGATGCATAGATTATTTTTTTTTGGGTGCATTCACTTTAGCTGTGGTTAAAAAAAAAAATTAAAGTAAACAGGCAGTGTGAACAATACAAATTAAAATCATTACATGCATTTCTATGAATTTAGAAATTTCCTATAATGCATGCCTGTGTGAATGGGACCTAAGGGTTCACATGAACTAAATGCGGACACCTGTCACTTTTCCCTGTAGTGAGGGGGAAGTGCAATGCGTGTTTCAGTGCACTACATTGCATCCTTTTTTTTTTAACTGCATTTGAAATGCACAAAACAATACTTCATGCATGTTTCCACACAGGAATACAGTGTTCTGCACTGCAATGTGGTGACATGTGGTGCCATCCAGTACGCTGCAGGAAAAAGCAGCATGCTGACATTTTTTCTGTATTGCACATTACACCAACTCTGTGGTGTGAATAGGGCACATAGAAAACAATTGTTGGTGACTGATGCTTATCCAGTGGGAAAAAAAAAAAGTGTAATTCATCCCACATAGCAGGGTGGATACCAATCAATGATAAAAAATAAATAAATATAATATATATAAAAAAATATATAATTTTTTTTTTTTAAATTGATTTAGATTTTTAGCAAACTTTAATAAAATGCTTTTGGAGTAAAAGCATCTTCTATTTAAGATGCATTAATAATTCAGTTTATTCAGCATGAAATGGAGCTTAGTTATGTAGCATGAGGCTGTATATTCTGCAATATTTTCATTTTTGGTAAACTGATTCAATGAATCCAAGCTCTGCAAGGGGAGATAATATGCACTGCATTGATGCATTCACACAATTTCACAGTAACCATGAGATGAAACAAAGTTCAGGAATATTCCTTTATCCCATTCTATTGCAAATCTATGTACACTGAAAACTGTATGACAGCTTATTATTCTAAATAGGAAACCTTAATTTTGCTTGCAAATATTAAAGATTCTAACTATCAGCAAGAATGAGTCCTTACATTTAAAAAGTGCGCCACTAGGTGTATGGGCGAATACTAATGAGAAAAACACAGAACAGCTGCACCATTCAAAATGATCTTATGCATTAAAAGTGTAAAATTCTTGAGCAATGGTGCGCTTGTTCTATGTAGTGTACATAAAGTGAAATGTTAATACATTTCCAACTGATACAAAAAAAAAGTCAATAAAAAATAAATAAAAAAATCAATACAAAAAAAAAAAATAGTCAATATAAAAAGAGGGTTGATAATGTGCTCTTTCACAGAATATAATAGTCGATTATGTGATCCATGCCACTACTTCCATCTCCGGGTGCAATGCCAGCTCACCTTAAGAGGCGACCCCCTTTGGTCAAATAGAGCTCCTAATAATATGTTCTAGGACGATCCAACCTGGAGTAGCATCAAGACGTGTTCTTCACTATAAAACTGTCTGTTCTGTGGAGTGTCTCAGGAAGAGAAGACAAAAAAAACTCATCATGCAACAATGTAAATGGATTAGGGCAGGGCATGCAACAATTTCCCACTCGCATGATCTATTGTCTTGCAGATTACATAAATGATCAAATGTGTAAGGCAAATCAGGGAGACACTGTTGCCATCCTCACCATTACAATCATGTAACTGAGACACGGGGTGTGACGTCACTGACTCCTCCCGATGTGTTGCGTCACCGATCATGTGACTTCTATGATAGATCATGTAGGTGGGAAATTGTTGCATGCTCTGTATCCATGGCCATAATCCATTTACATTGTTGTTTTTCTCTTACATTTAAAGAGCACCTGTCATTTCAGATCCATCATGGTAGCGCCTGTTAGCGGGCATCCACTCACCTGCTGCCACGTCCCTCACCTTGTTGTGTCACTGCCGCATCACCAGCCTTCCCGTTAAAAAGAATGGGACTGTTGGTGAGTCAATGGGTCAGAGGGGACAGAGATGACATTTGCTCTTTAAAAATTATGATTTAAAGCGAGTGGATTTAAATCAAGCTATTTTACTATCGATTTAATTGGGCTTGATTTAAACAAAATCCACCCTGCCACATATTTGCGGATTTCCTAAAACTGGAGAGTGTAAAATCTGGTGCAGCTCTGCATAGTAACCAATCAGCTTCCAGTTTTTTTGTTTGGTTTTTGGCAAAGCTTAAATTGAACAAGCTGAAGTTAGAAGCTGATCTGCTAGCATGCACAGAAGCACCAGATTTTGCACTCTCCAGTTATAGTAAATCAACCCTTCAGTGTGAATGAGCCCAAACTGATGAGTAAAATTAGATATTCTTTGGTGGCTAAAACCCTAACCACCCTCAAAATGCATTAAAGTCTGAGATTTGTCTCTTGTCAACATATGAACCGACTGGAGCAGGTGTTAGCCGTTCTGGTTGGAGCTTCTCCTGGTTTATGCAATCAATTATTCTACCTTACAAAATAAACAGAGCTTTGGATAATGTACTAGGCCGGTGCGCCTTTTTCTTGCTTTTGTGCATTCATTGTCTTGGATTTCCCTGGTCTGAGGAGGGCTGCAAGGCATAGAAAGCACCAGATATCCTGGGCAACCACCATAGACGAGGAACACAAAAAGGTTTTATCGATCACCACATGTCCCTCACTTGATTGCTATGGGGTGTTTTTGTTTTATTCTATAATTGATTCTGAGGTTTGGGTATGATTTTTATAGGTGAAGATTGTGACATCATCCCCCATCTCTCCGCCTCATTCAATTAGAGAATGCCTTATATTTATGAAAAAAAAAAAAAAATAACAACGCTTTCTATGAATAGAGGCCATGCTCAGCGACCGACCCTTTAGTTACCGAAAGGCAGCCAGCACAGGACTATCTCTGTAGTATTGGTGACTACCACTGCGATTTGCAGCTTCCAGAGGGATTGATGATGTATGAGATATGCATACCTTCACTCGTCCAAAGTGGACGCACGAGACTATGCAAGAAGAAGCATACCTAAACTTCAGGTTCAAGCTGTATTTTACAGTTTGTCCATAGTTTCATGTTAAATGAGGGAAATCATACGAAGCTGAAGGTCTTCCATTTATTTCTTCCCCTGTTTGTAGGAAAAGTGAACATTGTCCTGTTGGAAGATTCTCCATTGAAGACTCCTGTGCTACCAGACAACTATAATAAGGCTATAATAAAGGCACACGCAGATTAAAAACCGAGGGAAGAGGATGAAGGTAAGACTCTTCACAAAAGGGGCAACAATCACACGGCGGGTGTCCTAGTCACCCTCCAGCTAAAACCAAAGGCAAGCCTATGGCGGGGAGCCATCATTTGAATATCCACAGCCAAGTCATGCAAGGACAGATAACGGAATATAATCAATTGTAAAATTTTAACTAACGCATTGCAATCTTTATGGATGTGTTTTTTTCTGCTCCAAAGCATTATTAAATTTAACTTATTTGCATCAGTTATTTACCTTCACTGGATTTGCTTTTAAGAAAGTTCTCAAATCATGTGTCTCAGGTCAATAAAATTTTAGTTACATGTAATGCTTTCCATACAGCCACGGGAAATGATTGCCATTTGTCTGAAATTGTTTTCTGTGTGTACTGCGCAGAGTCAATTTCCGAGGTTGTTTGTACACAGTGTAATAAAAATAAACGTCAATTTGCTGGAATATTATCCATAACGGATAGTGTGCACGGAGTAGAACAACACCCCCGGCAACATTAGTAGGGAATCAAATGTGAAATAAAACTAATCGTGGATGTCATGTGTCAAGAATGACAGACGGGCTTTTTTAATGGAACGCTTTTAAAAGGAGAAGCACTTGTTCTTTGACTCCTGAATATTTCATTGCATTCTTATCTTTACAGGTATCATCTGTAGTGTGAATGTACTTCTACAGGTCAACGAAATACTAAATCTAGTGCATGTGCCCTACAAAATAAAATACCCAAATGTAAAATATGGAAATTCTCCTGAATCCTATTCCTAGTGCAATCTATTTAACGATAAGTGAACATTTGCTGTGCAGGAAACGCAGCTCAATATTTTAATTTGTCAACCAAATTTGGCATAATGCCCTGTACACACGGTCGGACATTCCGACAACAAAATCCATCAGATTTTTTCAGACGGATTTTGGCCCAAACTTGTCTTGTATACACACGGTCACACAAAGTTGTCGGAAAATCCGATTGTTCAGAACGAGGCGACGTACAACACGTATGAGGGGACTATAAAGAGGCCAGTAGCCAATAGCTTTCATCTCGTAATTTATTCTGAGCATGAGTGGCACTTTGTGCTTTGGACTTGTCTACACAATTTAAATGATAGGACTTTTTTGTCGGAAAATTTTAGAAAAAGATCTCAAACTTTGTGTGTCGGAAATTCCGATGGAAAAAAGTCAGATGGAGCCCACACACACACACGATCGGAATTTCCGACAACACAGTCCGATCGCACATTTTCTGTTGGAAAGCCCAACCGTGCGTACAGGGCATAAGAGATGATGCTGGACTCCTGAGGCAGGATGGCCTCATGGCTGCAACCAACTAAAGCTCGGTGCACCCTAAAATGGGAAGAAACATTCTAAACAAGGCATGATCGTTCAATTTGTTTGGTTTAGCACGTGCACACCTTTCGACATCCGATTCAGACTTTCCAAAATGGAAATTTCTGAAGGGAAAAGGAATGATTTTCGTTTAATGTGTACTGTTTTTGTATGTGAAAAATCAAATAGGAAAGACTGCACATGATCAGAAACAACGAATAACAAAAAACGCCTTTGTCATACGAGAATATTCATACATTTTTTCCATTGTCGGTTCCAACTTGCTGTAAAACATTGAGGAAAATTGGACGATCATTTGCTCGATTTCCTTGCGTACCCACCTTAAAGCAATTGTAAAGTCTTGTTTTTGTTTTTTTTTCTATGAAAATAACAAACATGGTATACGTACCTGCTCAGTTGCAATAGATTTACACAGAGCAGCCCAGATCCTCCTCTTCTTGGTTGTGTCTTCTGCTCTCCTGGCTCCTCCCTCCTGTTGAGTGCCCCCACAGCAAGCAGCTTGCTATGGAGGCACCCGAGCTGAGCTGCACGGAGCTGCAGTTTGGCCCCACCCCCTCTCTCTTCGGATTGACAGCAGCGGAAGCCAATGGCACCACTGCTGTGTCTCAGCCAATCAAGAGGGGGAGTCCCGGACGGCCGAGATACTCATGGACATCGCTGGACAGAAATGGGGCTCAGGTAAGTATTGGAGGGGGGGGGGGGAATTCTGCGCACAGAAGGTTTTTATCTTGATTCATAGAATGCATTAACATTAAAAACCTGACTTTACAACACCTTTAAGCCATGAAAAAGAATCTGATGAGCACTGCTTTTAATTGGAGTCAATGAAAGGCTACATATGCACAAACATTGTCACCAGTGTACTACAGAGACCGTCCATCCAAAACAGAAGCCATGGAGGCTTACAATACATTAAAAAAAAAAAAAAAAAAGTTAGCACTGGAATATATCAAAAAGGTTTACCAATTGATTAAAAAGTACACTCATGACAAAACTAAAAATGAACATGGCGCTAAAGAATATTCTTGTTTTTCAAACACATCCACTACTTAAAGTGGTTGTAGAACCTTACACACTTTTCTCTACAGGTAAGCCTATAATAAGGCTTACCTGTAGGTACTGGAAATATTTCCTAAACCTGCACGGTTTAGGAGATATTTACCATATATGCTTGCACCGACATTATCGGCGTAAGCACACTGAAGAAAGGGCACGATCATGCAGTTTCTAAAGAGCCTGTGCCGTGACTGTCGGCTCCCGCGTTACATGTGTGGGTGTGACGTCCCCAGACTCAAGCCAGTCACCGAGCCGGAGTCCACGGCCCCGGAAAGAAGAGGGGTGCTAAAGGGCTGCTAGGATTATTCTACAGGAGAATATACAGAACTCAGACTCGGGTAAACAGTGAGCATTCTGACATTGCTTTGTTTTTTTTTTTGTTTTTTTTATACGTTTTAAACAATTAAAAATAAATTAAAAAGGGAACAATGCAACACATTTTGGGGTCATAGGGTGGGCTGGAACATAAGTAGACGGCAAGAAATAAATGCGCTATAATCATACAGTTCAAAGCAACTCTGTCATTGAGAGCAATACTGCATGGGCAGTTTGGCATTTTGGCAATTCTGGTCAATTCCAGAAGGACAGGTATGAATGAGAAAAGTTAAAAGCTAGCTTGAGCACACATGAGCTGATTCATTCTCCTAAAATACCCGAATCATGGGCCTTATGACATTCATATGCTTAGATCCCAGCTGACCCTATCCCTTCTGCCATAATCCTGGTCCTTCTCCCCACCACTTACATTTTGCCTCTGATGGGTCAATGTTTGTAATAACCAAACATTTCCATGATCTACCTCCCAGTTTGTCCATTATGTGGACACAGGACATTGGATCAAACAAGCTGTACTCCAGAAAACACTAATACTTTTGAAAGGTTTGAGTTGTTATTGTATTTTAAATTTGAAATGTCCATTACCATAGACTTCTGTTACCTTCCCCTCTCCCCTTGGAACAAGTTGTATAATGCTAAAATGTCAATAGGAATAGATTTAGCCCAAAAAAAAAAAAAAAAGGTGAATCCTCAGCAGTCCCTGCACATATTGTATGCAGGCCCCAAACACTTGACATTTCTTTCTACATCTTCATTGGCCCTACATAATATGGTGAGTTGCATGTTTTATATGCCAGTGGTGCACTATATTCCCAGTCAAGCATTGCAGTCCTGATTTGATGAAGAACAAAAAAGGTGAATGGCGTGTTATGAACTAAATGTAGCCTCTTGGGAAATGGAGGGCGCTAGCAGGTCAGTTGAGGTTTATGTGAGTAGCACGAGTTGACTTCTAATTCCTAGAAACCTGAAAGGCTGCGAGCTGCCTGGGCCTGAACTGTGAAAATGAGTTCTTTTACAATAAGAGTATAGTATTATGTTGGTATGTTATTTTTTTTATATAGCTGATAAAGTGGTCTAGTGCTCTGAAAGCTTAAATTCTGAGATTTATTAGTCAGCTGATAGAAGGCATGCTTTTACTGTAAATTTTCCTTGTAGATTTTCTTGGCGAGCACAGTACAATTGACCCGGTTTGCTGTTTTTTGGAAGTGTAGAATCTGAGGGTGTGCGAGTGTGTGTGTTGCCAATATGATGGTTTATGTCCCTTGCGCAATCTAGAACTGTTACCATTATTCTTGCACAATCCAGAACGTTTAATTCACATTGGCTAAAAAAAAATTAAAAAAATAAAAATAAAAAAAAAAAAATAAGCTACTCCTACAGTTTTGCGTTTTGCCTGTAGAAGAAGCACAATGTTAACTATGTGTCCAAGCACATTAGGACGATTAGAGGCATATATAAAGTTCAGCGTTTAGAGGCAGAAAAAGAACCCTTCTGGTTTGAATTTTGATTTTGGCAGGAAAAATGGTAAACGCTCCTAAGCTCCTGTACAAAAATGTTCTATATGAGCATTTTTTTTTTTATTTTTTATTTTTTTACCAAGGGAACTGGCTGTTTTTAAGGCGCAGGGTGCATGAAACCTTATAGTTTTTACACCATAAGTTGGTTGTAAACTAGGGCTGGATCCTGGATCAGACTTCAAGTACTGTGAAGGGCAGCGGTTTGCAAGCTTACTCAAGTACCACTAACAGGTCATTTATGGGAAATTACCTTAGATAAAATGGATGTCATGAATACCAAGCCACTGACACCGATTTAAAGCAGACCTTTCCCGCCCATTCCCTGTGTTTCCTATTAGCATGCATCTCTGCAAAAAAATATTTATTTAAACCTTTTGTGCTTTACCTACTTTTTCTCTTCTACTTTCTGATTTATCTGAAGGCAGTGGTGAAATAGCCTCGACCGCAGTGATGCCCCCTGGGAATCCAGTCTCACCATTGCCTTCAAGGAAATCTTGTGAGATCTCAGGAAAGGGTTTTTTTCAGATGCCTATAGTGTCATAAGGCATATTTGCTAGATAAAGCACATAATGTCATACGGTCCATCTTGTGTATATGCAACATTATGGCCATTTTAAAAATTGCAGCAGGGAAACAGGGACACAGGCAGCACAGAAATAGTTAGGTAATAGGCAAGTATGAAGAAAATGTCACATGGTTCTGGGCAAGTATGATTAATTTACTTCCCAGTCAGGTTTAAAATGTTTATAGGAGTAGGGATGCTGGGGCGGGGAAGAGGTCCTCTTTAATGTGAAGGAAATTGAAACATTACCTTTTGAGGGTACTAGAAGACTAAGGTTGGGACCCACTGGTGTAAGAGATCAGTAATGGCAATGGGCTGATTTACTAAAAGGTGAATAGGCTGTTGGTTTTGCAACAGACTTTTTTTTTTTGATCTTTTTAAAAACACACAACATCATTTTAGCTTGCAATATATTGCATGGTGGAAGACAGCAGAGCTTTACTTCATTCATTAACGTAAGTGAAAATTCTCTTGCAAAGTGAACAACCTATTTTCCTTAAGGCTAGGTTCACAATAGTGAACATTACAGGAGATTGTGACCAGCTCTCAATTGAGCCGGTTCACAAATATCCTTGGTTGCTGCGGAATGGATTACATAGGGGTCCTCTGCATCTTCGGCTCTGTTTCAGGTCCGAATTCAGAAAAAAATAATAATTTTGGGCCCGATTCATCCCTGAAACGAAGAACAGGGACGCACCGAGCCCCTGCTGTGAGCTGCATGAAAATTAAGTGTGAGCCCAGCCTTTGTAAATCAACCCAATTGGCCAAGGATTTCCATTGTGAGAGGTCTTCAGTAGAATTAGGGAATCAATCCAACTGTTTTAGCCATTCCAGAATCAAAATTAGAGTATCATGGTCATCCAATGTAAAATAGAATTTGTGAGAGACTGGCATCTTTATGAGGGCCTTATCTGGAGAGGTTGGAGATACAAACTGGGGAAAATCTCACCACAAGCAATTTATGAATCCAGGAATCCTGGTTTAATCCTGTAGCATTCATCCTAAACTGAAATATTATTAAAACGGAGTCAGACCTAATTCCTTAAAGTGACACTAAAATTCACCCTCTATTCATTTATATATTCTTAGCTTAAAAAGTAATCCAAATCTCCAAATTCCTTTTTCTTGCTGCTGTAATCCAACTTTCTGTTAGAGCAGTGGTCTCCAAACTGTGGTCCGGGGGACTGCTTACTTGCCTTTATCTGATCCTTGGGGTATTATTCTTCCTACTGTCAGCAGCATAGGGGCATAGTTCCTGTCACTGACAATGGGGCACTATTCCCTCCCGCTGACACCAAGGACGGAGCCCTATTCCCTCTCGCTGACACCAAGGACGGAGCCCTATTCCCTCTCGCTGACACCAAGGACGGAGCCCTATTCCCTCTCGCTGACACCATGGACGGAGCCCTATTCCCTCCCGCTGACACCAAGGACGGAGCCCTATTCCCTCCCGCTGACACCAAGGACGGAGCCCTATTCCCTCCCGCTGACACCAAGGACGGAGCCCTATTCCCTCCCGCTAACACCAAGGACGGAGCCCTATTCCCTCCCGCTGACACCAAGGACGGAGCCCTATTCCCTCCCGCTGACACCAAGGACGGAGCCCTATTCCCTCCCGCTGACACCAAGGACGGAGCCCTATTCCCTCCCACTGACACCAAGGACGGAGCACTATTCCCTCCCACTGACACTAATGATGGGGCACTGTTCCTCTTCTTAACACGAAAGATGGGGCATTGTTTACCGTCACTGACAGCAGGACAGTTTCCATTTCTGTTGGCCACAGTCCGGCCCCCCTAAAATTTGAAGGATAGTAAATGGCCCTTTGTTTAGAAACTTTAGAAACCCCTGTGTTAGAGTGTGGCTACATTCATTCTCCATGATCCCACTGTATGTTAGAATGAAGCCACCCACCTTTGCTCACTTCCAAGATCGACTATGGGATTTGTAGTGTACATGACCACATCGAACTCTAACAAACACAAGTGAGCGATATAAGGAGAGGTTCAGGACTTCACAAAGAGGAAGAAAAACAACACAGTAAAAACTAGATTACAGGGCACTTAGGTAGTAGAGGAGTATGGATTATTTTTGGAATAAGGATATTGTTTAATGTCAAAAAATAAATAAATAAATAAAATAAAAAAGGGAGCACACTTCTGACTAGCATATCCCTTAATATCATTCAGATGTGCTGTCTTAACTTAAAGGAGATCAATAAAGACAGTGTCAATTTTGAAAATCAGCACCTGTCATTTATGTAATCAGGACCGGCAGTGAGAAAAGTATAAAATAGTGTGCCTCCCTCAGCTGTCAGCACATTTGTGACTTTAAATGAATAACCAAAGGCTTTCAGCAGACATCCACAGCTCTATACGGCATTTAGCACAGATGAATGGAAAAAAAAAACATTGCTTTGCACTTACAACAAAGAAAAATCCAATTACAATGACAATGTTTCCATTGAATCCCCATCTTTGGAATATTCCTTGTCACAACGAGGAATTTACATTTTTCTTTTCACATTGTAAACAGCGCAATACGTAATCATATCACATGGCTTTGCAGCGAGTACAGGCACAATAACAAATAAATGACGAAACGGAGAGCGGTCTTCTAAACAGAAGGGGAGAAGAATGCGCAAGTCATAATGGATTAGCTGGGTGACGTCTCAGGAGTGACAGCTGTCTGCGACCAGACTAGCATCGCCTTGGATTGTAAATGGGGTTGTCCCTTCTCCATGAGAGACGCAAACCACTGAGCTGGAACCATCCTATATAAAATCAATGGATAGCATTAGACTAGGCTACTAAATATCCATCCAAGACTTAGCTGGCCTTTAAATATCCTTCAACAGTTACAAAACAGATAACAACCAAACAGCTATGTTCAGCGAGCGTTTAGCCAGATTAGAGATTTCCGTGTGTACTAATGCCTCCATCGGAACACAGCTTTTAGCAGCTGAATGTAAGCAGCTAACACTAAGGTGCTCAGCTGTCTACCCCAGCCATGTATCCAGCGGCATTTGTCTATGGATAGTATTCACAGCTCTTTGTAGTGCCTATACAACGTATGAATTAAGTCACTCCCCATCCGTACCTTATACTTTTTTTTTTTTTTTCTTTGCCATTACGTCAACAATTACAATGCAACAAGAACCCAAACAACTTCACGCATGCTGCAAAACGCATCTAGGGCTAAATATTATTAATGATATTCATGATGTAATCGCCAGGCGGCTGAGCGATGGGAAGCCTTGCAGATTGAAGCTGTAGTCATTTCTGTATTGCTCTCCATGGCTAGGATAGGTGCTTTCAGTTAGCTATATTCTTCAGACATTAATATAGGCATCATCCAGCAGTTTTTAAAGGGTCCTTATCTAGCAATGCTTTTAGAAATAAAAAAAAAAAAAAAAGTCATCTAGCAATTTTTTTTAAAGGGTCATCATGTAGCAATTTTTAAAGGCTCATCATCTAGCAGGTTTTTTTTTTTTTTTAAGGGTCATCATTAGGCAGCTTTTTTAAAGGGTTATCATCCAGCATTTTCTCTTTTTAAAGGCTTGTCATCTAGCATTTTTTTTTGTTTTTTTGTTTTTTAAAGGCTCATCATATAGCAGTTCTTTTAAAAGACTCATCATCCAGCAGTTTTTTTTTTTTTTTTTTTTTTTTTTTTTAAAGGGTTGTCATTTAGCATATTTTTAAAGGGTCATCATCTAGCAATTTTTTTTAAAGGGTCATTATCTAGCATTTTTTAAAGGGTTGTCATCTAACAGTTATTTTAAAAGGGGCATCTTTTTTTTTTTTTTTGCATGATCCATTTCTTTTTTTTTTGTTGCACGGGCTTCTATTTTCCTATGCTATATACAGTTAAAGTTACATTATATAAAAAAAATAAAAACAAAAACACTTGTATTTATTTTTAGTTCAAAACAAGGTTTACCAACAAGCACAGACACGTTTTGATCCAAAACTCCAAAACAATCAAAACATGCCATGTACTGTCATAAATATCAAGCCTTTGCCATGTCTGTAAATAGTGACCATTCAGCAGGCATACACGACGTCCCCCATCGGGTGTATGGATGGGGGGCACACAAAGGATGATCATACAGAAGGTCAACAGATCCCATTGCAAACCTTATACCGCCACCAACTCGTGTCACAGGGTCAGCCCTCTGTGGTCTCATTACAGGCAGCTGCATATGGTGGCCAATTCCATTACAGCAAATCAACATGCAAACTTATCCTCTGACAACTCTGTCACTGAAAAATGACTGCCATAGGCCAGCCCTCTACTTTTACTGGAGGTGACAGGTCACCATCATTACCGGGTAGATACTGATGAATGTAGAAAGGAGGGAGGGTGGGCTGGTTATGACAGGCAGCTCTTCAGCTGGCCATACACTATGCAATCTGGTTGTACAATCAGAAGTATGTGAGATGAGAAGAAACATTTTTATGAAGTCAGGCCTAGGCATTTGTACAATATATAATCAGTAATGAAACTCCTCTAATAGACATGGAGACCTCTGCACACCCAGACTAGTCCTGAGAGATAAGCATTAGAGATCGGTGGAGTTGTATGAGACCATTGAGATGAATGAAGAATAAATGGTAACGATCGGTAAGAGATGTGATGGTGGGACAGATGGAAATAAGAAATGAAGGATCACAGACCTGAGATGGAGCTGCAGAGCTCAGGAGGAAAGGGTTTGGTGGAGAGAAGTCCCCTGTCTGTGCCTTCCTCATACACACACACACTTCTCAGGAAATGAATGGGGCACACACTCACTCACACACACACAGAACTGTTGTACTTGCAAATGACTTACCGGGATCACATGATCTGCTAAATCTAGGGTGGGCCGATGGGTGGAGGCTTCCATAAACAAGAGAGGACAATATAGTGGGAGTCAGAGCGGCGTGCATCGAGTTACACCGGGGCCCCATCAAGGGGGATGCCGACCGTCCATGGTGCTGACACTTCCATCATCGGGCTCACTATGGGATGACAGCCGGCCAATCACAGCGAGGGGACTGGGGGGAGCGGCCGAACTGTCAGTGGGCTCCGATCGGGTGACAGCCGGGGATGATCCGGGGATGGGAGTCTGGAGATCCGTGGATGGGAGGCTGGGGATCCGGGGACGATACTGCTGTCACAAATCCCCTTGTCCTGTAGAGAAGCCCTCCCTGCTCCCACCCTGAGGACTACCAGGATACACCCACTAACTGCCCGCACACCCGCCCGGAGATGTCAAGGCTACACTGTGTTCTCTATGTACCGATCACTACAGGAATGGACACTGCCTGTCACCGCTCATCATTGCCATCATCACTGCATACCATGTTACGTTCTACACATTTATTACAAGAGTGTGATAAATATTCATTATCAAATCTCATTTTACAATCTCCATTATAGTAGATCTACACACTTTCCCAAGTGATCAGTTTCATTTCTGATCGATCTGTTTCCAATAGGAATAATCAGTCTATAGCTGCCAACCTATACAATTGATATGTCATGCAGACCAAGTGGATTTCGATCGATATTTAAGATACAATCATAATTCCTGAACATATAATCTGATTATGCTGGCCATACACACGTCTACAAATTATTATTATTATTACAGGTACTCATATAGCGCTGTCAATTTACAGAGCACTTTTGTACGTTCACATCAGTCGCTACCAGGGCTGGGACAAGGTGTGGGCAGGAGGGTCAGCTGCCCTGGGTGCAATGGTTTACTCCAAGGATGGGGGCTCCCTGACCTTAACACTAAGGGAAGGGGCGGGGGGCGCAGTTTGGCATCTTTGCCCTGGGCACTGGATGACCTTGTCCCAGCACTGGTCGCTACCCTCAAGGAGCTTACAATCTAACTCCCTAACTCACACATACACTTTTTTTTTAAATCCACAATGGTACTGAAAACAAAAAAAACGTTAAGTGTACAAAGAACGTGCATGTGAACATTCAGAAAAAGTGCACTTAAAGAGGAGTTTAACAAATAATGTAGCTGCTGACTTTTAATCAGGGCTGGTGCAAGAAGCCTCACCAGCACCCATCAAATGCAACCCCACTAGCTCCCATCAAACGCAGCCCCACCAGCTCCCATCAAATGCAGCCTCACCTGTGCCAATTAATGCAGTCTCATCGATGCCAATTATTGCAGTCTCCCCAGTGCCCATCAATGAAGCTTTACTACTGTCAATCAATGTGGCCAATCACGGACCTGGTGATGGAGCCTGATAGGCAGTGGACGGCCTCTCTTACAGCTCTGACTTGGAGCTCCTGTTAGAGCTGACAGGAAGCACCTAGATGCAGAGTCGCACGAGCGCCTGGTGGGATTGCTGAACCTGGAGCTGGATCGGAGCACTCGGCCAGGCTGTAGAGGTGTCTGTAGGAATCCCGGAGCAGTGGTAGGCAGGTAGCTGGAACAAGTAGACAACTGGTCCCCACAGGCAGAAGTGCAGGTGCAGCAGGAGGGATGGTGTCACCCTCGAGGCTGAAGAGAAGGCAGGTACAGGCAGGCCGGGTCATACACAAACGGGCACGTCAGGAACAGAGGCTGTAGCGGAAATGGAATCAGATTATAGGCTGGGTCGTCAACTGACTGGCAGCGGAGTGGCAGAAGGAGCAGGCAGGTGCCGAGTAGAGGACAAGACAGGGTCAGATGCTGGTAGCAAACAGGAACGTCAGGAAGCAAGCCGGGTCACAACAGGAACGGAAGTCAGGTAAGTAATTGCAGGATACACAGGGAATGCTGTAGAGCAGACAGCAATGAGTCTGGAAACTGACTGAGTTTAAATAGTTTGTTTGGGCGGCAAAAGCTGTCACAGAGTGCGTGTGCACCAGTGGCATTCTGACAGGGGCAGATGTAACAGGTCATCTTCTTCGGCAGCCATCTTGGGTGCTGGCATGCCCTTCCTGACAGTTGCACACACTTGGTATTTGGCAGATCAGTCACTATATAAATATACAGGTACACATTTGCAAATTGCTGTGATTGTGATAACACAATCTCATATCTCAGCCAGCGATAGTTTTTACTCATCACACCAGGTGACGGTCATGGGCTCAGCAAACTGCTTTGTATTGGACGACGTGACCCTGTGTTTGGTGTTCCTCGCAACAATGTTAAACTCTGCTCTGCCTGCCTCGGTCGGTGATTCCTCCAGGCTCCACCTATAGCCCATCAGTGACTCGGCTCCAGTGACACTGCCAGAAAAGGCCAGGAGAGCAGCCTCCATGGGGGGGTGGGGAGTTTGGGTGCTGTCCAGCCTCCAGAGTGGCTGCCTGGTTGATAGTTGCTGGCTCTGTGGACAGAGCGGAAATAGGATCACCAGAGGCCAGGCGCCCTAGGCTCTCGGGTGCTGCCGCCACCAGCTGGCTCTCTACTGCGCATGCGCGCTGCACTTTCTAACTGGCCCGGCAGAGGGGAAAGAGGAGGGGGCCAAGGTCGCTACGGCGAGGTCTCCCAGAAGTGGTTGGTGGGTACCTGTCAAAAGCAGGTACGCGCTCCCCCTTCACCCCCAAAAGGTGCCAAATGTGGCACCAGAAGGGGGTGGAAGCAAACCAGTGGAGCTTCCACTTTTGGGTGGAGCTCTGCTTTAAAGTGATGTGCATTAGTATAAAAAACCTTTTGTGTGCAGCAGCCCCCTTAATACTTACCTGAGCCCATCTCAATCCAGCTATGTTGAACGAAAGACTCGACTGTCCTGGACACTCTCTCCTGATTGGCTGAGATGCGCAGCAGGCTCCATTGGCTCCCACTGCTGTCAAAGTCAGTGAGCCAATGAGGAGGGAGAGGGTGCAGGGCCAAGCCCTGGCTCCGTGTCTTAATGGACACACAGCAGCAGCTCAGCTCGAGTGCCCCCATAGCAAGCTGCTTGCAGTGGGGGCAGGAAAGAGGGGCCAGGTGCATCGGCTGGGGGAACCCAGAAGAAGAGGATCCCAGCTGCTCTATGCAAAACTACTACACAGAGCAAGTAAGTATAACATGTTTGTTATTTTTAAACAAACAAAAAAAATAAGACTTTAGTATAACTTTAAGGGGATGCTTTTGTCAACCCCCAAAGGGGAAGGACCTTTCACTGAAGGGCCTCCTGATATGGATAAGATGATAAACTTGGTCCGCCTAACCGGAAAGGCCTGGCGAATCCTTCTCCTCATGGTCAGCTGAAGCTGACCGTCAAGTACTAAGTCAAGGGGCTCAAAGAGAGACCCCCCAGGTTCAGGGGAGGAAGGAACTTTATGGCCACACATTCTCCCCTAGACTTCAGAGCAAGCCCAAGGACTCACTCCTCCATCCAGTAAAAAAAAAAAAAAAAACACACAGACAAAAGTGGAAAGTGATAAACGTGATGGAGAAAATAAATAAATACTTTGCCATGCAATCTGCACTGGCTAGGCCCAGAGGCTTGGTAGCAAAAACTGCCCTAGGACACTCTAGGGCATGGGTGCTCAACCTGTGGCACTCCAGTTGTTGCGTATCTACAAGTCCCATCATACCTAAGCCTTCAGGAGTCATGCTTGTAAATGTCAGCGGCATGCAATGCGTCATGGGACTTGTAGTTCGGCAACAGCTGGAGGGCCATTGGTTGTGCACTCATGCCCAAGGGGACCACTCACAGCCACCACATACTCTCTGCCTACTCCCAGCCCATGGCCAGGCAATGTAGATCTATTCAAACCAGGAACAACTGGGCCCATCCTGTTTTACTCCCCTGCCCCAACTGTCTGTGTGCACCCTGGTTTCTGTTCCAGACAGTACTAGCCTTCATAGCTCCCATCATGCCAACACGAATACTATATAGCCAGCCATTCCAACCCCCCTTAAGGCCAGAATGACAGCACAGCACCATTACTGGACACTGATAAGAACAGATACTACACTTCATTTTAGCCAAAAGGCCAAGAAGCACTACATTCTTACACATAGTAGGACCAATTAACCTACCAGCATGTCTTTGGATTGTGGGAGGAAACCCACACAGGCAAAGGGAAAACATGTGTAGCACTGACCCCTGAAGGAGCGGCTGATTTAATTGGGCTTACCGTTACCTTCTTGTCCTCGTGTATGTCTAGGAGTTTCCCGAGGTAGGTGGCTCAAGAACTGCAGAGACTGACACCAGATCCACTTAAGGGATTTTTATTTGCAAGAAGAATAAACAAAACACAGTCTCTCAAAGTAGGGTTAGAGGGTAGAGCTGGACGAACTTCCGACGGGACGTTTCGTGAACGCGAACCGCGAACACGGCCGAAAGTTTGTGAACCGCAAAGTTTGCGGCGGGCCCCATTGACTTCAATGGCAGGCAAACTTTAAAAACCTACAGGTCATATTTCCAGCCACAAAATAATTACTAGTTGTGCACACATAGTCCCACCACATGGCCACTGACATAACACATGTATGAAGTGAATCTGGGATCGACAACTACAAGCATTCTTTTTTTATATGTCACATTTTGACAATTCAGGACTCAGGAGCGCATGAAGGCAATGGAGGAGAGGAAAGGTCAGGGTAGGCTATGAAGAGGGTGCAGGAGATGATCACCAGCACCGTGATATAGAGCACTGACACCAGCACCGTTATAGAGTGCACTGACACCAGCACTGTGATATAGAGCACTGACACCAGCACCGTGATAGAGTGCACTGACACCAGCACCGAGATAGAGAGCACTGATACCAGCACCGAGATAGAGAGCACTGACACCACACCAGCACCGTGAAAGAGAGCACTGACACCAGCACCGTGATAGAGAGCACCAGCACCGAGATAGAGAGCACTGACACCACACCAGCACCGTGATAGAGAGCACTGACACCAGCACCGTGATAGAGAGCACTGAGACCACACCAGCACCGCGATTGAGAGCACTGACACCACACCAGCACTGTGATAGAGAGCACTGAGACCAGCACTGAGATAGAGTGCACTGACACTGACACCAACACCGTGATATAGAGCACTGACACCAGCACCGTGATAGAGTGCACTGACACCAGCACCGTGATATAGAGCACTGACACCAGCACTGAGATAGAGAGCACTGACAGCAGCACTGATACCAGCAACTCGCTGCTGGGCCCCAAAAATATGACACTGCTCAACCTGTTCAAACAGGCATATAGTACGGTGTGCTTTTTTTGTACAAGGAAGTGAGCCAAATGTAGAAAAAAAGTCTGTGTGCTCGATTAAATAAATAGTTTATAGAGATATACATGGTCTACTGGTCACATGTGTTGAATTCCTCCGAGATCCATGTCTCATTCATTTTTAGAAATGTGAGGTAGTCAACACTGTCTTGAGCTAGGCAAGTGCGCTTATCGGTCACAATCCCCCCTGCTGCGCTGAATGTCCTTTCGGACAGGACACTGGACAAGGGGCAAGCCAACAGTTCCATTGCAAATTGGGCAAGCTCTGGCCAGAGGTCAAGCCTGCCCACCCAGTAGTCCAGGGGTTCATCACTCCTCAGAGCGTCCACATCGGCCGTTAATCCGATGTAGTCGGACACCTGTCAGTCTAGGCGTTCCCTGATGCTGGATCCGGATGAGACCTGTAGATGGGTTGGCTGAAAGAATGACCTCATATCAGAAGTCACCAACACATCTTCAAACCGCCCCCTTCTTGCAGGCGCTGTTGGATTGGTACCCGCAACTCTTTCTCCTCTGCCAGCGCACGCAAAAGCAGAATGCAGCATTTCTCGAAGCAAGGCCTGGAAGTGCTCCATTCTGACAGCCCTCTGTGACGGTGGTAACATTTCCGCCATTTTGTGTTTGTACCGGGGGTCTAAGTACGTTGCCACCCTGTACTAGTCCTTGACCCTTATGCTTTTTATACGAGGGTCCCTGTTAAAACACTGGAGCATGAAGGCTCCCATTTGCACTAAACTGGAAGTGGTGTGGTAGCTAGGCTCCTGCTCATCATCCAGGATAATGTCATCCTCCTCGTTCTCCTCTCCCCATCCACGCAGAACAACAGGGATCCCAGAAAAGTTTAAAGCATGCTCTTCTTGCTCCTCCTCATCCGCCCCGGCACCATCTTCCTCTGACCCATCTTCAGACTCCTGTTGTTGACTTGTCTCAGATAGAGTAGCCCCCCCTGGGAATTCATCCAGCATTGCGACTTCCTCATCTTCCCGCTCCTGCTCCTCCACGGCTTGATTAATGACACGACGCAATGCACGCTCCATAAAGAAGGCATATAGTACCGTGTCATTGATGGCGCCATGGCTGCGACTGACCAGTTTGGTGATCTCATCAAATGGCCACAGAAGTCTGCATGCATCGCGCATGAGCAACCACTGGCACGGTGAAAAAAAACCCAGCTCCCCAGAACCTGTTCTGCCGCAGAGTTCATACAGGTAGACGTTAACTGCACGTTTCTGCTGGAGCAGCCTATCAAGCATATAGAAGGTTGAGTTCCATCGCGTCGGGAAATCGCAAATAAGACGACTGACCGGCAGATTGTGTCGCCGCTGAATGTCAGCAAGGCGAGGCATGGCCGTGTAAGATATTCTGAAATGGGCCGAGATTTTCCTTGCCTGCCGCAAGATGTCCTGGACCCCAGGGTATTTGACAACGAATGGCTGCACGACCAAGTTTAAGACGTGTTCCATGCATGGCACGTGCGCAATTTTGCCCTGTTTCAATGCGCTAAGCAGATTGGCACCGTTGTCACACACCACTTTACCAACTGTCAAATTGAGCGGTGTTAGCCACTGATCAGCCTGTGAACGCAAAGCTGAAAGGAGTGCCGGGCCAGTGTGGCTCTTGGCTTCCAGGCACAACAGATGCAGCACAGCCAAAAAAAAGGGGGAACAAAGGGAACGAGGGGGACATTTGGGACTTTACATGAAGTACGTGGTAGCAAAAGAGCAAAAGGTGAACTAATAGGAATTTTATTAATCGTTGCAGTTGGATTTACAAAAAATAGGTTGCAATGATAGACAAGGTAATGAACAATACATGATAGTAGTAATAATAATAGTAATGGTAAAACATGGTAATAACATGAATATCATAAAGTATCATAATAAAACTCCAAAGTTCACCACAGCAAGATTGGGTAAAAGCATATGTAGCATAATGCCTGCAGGACCAAGGTCGTTGTGCTACAATTAGGGTAATATATAGTAACGTCAGAGTCTGAATGTGTTTAATAGAAACACGGCATATGATAGCTCTACGCACGTTTCGTGGCCTTTGTACCACTCATCAGGATCGAGTCCACCAGTTTATATGGCAGTAGTTGACGGGCTATCAGTTCTGACAAGCCAGCCATCAACCGTTGGGCAAGAGGGTTATCCGGCATAATTTTTTTACGCTCGAACATTTGGCCCACGGAAGCCTGCCTTTTTGCAGAAAAACGTGAGCTTGGCATGATGGAAGGTGGAGTGGAGGACAATTGTAGAGAGGAGAAGGAGAAGTAGAAGACGAGGCTGGACGGGGAGAGCCTGGAGTGTGGCTTTGTGTGTTCCGTTGCTCCCACTGGGCTCGGTGACGGCAGCTCATGTGCCTTCTTAAGGCGGTCGTCCCTAGGTGAGTGTTGGGCTTACCGCGACGTATGCGTTGAGTGCAAAGATTGCAGATGGCAACACTATTGTCATTAGCGGACACGTTAAAAAAAGCCCACACTGCGGAGCCATGTGCCGGCGTCCTGGGAGCGCCAGATGTGACCGTACATGGTTGATGCCTTGCTCCTGATACATTTGCATTCTGCTTTGTCCCTCCTGTGCAATCTAAGTTCTTCCTGCTTCTCCTCCCTACCTGCTGGTCCATATCTCCCTCTGAACTCCCCTCCTCTTCCTCTCTTGTGGACACCCACGTGGCATCACTAGGCACATCATCATCATCGTCACCTTCCCCACCGCTATAATTAGAGATCTCGGAGTAGGCAGCAACAGCGGGGACAAACCTCCTCCTTGGGCTGATCTGGGTACTGTCGTCAGACTGCTGAGCGGCGGTTTTTGCTACCTCCTCTTCCTGATCCAATGCCAAGAGTGGCTGCGCAGCGGAAATGTCTTGATATGGATCAGAAAATAATTCCTGTGACTCAAGCGGAAGGTATATGGTGGTGGTGGTGTTGTTGGTGGTAGTGTCTTTGGGGGTGCACATAGCAGAGAGTGAAGAAGAGGGTGCAGATCGAGAGGATGAGGAGGGTGCAGAAGAGTAAGGCTGAGTGAGCCACAACAACCAAGTCTGGTGCGTCCTTTGATGTAATCGCACGCACCTTCTGCAATTTGCCACTTTGGCTCAAGTCTGTTGCTCCTGCCCTACCCCTACCACGCCTGCGGAAGGGCCTGCCTCTTCCTCTGCCTGTCATTTTTTAAATGACCCTGTGACAAAAGTCTCTAGAGAAGTGCAGTATGTATGTGGAAGAAGGTATATAACACCCCGCTTCAATATGTTGTTTTTGGGGGCCACTGGTCTATCACACCAGTTATAATACTTTTTTTAATTGCGTTTGTCACTCTTTGTAGTATCGCTGCAGAACCGCTCAGCAGTCTCAATGCTGCACAGTGGAAATGCACTATACTATGCTTTCTATATGTGCAAGTATTTTATATGTGTATTACACACCTATATACTGCACACCAAATAGTACACCTATACCAGTCCTTACAAGGACCTTTGTGGACCTAGTAGCTAGTGATTTGCAGACTGTATCTCAGTCCGTACACTGATAAAGGACTGCTGCAGAATAGGGCAGCAGTCAGCAGCAGTGCACCACAACCCTATATATTGTACACCTATACCAGTCCTTACAAGGACCTAGTAGCTAGTGATTTGCAGACTGTACCTCAGTCCCTACACTGATAAAGGGCTGCTGCTGAATAGGGCAGCAGTCAGCAGCAGTGCACCACAACCCTATATATTGTACACCTATACCAGTCCTTACAAGGACCTTTGTGGACCTAGTAGCTAGTGATTTGCAGACTGTACCTCAGTCCCTACACTGATAAAGGACTGCTGCAGAATAGGGCAGCAGTCAGCAGCAGTGCAACACAACCCTATATATTGTACACCTATACCAGTCCTTACAAGGACCTTTGTGGACCTAGTAGCTAGTGATTTGCAGACTGTACCTCAGTCCCTACACTGATAAAGGACTTCTGCAGAATAGGGTAGTAATCTGCAGCACAGCTCTGCACCAGCACCCTATATATTGTACACCTATACCAGTCTTTACAAGGACCTTTGTGGACCTAGTAGCTAGTGATTTGCAGACTGTACCTCAGTCCTTACACTGATAAAGGACTGCTGCAGAATAGGGCAGCAGTCAAGTATAATATTCTTTCTATATTTGTAAGAAAGTATATTATACGTGTACAACCCTATATACTGTACACCTATACCAGTCCTTAAAAGGACCTTTGTGAACCTAATAGTAATAGCTAGTGATTAAACTGACTGTCCCTGCTGCACACAGCGTCCTGTCCCTCCCTGCACTGACAAAAGACAGGCTGCTGCAATCACCTGCACAACAGTGCACTGAACCCTATATACTGTACGCCTATACCAGTCCTTAAAAGGATATTTGTGGACCTAATAGTAATAGCTAGTGATTAAACTGACTGTCCCTGCTGCACATAGCGTCCTGTCCCTCCCTGCACGGACAAAAGACAGGCTGCTGCAATCACCAGCCCAGCAGTGCACTGAAACCTATATACTGTACTACACCTATACCATACCAGTCCTTAAAAGGACTTTTGTGGACCTAATAGCTAGTGATTTGTGTCACTACAGTCTCTCCCTGCTCCACACAGCAACCTCTCCCTATAATGACATAAGACAGAATGTAAAATGGCCGCCAGATCAGGTCTATTTATAAGGTAGGGGGAATGTCCAATTGTCCATGTGCTGAAATGTCTCAATTGGCTGTCCTGTACCCCATGATGGATGTGTCATCATGGGTCAAAGTTCTTTCACACCGTAAACACATATGTCTGCCGGGCGAACAGCGGCAAAAGTCCGCCGATCGGGCGAATCGCGAACACGCTAAATTCGCAGCGAAACGACCGCCGGGCGAACAGTTCGGCCATCCCTATTAGAGGGTTTAGGTAGAAAAGTCCAGGTACTCTTGGAACTAAGTCAAGTAGAAAAGAGTCTCTCACATTAGGAAATCCAGAGACTAGCCATTCACAGCTGGATACTCACCCTTATCATATAGTCCTTCTCTCACTAGGCCTAGCAGCCGATAGAGTGCTCAAATAAAGCAAAGTCTCTGCCACAGACTTGCTATAGGACACCTGAATAAAGTCTCTGCCACAGACTTGTTGTAGAACACTTGAATACCTGAAAGATGTAGAAAACTTACAGAACCCTCCTACATCTTGTAGCCAGTCCAGCGATACCATATGAGATCAGATTCGCTTGGGGTCTTTCAACTTAGCTTCCAGGCTTCTTCTGAGAAGCCAACCTTTGCGTGGCCTTCTCCCGAAGAGTCCTCCCCTGGATGCTTCTACATTTGCTGGGCCTCTCCACAAACCGAGACGGCACCGGACCGCCATGAGAACCCTGGGGGCTGTTCAGGAGGACCAGGACCAAACAGACAGAAAGCACTTCTGGACCGGAACCTCGAAGCACGTGATGTCAGCACCTTAAGTACCCCCTCCCAGAATGCACAGCAAGAGTGACACTCCCACAGGGCTGGTATCCGAGAGAACTGGCACTCAATGCACCTAACTGGACTGCGTTCTGGCACTTGCCAGAGATGGCAGCGCCACCTATGGTCAAGCAAAACACAATGCAATCCAGCCAGACTGGTACTGAGACCAAAATTTGGTGTAATTGAACCCAAAACCAAACTGCGGTTCCAGGAAAATGAAATGACAAAAACACATATCTTCAGGAGCCGGTGCTACACATGCAAACACCAGGCAGGTAGTGTCACATGACTGGGATTCGAACCTACAACCGTAGTGCTGCTAGGTGGAAGTGCTAACCACTAAGCCACTGTATTGCCTATGATTGGTTTATTTTATGTATTTATTTATTACAGGTACTGATATAGCACTGTCAATTTACTCAGCACTTTACATATATATTGTACATTCACATCAGTCCCTGCCCTCAAGGAGCTTACAATCTAAAGTCCCTAACGCACATTCATACATACACATACTAGGGCCAATTTAGACAGGAGCCAATTAACCTACCAGGATGTCTTTGGAGTGTGAGAGGAAACCGGAGTACCCGGAGGAAACCCATGGAGGCACAGAGAGAACATGCAAACTCTTTTCTGATCAATTTCTTGGCCACAGGCACACTGCAGTTCAAATAATCTCCTTTTACAGGCGTTTGAGCTTTTCTTTGCCTGTAAACACCCATCCATGTTAGCCTACATTAGAGGCGTTTAAATATCAAAAAGACACATACTGGGTCATCAATGGATTTGGAGCTAAATTGATTGAATTAATCAAAATGGCTCTGAACAGTGTGGATTGAAAATCTGATTGTAGGTATTAGAAAATTCAACATGATAGTTAAGTGTGTGGCAAATCGAGTGATCTTTTCCATCCTCTGGCTGCTGTTCCGATTGTAGTGAAAATATGTTGAAAACACAATTGTATAAAATAACATTCCATGTTCCACATCAGTCCCTGCCCTCAAGGAGTTTACAATCTGATGCCGCATACACACGATCAGACTATCCGGAGGACTTAGTCTGGCGGACAAACCGCCGCCGTACGGGAAAAGTCAGTTCATTTCAAAAGTATGGCGGACTAGCACACACACGACCGTATTGTCCACCGAACTGTGAGTTAGGCGGACAAATTTTGAGTCAAGACTACTTTCTAAGTCCGCCAGACTTTTGGGTAAAAAAAAGCCCGCCGGAGCCAACACACGGGTGGATTGTCCGGCAGACTCGAGTCCGCTGGACTTTTCCACTGGATAGTTTGATCGTGTGTACGCGACATTACATACACATACTAGGGCCGATTTGGACAAGAGCCAATTATCCTACCAGCACCAACATTGGTATGTGTCTTTTTGATATTTAAACGCACATGTAAATTTTGTGCAGGTATTTTTCCTGATTGGGATTCAAACAGTGGACCCCAGTACTGTAAGGCAGAAGAACTAGCCCCTAAGCTACTGTGATGCAATATTTGCAACAGGAAAGAAATAATATGCCTGCCGAGAGATGTACTGCAGGACACAAAGGAGTGTTGTGTGTTGCGCTGCGGTGCACTACATTTGCAAAAATACTGCATATGCTGTTAAAATTTTGAATAATCATTCACGTATTCCTAAATGTGTGATTTGAACACTACTCACTACTCTGGAGTTCATACAACATTGTGGATGACAGGGGTAATCTTTTGATTAGTTAAAAAAAAAAAGCATGGGAGCAAAATAAGGCATAAAAAAAAACTTGAAAGTGCTTCCCCTGTAAAAATGACCTGCCATATCAGTTACCAATCAGCCATGGCCAGGGCATTTCCATCCCCTCCGCTGCATGTAACAAAGGGACAGGGATGTTCATGACTAAAGCTGGACCGAATGACCCCCCGTTCGATTTGCAGCAGAACTTTTGAACATCGCAAACTTTCGGAACAGAATAACAAACCCTATTAAGTCTATGGGGCCCAAACAGGAAAAATCAAAAGCACCCATTTTTAAGGCTTATATGCAAGTAATTGGACATGCAATGGTTATGGGGGTATGGGTACTGCCCTGGGGGACATGTATAAATGAAATGTATCATAATTTTTAAATGAGCAGTGATTTACTGGTGCTTAATAACTGATGAAATAATAACAATGAAAAATGGGTGGAGGGGGGCGGTCTCCTTAGTCTGCCTGTAATGTAGCACATCTGTACTGTTAATAGAACCTGCTGCAGCAATAATGACATTTATAAAGCCAAAAAAATGACATTTTCCATTCAAGCTTTCTTTACTTTATAAACAATGACTTGGGGAGATAGTTTGTTATAATAGGGCCACAATTTTGTGCACTAAGAACAAGATAAGAGATTTTTTGGATACATTCTGGTGTCTTTCGCAGACTTTGTATATTTAACCACTTGCCGCCCACCCTATAGGGAATTGACGGTGGCAAAGTGGTTTCATAATCCTGACCGGACGTCATATGACGTGATCAGGATTATGAGCCGCTGCGCGCCCCCGGGGGCGCGCATCGTGGCGATCGTTGTTGCGGGGTGTCAGTCTGACACCCGGCAACTACGATCTCGGTAAAGAGTCTCCGATGGAGACTCTTTACCATGTGATCAGCCGTGTCCAATCACGGCTGATCACAGTGTAAATGGGAAGAGCCGGTGATCGGCTTTCCCTCACTCGCGTCTGTCAGACGCGAGTAGAGGAGAGCCGATCGGCTGCTCCTCTGACAGGGGGGGTCTGTGCTGATCGATTATCAGCACAGCCCCCCCGAGGATGCCCACACTGGACCACCAGGGACGCCACTAGACCACCAGGGAAAAGGTAATAAAGGCCATAATCCTCCCTAGACCACCAGGGATGCCAGTCAGCACAATGGGTGCCAATCAGTGCCCATAATGGATGCCAATCAGTGCCCACAATGGGAAAAAAATGATAAAAATTTAATTTGGTTACAGTGTAGCATGACCGCGCAATTGTCATTCAAAGTGCGACAGCGCTGAAAGCTCAAAATTGGTCTGGGCAGGAAGGTGTTTAAGTGCCCTGTATTGAAGTGGTTAAGTTACAGGTGCGGGTTTTGAGCTTTGGGTGTTGGTGGTGCCTTCACACCGCAACCCTATATAGGTACTCTTAATGAAAGCAACAATTGGCCTTGCTGTCAAAAATTTAAATGATATGCACTTGTCAAACAGATGTAGAAAAATTGGTCTTTGGGTCTTGTTGGAGCCTTCAAACGTAATCCTATATAGGTACTCTTGATGAAAGCAAGAATTGTCCTTGCTGTCAAAAATTGAAATGATATGCACCTGTCAAACAGGTGTGAAAAAATTGGTCTTTGGGTGTCAGTGGTGCCTGCAAACATAATCCTATAGAGGTACTCTTGATGAAAGCGAAAATTGGCCTTGCTGTCAAAAATTTAAATTATATGCACCTATCAAATAGGTGCGGAAAAATTGGTCTCTGGGTGTTGGTGGTGACTTCACACAGTAACCCTATAGAGGTACTCTTGATGAAAGCAAGAATTGGCTTTACTGTCAAAAAATTTTAACGATATGCACTTGTCAAACAGGTGCGGAAAAATTGGTCCTTGGGTGCTAATTGTACTCATTAAACCGACACCAAAAAATTTCTTCCAGATTTAATCAACACCAACAAAGCTAGGAAGCTTAGATAGTCTATCAGAGATTCAAGATCCAGAAAACAATTAATCAGCGACATTAGAATCAGGGGCTTTGATAGCTGCTGCTAATCCAGGACTGATTCATTTTGATAAATGTGAACCGGTCCACAAAGTCTGTGGACAGACACGCTCTCTTATCTGTCACAAAGCCTCTGGGAGCACTGAATGCCCATCACGGCGGCATGCATGATTGGCCACCATCATTGTGACCTCCTCAAATGGTGACAGTACAGTGCATGCATCCTTTATGAGCAGCCATTGGCATGGGGAAAAAAAGACAAGTCTGCCTGGGTCTGTCGTTGTGCCATACTCACACAGATACTTGTTGACGGCACTCTGCTGCATGTGCAGCCTCTGCCGCATTGCCAAAGTTGAGTTCCCCCTGGTGGGCATGTCACAAATCAGGCAGTTTACCGCCAGGTGGAATTCCCCATGAATTTTAGACAACCAAGCACTGGCTGTATATGGCCACCTGAAATGGCTACAGACTCTTCTGGCCTGCTTTAGCAGATCTTCCAAACCTGGGTACCTATTTAGGAAACACTGCACCACCAATTTGAGGACATATGCCAGGCAGAGCACATGTGTCAATTTTCCCTGTCTAAGGGCGGACACAGGAGGTTTGTGCCATTATCGTGACTGCCAGGCACGCGCATCAGTTCCCCCGCAGCGTGAACGCCAGCTATCCCTGCTTAAAGGGCCGATGTACAGCTATGACAGCTCGCGGGTACATGACGACCTGCCTCAGTATAATGACGGGGCTGGTCAGCTAGCAATTAATAAAGGACTTGTCAAAAACTGTGTATTGTGCTTTTTACCTTTTTACACTTTTTTTGGTGAATGGATATGGGTTCAATGCATCCGATACCCATTCACATGGGGGGGTCTGTTAAAATGGGGGGTTCCAGATTCCGATAAGCACCACGCCTGCAGACCCCCACAACCTCCAGGCAAGGGTTGTGGGGATGAGGTCCTTGTCCCTATCAACATGGGGACAAGGTGCTTTGGGGGGACCCCAAAGCACCCTCCCATGTTGAGGGCATGTGGCCTGGTATGGTTCAGGAGGGGGCCGCTTTTTTGTCCCCACCTTTTACTGCGGCCTGCCAGGTTGCATGCTCGGATAAGGTTCCGGTATGTATTTTGGGGAGGGGGCGGCCACGCCAATTTTTTTAAATTTTGGCATGGCATTCCCCTTAAAATCTATGCCAGACCCAAAGGGCCTGGTATGAATTTCATACCTGGCCCTCTGGCCTGATATGAAAAATCTATACCATAGAATTTTGTTTTAATTTTGTCATAGGGTTGCCTATAACCACTTCAATACACTATATTATATATTGTACACTGCACTATATACCCGGCACTGTATTATATATACTACACTGACTGCACTATATGCTCTGAACTGCAGTATATATACTATACGGACTGCGCTATAAACTCTGCAGAAAAATTGGGTCTTAGATGTTGGGGGTGCCAGAACACTGAAACCCCTCACAGTTACTCTTGTTGGGTGCAGTTGGGTGCTGTTAAACATTATTTCAAAAATTGTAGTCACATGCCCTTGTTAAACAGGGGCAGAAAAATTGGGCCTTGGGTGTTGATGGTGCCCTAAACCAAAAATATTGTTGGAAGCTAGCATCATCAAGATTCAGGGGGAATAGAATGAGCTGCTTAGGCAGTATTCAAGGGATCCCAGATCCATAGCAAATTCAATCAGTTACATCAGCATCAGGTGCTTGATAGCTGCTGATGCAGGACTGATTCATTTTTATAAATGTGAGCCTATCAACGGAGTCTGTGGACAGGCGCACTCTTTGATCCGTTAAAAACCCTCCAGCAGCACTGAATGTGAGTTTAGAAAGCATGCTGTATGCAGGACAGGCCTGTAGCTTGAGTGCATATTGAGCAAGTTCTGGCCAGTGGTCCATCCTCAAGACCCAGTAACCCAGTGCATGCTCTGTTGGAAAGGTCTCTAAGTCTGCTCTTGCCCCTAGATATTCCTGCACCATATAATGCAGACGCTGGCGATGGTTGCTTGAACCAAACAGACCTTGGCGCTGAGGACTGGAAAATTGCTTAAAGGCATCGGTCAGCTGGCCACCTTCTCCACCGCTCTTCTTCTGACCGAACAAAGCCTCAGAAACACTTTGTCTAGCACCAGGAAATAGTAATCTCCCAGGGTCTGGAAAGGCGTTACACAAACTTTTATTCAAGGCTCCTGAAGATGTTTCATCCTCTGCTCCCTCTGCGAAAGCAGGGTGAGTTCTGCAACTTTACCCTAGTAACATGGATCAAGAAGGGTTGCCAGCCAGTAATGATCCCTCTTCTCGATATCACAAATCCTAGGGTCCTTTCACAGGCTTTGCAGAATCAGGGAGGCCATACAGCGTAAGTTTGCAGAGGCATTCTATTCTCTGTGTCACTAAGGATCACATTATCCATATCTACCTCGTCCCAGCCACGTACAACTCCTTGGGTTTCTGGGGATTGAAAACCATCCCTTGAAGACTGCTGCATGTTATCCTCTACATCCATGCTGGCACAATCCTCCTCCTCCTCCTCTTCTTCCTGTGTGTTTTGCGGCCCCACAGGAATGCTATCTGGATGAAGTGGGCCTTGAGAGGAAAGGAAGTCCTCCTCTTCCTCCCGCTGTTCTGCCTCAAGTGCCCTGTCCATGATTCCACAAAGCGTGTGCTTCAGTAGGAACACTAGAGGGACAGTGTCACTGATGCATCCCTGTCGGAGAGCGGAGAGAAGATCGGTGCCATTCCTGGCTGAAACTGGTGTGGCATCAACCACCTCTGAGCCTGCCCCTGTAGAGCTGATAGAATCTCTTCCCTAGTGTGGCTCCTGTTTCCTAGGCAGACCAACTCATGCACCGCATGGCATCTTTTAGTCTGACTGCTTGCGTAGCCCCTTGAGCACTTCCTGAGCACTGCTGATTTAGAGGACAATTCTGCAGAATAGGTCATAGAGGAAGAAGAAGAAGAGGAGAGGTGGAGCAGAGAGCTGTGGCAGAATCACCACTAGCTTTTTGGAGGCGTGGTGGCGGAACAAGAGCCAACAACACTAAACCCTGTCCTGCACCCTTCCTAGTTGCTAGCAGGGCTACCCAGTGTGCTGTGAAGGAAAGGAAACATCCCTGCCCATGCCTGCTGGACCATAAGTCAGTGGTAATATGAACCTTACTGCTGACTGCCCTGTCCAATGAGGCCAAAACATTGCCTTCCACGTGACTGTAGAGAGACAGAATTGCCTTACATGAAAATAAATGCAGTTTTGGAACCTGTCACTGTGGTACAGCTCATTCCACAAATTCACAAAAGGGGGCAGAGTCTAGCAGCTGAAAAGGCAGCAGTTGCAATGCTAGCAATTTGGCCAAGCTAGCATTTAGACACTGAACATGTGGATGGCTGGAACCAAACTTCTTTTTATGGTTCAGCAACTTGAGTAGGGAAATTTGACTGCTGAAATCAACTGGTGGTGTACTGCTAGCAGATTGGCTGCAAGTACTCGTGACACCTCTTGCTATACCTTCATTCCTCTCAGTGCAGGTTTTTGAGAGGACTGGAGGTATAGTAAGGTTTGAAATCCCAGATGAGGAGCAAGGAGAAGTCCGCCTTTTTCTATGATGTGGGTCTTTCAAGTAATGCCAATGGACTGCATGGCGGGTCATCATATGTCCGGACACGCATGTGTTGCCCAAGCGGCTTCTGTTCTGGCCACGTTTGATCCGCTTCAGACAGTGCGATTTGCTGCACACATGTCGAAAAGGGCCCATACCAAGGAACTTTTAAAAGTCAGCGGGGAGTCAGAAGCACCCTGCACCTGCGGAGCTCTGTGGTGTGATGCAATAGGATGGCTGCCCTTAAGCTGCCCCCTGGAGGACATCCTGCTTCATTGGCGTTGTGCCTCCCCCTCCAATTCACTTCCCTCCTCTCTTCTCTCAGGCACCCAAGAACATTTAGTGACCTCATCATCCCCTCCCTGCTCGTCACTGGAGCAAACTTAGCAGTATGCTGCAGCTATGGGAACATGACTGCCAGTTTCTTATCCTCCTGTAGCACCTCCTCTCTATAGGCTCACGTTACTCCCTTCCTCAACCTAGGAACCAACATCGGAGCCTTCAAAGCACTGTGCATGCTCCAGCAGCATGTATGATGGTAAGGATACAGAAGGTGAAACTATAGACAAGGAGCCGGTGGAATAGGCTGCTTTGGCAGCTGTCTTGGAAGGCAAACTATTATGAGCCTGGGTGACAGAGGATGAGGAGGATGAGGACGGCTTTTGTATCCACTCCACCAACTCTTCTGCATGTTGTGGCTCAATAACACAGCCAGCAGCAGAAAATAGGAAAGCATGGCCCATGGCCACCTGCAGAGGATGCACCATGTCAACGACCACCACTGTTGACTGCAGACAAAGGCTGCTTGCCCTCTTTTAGTGGCCTGTGAGCCTCTCCTTGGTGGCCTTCCGGACATAATTTTTTTTTTGTATTATATACTGTGTACACCATCTGAAGTGTATTAGAAACTGTACACCACCGAATGCACTGTATATATATATATATATATATATATATATATATATATATATATATATATATACAGTGGTGTGAAAAAGTGTTTGCCCCCTTCCTCATTTCCTGTTCCTTTGCATGTTTGTCACACTTAAGTGTTTCGGAACATCAAACCAATTTAAACAATAGTCAAGGACAACACAAGTAAACACAAAATGCAATTTGTAAATGAAGGTGTTTATTATTAAAGGTGAAAAAAAATCCAAACCATCATGGCCCTGTGTGAAAAAGTGATTGCCCCCTAAACCTAATAACTGGTTGGGCCACCCTTAGCAGCAACAACTGCAACCAAGCGTTTGCGATAACGTGCAATGAGGCTTTTACAGCGTCCTGGAGGAATTTTGGCCCACTCATCTTTGCAGAATTGTCCTAATTCAGTTACATTAGAGGGTTTTCGAGCATGAACGGCCTTTTTAAGGTCATACCACAACATCTCAATAGGATTCAGGTCAGGACTTTGGCTAGGCCACTCCAAAGTCTTAATTTTGTTTTTCTTCAGCCATTCAGTGGTGGACTTGCTGGTGTGTTTAGGATCATTGTCCTGCTGCAGAACCCAAGTTCGTTTCAGCTTGAGTACACGAACAGATGGTCGGACATTCTCCTTCAGGATCTCTTGGTAGACAGCAGAATACATAGTTCCTTTTATCACGGCAAGTCTTCCAGGTCCTGAAGCAGCAAAACAGCCCCAGACCATCACACTACCACCACCATATTTTACTGTTGGTATAATGTTCTTTTTATGAAATGCAGTGTTCCTTCTACGTCAGATATACTTGGACACACACCTTCCAAAGAGTTCCACTTTTGTCTCATCGGTCCACAGAATGTTGTCCCAAAAGTCTTGGGGATCATCAAGATGTGTTGTGGAGAAATTGAGACGAGCTTTGATGTTCTTTTTGCTCAGCAGTGGTTTTCTCCTTGGAACTCTGCCATGCAGGCCATTTTTTCCCAGTCTTTTCCTGATGGTGGAGGCATGAACGCTGACCTTAACTGAGGCAAGTGAGGCCTGCAGTTCCTTGGACGTTGTTGTGGGGTCTTTTGTGACCTCTTGGATGAGTCGTCGCTGCGCTCTTGGGGTAATTTTGGGCGGCTGGCCACTCCTGGGAAGGTTCACCACTGTTCCATGTCTTCGCCATTTGTGGATAATGGCTCTCACTGTGGTTCGCTGGATTCCCAAAGCTTTGGAAATGGCTTTATAACCCTTTCCAGACTGATAGATCTCAATTACTTTCTTTCTCAATTGTTCCTGAATTTCTTTGGGTCTCGGCATGATGTGTAGCTTTTAAGGATCTTCTGGTGGACCTTACTGTGTCAAGCAGCTCCTATTTAAGTGATGCCTTGATTGTGAACAGGTGTGGCAATAATCAGGCCTGGGTGTGGCTAGAGAGATTTAACTCAGGTGTGGACAACCACAGTTATAGTATGTTTTAACAAGGGGGGCAATCACTTTTTCACACAGGGCCATGATGGTTTGGATTTTTTTTCACCTTTAATAATAAACACCTTCATTTACAAATTGCATTTTGTGTTTACTTGTGTTGTCCTTGACTATTGTTTAAATTGGTTTGATGTTCCGAAACACTTAAGTGTGACAAACAGGCAAAGGAACAGGAAATGAGGAAGGGGGCAAACACTTTTTCACACCACTGTATATATATATAGGCTACACTGAATGCAGAGTATATATATATATATATATATATATATATATATATATATATATATTAATACACCGCTTGAAGTGTATTAGAAACTGTATTATACACTGTGTACACTGCCTGCACGGTATTAGAAATGGTACAACGGATGCACCGTATTATATACTGTGTACACCACCTGAAGTGTATTAGAAACTGTACACCCTATATTATATACTGTGTACACCACCTGAAGTGTATTAGAAACTATACACCACCAAATGCACTGTATATTTAGGCTACACTGAATGCAGAGTATATATATATATATATATATATATATATATATATATATATATATATATACTAGGCTGTAGGCTGTATATCTATAGAGTATATATATATATAGAGTATACACTGAATATAGAGTATATACTGAATATATACGCTACACTGAATGCAGAGCATATATATATATATATATATATATATATATATATATATATATATATATATACACACACACACATATATGTATATATATATATATGTATATATATATATATATATATATATATATATATATATATATATGTATGTATATATACACTGCCAGTAACTAAATAACCTGCCTGCTTAATCTAACTCAAGCTTTCTTGTCTAGATCCACGCCAACAACACTACACGTGGCCGCTATGTAAGCAGCCTTTAGCCAATTGTGGCTCTCTCAGAGCGCGCTGTGATTGGCCAAAGCATGCAGGTCAGGTGCATACTTTGACCAATCACATCTCGCAGTGCTTTATGGGGCATTCTGCGGCCCTCGAATTTCCCGCGAACGCCCCATAATATTCGCCATTGGGCGCACGGGCGAACATCCAATGTTCGAATTGAACTTACGTTTGACTCGAACATCGAGATCATCCCTAATGTGGACCTTGCAGTTGACTACCTTGCCCAACGATGCCACATCATTGCCCTCCATGTGATGGTAGAGAGATGGAATGGCCTTACGTGAAAAGAAATAGTGACTGGGAAACTGCCATTGTGGTAAAGCACATTCTGCAAATTCATGGAAGAAGGCAGAATCCACCATCCGAAAAAGGCAAGAGTTGTAAAGCCAGCAGCTTTGAAAAGCTTGAATTCAGACACTGGGCATGTGGGTGCCAGTGACTGTATTTTTTTTTTGCTGCAGCAGATGGGGCAGAGAAATGTGCCTGTTATAGTCTACAGCTGGTGGTGTACTACTGGCAGATGTGCAGCAAGGACCTGGGACACCCTGCATTATATCATCCCTGGCAGTGGAGGCTGCTGAGAGGTCATGAGGTATAGTGTGGGTAGATCGGAAAGGTGAGTAGTGAAGAGGAGCAGAATTGTGTCCCTTTTGTGTGGCTTTCAGGTGCCCTTGCCAATGGACTAAGTGATGGGAGATTAAGTGCCTTGTCAAGCATGTGGTACCCAAATGGTTTTTGTTTTTGCCATGCTTGATGTGCTTGAGGCAAAGTTTACAAATTGCAACAGTGCGAATGGCTGCACATGTACTAAAAAAAGACCCAAACAGCTGAGCTGTGGGAAGTGGGCCAGGAGATAACAGCTCCAGAATCTGGTGGAATAGGATGCCTTCTTTCTACTCTTTCATGATGGCTGCCCCTTTGGGGTTGTGCCTCACTCTCACTTTCCTCCTCTGCTCTATCTGGCACCCAAGTCGTGTCAGTGACCTCATCATCATCATCCCCTCCATCCTTATTATCCCTGTAGACAACTTGGCAATACGCTGCACCCGGGGGAACATGACTGCCAATTTGTTGTTTACCAGTGTTCTCCCTTCTCAATAGGTTCATGTTCCTACCTTCCTCCACCTCAGAACCAAAATCTGAATAAAGTAATGGCTGTGCATTGTCAAGGAGCAAGTGACTGATGCTGTGTTCAAATAGCTCAGCTGACTCCTCCATGCCTGATGCTGGGGCTATGGCAGGAATAGCTGGGAACAAGGAGGCAGATCTTGCCACTCTGGGAGCTGCAGGGGACTGCACACTAGTCTCTGCTTGGGTGGCAGAGGATGAAGATGGTTTAGTAAGCCAGTCCACCACCTCTGCATCATGTGGCTGGATAGCACAGGCAACATCACTAAACAGAGGAAATGATGCCCTACCTGAGGATTGACCATCTCCACCTTTTTCTGTGGACACATATGCTGCTTGCCCTCTCACAGTGCCATGGGAACATCTGCCTCTCCTTGTTGGCCTCCCAAACATAATGCGGTAAGAGTATACTAATCCACAGAAATTTACTGTGTTAAATCTGCACTGTCACACTGAAATATACTGCGTTAAATGTGCACTAATGCACTGAAATATACTGCGTTAAACGTGCAGTAATGCACTAAAATATCCTTTATTAAATGTACAGTAACTCACTGAAATATACTGCGTTAAACATGCACTAACAATTTGAAATATATGGCATTAAACGTGCAGTAACGCACGTTTATGTAAATGCACACTAACTTACTGAAATATACTGCGTTAAACGTGCAGTAATGCACTGAAATATACTGCATTACACTGCACTATCACTAGATTCACACTAAAGTGACACTAAAGTAAAAATTAATGGTCAAGCAACATTCACGCTGCACTATCACTAGATTCACACTAAACTGACATTCTACACTGACATTTGCGTTAAACATGTAGTAATGCACTGAAATATACTGCATTAAAAGTGCACTAATGCTTCGCAATGTATTGCATTAAATGTGCACCAATGCTCTGAAATATACTGCGTTAAACCCGCACTATTGCACTGAAATAAACTGTGTTAAACGTGCAGTAACACACTGAAATATACTGCGTTAAATGAGCACAAACACACTGAAATATACTGCGTTAAACATGCAGTAATGCACTAAAATATACGGCGTTAAACGTCCAATAATGTAGTGAAATATACTGTGTTAACCACTTAAGGACTGAGCCTCTTTCTAAAATTTGGTGTTTACACGTTAAAAAAACATGTTTTTTGGCTAGAAAATTACTTAGAACCCTCCAACATTATATATATTTTTTCTAACACCTTAGAGAATAAAATGGCGGTCGTTGCAATACTTTCTGTCAGAAAGTATTTGCGCAGAGGAATGGCGACAGACTTTTACTCATAAAAATCTCCATAGGCAACGTTTAAAAAATATAACAGGTTGCATGTTTTGAGTTACAGAGAAGGTCTAGGGTTAGAATAATTGCTCTCACTCTAATGCTGCGTACACACGATCGGACTATCCGGCGGACTTAGTCCAGCGGACAACCCGCCGGACTTTGCAGCGGAGGTCTGCCAGACTTTCCAAACAAGCGGACTTGCCCACACAGGACCACACGCGACCGGACTTTTGGCGGAGGTCCGCCGGACTTTTGAAATGAACTGATTTGCCCACACATGGAGTAAAGTCCGTTCATTTTGAACGTGGCTCCAGGTAGCCAGGACTAGAGAAGGAAGTGAATGTCTCCGCCTCCATTGGCGATATTGACACCTTGCTAGCCCCGTCACCTGGTATGGATTTAAAGGGGAACCCCTACGCTGAAAAAATGGTGTGGGAGTTCCCCCAACACAATGATGTCACAGTCCCGGAGGATGCTGGGACTGTGACATCATACGGGCGAGGTCACCATGTGACATCACCCGGTGACCCTGCCCCTTGTCCCTATATATGTCGCCGCACAACGCGTCCCTGCCATTGCGGCCAGAGAGAGCGTGGTGTCAACATCGCAATGAAGAAGAAGAGAAGAAGGCGGCGGCAGTGGCAGAAGACCGGGCCAACGCTAGTAAAAGAGCTATAAGAAGATAGCAGAGGCCCGGCAAAAAGAACCGAAGAGTGGGACAAGACCCCAAAGTCGGAAGAAGACCCCCGGATGGCTGCGACAACAAAGAAGAAAGCCGGGCTCCTCCCCTAGTAAAAGAGCTAGCAGAAGATAGCAGAGGAGTCTGGCGAGAAGAACCCTCAAGATGGAAGAAGAGAAGACCATCGGAGCTGTCCAATAAATTATTTTAAAAACTTGTGTTGTGTTTTTTTATTTACACTTTTTTCCCCAGGTGAATGGGTAGGTGCTTTGGGGTGGGGGGGGCGCAGGGCTCCCCCTTCCCCAAAGCACCCCCCATGTTGCCCCCCCACATGCCCTGGTATGGTTCAGGAGGAGGGCTCTCGCTTGTCCCCACCCCCTTTCCTGACCGGCCAGGCTGCGTGCTCGGATAAGGGTTTGGTATGGACTTTGGGGGAACCCCCACGCCGATTTTTCAGCATAGGGGTTCCCCTTAAAATCCATACCAGGTGACAGGGCTAGCAAGGTGTCAATCTCGCACATGGAGGTGGCAACATTGTCCCATCCTGCCTGAAGTCACGTTCAAAATGAACGGACTTTACTCCGTGTGTGGGCAAGTCAGTTCATTTGAAAAGTCCAGCAGACCTCCGCCAAAAGTCTGGCGGATTGTCTGCCTGACCTAGTCCGCCGGAAAAGTCCGGTTGCATGTGGTCGTGTGTGGGCAAGTCCCCTCGTTCGGAAAAAGTCTAATCGTGTGTACACGGCATTAGAGCAATGAGCCATGATTGGATACAGTCATCATTACTTTCCCCAATTATGGCTCTAACAGTGCTTTGTGTCCTGATTGGGCAAAGCTTTCATTACTTCATCCAATCAGGGCTTCCAATGCAGCGCAGTGCATTGTGGTCATTCAGCAGGCCGAACAAACAGATAAACACCCCGATAATTTGGGTGTTTGTCGAACAGGTGAACAGCCAATGTTTGGCCCAAATTAATGCTTGGGCCGAACTGTTCTCCCAACTTTATTCATGACATGCATTGACCTAGTGTAGTCACATGGCCAAATTTGAACAATGTCATTGATCAAATGTGTACATACTAGGTTAAGAAGGCCACAAGCATCCCGCCCCTTTGTTACATATGGCTGAGGTTTGGGAAACGCCACGTTTGTGGCTAATTTGTATGCTGATGTGGTGGGAGTGAAAGCTTGTAACTCACTAGAGACTAAAGCTGCCATCAGAGAAATAAGTGTTTAATTGTGAATGCATGTTGCATATATAGTATGCAGGGCTGGACTGGGAATAAAAACCAGCCCTGGAAATAATTTCATACCAGCCCCATAGCATCATTATACCAGCCCAACATGATAACCATCATAACGTCATTATTTTCTTGTTCATAAAAAGGGAAAACCATGTATTTTAAAGCATTTAAAGAGCGCATTATATATAGATAAGACATATATGAAAGCACATAGGGCTAGGGATATATATATGTGGGGGGGGGCGGGAGGACTCTGGTGACCAGAGACCACCTTCCACAGAAAGAATATACTAGGGTAAAGGGTGGGTGGCTTGGGTTAATGCTATATGGAGGAAACCTTTATATCAGTGCACCTTGCAGGGATCAGTCAATTGGCTCCAGCTTGGTGGCTCTGGTTTTCCTATAGTCTCCTCTCCACAGTCAACACATGTCTGACTTCTCCCATGATCCCCATCCCAGCGATGTTCCTATTCTTGACTCCTCTCCACACTCCCTCAGAGACTGCAGACATGATATAAGACAAGAGATGGTCAGAGGTTGCGGACATGATACAAGAAATGGTTAGAGGCTGCGGGCATAGTATAGGAGATGTCAAGATGTCAGAGCCTGCGGGCATGGTACAGAAGATGGTCAGAGACTTAGGACATGATACTAAAGATGTTAAGAGAATGTAAACATGATACAGGAGATGGTCAGAGACTGCAGACATAGTACAAGAGATGGTCAGAGACTGCGGACATGATACAAGAGATGGTCAGAGACTGCGGACATGATACAAGAGATCAATGCAGCCTTACTGTGCCCGTCAGTGCAGCCTCACTGTGCCCGTCAATGCAGCCTCACCATGCCCGTCATTGCAGCTTCACTGTGCCCATCATTACAGCCTTACTGTGCCCATCATTGCAGCATCACTGTGCCCATCATTGCAGCCTCAATGTGCCCCTCATTGCAGCTTTACTGCGCCCATCATTGCCGCCTCACCGTGCCCATCATTGCCGTCTCACCATGCCCATCATTGCCACCTTACCGTGCCCTCATTGCAGCCTCATCATGCTCTCATTGCAGCCTCACCATCATTGCAGCCTTACTGTGCCCATCATTGTATCCTTACTGTGACCATCATTGCCGCCTCACCATGTCCAACATTGCAGCTTCACCGTGCCTATCATTGCAGCCATACATGTCCATCATTGTAGCCTCACTGTGTTCATCATTGCAGCCTGACTGTACCCATTAATGCCACCTTACCATGCCCTCATTGCAGCCTTACTGTGCGCTCATTGTAGCCTCCCTCACCATCATTGCAGCCTCCCTCACCATCATTGCAGCCTTACTGTGCCCTCATTGCAGCCTCCCTCACCATCATTGCAGCCTTACTGTGTCCTCATTGCAGCTTCACTCAGTCAATGCGTGCCTCTGTGTCACAGAGCTGAGTGTGAAAAGTTTGGCCGTGCTGTGATAAAAGCAGCCCCAGGGCAGGCAGCCTATTGGGAAAAGTCCGGCCCTGATAGCATGTTGCATGTAGTTTGTATGTAGGAGCTATAGGTGTGCACAGCCTATTGCATTAGGGTGTGCACCCCAAAGCTCAAACACATATTCATGTGTGTGCATGTGTATATATACTGAGTCAGTAAAGCAGTGGACAGTGTCAGTAGGGCAGTGGACTATATCAGTAGTTCTTATTTTTATTTATTTTTTTCTACAATTTTATTTTTACAATTTTTCTTAAGAGCCCTGTTAGGGGTTTTGGTGAAATATCAGGGGTCAAAACAGGGGGATTAGGGTATGCACAGGCACACTTGACACACCATGTGCCCATGGTATGAGCCTAGATATCTGATATTATGGTTATGGTGAAAGGAATCACAGGGAGAGCTGTGTGCTGGATTGTATATAATTCTGACCCCTGCACTATGTACGTTACATACACCTGACCCCCGCATTCTGTACATTACATACCTGACCCCTGCACTATGTAGATTACAGACACCCGACCCCTGCAGTAAGTACATTACACACACCTGACCCCCACACTCTATACATTACGTATTTCACCTCTGCACTATGTATGTTACACACACCTGACCCCCCCACTCTGTACATTAGAGACCTGGCCCCTGCACTATGTACGTTACACACACACACGTGATACCCACACTGTTCATTACATACCTGACTCCTGCAATGTACCCCCACACTCTCTGCATTACACGTCTGACCCCTGCATTATGCACGTTACATACCCCTGACCCCCGCACTCTGTACATTACATACCTGACCCCTACACTATGTACATTTCACACAGCTAACCCAACACTCTGTTCTTTACATACCTGACCCCTACATTATGTAAATTACACACACCTGACTCCGCACTCTGTTCATTTCATACCTGACCCCTGCACTATGTACGTTACACACATCTGACCACCACACTCTGTACATTACAAACCAGACTCCTCCACTATGTTCTTTACACAAACCTGACCCCCACACTCTGTACATTATATACCTGACCCCTGCACCATGTGCATTACACACACCTGAGCCCTACACTATGTGCGTTACACACATCTAACCCCCACACCCTGTACATTACATACCAGACTCCTCCACTATGTACTTTACACACCCCTGACCCCTACACTCTGTACATTACATATCTGACCCCTGCACCATGTGCATTACACACACCTGAGCCCTACACTATGTGCGTTGCACACATCTAACCCCCACACCCTGTACATTACATACCAGATTCCTCCACTATATACTTTACACACATTTACCTTACACACAATTGACCCCCTACATTTATATATTGTATACCTGACCCCTGCATCATGTATATTAGAGATACATGACCCCCTTTTTATTTACCTGGTGGAAACTAGAACAGTGTCATTGACAACCCTCACATCCATCTTGTAGGCTGGATTTTTAATCTGAGCTGACATGTGAGTATCAGACTTCTGACCTCTGTTATATCGTTTTTGTTACCCATATAGGGATTTTTAACCCTACACATCTTTTATCCATTACTTATATTCACAGATAACTTTGGCAACATATTCCTGATGAGTGGACATGAGCCACGAAACGCGTAGAGTTAGCCTGGACAGTCTGGTCCTTACATTTTTAATCTATCATGGATTTGTCTATTCTACTGTACCATGTATTGGTTTCTTATGAATTCATTATAATAATCATGTGTCATATGTCAACTCTTAATTATATTTATCAATTTTTATTCTGTACCATGTATTTCGCTAAACATGAAATGTACTTCTACAATAAATTTCTAAATACATTTTATAATATATTTTCTCGTTAAATGGGTAGAGCTGAAAGTCACAGTCCGGAGGTGGTAGCAGGAGCTGGGAAGCAGGAAGCAGGTAGCAGCTGGGCAAAGAAGGAATGAATCAGCAGGCAGAGCAATCCCAGAAAAGGCCAAGGCCAATAACAGCCAGGCAAAGTAGTACAGAATCAGCAGGCAAAGGGGAGTCCAGTAATCAAGGTCAAAGAGAACCAGGTGAGCATGTTTTAATGCAGCAGGCAGAGGCCACATCTAGAAAGAAGCCGAGTTATACACAAGTTATACACGTGTGGGCAAATATAGCAGATAAGGTCTCAGGAACACAAGAACAAGCTGGTGACTATCTCAGTGACAAATCAGTTTAAATAGGCCACTGGATGCCAAGTGTACACACTAATTGCTACATGCACATGCGCACGCCACAAACTGGCACAGTGCATCTGATATTGCCCTTTTGCTTAAAAGTACAAGCTTGTGCTCATGCTCATGCCCATATGCCTGAGCGTAAGTCTGCACTGTTTTTCTGATCCTGGTAATTCAGTTTACCTTATACTCCCACACTCTATACATTACATATCTGACCCCTGCACTACTGTATGTATGTTACACACACCTGACACACACACTATATACATTGTATACCTGAACCCTATACTATGTACTTTACACACACCTGACCCCCACACTCTGTACATTACATACCTGACCCCTGCAGTATTCACGTTACAGGCACCTAACCCCCATCTTGTATATACCTGACCCCTGTACTATGTACTTTACACGTACCTAAGACCCATACTTGTTATATTACATACCTGACCCCTGCAGTATGCACGTTACACACACCTGACACCCACACTCTATACATTACATACCTGATGCCTGCAGTATTCACGTTACACGCACCTGACACCCACACTCTATACATTACATACCTGACCCCTGCAGTATGCACGTTACACACTCCTGACACCCATACTCTATACATTACATACCGTGCCTTGAAAAAGTATTCATACACTTACTACAACCAAAAATGTCAATTTATTTTATTGGAATTTTATGTGATAGACCAACACAAAGTGGCATATAATTGTGGAGTGGAAGGATATATACAGCTGTTCTGTGAAGCCCTCAGAGGTTTGTTAGAGAACCTTAGTGAACAAACAGCATCACGAAGGTCAAGGAAAACACCAGACAGGTCAGGGATAAAGTTGTGGAGAAGTTTAAAGCAGGGTTAGGTTATAAAAAAAATATCCCAAGCTTTGAACATCTCACAGAGCACTGTTCAATCCATCATCCGAAAATGGAAAGAGTATGGTACAACTGCAAACCTACCAAGACATGGCAGTCCACCTAAAGGAGCAGAGCATTAATCAGAGAAGCAGCCTTAACTCTGGAGGAGCTGCAGAGATCCCCAGCTCAGGTGGGAGAATCTGTCCAGAGGACAACTATTAGTCGTGCATTCTACAAATCTGGCCTTTATTTTAGACTGGCAAGAAGAATGACATTGTTGAAAGAAAGCCATAAGAAGTCCCATTTGCAGTTTCCAAGAAGCCATGTGGGGTCCACAGCAAAAATGTCGAAGAAGGTGCCCTGGTCAGATGAGACCAAAATAGAACTTTTTGGCCTAAAAGCAAAATGCTATGTGTGGTGGAAAACGAACACTGCACATCACCCTGAACACACCATCCCCACCGTGAGAAACATGGTGGTGGCAGCAATGTGTTCTGGGGATGCTTTTCTTCAGCAGGGACAGGGAAGCTGTTCAGAGATGATGGAAAGATGAATGGAGCCAAATACAGGGCAATCTTAGAAAGAAAACCTGTTGGAGTCTACAAAAGACTTAAGACTGGGGAGGAGGTTCACCTTTCAGCAGGACAACGACCCTAAACATACAGCCAGAGCTACAATGGAATTGCTTGCTTAGATCAAAGCCTATTCATGTGTTAGAATGGTCCAGTCAAAGTCCAAGCCTAAATCCATTTAAGAACCTGTGGCAAGACTTAAAAATTGCTGTTCACAGACGCTCTCCATTCAATCTGGCAGAGCTTGAGCTATTTTGCAAAGAAGAATGGGCAAAAATGTCACTCTCTAGATCCACTTTGTGTTGGTCTATCACATAAAATTCCAACAAAATACATTTACGTTTTTGGTTGTAACATGACAAAATGTGGACAATTTCAAGAGGTATGAATACTTTTTCAAGCACTGTACCTGACCTCTGTACTTTACACACACCTGAACCCCACACTCTTTACATTATATACCTGACTCCTGCACTATGTACATTCTACACACCTGACCCCCACACTCTGTATTTTACATACCTGACCCCTGTAGTATGTATGTTACCCACACCCAATCCCCAAGCTCAATACATTACGTACCTGACCCCTGAACTATGTACTTTACCTATCCTGGGTCCTTGCACAAGGTACTTTACCCACCCTGGACCCCTGTACTATGTATATTATTCACCCCGGACGCCTGCACTATGTCGTTTTAGGCTCCTCCCACTGTTAGTACAATTTTGCCGCACATACTTTTAGCCGCAGTGTGCATAGCACATCACAATTAACTCCACCCACTACCTCTTTTTTCCCTGTTCAGCCCCCATTCTCAGGAATTTACATTTTCAAAAGTTCCCAGGTATGAGTATACAGAATGCGGACCTTGCACAGTACTGTAGGACCACTTTAAAGCCTGCATTGGCAGCTAATTAAAATTGAATGGACTACCATATAGCAGTGTGCACTGACACACAAAAAAACACATGTGAGATATTACACCACAAAAGTCTGAATGTGAAAACATACACAGAAAACAAATACAATTTACCAATATTCCAGGAGTCGTGGTAGATGAGACCAAGTGGGAAAGTAAATAAGGACTAGGCCCCACACAGGAAGATTCCACTTCTATTTGTTGACAGTTGATATAGATCTGCATTCCACATATTTGCACTTTGGCCATTTTACCCAGCTCTATTTCCTGAAAGCCTTTTGGGGCTACGTTCATTACCATTCAAATGCTTCCTTCGCTCTCTGGTGTCCTAACTTGGGAGCCTGCAAATGTCTGACCCAGTTGGGGCCCTGACATTCCTAACACAATATTGGCTTTTTGCCCAGAACTACCAAGGAAACGGGGCAGGCAGAAATCATTTCAAATCTCCCTAGCTATTGCAAACACGGGGCCATAACACTGTGTTTATAGCTAAAAAAAAATGTAGCTGGAAGTAGATAGCTATATATTATAGAACCTTCAGCAGCAGAACATAATGATTTTGGGATGCTGCCATAGCTCCTTCTGCAGCCGGTTCCTCTGTACTATTTATGATGCAGCAAGACTCATATTGATGTGATGCAAGTGAAGATTCCTGTGCTAAATACAGAGATTTGCATTTCAAGGGCTTGCAGTAAAGACGCAGAGATGAGATGAAACAGGTTTGATTTTTTTTTATTTGCTTCATTTACTGTATGTGAGGTTCCAGTTGATGCCATTTAAAAATTAGCATATTTTTTCACAACAGAGCAAGTTAATCTATGTCCCCCTGGGTTTAGTTAACTGACAACAGAGCATCTTTTTAACATAGTGAGGTGATGTATCTAATGAATTCCAAAATTAGAAGGCCCATAATACTGTTCAGTGTTTCCCTAGAGGCGCTTTCCATTCCAGGGAAGACTAATGGTTGCTTCAAGAGAGGCCAGTGCAGCATTTGGAAGTGAGAAAAGCCCAGTGTGCTGCACTTCACATATTCTGCAGCTGCAGAGGAGTATGTCAGAGAGACGGCGGTTGCTATGGGAACTCAGGATGCTGAGCACAGTAGCACACACTCAGGATGTTCCTTCCCAGCTCTGCAATTGTTTAACCCTGTGTGTATCACCATGACACTACAATCTGGAAGAAGAAACAGGATATCCCACATGTTTTAAATTAAAAAGGATAGAAAAATACTTTCAGTTTTTAAAATTCTCTGAGTAGGCATTTATAAAGTGACACTAAACTGTGGTTTAAAAAAAATCTATTCAGGTGTGAATTCTTAACTCAAAAAAGGGCTCCTGTTACTCCCAGCCTCCTCCAAATATCCACACTCTTTTTATTTTTTGCTACTGTGATCTGACTAACTGTTAGCCCTTGTACACATGGTCGGACATTCCGACAACAAAATCCGTCGGATTTTGTCCGAAACTTGTGGTGTATACACACGGTCGGACAAAGTTGTCAGAAAATCCGATCGTACGTAACGTGATGATGTTATTTCGTTACGACGGGACTATGTTCAGGCTAGATTTGGTCTAGGAATTTGATCTGAGCATGCGTGGCACTTTGTCCGATCGGAATTCTCTACACACAATCGGACAAAGTCTGATCGGATCATGTTGTCGGAAAGTTTTATAGCCCAGCTCTAAAATTTTGTCCGTCAGATAGTCCGATGGAGCCCACACACAGTCGGATTATCCAACAACACGGTCCGATCGGACATTTTCCATCGGAATGTGTAATATTCGGTATAATCAGTAATATTGAAGCAATAGTGTCCAATCATCAGTATTAATTGGAGGAATAGTGCCCTTTCATTGGTATTAGTTGGAGGAATGGTGCCCCATCATTGGTGTCAATGGAAGGAATAGTGCCCCATCATCGTTGTGAGTAGCAGGAATTATGCCCAGCTGAGAAATAGTGCCCAAGGGCCAGATAAAGACAAGCAAAAAGCCAGATAGGTAGTTTGGAGACCACTGGACTATGAGATGTGTAGCATGCAGCGGTGCACATGGACCCATAAATAGATTGCAGAGCCATTAAGTAGTGGATATGTATGGTTTATTTTTGGAGAATAGGGAACAGTGTTACAGCACAAAATTAGCAAGTTTTGAAATGTTTTAGAAACACCAGTACAATTGTAATATATATTAAAATACAACTGGCTTTATTTTTCTTGGCCACTTCACAAAAGAAATCTCATGGGTAAGTTTTGCCCTCTGACCCTTCCTTAGCATAAATCCAAGGTCAACCTGACTGAGCCTTCTTATTTTCTTTTTGTTCTCGTTTCAGGACATCCCCACTACTTGTCTTCAAGTTACCAGAGGATGCATGATTAAGTATACAGTGATTTCTTAGGTTCCCTATTCCAGTGTTTTCACACAGGTTCAGCCTCTCCTTTGGTGGAGGGCTGAGGTGTTCGAGGTAAATATTCCTGATCCTGCAATGCCATGGTGCTTAGGTAGGATTATATAAGGCCTAAATGGTCACATAGTACTAATATGTGGCTCAAAAAGGTGAAATTGTTTGTTCCTGAGAGGCCCTTTTCCAAGATGGAAGCGGATGCACTTTCACTTTTTTTTCTCCTTAGGTTCTATATTGGGTGGTAGGGCCAGCATCTGCCCTAGTTTGGAAACACCTGCCATGGAGGGTGTAGCCTGCAGCCCTGTGCCCAGGTGGAGGATTCTGTTCTAGGGTCTAGGGCTATTTTCTCTGCTATTTCTGCCCTTGTTTCTATTGAATGGTGCTTGGTCTACTACTCTGTTAGGTATTTTCCAGACAGGGCCATGTAATACCCTATATCTCTATCTGTGTCTCTATTTATCCCTCTCTGTGTTTTTTTCCTTCAGTAGTAACTTTGCTTTCTGTTCTTGTTTCTAAAGGGTCGATTTTGCAGTGTGAGTCAGTCTGCTATTTTCTTGAGCCTGAGGTACTGAACATTCTACATGAGTGGTAGGGAGGTGGGACAAAGTTTGTGCATGAAGAGAAAATAGACCATAGAGAGACTTATTGTGATCACTGTCCTATAGGGGAGAGAAGTCACAGGAATTTGGCATCAAGGCATCAGTCAAGGGGTCGTTCAAGGTCTCCAAGGTCTTCTTGCATTCAAGATTTCCCTCTGCTACAGGTCACCTTCATTCTGTCTATCCAATGGAATCTGATGAATTTGTGTAGCTGCAGCATTACCTACTAAGATAAGATCTGTTTGTGATTCATACTTCCAGGGGTGTACAATGAATGAATATCAAGAGCTGTGCTCTTACATATACCAGGCTGTTCAATAGAACATACAAAACTATATAGCAGCTAGCCATCCTTCAAGATCACCAGGGTTAGAAAGAGAAGGTCTGTCAAAATCAGCAAGTCACAGGAGTTGGAGGAAGAAATACTAGAATCCTGTGTCTTAAATTTTGCCCATATTCTGCCATATGTGGCAGCAATGAAGTACACACTGGAATGAGTGGACCAGTCTGCACCAGCCCAGACAGTCCATACTGTAAGTACTACCCAAGCCTTAAGAAGTCTGTGCCTCCCTTTCCTCTAATGACAGAAATCAAGGAGCTTATTGAAGAAGAGTGGCAGTGCATAGAGAACAGATCCTCTCTCCAGAATGGGTATGCAAAACTTTATTCTTTCTGGACTGAGAATTTGTCCCTTTGATATTTTCCTCATAAGCTAAATGCCCCTTTGTGGAGGCTAGCATGGCACAATGCCTCTGGATAACTCTGTCACTTTTAAGAACCTGATGGAGCGTACAGTGGATGCCGACCTGAGGAAACTTTATTCTGTGGCAAGTTTGGTTTTATTTTGTGGCTCCAACTTCAGTGTCTTTAGTCCTTAGAGAAATGGACTGACAAAGTTTAAGTTGTGTTTGAATCTCAAGTAGATAGAACATAAATTGTTGGGGCTTTGGAAAAAAATTAAATTGTCAACTGACTTATGGATGAAGCAGCAGTTGATATGGTAAGCAATTTGTTATGACTGATGATGCACATTGTGAATGCTAAAATCGTTCTCTGCTTGAAATATTGAGCAGCAGATGCCTCCTCTAAAAGGGTTATCATGTTATTCCCTATAATGGTAAAGCCTTGTTAAGAAAGACATTGGAAGTGGCCATCCAGAGAGTTACTGTGGCTAAGTCTGCTCCGATTTCCTGAGGATGAGACAATAGTCCTTACAGTGCAGTTTTTTATAGATCAGTTCAAGGCAGTAAGAACATACATGTTTTTCTTTGGTTCTGACAGCATACATAACTTTTTCCAAGGTGTTGTCAATGGTAGAAGATCTTTGCTTGCAACACCTGAAAGTTTATAATTATATAGATGACATCCTGGAACAAGCAAGTTTACTGGCAGTGTTCCTGTTTGTCAGGGATATAATACTTCTATTCTTCCACTCTAGTGGATTTTGGGTGGCTAATAATTATAGACATGAGCCAGCTAGTTCCTTGAGAATCACAGATACAATGATAGGATTCTGCATGCCTTTCCTGGGGAATCTGTCAGCTATAATACAGGTGCTCTTCTGAGCAAGGTGGCATTGCAGCCATCTTCACTTGAATTAGTGGAGTCATTGTCTCAATGGATTTGGCTTCCTCTAGTGTTGATTTGCTTTGATTGACATTACCCAGAACCTGTCACAAGGAAAGACACACAGAAAGACACATAGTGCCAGGACTATCGAGTCCAGGGGAAGTGGCAACACTGACCTTTATGATTCTCCAACATACCTGAGCTGAAAGCAGCTCCTGTTCCTCAAATGGGACGGGTTGTTGGTACTCCAAGTACTGGAGATGTGTCCTGCAAAAGTCCCAAAGGTTCTACTCTTTTTCACTGGGACTGGAGAGTTGTCCTCCAGTTGTTATTTAACAATACAGACAAACTACACCTTCTGGCCATGGTAAATCTTGTTGTGTCCTGTTTGGAAAGAATCAAGAGCTTTCAATATAGTCTCTGAAGGCCCAAGGAAAGAATGGTCAGCATCTCCCAGGGTGATATCTTCCTGGTTGGTAAGACCCAAAAGAGAACTGTATTAGGTGTCCGGGCTTCATCCTCTGGAAGAATTGAAGGCTCATTCCACTGATGAACAGCTGTGTGTGGGCTGTTGGTACTCTCTCCTGGAACACACGCCTCTTAGTATCACCGCCGCCTCTTCAAAAGCCGATCGATTACAACTCTGCCAGACCGGCTCAGCCACTCTGAGGTGATGAGAGAAGAGTGGGGGCTCTGACCTCTCTCCACTCTTCTTAAAGGCTGTGTCCGGACCTCGGTTCCTGCTGCCAGCCTGTCAGCAATTGGGTGGAAGATCATGCCAACTAGCAGGCCCAAGGAGGAGAGGTGAATGAGCCATGGACACGGTAAAGAGCGGAAGAAGGGATTTTGAAGAGTGGGGGGTTGAAGAGGTGAGAGCTGTAGAGGGAGGGAAATTTGTGAAGAGTGGCGGGGGGGGGGGGGGTTAGGAAGAGGTGAGAGCTGTGAAGAGGGGGAATTTGTGAAATGTGGTGGAGGGGTTGTGGACAGGTGACAGCTGCAGAGGGGGGAATTTGTGAAGAGTGGGGGGTTGTGAAGAGGTGAGAGCTGTGAAAGGGGAGGCAGATTTGCCCATAGGGGAATTTGTGAAGAGTAGGGGGGAAATTTGTGAAAAGGTGAGAGCTGTGAAGGGTCAGGGAGTTTACGGATGAAGGGGTGGATCTTAAACAGGAAGGGGTGGGAAAAATTTAGATAGGGAGGGGAAGCCTGATTTTAATCTTGCCTAGAGCAGCATACAACCAAAATACACCACTGGTTGCATTAGCAAAATTGTCTTTAGATGAGATTTCCAGGGCTGCTTGTTCGTGTTCTCCCAACACATTCATTAGGCATTACTTATGGGGGTTTCTGCCTTGCCTTTACTTTTTTTCAGTGCAGCTGTTGTGTTGGCCACTGAACCATCTGATCAAAGTTTATCAGCAATGTTTTTGATTCTGTGTTTTGCAGTACGTTGCCTTGCATTACATTGTCCCACCCTTTTTTTTGGGCATTGCTAGCTATATTCCATGAGTATGGTGGCATGAAAAATGAAAAATATTTATTTTCTTTATTGAGAATTATTTTCTTTTCCCGGTCAATCCACGTGTCAGCATACATTCTCTCCCAGGCTACCTGCTGCAGATGTAGTTATTGAACATGGAGGTATTAAAACAGGGTGGTATTAGATTTATGCTATGGTAGGAAGGTCCTAAGTTGGGGTCAAAGGGCGGACTACCCTTTGTTTACTACCTTTAACCTCCGCTATACAGCATAGTTCTTTCCTTCCTAGTCTAACTATCTCCAGACATTCATTTTCATTCAGTTCTTTCAAACATGGAAGCTCAGCAACATATGTGGGATTGACCTAGGAGAGTGGGGGGGGGGGGTGGTTTTAGTAGTGCTTCCCCCCAATAAAAAAAACCCACCAAATGTGAAAAATGTAGCCACCACAATTACAATCACAATTTTGTTCTTGTGTTTAATTGTCCTTAAATCACTGGCCATGGTGAGTCTTTATATTCTAGGCCTACCTTCAGTCTGTAACTGATCAATGACATTGCTATAATCCTAAAAGTTAACAAGTTTCATGTTTGAAAGACTTATTTAGAAACTTTAGTTCTCTCAGCAGATACAGTAACTGCTTGGATATTTATAGCATCCTAAAGGCAAGTTTTGGCCTCTTTGTAATAATTCCCAGTGTTAGTTGCAACAGTTTATCCTTGTTTATAGACACTAATAGTAAAAGGAGGTTTCCATGTATATTTGCAATTGTATGCAACTACATCATCTTCTTTTAGTATTATTAGTTCTGAGACAGGCTTTACATTAGGGCTTTTGTGCTGACTGGCAAAACTGAGTAAACAAGAACTCTGTACTCTGCACTTACAGTAAAACCCTACCAGATTTGTTTCAAGTGCTTTGCCTGTCTTCTTTCAAGAATATAAACTCTAATGAGAACTCTTTCAGACATACAATGCACTGTAGCTTTTTATTAAAGAAGAACTATGATCAATAAAAGTCAAATATAAAGCAACCACACATACAATGAAGATATTTTTAGATTTAAAAAAAATATTGAAAAGTACATGTTCATTTGATGGATGTCTTTTAGGCATGTAGTGCAACATGTTGCATGCAGTAATGTGGTCAGCTTGTAGTTATTGGGGTTGATTTGCTAAAGTGGAAAGGCTGTTCACTTCACTTCTGTAGCATCCTCACTGTTGTTAGAGCAAGTCAATTTAGTTTGCCTCCCCTGTAGGCAGTAGAGTATGGATACATTTTGTTTAGAAGACTGTGCAATGCTTCAAAAGCTGTGGCCCTGTTATCTCTCCCAGCTTCTGGAACTCTCTGGATAGTCCTAACACTTGGAGGTAGTGTTGGGCGAACGGTTTGATCTGAGCATGAGTGCGGGCCAAACATTGGCTGTTCGACCCATTCACCCAAAACCCAAATTTGCAGGGGGTTTGGCGTGTGTTTGCCCCAGCGAGCGTCCTGCAATGCACAGTGCATTTTGCACCCTGATTGGGCAAAGCTTTGCCCACTCGGGGCACAGAATAAGCTGATTGTTAAGGAACGGGATCAGGAAGCTCGCTGCTACATCCTCAACAATGGATGAGTCATCAGCTCAGCTGTCAATGGGTTTCCCCACTGACAGCTGATTAAAAAAAAAGAAAAAAAGGCGTGGGGTCCCCCCAGTCCATACCAGGCCCTTCGGGTCTGATATAGATTTTAAGGGAAACCCCACACCAAATTGAAGAAAAAAGGGTTTGGGGTCTGCCCAAAATCCATACCAGACCCTTATCCGGGCATGCAGCCTGGCAGGTCATAAAGCAGAGGTGAGAGAGCGCCCCTCCTCCTGAACTATACCAGGCCACATGCCCTCAACATGGGGGGTGCTTGGGGCGGGGGCTAAGACCTTGTTGATGGGGACAAGTGTCTCATCCCAATAACTGTGACTGGTGGTTTTGAGGGTCTATGGGCAGGGGCTTATCGGAATCTGGAAGCCCCCTTTAAAAACAAACACATAGCTTCTAACAATTCCTTTATTAAAAAAAATAGTGTCCCCCGATGTAAATCCATCGTTATTCATGTCGCATACTGCACAATGCACCCAAAAAATAAAAAACGGGGACCCGTCTCTATGTAGTGGGTGGAGGAACAGAGGCTGCAACATGAATATTTATGGAGTTTCCACAAATCCCTGGGGAGAAAGGGTCCAGAAGGTGGGGAAACAACCCATAAATACTCAGGGGCCTGACAGTCTGGAGCAGAGAGCAAGGTCCAGCCATCTGGAGGGGACCCCTGTGCTAGGGGGCTCTGCCCCTGGAGCAAAAGAAAGAGCAAGAGAAGTGGGAAGCCTCAATCCTTTATTCAGCCCAGTCTCAGCTAGGCTTAGCTTCAGACATCAAGCAAAGACAGAATCAGCCTGTGCAGCAGCTTTTTGAATTCTAGGAGCTAATTGACTGAGTGAACACATACCAGCTATCACACACAAAGCTACAGAGAGGGCAGTGAAGTGCAATATCTCACATGTCTAGAACCAAGGGGACAGCTTTAGTGCAGTACAAGAAAGCCAGCAGCACCCCAATATTTCTAGCTTGGGTCAAGAGCAGTCAAGTGACATGCAATACAGCCAGATGCTGCATCCACAACTTGAATTTTTTGAACTTTTGTTCATTATTCCAGCTATGCCATCACTCCTACTGGTTTGCAGCTTAGCCTGGAATTAGTTAATATCAGCCAGAGATTTTAGCAAGTCCTCAACTGTTTGTTTGAAGTCTGAAGTTCTTCAGCTCTGGGCATCTCATGTGTCAGTAATGCCCATCCAAGTTCATCATTCTACAATTAACCTTAAAACCAATACCCGGCCTAGACTGAATATTGAGCCATTGGAGAGAGTGTGGAAAATCCCTTTTGCCTGGCTGTCGGTATTGTGTGGGGGTGGGAGGCCAGAAATCCAACAGCCCCTTTGGGGGTAGCACTGTACTTCACTAAAGTGACTAATCTCAAAGCCAGAGCCAGAGATGAGCGTAGTAGAATAGCAAGCATTATCTGGAGCCAGAAGTAATGTCAGCCAAGCAAGTCTTTAACAGAAACACAGGAGAGCGTCTCTAGAGATGTGACCAAGGGGAAGGCAGAGATCATCTGGTCTGGACGGCTTAAGTAGACAGGACTGACGAGCAGAATATCATCAACAGGTGAGTCACTGTGGAGAGATATGAGCTGGCAATTAGCCGACAGCGGAGCAACCAGCTCAGAGAAGGAAGGGCTGAGCCCAACCCTGACACAAGGCGAATGCCACAGCCAACATCATGGAATGAGGAGCAGGAAGGATAGATGCTGCTGACAGTGAATAAAGAGAAATATGGTGTAGAGAAAATATGTTTGCAACAGCAGGAAGGTAAAACAGTTGCAAAGTGAGAAGAGGATTGTGGAGTGGGCCGCACCACCACCTGTGAAGCGTAGTACTTATTAGGTATTGTATAATACATCATAAATCATAAATCAAAGTGAAAATTGCATTGGCTGACTATAATATACTTTAGTTCAATCTGATTTTTTTGTTATTTTAAACAAGTTAGATTAAAATAATATTACAATCACTTTTGAGTCTGGATTGTGTGTAGTATAACATGAACTTTGATTACAATATAGAAACATTTGAAACTCAGATATTGATCTATATGGTATAAATTAGTGACAGGTAGTAGTAAAACGGTAAGCTATAACCATTGAAAAAAAGCTAGATGACTTCCTAAATGCACAAAATATAAAAGGATATTAACATTTATAGGTAATAACACCAGAGGTAGTTGATCTAGGGATCACCCACACTGGAGCAAATTTGATCATGCTTTATTGATTTTTTTCTTTTTTGGATCAACTGTAGGTATAGAATGTTGTATATGGAGGTTTTCTATTGGTTAAACAAGATGGTTGAACTAGATGGACTTTTTTTTCATAGTGACTAACTATGAAACTATGTAAGGTTGTACTAATACAAGAAATAAACAGAGGAATGAGTCATTCCAAACATTGTCACGCATAAAAAATTTATTGTGCCATAGTAAGGGTTTGAAGACCATATGCTGTGTAGGTGTGGAGGGAAGAGAATTGATTCAGGAAAGTTTGACTGTACTTTAAAAGATAAGCAAATATCCATCAATCAAAATAAATCACAATATCTAAGAATCGCTGGTCAGTAATCCTCACAAATTCAGATACTATATGATGGTCTGTAAGCATCAGTGGAAAAATGTATGCTAACCACAGATCACAAGGTCCATCACTGAGCATCATGGGTAGTGATAGTGAGTACAAGCAGAAAAAACCCAAGCGCAACCGCACAATTGGAAAGTACCTGCTGAGACTTGGTGCTTAGGCTGGGGGATCCATTCCCCACTCCCTTGTTCAAATGTCCAAATCTGAAATTAAGATGGAAACTTGATAACTCCTTGGTATTAGTATTTATTTGGCTATATCATATACACAAGAGCAATGCTGATTTGTTTTGGCTATTACAGCCTTACTCTTGGATACCCATAGTAGCCAAATAAAGGATAATACCAAGGAGTTGTCGAGTTTGCAGCTTAATTTCTGCTTTGATCATAGGTAGTGACTAAATCACTGAAGCTGAAGAAGCTGTTCACTCCAACCCAGGTCATTTCAGACTAGAAGGACCATTTGTTAATTTAAAGCTGTAATGTTCTAATGTTCACACACAAAATGTGTCTGATACACTGTACTCAAACTTTTATAATTTAGCCTATGTGCTTCTATTCTTTTTCAGCTAGACCATTTATGATATCATGTAAAGTAGTATTTTTTTTTAATAAACACAGTCAGAACAGTAATAAATGCAAAACAATACTTTCAACAATTCAATTGTAGCAATTTATCACTACAATCTTCGTATTGGCTTTTGAGACTTATGCCAAAAATGATTTTATCAAATTAATTTTGCTGGTAATAATTGCTGGTAAATAATCAAACTAATTATATTTGTTATTATTTAAATTCTATTGTAAAATACACTTCACTTTTTATTTAATATGAGTACCCTTGTTAAATATTCAGCTCAGATTAAATCAGGGAGCATAATGATTTGATTAGCTACTTGCTTAGCTTACTTAGAGGAGATGTTTAACTGCATTGATATTATTCATCATAATACATGTCATACTAAATAGTGCTTGCATTTTAAAGATGTCCTCAAGAGTGAGTTTGGAACATTAAATTAAATTGCTTGGAATCAATGTGAAGGAATTTGTAAGATACATTATACTATAAAACATTTAAATACATACACATCTTAGTTATGCTGATGCTTCACAAATCTATAGAATACTAAATCCCCTTCCTCAAAGTCATGAGATATAAATGATTATTTTTATTATCATCATTATTGTTTTTATTTGTAATATAGCAAATGTGTAAACAGATCTGCTCCCACTCTTTCATATATCCAGTACATCTATCATCTTTATTTAATAAGCAGATCTGGATTCGTGCGAATGTAACCTTGACTATGACAAGGAAAAGTTTCAATGGAGCTGCAGAATGCTTTTTGTTTAACATTTTTGTAATCATTTAAGCGATTAAAAATTGCCTTTTTTAAATTATAAAAAAATTATAAAAAAACTTGCAGTTGATGAGAGCTAGCGTAAATGCGTTGTCAGTGTAGAGATGCCTTTAAATTGGCATAGGAAGGCACATAATAAAAATCCAGGTCTGTGAGAAAGAGGAGAATTGCATACCAATAAAATACTAATATTGATGAATGTGAAAATTATATTTTTTGCAATGCCAACACAGTTAACACATTAAAGTGTTACTAAACCAACAACAGTCAAATCAGTGTTTATATGCAGTAATGCATGCTTGTTATACTCACTGTGGAATCTAAGGGGTTAATTCTCTGCATTGTGTAAAAAGGTTGTTCGATCCTGTCTCCTCTGATCATCTCCTTCTTCCACTGTCTCCAAAAATAACCTGATTATTTACGGAGCCAGGGGACATGCTCAGTTTGGTGTGTATTGCTAGAGTTTTTTTTTTTTTCTTGGGAGAGTGCATGTGACCAGCAAAGGGCCAATCAGCACTGTCCAGACAAAGGGCCAGGGGTCCTGCATTCTCATAGGACAATCGTGGGATAAATAAAAACTCCTCCTACGAGCTTTAATCAGACACTCAAAGAAGTCACAAGACTGCTATATACTGCTGATGAAAAAAGGTTTTTAGCAGTTTATATTTGCTAAAATAATTTCATTTCCATGTTCTGTGTACTGTGGGAGACCAGATATAATAAATGAAGGGTCCTGGATTTAGTAACACTTTAAGGTCAGTATGGATACTTTCCACAAGGTAATGAATATATTAAAGTGTATGTAATCTCCAACAATGAACTTCTCTTATCTGGTTAGTTAAATATATGATTATCACCACACATCAACTAGGTTAAGGGAAAGCAACATCTTAGTTACGCGCATGTCTGCCCTAATAGGCTGCTTAAGACAATTACACACAGGGTTCGATTTATCCCTTCAGGATCTCTAACCTCTTGTTGGAGGATAAAGGAGACATGTTTAGAAAAACATATAGCTACCCCTCTAGTTCTATCTGGAGCGTTAGCTAGATAGAAAACCAAATAATACTTATGTAAAAAAGACAGTCTGTAGGAATGGGGGGAGTGAGTTTACTGAAGCAGAAGAATACATTCCCCATATGACTGAAAATACTGAAATTAAGGGGATTTAAGGCCCTGGGTATTATAGGAGACTACCCTACAAGGGGTCATAGTTACTCTAGGTGTACTCATGGTGCCAAAGGAAAACTTCACAGCATATTTCACCACTCACCCCAACCCAGAGAAAGTATTCCTATATACCACATGCTCCAAGGATCCGCATGGGAAAATAACCAGCCTGAAACCTATGTCTCCAAAAAGAAAAAGAAGAAAATAAATTAGAAAAAGACAGAGAAAGTGAAAGAAAAAACAACAAGCATGTATATATAGCAATGTTAAATCTCCTGAAACCACAGTTGGGTTTTGGGGCTAATTTTACTAAATTTATGGTAGAAGGTACAAGTCCAGTTGGGTTGCACTGGGTTCTCCTTGGCCATAGGTGTCACTGTCTCCGCCGGCAAGAGTAAGAACACAGTCTAGCTGGGTGTATTGAATGCCACGTTTCTTTCGGAACCAGCCCAGTGGGAGTGTTCTCCTGCTGTGCATTTTGGGAGGTGGTATTTCAGGTACCGACATCACATGATTTGGGGTTCTGTTCTGGAGATTATTTTCTGTCTGTTTGGTTTTAGTCATCCTGGCCAGCCCCCATGGCCCTCCTGACCTGGGGTGTGGAACCATGCATTTCCTAGTCTCGGGCTGGCTAGCCCGAGGTGACACAACTGCAGGGACAGGCCTGAATGGATATCAGAGCATATTGATTCAAAGGTGGTCTGGTGCCGTCTCTTCTAAGGGAGAGGCCCAGCAACAGGAGAAATCCCAGGGGAGGACTCTTCAGGAGAAGGCTGTGCGCAAGGCTGCCGTCTCTGAAGGAGCCTGGAGGTTCAGTTGAAGGACACTTCATGGATCTTCACTCATACGGTATCACTGGATCGTCTGAGAGATACTGGTACCGTATGATAGCTCTTTAAATTTGTTTATGTCCCTCAGTTACCATTAAGTCTGTGGCAGAGACTTTTACTCAAGTATTTTACACTCAAGTCTGTGGCAGAGACTTTCCTTGGCACCCTGCTGCTCCTGCATCTTTAAGAAGGGGTGGCTCACTTCAGTCCACCTGACCTCCACCTATCCATCAGAATGCATGTGCTCCCACTGTGGAGTCTCTCATAAGTTAGAGATAGGACCACAGATACCAGGGTGCCTTGACAAGGCTCTGTGGCTTACGCATGTATTTGCAAATGTGTGCAGACTAAACCCCTGTTTTAACGCATACTGTTAGGTTGATTCGGTTGTCAGCGGGCTGGCCGGTGAGTATAGCTTGGTCTTTTCCTTGGATCTATCCTTGGGTTTGTTTATATCATATGTAGTCTTCCTATGCTACTCACTGCAAAGAACAGTTATAGGTGGGAGTGGTGGACACCTTTTTTGTTGTAGAATTACTGGTCACACAGTGCACTGACACCTTTGCAGCCATTGTGTGATTTGCTGGGTATTCAGTGTGCTCCTGCACCTTTAAGAAGGAGTGGCACCCTTCAGTCCACCTGACCTCCACTTATCCATCAGAATGCATGTGCTCCCACTGTGGAGTCTCTCATAAGTTGGAGATAGGACCACAGATACCAGGGTGCCTTAACAAGGCTCTGTGGCTTATGCATTTATTTGTGTGCAGGCTAAACCCCTGTTTTAACGCATACTGTTAGATAGGTTGATTCGGTTGTCTGAATAAAGCTTGGTCTTTTCCTTGGATCTATCCTTGGGTTTGTTTATATAATGGGGAATTGTTCCCAGGCCAGGGCAGGGTAGGTTCACACCCAGAAAAACTTGAACCATCAGGGTAGGGCAGACAGGCCTAAGCTCACAGAACAACAATATCCAGGAACCTCAAAAACATATTATACAATAAAACATAAACAGTGTCAAAACCATGTCTCTACATCTGTTTATGCAGAAACGTATATTTACGAGTATCAGAAATATGAGCATAGAAAAAGAGGCCCAACATAGTGAGGTCATTACTAAATATCATAAAGGAGTCCATGAAAGAGTGCAGAGTACCAATATAACAACACAGCATGTCTCAGTAAGGTATTATGAACTGAAATATAATAAGAATTGCAAAAATAAGAAAAAAAAAAACAAAAAAAACAATCGCAGTTCTAAAAATACTTTAAAAGGATAACCAAAGATTGCTTTAAATTTCCCAGTAACCAAGGGGATTGAAGGGAGATTGGAACATTCCACCATCAGGAGATAACGATAGCTTCGCGGGGGTCTAGAGTTCCCAGATAATGGAGAAAGAGGACGAATAGGCCCCCCAGGACAATCCAGGCCCGCAGAAGATGAAGACACCAGAGCTGAACCATCAAAGGTCGAAAAGAAGTGTTGTCATTGTCGACTGGCATAAGTAAAGGACAGACATAATGGAAATGCCCATCTATGTTTGATTGCCTTACATGTCAGGACTGTAAATAGAAATTTGAGGGCCCTGCATTTTTGGGGCTGTGAATGGGAAAATTACCTCAAAAACATGAATGTCATGGCCAAGTTGGGATAGGGTGGATGCCTTTCTAGATTTCTGCATCACCAGTTTCTTGTGTCATGGTACTACTACAGTGAGCTCACAGGCGAGCAGATGACACGGGATCACCCAGGGAGTGGAGTCTAAGGGCCAGCCGGTATTCTGCCAGGGACCCCCTCATGAGGGTTTGGGCTTAGCTGAGTGCTGACCCCAGGCCACGACCCCCGGGTTCACCCTGCTTGCTAGGGGAGTACCAGAAGACGCAGTCAGAACAAGGATGGATGGATGAAGCAAAGGAGAGCCGGATAGCGAGCCAAGGTCAGAGTAGGCTGCAGACAGCATAATCAGGACAAGCCGAGTCAGTACACAAGAAATCAGTTCACGAGAGGTCAGGTTAAAGCAGGTTACACGAAGGAGGCTCAGAAACAAGCATCGCTCAAGCAACCAGAAGCTGATCTGGAAGGAAATTAAATAGAGAAGCACATGGGAGGCTGGACAGGAAGTAACAGGAGGGAATGATATAATTAAGCAACAGGTGGAGCCAGCAACACCCATAGCTGCAGAGTGCAGCAGAGCTGAACACAAGCTAGTGGAACAACAGTTGCCAGCTGACCCACAGCAGTAAAGGTAAGACACAGATCAGCTCCTCAGCTGATATGTGACACCTTGGTTACGTAGTAGTGAGGTTTGACCATGGTGGGTCATCAGAACGATGAGTGTGTAATGAGCCCTGCCTAGGACCAAATAATGAGCTGGTAAATCAAGAAGTTCTGACATTAAAATATGAACAACAGCATCCACATCTTTAACCAACTCAGGTAGGCCCCCTATATAGAAATTCTATCTCTGGGATCTGTTTTCCAAGTCATCGATCTTTGCTAGGGCTTGATCTAGTTGTTGTAGACTATCTATACAGGAGGTGATAATGGCTGTGCAGAGTTGCTTTGGTAATGACTAAGCGCACGTGAAGTGTGCGAAATGTGTCTACCCAGGATTCTGATTCCTGTCATTTTTGGGCAGATTTAAAAAGGGTACCTGGGGTGAAGCATGCAGCTTCAGGCTTCACCCCATAACAACCACTACCTCAAAGCTACATACAGTTATGTTATTTTTCGGGAAGTGGTTAAAATAGCAAAAAGAGGCTGGCTGTAGGCTGGACTAATGAGGTAGGTTAATGGTGACCAGGTGAGTTACTGTGGTAACAATGAGTGGCTGGTAATTACCCAACAGCTGAACAGCTAAGTTAAGTAGCAGTAGCCAGCCCTGACAATATCTAAAGAGAATGGTGGACATAGCGGTATGGTAATATCTGCTCAACCAGTATGATTTGCAGCAATTCTTAGCAGGTGATGACAGTAATGCACATTACCGTTATTCTTTCCTCCCTCCACAGCAGAGGAAACAATTGTGCCCCAGTCCCATCACTCTTTATGAATACTTATTATTTTCATTCATTTATTTCATAGCCACTGGGCTGTGATTAGCATTGATGATGAGATGGTAAGTAAGCACATTTACTGCATTGGTACACATATTCACTTACCATCCCTCATTGTTTCTTCATTTCGCCAGTTGTTGACATTTGGAGTGTCTGATAGTTTGAAGATCTCTCATAATGCATAATTCCGTACATCATTAGTGGTCTTTGAAGGTTCATTTTAAACCCCACATGACCTGATTATTGTAGGACATTCTCAAAATCACACTGCTTGCACATATGGGCCTGTGCATAGAGACTCTTGTGTAAGCTAGTTATACACTGATTTTTCTTTTTTTTTTTTCTATCCAGTCTATATGTTTCAGCAAATTGGTCCTTTACTGGTCACACAGGTTTTTAAACAGAGTTTTATTATCAATTATAGAGACAAAATTGATTGATACTACTTCAAATTCTATTCTATTCAGAGGTTAAAGTTGTCATTCCCATTTTCATGTACCACATACGGTACATTGTTTCCCTCCCCTGGAACTAGTTTGGGATGAAAATTACACAGGCACCACATATGTTGCCATAACAACATCAGAAGCATGATATTTATTTGTACATTGGATCCAGATTACATGGGCAACTTTTAATTGTGCAATATGCACAGCAACAAAATGCTTTTAAATTATAATTTATTAGCCACTATTGATTGGCCTAGTGTGTGGTTTATCATGGCTACACAAAATTGCTTGAGATGATAGGAAGCATTCTGAAAGTCAGTTGCTAGAAGTTTGAGCAACTAATTACAAGAATCCATGATCAGTTTCAGGCAATTTTCAGTTAAAATTCTAAACAGATCTTTTGGAAATATTGGATAGTCATCAATCTGCATTTGTTATGCATTTGTCATAACAATATCAGGAACTAACAAGCTCTCAAGCATTTTTATCTTTACTGCCCTGCTTTAAAGAGAACTGCCCATTTGCACTGTCATACAGTGCCAGGAAAAGATCCCCTGGCACCCAAAATGCGCCGCCACTCAGCTTTTTAATTTGTTGTTACAAAAAAAGAATTGCAAAGGTAGGAAATGAATTTGCTTTTTTTAAACAATAAAGGAAATGTAAATGTAAATACAAATTTAAGATTTCAAAATAATTAGAGTTAACTACAAATCTTATTCTGTGGCTTGTACCTTTTATAAAGCCAGTCAAATCATGGTACAAAGCATTTTTTTAATTCGGTACTACAAACACAAACAAGTGCAAACTGAAACATTTCACACACAAACAATTTAAAAAAAACAGCCAAAAAACGAAGGGAAGAGTCGGGAGTCTGTTAAAGTGAGCCCTTGTAGGGTCCCCTGGGGCGCAGAGTCTAAGCCCCAGCCTGCTTCTTCATCAGAGCTCCTGATGGTGGGGATGGCTTTGCAGCAAGCTGAAAACAGGTTGCAGCCCTCAGGTACACCCAGCTGAGAATATGGAGACCACTTAGCTTATGCAGAATACAACAGGAGGAGAGTGAATGAGAATCCTGGAGAAAAGCCAAGGTCAAGGTTGGCAATAGACAAGCATAGACAGTAACAGAACCAGGGATCGGTGCATGGGGAGTCAGACAGGATTCACAAAGTAGTAAGTGGATGGAAAGCTCAGAGAACTGTGAAATTGTGCAGGCAACCTGGCCTGCACTGAGCACGTATTTATATAACAAAGCCGATTGGGAGGTGGCCCAAAAAGTGATAGAAGGGAAAAGGATACAAATCCAGAATAAAGAAGGCGATGCCCGTAGGTGAACAGAGAAGCCAGCAGAACATGTGAAATGGAGTCACAGATCTAGCAGAACACTGCCACAAGGAGGTAACACTTTCACAAACAGAAATCTGCAGGCTAGACTATGACAGAAAGGAGGGAATGAAGGAATTAATAAAAATAATTCGTGTTTACTATGGGTTGTCTGCCCAGTGGACTTCGCTTTGCTCAGCAGGGGATCGCTCCGCTGATCCCTGCTGAGCAGGCGATGACAGGTCCGTCTCTGCTCACTTTGCTGAGATGGACCTCTCAGACCCCTGCTCTCCTCTATGGGGAAATCGAGTAAAAGAGGACCGCCTTTCAGTTTTTATCTGATCCCATCCGATCTGCCAAATGGATGGAAAATAGGGTCACCATCCGTCTGGATTTCATGAACAGGATTGGATTGGATAGCAACAGATGTCAGCAGAAATATCACTGCTGACATCTGATGCACCATAAAGGTGAATGGAGGGTCCGATCGGAAAGCCTGTGTGAAAGGGGCCTAAGGATTAATAAGGGGATACAATTTTGTTTGTTTTTGTTTGTTTATTTTTTTAAAGCTCAAGGTTATTTAGTACTGGTCTACATGTTAGAGGCCTGTCCACTCCAGATAAGGGGCTATGTAGCCACCTGGAAGCATTATGGTTCTTGGTTTCAATCCCAAAAACAGCACTACCTCCCTGGAGTTTGCACATTCTTCATGCCTGGGCCTTCATACCTCCGGGTACTTCCACACTTCTAACTTGGCCCTAGTATGAATGTGAGTTATAGACCTTAGGCAGTTAACACCTTGAGGGCAGGGACTGATGTGAATGTACTGTATATGTACAATATATATGTAAAGCACTGCGTAAATTGACAGCGCTCCATGTGTCGATTCAGACACTGAGTCACGGTCTGACCCTGTCCCCTCTCTCTCCTCATTTGCTCACTGACTTTGACTGAGACCAGCAAGAGCCAATGGTGCTTTCCTGCTGTCTCAGCCAATGAGGCGGGAGAGTCTCAGAGAGCCAAGTCTATCTGGCAACATTTCTGGATCGAGATGGGCTCAGGTAACTTTTAGAGGGGCTGAGGGAGGCTGCCACACACATAAAATGCATTAGGATATAAAACCTTCTGCCTTTACAACCATTTTAATTGTTTTGCTTTTAATTAGAATGGCATTTTCTTTTAAGACACATAACGGTGTCTTATAACTTTTTAAGTTCTTACTGCTTTTATGACTATGTCAGGGAAGCTTCTCATGAAAGATTTTATGTTTTTTTAATATTTTTAGACATAAAAGTAATTTCTGAATAAAAGGTACAATAGTAACTCATTCCTACCCCAGCGGAGTGATGCAGAGTCAGAAGAGGTTCCTGCCCTGGGCCCAGCTGCACCCCCAAACCATGGCTCCCAAGGCAGGTGTTTCTTCTGACTTGGCTTTGGACCGATCCTGCTGTCAAATAAGTCATCAAATTAAATTAAACCTTTCCCAAGAGAAATCTGGGGACTTCCAGGACTTCTTTTTCTGCAAATGCTAGTCATCTAATTGTCATGCTTACCACCTGGCTTCAGGAGTTTTAGGCACTAACCCAGAATGAGTATGTAAATATGGACTTGTAATGCTATTTTGACTTTCTATATATTATTATTTCAGGTACTTGTATAGTCAATTTACGCTTATGCATTGCTTTACACACACACACACATATATATATATATATATATATATATATATATATATATATATATATATATATATACACATATATATATATATATATATATATATATATATATATATATATATATATATATATATATATATATAAATATATATATAAATATATATATTGTACATTCCCTACCCTCAAGGAGCTTACAATCTAAGGTCTCTAATGCTGCGTACACACGTAGCCGACTATCCGGCGGACTTAGTCTGGCGGACTTCCCGCCGGACTGTCCGTCCGACTTTGCGAACGGGCTACTTGCCCACACACGGCACTTTTTCAGCGGACTAATACGGCGTACTGGCCGTTGGTTGTCGGGGTCTGCGGGCGGGGGGCTTATCGGAATCCGGGAGCCCCCTTTAATAAGGGGGCCCCCGGATACCGGCCCCCCACCCTATGTGAATGAGTATGGGGTACAATGTACCCCTACCCATTCACCTGTGAAAAAATGTACAAAAAAAAAACACAACACAGGGTAAAAATAGTTTATTGCACAGCTCCGGGGGTCTTCCGTCTTCGGGGGTCTTCTCGCCGGACTCCTCTGCTATCTTCTGCTAGCTCTTTTACTAGCGGAGGAGCCCCCTTTCCTGGCCGGCCGGGTAGCGTGCTCGGACAAGGGTCTGATGTGGACCTGGGGGGACCCCCACGCTGATTTTTTTCAGCGTTGGGGTTCCCCTTTAAGTCCATACCAGGTGGCGGGGCCAGCGACACATCCTTCGCGGGCCCCACCTACCTGGAGACCCGCTCAAAATGAGCGGACTTTTCTCCGGGCGGGAAAAGTCAGTTCATTTCAAAAGTACGGCGGACTGGCATACGCACGGCTGCATTGTCCCCCGAAATGCGAGTCCGGCGGGAAGATTGGAGTGCAAAACTACTTTCTAAGCCCGCCGTACTTTCGGGTCAAAAAAGTCTGCCGGAGACTACACACGGGGGGATTGTCCGGCGGACTTGAGTTTGCCAGACTTTTCCACCCGATTGTTTGATGGTATGTACGCGGCATAACTCACATTCATACATACTAGGGTCAATTTGGACAGGATCCAATTAACCTACCAGTATGTCTTTGGAGTGTGGGTGGAAACCGGAATACCCAGAGGAAACCCACGCAGGCACAGGGAGAACATGCAAACTCCAGGCAGGTATATGCATGCTTGTTCCACTTCAATGGCTGATAAAGTATTGAAGTCAGTCGGTCAGCACTGCAGTCAGTCCACTAGCTACTATTTTTCAAAAAGGCCCCATTTGTTTCTCAGGAAAGGTTTAGTTTCAAAACAACAGGCAACTCAGGCTTTTGTAACAGGTGGATGACTTATTCTAGCCTTTACTTCTTGACTGTACATGCTGCCAGTTTTTATTACATTTCCCCACATTACGTCCTATTTATTCACCATGTAAATCAATAGAAGAGCTCTTTCTGGTTTATTAAAAAGAATCAAAACCCACAAATGCAAAAATCAATAGTGCAGAACAATGGAACTAAACATGAGCATCATAATAAAATGTAAATAAGAATGATCAAATGGAGATGAAAGGTAACAAGATGCAGTAGGCAGTAGTAATCACTGTGAACATTTGTCTCTTTTATTTCAGCAAGTGCCTAATAAATGGTAACATGCTTGATCTGTGTTAGATATGCGATAAATCTGAAGGCAGTCATTTAAAACCTTGAAATATATACAGTTTGAAATCCAGTAGAAAAAAAGTGCCAGTCGTAAATACAACTGCAAGTCTCTCAATCTCCCGTTGAAATAGAAGTCCTATTAGCATTTTAGCTGTCAGTTTATATTGAATGAAAAAAGAATACACTTCAAAGGTAATGAATATTTCTATTCATATTTACTCCCAGAGCAAAACAACGAGTTGCTCTTGTGCAGAAAGACAAATGTGAGTTATTTCTCGTTTGGAATAAAAGCAGTCTACCTTTCAGGTACAACAATATAAATAAATTAATTAAAAATGATAATAATAACAAAGTTATTTCCTTGTAGCCTGCGCTTGAAATTCATTGTTCTCTTGGTTGCAGAATGTTTCCTCTTAAATCAATTTTATAGGGTCTTCTGTCATAGCAAAATGTAAATGTCAGATTAATGTGGAAAATATTAATGCATATACCTTTTTACTAGAGACAGAAAAAGAAAAGTGGTGGAAGGAATGAAAAAAGGAAAAGAAGATAAATATTTTTTTAGCCTACATGATATATATTTAGATTTAAATTATGGTTAATACAGCCTGGCTCAGGGGCCAATCTCAACTTGTGATTGGACAATGAAGGAGCTGCAGCAGATTTATGAGATCATTCCTCTGCTTTCTCCTGCTGTCAGCATGACCACAGACAGCATTATGCAAAGCAGTAGAACCTGATTGGCTAAAAAGTGCTACACCTCCATCCCAGCCCCAGTGCGGTTATTCAGAGAAATGCTAATACTAGAAAATAAATAACAATTCCAGTGCATTTAAGCATGAAAATATAGATTGCTATCAAAACTGATTTAAAGAGGAAGTAAATTCAGCATTCCCTATGGTGCTTTTCATCCATTTCAATGTAATTACCGTTTAACAAACATCACATGGTCTAATCAAGTCAGAATAGCCTATTACTTACTTTATTTTCAAACTTTTAAAAATGTTGTCCTCCAGGATAAGGTGGTTCCATCTTTAATACTGTCATCTTGAGTCTGTGTAGAATATAATTTCTGCCCTTTTCTGTTTCTCGCCATAATATCACGCATGCACGATCTGACATTACTGGACCGCCACTTATACCCAGCCTTTTTACATTGTTTTTGTGCTTTTATATATACCCGTTCTGGGTATATGCATGCCTGTCAGTCTTGCTCCAGCTCTCCTTTCCTCATCGCGTTCTTGGATGCAGTAGGTAGTCTGTGTGCGGTCCATCAGGATGTCATGAATGGGATTTCCTCACCCAGCAGCACAGCGCTGACTGCCCTCTCCTCGCGAGACTACAGAGTTTCTCCCTCAATCTGGAACTCCCCATGCGACCGCGTGATGTCACTTGGGGAGTTCCAGGATGAAGGAGAAACTCTGTAGTCTCGCGAGGAGAGGGCAGTCACCGCTGTGCCACTGGGAGAGGAAATCCCATTCACGACACCGTGATAGACTGCACACAGAGTGTGCTGTAAAAGAGGGGAGGGGAAGCACATGCGCCAGTGATGTCAGTAAACCTAACAGGACGGATTACAGCAAAACTAAACAGGTAAGGATACATTTGTCAGCAGCAAAAAATAGTGATTGTTATGAGGATTACAAAACAGTAAAGTTATAACCACTTTAAGTACTTATGCTAATTCTATATAAGATACATGGAATGGTATTTTAATAAGCACATAACTGTATTATTTTTTTCTGTCTGGAGTACAGTCTTAAAGTACAACTCTGGGCATCACTATCCCTTCTCCCAACCCTTCCTCAGACCTAAATACATATGAGAACTACAACTGTGGAGGGTCAGAAGTCATCTTAGAGCTGGCTATACACTGACTATACAACATTTCTCTTGTTTAGGCCGAATTAGAGAAATCCCTTAATTCCCCAAACAACACGGATGGATGGATGGATATATCTGCAATACCGACTATTGCATTCTGACAGTTGGCACCTGGGCTTTCACAATACCAATACGGTGCCTGTATCTGAATTAATGCAGATGCTGTTTGGCCAAGAATTCTCCTTCTGGCTCCTTCAAAAAGAAGTAGATTGAAATCAAATGAACATTTCAAAAACAAACATTTTCTAATTAAATTTGAATTATGTATAACCAGCTGTAGAGTCGACCTCCCATTCTAACAACCTAGAACTGGCTATACACTAGTAGAGTTTTGAATGAACATTAGTACAAACATATGTACAGTCTTATGAAAATTCTTTGTACATTCGATGAATGGACGAAAATCATTTGAAAACACTTCAACATTTTGTTTGCTTTTAACTTTTGACTTTGGAATGAATGTAAAGGCCTGAACCAAAAGTGCATATACTATTAGAAATGCATGTGGTCAAGAAAAATGTTCCATTCTGCTTCTTTGAATTTTCTTGACATTGTGGTTGAAAACAAATGTCGAAAGGACCCCACTAATGATTAGAAAATTGAACAAACAGACCTAAAACAAAGCATTTTGAGCAAAATTATACTAGTGTATAGATAGTTAAGGTTTAATTTTTTTTTTCCAATTGCTTGTGAGATAGCAGGCAGCAGAGGGACGGGGCCTGTCTCTTGATGGTAGTGCAGAAACTCTAGACTCATTCACACAGTTAGAATGCAGAAAAATGAAAGGCAATGCACAAAGCAATGCATTGAAATTTAGCATGTTTAAACCTACAATATTTGTAGAATACTAAAGTGTATGAAATATGAAAAGGTCAAACATACTACAGTGTTGGATACACTGTCCTATGGGTTTCATTCAAGTCAATTAAAAGTGATTTCTTCCAAATGCAACGAATTTCAAAATACATAGCAATATGCAGTAGTATAACACATATACTGTATATCCAGTTAATGTCCAGGACGAAGAGGCCAAAATGCGACCCCCCCCTCCAAGATATGTGTCAACAAGCCCTGCAAAAAAAAATTGAGCACTAATCTGCACGCTTACATCTAAATTTATTTTGCTGAAATCCCCCCTCCTGGCACAAATCTTTGTCCCCCCAATCATCCCTATTAGCACAAATTCCACATCCAAAAAATTCCCCTCTTAGCACAAATCCTCTCCCCTTCCCAAATCACCCCTTCTAGCACACCCCCCAACCCCTCCTCCTAACTCAAATCCTCTTTCCCCTATCCCCCAGCACAAATACCCCAAATCACCCCTCCCAGCACATGCCCCCAAAATTTCCCATCATAGAACAAATATTACTTGCTGCCCCTCAATTCCCCCTTCCAAAACAACTGCTCTCCCTCAAAAGCACAAATCCCACCCAACCCCCCTTTCCAGCACAAACCACTTTGTTACGTCCCCCCTCCCAGCACAACCCCCCCATCACCAATCTCACCCCTGTCGCCCCCAAAGTCCCCCTCTCATAACAAATCCCGTCCACACAATTCCCCCAGCACAGATCTCCCTTCCCCTCTTCCAGCAAAAATCTCCCCCAAATCACCCCCCCAGTACATCTCCTCCAAATGTCCCCTCTTAGGGGAAATATCACTCCCATCACCCCCCCCCCCCCCAAATTTCCTCTCCCAGCAGAAACCCCCTCCTAGAACAAATCTTACTTTTGTGACCTCCAACATTCCCAGCACAAATCCCCCTCCAAAAAATGTCTCCTCCTAGTACAAATATCACCCCGTCACCCCCCAAATCCCCCCACCTAGCATAAATTATTTTCTTCTTCCCCCCTACTAGCACACTCTCATCCCCAGCAAAAAAAAAGTTTTTGAATCTGCCCCTCCCAAAGGTTCACAGTAAAATCCTTTCCTTCCTTCAACACACAGACCTCAGATGCAGGTCCACCTCCCAGCTGCTCCTTATCTTGCAGGCTGCCTACCTGGCCCGCCTCATCTTGGCAGGTCACAGCTGAGGAGGAGCTTATGGGAAATAGCATTGCAATACTTTTTACAGGTACAGGATCCTGGCACTGGGGACCAGGGGCAGTCTGACCATTGGGCCATTCGGGCACTGCCCGAGGGCCCCATGCCACTAGGGGGCCCCATCAGGGTTGCCAGCCTCAGTAAAACCAGGGACAGTATGTAAAAATCTGTGTTATTTTTACATCTGTCTCTGAAATATCCCTTACCGATATCCTTTTGGTCTAAAAATCCTGAGATTATAGCTGCCCCACCTCTCCAGTACCTTCTCAGCCAATAGAAACATGTCTGTGTATACTGTGTGTACATGTATGTGTATACTGTGTGATTGTATACTGTGTGTGTGTATACTGTGTGGCCCCATAATCTCGGATTGTCTGGGGGCCCCATAATCTTCTATTGCCCGGGGGCCCCATGAGTTGTCAGTCCACCCCTGCTGGGGACCCACACTAGTGATGGCATTGGCTGTCAGATCAGGACTTCTTAGGCCGCGTACACACGCGGGGACTGTTCGCTCAACTTTGTCCGTCAAACAGTTTCAGCGGACAGTCCGCTCAAAATTAACATGGAGGGACTTGGCCACACACGACGAACAAACAGTCCGCTGAAACCGTGCGCGATGACGTGAACGGCACGTACGATGGGACTAGAAAACGACGTCCTATACACTGCAATGCAAATTTCGGCGTGTAAATCCTTTCTGAGCATGCGTGGAACTTAGTTTGACGAACAAGCCTACACACGAGGGGACTGTTCGCTGAAACAAAGTTTCAGCGGACAGTTTTTCGGAATTTCCGAAAAACTTTGTTCAGCAGACTGTCCGCTGAAACTGTCCGCTGAAAGCCCACACACGAGCGGACTGTCCGCCGAAACACTGTTCAGCGGACAAAGTTGAGCGAACAGTCCCCGCGTGTGTACGCGGCCTTAGAGTTTGTTTACCAGTCCCCTACCCACCTCCTTTGCTGGGAGGGAATGGGGGCAGGTAAACAAACCCCGCACAGTCCCGATCTGACACTCTTGATTTGGAGTGCTGCAGTAGTGGAGCTGGGGATAGAGAGCACAGCCCACTTCCGGCTCGCTCCTCCTCTGAAGATCAGCTTCCAGTTTTTTTGTCAAACTGAGCAAGCTGAAGTTAGAAGCTGAGTGGCTACCATGCACAACTGCACCAGATTTTGGACTCTCCGGTTTTAAAGCGGAGCTCCACCTTAAAAAAAATTACTAAAAGTCAACAGCTACAAATACTTACCTGTCCATGGTGCCCGCAATGTCATCAGCAGATGAGAGAGCAATCGCTCATCTCTCAGCTGCCCCCGCTACCATCCTCGGTCAGGGAATCAGGAAGTGAAGCATTGTGGCTTCACTGCCTGGTTCCCTACTGCACATGCGCGAATCGCGCTGCGCGTCTTCACTGGTCCCCATTGATTTCTGGGAATAGTTTTTTCCCCAGATCACAAGGGGGGGGGGGGGGTGCATCTGCAGCTAGCTGTAGCTGGCTATTCCTGGAAGTGGGTGCTGGATTATACAGGTATTTACACCCCTCTCCCGCCAGAAAGGTGCCAATTGTGGCAACGGAGGGGGGGAGGAATCCGGTGAGCAGAAGTTCCACTTTAGGGTGGAACTCCGCTTTAAGTAAATCAACCACATAGAGTTATAGTCACCTGGATAAAGAATTTGCAAACAAAGAACTGCTTTGAAAGCTACTATGGGGTTGATTTACTAAAGAAGAAATAGACTTTATTTGCAAAGAAAGTTGCACTTTGCAAAGGAATTTTAGCTTAGTGAATGAGGTGAAGCTCTGCTGGCTTCCATCATCCAATCATGTGCAAGCAAAATGTTTTCTTTATTTTTCTTGCACTTGATTGGTTAATCTTTGCATAGTAAAGCATCACCGCATTCACTAAGCTCTGGAAAAATGCCCTTGCGTGCAACTTCCCTTGACAAAGTGAACAGCCTTTTTTTATTTTAGTAAAACAACCCCTTGGATTTTCTAGCACATGGGCTGCTATTGCAAGAAGCATTCTCCATTCCATTAACCCCCCCTAGCGGTAATCCCGAGTCTGGCTCGGGATTTTAATTACAGGAGCGATAACCCCGAGCCAGACTCGGGAGATCGCATTGCTCGATGCAGGGGAGGACACAGGGAGAGTTACTTACCTTGTCCCCTGGATCCAGCGATGTCCGCCGCGCTGTGCGATCGAGCTGTCCTCCGCTCGATTCACAGTGCCGAATGCCGCCGAGCTCCGTTCCCTGCGACGTTACGGCGCACGGGAGTGGAGAACGGCGGCAAATTCAAAAAAGTAAAAGTACACAAAACACACACAGCACTGTAATCTTACAGATTACAGTGCTGTATTACAAAATTACACACCCCCTTTGTCCCTAGTGGTCTGTGCAATGCCCTGCATGCACTTTTATATTATAAATACTGTTTTTTCTGCCTGGAATTTGGAGATTGTCCATAGCAACCAAAAAGTGTCCCTTTTTCAGTGTTTTAGGATTTGATTACATTAGTGAATATTTTTTATTATTCTTTATTATATTATAAACTTTATCATACCCGGGATGTCTGCTAGACTCTGGTTTGAAGAGATTTAAGAGCGTTATTCCTAAGAATTACAGGACTACAAAATAAAACACCAGATTTCCATGCAAAATAATTGTACCGCTTTCAGCACCTAAATCCAGACTGAATCATACCGCCAGGGAGGTTAATGCTGGGAATCTATCAGTGGCAGCTATGTGTTTTCAGTAAGCCTGGAGCTCGGCTTTAAGAATTAGCACACAGAAATAAGACATCTTTATAGGATAAGGTTGTTACTCCAGATCTCTGCTGTGGGAAGATAATACAAAATATTTCAGGCAGTAATACCTATTTTCAAATTACGTTGGATGATTCTTTTTTTTTTTTTTTTTTAATGAGTTCAATTAATAAACACAAAAAATACAGACTGATGTGTTTTGTTTTTTTACACTTCCCTGAGTTTTGCTTTTATTATACTGAATAGCATGTACCTTTTATATTCATTTAAGTTAGAAAAGAACATACAGTATATAGAGTCTGCTTATTCTGTTCAGTTTTTATTCTGCCCAGAGAAGTCCTCTAGCACGGCTGACAGGCTAGCTTAACAGAGCATAAATAAATAAGGAGGGGGCATGAAGGAGAGAGAGGTGGCCCACAGATGTCACCCGTGCTTATGTGGTGATGGAGTACAGAGTCTGACAGCTACTAGTAGCCATTATTATATTATGGTCAAAGGAGTGCAGTGCAAGTGTAGCAAAGTAATCTCCTTTTATTGTGTTTGAAATGTTGTATGTAAATATCTATAAATTCTTCCCTATTATGGCCTATTATGATTAATTGCTTTTTAAAGTGACATTAAATTCCAACAAAAAAACACAATGACAGCTAGGGCTTTTATAACAACATATTGGTCTCTTCTGTCATAAAGGCTTCCCTCTGCCTGTCAATGTTAATGTACACTGAGTTGAGCATGCGCAGCTCAGCATACATTTATTGCACCCTCCCCGTGACGATTTCACTCTTGTGCGCCTGCTCAGAAGTGATGTCATTGGGAGCCCGGCTATTCAAGTGACTGAACCTGAAAGAAAGACTGGGAGAAGATGGGAGTGCCTGTGACAGCGGAGAGCGATTGAGGACCTCATTTGACAAGTAAGTCTGCCATAATGTGCAAAAATGTGACACATACCAGCACATTGTGGCATAAAGTTCCTGGAGGCACATTATATACATATCCGGAGGACCCGGCACATTACAAATGAAGGAGCGATCACTTGTAAACAAACCATCATGACGCCGGTTCCTCCCTCCCCTCTCTATACCGTTTGGTACAGTGAGAGGGGGAGAGATTGCAGCAGTGCTGTGGGCTGGATGTGAAGTACCCACAGCGCTGCTCAGTGACAATCCTCTGCCCATACTCTGCAACACTGTGCAATACTCTGCCAATACTCTGCAACACTGTGCAATACTCTGAAACACTGCAATACTCTGCCAATACTCCGCAACACTGCAATAATCTGCCAATACTCTGCCAATACTCTGCCAATACTCCGCAATACATTTTAAAAGAAACAAAGATTTTTTTTTTTACTGAATTTTCAGTCTTTTTTGATTAATAGCGCAAAAAATAGAAAAACCCAGCAGTGATTAAATACCACCAAAACAAAGCTCAATTTGTGTGAAAAAAAAGGACAAAAATGTCACTTCGGTACAGTGTTGCATGACTGAGTAATTGTCATTCAAAATGTGAGAGCACCAAAAGCTTAAAATTGGTCTGGTTAGGAAGGGGGTTTAAGTGCCCAGTGGTGAAGTGGTTAATTCTACTTTAATACTTTACATGCTTACTCTAAGCTAGTAGTTTAACGTGTATGTATATTGTTTTTCCTTTATAACAGCAGTAGCATCCATGATTCTGTTTTTAGCAACAGTTATATTTTCAGATAAAAATGTCAAGGTCTACACCCTTTTCCTAAGGTCTAAGCAGTACTGATACACAAAGGTTTTAAAAACCTTATGTTTAAGTAATCCTTTGATCTTAAAGGGTAACTTCACTTTCGTGGGGGGAAAAAATAGCAAATAAAGACAAAATAATATAGTGCATATAATTGCGACACTAATCATATTGTAATTGAATGTTATTAAAAATTACCTTTCCTTTTCCATCTGCAGCAGCTGTAATTTTCTGAGAATGTATTGCAATATGGGTATCTGGAGTTCTGTGCACAGAGTGTGTACTGACCACTCTCCAGAAACATCATTTCCAGCTTGTGTGATTGGCTCACCAATTTTCCCAGAAATCTGCCTAAGATACAGATTCCAGGGATCCCCTAGAACAAAAATGTAATTTTGGGTGAGATACTTTCAATATGAACACATTTAAAGGGATGAAGGCCCTTCAGATTTTCTCATTAGAGCCCTGCATCTGCACACCTGACAGTTAATTATGAAACCACTCCCATTAGACCCACTCAGTACAGAGGCACAGACAAACACAGAGGGATTTTTCCAGAATAACAACAGGTGGGAATCTGCAATAAAGTTTGTTATAATCCTTGCAATATACATAGATTACCCAGAGGGGAATGTTTTTTTCTTAATAAAATAATTATTTATTTATTTGTTTATTTTTATTATTTAATTGATGGTGCTAAAAGAAAAAACTAAGTACCACAGATAATACTCAACTGTGGTGTTGCAATAATGCATTAATAATTTTTCTACTTTTCCACTTTTTTAACTATTTTAATTAGATTTGTTTTGCATATTATGCACATTTTTTATTAAATGGCTTAAAGTAAACCCATGGCAAATATATGCACATGCTAGTATTTAATTTACACATTCTTAACAAGGAATTAATGAGTTTTCAATCCATCTTTTGCTCACCACTGCGGCTCCATGTGCTTTGAAGTAATTCATCCTCAAATTTTCCAGCAGAAGGGTTGAAGTCCTTGCTTCTCAGCAGCTTACCCTATACCCTCTCTCAGGCTTGGTTCACACTTATATAGTTTGCTTTTGATCCATTTCTGTAGTGTTTTTTTGCAGTGCGTTTTGTGTTTTTGCGCACGTGTTTTTCCCGTTTTTTTTAATGCATTTTGTGTTTTGCATTTTTCATGCTTTTTTTTTTTTTTTTGGCCAATATTTTGTTTGGGCAGATTAAAAAATACAAAAAAAAAATCATGGCAAAATCACGCTACATGTTTTTCTGCAGCTTCTCCATTGAAATCTATCGAACCAAAAATGCGCTGCTTAGCATTTAAAAACATCCCTGACCCTTTCCAAAAACACAGCAGCTCAAAAAAAGCATGTTAAATGGACTGTAGTGTGATGCTGCAAAAAGCACTAAAAAACACATAGGTGTGGACCAGGCCTCAGAGCTCCTGCTCATATCTTCCATTCAAGATTAGAAAGCTGTTGTGAGAATGAGGTGAACAACTTCAATGAAGATGAATTGCTCCAGAGTGCCTGCAGCTACAGAGGTCAGTGGAGACTTTTTGAAAGCTCTTTAAATAATGCCAGTTCTCTTGCTTTAATGGTAAACCTTTAGTATCAATACATTCTGAGTCACTGGCCTAACATCTTAAGATCATGAAAGTCAGAGTTAAGTCAAAAGTCCAAGACAGCTATTTAGAAAACCTTTAGATCGGACCCAGCCTGTTAGCCAGTATTTTCAGATAAAGAGAGCAGCATTGACAGCCTCCGTGTTTCTCCTATAAAAAGATTTTCTTTAAAAGATTTTAAAATAGTTTGGCTTTAAAATGGTCACAGTCAGCACACATTACTTTGATATCTTTAACCTTCTTCCTTTCGTATCTTTTTCTCTCTATTCTTACCTTTATATGGTATCTATTTTGGTTACCTATGGTCTCTGTTGGACCCTGTGTGAAATTTCTTTATAATAATTATATGATAAATTCATCCTTTTTGTTGCTAAAAATACTTGATGCTTATTAGAATACATATACACTCAGAGATATTTTACATTTATATATTTTGGAAATTTATTCAAATTAACTTCTTTAATCCAATATACATATAGCTTCGATTTTTGATTGTGGATTTGATATGAATCTATTCTTTTCTGCATTAACAATATATTTTTATTAAAGTAACTAATGTATAGGTAATATTCTTGCTGTACTTTTTAAATGAAATTCAATATGTGTACATCCTTTCTTTAAAATCTGAAATAAAATCTATTGAAAAGAAAACGGTTTGGTCCATTACAAAGTAGAGACCCACACAGTGAATCCTTGAAAACTGAGTCATAGAACCTGTTTCCATGTAAAATTACATTTTAATCATTCATCACTGCATGTGAGTATCCTGTGAACCAATAACACACTTTATAAAAAAAATAGACAGAAATATATATCATGCTCTCAAAAAACAACGTAGCAGCGGTCAAGGCTTTGGCCTTGCATTGATGGGATCATTGGTTCAGTTTCCACCTGGGATGCTATATACATGAGTAGGGATGAGCCAAACACCCCCGGGTTCGGTTCACATCCAGAACATGCGAACAGACAGAAAGTTTGCACAAACTCTCAATTACCGTTAAAGTCTATGGGACTCAAACGGGAGAAATCAAAAGTGTGAATTTTAAAGGCTAATATGCAAGTTATTGTCCTAAAAAGGGTTTGGGGACCCCCCTGCCCAGGGGACATGTATCAATGCAAAAAAAAGTTTTAAAAACTGAAGTTTTTTCGGGGGCAGTGATTTTAATGATGCTTAAAGTGAAAAAAATAAAAGTGAAATATTCCTTTAAATATCATCCTGGGGGGTGTTTATAGTATGCCTGTAAAATGGTGCTTGTTTCCCGTGTTTAGAACAGTCCCTACACAAAATGAAATTTGTAAATGAATAAAAGTCATTTAAAACTGCTTTCTGCTGAAATGTAATGTTGGGTCCAGGCAATATGGATGAAAATTATTTAAAAAAACAGCATGGGTATCCCCCCAGCCCATTACCAGGCCATTTGGGTCTTGAATGGATATTAAGGGGAACGCTGCACCCAAAATAAAAAAAGAAAAGGTGTGGGGCTCCCAGGCCCTATATACTCTGAGCAACAGTATACAGGCAGTCCCAAGAAAGACAGGGACTATAGGTTTGTTCTTAAGTTGAATCTGTTTGTAATTTGTAACAGGTACATTTTGTAAGTGTAGCTCCATCAAAAAAATCTATTTTTAAGCTTTTTGGAAAACATAGGGAAGGGTTATGATCACCGCTGTGACATTTGTTTTGCAGTCTGTACCCCTGTTCAGAAAATTTCACCTCACTTTCTGTCCCAATGACAATTGAATTTAGAAAATTTGGGGTTTTTACGGAAACAAGGATTGGTGATAGAGCATCAGTGGAGGAGGCACCTTTTTCCCATATTAACTCTTACAGGAGAGAATTTCCCTTCCTAGGTGTAGATTTAATCTCACTTCCTGTTGTCTCCCTCCGTTTGTAATTAGGAGTTGTTTGTAAGTCGGATGTTTGAAAGTAGGGGCCTGCCCTATATACTCTGCAGAAATTTGGGCCTTAAGTGTTGGTGGTACCAGAACACTGAAAGCCCTCACAGTTACTCTTGGTGGGTGCTGGAATGGGCCTTGCTATGAAATATTATATCAAGAATTGTAATTACATGCCCCTGTTGAACAGGGTCAGAAAAATTGGGCATTTGGTGGTGGTGTGGTGGTTTTGCCACAACATTGTAAGCCCCCACAGTTAGTCTTGATGGGTGCAGGAACGGGCCCTGCTGTGAAATATTAGATCAAAAGTTGTAATTACACGCCCCGTTAAACAGGGGCAGAAAAATTGGGCTTTAGGCACTGGTTCTGGTGCCACAACACTGCAACCCCTCACAGATACTCTAGTTGAGCGTAGGAACAAGCCCTGCTGTAAAATATTACAGCATAAATTGTAATTACACGCCCTTGTTAAACAGGGGCAGAACAATTGGGCCTTAGCCACTGGTGGTGGTGCCCAAAACCAAAAACGTTCTTACAAGTTATCAACATGAACAGGAGGAGAAATAGGATAGTCACTCAGCATAACAGGATAGTCACTCAGCATCAAATTTCATTGGGCCGTGCTGTTCCCTTTTTTACCACTTCCAAGATGGCGGGATGCTATGTCTGACGAAGGAGCACGCATGCTCCGAACGCGTTCACGCAACTAGCATCATCACAACGCGACTCCACAGACTCCACAGACTCTACAGACTGATGATCTCTGTGACGCTGTGCTGACCTGAGCCTGGGACACTGGAATCCACCGACGCCTCCAGACGGGACCACATAGCGCAAGAGGATCACCTCCACTGGAGTCTGTCGTTTACCGGACTATCCATTCGGATGTTCCCAATCATGATGTGCCTGTTTTTATACTACACAGAGTGAGTGTATCTCTACTGAAACAAATAAAACGTGTATTATATTGCTGCACTTAGGTTGGCGCTGCTTGGCTCTGTTTTTGTATTTTCTCTAAAGGTGCCTTCCATCCTTCAGCATGCTGCCTCCAGTTTTGTGCAACTAAATTTCTTTTTCCTGTGGTCGTATACCCAGGCTATAGACATTTTAATTTCACCTATATTTATTGACTAACCTCTATTTTCTAACAGCACCTGATCCCTGGGCATTACTTAAAAAAATCCCCCCTGTTCTTCCCCCCCCCTCCTTTGAAGTAATTCTATGTATACAATATCTACCTACTAGCGCAACAAAAAATTGTTTTTTATTTGCATAAGCTGTCATATTCATAAAAAAAATGATTCGGTTACATCAGCATCAGGTGCTTGGTAGTTGGTGATCCAAGACTGCTTCATGTTTATGAAGGTGAGCAGATCAACCGAGTCAGTGAACATGTGCACTCTGTGATCGGTTACAAAGCCTCCAGCAGAATCCACTGAATGTGTGTTCAGAAAGAACGCTGGATGCAGGACAGACCAGTAGCTCAATTGCATACTGTGCAAGCTCTGGCCAGTGATCCATCCTCAAGACCCAGTAACCCAGAGGATTTTCGGTTGGAAAGTTGCTGGAACCGATCAAACCTTGGGGCTGCGGACTAAAAAATTGTCTGAACGCATCTGTTAAACAGCCACCTTCTCCACTGCTCCTTCTGTGACTGACCACAGCCTCAGCAACACGTCGTCTAGGACCAGGAATTTGTAACCTCCTGGGCTCTGGAAATGCGTTGCACAAACCTTTCTGCAAGGCCTCCCAAAGATGTTTCATCCTCTGCTCCCTCTGCGTTGGCTGGATAAGTTCTGCAATACCACAAATCAGAGTGTCCTTTTGCAGGCTTTGCAGGATCAGGGAGGCCATGCAGCATAGGTTTGCTGAGGCATTTGGTCCGGAGTCCTTTGGGTCACTAAGGACGACCTGATCCTCCCAGCCATGTACAAGTCCATGGGTTTCTGGGGACTGGGGCCTGAGTGCTTGCGTAGCCCCTTGAACGCTTATGGAGCACTGCTGGTTCCGAGGACAAATCTATAGAAGAAGAGGCCATGGAGGAAGAAGAAGAGGAGGGGGTGGAGGAGAGAGGTGTGTCAGAATGCCATGAAAGATAAGTAACGCCCCTTTCCATGCCTGCTTGACCATGAGTCAGCGGTAATATGCACCTTACTGCTGACTGCCCTGTTCAGCGAGGCCAAGACATTGCCTTCCTCATGCCGGTAGAGAGCCGTAATCGGTGTTTGGGAACCTGCCACTGAGGTACCACACATTCTACAAATTCACGAAAGGGCGCAGAGTCTACCAGCTGAAAAGGCAGCAGTTGGAATGCTAGTAATTTAGCCAAGCTAGCATTCAGCCACCGGGCATGTGAATAGCTGGGAGCAAACATCTTTTGCCGGTTTAGCAACTGGGGTAGGGAAATTTGCCTGCTACAATTGGACATAGGTGTAGCGATAGCAGATTGCCCGCAAGTACTTGGCACACCTAATTCTATTCTTCTCAGTGCAGGTTTCTGAGAGAACTGAAGGTATAGTGGGATTGGAGATCCCAGCTGATGACATATGTTACTGCACACGTCTCAAAAAAGGCCCACACCAAAGAACTTTTGGAAAAACGCATGAAGTCAGCAGCGCCCTGCACATGCGGAGCTCTGCGGTGTGATGCAGTCGGTTGGCTGCCCTTAAGCTGGCCCTTAGAGGGCATCCTGCCTTTTTGGAGATGTGCCTCCTCCTCATTCTCCTCCTCATCCTCCTCTCTCCTGTCAGGCACCCACGTACAGTCAGTAACCTCATCATCCCCTCCCTCCAGCTGCCAAAAAAAAGGACAAGCATGCCCCACGGCCACGTGCTGAGGATGCACCATGTCCACGACCAGCAATGTTGGCTGTAGACACAGAGCCTGCTTGCCCTCTTTTAGTGGCCTGTGAGTGACTGCCTCTCCTTGTTGGCCTTGCAGACATACTGTATTTGATTTGTTTGTAATGTATTTGAATAGGTACACCAGGGATGGCCTGCAGTGAGATGTAACTTCACAAAGCTGGGATGTATATATTTACTGATTCTGAATATACTGCAGCTAACTGAATCAACTGCCTGCCTGTAGCATATTAGAAACAGAACAACAGGAATGGTTTGCAGCAATATCTAGCTGCACAGGATACAGTACTAAATATACTACAGCTAACTGAATGAACTGACTGCCTGTAGTATATTAGGAACAGAACAACAGGATTGGTCTGCAGGGAGATCTAGTTAAACTGGATACAGTATACTGAATATACTGCAGCTAACTGAATCAACTGCCTGCCTGAAGTAGTTTAGAAACAGTAAAGCATGAATGGTCTGCAGTGAGATCTAGGTAAACTGGATCAAATGCCTGCCTGAAGTCGATTAGAAATAGTACAGCATGAATGGTCTGCAGTGAGATCTAGCTAAACTGGTTGAAATGCCTGCCTGAAGTAGATTAGAAATAGTACAGCAGGAACGGTCTGCAGTGAGATCTAGCTAAACTAGATGAACTGCCTAGCTGAAGTAGATTAGAAACAGTACAGCATGAATGGTCTGCAGTGAGATCTAGCTAAACTGGATCAACTGCCTGCCTCAAGTAGATTAGTATTAGTACAGCATGAACAGTCTGCAGTGAGATCTAACTAAACTGGATGAAATGCCTGCCTGAAGTAGATTAGAAATAGTACAGCAGGAACAGTCTGCAGTGAGATCTGCCTAACTGAATAAACTACCTGCTCAAAGTAAATGAAATGGCACACACTCTCTCTCTCTCTCTGTCTCTCTCTCTCTCTCTATAATGCCAGCAACATACGACACAGGGCTGACAGACAGGTGGCCTTATACAGTGTGGCATCCTGCCTTTGGCCAATTATGGCTCTGTTTGCTTATGGCACTGTGATTGCCCAAAGAATGCGGGTCATAGTGCATGCTTGGCCAATCATCAGCCAGCAAACCACTGCGATGACGCAGTACATTATGGGCAGTGATGCGCCGCTCAAATTTGGCACGAACGGCCCATAATGTTCGATCTTTGACGAACGATCGAACAGCCAAAGCTCGAAGCTCATCCCTATACACGAGATATGTGGGGTGGTTTCCTCCTACAGTCCAAAAATATACAGTATGGGGAAAATTCAAGCAATGACTACTACCTTGATAGTATGTTTGTGCTTTGTATAAGCAGATAGTCTATATAAGGTCTCATGCACATGGTATTTTGGTGCCAGTTACATCTGATTTAATAGGTGGTTGTGTACAATCTGGTGTAGCTGTGCATGGTAGCCATCAGCTTCTAGCTTCAGCTTGTTGAATTAAGCTTTGACAATAAAACCTGGAAGCTGACTGGTTTATGTGCAGAACGGCACCATATTTTGCACTCTCCACATTTAGCAAATCAACCCTACAGTGTTTATTTTTTTTTTTTTTTAAACTTTATTAAAACGTTACAAAATTACACTTAATTCAACTCCATGTATAACAGCGTGCTAGGAAGGGCTGCATTTTTTTTTTGCATGTGCTTTTGTGCTCTGTGAAAAAATGCAGATGTGCTACTTTTTTTATGCAACGCACCCCAACTTACCTTTATGATATGAACAGGGCACATAACAAACAATTGTATTCTCTGTGTTCTTGCCTTGAGCTGAATGCACCTGATGTGAATGAGCCCTAAGTGTTTTTGTTCTTCTTTAAGTAAGATAATCTTGTCAATGTACATAAAATGCTGAATTTTATTACTGAGTTTAGTTATGCGTAAGCCTGATCATGGCTTAGGTGGCAGTGTTGAAAGTGGTTTTGCATATTAACCAAGCGCAGAGTAACCTTTCTTTAGCTCCTCGCAGACCTACGTCCTACACCCAGCCTTGGGATTGGGAATCAACACTATTGCTCAGTATGAAATGCATCGAGGAGGCTGCCAGCAGGTTGTCATGGTAACTATCCTGCTTTCAGCAGCAACTTTTCTGGCTTGGAAAAAAATAACAGAACTATGTTATAAGGGGTAATATAACCTTTTCCTTTTGCACAAGATAAAATAAGGGTGCAAATGAGGATAGCTTCAATGGAATGCAGAAATTTAACAAAGTAGGATTGCTAGGACTAAGTAGCTAATCCTTAATAGGGAAAATAGTAATACAATACTCAAAAGAAAGCTAATAAACACAGTAATAATGGAAAATAACCAACCGGTGCCTAAGAATAACACCAAACTAAATTCATATATAAGCCATGAGCTGATAAGAGGCGGAGCATAGAAAAGCAAACACTCACTAATTTGCGAAAGAAAGGCGATTGATATATGTAAACCAGAATATAGTCTCACTGTTTCATGTACAAAGAGAAAATGTAAAATTCTATATATTTTTTCAGTAAATGCTTTAGTGCAATTTTTTTGTTAAAATATGTAGCTAAACTATTTTCATGCTCACAGTATTGCTCAAATATTGGAAAATTGAAGCAGTAAGGCTCTTAACTGTCCTAGACTCTGGTGACGGTAATTATCCAGGGACTTATGTATGAATGTGCTAACAAGAACTTTTCTTGGCATCCATACCCAAGGCCATATTTAGACATCATACAGCCCTAGAGAAATTAGAATGACGAGACCATTTTGTATAAGCTCCACCTCTTGTATAACATAATTATTTTAGAGAGAAACTACTGCCAAAATTAGCTATGGGAATTAGCGTGTTGTTAGCATTTTATTCAAAACTATTTTTTAACTGTACAGACCACAAATGAAAGAAAGTAGAAAGTCTTTAAAAGGCCTTCTGACTCCTTATCCTCCATCTGAGTATAATTTGCTTGCTGAATTTAGTAAGATGTCTATCGGTGACCAAAAGAGACTCTCTACTGCCTCTTCTAACTCAACTGTCCTCAGCACTGGTCCATGAGTTCCATTATAGTAAATACAGCCATTTCCATAGCAACTGAACTGCATCCAAATGTTCTTTTTAGCAGTTTTGAAAATGAAAGAATTTTGTTTAATTTCTATGGCCAATAACAATCTTAGGACAGTTTTCACACATATTACTCTAGTAGGGATTTAAGGTTTTCAGGCCAGTATTTGGTTGCTTAGGTCATCAAAATATTTACCTGCACCTGACAAATGCTGAATTCTCTATTTAAAATAATAGAGCCCACCCTGGAAACTTTGTCCAGCTGCCATGTCATCTACCTTTGAAAATAATGGACAATAGACATGGCTAGAAACTCAGTGAATGAAAAACATGTTTAAAAAGACACCCGGGCAGACCACTAATTAATTAGTGCACTGGGTAGTTCAAAATCAGAACTGTATCCCTATGCTGAGGGCCCCCCCCCCCCCCCCCAAATTAACAGGTGTGGTTCCATAAGGTCGTACATACAGATGACAAAAATGGGGATTAAAAATCACCAAGAAACCTTATAAAAGGAACACCATGGACTTAAAAAATCAACTTTATTGATTATGGTTAAAATGAATTAGTGCAAAAAACTAACACTGATGGAAACATTAAGAATGACAACGTTGTCAAACAACATCCTGCCAGGAGCACACCTCATACAACCATCACATTCAGTCCACATTGCAATAAGTCTATGGGGATACACAAGCTGTATCTATACAGCCAGCTACTACCATTTTCATCCCGTCCTTATCTCCCCATCCACCATGTATTACCCTCATTGCGGTTTAACTGAACATTCAGCTTCATTGGCATTCTATGTGGATTGCTACCCCCTTTTGATTGGAACATTACCAGAGTTTTGGTCTCTGTGGATTGAGTGGCTTTACCATTTGAAAAATCTCATCCTTTCTTATCCCACTGACTGTGGAAGAGCCTGTGTATCCCCATAGACTTATTGAAGTGTGGACTGAATGTAGTGGCTGTATGAGGTGTGCTGCCGACAGGGCTCTGGGTTGTTTGACAACGTTGTCATTTTTAATCAGTACCATTATCAGTGGTAGTTTTTTTCACTAATTCATTTTAACCATATTCAATAAAGTTGATTTTTTAAACCCATGGTGTTCCTTTATAATGTTTCTTGGTGATCTCTAATCCCTATTTTTTTCCATAGAAACTCTGTGAAGCATTACCTCTTCTGGACATTTATAGGTCCTCCTAGAGCCTTTCCTGTTGTTGTAAAAGGTCATGGAGTTGGAAGCTTTCACATACAGCATATATTTTTCCATAAACATTGCCCTGGAGTTGTGCAGAGGGCATGTACTGTATGTACAAAGGCTTTAAAAAAACAATGTTTCTGTAGCACCCTCTAGGTAGGTAGGTGCTAGAGTAGGATGTTTTGCCTTAGGGTAGGCAAATTTAGGCAGGCCTGTTTGTTTTGATTAGGGCTGTAAGTGGCTCAGGATAGCAGCTGGTGACTCACAGTCAGCATCACTGGGACCTCCCTCTTCTTTCTAGGGCTTTCTGGAAGGTAATGGAAAGAGAGGAGCAGACGAGAGGTGGAGCTGTCTGGGGTGTTTTAAGGAGCCCTGACTAATCCCCAACCTGGATTGGCAGGGGGCAGGACTTCCTAAATAACCAGGGTCAGCCCAGCTGGGGAGGAGTTGGGGTTGTTTAGAGCTTGAAGATGGAATGCTATCCTGTCGGAGCCTTAAATGTCTTGGACAGGAGGCACAGGAGGACCAAAGAGGACAGCAGGAGAGAGCATTGCCAGACAAGTCTTCAAGGAGAGGAACAACTGGTCACAGCCAGGAGGGCTGGTGAGTGACAAGCACAGACAGGAAGACTGGGGAGGCATGCCTGAGAGGACTGGGAACATGCAGTCTGTGATGGGTGCAGAGCCAGTGGAGTGGACTGTGTTGTCAAGGGCAGTGGAAAAGGGAAGCTGCAGCCAGGAGGGCTGGCAGGGTCTGAGGATGGGTTACTGGGCTTAGTAACCAGAGATAGGACAGCTAGCACCAGTCACTTTCCATTTGTTACACTATAGGGGCTTGTGGTCCCTGCCTGCAAAAGGCTGTTGCTAAGGCCAGGCTAAGCCAGTGTTAGGCCTAATCACCATGTGCTAGCTGTGCCTGGAACATTAGAGAAGAAGCGATGTGCAGGAGGAGAATGGAGCGAACCTTAGAGAGGAAGCGATGTGAAGGAGGAGAAATGGAGTGAACCTACATAGTTGTCCCATGCAAATTTCTTCTATTTCCACTGGGCATCCCATATTTCCCCTACCCCATTCAAGTTCAATTCCCTCAATAGAATACAAAAACAAAGCCGATGGACTGAAAAAACAAATTAGAACTCGTGCTAAAAATAATAATTGAATAAAAAAATAAGACCGCAGCAGCTGATGCAAAGGTCCTAAAACCCTATAGAGAAGAATATTTGAAATTGACAGCGCTAGCAGAATAAAAAGTAAGTGTTAAACCAAGTGAAAAAAAATAAATCGTAACATAAAGCAGAGTGCTAAACCACAAAAAATTACATTCATATAAAATTCAAATTCAAATAAAATATTGAACTAAAATAATAAAGTTCATCTATTGAGTTCTTTAAAATGGAACTTCAGTGTCAATGGATAGGCTTCAATATAATGCAATTTAGGTTGAAAGGTCTCCCCCCTAAGTGTCCCCACTCACCAAATTCGGTGGACCCCTAGCTTTGCAGTCTGGGGGTCATGGTAAACTTGGGGTTAATAGTGGTAGAACCCGAATATCCAAATGGAGGTAGTATCATAAATCTCACACAGTTCCAGAGCATAGGTATATGGCAAGGCAAAGATAAAAAAGAAAAAATACATGTGAAGCACTGCCAGTAAATAACAAAACTGCGCTGCTAACTTATGCCACTCACGAGACAATAGGTAAAAAACAGACATCAGCGTGTTTCTGGATCACAAACATTGGCGTACATTCCAAGAGACCCAGAAGTAGCGTCACTGATTCACAAACCGGAAACTACGTTGACACGTTTCGCTCCTCCTTCAGGGCATCATCAAGGACATTACATATGGCCTGGGGAGGGGTAAAACGCGTCAACATAATTTAGGTAATTGGTAAATAAGAGAACCAGAACCTTCACTAAATGGAAGAGTGGGTTTGATAAAGCCAGCAGTGCCTCCACCCAGGACAAGGTCTCTGTAAACAGGGGGGATGCTCTCTGTCAGAAATTAATCAGTTTTATAAACAAAGTAATTGTGAGCTTAAGAACTCCTGCAACCAGCATATAACATTGACCATAAGCATATAGATCCACACCAGTATAGAAATAACACAAGCTTATACAAGAAGAGATTAATGACAGTACAAACATCCATGTATAAGCAGGCAGTATCAGCAAAGGGCCCAATGAGAGTCCTGGTGGAATTGTGCACATTTACTCATATATACAGTATCTCACAAAAGTTAGTACAACCGTCACATTTTTGTAAATATTTTATCTTTTTATGTGACAACACTGAAGAGATGACACTTTGCTGTGATGTAAAGTAGTGAGTGTACAGCTTGTATAACAGTGTACACAGCCATTATTGTCTAAACCGCTGACAACAAAAGTGAGTACACCCCTAAGTGAAAATGTCCAAATTGGGCCCAATTAGCCATTCTTCCTCCCCGGTGTCATGTAACTTGTTAGTGTTACAAGGTCCCAGGTGTGAATGGGGAGCAAGTGTGTTAAATTTGGTGTTATTGCTCTCACTCTCTCATACTGGTCACTGGAAGTTCAAAATGGCACCTCATGTCAAAGAACTCTCTGAGGATCTGAAAAAAATAATTTTTGCTCTACAGGATTAGACTATAATAGATAGACTATAAGAAGATGGCCAAGACCCTAAAACTACGCTGCAGCACGGTGGCCAAGACCATATGGCGGTTTAACTCTACAGGTTCCACTCAGAACAGGCCTCACCATAGTCGACCAAAGTAGTCAATTGCAAGTGCTCAGTGTCATATTCAGAGGTTGTCTTTAGGAAATAGACGTATGAGTGCTGCCAGAGGTTGAAGGGTTGGGTGGTCAACCTGTTAGTGCTCAAACCATACGCTGCCCACTCCATCAAATTGGTCAATTGGTCTGCATGACTGTCGTCCCAGAAGGAAGCCTCTTCTAAAGATGATGCACAAGAAAGCCCACAGTTTGTTGAAAACAAGCAGACTAAAGCCTCATACACACGATCAAACAAATTTTCCCATGGATTTCTGTACAAAGGGCGTTGGCCGTGAAACTTGTTAAGCATGCACACGATCAGACTTTTTCAGCCAACTTTCACCAAATCACGTGGTTTTTCTGCTCTTTACTTCTACCTTTGGTCAACTTCTGTATTGTTGACTGATCTTTCGCATTGGTTTCTGAGCATGCGTGTTTGTAATGTCCGATGGTTTTCTGTACACACGATCGGACTTTGCTCCATCGGACTTATGTTGTTGAAAAGTTTGCCTGTCCGCACAGCCAACATTTGTCTGATTAAAACCGTAAAAGTTTGTCCGATGGAGCGTACACACGGTCGGATGTTGCCTTAAAACAGCTAATTTGCATGTTTGTTAATCAAAAAGTCTGATCGTGTGTACGGGCCTTAAGGATATGGATTACTGGAACCATATCCTGTAATCTGATGAGACCAAGATAAACTTATTTGGTTTAGATGGTGTCTAGAAGCATGTGTGGTGGCAACCAGGAGAGGAGTACAAAGACAAGTGTGTCTTATCTACAGTCAAGCATGGTGGTGGGAGTGTCATGGTCTGGGGCTGCAGTGTTGCCGGCACTGGGGAGCTACAGTTCATTGAGGGAACCAAGACAAGCTGTACACTTCCCTAGGTACTTTTCCATTTTAATCTAGGTTATTTTGCTGTTGCTTATTGCCTATTTTGTAACATTTTGTTTCTGTAAATATTTTCTAGCATTAATGTCCTTTTCTTTTCATTAAAATTACATTATAAAATTGTTAAGTTAAATCTAGGTATGCTTTAATTAGAAATAAGAGAATGTATTGCCTCCTTGAAGAACACTTCCATATTGTAAACTGTTACATTCTGCAGTGCATGTTTGCATTAAAACACTGTTTATACAGTATGTGTAAAGGGTGAACTGTGTAATTAACTTGCCACAGTGATGGCACTTAAACTGTTGTCCTGTAAGCTGGAAAAAAATCTCTATGCAAAGCGAGACTGAGATGTGTCACAGTTGTCTCTTACTCTTAGGAAATTGGTGTTCTCTGTTCCATCATTAGCTGAAATTTCCTGCTGCATAATAAATCAGATCCTCCATTCCCTCAATGTAGGCTTGCATGGTGTCATTGCAGCCATGGTCCAAGTAGTGCTTCTGTTCTCAGGCTCCCTCTTTGGTCATGGACTGAAAGTCCTCCAGCTGGAGACTCAAGGGTAAGAGACCATTCACACAGGGGCAACACGACTTCCAGCAAAACTTTGGGAGGCAACTTGGATACGACTTGAGTATGAATCCCAACACGACTTGAGGCAACTTACAAGGCAACTTGAAGTTGCCTCCAGGACAGGGGACTTTGCCAGTGGCCAATCACATACTAATGAGCTCTGTGGGAGGGAGGGGTTTGCCTAGAAAACTATTTTTACTTTCTGGAAAGTTGCTTCAGTTAAGACAGGGGATCAGACTTGGAGGCAACTTCCATTGAAATCAATGGGTACAAGTTGCCTAGAAGTCGGATTGAAGTAGTACAGGAACCTTTTCTGAAGTCGGAGCGACTTCAGTATTGTGCATTAAGACGGCTCTCATTCACTTACATTGAATTTACCATGTTGTGCGGCTTGAGGCAACTTGGGACGACTTCAAGTCAGATCCAAAGTTGCCCCTGTGTGAATGGACTCTAAAGGAACAACATTTTTTAATATACTCACATTTGGATTACAATTCAAAGCATGACATCTATATCTTGACCCGTATCCCGATACCTATCCCCCTGAAGCTGGAATAACCTGGGTCAGAATATTGATGTGTGTTAGGAACTTCCCTTGTGATCAGTAAAAACTCCGGGTGTTCTGAGAAGCAAACAATTTATTTCTGATGTGGCCCACAACAGAGAGACATGCTTTCAGGACGAAAGCTGAAGAAAAATGTCTGCCAAAAGACTGTGTCCCGCCTTCACATAACCCATAAGAATAACATCTCTATGCTTCTATTGGCTGAGGAAACATAAATTAAGTTGTCATGGTACGAACTAGTACCTTTATTCTTTTAGCTATGTTTCCTGTACATTCTTAGGCTATCATATTTAGTTAAATCTAATCATCCTACTTACTATGGAGTTAATTAGGACAAAACAATACAATGAGTTAATACAATAATGTGCTCAGAAGTAAGCTTTTTAACAAATCAGTCTCAGGACTATTGTTTTTCTAATAGTCACACAATAAACATTTAAAACTTTTCTAACATTCCCTCCTCTTTGTGTGACTATTTTATCTCCACACATTTCGATGAAAGTCCCTGTGTTATACACTTTCGGACTGTATGTCATTAAGTTGAGCTTCAATGTCCACATAGGTCTCCTCAGAGGTAGAGAGGGTTTGATACATTGTTCTTGAGACTGCAGTTTCAATGAGTTTTTGTGAAAGTCCTCGAATACAGGGAATGCAGCAGCATCCGCAAGTGACCAAAACAGCCAAAGCCACAGCGATTGAGATCAAACATGATGTGATAAATCCTGTCCATTTACCGAACCATCCTTCAAGCCAAGTTGTGAATGGATCATTAATACCTGAGTTTTCCGCCAATTCATTCGATAGCGCAGTCAGTCCTTCCAAGGCTCTGGTCACGGTCCCTCCAGGAGCTGTATTGTTGGGGATAAATGTACAACACATGCTACCAAACATTTTGCATACCCCTCCTCTTTCAGCTAAGACCATATCTAAAACCATTTGGTTCTGCCAGGCCATTAGAGATGTGGGGGCCAACTGTTCTGCTAGGCCCTTCACAGCATCCCTAGTATAGTTTACAAATCGTTGTTGGTTATATTATATATATAATTAATCCAGTCAGCATTTTTATTTATAGTCACCCACCAGAGAAGAGACTCAAACCCAGCTGTCACCTGATTCCTGGCTTTAAACTCGTCCGGCAACCCGCGAGGAACCCCAATCTCATCTATGTAGATCTGAGAGTCAAATGACCCCAAGGGAGAGGTGTCCCTACGATACTGTCGGTGACTCTTAGTCCACGGGTATTCTGACAGGATTCTCAGGGGCATAGCCAGCTGGACCATAGCGCAATCCCCTTGGGCATTGGCCGGTAGTCTAGCTCGCAGTTTCTTATCCCCACACATCCACCAGACATCAGCTCTCTGAATGTCATGTCCAACCCAGTCACCGTTGTCCGTGTTAATCCTCTCCACACAGTAGTCATCAGGTAGTGACCCAAGATCCACCGCGCTACGGGTCCCTGGGAGTGCAAAACAAGTAAAGTTGCCCGGATAAGCGGTAACCGCTGGAGGTATCTGAGGTCTCTGTACTGGGGGAAACAACAAACTCAATGTGTGACAAGTAGAATTTGTTTCAGATTTATAGCTCTTATTATACAATTGCAACATACATTTTAAACCTTCTGGATCTGTATTGTGATCTAGAGGAAAAGGAACTGTTGCTAAATGTGGTCTGGCTCCGGCACAAACTAAACAGTTTTCCTTTTTCAGAGTTCTAACCGTGTACCTCAACCATTCTAACCACTCATTTTTTTTCTTGGTAGCTCGTCTCCAAAGCTATGGCATCTTCTATTGTTAGGTTAGTGAATCTTATAGTTATACTCAGAACTTCTATTTTAGTATGGCCTTCTTCTTTCCCTTCTGAGTCTACTTTTTCCTGTTGTTTAATTTTATTAGGTAGTAATACCTCAAGGAAAAATATTCCTGAGGGGTCAGTTCCTGACACCCATGCTCCCATGGAATACAACCGCTGATCTTCCTTCCTCGGCTCCTTTAATGTTATTAATAGTTGGTTACAGTTCTTACTATTTGTGCAGGGGGAGTTGGCCGCTTTTGTGATTACGAGTCTCTCCTTTATACCACTCTTTTTAGCCCCTGGTTGATTATACCCCCAATCTTGATGCGCTGTAGTCCACAGGGCCTGATCCCATGCTTGACATCCTGCCTTATTCCAGAGCCAGCAGATATATTTATCTGCCCATAGAAGTCCTCTAGCCCCAGTTGTATCCCCACAATCTGCAATCTGACAGAAGTCTACCAGTATAGTGCTAGTTATTCCCTCTATAAAGTTTTGGATTTAATGCTTTTCCTGTTCTTTCCCAATCCAAAGGTTCCTCTACTCTTCCATAGCGCCTACCCCCTCTTATGGATGCCTCTCCTAGTGTCACCAGTAACCCAAGGATAATTACTGTCCCTTTCATCCTAACCAGCTACAGAGTTCCAGCGGATAGGATAGGGGAGTTGGAAGGGGAGGGAGACTTCCCCGGTTTGAGACAAGTCCCACCTTGTGTGAGACCTCCCTTTGTAGCCAGACTTTCTGGACCTCTTGTAGCCAACTGGCCCTACTCTGCCTGTAAAACGTTTTTACAATGGGACTGGTGAATCCAGGTAGACCTCTCTGCAATCCTTATCACAGTAGGGGTAGTTAAAAGGACTTTGAAAGGACCATCCCACCTTGGGGAGTTACCACTGCTTTTTTTTTTTTTCTTATTACTTTTTATTGAGACCCAATCTCCCACATGCACCTTTTCATCTTCTTTTGGGGGTGTGATATACATACTGGTCACAGCTACTAGTAGGCAATACATCCAATTATTTTTACCTATTTCTTCCATAACTTTTCTCAGTTTGCTTTTTAGAATGCCATTATGTCTTTCTACCAATCCAGCTGATTGGGAATGATAGGCACAATGGTATTTCCCTTTAATTCTCATCACTTCTATCAAATGTTGTATATTTTTTAATTACAAAATGGGGTCCATTATCACTGTAAATCCTTTCAGGGATTCCAAATCTAGGAATAATATCTCTTAGTAATGCTTTGGCTACAGTCTGTGCATCTGCACTTCCTGTCGGGAATATCTCCACCCATTTGGTCAGGGTGCCTGGGTACCAAACAATATTTCTTCCTTTCACATTTGTCTAATTCAATAAAATCCATGCAAATGTGTTGGAATGGATATTGTGGTGTAGGGAACTTCCCTTTCTGTGGTCTTATACCTCCCTGAGCATTGTGTCTTGCACATATAAGACATTGAGAGCAAAAAGTTTTTTTTCTTTTTAATAATTTGTGAATCCATAGGCTGTACATACTTTATTTAACATCTCAGTCATCCCCCTGTTTGACACATGCGTTACTCCATGTGTCAATACTGCTGCATACCTAAATAAAGATTTTGGTAATACCGGTTTCCCTTCAGGTGATGTGTAAATGTAATCAATTATTGTGTAACCCTTTGTTTTCCAATATTGTTTTCCCCAGGGGGGGCATTTTGCTGCATATCAGTAAGGACTGTATGATCTATCACTATGATTTCTCGTCATTATTTTATGTGCAGCTTCATCTGCCCTTTTATTTCCCTTTGAGATGGGGTCCGTATATTTTGTGTGTGCTTGACATTTACAGATTGCAAGCTTTTTTGGTATCTGTATTGCATCTAGGAGTTCTAAAATGAAGTCCGTATGTGAAATTGGTTTACCACTGGAGGTGACCATCCCCCTGTTTTTCCATTGTTGTGCAAAAACATGCACTGTTGAAAAGGCATATTGACTGTCAGTGTATGTGGTTACAGATTTCCTTCTGACAGTATACATGCTCTTGTCAGTGCTACAAGTTCTGCAACTTGTGCTGAATAATGTTTTGGTAGTGGCCCCGCTTCCAAAATCTCATCCTGTGTCACTACTGCATATCCTGTTGCATTTGTGCCATCTGGATTTTTCTTACTAGAACCATCAACAAAAAGTATCATGTCAGGGTTAGATAATGGTACATCTTTCAGATCACTTCGTGGCAGTACCTTTTCAGCGATGGCAACAGTGCAGTCATGTTTATACCCGTCAGTAGGAAGTAGTAGCGTGGATGGGTTTAATGTAGTACACCTCTGTATTGTTAAGTGAGGTTGTGTCAAGAGTATTGTCATACAGGAAAGGTGTCGTGCTGGGCTCAAATGTGATATCTTTTGCTGTAACAGGATAACAAACACTGCATGTGGTACCTTTTCAGTTAGTAAAGTTGAATAAAGACACCAGTCCATCCGGTTCAGCCTGAGTGAGTGTCTAGCCTCTACCCCTGTACACCCACATCGTTCTCCACCCCCAAGGATCCAACGTCCCCATTCATATACCAGGGCCAAACCGGAACAGAAGCCAATCAACCCACCTGCATGTCTCCGGAGTGCGGGAGGAAACCAGAGCACCCGGAGGAAATCCACGCAGGCACAGGGAGTACATGCAAACTCCAGGCAGGCAGCGTCATGATTGGGATTCGAACCAGTGACCCCCTTCACTGCTAGGCGAGAGTGCTAACCACTACACCGCTGATGCTACCAGTGCTTGTACACAGGGTGGAAGTACTCTCGTTGCACTGTCTATTTCTGTAGAGTAATCCTTCCTCTATGAGACCCCTCTAGTTCTGCCTCAGCAGTGTACTCTTCTGCATCCTGCTCTCTTTCATCACCTTGCATAAGAACCTTTACTTTCACATTCTTTTTTGCTTTTGCTTTCAAATACTTCTCAGAATGCTTAGCATATTGTAAAACATCTAAAACTGATGCAGTCCGGTAAGTAACCATGTTTTTAACAATGTAATCCTTATGATCCTGTTTCAATCCATTTAAAAAAGCAATCTTTAGCTGTTGCTAATATGCACTATACACATCTTCAGCTTCGGGGAGCCCGGAGAACACTCTAAAAATCTCTTGTAATTTATTTAGGTAGTCACTGACACTTTCTTTGTCTTCTTGTACTGTCATATTTATTTTTTTTTGCCAATCAGTCCGTTGTGCCCATCTAAGCTGGCATCTGTTCAGTAGGGCAGTCAACCTGTTTCCTAAGTCTGGGCTTTCTGGAAGCAATGGATCCCCCCATCCATGTGCATTTGCTGGGGCGCAGGGGTCCCAATCCCCCTTTACCGAAGCCCAATCTGACCCTAATACTCTCCTCAGGGCTCTCTCTACTTCCACCCCATTCAATTTATAACTGTTCCGTAATCCCTCTATGTTTTCAATGAATTCAGCTGGACCTAATTTTGGATGTTTTATGTGTTCTGTAGCCTTTTGTATATCACTGTCAGTCCATGGTCGAAAAACAGTCATAGTCAAGGGATATGGCTGGCCCAGTGCATCATTCTGTCCTCCCCTTGGGTTTGGGACCTCTATCAAGGGGTATTCCTCACCGTCCTCCACACCATACCTAATAGGAGGTTTACTTAGTCTCTTGGCTCCTGCTGGGGCACCTAATACATGAGTTATGGCGTCATTTAATGTTTCAAGGATCGATCTGTTCATCTCCAGGACTGAACTACTGTCTGGAGAGATTGAGGAAGTGGAGTTGGGGTTTTGTTCAGAGGTGGTTCCTTTGACAGGGGTGGATGTCACAGGGAAGGTGTTACTCTGGGCAGTTACTTGCACCTGAGGGGGAGGACCACCATAGGGAGGTGGTCTCTGGGTACAGCAGATGAGATCATCCTCTTTGTCCACTAGGGGCAATTGGGCTTGGCATTTTTCCTTTGTCCCTTTTCCTTCTACCCTAATTTTAGCATGCTGAAGCCAATACGCCGCCATTTTTAACCCATACCTTTTTTGAACTTTGGGTCCTGACATTTTAAACTTATCCACAGGGCCCCAAAATAGAACTTTCTTTCTTTTTAATTTTTTTAGTATTCTGATTCAGAACTTAGCCTTTTGACTTATAAATGTACCCAAATATAAACAGCATTGCATCATTAACACTTCACAGTTGAAAGTCTATGAATTCTAAAAATAACTCCAATCCAATATAAATATTTACTTTAAGACTATTTTTCAAACTCTTTTTCCCACCAAAAGTCCTAATATTTTCACAGATGCACAAATTAACCTCTGTCAGGCAATCTGCATTTTCTTGTTTCTGAGAAACAGCTTCTTGACCTTCATAGCAATGAAAACATCCTCAGCCTTTTTTTTTTTTTTCATTTCTTTTCACATTCATCAAGCCACCTGATAATTCTACAACATTCATTCTATTTACACCAAAATGCCATCTACCTTCTTTTTCTTTTATGCTAAGTTTCAATATTTACAATATAACCCTTCTGTATTGTCATAGCTAATCAAGGGTTAACTTTACAACTTCTTGAAGAAAACATCCTTCCATGAGGGGAGGGGGAGGGGGAGTGCAGTGCTTAGGCGAAGAATGATTTCTTATCTGCTTAGAAATATGCAGCACAAAAACCATGTCAATACAAGAGAAAAAAAAACATCAGCACTCCCCACACTATCGAGAGAATCAGAAAGGGTTAAACATAAACAAAGATAAGTAAACACACACAGAAAAAAGATAGCCTTGCGATCTTTGTAGATCACTTAACTAAACAGCGCTTAAAATAGTCAGGCATTCAACCTCTGACATTCGGTATACCTCAAATCTTTTTGTTATCTGTCCGGACAGCGGGCGACGTAATTTTTTACCTTAGACAACGTCCCCAAGTGTCTCTGTCTACGAGCACTGGATCATCTAGATATTATACGATCAATACCAATGTCGGCAATTACAACACATTAAACCAGAAGCAAGAGAAAGAGAAGAAAAGACTCAGAAGGAATTAAGAATAATTTAAATTATCTTACCTCTCAAACACCTGGACTGGATCACACAAGGTTCGGAAACAGACAGTGGAATTCAGATCTATGGCCCCGCCCCTTTTTCACCAAATAACATTGATTGGGGGGACTTGTAAGCGTTCGGTGAGCTTCAAAGTCCAATACTCACCGAAGTGTTGTCGGGCCGTCTGATCTGAAAACCAGCGTGTTGCTTCCGGTCCGAAGGACCAAAAATGTTAGGAACTTCCCTTGTGATCAGTAAAAACTCCGGGTGTTCTGAGAAGCAAACAATTTATTTCTGATGTGGCCCACAACAGAGAGACATGCTTACAGGACGAAAGCTGAAGAAAAATGTCTGCCAAAAGACTGTGTCCCGCCTTCACATAACCCATAAGAATAACATCTCTATGCTTCTATTGGCTGAGGAAACATAAATTAAGTTGTCATGGTACGAACTAGTACCTTTATTCTTTTAGCTATGTTTCCTGTACATTCTTAGGCTATCATATTTAGTTAAATCTAATCATCCTACTTACTATGGAGTTAATTAGGACAAAACAATACAATGAGTTAATACAATAATGTGCTCAGAAGTAAGCTTTTTAACAAATCAGTCTCAGGACTATTGTTTTTCTAATAGTCACACAATAAACATTTAAAACTTTTCTAACAATGTGAAGCTTTAAAATCTGAATGTGATTATATTAAAATGCTTGGTCTCTATACCTGTAGATCTGTGCTATTTATACTTTCTTTCCACTTGAATTCAGTTTCCTCTGGAGGACTTTTAATCCCTGACCAAAGAGGAAGCTTTTAACTGTGAGCTACTGAGATTGTGGTTGCACTGACAGTGTGTAGATGCACAGATCTTGAATTTCACTGTGCAGAACCTGCAGTGAGAGAATAATGGATAAGATTTATTATCCAGTAGATCATTTCAGTTAACGGGTAGGCATAGGTGATGTTGCACTTGTTCCAGCTAGATCCAGGGAAATATGGAGCAGCCAAAACCTACGAGAAGCCTTTCTTGCAATGGACTTTCGCTAATTTTGATCTGCATTCCCCAAGAATTGTTAATGCCCCGCCCAGTGATATGAAAGGTAATTAAGTATAAATATAAATGTTTTTCTTTACAGGTAATTTTTACACCTACTAACAGCAGCAGTAAATAAATAAATGATACCAGCTGTCGAAATGACTATCCACATCCACTATGACTATAGGAACATGTAACAAATACAAGGAAAAAAGAACATTTTGGGGTCAGAGCCACCCATTTGTTCACGGTGGACTTTTAAGGATGTGTATTAGTCAATGAGGAAAAACAGTAGCCGCTAATATAAAATCACTTTCACTTTATTACAAAAATTTATAAAATTAGTATACAATAGAAATTAGAAGAGAGGCTGTTTAGCCTTAAACTGCATAAAGGGTTCTTTACTGTAAGAGCGGTAAGAATGTGGAATTCTCTTCTGGTTTCAGCAGGGAGCATAGATCATTTCAAAAACTATTAGATAGGCACCTAAATTACCTTACTATAGAAGGATGTACAATGTAATACTGACATAAAAGCACACACACACACACACACACACACACACACAGGTTGGACTTGATGGACTTGTGTCTTTTTTCAACCTCACCAACTATGTAATTATGTAATAGGACTTGGTACGACCATATGAACTTTAAAATGATCCCACTAGCATGTGGGGCACAGCATATTTAAAGTATTGAAGATTGATCGATGGAAACTTCTGGTGATCAGTTCTGGCACGTTTCGCAGATTAACTCTGCTTCCTCAGGGAACTTTTGATCTCCATCTAGGAGAATCATCATTATTACAACAAAGTCATAAATAATACATAGTTATAACTATATATATATATATATATATATATATATATATATATTGCCAAACAAAATTAATCGATAGACCAATCAATAAAGCAAAAATGCTCACTGATTGAAAAATCACATAAGAATTATTCAGTTGCTGCAGCTCAGATATGGACACTATAGAAGTTCAAAACTGCCCCAACCGACAGACAAATATGCAGGGGAAAGAATGCTGGAAATTGGACCATTCAAGAGAGGAACTGAATACCCTAATGTCCTATCATGGTCATTAGAGTAGATAGCCAAATAAAGTATAATTGTAGCGGCAAGCTATAAGGACAACATCCCCAACTATACCCACATATTGCAAAACCTACTAACAGCAGATGATTTGTTCAGGGGAAAGGGGCCTGGGCAGTAAATGCAGACCTTGCATTGTACTGCAAGTTCTGCTTTAATGCCTGTTTGGGAAAGCAAGCATTTTCTCACATTCAGAACTTTTGTAATCTCCCACAACTGATAATAGCCAGTTTACAATATAATCTCAAATGTCTCCATTGCTTCTCTATACTCAGTTGACTGGTTTTCTCAATCAGATGGGGTAAAAAAAGATGTTAAAGCTGACACATGTGCATCAAGCTGTCTAGTAGACAAGTTAGCAGCAGAATTACATACCTGTTTAAAACGCTCATAGCAGTGTTTTGCTTTTTTACATTTGACATTTTTTGTAAGATTTCTATGAAATGTAGCATGAAATATTGATCGTGAAGACTAACATTATCTTCTAGACACATAGATAAGTGTTTTGGACGTTAGAAGTAATACATTTCCATTTTCCATGTACGTCGATTGGCTTTCTATTCTTTCCCATTGTAACTGCCAATCTCACTTACTCCCGTGGGAGAAATCATAGCATAAAACTAGACCATATGATATTCCCAATGGATCAAATATTTAATATAATATAGAGAGTATATATATATATATATATATATATATATATATATATATATATATATATAAGAGAGAGAGAGAGAGAGAGAGAGAGAGAGAGTATATATGATAATAATTGCTTTGTAGATTAAATGTTTGTTGGGTTTGTCTTATGTGAATTATATTGTTTTTTTTTTATTTCATACTCAAGTTTTTGTTTTAGGTACCATATATTTATAATTGTTTAAAGTAGACATTTTTAAAGCCACAGACCTTTTAATATCCTAGCTGTATATTTATGAAGGATTCACTGAATATGCACAGTCACTGCATGCCACAGTCACATTTGCCATATTTTAATAGGATAAATGCACACCAGGAGAATGTAGAAGTTGAGGAACAGTCATCAAATGTCAGAACTTCTTTGTTGCCTGCAGACTTTAACATTATGGGCACTAGAATAGCAGGCTGACAACTCCATAGCAAGGGGGCAGCAAGCATGCAGCCCAACTGCCATGTTGAACTCAGCCCGCCTGCCCTTCAGTGTTGGGGGATCCTTTGAGATGGGTTCCTTAAAAAAAAACAAGAGACCCCTCCCAAAACAAGCAGCGGGCTGTTCAGAGCTGGAGGTGCCCAAAGGGGGGCTTTTATGCCTACTACCTGAATAGCCCCAATTTACAGGGAAGCTGGATTATACCAAAGCTTCCTCTGTGTGAAATCCCTGGTGTTTCTGCCAGTCCCTCTGCTTTCCTATTAAAAACTGACCATACTAGGTAAGAAATCACAGTGCAGTCATTTTTCTGGTTGTGCTGGGAACTCTGCCTGCTCTCCTCCAATGATCAGATTTATGCTGGCACACCTCCCCTGCACAGCTATTCACTAGGAAGACCAGTGTGCTCCTGTTTCTACTCTCCTAGCTCTCTGAGATCCTTATGCAAATGAGAACAGAGGGTATGTGATCACTTATAAAATAAGGGGGGGGGGTATTTATAAGGTTACCTGGTTAGTCTTTCATTTCTATATTAAAATGAGTGGGTTGTTTTACAAGATGAGGGTTCACATATACTTTAATGCTGGAAAACACCTGCTGCCAAGCATTGTGGTCTCAGAGCTAAATGTAAAGCAGACAGCTATGTATATACATATAAACCTCCACCTAGAGACTTCCCTTGCTCTGCTACATTAAACCATTAAAGAGCAAACTACTGTATCCTCTAATGATGTAGTGGTCAGTAGGTAGAAGCAAAATGCGATGGGAATCTAACACATGTGGAAGTCTCAAATGGAAGCAGATTGTAGCATTAGAATAGAAAAGTGCGAGTTTGGACTCCATCCTGGCTGAACAGAAAGATCTTCAGCTTCTTTTTCGTTAAACGGTGGTCATTGTAATGAACTTGGTCATGTAATTTTCTACCTATAAGACCCCTTTCACACTGCCAGCATTTTCAGGCATTACAGCGCTAAAAATAGCACCTGTATAGTGCCTCCATTGACTCCAGTGTGAAAGCCCGAGGTCTTTCACACTGGAGTGGTGTGCTGGCAGGGCTTCACAAAAAGTCCTGCCAGCAGCTTCTTTGGAGTGGTTTGGAGCGGTGAACTTAACGCTCCTCCACCGCTCCTCCACCGCTCCTCCACCGCTCCTCCACCGATGCTCCCCATTGAAATCAATGGGCCAGCGCTGCGATACCACTGGCAAAACGCAGCTCTGGCAGTGTTTTGCAGGCAGATTTAACCCCAAATGGAGAGTGGTCCTATTTTTCATCTGTCTGATGGATAGGATCAGATGAAAACAGACAGGCGGTCTGTTTTCATCCAATTTTCCCATAGAAGAGAGCAGAACTGGCATTGCATACTAGCACATTATGTGAAACTTACCTTAGAACAAAGGGCCACCCTAACACCCTCCTCCACCTCCCCCATGCCCCCCAAAGGTCCCACATTTCCCCCAATGTGTTTGTAGTGGCTATGGACATGATAACAGGTGATGGCATCATCCAAGAAGATCCATGCAGTATGTTGGCATGGGATTATCTTGAATATTATAACCAACAATAAAACAGCACATGGACCACAAAACACAAGGCAAGGCAATAAATAGAATATCCCCAGGTGTGTAATTTCTTCACAGGGTAGCCTATATATACCTTATACTAGCCAATAGCTCCTAGAATCTCCCATCTCTGGTCTCAGCTCCTACACAACCCTGTAGGGTCCAGTCTCTCATGCAGATGTCGCTTGTACTTCTATAGCACTTAGCAGCTTATTAACCTCTACCAGGTGGTGGTGCTCATGTGGGATTGGGAGTCAGCCGGCTGTCTGCATGTGTATGGTCTCCTGGACACAATCGTTTTAGTGTGAAGCAATGTATGCTGATAAAAAATGCTGCAATCAGTCCTGTGTGAGAGAAGTACTAACTAGCCAAATCCAACCCTATGATCAAAGGGTCTCCGACTGTTCACAGTGTCTGGATAAAAGTTGTATCCATCTCCTCTCCAGCCCATGAGGGGGGAGGTGATGACATGCAGCAAGGTTTCTATGTCTGCACTCTGTGCTCGGCAGTAAGTTCTCCACTGATACATTTTTTTGGAGGGGTGTGGAGGAGGGGGGAAAAGGGTATTGGGGCAACCCTGGGGGGGGGGGGGCGGTGGGGATATACCCCAAGTGGTGGTGGTTTTTGTTTGTACCTATGCCACAATATATTATTATTATTATCATATGTGAATATCCAATAAACTTACTTTTTTTTTAAAATTGGTAGCCTTGGTAGGTGCACTTTGTGGTGTATTGGAATGCATTATTGTGCACCCACTAAATTTTTCAGTTTGGGCCCACTATTAATCTTAAAGAGTCTTAAAATGCATGATATGAAAAAGGTAAACCATACCATACACATCAGGAATGCATGTTTATGGCGAGTTGATGCTGGTGGACTGTACAGCTAATGCTGCTCATGGATGTCAGTTGAGCTGAAAATACCATTTACCTTATTACCTTCAGATGTATAGTTTGGTATTATTATTATTATTATTATTATTATTATACGGGTTTTATATAGCGCCAACAGTTTGCGCAGCGCTTTACAACATGAGGTCAGACATTACAGTTACATTACAATTGGGTATCAGAGGGCCCTGCTCGTTAGAGCTTGGTAGAAAATAAAAATTTTAACGTTTTCCTCTTGATAATGAGTGTGGAAAGGTTTAAACCAGGATAAAGACAACAATAAAAACATTCTATTTATTAGAGTAGGGTAGGGCTAGAAATCCCATCTGCCTATTTATTGCTGTCTGGGTCCTTAAGGATTTTCCAACTGTCCTGTCTTGGTGACAAGGCTGACACGAGGACAGGAAGTGAGGAGGAAATTACTCCAACAAGGCTTCGGGTAGCAATACAAACCTGCTAGAGGTTCCAAGCCTTTCCCTTCTATGAAAAACATAAAATTAAACAAAAAATATCACTGCTGGAGTTAAACTTTAATCCACAATATATTGTCATCAGCCCAAGGAAAAAAAGCTGAAATAAGACATTTCAAAAAGGGCATATAAAAGAAACTACACATTAAAAAAAAAACTATAACTATAACCCATAGTTGTTTATTTTAGCATGTTTAATATATAATAATTGCAGCGTTATCAATGAAACACCTTTCTTTTCCAGAGAAAATGAACAATAAATAAGTAATAATTAAATATTTAATTGATGACATTCATCTACAATCATAAAGAGTATAAATTTATTTCATATATATATATACATAATGCACATAAAGCATAGACATAAGTAGAATAATACAGTCAAAATGGCGCATGATCAATGTCAAATAAATAAATATATAAAAAGGAGAGACTGATTTAATAATAAAAAATGAAATAAATAAAAATAATAATAATGGGAATAAAAAAAAAAAAATGGGAAAAAGGATATAAATGCTATGGCACTGAAATGCCACAGCGACAGACCCAAGACTGGCACGTGTACCCACAAGATATATATATAAGTCTATTGGCTAATATAAAAAAACAATATCATAGAGTATTGATAATAATTAGGTAGGGATCAATCCATATGGAATACAACTGTGTCATTTAGTATAGCTCGACGCGTTTCGTGGATTATTCCACTCATCAGGAGCAGATGTACCAGAGATTCCTGTAAAGGTATATAAAATATATCAATATTTAAAATAAAATTATATATAATGTTGTATGCCAATAGAGGGCTCACTGAGCAAACTCACCAACCCGCGCATGGTGACCGGCGCAGGATGAGCCACGGAAATAGACCCCACCACGGGAGCTGGGCGGCATAATATGAAGGTGCAGCATCTAACGAACAGAGGATGTGTACAAAGAGAACGTCCAATTTCAGTGTGACCTGACTTGATGATGGTGTAATGAGTGAAGGAGGTATGTCTAGGGAAAAAAAAAAAAAAAAAAAAAATTATTTATGTTGAGTATGTGTGTTAGCATAAAGAAGTGTGTGATATTTAAATTATATTGTGTTGTGAGCATAATATGATTATAAAAGGGTGATTATGCTAACACACATACTCAACATAAATAATTTTTATTTTATTTTTTTCCTAGACATACCTCCTTCACTCATTACACCATCATCAAGTCAGGTCACACTGAAATTGGACGTTCTCTTTGTACACATCCTCTGTTCGTTAGATGCTGCACCTTCATATTATGCCGCCCCAGCTCCCGTGGTGGGGTCTATTTCCGTGGCTCATCCTGCGCCGGTCACCATGCGCGGCATGCGCTATCTGGGTTGGTGAGTTTGCTCAGTGAGCCCTCTATTGGCATACAACATTATATATAATTTTATTTTAAATATTGATATATTTTATATACCTTTACAGGAATCTCTGGTACATCTGCTCCTGATGAGTGGAATAATCCATGAAACGCGTCGAGCTATACTAAATGGCACAGTTGTATTCCATATGGATTGATCCTTACCTAATTATTATCAATACTCTATGATATTGTTTTTTTATATTAGCCAATAGACTTATATATATATCTTGTGGGTACACGTGCCAGTCTTGGGTCTGTCGCTGTGGCATTTCAGTGCCATAGCATTTATATCCTTTTTCCCATTTTTTTATTTTTTATTCCCATTATTATTATTTTTATTTATTTCATTTTTTATTATTAAATCAGTCTCTCCTTTTTATATATTTATTTATTTGACATTGATCATGCGCCACTTTGACTGTATTATTCTACTTATGTCTATGCTTTATGTGCATTATGTATATATATATATATGAAATAAATTTATACTCTTTATGATTGTAGATGAATGTCATCAATTAAATATTTAATTATTACTTATTTATTGTTCATTTTCTCTATACAATTGCTTCATTTAAAGTCCCAACCCCCCTTCAATTTCTATCGATTATCGGGATGGAAGCATTATGTTTTGCTTCATTTAAAGTCCCAAAATTCTCCCCTTTTTTGCTTATCTAATTTAGGGATGGAAGCAATTGTATAAAAGGGATTGGCAGTGTTCCCCTGCCGTCCCTGGGTCTAGTTTTTTTTTTTTTTGTTCTTATTCTTTGGAAATTCTTTGTTAAGCCGCTTATTTTTTATTTTTATTCTTTCTATATATTTGTATTAACATAAATTGGCCGTGTATATGGCATATATAATCTTGACAGACAGTATTCCTGACGCTGGCCCATTGTCCCCACAGGTTAGGCTCCCTTTTAGACATCTTATGCAGGCTCACCGCCTGACTGGTGACATGCTTCGTGTGGTTACTTTGACGCAGGGATTTAGCTTTGGTTCTGTTCCCCGTCGCGGGAGTTGCGATGCGATCAGTGGGTCCTCCCTCTTCTCCTATGTTTGGGAGATCTGGGCGGACACCCCCCCTCGCATCGGCGCCACGCCCGTCAAGCTATTCAGCTGTGGCGGTGGGTACGCCGCGTGTGTGATGCCTGGGATGACGTCACACGCCGGCACCCAGCTGTAATATCCGGTTGTCTCCACGGGGGAGTTTCAGTGCCGGCTACGGACTGATTACTCAGTCCTGGTTAGGTCTCGCCCCCCCATTGGTTCACCGCGTGGTGCTGGCGGCATATATAGATATCCCCCACTCAGAGCTGGCCGTCCATCGGACCGGTCCCTGTCTGGGGGTACTGCACACCTGGTGTATTTTTATGCCGGTGTTGCTTTGGTGCAGCATCATGGTATGTTTTTTCCTTTTTTCTTTAGGTTGGAGCCTTGTCTCTCTTTTTTCTATGGTTCACATTTTGATTTTTTCTGCTTGTTCCATTCTTGACTGGTGGTTTTTTTTCATGCTGTCATAATCATACACTCTCACTATTCATTTGTCCCATTCATATAATTCCTCACTTATTATTCATTCACTTAATCACACACATCATTAATATTTTTTCTTTTTCAATTCCTATATCATGATAATCACCCTTTTATAATCATATTATGCTCACAACACAATATAATTTAAATATCACACACTTCTTTATGCTAACACACATACTCAACATAAATAATTTTTTTTTTTTTCCCTAGACATACCTCCTTCACTCATTACACCATCATCAAGTCAGGTCACACTGAAATTGGACGTTCTCTTTGTACACATCCTCTGTTCGTTAGATGCTGCACCTTCATATTATGCCGCCCCAGCTCCCGTGGTGGGGTCTATTTCCGTGGCTCATCCTGCGCCGGTCACCATGCGCGGCATGCGCTATCTGGGTTGGTGAGTTTGCTCAGTGAGCCCTCTATTGGCATACAACATTATATATAATTTTATTTTAAATATTGATATATTTTATATACCTTTACAGGAATCTCTGGTACATCTGCTCCTGATGAGTGGAATAATCCACGAAACGCGTCGAGCTATACTAAATGACACAGTTGTATTCCATATGGATTGATCCCTACCTAATTATTGTCAATACTCTATGATATTGTTTTTTTATATTAGCCAATAGACTTATATATATATCTTGTGGGTACACGTGCCAGTCTTGGGTCTGTCGCTGTGGCATTTCAGTGCCATAGCATATATATCCTTTTTCCCATTTTTTTTATTTTTTATTCCCATTATTATTATTTTTATTTATTTCATTTTTTATTATTAAATCAGTCTCTCCTTTTTATATATTTATTTATTTGACATTGATCATGCGCCATTTTGACTGTATTATTCTACTTATGTCTATGCTTTATGTGCATTATGTATATATATATATATGAAATAAATTTATACTCTTTATGATTGTAGATGAATGTCATCAATTAAATATTTAATTATTACTTATTTATTGTTCATTTTCTCTATACAATTGCTTCATTTAAAGTCCCAACCCCCCTTCAATTTCTATCGATTATCGGGATGGAAGCATTATGTTTTGCTTCATTTAAAGTCCCAAAATTCTCCCCTTTTTTGCTTACCTTCCTTTTCCAGTTTACTTTATTAGTGCTAGATGTATCTAAAGTTTGCATGCAATAAACATGAAGCAATTTTCACAAATGTAACCTTAGTGTTAGAAAAGAAAGCCTGCTTTGAATAAAAATGTACAAAGACACCAGAGAAAAGAAATAGCCTACAGTAATAACAACCCTAAGGAGTTTCAGTGACATTGCTTAATTAGGTCAGCACTGGGAGTAGGTTATGTACAAAGTCTGATTTAAATTCAAACTCTCCAAATGCTGTGTGTAGATGGATAAATATGTACATACATACATACATATTGTAGATACATGAATGCACGTATATATCATGATACATGGTGAAGCACAATTCCATCTAAATCATTTGGTATTCTTTCTTAGAATTCATAGTACATAGTTAATCAGGTTGAAAAAAGACACACGCCCATCTAGTTCAACCATAAAATAATTATCATTTAATGTTACATATTTTTATGAAGCATTATTCTTAATATAAATAAGCAAACATTTTTTAAATTCAGTAGGAAATGGGTTCCCTTAACGGTGACATTTTTTTGGAAAATGATCAAGATGATATCCCAATGCTCTGAGGCCCAGATCATGGGGTATATGGGAATACAAAGCTGATACATCACAGGTAACCCACTTACTATCATTCTATTTGATCCTTTGCAGTTTCTGTATCAGTTTTGAATCTGTAAGGTATGAGGTGTCAATCCAGTTTGCCAAATCCTCACCTAGAGATCCAACTTACTACAGATCATCTTTTCATACAACTGGTATCCTTGTGCAGTTTTGGTAGATGGTCAAAGATTGGGATGACTAGATGATCGGGCATAATATGAGTAGCCACATCATACACCTTAAGGATTATTTCAAGAAAAACATTCTTATTTATTAAAATTCTGTGTCTGCTCTCTCATCAAACGTTGAAAGGTTTCCATATCCTTCAATTGTCTCATGGCTTCTTCACAATATTCATTAGTGTCTAGGACAGCCTTTCTCAACCTTTTCAACACAGAGGAACCCTTGAAATAGTTCTCCAGTCTCTGGGAACCCCTGCTAAAAATTATAAATCTACAACTCATGATACATTAGTGTGATGGTCAGTGGGAAGAATGGTCCTTACACTTGTGATCATTGGGAAGATTTACCTCCTTTCAGATAGCTAAAAAGATCAATGGTGTGAGTGGGAACTTATCAGAGAGCCAGAAATTGCCCAATGCTGAAGGAACCCCCAGCAACCTCTGGAGGAATTCTAGTGTTCCACGGTACCCTGGTTGAGAATTACTGGTCTGGGACTACTATTGCCTCTCCTTTATTGACCATTTTGATAGCTGTTTGTAAATTGTCCTTCAAATGTTTTAGAGCGTTCCTCTAATGCCTGGTTAGGTTATCTCTCCAAGGTATTGCTACTTCTCTAGCCCGATTGGTTAGTTCCATTTCAACATATTTCTGAAGTTCTTCTAATATTTTCCCTCTCTCATTAACTGGATACAAATCTGGCTTCTTCCTAGTTTTTATGCTGACTCTAGGGGATTCTAAGGGCCAAACATAATTTTTGTATCTTTTAGTCCCTAAATAAAGGGGACTAGTGAATCACCAAAAGCACAATATGAATAAAAATTCCCACACTCTTCAGGAAGTTATGTAGTATGCCCAAAGCAGCTATAGTTAGGGCCAGCTATACCATGGGTGCTGTGGGACCATAGGATCCAGTCGGCAAAAGAGAGGGGCAGAAAATTGAACGGCAGCGGTCTTTCCTCTTCTATTTACCCAGCCAGGCACTTTGCCACCCTGTATGTTTCACAGCTGGCCAGCCCAGTCCATGAACATCATCCACTGCAGGGTGTGGCTTTCCCATTGCTGCATGTGCTGCCGCCTGCCATATGCCCGCATGTTTACATGGAGGAGACTCTGGCATTCACACACTGTTGCTGGGGGTGCACCGCATCCAGGCGCCCCAAGCTAAGGCAGAGGGGGGTGTCGAAGCTCAGGTGCTGTGGATCCCCCTCCCGCTTGCTCTCCCCACCGGCAAATAATAGGAATGATGACAGCGAACGGGTCTGAGGAGGAGAAACTGTGCTACCCCCCACTTGAACCACCACTGTCAGAAGAGGACTCCATTTCCTGCCTTTTCCCCTCCCTCCTTCTGTCAGAAGTGGGGAGAGGAGCTATGTCTTGGTGTGGAGAGAGAACGAGTGCATCTGCAGGCTCTTCCTTCCCCCCTCCCTCTCCTCCTCATGCTGCTGTACTCGGGAGTGGCGCCCTCTCCTTCCTATTGGCCAGGTATTAAAAAAAATCTAAATCAAAAAGGAGGATCATGGGACATGTAATCCCAAGGACTGGCAAGCCCCAGCAATCCTAAGAGGGAAACTGCAGCCCCTAGCTGAAAGGGAGGGAGAGAGAGCTAGGCTATGGGTGGCAAATAACATGCTGTATGTGGTGGCAGAGGAGAGGTGGCAAGTAACATGCTGCATGTGGCAGAAGGGGATGGATGGCAAGTAACATGTTGCATCTGGTAGCAGGGGTGGGGTGGCAAGTAACATGCTGCATGTGGCGGCAGGGGAGGAATGGCAAGTAGCATGCTGCATCTGGCGGCAGGGGAGGAATGGCAAGTGACACACTGCATCTGGCAGCAGGCGATGGTATCAAGTGACATGCTGCATCTGGCAGCAGGTGACAGTAGCAAGTGACACACTGCATCTGGCAGCAGGGGACAGGTGGCAAGTAACATGTTGCATCTGGTGGCAGGCAACATGGCAAGTGACACAATGCATCTAGCTGGCGACTGTAGCAATTGACACGCTGCATCTGCCAGCAGGCGATGGTAGCAAGTGACATGCTGCATCTGGCGACAGTAGCAAGTGGCACACTGCATCTAGCGGTAGCAAGTGACATCTGGTTACAGGCGAAGGTGGCAAGTGACACTCTGCATCTGGCTGCAGGCAATGGTAGCAAGTGACATGCTGCATCTGGCAGCAGGTGACAGTAGCAAGCAAAAGGTTGCATCTGGCTGCAGGCGACAGAAGCAAGTGACAGGCTTCATCTGACAGCAGGCAACAGTAGCAAGTTACACGATCCTAAGAGGAAAACTGCAGCCCCTAGCTGAAAGGGAGGGAGAGAGAGCTAGGCTATGGGTGGCAAGTAACATGTTGCATGTGGCGACAGGAGAGAGGTGGCAAGTAACATGCTGCATGTGGCGGCAGGAGAGAGGTGGCAAGTAACATGCTGCATGTGGCGACAGGGGATGGTTGGCAAGTAACATGCTGCATCTGGTGGCAGGGGTGGGGTGGCAAGTAACATGTTGCATGTGGCGGCAGGGGAGGGATGGCAAGTAGCATGCTGCATCTGGCGGCAGGAGATAGGTGGCAAATGATACACTGCATCTGGCAGCAGGCGACGGTAGCAAGTGACATGCTGCATCTGGCAGCAGTTGATGGTAGCAAGTGACATGCTGCATCTAGTGGCAGGCGACAGTAGCAAGTGACACACTGCATCTGGACGCAGGGGACAGGTGGCAAGTAGCATGCTGCACCTGGTGGCAGGCGACATGGCTAGTGACACTATGCATCTGGCTGGCGACGGTAGCAAGTGACGCGCTGCATCTGGCAGCAGGTGATGATAGCAAGTGACATGTTGTATCGGGTTGCAGATTATGGTAGCAAGTGGCACGTTGCATCTGGTTACAGGCGAAGGTGGCAAGTGACACGCTGCATCTGGCAGCAGGCAAAGGTATAAAGTAACACTCTGCATCTGGCAGCAGGTGACGATAGCAAGTGACATGCTGCATCTGGCAGCAGGCGATGGTAGCAAGTGGCACGCTGCATCTGGCTGCAGGCAATGGAAGCAAGTGACAGGCTGCATCTGACAGCAGGCAACAGTAGCAAGTGACACAATACATTTGGCAGCAAGCGATGGTAGCAACTAGCAAGTGACATACTGCATCTGGCAGCAGGCAAGGGTAGCAAGTGACACGCTGCATCTGGCTGCAGGTGACAATAGCAAGTGATACACTGCATCTGGTGGCAAGTGACACATTTCATTTGGTTACAGGCGACGGTGGCAAGTGACACGCTGCATCTGGCTGCAGGCGATGGTAGCAAGTGACACACTGCATCTGGCATCAGGCGACAGTAGCAAGCAAAAGGCTGCATCTGGCAGCAGGCGACAGTAGCAAGCAAAAGGCTGCATCTGGCTGCAGGCAACGGTAGCAAGTGACAGGCTGCATCTGACAGCAGGTAACGGTAGCAAGTGACACAATGCATCTGGCAGCAGGAGATGGCAGCAAGTAACACGCTGCATCTGGCAGCAGGTGACGGTAGCAAGTGACACGCTGCATCTGGGTGCAGGTGATAATAGCATGTGACATGCTGCATCTGGTGTCAAGCGACACGTTGCATTTGGTTACAGGCGATGGTGGCAAGTGACACGCTGCATCTGGCTGCAGGCAACGGTGGCAAGTGACATGCTGCATCTGGTGACAGGCAATGGTGACAAGTGACACGCTGCATCTGGTGGCAGGCGACAGTGGCACACTGCATCTGGCGGTAGGCGACATGCTTGGGGTTCCCACTGATTCTGTATTATGGTGAGTTGAACAATTTCATTATATATTACAATGTAATAATAGAAATAATGTGATTCAATCATCCTGACACCATATCAAGCACAGTGTCTGGATGACTTACCGTATTTGCCGGCGTATAAGACGACCCGGCATATAAGACGACCCCCTAAAAACCTGCACAGTTAAAATGTTTTGCCCGTACTCACCGTTTAAGACGACCCCCGATTCCGAGGCTTCCGACGCTTCATATCCCTCTTCTTCTTCGTTCTTGCTGGAGCCATTTCCTTCTTCCTTCTGGTGCTGGAGCCAATCACGGCGAGCAATGTATTCTATTAATGAATACAAAGCCTGCTGGGATTGGCGGAGGCTGTTACATCATCAGCCCGCGCCTCACTCTCAAAGCCAATCGGAGCAGGCTACTGTGTGTAGCCTGCTCGGATTGGCAGAGATTGCTGCTCCAATCCGAGCAGGCTCTGTATTCATTTGAATACATCGCTCACTGGGATTGGTTCAGTGGTATATACTGTATGTAGCCGAAGCTACATACAGTATTGCCGGACATCTAGAAGGCATCCCAGCAGCTGACCCGGCGTATAAGACGACCCCTCCTTTTTGCTCAGTTTTTTTAAGTGTAAAAGGTCGTCTTATACGCCGGAAAATACGGTAAGTGCTAACAGGTCCTTTGGAATGATTATTTCATTTTCCTTGATCAGTGTTAGAAATGTTGAAGGAGCCAACTGGAGCTGCAGACTTTTTTACTGCATTCAAATTATTTTTTTCTTGTTTCCAAATCCCTACATTACTAGTAGTAGAGCTCTGATTAGGTAATGTTGGTAAAATTCAGGCTGTTGATGGTATACTTGCAGTTTAGACTTACTGAAACAACTGTAAATTCAAAAGTCTAGAATTACCAGCGATAAGCTGTTGAGCATTATCCTCAGGTGTTGTGCCATTGACTTCTAGCTGGGATATAATTGTGTATTAATGTAGTTATGCTTATATCAATTTAAAATCTGTGGACATTGCGATGACTCAGTGTTTGGAGCCATCTACTGACACAATCTGGTAATGCACAGATATGGTGATTCTAAAACACAAAAGACTTTCATAGGAAGTGATGTTTGTTTTGATACCTTTGTTACCCAGGAGTCTGTGTGACCTACCCATGAACACTCTGATATGCAGTGCATGCTGGGTAGGGGATAAAAGGAGCTGCAGCGGCCATATTTGGCCTCTTGGGACCACGCTGCCTGCCTGTGCGGAACTGTGTGGAAGGTTTTCAGACACATTGGCAGACAGTCACCACGGAGTGCAAACCGGACCGTTTGCGAGGTGACTTGACGGAGCCTGAGAGCTGGTGATTGGATTGACGAGGTTCGGAGACGCTTGTCGGAGTAGCGGAGTAGTGGAGGACCAGATCCAGTTGGCGGAGCGACACAGAGCATCTGGCCCAGCCTAAGCGGGAGCAAGCTGCAGTTATCGGACCAAAGCCATCACCCAGAACTCTGATCCAGTTGGTGAGAGGGTTACGGCCCACCGTTTAATACTATTGCACACAGTTAGACTTACTCACAGGCCTTGCTGGAACCTGTTGTTCCACGGAAACGAAAGTGAGAAACTGACATTTAGTAGGCCTGAGGCCGGTTTACTTTAGCGCCCAAGTGTGATTACAAGTTCTTGGAGTTATACCTGGAGTATTTTGAGTTAACTTTCTCCACCCATTTGGATTACAATTACCTGAGGAACCATTTAAGCGAAGAAAGAAGATAAAGGAGGAAATACTTTAAGTGAGGCCTCACATAGACTTTAAGTAAGGGGAGCTCCTAGTTCTAGATAATAACATACTTGCATATTGTTTATTGTATCTGACTGTTGATTCATGCTGTACTGACGTTCTACGTTGGGACGACAGTGCAATCCCTGTAATCACTTATTTGTTATACTTTCAGTAAAGGTATTTCTGGTTAAGAATACAAGTGTGTGGTCTACTGTCTTTCCCCACCAGGTGGAGTCAGAGGATCCTGAGGGTTTGATACAGGTACCTTATACTGTTTATATTGTACTGTATTATTATTGCACCACAGCTGTGCCAAGGGGACAGAGTTACACAGATAGGGGGTTTCTCAGAAGAGTGCAAGCCCAACTAAAACTAGCAGCTCCTTCTGGGTCTGTGCTACACATGGGGGCTTGTCCGGGATTTCTGTCACTCAAGAGAGACCCCGCCCCCACTGGTTACCATGGACCCCGATAAGGCAGTCCAGTGGTGTGAAGCAGAAGGGATATGCTCGGAGGCAAGTGTGGATATTGTGTTTCCTGGAAGTGGCTGGGGAGAGAAGGAAATTAAAGACCTTGTCCCCAGACAAAAAAGCTTATGTGGTCTCAGTAAGGCCCAGCCACGAGACTGGCTGCACCTACGCATTGATAGAGTGGAGGAAAGATATCCCTGAAAAGTTCCACGGTGCTAGCATAAAAATGTCCGAAAGAATGGAATTTCTATTGACACACCCTAGTAAGAAAATGTGGGACTCTCCAACTCAGAAGCAGCTGGAACCCTTAAGTCATGAAACAAGGGTTTCTACTTAGCAGGAAGCCAGACAACAGGTAGCTGATCTGAAGCGACACTTTGAAGAAATGAATGTGAAATTTCAGGAGGCCTCCAGACTTATGGCTGAACACATTGGTGGAGCCCACAGCTCTCAGGAAGGTCCCCCTGTTAGCCAAACAGTTGAGAGCCCTAGCCCAGTGCAGAAGAAGCGCACTTTGGGCCCTTTGCAAGAAATAACCATCCGGAAACATTTCCGCATAGATGGTCAAATAGGAGAAAAAGGATAGAAAGATAAACTGTCCTACATCAGTCTCTTACACCAAGTAGAGTTGAGACTAGAGAAAGGAGACTAGAGAAACGAGACCTCCCAAAACATTATATTCCGGGCTATTGAACTCAAGGATCGCCTGTTGGCAGCCACACAAGAGGAAGGACTCGGAGATCACTTTGGGGCTGAACTCATAAGATGGAAATTACGGAGATCAGTGACCACAGGGTTAAAGAGTGACTATGTCAAGGTAGCTCTGAGACAGTACTTGGAGAACCCCTCCATGCCAGATGAAGTACTTATAGAGAAGGTGAACGAAGCAGAGAAATAAGAGCTTGAGAGAGACCAGAAACGGAGGAAACTCCATCCCCCTAGCCCTACATGTGTTGAGGTACGGCAAGTGGATGCTCCCTCGGATGTCTGGGAGCCCAGTGTACTGGCAGCAAAGGCTGAACAAGGATCATGGCTCTCGCCCAATCATCACCTTTCCGCAAGTCAAACCAGACTGGAGAAGTTGCTCCAGACCCAGAGAGAGATTCTGGAAATGATGACAATACTGATGACTCAACTGGCAAGTCCTCATTTAAAGAAAGTACTATCGAAAGAAACCCCAGAGACCTTCAACCGCCCTACCAAACCCACACCTAGAACTTGCTTTAAATGTGGAGGGATAAGATATTTCAGGCGAATGTGCCCCAACCCAGCAGCAGAAACTAAGTCCAAACAGCCCGTGGAAAACTTCAGAGGGCCCCAGTGAAGGAGTCGACTGGCTATTAGAAAACCTCTCACACCGACTCCAACACCCTCCGCCTCTAAAAGACCCCCAAAGCAAAAGGCGAAGATATGGGCCACCAAACCGGCCAAACGAACTACATCCAGTGGGATCCCTCCCAATCTAGTGGGACCCTCCCCAATTGTCCCCATCTAAGTCGAAGGGATCTACATGAAGGCATTGCTGGATACCAAAGCCCAGGTGACCCTATTACACAGGGACGTCTACGACCGACATCTCAAGCACCTACCGCTACAGAAATTAGAGGAGTTGGAAATAAGGGGGTTAGGTACTCAGAACTTCCCATACGATGGTTACTTACCGGTCAGACTCACGTTTGACCCCAGCACAGCGGGAAAGGCTGAGACGTTTGACACCTTAGTCGTGATATGCCCTTGCCCTCGGGGAGCTGATCTGGTGAGAAGGCTCCTGACTCCGTTGGTAACCCATCCAGGGCCCTCCCCACAAAAATATACCCGATGCTGGTGCAGATGCACAGGAATCTCAAGCAAGAAGAAGAGACTCCTGAGGGGGGAGTGGGAAAGGTCTGGTTTGTGGGCAGAAGAGAGAAGTGTGTCCCACCTGGATGAGTAGTCTGCCTAAAGGCCCTCGTCAAGCTGAGATGGAAAACCATGGGGCCTTTCATTCTCCTTGAAGATGCAAATCAAGAGAGACAGGAGGGGTCAGAACTCATCCCAGAGGTGCTGCCTACCAGAACACTGAAGAGGACTCACGGAAAGATTCCCGTCAGTATGCGCAACACGGGAACTACACCAGTGAAGCTGCCACCCAGATTGTTACTGGGACAGGTTAGCTCAGTCACCCCAGTCTCGGCGAGGGATCAAGAGGAAGACAGCTGGACAGAGATTCTGTTGGAGAAGGTTTGTCTAAAGAATACACCACTGACCCCTGCCTGGAAGGAAAGAGCAAAGGCCCAACTGCTAAGATGGAAGGACGCTTTCTCAAAAAGCGAGTTTGACGTGGAACTAGCTAAAAGTGCCACTCATCGAATCCGCCTGGAAGAGAACAGCCCTTTTAGAGAGAGGGTCAGGTGAAGCCCACTGGGAGATCTAGAAGACCCAAGAGAGCAGTTGGCTAAGCTGAAGAGGACGGGCATCATCCAGGAGTCTAGAAGCCCATACTCCTCTCTCTTAGTAGTGGTGAGAAAGAAAAATGGGTCGCTGCGTCTGTGCATCGACTATAGAACCCTGAACAGAAGGACCATTCCCGATCAGTACACCACCCCTCGGATAGAAGATGCCCTTCAGAGTCTATCAGGGGCCAAGTGGTTCAGTGTGCTGGATCTGAAGAGCGGGTATTATCATATCCCAATGCGCCGCGAAGATAGGGAAAAGACTGCCTTCATCACCCCAGTGGGGTTCTTCAAGTTTAACCGGATGCTTCAAGGGTTGTCTGGGGCCCCAGCAACTTTCCAAAGGCTTATGGAAAAGACAGTGGGCGACATGAACTTGATAGAAGTGCTGCTCTACCTGGATGACATAATAGTCTTCGGGAGAACGCTGGAAGAGCATGAGGCACGTCTGAAAAAGGTTCTGAAGAGACTCCACAAAGAGGGCTTGAAGCTTTCCATGGAAAAGTGTAAATTCTATCAACCCTCAGTGACTTACTTGGGACATGTCGTGTCCAAAGAGGGCGTAGCAACTCACCCAAAGAAGCTAGAGGCTGTCACTTCTTGGCCCAGGTCCTCCAACGTGACTGAACTCAGGTCATTCCTGGGGTTCTGCTCATACTACAGAAGGTTTGTGGAAGGGTTCGCAAAAATAGGCTGTCCTCTCACTGAGCTCTTGAAGAACCAGGAAGAGGCTGGTGAAGACCCAGAATGGCCTGGGAAGCCGAAAGAGGGACCCAGGAAGAAGAGAGAGTCCATCCAGAGTCAGTGGACCTCAGAGTGTGAAGAGGCCTTTAGATGACTAAAGTGGAGCCTCACCACTGTCCCGGTGTTGGCGTATGCAGGCCCTACAGGCCCTATGAGCTCCATGTGGATGCCAGTCGAGACGAACTGGGGGGAGTACTCTACCAAGAACATGAAGGGTCTTTGCGACCCGTCGCCTATGTGAGTCGAAGCCTGAGTCCTGCAGAAAAGAACTATCCCACTCATAAGCTGGAGTTCCTGGCCCTGAAGTGGGCAGTGGTAGACAAGCTAAAAGACTACCTGTACGGGGCTGAGTTTGTGGTGAAGACGGACAACAACCCCCTCACCTATTTACTCACAACTGCCAAGCTGGATGTCACTGGCCACAGGTGGCTCATAGCCCTTTTGGCTTTTACCTTTAGCCTGAAATACAGACAAGGAGTTGGTAACCATGATGCGGATGCTCTATCCAGAAGACCTCATGACCCCCTGAGTCCCCCAGAAGACTGGACTAAACTCACTCCTGAAGGAGTCATGGCCCTATGTGAGGGGACAAGTAACGATGGAAAGGGTGGGGCCAGAGCCGAAGATGTAGGAGCAGGGCCGCTGATAGAAATCATGGGGCCCCGTACAGCCTACCTGATGGGGCCCCCTTCAGCTCCACCCTGGCCCCGCCCCTGGTCCCTCCTTCAGCCCCACCCCTGGCCCCACCCATTGCCCCTCCCAGACCCCGCCTTGAAACAATTGGCGTGGTATGTATTGCAGAGTATTGGCGGGGTATGTATTGCAGAGTATTGGCAGGGTATGTATTGCAGAGTATTGGCAGGGTATGTATTGCAGAGTATTGGCAGGGTAAGTATTGCAGAGTATTGGCAGGGTAAGTATTGCAGAGTATTGGCAGGGTATTGGCAGGGTAAGTATTGCAGAGTATTGGCAGGGTATTGGCAGGGTAAGTATTGCAGAGTATTGGCAGGTTAAGTATTGCAGAGTATTGGCAGAGTATTGGCGGGGTAAGTATTGCAGAGTATTGGCAGGGTATTGTCAGGGTAAGTATTGCAGAGTATTGGCGGGGTATGTATTGCAGAGTATTGGCAGGGTATGTATTGCAGAGTATTGGCAGGGTATTGGCAGGGTAAGTATCGCAGAGTATTGGCAGGGTATTGGCAGGGTAAGTATTGCAGAGTATTAGCAGGGTATTTATTGCAGAGTATTGGCGGGGTATGTATTGCAGAGTATTGGCAGGGTAAATATTGCAGAGTATTGGCAGGGTATGTATTGCAGAGTATTGGCAGGGTATTGGCAGGGTATGTATTGCAGAGTATTGGGTATTGGCAGGGTATTGGCAGGGTATGTATTGCATTTGCAGATGTTGAACTTCAAGCCCCCCCCCCCCCCAAGCAAGCATACACCTCACCTTGTCACCTGTAATTGTCCACAAGATCTCAACTCGGTCGATTCGCCCGGCCCCTGCTCTCTCTGCTCGCCTGAGTCGCCTCTCACTCTGCTACTAAGTTCTTGTCACGCGGAGAGAGAGAGAGAGAGGATTGGGAATATCACTCCGCAACACCATAACATTATATGCTGGCCGGGACTTGTGCGGTGTGTGGAGCGGGTGCAGAAGACGTATTCTTCCGCGCCCGAAATACAGGAAAGAGTCCCTCCCCTACAGCCGCATACTGGAATGAACACAGCGCAATGAGCGCATAGCACATTTAAAAATAAAACAAAAAAAAACTTTACCGAACAGGGGGGGGGGGGGGCAGGGGCGTACCTAGAGCATTTGGCACCCGGGGCGGATCCTATATCTGGCACCCATCCCCCCCACCATAAAATGTAAAAACACCCACTGTGTCCCCTGCATACCTCTGCATCCTTCAATATCTTTTTGTCACTACTGTGTACCCCCCTCTCCACAACTGCACCTCTGGACCCCTTTAAATTACACATCACCCTGCACCTCTGGACCCCTTTACATTACACAGCACCCTGCACCTCTGGACCCCTTTACATTACACAGCGCCCTGCACCTCTGGACCCCTTTACATTACACAAGACCTTGCTCCTAAGGACCTCTTTACATTACACAGCACCCTGCACCTCTGGATCCCTTTACATTACACAGGACCTTGCGCCTAAGGACCTCTTTACATTACACAGCACCCTGCACCTCTGGACCCCTTTACATTACACAGGACCTTGCGCCTAAGGACCTCTTTACATTACACAGCACCCTGCACCTCTGGACCCCTTTACATTACACAGGACCTTGCACCTAAGGACCTCTTTACATTACACAGCAGCCTGCACCTCTGGACCCCTTTACATTACACAGCAGCCTGCACCTTTGGACCCCTTTAAATTACATAGCTCTTGTACCTCTGGACCCCTTTACATAACACAGCACCCTGAACCTCCTGACCCCTTTACATTATACAGCCCTTGTACCTCTGGACCCCTTTACATTACACAGCACCCTGAACCTCTGGACCCCTTTACATTACACAGCCCTTGTACCTCTGGAGCCCTTTACATTACACAGCACCCTGCACCTCTGCACCCCTTTACATTACACAGCCCTTGTACCTCTGGACCCCTTTACATTACACAGCACCCTGCACCTCTGCACCCCTTTACATTACACAGCCCCTCACAGCTCTGGACCTCCTGCATGTTACACAGACCCCCTACAGTGCAGACCCCCCTCCCTACCATACAGACCCCTATCTACAGTGTAGACCCCCCTACAGTACAGAATCCTCCCCTACAGTGCAGACCCCCCTACAGTACAGGCCCCTCCACCCTACAGCGCAGACCCCCCTACAGTACAGACTCCCCTACAGTGCAGAATCCTCACCTACAGTGCAGACCCCTCCCCCTACAGTGCAGATCCCCCTACAGTGCAGGACCCCTTCTACAGTGCAGGTCCCCCCTACAGTGCAGGACCCCTTCTACAGTGCAGGACCCCCCTACAGTGCAGGACCCCCCCTACAGTGCAGACCCCCCCACACAGTGCACAGACCCCCCACAGTAAAGAACCCCCCTACAGTGCACAGACTCCCCTAAGGACCCATAATGTACCTTGATCCCAAGGCAGCGGCATTGCAGGGGGGAGGTGCGAGCAGCACCCGAGTGGAGTGACACCTGTTGGCTCAGTAATCCGGGACCCGGTGCAATAATCCCCTTCTCTCTGTGGTCGCGTGACTCACGTCGCGCCATTCTGATCAGTCTCGGCAGCGGCTGTCACTCACAGCCGAGCAGAGTGAAGCTGCCTCCCCCTCCTCCTTTATGTTTACACAGTGCTGTGCATGGAGGAGGGGGAGGTGGCTTCACTCAGCTTGGCTGTGAGTGACAGCCGCTGCCGAGACTGATCAGAACGGCCGCGCAACGCGACCACGGAGAGAAGGGGATTATTGCGCCGGGTCCCGGATCACTGAGCCGACAGATGTCACTCCACTCGGGTGCTGCTCGCACCTCCCCCCTGCAATGCCGCCCACTGCCAGTGCCTCGGGCTCTTTCTGTGTAGGCTGCGAATCCGAGGCACGGCGCTGTCTCCTCTTCAGCTGCGGAGGGGGGCGCTGGGGGGGGGGGGTTGTAGGGCACTGATCAGTGGAGGAGAAACTTTTTTTTTTTATATATACATAACATGTTGCAGTTCAGATTGCCCGGGCCCCCCTGCTGGTCAGGCCCGGTACAGCAGCGGCCCTGTGTAGGAGTATCTGCAAAGGAGTCCCCAGATGTTGCTGTGATGTCAATTTGCTGAAGACAAGCTGGAACCATGTGCTGATAAAGATAAAAGTATTTGTTTCAGATGGTGTCAAGCGTGTGTGGCAGCAACCAGATGAGGAATACAAAGACAAGTGTGTTTTGCCTACAGTCAAGCATGGTGGTGGGAGTGTCATAGTCTGGGGCTGCATGAGTGCTGCTGGCACTGGGGAGCTACAGTTCACTGAGAGAACCATGAATACCAACACGTACTGTGGCATACTGAAGCAACGCATGATCCCCTCCCTTCAGAGACTGGGCCAAAGGGCAGTATTCCAACATGATAAAGACCCCAAACACACCTCCAATATGACCACTGCCTTGCTAAAGAAGCTGAGGGTAAAGGTGATGGTCTGGCCAAGCATGTCTCCAGACCTAAACCCTATTGAGCATCTGTGGGGCATCCTGGGGAGCACAAGGTCTCTAACATCCACCAGCTCTGTGATGTCATCATGGAGGAGTGGAAGAGGACTCCAGTGGAAACCTGTGAAGCTCTGGTGAACTCCATACCCAAGAGGTTTAAGGCAGTGCTGGAAAATAATGGTGGACACACAAAACATTGACACTTTGGGTCCAATTTGGACATTTTCACTTAGAGGTGTACTCACTTTTGTTGCCAGCGGTTTAGACATTAATGTCTGTGTATTGAGTTATTTTGAGGAGACAGCAAATTTACACTGTTATACAAGCTGTACACTCACCACTTTACATTGTATAAAAGTGTAATTTCTTCAGTGTTGTCACATGAAAAGATATAATAAAATATTTACAAAAATGTGAGAGGGGAACTCACTTTCGTGAGATACTGTATATCTTGAGAATCCATAACTTTCAATATATTAAAATAACAAGTGTCCTCATCCTGGAGTTGAGCCAGCAAAATCACTGTGGTTGTTGACCTCTTCACATCACTAGCCACACTAGTGTGTCTGGGGACATCTCCGGCAATTATTATCAAGATTATTTAAGTGTAGGGATGTTTATGTTTTGAAGTTATCAGGTGTAGTTTCATTGATGACAGGACAAGCCTGAAGTTGTAGCTGGTCCTCTACGACAGGGATATGCAATTAGCGGACCTCCAGCTGTTGCAAAACTACAAATTCCATCATGCCTCAGCCTCTGGGTGTCATGCTTGTGGCTCTCAGAGTCTTGCAATGCCTCATGGGAATTGTAGTTTTGCAACAACTGGAGGTCCGCTAATTGCATATGCCTGCTCTACGAGCAAATCCGAAGCATTGAATGTGGCAGATAATGCTTTAGATTTACTAGTTACACAGTGCATACATTAATAGCCATTGGTATTATTGTGGAGGATCTGGAAATATGTAGATTTCTGGTCACCTGTTGAAGGCTCAGTCCTTTCATTGTGAGTTGTAATTTGAAATGTGGTCTAAGGCTGCTTTAAGATAATAGACTTGATCGCCCACAAGAAGTCCCATTGTTAGATTTAATTTATTTTTCGTGTACACGTAGAAAGAGTGTTGAGAAATGAAAGGCGTGTGTTGAATTCACTTAATAATTGTTCAAACACACTGTTTGAACTGAAGTGAGGTGTGCCGACAATAGCCCAAAGTGTCATTCTTTTTGGCATAAGCATCATTGTTACAACCATTGAACAGTTTATGAATTGTGTATGCTTTTCACATTTTTTTTCCTCAGCATTGATTTTTAGCATTGTTGTTAAAGCGGAACTTCAGTCATATTTTCATCTTTCCATCTATTAAATCTTCTGCCCTTGTTGATTTAACTTTGGATAGTAAAACATTTTTTTTCTGTCAGCAAATACCGTATACAGCCCACTTCCTTCATGCACAGCTCTCTCTCTCACTCTCGTGAGAGTTTGCCAGGAAGCAGGGAGGGGGTGAGTCATAAGAGGTCCAATAAAAGCTGCAGAGCAGGAGGTGTGCCTCTGTGTGTTTGTGTAAATCCAGGAAGTGAACAGGCAGCCGTTTCAGCTGCCCATAGTTAAAATGGTTGCAGCCAGACTCAGTGAGGGGAGATTTCTGCAGCATATTTGGCAAGTACAGAATCACAGTATATATAAAATAATATGCAAAGTGGTTGGAGGGAAGCTTCAGAATAGCAAAGATGTTTTTATTGCAAATTATGTGAGCAGACTGCAGTTCCTTTTTAAGTGGCGGGATGTAACCAGCCGAATCATCCCTCTATAATTAGATAATTGATTACACTCAGCGAGTGTTGAAAGTTAAATTCCTTTAGTTCTTTTTATGACTAAAGTAATAAATTCTTCAGTGGGGCAATTTTTCTGGTGTTTTTTTTTTTTATTGTGCCAGCACATGTCTACAATATGCAGGACAATACCTTTCTCTACTGTACATTAAACTTGTGGAAGAACTCTGAAGTGGCAAATGAATGACTGCTTTAGTTGTCAAAAACAACATACATCCTGGCAGGTTTCTTTTGACTGACCTTGAGGCAACCTCCTTACCAGTCATATTTTAACACTGGTTTACTCTGAAAGTCCCTTTTGATGTAGCCCACTATATTTAGCTATATTTATTAAAGATAACTGTCCATGACTCTCCCCATCATGATCTGACACAGCTGTAAGAGCTTCAGTGGATGTAGTCTTATTTAAAGGGGCCTTGGTGTAAAGCTGATACGTGTTTGTCACTGTCACATTCCAGACAGTTAACTGCAGCTTTGCAGTCTTAGGGAAGTGCTCTGTGAATGCACATCTGAAGCAAATGGCATGTTTCCTTAAAGGCTCCTTGAGATCTTCAAAGGCTTTCCCTGGAATGCATGACATTTCCTAAGAGGATGTGGTTTGTCATGAATTAGGCAGTATCTAGGTAACTAGTTGTGAATTAGTCTTAATAGCTAAGACCTAATAGATGTGTCAAGGTCACAATTTCAAGCTCAAGAAGATCAGTTCCCTGAAACTTCTGGTTGTCTGAAGGACAATCTGGAAGAGTCATGTAATCTTTTACTTCAGGGTCAGTATAGGTTTCCTCTAGTCCTTACCATGCCAGATTAGGCCTTTGTATGGTTCAAGGATGTGAACAATTTTAAGTCTCTTAACACAGTTCAACGACCAAGGGCCAAATTATCTAATTAGCAAAGCAAATTATTACAGAGTATCTAGGTAGCTAGTTGTGAATTATTCTTGATAGCTAAGACCTAATAGATTTGACAAGGTCAAAATTTCAAGCTCAAGAAGATCACTTAGTTCCTTGAAATTTCTGGTTGTCTGAAGGACAATCTGGGAGAGTACTGTATACTTTTACTTCAAGGTCGGTGTCTTTACCAAGTCCATCCTGTTCAAATCCCTCTGCCGCCCACCCACAAAAAACATATACACAATTCAATGACCCCCCCACATACCCACAGTTGTTCCAGAGGAAGGCAAGAAAAACTCAATAAAACATTATCCAATTTGTTCTGACGATCCCCACGAGGCAGTCCAATATTCCCTGGATTACAGTTCAAAGACCCCCATATACCCACAGTTGATCCAGAGGTGGACAAAAAAACAAACAAACTATAAAACATGATTCATACAGGGGAAAAAAATACTTCCTGATCCCCAGGAGGCTGTCTGATATTCCGTGGATTAACTTTACTTATACATATTACTATCCAGTTATATTTTTTTTGCATTTAGGAAAGAATTCAGGACTTTCCTAAAACAATGTACTGAGCTGGCCAGAACGTATCTTGAGGGAGTCTATTTCACATTTCCATTGCTTTTACTGTGAAGAAGCCTTTCTGTATTTGGAGATTAAATCTCTTTTCCTCCAGACGTAGAGCATGCTCCCTTTTCTTCTTTGACTTTAATGTGAATAACTCAACACCAAGTTCACTGTATGAGCCACTTATGTATTTAGTTACATAGTTAGTAAGGTTGAATAAAGACACCAGTCCATCCAGTTCAACCTGAGTGTCTACAATTGTCCCTACCCTCAAGGAGCCCACAATCCAAGGTCCCCATTCATATACTAGGGCCAATTTTGGACAGAAGCCAATTAACTTACCAGCATGTCTTTGGAGTACCCGGAGGAAACCCACACAGGCACAGGGAGAACATGCAAACTCCAAGCAGGTAGTGTTGTGATTTGTACATGTTGATCATATCCCTCCTTGACCTCCTCTTCTCAAGAGGAAATGAGAATAAATTCAGTTCTGCTAATCTTTCCTCATAACTGAGCTACTCCATGCCTCATATCAGTTTGGTTGCTCTTTTCTCCAGTTCCTCAATATCCTTTTTGCATATTTCAGATGAGGTCTTACTAATGATTTTTACAGGGGTAAAATAACATCTCTCTCTCTCTCTCTCTCTGCAGTTCATATCCCTTTTAATACAAGAAAGTATTTTGCTCACTTTGGAAACTACAGCTTGGCATCGCATGCCATTAGCCAGAATGTAATCGAAGAAAAAATAATCAAAATCTATATACATTTTGAGAGTTTAAATAAAACTACAATCATATATTTTCTGTTCTATAGAACCAACTGTTTATTTTATGTCTCTCTTTTGTCTTCTTTTGCCTCTGTTTCATTCAATGCTCAGCTTTCATTAAATGTTTAGATCTCTTTTGTAGAGAAGAACCCTGCAGTTGTCACATCCTTATAGAAGAAAATGTGACTTAGGGAGTATGTACCAATAAATGTAATTCATGTTGCAGGGGATGCCTAAAAAATAAAATGCATCTTAGGGCAGACCTCTGAGAAAAACAGTAATCCGGTAACCTAAGAAGAAAAAAAGATTTCTTTAAGCATTCTGTATACTACATTATTTGCCATATTGGAAGGAAGGGACAGTTGAAGGGAGAGTTGAAAGGAAAAGGCAATTGAGTTTGACAGTTTTTGGTAATTAGAGGCTGCAGATTAAAATAAAAGGCAATAAAAAAACATTAAATGACAAAATAATTTCAGTAGCAATTATATTAACTTTCTTAAAACCCCTTCCCATCAACTGTATACACAAATGCGGGCTCAGCTTTAGGGGGTTATACCGGGGTGATGCATGCAGGTGTATTCATCATCTCTGCACCGTTTTTTAGAGGGGGCGGTCAGGTCTTCAGGGATAACAACTGATGCAGCTAAAAGTCACTCGACTGTTATCCCGGAGGAGCTGAAGGGGAAGCCCCCCCTCCCGCCGCCTTCCGCTGTTCTTCCCATCCCACCGGGAGACTCGAGGCGTGATCCAGCACTTTCGCTGGCTAGAGTGAGACTGGAAGGAAGCCAGAAATGGTTTAAAAAAAATGATAGTATTCAGAATGGCGTTTTTGTGGCGATCTGAATATTTTGAAGTACAAATTAGACCCCCAATCCCTTCATAAAGAGTACCTGTCACCACCTATTACTATCAACAAGGGATGTGACAGCAATAAAAGTGATCAATTTTTTTTTTTCAAAAGTGACCATGTAAAAAAAAGAAAAAATTTGAATGCGCCCCTGTCCCCGCGAGCTCGTGCAGCAAAGAAAAAGCACATGTAAGTCGCGCCTGCATATGTAATCAGTGTTGAAATCTTCTGTAACTCTAACCTGGTAACCGTTATTTGTTTTGAAACCACTGCCTATGGAGGTTTTTAGGGACCGTAGTTTCTCGGCATTCCACAAGTGTGTGCAGTTTCAAAGCATGATGTGTTAGGTATCGATTCACTCGGCGTAACATCATCTTTCACATTATACAAAAAGATTGGGCTAACTTCACTGTTTCGTTTTTTAATTCATGAAAGTGTCTTCTTTCCTAAAAAATTGTGTTTGAAAGATTGCTGCGCAAATACAGTGTGACATAAAATATTGCAACGATCGCCATTTTATTCTCTAGATTCTCTACTATATATATATATATAGATATATATATATATATATATATAATGTTTGGGGGTTCTAAGAAATTTTCGGATGCAGATTTTAACTTGTAAGCAACAAATATCAGAAATAAGTTTAGGCATGAAAGGGTTAATAATCTCCTAGATTGTGAACTCTAACAAGCAGGGCCCTCTGATTCCTCCTGTATTTAATTGTATTGTAAGTGTGCTGTCTGCCCTTATGTTGTAAAATGCTGCGCAAACTGTTGGCACTATATAAATCCGGTATAGTAATAATAATAATAATAAATTTGGAGTTAACTGTATTATAAAAACATGATGGTGTATAATTTTGGAGTGTAATTCAAAAAGACATTTAGCTAGGCAGTGTCCAACTTACTGGGTGGATCACCAGATGAAAATAGAAGAAAGCGTAATGAAGAAACAAATGCAACCATCACATCTAAGAATTGGTAAGCTGCAATATAATAAATGTTTGCTTTTGGGTTTATTACTGTGTTAAGGCTTAACTTTTGTCTTATGAGAAGACTTTATCAAAGATTTGTAATTAGAATGTACATTTTTGTGGGTCAGTAAACTCATAATAAGCTACATATAACCTAGTTTGTGGTTTTGGGCGAGGTAAGCTAACTACAGCATTTGATTTTCTTAAAGTAAGACCTGCCAAAAAGCTAAAGATTCACAATGACCTTAGGAGAAGAACATGTAAAAGCAGAGGATACCTTCAGAAAGGTTTAGACACCAGACACACACCCAAATGCCACTGCAGCATAACCAAGAGACACAACAAAAATCGTTCTTCTGCCATTCAGGCAATACATAAATTTAAATGCTCCATGCAAGGAGTAATAAACAGTAATAGAGGAGTTCCTCCAAAAGGCTATTAATTACTATAAGTATTATTACTACTAAAGAGGGAATCCCAGGTTGGCCTATAGTACCTTAAAACCCCATGTGAGATAAAACAATATAGAAATCAGTAACCTGTCCCCTTTAAGAGCAATAAACAACAATGTTCTAAAAGCAAGGCATTGCACATCTTCACAGGCATATTGGAGCTCATAAACAAAAAGCACTTGCTGACCAGCTGCCATCATTATACTGCGACAGGTTGGCTCAGCTGTGCAAATCGCTGTAGCTGTATATCGGTCTCTTTAACAGCTATAGGAGGCGTGCACTCTCGATGCGCATCGCCGGATCCGTTGCGTGTGGCCAGCAGACGCGATGTCCACCGACCACCCGTGATCGCTCCACAGAGAGCCAGAATGGGGATCTGTCAATGTAAACAAACAGATCCCCAATCTGACAGGGGAGTAGAGAGAGATCGTCTGTTCCTAGTGATCAGAAACAGTGATATCTCTCCTCCTCCAGTCAGTACACTCCCCCCACAGTTAGAAACACCTCCCATGGAACACATTTAACCCCTTGATCGCTCCCTAGTGTTAACCCCTTCCCTACCAGTGCCATGTTTTACAGTGATCAATGTCTATTTTTAACTCTGAGCACTGAAATAATGTCAATGGTCCCCAAAAAAGTGTCAAAAGTTTCCAATCTGTCCACCGCAATGTCGCAGTCCTGTTAAAAATCGCTGATCACTGTCATTACTAGTAAAAAAAAAATTATAATAAAAATGCCATAAATATATCCTCTATTTTGTAGACGATATATCTTTTGCGCAAACCAATCAATATACGCTTATTGTGATTTTTCTTTTACCAAAAATATGTAGAAGAATACATATTGGCCTTAAATGATGAAGATATATATTTTTTTGGGATATTTATTATAGCAAAAAGTAATAAATATTATGGTTTTTTTTCAAAATTGTCGGTCTTTTTTTGTTTATAGCGCAAAAAATAAAAACCACAGAGGTGATCAAATACCACCAAAAGAAAGCTCTATTTGTGGGGAAAAAGGACACCAATTTTGTTTGTGTGCAGCATCGCATGACCGTGCAATTTTCAGTTAAAGTGACACAATGCCGTATCGCAAAAAATGGCCTGGTCATTAAGGGGGTAAATTCTTCTGGGGCTGAAGTGGTTAATGTGGTAAAGTGATGATGAACAAGGCAAGATAACTGATTCTGTCTTATAACAATCAGCTATGTGACCCTGGTATAAGTTGTCTGTGCCCAGTGTCCAGGGTGTGATCTGTATGAAAGCAAAAGCCCCCTCACCAATCCTGACAGCATTCAGCAGTTCTCCCTCAGGGGAAGGTAATCGACAATTCTCCTTGCTGCAGATGAACAGAGATGGCAGTCGACCTGCTGTCTCAGACAGTAAACAGTTCTACAATATTCAGCACTGCTGCAGACTGTCCTCCAGGAAAGGAGCGTCGACCCCTCCTTCTGGGCTGGATCTGTAGGCTGTATACCCACGATAGGCCACAATACTCTAAGGCCGCGTACACACGCGCGGACTGTTCGCCCAACTTTGTCCGCTGAACAGTGTTTGGGCGGACAGTCCGCTCGTGTGTGGGCTTTCAGCGGACAGTTTCAGCGGACAGTTTGACGAACAAGGTTTTACGGAATTTCCGAAAAACTGTCCGCTGAAACCTTGTTTCAGCGAACAGTCCGCTCGTGTGTAGGCTTGTTCGTCAAACTAAGTTCCGCGCATGCTCAGAAAGGATTTACACGCCGAAAGTTATAATGCAGTGTATAGGACGTCGTATTTTTCGTCCCGTCGTACGTGCCGTTCACGTCATCGCGCACGGTTTCAGCAAACTGTTCGTCCGTCGTGTGTGGCCATGTCCGTCCATGCTAATTTTGAGCGGACTGTTTGCCAAAACTGTTTGACGGACAAAGTTGGGCGAACAGTCCGCGCGTGTGTACGCGGCCTCACACAGCGGTGAGATGGTGCCCACGCAATGATCCAGGAAGCAAGAAAGCTTGGGCATGTTCTGCATATTTATTTATAGTCTCCCCCCAATTCTCCTCTCTGTGTGGATTCAATCCGGCTCTTTCCAGCTTGGCGCAGTACAGTTATTTTAAAAATAAAAAAATTATAAATCTGCAGCATTTATTGAAATACCTGGTGATCCAAGTATGATTGTACATGTTCAGGCATTTGCTGTTATAGAGTTAAAGCTGTCTCCATCTATCCAAATGTGGCTTAGAAAGGTCAAGAATATCAACAAAATGGACAACCTAGTTCTATCTGCGCAAAACAAACATGAATTTTATAAGAAAACGGGGCTTTCCTGGAATATGTTTATATATTCAGATAAAGGCAAATCCCTGCTAGATTGTTCCATGGCCACAACTGCCTTAAAAATCCTACCCTGGCCTGCATGTTTATTTTTTATTTTTTTTATTTTTTTCTTCTTCTTCTTTCTCCTCCTTACAAGGGATGGGCTGAATGGGCTCCTGTTCGGTTCGCACCAGAACTTTCTCACACCACAGTTCGGACAGGAATATTGAACCCCATTAAAGTCAATGGGACCCAAATGTCAAAAATCAAAAGGAAGAAGGTTTATATGCAAGTAATTGGGCATAAAATGGTTATAGGGGTCTGGATCCTGCCCTGGGGCACATGTATCAATAAAAAAATGAGCAGTGATTTTTTGAATATTAAAGCAAAAACATAAAAATTCAAAAATCCTTCCAATATCGTGCCTGGGGGGGCTCCCTTAGATACCTGTGAATTAGCAGATCTGTACCATGTCTAGAATCTGCTGCAGCAATAATTGCATTTATAAAGCCAAAAAAAATTAAATTTTACATGCAAGCTGCCTTTATTTTGCTCAACAGCTGGGGAGCCAGTGTGTACGATGAGGCCACAAGGTAGTGCACTGGGAACAAGATTAAAGATTTTTTGGATACATTCTGGTGTCACTTTGGTTTTGGATAGAAGTAAAAATTGGTCTTTGGGTGTTGGTGGTGCCTTCCCATTGTAACCCTATAGAGCTACTCTTAGTGAAAGCAAGAATTGGCCCTGCTGTAAAAAATTGCAATGATATGCATCGGTCAAACGGGTGCAAAAAAATTACTCTTTGGGTGTCGGGGTGCTTTCCCACCGTAACTCTATAGAGGTGCTCTTGATGAAGGCAGAAAAAATTGCAATGATATGCATCTGTCAAATAGGTGCTGAAAAATTGGTCTTTGGGTGTTAATTGTGCCCATGAAACCTATACCAAAAACATTCTTCCAGATGAAATGATTGAACACCCCCTAAGCTAGACAGCCCCGAAGTCCTGCGTAAATTCCACATGCCAAAAAGACTTAATCAGAGACATCAGCATCAGAGGCTTCATAGCTGGTAATCCAGGACTAATTCATTTTTATAAATGTCAAACGGTCCACAGAGTCTGTGGACAGACGCGTTCTATGATCAGTAACAAAACCTCCTGCAGCACTGAATGCCCGTTCTGGGCAGCCCAACAATCATTCCACCATGTGATGCAGACGTTGCCAATGGGATGTGGAAGCTGACAGCCCTGGGCGGCGAGGGCTAAAAAATTCCGAAATGCCTCACTCTCTGTGGGGACGAAATTAGTTCTGAAACCTTCCCCTTATAACGGTGGTCAAGGAGGGTTGCCAGCCAGTAATCATCCTTCTCCTTTATGCCACGTATTCTTGAGTTCTTTCACAGGCTTTGAAGTATGAGGTTGCCCATGTGCTTCAAATTTGCAGAGGCTTGAGAAGCAGACTCCTCTGGGTCACTCAGGATGACACCATCTGGAGCTTCCTCCTCCCAGCCACATACTACTCCCAAGGGTCTTGGAGTTGGAAAGCCATTGCTTACAGATTGGCGCATGTCTACATCTTCTTCAAAGCCTATGAAAGTGCCAGAATCCTCATCCTCATCCTCCTCCCCTCTCTCCTCCTGTGTGTTCTGTGACATAGGAATGATGGTGTCTGCATGAAGTGGGCCTTGAGAGAAAAGGAAATCCTCCTCTTCCTCCTGCTGCTCTCCTTCCAGTGCCCTGTCCATAATGCCACGCAGAGTATGCTCCAGCAGGAACACAACAGGGATTGTGTCACTGATGCATGCACTGTGATGGCTCACCATCCTTGTGACAGCCTCAAATGGTGACAATAGAGTGTATGCATCCTCAATGATCAGCCATTGGTGTGTCATCATGCTGTATTCGCACAGATACTCATTGACGACCCTCTGCTGCATGTATAGCAGCTGCAGCATTGACAAAATCGAGTTCCACCTGGTGGACATGTCACAATTCAGGAGGTTTATCGGCAGGTGGATTTCCCCCTGAATTTCAGCCAACCAAGCACTGGCTGTGTATGACCTCCTGAAATGGCTACAGACTCTTCTGGCCAGCTTTAACACATCTTGCAACCCTGGGTCCGTATTTAGGAAACGCTGCACCACCAAATTGAGGACATGTGTCAACTTTCCCTTTCTAAGGACGGACAGGAGGTTTGAGCCATTATCGCACGCCACCATTCCTGGCTCCAGCTGACGTGGTGTGAACCACCTCTGGGCCTGTCCCTGCAGAGCTGCAAGAAGCTCTGCTCTGGTGTAGTTCCTGTCCCCTAAACACACCAGGTGAAGCACTGCATGGCACCTTTTAGCCTGACTCTGGGAATAGCCCTGGGGGGTACCTGATGTTCATAGGACAATTCTGCAGAGGAGGGCATGAAGGTGGTGGAGGAGGAGAAGGGGGTAGAGCTCACAGGTCTGGCATCATCACCACCAGCTGTATGGAGACATGGGGGCGCAATAAGCTGTAGCACGGAGCCCTGCCCTGCATCCTTTCATTTTGCAAGCAGCATTGCCCATTGTGCTGCGAACGTAATATATCATCCCTGCCCATGCTTGTTGGACCACGTGTCAGCAGTAAGGTAGATTTTATGGCTGACTGTCTTGCCCAACGATGCCAGAACATTCATTCCATGTAATGGTAGAGAGATGGAGCGGCCTTACGTGAATAGTAGTAGCGACTGGTAACCTGCCACTGTGGTACAGCACATTGTGTGAATTCACGGAAGGGGGTAGAATCCACCAGGCTGAAAGGCAGAATTTAGAGAGCCAACAGCTTTGACAAGCTTGCATTTAGATGCTGGGCATGTGGGTGTCAGGGATTGGATTTTTTTTTCCACTGCAGCAGATGGGGCAGAGAAATTGTACGGCTACAGTCTACAGCTGGTGGTGTGGTGCTGGCAGATGTGCTGCTAGGACCTGAAACACCCTGTGCTATACCATCATCCCTGTCAGTGAAGGCTGCTGAGAGATAATGGCTCGGTATAGCCAGGGTAGAATGAAGTGGGTAAGGAGGAGGAAGAGGGACAGATTTGTACCCCTTTTATGTGGCTTTTAGGTATTCTTGTCAACAGGCTGATTGGTTGGACATTAAATGCCTTGTTAAGCATGTGGTACCCAAATGGTTGGTGTTTTTGTCACGTTTGATGTGCCTGAGACACAGTTTGCAGATAGCAACAGTGCAATCTGCTGCAGATGTGATGAAAAAGGCCTAGACAGCTGAGCTTCGGGGAGTGGGCCAGGAAATAACAGCTGCAGAATGTGATGGAATAGGGTGGCTGCTCTCTACTCTCTCTTGATACCGGCCTCCTTGAGGTTATGCTGCCTCACCATCAGTTTCCTGCTCTATCTGGCACCCAAGTTGCATCAGTGACCTCATCATCATCATTTCCTACATCTTCATCATTACCACTGGAGACAACTTAGCAATACGCTGCAGCTTAGGGAACATGAATGCCAATTTGTCTACCAGTGTTCCTCCCTCTTTCTAGGCTCATGTTCCTGTCATCCTCAACCTCAGAACCAACATCTGAATCCAGTAATGGCTGGGCATCATCAAGTGGCTGACGCTGTGGTCAAATAACTCAGCTGACTCCTCAATGGCTGATGTTGGGGCTATAGCAGGAATAGATGTGGACAAGGAGGCAGGTTTATCCACTCTGGCAACTGCAGGGGACTGCACACTTGCCTCTACTTGCGTGACAGAGGATGAGGAAGGTTTAATCGGTCAATTCACCACCTTCTCTGCATGCTGTGGCTGGATAGCACGGGCAAACTCACTAAACAGAGGAAATGATGCCCTGTCTGAGGACTGACCACCACGTCCACCTTTGCCTGTGGACACATTTGTTGCTGGCCCCCTTACAGTGCCAAGGGAACATCTGCCTCTCTTTGTCCTCTCAGACATTATTGGGAGGGAGGGGGCAGTGCTTATAAGCAAATGTAAAGAAGAAGTTGAAATCTGTACGTAGATGCACTTTAATCAATGTAAAGAGGTGTTTGGTGCACTTTAATTTGAGCACTCACACTACACAGACACACTCCACTGATACACTATAATATACTGCAATATAATGTGCCAAACGTAGAGTGATGCATAGAACTATATGGCGTTAAACTGGCAGCAATGCACACAGAAGTATATGTCGTTAAGCTGGCAGCAATGCACACAGAACTATATGGCATTAAAATGGCAGTAACGCACACAAAACTATATGGCATTAAACTGGCAGTAACGCACACAGAACTATATGGCGTTAAACTGCCAGTAATGCACACAGAAATATTATTATTATTATTATTCAGGATTTATATAGCACCAGCAATTTACGCAGTGCTTTACAATATAAAAATGAGACAATACAGTTACAATACAATAAAATACAAGAGGATTAAGAGGGCCTTGCTCAGAAGAGCTTACAATCTAATAGGGTGGGGCAGGGGGTACAAAAGGTTATAACTGTGGGGAATGAGCTGATGGAAGTGGTAGGAGATTGGTTGGAGGCGTGATAGGCTTCCCTGAATAGATGAGTTTTCAGGGATCGCCTGAAGGTAACAAGAGTAGGGGATAGCCAGACTAGTGGAGGTAGCGAGTTCCAGAGGATGGGAGAGGCTCTGGAGAAATCCTGGAGATGAGCATGGGAGGAGGAGACGAGAGAGCTTGAGAGTAGGAGGTCTTGAGAAGAGCAGAGGGGACGATTTGGGTGATATTTAGAGACAAGATTGGTGATGTAGCTCGGGGCAGAGTTGTGAATGGCTTTGTATGTTGTGGTTAGTATTTTGAATTTAATTTGCTGGGTGATTGGGAGCCAGTGTAGGGATTGGAGGAGAGGGTTGGCAGACACTGAGTGGTTGGTAAGATGGATAAGTCTGGCAGCAGCATTCATGATAGACTGAAGAGGAGATAGCCTATGGAGAGGCAGGCCAATGAGAAGGGAGTTACAATAGTCAAGGTGAGAGATAACAAGGGAGTGAATTTTAGAGATGTTACGGAGGTGAATTCTATAAACTTTTGACAACGATTGGACTTGGGGCTGAAATGACAAGTCAGACTCTAGGATTACACCTAGTACCCTGGTGTGAGGGGAGGGCCTGATGGTGGCATTGTTGATTTTGATGGAAAAGTCATGGAGGGGGGCATGTGCAGGGGGGAATATTAATAGCTCAGTTTTAGAGAGGTTTAGTTTAACCACCTTCAGACCGGACCATTTTGCTGGTAAATGACCAGAGGTCTTTTTACAATTTGGCACTGCGCTGCTTTAACTGGTAATTGCGCGGTCATGCAATGTTGTACCCAAACAAAATTTGCGTCCTTTTCTTCCCACAAATAGAGCTTTCTTTTGATGGTATTTGATTGCCTCTGCGATTTTTATTTTTTGCGATATAAACGTAAAAAGACCGCAAATTTTGAAAAAAAATGATATTTTCTACTTTTGTTATTAGAAAAATCCAATAAACTCAATTTTAGTCATACATTTAGGCCAAAATGTATTCAGCCACATGTCTTTGGTAAAAAAAAAATCAATAATTGTATATTTATTGGTTTGCGCAAAAGTTGTCGCATCTACAAACTAAGGTACGTTTTCTGGAATTTACGCAGCTTTTAGTTTACGACTGCCTATCTCATTTCTTGAGGTGCTAAAATGGCAGGGCAGTACAAAACCCCCCCAAATGACCCCATTTTGGAAAGTAGACACCCTAAGGAAATTGATAAGTGGCATGTTGAGCCCATTGAATATTTTATTTTTTTGCCTCAAGCGATTGAATAATGACAAAAAAAAATTTTATTTTTTTTTTTTACACAAAGTTGTCACTAAATGATATATTGCTCACACATGCTATGGGCATATGTGAAATGACACCCCAAAATAAATTCTGCTGCTCATCCTGAGTACGGGGATACCACATATGTGGGACTTTTTGGGAGCCTAGCCGCGTACGGGGCCCCGAAAACCAAGCACCGCCTTCAGGCTTTCTAAGGGCGTAAATTTTTGATTTTACTTCTCACTACCTATTACAGTTTTGAAGGCCATAAAATGCCAAGATGGCACAAAACCCCCACAAATGACCCCATTTTAGAAAGTAGACACCCCAAGCTATTTGCTGAGAGGCATTTTGAGTCCATGGAATATTTTATATTTTGCCACAAGTTGCGGGAAAATTACAAACTTGAATTTTTTTTAATTTTTTTTTCACAAAGTTGTCACTAAATGATATATTGCTCACACATGCTATGGGCATATGTGAAATGACACCCCAAAATAAATTCTGCTGCTTCTCCTGAGTACGGGGATACCACATATGTGGGACTTTTTGGGAGCCTAGCCGCGTACGGGGCCCCGAAATCCAAGAACCGCCTTCAGGTTTTCTAAGGGCGTAAATATTTGACTTCACTCCTCACTACCTATTACAGTTTTGAAGGCCACAAAATGCCAAGATGGCACAAAACCCCCACAAATGACCCCATTTTAGAAAGTAGACACCCCAAGCTATTTGCTGAGAGGCATGTTGAGTCCATGGAATATTTTATATTTTGCCACAAGTTGCGGGAAAATTACAAACTTTTTTTTTTTTTTTTTTTTTCACAAAGTTGTCACTAAATGATATATTGCTCACGCATGCCATGGGCATATGTGAAATGACACCCCAAAATAAATTCTGCTGCTTCTCCTGAGTACGGGGATACCACATATGTGGGACTTTTTGGGAGCCTAGCCGCGTACGGGGCCCCGAAAACCAAGCACCGCCTTCAGGCTTTCTAAGGGAGTTACAGTTTTGAAGGCCATAAAATGCCAAGATGGCACAAACCCCCCCCCCAAATGACCCCATTTTGGAAAGTAGACACCCCTAAATTTAGGGGTACACTAGTGAGACTAGGTAATAAATGGCGGGTGCCCTGAAACTATAAAAAAAATAACTAACCAACCAGCGTCACCTGTAACAGTTATATGGTGATCACTGGTGAAAGGGTTAACTAGGGGGCAATCAGGGGGCTTTATGCGGTAGTATATGGGGGTCCCTGGCGCTATAAAAAGCTGCGGCGAACCTAAATACCTACCTGCCTAACTAGCGTCACCTGTGACACTAATACAGTGATCAGAAAAACGATCGCTTATTAGGCTGGGTTCACACTGGAGCGATGCGGGAACGCCACGAATCCGCGGCGGGTTCCCGCATCACATGCCTCCCGGCGGCAGTTCACACTGCCCTATGCGAACTGCTGGGAGTGTCAGTGAAATGTTAATGACACCCCCAGATCAGTTCGCATATCGCAGTGCGATCTGCAAACTCGGATCGCATGGTGTGAACACCCATGCGATCCGATTCTGCTGCGGACCAAAAAAAGGGTCCCGTGCGAGTTTGCAGCGGGTGCGACACGAATTCAGCCATACTATCTGTATGGCTGAACTCGAATCGCACAGAGATCGGATGTGATTTGCACTGCAGTGCGGTGCGAATCACATCCGTTCTCATAAACCGCTGCAATGTGAACCCAGCCTTAGTGACACTGGCGACGGGGGGTGATCACGGGGTTAAACCTTTATTGGGGGGGTTAGGGGGGTACCTTAGAACTAAAGGGGGCTAACCCTAACTGCCCTAACAGTTATTACAGTCACAAATGACACCCGCCGGGTGATCAGGGGGTTAAACCTTTATTAGGTAATAAATGGCGGGTGCCCTGAAACTATAAAAAAATAACTAACCAACCAGCGTCACCTGTAACAGTTATATGGTGATCACTGGTGAAAGGGTTAACTAGGGGGCAATCAGGGGGCTTTATGCGGTAGTATATGGGGGTCCCTGGCGCTATAAAAAGCTGCGGCGAACCTAAATACCTACCTGCCTAACTAGCGTCACCTGTGACACTAATACAGCGATCAGAAAAACTATCGCTTATTAGGCTGGGTTCACACTGGAGCGATGCGGGAACGCCATGAATCCGCGGCGGGTTCCCGCATCGCATGCCTCCCGGCGGCAGTTCACACTGCCCTATGCGAACTGCTGGGAGTGTCAGTGAAATGTTAATGACACCCCCAGATCAGTTCGCATATCGCAGTGCGATCTGCAAACTCGGATCGCATGGTGTGAACACCCATGCGATCCGATTCTGCTGCGGGCCAAAAAAAGGGTCCCGTGCGAATTTGCGGCGGTGCGGCGGGTGCGGCGGGTGCGACACGAATTCAGCCATACTATCTGTATGGCTGAACTCGAATCGCACAGAGATCGGATGTGATTTGCAGTGCGGTGCGAATCACATTCGTTCTCATAAACCGCTGCAATGTGAGCCCAGCCTTAGTGACACTGGCGACGGGGGGTGATCACGGGGGTTAAACCTTTATTGGGGGGGTTAGGGGGGCACATTAGAACTAAAGGGGGCTAACCCTAACTGCCCTAACAGTCACTACAGTCACAAATGACACCAATGCAAAAAAAAAAAAAAAAAAAAAAAAGCAATTGGTGTCACTGTGACTGGGGGGGCAGGGGTAATTGGGGGGTGATCGGGGGGTAAAGGGGGGGTGTGAGTGTGCCTGGCATGTTCTACTGTATGTGGGGTGTGTTGGTGCAACTCACCGAACCTCTCTCCTCGGTGCCGGAACGAAAACTACCGACACGGAGGAGAGAATACATCACTTCCTCTCCTGTGTTTACATTACAGGAGAGGAAGTGATGTCACCGGACATTTTCATTCGCCGGGAGCGATCGCGAGGGGGTGGCCATGAATGAATGGCCGTCCCCTCGTCCGGGATCGCTCCCGAACGAATACCGACCGCCGCAGGCACCGGGCGGGGGCCCGATCGGGCCCCCGACCGGCGGGCAGGCAAGGACGTACATGTAAGCCCTTATGCCTGCCCGTGCCATTCTGCCGACGTACATCGGCGTGCGGCGGTCGGCAAGTGGTTAAGGAAGTGGTGTGACATCCATGCTCATATGTCAGTTAGCAGGTTAGTAATGCGAGAGGAGACTGAAGGAGTGAGGTGAGGAGTAGACAGATAGATTTGGGTGTCATCGGCGTTTAAGTGGTATTGGAAGCCATGGGCGGTTATCAAGTGACCAAGGCAGAAGGTGTAAATAGAGAAGGGGTCCAAGAGCAGAGCCTTGGGGGACCCCCACAGAAAGAGGCAATGGAGAAGAGGAGACAGAGTTGTATGTGACACTGAAGGAGCGCTGAGATAGATAGGCAGAGAACCAGGAAAGAGCAGAATCTCGGAGGTCAAGGGAATGTAGTTTATTGAGGAGAAGTGGGTGGTCAACAGTATCAAAGGCAGCAGAGAGGTCAAGTAGTAGGAGTATGGAGTACTGGCTGTTGGTTTTAGCAGTTAGTAGATCATTAGTGAGTTTTAGTAAGGCAGTTTCTGTGGAGTGCTGCGAGCAAAAGCCAGACTGTAAGGGGTCAAGAAGGTTATTTTCACTGAGGTAGGAGCTAAGACGGTTGTAGACAAAGCGTTCTAGAAGTTTAGAGGTGAATGGGAACGATGAGATAGCTCTTAAGTTGTTCAGGTTGGTGGGGTCCAGTGAGGGTTTTTTAAGTATGGGGGTGATCTGCGCATGTTTTAGAGGGGAAGGGAAGGTGCCACTTGAGAGGGAGAGATTGAAGATGTGAGTGATGGAGCATAGGATAGAAGAAGAGGGTGACCGTAGTAGTTGTGAGGGAACAGGATCCAAGGGACAATTGGTTAGGTGAGCATCTGAGAAAAGTTTTGTAACCTCTTCAGTAGTAGCCAATTCAAAAGAGGAGAGTGTTGAATGCGCTATTAGGCCAGGTATGTTGGGTGGGGAAGATGTACGCACAGTGGAGGTGTCCTCACGAATTGCATCAATCTTGTCTTTGAAGTGATTGGCAATCTCTTGGGCAGTGAGTGAGTTAGTGGGTAGAGGAGGTGGGGGATGAAGCAGAGAGTTAAAGGTTGAGAAGAGCCGATGGGGACTGGATGACAAAGTATTAATAAGAGAAACAAAGTAGGCTTGTTTGGCAGCATGGAGGCAGGAATTGTATTTTAGAAGGGCAGATTTATATATGGTAAAGTCTTGGAGGCATTTGGTTTTACGCCACAGCCGTTCAAGAGCACAGCAATGCTATAAACTATATGGTGTTTAACTGGCAGTAACGCACACAGAACAAAATCGAGAATTCTCAAGTATTACAGCTTACCTCTATTTGGTTGCACACTGAGGGTGCCGGTGATCAGAGCCGTTGCAGCTGTGTTTACACGCCGCACACAGCTTTGATAAGCACCCTGGTGCGCACCGTCACAGCGATGTCACGACACATGCCCAGTGACAGGAAAAGGTTACTGCATTACGTAGGCAGCCTGGACCACCTGTTACCCAAGCGCAGGATGCTGCCCTAGGGAGGCGTGACAGCGCCATGCGTTTAGATAGCACCGACGCATAAATCACAACCAAGACAACAATGAGCAGCACTCAGAAAAGAGCCCGATCAGGCAGGAGCCGTGAAAAATAGAGGGGACATCCAGAGCCCAAAGGCTCTGAATGTCCCCCCAGTGCGCTAGGTGAGAGATCAATAAAAATAGGACAGGGAAGGAAACATATATAAGGGAGACAGTGAGGCATCAGTTGTGAAAAAGGAGGAAATAAAGAACATTAGTAGAAATTGTTAAAGAAGAGTTGGAGCCTACAGAATACGCACAAGGAGGCCATGGAGGCATTGCCCTTAAAAAAATAGATGGACTATTATATTAGGATCATATATCAAAATACCTCATGTTGGATAATAAGGCATATAGCAAAGATCCTAAATTATTAAGAAAAAAATAGACTAGAACAATGAAGGTATAAAAGTCATAACGGGGGAACGTTTAGGAGAATTATATATTCTTCCCATCCGTCAGATAAAAAACCCTCCAAAAATGGTCTGTAACTAACTGTGTCATTGAAGCCAGGGGGTAAAGTGGCATTTAAATTAATTATCCAGTGTGTTTCTCGTAATAAGATTCTATTCCAGTCGCCATCCCGAGTACGCGGATGCATTCTGTCAAGCATTAGACATCTGGGTGAATTTGCTTCCATGGACATCTCTTACATGTCTGCCTAATGGAAGATCTGGGATTGGATTTTTTCATATTCAAAATGGGCCTATATCTTCTTTTGTGGAATTCTTCCTTAGTTTTGTCTATATAAAAAGACCCACATTGGAACAGTAACATATAGACCATCCCTGGGGCTGCGTCCTGCGTTTTGGGAATAGTTGTTCCAGGCTGCCTAGGCAATGCGCAGTGACCTTTTTGTGTCACTGGGCATGCATCATGACGTTGCTGTGCCAGTGCGCAGGTGCCACCAGGGTACTTATCAGAGCCATCTGCAGCATGTAAACACAGCTGTGATGGCTCTGATCACTGGCACACTCGGCGTGCAACCAAATAGAGGTAAGCTGTAACACTTGAGACTTCTTGGTGCCTCACTACAGGTATACCCCCTGGGCTGGATATCCATAGGAACTTTCCGGCCAAGTTTGGATCTGCAAATACGGGATGTGTTTCCTTGTTTTGGGTGACATCTGCTTATATGCTTTCCATCCAAGTATGTACGCTGAATGTACCTCCTTTTGTACATATTTAAAATCCCAATACAATCTTGTTGGCAATATAGTACCATATACCAGTCGTATAGTACCAGTCTTTTATTTCAGCTCATTTGATCTGATTTTTTGCTGGGGGCCTTTTTGGACCTTCGCTGTGATATCTGCATATACTCTCGGGGTCACATGGGAGCAGTTTGTTATTCATCTATTTTTCTCTATTTATGGGACTTTCCAAACTCCTACATTGTATGGGTTACTAATAATCTCTGGTACATGACCTATGCTGCCTATTTGTGTGCTTTTATTCTATTTTGATGTAATATATTGTTTGTATAATGTTTTCTTAGTGATATATATGTTTCTTTAATAGACACCTGGCTCTGCATATAAAAAAAACCCTGAAGAAGGGCTTCAAGCCGGAAAGTTGTGTTCATCAGAGAGCCCACATGTATCTGTATGTATCGTAATCCATATAAATGTTATTGTACACTTTTGTCTTTTATGACCAAAGTTCTTTTATTGAACAGATTGCTTTTCTAATAAACCTTTTTTTATATAATACAATCATTGTTTCTGGTCACTTTCAAAGTCCCTCCTACCAAGGGGGTTTTGTGTTTTTTCTTATATAGTGTTAAACTGGCAGTAAAGCACACAGTAAATGGCGTTAATCTGGCAGTAAGACACACAAAACTATATGACGTTAAACTGGCAGTAACGCACACAAAACTACAGTGGGGCAAAAAGTATTTAATCAGCCACCAATTGTGCAACTTCTCCCACTTAAAAAGATGAGAGAGGCCTGTAATTGTCATCATAGGTATATCTCAACTACGAGAGACAAAATGGAGGACAGAGGGGCTTCTTAACCACTTGCCGACCAGCGCACGACGATGTACGTCGACAGAATGGCGCGGGCAGGCAAATGGGCGAACATGTACGTCCCTTTAAATTTGCCGCCCTGCCATCGGGAGCGCGCCGCCGGCGGCGTGCTCCCGCGCTGGTCGGGACCCCCGTGAGTCCGGTCGCGGGACCCGCGGACTCGATCGCCGCCGGCATCCCCGCGATCGTCTCACGGAGCGGCCGAATGGAGAAGTGCCGTTGTAAACAACATTTCTCCATTCTGCCTAGCAACTAGTGACGCTGATCTCTGCTCCATGTGATTGGAGCAGAGATCAGTGTTCACTAAATGAAAGCCCAACCCCCCCACAGTTAGTAACACGCCCCTAGGAACACTTAACCCCTACACTGCCACCCACTGGTTAACCCCTTCACTGCCAGTGTCATTTACACAGGAATCACTGCATTTATATAGCAGTGATTACTGTATAAATGACAATGGTCCCAAAAATGTGTCAAAAATGTCCGATGGGTCCCCCACAATGTCGCAGTCACAATAAAAATCGCTGATCGCCGCCATTACTAGTAAAAAAAAAATAATAAAAAATTATTAATAAAAATGCTATAAAACTATCCCTATTTTGTAAACGCTATAACTTTTGCACAAAGCAATCAATAATCGCTTATTGCGATTTTTTTTTACCAAAAATATGTAGAAGAATACGTATCAGCCTAAACTGAGGGAAAAAATGTTTTTTTAAAAATTTTTGGGGGATATTTATTATAACAAAAAGTAAAAAATTATGCGTTTTTGTTCAAAATTGTCGCTCTATTTTTGTTTATAGCTCAAAAAATCAAAACCGCAGGGGTGATCAAATACCACCAAAAGAAAGCTCTATTTGTGGGAAAAAAAGGACGTCAATTTTGTTTGGGAACCACGTCGCGCGTACGCGCAATTGTCAGTTAAAGCGACGCAGTGCTGAATCGCAAAAAGTGGTCTGGTCTTTGACCAGCAAATTGGTCCGGTCTGAAAGTGGTTAAAGAAGAAGATACAGGTCTGTGAGAGCCAGAAATCTTGCTTATTTGTAGGTGACCAAATACTTATTTTCCACAATAATTTGCAAATAAATTCTTTCAAAAATCAGACAATGTGATTGTCTGGATTTGTTTCCAAATTTTGTCTCTCATAGTTGAGGTATACCTATGACTATGATGACAATTACAGGCCTCTCTCATCTTTTTAAGTGGGAGAACTTGCACAATTGGTGGCTGACTAAATACTTTTTTGCCCCACTGTATATGGCGTTAAAAACTGGCAGTAACGCACATAGAAGTAAATGGCGTTAAACTGGCAGTAACGCACACAAAACTATATGGTGTTAAAATGGCAATAACGCACACAAAACTATATATCTTTAAACTGTCAGTAACGCACATAGAAGTAAATGGCTTTAAACTGGCAGTAACACACACAGAACTATATGGCGTTAAACTGGCAGCAACGCAAACAGAAGTAAATGGTGTTAAACTGGCAGTAACGCACACAGAACTATATGGCATTAAACTGGCAGTAATGCACACAGAACTATATGGTGTTAAACTGGCAGTAACACACACAAAACTATATGGCATTAAACTTGCAGTAACACACACAGAAGTAATTGGCGTTAGACTGGCAGTAATGCAATCAAATAGGTGGTGTTCAGCCATCACTACACTGGCGCTATCTGAACTGTCCCTACTCTAGCTATACACTAATGTGAAGATTACTGACGCGATCTCACTACACTACACTGAAACTATATGAGCTGTCCCTACTCTGCACTAATGTATATATGAATGACACGGTCTCACTACACTACAGTGAAACTATCCGAGCTGTCCCTACTCTAGCTGCACACTATGCAAAGCTGAATAATGGTCCTCTACTCACTACACTTACACTATCCTTAGACTGACACTAAACTAATATTCTACACTGACAATTGAAGCAAAATAGCACAGTATAGCACACTAACTAACTAATAGCACTGAACAGAGCCCTGTTCTATCTCTCTCCAAGCCAAAATCACACTGAAAATGTCTGCCATTAAAAGAATACTTTTATACTGTGGATGGGAATGAGCCATGATTGGATAAAGTCATGATGACAGTGTCCAATCATGACGTTATCCATCATCAGGGCTTGCAATGCACTGTTTAGTGCTGCAATGCATCGACAAATGACGAACAAGGAAAGTTCAGCCAAAACTCATGATCGGGCCATACAGGAAGTTACTTGATTTCTGGCAGATTTTTTTCTGTACTTGCAGCATTTCTAAAGAGACTAACATGAGGAAATGTATACGTGTCTCAACAATATTCTTTATATGTTTCTTCCGATCTTGTCCAGATATGCACTTTAAAGCGGAGTTCCACCCAAAAGTGGAACTTCCGCTTATTCTTTACCCTTCCCACATTTGGCACCTTTCGGGGGGGAGGGGGGACCTGTTTTTGACAGGTCCCCTTCCCCACTTCCGAAGATGGCGCCACAGCGAACCTTGGCCCCCCTCCTCCTTGCTCCACTGTTGGGCCAATTAAAAAGCGCAGTGTGTTTCGCATATGCACAGTAAGAAACCAGCTGTGAAGCCAAAATGCTTCACCGCCGGGTTCCCTTACTGGCATCCAAAGATTGGCTGGGGTGCTGACACCTGGACAGGTAAGTGTCCCTGGATAAGTAATTGTCCATATATTAAAAGTCAGCAGCTGCAGTATTTGTAGCTGCTGACGTTTAATTTTTCATAGACTGGACGGAACACCGCTTCAAGTTCACCATGCATGTTATAGTCAGTTTCAACAGTTTACATAAGTATCACCACAACTCTTTAGTGGAATGGTTTCTCTAAATCAGGGGTGCCAAACTTTTTGAAGAGCGAGGGCCACTTTAGCAACTTGGTAATCAGTTGCAGCAGCTGTTCAGATCAAGGCAGGCTCTTCTTATCTCTTTCTCTGCTCTGATCACATGACACTGTTGAAGAAGGACTTCCCCTCATTAATGGCTGCTTTACCACTTCAATACCGGCACTTTTAACCCCCTTCCTGCCCAGGGAGATTTTCAGCTTTCGGTGCTGTCACACTTTGAATGACAATTGTGCGGTCATGCAACACTGTACTCATAAGAAATTTGTATAATTTTTTTCACACAAATAGAGCTTTCTTTTGCTGCTATTTAATCACCACTGGGTTTTCATTTTCATAAACAAGAAACGTCAGAAAATGAAAAAAAAAAAAAAAATTTTTCTTTGTTTCTGCTATAAAGTTCACAAACTATATATACAATGGTATATACAGTATATCTGAAAATTGATCAGTCCCAATGTACTGACACCCTACCTCATTTAATGAAGCCTGAAAATGCCAGGATAATAAAAATTCCCCCAATCTATCCCTTTTTGGAAAGTAGACAGTCCAAGGTATTTCGTAAGAGGCATGGTGAGTTTTTTTAAGTTGTACTTTTTTGTCACAATTATTTGGAAAATAGGTGGTAAATGGTGAGTCTGTTTTATGGTGGGGGGGATCTGTACTGTTGAGGGGGATCTGCAGTTGGGAGATCTGCACGAGGAGGGGGGTGGACATCTGTATTAGAGTTGTACTAGAGGGAGACCTGCACTTTTGTGCTGGGGGGGGGGGGGGGTCTGTAGTGGGGAGGAGGTCTGTTCTGTGGGGGAAGTTCTGCACTAGGAGCAGGGGATCTATACTAGTGGGATGGGGGGGGGGGATCTGTACCGGGAGATTTTGGCTTGGGTAGGGAGGTCATTTTTGTTGTACTCTCTGTACAGACCTGTACATTACAAACTCCTGACCCCCACATTTTGTATGTAACCCCCTTCTGACATATAAGCTCAGTGCATAGTGCACTTGTGTGTTTTGTACATTACACACACACACCTGACCCCTGTGCTCTGTGCATTTAGCACATCTGAGCTCTGCACTATAGCACTTTGCTGTGTATTGTATACTCTTGACCACAGCACTCTATACTGTATTGCACAACAGTTGTTGGTTTCTCAGTAGTCAATGACCATTTTAATGAAGTCATTTTTAAGGTAGGCTGTGTGCAGAAAGGTGTATGTAATCAAAGAGTTTCATTTTTTACAAATGATTTGCTGAGGTTTATAGGTTCTGAAGTGGCAAAGTAGATAAAGAATATTTGTTGGGTACAAAAACTTTTTTCATATGTTTGTGTGTACACAATTGGGTTGATTTACTAAAGGCAAATATACTGTGCACTGCAAGTGCACTTGCTCCATAGCTTAGTAAATTAGGTAAAGCTTCACTTTGCAAAGCATACCCAATCAAGGATCAACTCAATCAACCCAAGGAGAATAAAAAAAATGCAAATTTGCTTGCACACAATTGGATGATAAAAATCAGCAGAGCTTCCCTTCGTTTCAGAGCTTCTCCTCAGATCTAGAGCAACTGCACTTGCAGCGCACAGTATAATTACCTTGCGTTAATCAACCTCTCTGAGTAGTTTTAAGCCTCTCCCTGTTAACACAATTTTGTCATATGCACAATTTGTCGTCACATGCAGCACCTAATTATTTTTGTGTTTTCCCCAGGAGAAAAAAGGATTTACGGCCTAGGCACAGTCTTCAATAAGGCTAACCCTGGTGAGCATGTGAAGTGGCTTTTTGGATACCCTCAACTATTTACAAAATGCAGATAACAGTAGGAAACAATAGTAGGGAATGCTAGTCCTTGTTACTAGTGTTACTAATGATTCTAGTCAATTCATTAACTCATTTTAGATTGAATTTACCCCGAAACAGGACCAACATACTGTGATGATTCATATGATATCTTGCCTTTTTATTGTGCTTTTTACTGCATCTTCTTCTACTCTATTTTGAAGAGCCTTAGTTCTTCTGGGCTTTTTCCATTCGCACAACCTTGCGTGAGCACAAACAAAGGTTTATATTTCCAAGGTTGAATAAGGAATGCTGAAAACTATTGATTTTCAGTCAGGTATCACGGATGGTCATATTTTCAACTGTTCACTTTTGGCCAAATGAGCTCTTCAGAAAGTTGCCAGAACAAAGTAAGCCAGCTCAGAGACAATGTGGAATGCAGAGTGTGGTAATCACAACATCATCAGCTCAATTCTCCAAGGTGGCTGGACAATAATGCTGTTCTAATTGAATAACTTATCCACAGCTATTTCCCCGGGGAAACTCTCACAGCTCAGCCTTACAGTGTAGGCAGATGGTGTGGAATTGACAATGAAACTAGCACACTTTTACTCATAAAATATTACTGGCTTTATTTTTAGGATCTGACTCTAAACATGTTATGTATTTTATGAAATTCATACTAGCTATTCATTTTGCAACTTACCTAATGTATTTCATTGTGCGCTATAGTCATATCTGGGCAGATATTTTACCAAATATACCAAAAGATAGGATATTCGCCCATCACAAGACAGGGAACATTTAAATGTAACTTGCTTTTATGGGTAGTCATCTTATGGATTGTTTTTCCTTGTTTACTGTCAAATCAAGAAAGATCATTTCAGCGGCCTGGCTGATTTCTGCGTACAAGAGTGATTTTACTCTATTTCCCATGTTATAGCAAGGTGATGGCATTCATAAACAAGCAAGCTTCAAACCGCCATAGCGTAAGTAGAGGAAATTAAGCAATATACAAGAAGTTTAAGACCTGAAAGGAAACCTGTAGTGGAAAATATGGAGGTGGTTACTGCTGACCTCCTTCTACGAATACAAGGCTGACTCTGCTTTCAATATTTGTAGTCAGTGGCCTGGAACAAACAGACAGATGAGATAGTTGATTGGAGTCAAAACTCTGGATCTGCATACTTGTCCCAGGTCAGTGATTTAGGACGTAATAAAGCCATTGGATTAGTATGACAGCCTGGCAAATATAATTTTCAGTAAAGGGCAGCAATGACATCCTATATATTTACTCAATACAGGATTCTTTTTTTTGTCTTTGGATGGAAACATTAAACAAGAATCCCAACTGGTCCCTATGCAGCAACTCTTACTTTATTTTGGATTTTCTTTCCCAAATCATGGCATCGGCTCCATAAGCCTAGGTATGTGTTTTTTTTTGTTTTTTTTTAACCACTTCAGCCCCGTACCAATAAACAGCCTAAGGACCAGAGGTCTTTTTACAATTTCGCACTGCACTGCTTTAACTGGTAATTGCACGGTCATGCAATGTTGTACCCAAACAAAATTTGCGTCCTTTTCTTCCCACAAATAGAGCTTTCTTTTGATGGTATTTGATTGCCTCTGCGATTTTAATTTTTTGCGATATAAATGGAAAAAGACCGAAAATTTTGAGGAAAAATTATATTTTCTACTTTTTGTTATAAGAAAAATCGAATAAACTCAATTTTAGTCAAACATTTAGGGCAACATTTATTCAGCCACATGTCTTTAGTAAAAAAAATGTCAATAAGCGTATATTTATTGGTTTACGCAAAAGTTATAGCGTCTACAAACTAGAGTACATTTTCTGGAATTTACACAGCTTTTAATTTACGACTGCCTATCTCATTTCTTGAGGTGCTAAAATGGCAGGGCAGTACAAACCCTTTGGAAAGTAGACACCCCAAGGAAGTTGTGGAGAGGCATGTTGAGCCCATTGAATATTTTTTTTTTTGTCCCAAATGATTGAATAATGACACACAAAAAAAAAAAAGTTTACAAAAAGTTGTCACTAAATGATATATTGCTCACACATGCCATAGTTATATGTGCAATTGCACCCCAAAATATATTCTGCTGCTTCTCCTGAGTACGGGGATACCACATATATAGGACTTTTTGGGAGTCTAGCCGTGTACGGTACCCCGAAAACCAATCACTGCCTTCAGGATTTCTAAGGGTGCAAATTTTTGCTTTCACTCCTCACTACCTATCACAGTTTCGAAGGCCATAAAATTCCAAAATAACACAAACCCCCCCCAAATGACCCCATTTTGGAAAGTAGACACCCCAAGGAAGTTGTGGAGAGGCATGTTGAGCCTATTGAATATTTTTGTTTTGTCCCAAGTGATTGAATAATGACACAAAAGAAAAAAAGTTTACAAAAAGTTGTCACTAAATGATATATTGCTCACACATGCCATAGTTATATGTGGAATTGCACCCCAAAATATATTCTGCTGCTTCTCCTGAGTACGAGGATACCACATATGTGGGACTTTTTGGGAGTCTAGCTGCGTACGGCACCCCGAAAACCAATCACTGCCTTCAGGGTTTCTAAGGGTGCAAATTTTTGATTTCACTCCTCACTACCTATGACAGTTTCGAAGACCATAAAATGCCAAAATAACACAAAACCCCCCCAAATGACCCCATTTTGGAAAGTAGACACCCCAAGCTATTTACTGAGAGGCATGTTGACTCCATGAAATATTTTATATTTTGCCACAAGTTGCAGGAATTTAAAATTTTTTATTTTTTTGCACAAAGTTGTCACTAAATGATATATTGCTCACACGTGCCTTTATTGGGTAATAAATGGTGGGTGCTCTGATGCTATAAAAAGCAAACTAACCAGAGTAACCCGTAACACTTATACGGTGATCACTGGTGAAAGGGTTAACTAGGGGCAATCAGGGGGTTCAAATCTTTATTAGGTAGTATATGGGGGTCCCTGGCGCTATATAAAAACCTGACGGGGAACTTAAATAACTAACTGGCTAACCAGCGTCACCAGTGACACTTATACTGTGATCGCTGGTGAAAGGGTTAACTAGGGGCAATCAGGGGGTTAAAACCATTATTGGGTAGTATATCGGGGTACCTAGCGCTATAAAAACCTGGCGGTGAACCTAAAAAAATAACTAGCTACCTAGCGGCACTAGTGACACTAATGCAGCGATCAGAAAAATGATCGCTTAGTGACACTGGCAAAAGGGGGTGAAAGGGTTAACTAGGGGCAATCAGGGGGTTAAAACCATTATTGGGTAGTATATCGGGGTACCTAGCGCTATAAAATCCTGGCGGTGAACCTAAAAAAAAAACTAGCTACCTAGCGACACTAATGCAGCGATCAGAAAAATGATCGCTTAGTGACACTGGCAAAAGGGGATGAAAGGGTTAACTAGGGGCAATCAGGGGGTTAAAACCATTATTGGGTAGTATATCGGGGTACCTAGCGCTATAAAAACCTGGCGGTGAACCTAAAAAAATAACTAGCTACCTAGCGACACTAGCGACACTAATGCAGCGATCAGAAAAATGATCGCTTAGTGACACTGGCAAAAGGGGGTGAAAGGGTTAACTCTAGGGGCAATCAGGGGGTTAAACCTTTATTGGGGGGTGGTAGGGGGCTACCCTGGACCTAACACTAACTGCCCTGACAGTTTTTACTGTTACAACTGACACTGAATGCAGTGATCAGTAAATAAATGATCACTGTAATCAGTGACACTGTGACTGGGGGGGGGGGCGGTGGGCGATCAGGGGGGGGGGGGTTGTGTGCCTGTGTGTGCCTACATGTCAGTGTAGTGTTGATGCACACTTACTTTGTCATTCTCCTCGGGGCGGTCTTTTTGACCGGACTACGAGGAGAAGACATCACTTCCTCCCTGCCTGTGTATACAATACACAGTGGGAGGAAGCTTCCCATTCGCCAGGAGCGATCAAGAGGGGATGGCCAGAAACCAACGGCCATCCCCTCATCTCGGATCGCTCCTGAAGCGAACCGGACCGCCGTATCCAGCGGGAGGGGGTCCGATCGGACCCCCCACCCGCTGGAAGGCAGGCACGTACATGTACGTGCTTGTGCCTGCCGGTGCCATTGTAATGACGTACATTGGCAATACGGCGGGCCTTAAGTGGTTAAGAAACATAATAGTAAAAAGTGAAAAAACTTATAAGCACTTTGCCTTTTTCAGTTGTAAGCTGCATTTTTATCTGTACCAAAACAGACAGTTTCTATTTCCTGCTAGAGGAGCAAAATTGTGTGTAGCGTTCCTTTTATTGTAACGGTGAATCCAGAATTAAAGAAGAATTAAAGAAGCCAACTTGGCAAAACGGCTATTCATACTGCATATTCATATTCATTACACATTTTTGTGATTTGCTTGAAGCCGTTTTTTACAGAACAACTCTAATTTAACCACTTCAGCTTCGGAATGTTTCATCCCCTTCATGACTAGGCCATTTTGTGCGATGTAGCACTGCATTACTTTAACTGGCAATTGTGCGATGCTGCACCAAAATAAAATTGCTGTCCTTTTTTTCCCCACAAATAGAGCTCTCTTTTGGTGGTATTTGATCACCTCTGCGGTTTTTATCTTTTGCGCTACAAACAAAAAAAAATTTGTAAAAAAATTACAATATTTTTAACTTTCTGCTCTAAAACATATCCAATAAAAGAATGTAAAAAAAAAATTGATTTTCTTTGTAAATTAAGTATCTAGTCTGCTACATATTTTTGTTAAAAAAAATCCCAATAAGCATATATTGATTGGTTTGAGCAAAAGGTATAACGTCTACAAACTGAGATTTTTTTCTATTAATATTATTTTTTTTACTAGTAATAGCAGTGATCTCCGACTTATAGTGGGACTGTGGTATTGCAGCGGACAAATTGGACAATCTAACTGACACTTTTGACACTTTTTTGTGGACCAGAGACATTATTACAGTGATCAGTGCTAAAAATATACACTGTCACTGTACTAATGGCACAGGCAGGGAAGGGGTTAACATCAGGTGCACTCAAAAGATTAACTGTGTGCCTAGGGAGGGTTTACTAACTATAGGGGAGGTGCTTTTACTACTTGAAGACATGAATCAGTGTTCCTGCTTCACAGGAACACCGGTCCATGTCTTCTGTACTCACGAATGACAGTCTGCCTTGTTTACATAGGCAGACTGTCATTCTGTCCGAGTACCGAACGATCGACGGGGCCCGGCGGACATCAGGTCCACGGGACCTGCTGATCAGCTCCTGCTGTGTAAAATCACAGCTGCCAGCGGAGCATGCTAGCGCACAAAACCTGGAAGTGCAGAATCTTATATATATATATATATATATATATATATATACACAAGATTCTGCACAGAGTGGCCACCTTGTAGCAGTTAATCAGCTATGGGGCAGCCATATAGTCCTTTATTCCACCTCACCCGTTTTTTAACTAACCTTCACCCCCCACTAAACTCCTACCACACACACACACACACGCACACACAAACACACGTTATCTTCATATTTACTGACCCTGTCACAGAGCGAGGTCCTGCGCAATGTTTATTCAACAAAGGTGAGTGTAGCTGTGTATATCAACACCAAATCCCAAATTGCTCTAGAAAACATGTTTAAAAGATAGAAAACTAGATTTTAAAGGATGTTGAACCTTCTGTCAGAATGATTCACCAATACACTTATATTCTATAAAAATATATGTCTTTATTACAAGTTCATTAAAAGGATTTTCTTGTGGTGTCCACCACCTAAAAACATGAAAAAGTTTTGCACACCATATTCATTATTGCAACCCCCAATTAGGAAATGGAGGGCTGCCTCAATCCAATGCATTTCACTCTGTAGGCTTCCTCAGGGGATTAAGGGGTGCAGCTGAATATGGATGAATGGATGTAAAGAACAATAACCATCCATGAAGGATCTGCTCAACAAGCATTCCTGATCTCTCTTAATGCAGTCAGGAATGCGAATGGAAAGAAGAAAGAAATGGCTGCACATCCAGAACTCCCAATTGCCTTTTATGGATCACAAGAATATACACCAACAAATAGTCACGTAGATGCGTTTCACACATATATCTTGTGTTTAATCATCTTGTGCTAATAGGAAAAGGAGGGTTGCCTCAAGCTGATGCGTTTCACTCTGTAGGCTTCCTCAGGGGCTTAAGGGGTGCAGTATGGTTGAATAGATGTTAAAAACAAGCATTCATGATCTCTCCAAACGCAATCAGGAATGCAAACGGTGCAAGATGAAAAAACGCGTAGGAGTGGAATTCTTAGGCAAAACAAACCCCCCCAAGCGGTCCCAAACACCAATTCCCTCCAATTCAATGGCCTTAAACGTACACCTGCTATGGTGCACTCCTGAGATTCTACAGAGCAGACCAGACCAGATGACACCACTTTAATAGAAGATCTTTCTAATGCAAATAGATCTGTGCTTCACAAACTGAGAAAACCCTTACTCAGAATACATCCAGGTAATTGTTCCATGCTTTATAGTTTATTTCTACTAGACAAAAAATGTCTTTGGTACTTGCCATACCTGCACACTGAACTTTAAAGTGGTTCTAAAGTCAAATAGTATTTTACTTTTATGCATTCTATACTCTTACACAGAGCAGGTAAGTATAACACCTTTTTTATTTTAGTAAAAGAAAAATCTGTATGGGGTTACCAGTGCTACAGACATTTTCTGCGAAAGTGAAATGAATAGGGCTTTAGGACGTGGCTCTGATAGAGAGGTGAATAAAAATCTGGAGTAGGATTCCTAGTGAAGATTAGTTAGGTGTTTTAGCAACAGTAAAAGTACAGTTTTTTTTCTAAAGTGTATCTAAACCAAAAAATAAAAATGTATTAGATTGAAACTTAACAATTTTAGGGGTGGTGGCTCCATTTTTTTTCTTTTTTCATCTTTTTATCCTTTTATTTCCACCTGGTGATTTTGCCACTAACATAAATGTATAAACCCTTCCGCACTGATGAGTATAATAGATTGTGAGAAAATTACATTACAAAACTGTGAAACAAACCAGCAGCTATAAACAAATATAACCCCCTAAGTAATATAACAAGATAATAATTACAGCGCTGATTCAATTATATAAAATATTCATTAGTGTGAAAATTCATGCACAATAAATCATTCAATAAATATTATGATCAAATAAAGTCATCCAAGCAGAACAAGAAAATATTTTACTCAAAATTAATTTCAAACAAAATAAGTTCAAATAAAGTGATCCAATGGTGTAATGGCTAAAAAATCCCTATCGTCATAATTTTTCTTCCAAGCATAGACAAATCTTTTATCTAGGGTGATCACAAAAACAGCAAAACCTCCTTCCCCCTTGATGAAGTTAGAACGGACGAAACATGCAGAGGTGAGCATAACGCTGGAAGTGAGTAGGAAATGTGTCCAGTTATTTTTGCTGTTTCTGTCAGCCAGGACGGTGTGGCGTGGCCGGCAGCTTCTCTATATATTTTTGCCAACACATCCATACACTTCATTTTAAGCTAATGCTTAATCAGCTTTTGTGAGTACCTTGATTACTTGTATTATACATCTGTATGTTTAAGATACTACACTATAGGAGCCTGGTTTTTTTTTTTTCGTTTTTTTTATGCTGACTATAAAATCTAACCACTAAATTGGAAGATAACAGCAGTGCACTGGAATTAATACAAGCTGTGTTTGCCTAATGCCCTGTACACACTGTCGGACTTTCCGACGGAAAAAGTCCGATCGGATTATGTTGTCGGAAAATCCGATCGTGTGCGAGCTCTATCAGACTTTTTCCATCGGAAATCCCGATGGAAAAAGTTTGAGAGCTGGATCTAAAATTTTCCGACAACAAAATCCGATCAGACTTTTTCTGATCGTTTGTAGAGAATTCCGACGGACAAAGTGGCACGCATCTCAGATTAAATTACGAGACCAAAGCTATTGGCTACTAGCCTGTACATAGTCCCGTCGTGCGCAATGAACGTCACCTCGTTCCAAACTATCGGATTTTCCGACAACTTTGTCCGACCGTGTGTATGCATCACAAGTTTCGGACAGAATCCATCAGAAAAAATCAGACAGATTTTGTGGTCGGAATGTCCGACCGCGTGTACAAGGCATAATCATGTAGTGAGATAGGAACACACTTCTGGATCTTCTAGAGTTTTCTATACTTGGAAGAACAACACTGGTGATGGGAATCTTTTAGTCATTACACCATTGGATTGCTTCATTTGAACTTATTTAGTTTTAAATTAACTTTAGTACTTTTTTCATATATTGTTTGGAGGACTTTATTTGATCACAATATTTATTGAATGATTTATTGTGCATGAATTTTCACACTCATATTACTCAGAAAGGGTTCTTCTTTAAACAACAATGATTTAGACATTTTGTCTTACTGCGCAGTTTGCACAGCAGCTAATATTTCATAAAATAAATAGTGATGTCTATAGGTAGAAATTGGCCATTTTAATCCAGCTACAATGATGGATTCACATAACCAGTGAAGCATTCTCATAAACAAGCAAATCAAGGCGAATACTGCATATGTAGACAGCAAAGCTATGCATTTACTGATGAAATGAATGCTTATAGCGGAAGGTCACGCTAGAATTAAATATTAAACTGCCACATGTACCTTGATAAATGCATAGCACCATGTTTGACTTCTGTCCATGCTCTGGTTGGTCAAAAATCACCTTGCAGCTCATGGTGACTTTCAGCCACCCTCATGCTATCTACATCTTTAATATAATCAGGATACAGAGGAAGCTTTTCCCAGTCAGGCTTTGCCATCACAAGATGAAGATAGCATGGGGCGCTGAGTGACACCATAGCTGCTGCTGTGTTACTGGTATATGGCCAACAGTTTCCATTGCTGGACAACATAAGCATGTGCATAAATCAAACATTGTGCTATGAATTTATAAAGGTACTTGGGTTATATTGCTGTTTACTCTAGGTTCACTCCTATGCGTTTCTTAGTGCGCTTTGCAGTTTGCAAAAATGCACTACAGTCAATTGGATACGGTTTCCTGTAATACATGTTCATATCTATGCGTTTTTCAGCCGGTGCATTTTTGGAAAGGGTCAGGGACTTTTTTCTCACAGCAGATTGCTTTTTGCGTGTACTGGACCTTAATGGACCCACACCAAAAATGTAAGTGTTGTGTTTTTGATGTGTTTTTACGCGTTTTGAATTGTGTTTCTTTTTTCTCCATAACGCACTGTGTATGGCTGGTTGTTAAGGACAGGCCGGAAGCTGGCCGCCGCGTCCTTAACAACCGATGAGTCATCAGCTGACAGCTGAATTTAAAAACCAACATTGCTGACAATAAAAAAAATCTGCAAAAAACGGCATGGGGTCCCCCCCAATATACCTACCAGACCCTTATCCAAGCATACAGCCCTGCGTTGATGAGGACAAGGCCTCTTCCCCACAACCCTGGGCAGTGGTTGTGCCCCCCCCCCCAGCCATGTGATTGAATATGGGGTATGATTTTTTTTTTTGTTACCAATGCTTGTTTTTACATTCAGCTGTCAGTAGGGAAGCATACTGACAGCTGATGACTCAATGGCTGTTAATGATAAGGGGGCCGGCTTCCCGGCCCGCTCCTTAACCACTTCAGCCCCAGACCATTTTGCTGGTCAAAGACCAGACCACTTTTTGCGATTCGGCACTGCGTCGCTTTAACTGACAATTGCGCGGTCATGCGATGTGGCTCCCAAACAAAATTGGCGTCCTTTTTTTCCCACAAATAGAGCTTTCTTTTGGTGGTATTTGATCACCTCTGCGGTTTTTATTTTTTGCGCTATAAACAAAAATAAAGCGACAATTTTGAAAAAAACGCATAATTTTTTACTTTTTGTTATAATAAATATCCCCCAAAAATATATAAAAAAAAACATTTTTTTCCCTCAGTTTAGGCCGATACGTATTCTTCTACATATTTTTGTTAAAAAAAAAAATCGCAATAAGCGATTATTGATTGGTTTGCGCAAAAGTTATAGCCTTTACAAAATAGGGGATAGTTTTATATCATTTTTATTAATAATTTTTTTTTTACTAGTAATGGCGGCGATCAGCGATTTTTATTGGGACTGCGACATTATGGCGGACACATCGGACATTTTTGACACATTTTTGGGACCATTGTCATTTATACAGCAATCACTGCTATATAAATGCAGTGATTCCTGTGTAAATGACACTGGCAGTGAAGGGGTTAACCAGTGGGTGGCAGTGTAGGGGTTAAGTGTTCCTAGGGGTGTGTTACTAACTGTGGGGGGCTTGGTTTTTTATTACATGGAGCAGAGATCAGCGTCACTAGTTGCTAGGCAGAATGGGGAAATGCTGTTTACAAACGGCATTTCTCCATTCAGCCGTTGATCGCCGCGGTATGCCCGCGGCGATCAAGTCTGCGGGACCCGCGACTGGACTCATGGGGGCCCCGACTGGCACGCGAGCGTGCCGCCGGCAGTGCACTCGCGATGGCAGGGCGGCTTTAAAGATTAGACGTACCTGTACGCCAATATGCCTGCTCGTGCTATTCTGCCGACGTACAACGCTGTGCGCCGGTCGGGAACCGGTTAACAACCAGCTATACACAGTTTGTTAAAAATAAAAGCAAATGCGCCTAAAAAATGCATCAACTGCATAGATGTAAACTAGGGCTGTTACTGATTAAAATGTTTGTGTTCGATTAATCGTTTTTTTTTTTTATCGATTAATCGACTAATTTTGATTAATTATAACGCACATACAGATCCAACTACTTTTAGCTGATCTCCTTGCATTGCAACTCTGCATTAGTTAGTTTCCACAATCCATGACTTAACTTCACAGTTCACACAAATACGTTTTAAATTTATTCTGTAGCACTGACGTAAGTAAAGTAAATTTTTACCACAGTAGCGTGACAATCCCTCCACCTCCGGTCTAACTAATCACTCTCACCTTATGGCATGGACCCCTGTGCAAACAGGTGGTCATGCAAGCGGGTATTAAAAGGGTTAACACGGACTATAAACTTCTATCTCGTCTCCTTAGATCTCAGCAAGGACGCCAGGTCATGGGTAGAAAGAAAAGTGCTCACTGCTTAAGTATAAGATTTAATTTTTGTATTCAAACACAAACTACTCACATAAAGATGATAAAAACATGTAAAGCTGACAATTGTGTTAGTTCTGTATGGCAGCAGCGGGTGACGTCATGCGTAGCTACTCCCTTGTACGCGTTACATTCAATCAGGACTTTGATGTCACCGGACTCCTCCCCATTGCCTTCATTAGCAGATGAAGGATCTTGGGGAAGGGGGGAGGAGTCCAGTGACATCGATGTCCGTGATGTCACCGGATCTCCGATGGAACTCCCCGAAGACCCGGAAGCCAGCAGAGAGGTAAGTACCAATCAAAAGAATTTTGATTGATCAAAAAAATGAATCGATTAATCGAGCAATTAATCTTTAATTTCCACAGCCCTAATGTAAACCTAATCCTAATGTTCATTGTGCCCCTCAAAAGCTTGCAGAAAATAAGAAATATTTTATTTGGAACAGGTACATTAAGATAATAAAAACTGGAGGGGGGTTGGGACTTTAGATGAAGAAATTGTATAGTAGAGATAAACTGTAAATAAATAATATTTAAATATTTAATTGATAACATTCATCTAGAATCATAAAGAATATAATTTATTTCATATGTATATATAATGCACATAAAGCATGAACATAATGAGTGGAATAATACAGTCAAAACAACACATGATCAAAGTCAAATAAATAAATAGGAGAAAATAATTTTTAAAAGAAATATAAATGCTATGGAACAAAAATGCCACAGCGACAGACCCAAGACTGGCATGTGCACCCACAAGGTATATATAGGTCTATTGGCTAATATAAAAACAATATCATGAAATAATAATAACTGGGTAGGGATCAATCCATATGGAATACAACTATGTCATCAAGTGTATCTTGACGCGTTTCGTGGATTTTTCCACCCGTCAGGAGCAGATGCACCAGAGATTCCTATAAAGGTATATAAGATATGCCAATATTTAAAATAGAATTATACATGGTATTATATATCAATAGATGGCTCACCAAACACACTCACCAACCCAGACAGCGCACGCAGCGCATGGTGACCGGCGCAGGATAGGCCACGGATATAGACCCCACCACGGGAGCTGAGGCGGCATAATATGAAGGTGCTACATCAGACGAACAGAAGATGTGTGCAATGTGGACAGCCAATTTCGTATAGCCAGACGTGATGATATGTAATCCGTGGAACAAGAATATCTGGGAACAAAATATTATGCTAAGTATATATAACAAAAGTGAATTATGAATAAATTATTTATATAGTGAGCCCAGTGTGACTTGACAAAGAATAATTACCATGATATATAAATTAAACAAAGAAAAAATAATAATGAAGATAAATGATTAAATAAATGAAAAATAAGTGAATTATATGGGTGTAAAAAATGAATGGTGAGAATGTATAAATGTGGAGACATGAAAAAAAGTCCACCGATGAAAAAGAAGAAAAGCAAAAAAAATCAAAAAATAAACCATAGAAACAAAAAGGACAAAACAAAAAGGACAAAAAGTACATTAAGATGTCACCTGCTGTTACTGCACTAGGTATGAATTTAGTACAGTCAAGGCATTATTATACAGTGTAACTTTACTTTTGAGGTTACATGGTGAGCAACATTTTCTGTAGGACTCCCATATCTGGGTGTTTTGCTTCGGTCTAACGCAACACACTGGGGTAACTGACATCCATGTGTAATGCCATAAAGGATAACTCCACCTTCATGAGAAAAAAAAGATAAAAAATGAAAATAAAAAATAAATTAAGCATATGCAATAGCGATACAAGTTATTTTGTAATTTAATGTTATTAAAAATGGCCTTTCCTTTTCAAACTGCAGCAGCTGTAATTTTCTGTAAAATGCAATGCAATATGGCTACCTGGAGGCCTGTGCAAAGATGGTGTACAGAAGAAGGCCTCCCAGAAATGTAATTTCCTGCTTGTGTGATTGGCTTACTAATTTTCCCAGAAGTCTGCATTAAGATACAAGTCAGATGTTACGCATCCCTTGCAACAAAAATGTTTTTTGGTGAGATACTCTTAAAGGGAAATCAGGTCCAAAGGGATGCAGATCCTGCAATTTTCCTAATCAGCAGCTGATTGATAATTATGAAAACACTCCCATTCACATTCATTTTGTACATGGATACAGACAAACAGCTTTTTCTTCAGAATAACAAATGGTAGGATTCTGCAACAAAGTTTGTTAAAATCCTTGCAAAGTGCACATATAATGTTTTTTTCAACAAAAAAGTGGAGATACTCTTTAAATCCCAACTCCAGGAAAAAATTTAATGTAAATAGCGCATTATGCATCAGTTACCTTACTCCTCAATTTTGATTCCAAACCCCTCTTCATAAGCCATCCTGCAGTGTAATGGAACAAAGTCACAGTTTCCTCTATGAGCAAAGCTAGTAGATATTTTCCATGCACGTTATCTTCTTGGGCACCAGATCCCTTACTACCCCTATAACAGGGATATGCAATTAGCGGACCTACAGCTGTTGCAGAACTACAAGTCCCATGAGGCATAGGGAGACTCTGACAGCCACAAGCATGACACCCAGAGGCAGAGTCATGATGGGACTTGTAGTTTTGCAACAGCTGGAGGTCTGCTAATTGCATATCCATGACCTATAAGATCTCTGGTCTCTGGAGTCTATGAAAGAGAACCTGACCACTGGAAATGTTGCCTTCACCAATCGGAGGTGTGCACATCAAGCAGGCAGTAATGTGGACACCTGAAGAAGGACCATTGGAAGGAAACAGAAGAAGAAAGAAGGGTCATCATGTGACTGTGGCTTTAGTTAAAGTGGAACTAAACCCACCCATTGAACTGTTTCCCAAAACAGTTACATTCTAGGCATGCTTCAAATGATAACTGTTACAGTACTAGAGTGATTACGTTAGCTCTCAACTGAACTGTCAAGCTATCAAATGACTGGTGTTATAACTGTTCACACGTGTAGCAGCTGCATATCAAACAGAGGCTAAGATGACCGCTTTCTTGGCTTTGGAGGATAAGAGGGTTTAGTTCCACTTTAAGTGAAATGGGAATTTGAATAGTTTTTTTTATACCAGCAGTTAGCTACAAGGGGGTTTAGGGTAAGGGGGTTCTTCCTGAAAAGATTAGCCAGGCATCTACAACTGGGTTGCTATCAGCTTTTCAGGTTTGTAAAGGTATAGAAAGATGGCCCCTTTCATATGGGCGTTATCCATTCATTCATATTTTCACTAAGAAAAGACAAATACAGTTTACATAAGTATCCATCTTCTGTTTAGTTCTGTTCTATTTAGATTCGTTCTTCATTCATTGACAGCTGTTTTTCATTTGTTTACATCCCTTTTTTATCCACTTCCGTTTTTTAAAAGGAACAAAAATGCTGACTTGTTCTGTTTAAAAAAAAAAAAGGACCTTAATCAGTTGCCAACCAGTCACAGTACATATACTGCTGCTGGGCGATGTGCAGGCAAAATCACATACATATACGACATTTTGCCTGCTCGGGCAGGGGGGGCACCGCACGCCCCCTGCCCCCCCAGCCCCACACGGCGACTGTATCCACTGTACTCAATCCTGGTACATGTTCACAGTGTCAACAAAGCAATGTCAACAAAGCTGTTCTGAATGAATTCATTAATGACAGCCGTGTTGGCTATGCTGTAATTTGGCCCACAGCTATCACATGGTACCTAGGCCAATTACGGCACCCTGTACCATGTGATTAGCTGCAGCCAATGTGATCACAGCTATCATGAATGGTTAACCCATTAATGACAGTTGTAAACTTTGCTGTTATAATTATCTTCATTGTAACACCAATTAAAGTGTAGAAAAAAAAAAACTGCCCCCCCCCCCCCCCACCATGGTAGTACAGTGTTACTATGGATGAAAGTAGAAAATAGTACAAAAAAAATTTAAAATGAAAAATGTTCTAAAAAATCAAATAAGGAAGGATTTAAATTTTTTTTAACATACTGTCACCAGTCAGTGTCCCTGCTTACCACCACTGTACTGCACTGGTGACAGTATGTAAATAAAAAAAAGGAATTTCTTAATTTTTTTTAAAATTGGGACAAAAAATGACAAATCTGTAGGGTTTATTTACTAAAGCCGGAGAGTGCAAAATCAATCTCACTTCTGCACAGACACCAACCGGCTTCCGGGTTTTATTGCCAAAGCTTAAAGTGGAGTTGCACCCAAAAAAAAAATCATGAATGTTTTTTAACTCACCTCTAAATGGCTGTTGCTAGGGGGTCCCTCGTAGCCTGCATGCTTTAGTGCAGGAGCTCGTGACACCACTTCCCCTTGGTGCAGGAAGGGATCAGCTCTGCCCCCTCCCTCTTGTTAATCATCTGGGACATGTGACAGGTCCTAGATGATTGTGCGGACACTCGCGGCACGCGGCACCGCTTGCGCATGCGCAGTGGGTGCCTAGCTGTGAAGCCACAGCCAGGCACCCACAGTTACAATGCTGGCATTGCCGAACTGAGGGGAGATGAGTGGGGCTTCGATCCCCCTCATCGTTGGACCCTGGGACAGGTAAGTGTCAGATTCTGCAGTATTTGTAGCTGCTGACTTTTTTTTTTTTTTTTTAAATGGCAACACCACTTTAATTGAACAAGCTGAGGTTAGAAGCTGATTGTTTTCTATGCAGAAATTAGACTGATTTTGCACTCTCCAGCTTTAGTAAATCCTCCTCCATGTGTCTTACTGATTGCCTGAGACTGTCTACTTTGCAAAAAGGTGTAATTTGGGGGAATTTATATTGTCCTAGCATTTTAGGCCTCAAGAAATGAGATCCGTCAGTACATCACAATTGATAAATTAAAAAAAAAAATGTATATATATATATATATATATATATATATATATATATATATATATCTCAATTATATGTTGTAGCTCTATAACTTTCATACAAACCAATTAATATACACTTATTGGGATTTTAATTTACCAAAGACATGTAGCAGAATACATTTTGGCCTCAATTTATAACGAAATTTTGTTGTATTAAATATGTCCAGAAATTTGAAAATAAAGGAAAATTTATTGTCAAATACTTACCGTCATTTTCCTTTCCTGATGGACTCCATGGAAGCCTACGTGTGGGTTGACCCCGCCTCCACTCCAATGCTATAGGACCCCATTCAAATAAAAGAGCATTCCCCACTCCACACGGTGTTCCGTAACTAGCCTCCTCATAGTACTTATGGGTGGGAACTCCGTCTGCCATGGAGTCCATCAGGAAAGGAAAATTACGGTAAGTATTTGACAATAAATTTTCCTTTTTCCCTGACAGACTCCATGGCAGCCTACGTGTGGGAAATAACTAGCCGACCATACGGGTGGGTATGCTTTAAACAGAAAACATTTAATTTGATTTATCAACCGATAAAATCTTTAGACCAAAATTTACAGAGGATAGAGAAGCAGGCTCAATACAGTAATGTGACATGAACGTATTAATAGAAGACCAGGAGGCTGCCTTGCAGATTGTGTCAGGAGCCACATGCCGAGCCGCTGCCCATGAGGCTGCCATTCCCCTGGTAGAGTGAGCCGTCACCGCCTCTGGAGGAGCCAAGCCCTTCGCCCTATATGCCCGTTGTATAGTTCTTACAATCCAGGTGGCCAGCATCCTAGTTGAAGCTTTCTTCCCCTTGTTGCTACCTGAAGGTAAGATAAAGAGATGCTCCGAGCGTCTGAAGGGGAAAGTGATGAGAAGATATTCTTTCAAGGCTTCTCCAACATCCAGAGGATGAACATCATTAGAATCTGAAGTTCTAAAAGTAGACTTGTGCACAACGGAAAATTTCGTTTAGTTTCGGTTCGTTGTCATTCGTAAAATAAATCATTTTGTTCTGTTATATTCATTATGTTATGTTAATACGTTTTCGGATAATTCGTTATTATTCGTAGAGTGTCGAATTCATTCATTCGTATTCGTTGAAATTCGCTATTTATGTATGTATAGACATTCGTGATAATGATTCGTAGTTTGGAAAGTCGTTTATTGAATCTTTTAACACACACAATGACAACGTCTCTTCTCCTCGGCCCAAATACAATACAACACCCTTCTAACTCAGTTCTCAGGAATGCACTTTGCCAGTAATCCATCCTCCGACACAAAATTAATTAGCTGATTGGACTATAAGATTTACTTTGAGCTGACCCTTTGTTTCATTAGATCTTTAAAGAATTACCGAATTCATTCGTTATATTTCTTTCGTATTCGTTGTTATTCGTTATTTTTTTATTCGGACATTCGAATCGTCCGAATTTCGATTCGTTACGAAACGAATTGCACAAGCCTACCTAAAAGTAGGCAAGACAATTTCCTGGTTCTGGTGAAACACAGAAGTAACCTTTGGATTAGATCCCAACATGGGAATAAGGACTACTCGGTCCGGAAAGAACGTTAAAAAAGGCTCTTTGAAACCCAAGGATCTGATTTCCGAAACCCTTTTGGCTGAAGTGACTGCAACTAAGAAAACAACTTTTGCTGAGAAATCCTTAATAGAGAGCGGGGATGGCCCCGTCATACTTAGACCGGAGATTGAGTCCAGGACCAGAGGAAGATCCCACTTGGGAAATCTAGGCTTTCTTTGGGGTTTGAGACTTGAAGCTCCCCGGAAGAACTGACGAATCAGTGGATGCACTGCCCAAGATGTACCTAAGAAAACTATTAGAGCCGACACCTGCACCCTGAGGGAGCTTACCGATAAAGGAAGATCGAAGCCAGACTGCAAGAAGCTAAGAATGTCCTGTACTCCTGGATGTTCAAAAGGTCTATTCAAAGAAGAGCAGAACTTAACAAATTTGTCCCAGATTCTGCCATATGCTTTGTTTGTACTTGATCTCCTTGCACTCATCAGAGTGTAAATTACACTTGATGCACATCCAATGGATTCTAGCCTCTTCCTCTCAAGAACCAGACCATCAGTCTCAGAACTGCTGGGCAAGGGTGCAGAACTTTACCCTGAGAAAGAAGGTCCGGCCTGAGAGGGAGAGGTATGGGATCTCGAACACTGAGTTGGACCAGGAGGGGAAACCAAGGCCTGTTGGGCCAATAGGGAGCTATCATCACAACCTCTACTGCTTCCACTCGGAGCCTCTGAAGGAATTTGAGGATCACAGGAAGTGGAGGGAAAACATATGCCCTCCTGAACCTCCACTGGTCCGTCAAGGCGTCCGTCCCGCAGGCCTGACTGCAACGACTTCGCGTGTAAAATTTCTTTATTTTGAAATTGCAGGAAGAGGCAAAAAGATCCACTTCTGGACTGACCCCTAATGACAGGATCCACTTGAAGGTTTGAGCATGAAGAGACCATTCATTGTTGTCCAGCTGAGACCGGGACAGAAAATCCGCCTGAGAGTTCTGAACTCCTGGCACAAAGACCGCTGAGATGTTCATCAGGTTTTTCTGTGCCCATGATAGGATGGGTTCGACCTCCCGCAGAAGAGTAGAGCTCCGAGTACCCCCCTGCCTTTTCACGTAGAACACTGCCATGGTGTTGTCCATCCGTAATAACACTGACTTCCCTTTCAGAAGGTGAGAGAATTGCTGGAGAGCACACCAGGCTGCCCGAAGTTCCAGGACATTCGACCCTGGTAAGGGGAGATGAGCATCCCACTTTCCCTGCGCAAGATTTGATCCGTAGAGAGCCCCCCAACCTGTCTCACTGGCGTCGGTCGTGACCGTGACCCAGGAGATGGGGATGATGGAATGACAGTTCAGTAGGTTCTTGCGCTGTAGCCACCAAAAGAGGCTCTCTCTCATGGTTTTGGTTATACGAATAGTTTGATTTTTGTCCCCTGACTTCCACTGCTTGAGGAAACCTGCTTGGAAGGGGCAAAGCCTCCACAAAGCCCATTTCCCCATCGGGGCTGTCGAGACCATCGTACCTATGATCTTGAGACACTGAGAAGCTTTTAGGTGCTGAGTGTATAGGGCCCGAGAGACTCTCTCGTATTGTCGGTATTTTTTCGTCCGGGAGAGAGATAGTACTCTGCAGAGTGTCGAATTGGGCTCCTAGATATATTAGCCACTGGACTGGCTCTAGATGACTTTTTGCCAGATTTAGAAGCCACCCGAAACTGGACAGAGAAGAGATTACCTGTTCCCGGTGTTCCAGCAATTGTTCTCTGCTTTGGGACAGAACCAGCAGGTCGTCCAGATAATGGTACAGTCGAATACCTTTTAACCTGATAAAGGCCACTACAGCCAGGAGAACCTTTGAAAAAACTCGGGGAGAGGTCGTCAACTTGAAGGGGAGGCAAATAAATTGGAGATGGTCTTGACCTATGTGAAATCTTAGGAATTTTTGAAAATTCTTTTCTACTGGGACGTGGAAATAGGCGTCCTTCAAGTCGATCGAAATCAACCAGTCTCCCGTCTGTATGGCTTGTTGAATGGTCGAAAGAGTTTCCATCTTGAATTTCCCATACTCTATGTATTTGTTTAGATAGGTGAGATCTATTACTGGGCGCCAGGAGCTGCTTTTCTTTCGAACCAGGAAAAGAGGAGAATAGACTCCCTGAAACCACTCTTCCCGTGGCACCTAAATTACTGCTCCTTGAGCCTTCAACAGATCCACATAAGAAGTACTTGACTTTGTTCCTCCGAATGAGGGAGCAGGGTGGGCACGAATCTGGGAGGAGGGGAGCTGGAGAAGGTCCATCTGTGGCCCAATGAGACCGTCCTGACTACCCAGTAATCTAAGATCGAGGCCACCCAAACGTGCCGAAAGAGGGATAGCCAAGCCCCCACCTGACCTGCCTGGGTGGGCGCAACCTCAGAAAGACTTAGCCTGCTCGCGACCACTGGATGACTGGTTCTTGCTGGGCTTACGAAAGGAAGTCTGACCTCTGTACCAATTCCTCCTGAAGTCTTGACCTGGATTGTAGGAACGTGCGTCCCTTGTCAGCTCTGGGCTGCGTTTTTTATACTGTGGTCTCTTCCGACCCAATAGTCTTCTGTCCTGGGGAAGGAAACCAGACTTGCCACCTGTAGCATGTGTAATGGCGTCATCCAACTTATTACCAAATAACGTAGAGCCCTCGAAGGGGATCTTACACCACGCCTGCTTAGAAATCGGGTCAGCTAGCCAGGGACGTAACCACAAGGCCCGCTTAGCCGTAACTGACGACAGCATCATGCGTGCCAACAGACGGATTAGATCAATGGACGCCTCCCCCAGAAAGACTGCCGCCAGCTTCAGTTCTGCTGCTGCTGAATTCCTAGCCAGATCCTCAGAAACGCCCTTAAGGAAGGATTCCACATTTTCGGACCAAGCTTCCATGGCCTTAGACATAGCCGCTAACGCCAGGGCAGGTTTGCAGGCCATCCCAGCCAGACCATAAATCTTCTTAAGGTCCTGGTCAATCTTCCTCTCCAGACCATCCTTAAAGGACACTGAATCCTCCAATGGGAGGGTAACGTGTTTGGCCAAGCGCATCAAAGCCGCATCCACCAGGGGGCATTTTCCAGGTGCTTTACGTCTGCTATCTCGAAGGAATACAACCTGGAAGTTTTATTAGTCATAGAGGACTTCCTGTCCACTTTACTCCACTCTTCCTCAAAAATATCTTTCAGTTCAGTAAGAAAAGAAAAGTTTGGACATTCCTTCCCCAGCTGTTTGAAGAATTTCTTCTGCTTGGCTGGAGGGGTAGAAGAGTCTTCCCACTTAAGGGCTTCCTTAACTGCCTTAATCAGAGGGGAGACCATAGCAAAGTCGAAACCCCCGATATCTTCCTCACCTAGGAACTCGTCTTCCAAAGTCGCATTAGATGCTGCATAGGGCTGGGAAGTGCCCAGATCATCATGGGCCTAATCAGCGTGAGGGCCAGACAAGGAAGTAGATTGACTCAGCGTGTGAAAGGTGTCCATGTCTCTCAGAGACTGCTGCACCACACGTTTCACCAGGGATTCCATACGCTGGCTTTCTGATTCTTTTTCTCCAACTGCCTGGGCATAGCATTGATCACACAGAGATTTGCCCTCTGGGACTCGAGTCCCACATCCCCAGCAGGCTCTGCGATCAGAGCGACTATCATGCCGGTGAGAGCGGTGTCTGGAGGAGGAATGTGAACTTCTCCTCTGATGGTGAGATCCACGCGGTGATTCCCGTCTGGATCTAGACGAATGGCGATGTGGCCTGGCAAGGTCTTTATCCTGAGGATCCAACCTGAAATGGCTAACACAAAACAGGAAAGGGGGAAAAAATGGCATCAAAAAGAAAACGCAAACAAATGCGACTGTAATTCCACCCCTCTCCTTATCAGCACATACCTAGTGCGTAAGGGCTGGCCACTTAAAGGCGGTGATTTGTCCATAATTTTTGGACGAAGAATGTCACAAAACAAGATAGTCTGCAAAAAAGATGAGGTCCCAAGGGAAAAGCACATAAGTACATAAATATCAATATATCCGTCTTCTCTTTACAAATATAGTTTACTTAATAATAATTAGAAATAATTCATTAAATATATACATATCTTTTTTCTTTTCTTTTTTTTCTTAAACAAGATTACCAAATTAAAAACTTTACCCCTTTTTTTTTTTTTAAATATAAGTATTCCAACATGCACTCACTGCATCTAATTATCCAAAGTAACGACGCTCACCTTTGCAGACTGGGGCTGGAGGAACAGGCTTGCTGCTTCTGATGCACTGACATACCCAGTGAGACTGAGGCAGCAGTCTGGTTTTAAAATCCCCGCCCATGACGTCACCGCTCCCTCACCTTGCATTTGCGTAGTGGAGGGATGGCCATACTGTGCCTGTGCGGCCGCTATAGCTCGGTCAAATCGCGCACGCGCACACCAAGCCTCAATATCGAAAGAGGCTACTGCGCAGGCGCGTCCAGAACGCGGAAGACAATGCGGCGATCTGGAACGCAAAGCACTCCAGCCGCAAAACAGGGGAAATAAAATGAATAAAAATAAATAAAATGCCAGGGAATACAAATATATGACTGCCATGGAGAAAGAAAATACTCTTCAGACCTTGCCAGCCGTAGTGATTCCTCCTGAATGTTCGTCCAGAGCATACCGAGGCAACCACCCTCATACAGGGGACCATCCAGCCTCAAAGCTACTCGCCCGCCCATGGCTGGGTACTGAGCTTGCACCGCATAGGTATGCAAAGAGAGAAATCCGAAATCCAACCAAACAGCATGTGTAGGTCCAAATGGAAGAGGACAAAAAAGAAACACTGTGTGGAGTGGTGAGTGCTCTTTTATTTGAATGGGGTCCTATAGCATTTGAGTGGAGGCAGGGGTCAACCCACACGTAGGCTGCTATGGAGTCTGTCAGGGAAATAGTTTTTTTCAAAATGTTCAGTCTTTTTTTGTTCATATCACCAAAAATAAAAAAAACAGTGGTGGTCAAATACCACAAAAAAAAAGCTCCATTTGTGTTAAGAAAATGATACAAATGTAATTTGCATACAGTATTGCATGACCGTGCAATTGCCAATTAAAATAGCGCGGTGCTGAATAACAAAAAATGGCATGGTCATGAAGGGGGTAAAACTTTTCCAGAGCTCAAGTAGTTAATGGAAACGGATGAGAAACTGATGTAAACGGACGACATATGTTTGCCCATAGGAATGCATTGCTGTCCATTTCTCCCCGTCAACATACAGATGAAAAACAGACCGCCCGTGTGACAGGGGCCATGTTTAACCCTGCGATAATACATAAAATAGATTGTGGTGTGCTGTTACTGTAGACTGTACTATAGATTTGCATTTTGAAAACGGTGCACAGCCTGAAAACTACTACTAGTAGCTAGAGGCCCTACAAAAGCTTTTTCTGTGGTGACAGTAGTAGCAAACACTGGCACACAAAACACATTTCATAGATAAATGTTAGCTGTAATATAAATATTATTTAAAGATAAAATCGCCCCCTTTAAATCCATTCCACTTTGTGCATAGAGTAAGCTATGAATGTAAGGTGACTGTGCAAAAGCCCAGTGACTTTCTGCTTAATGTTGAAATGCCGGAGTGTAAACAGAAAATGTCTGTGTTTAAAAACCATGACACTCTATTTGAAAGAGGAGAATGTCTGGGCTCAGGGCCCAGAGAATGGCCAAGTGTGTCAAGAATCTGCAAAGAGACAAGTATTTGAAGAGGTGGAGGATAATAGGGAGGAAGTTGGCTATGGCAATGGAAGTGTGGGAAGTAGCAGAAAAGGTCAAATGGAGGAAGAAGGATGGGGCAAGGACCGGGGGGGGGGGGGGGGGGGGGAGTTCAATTTAGCACAGGAAAGGGTGGTCTGAGGAGATTTAATACTCACCGCATCCCATCGATATTGGACAAGACATGAAAAAGAATGATCAAACAAAGAGCAGGGATTTTTAAGGTGCCAATAACCTAAAACACAACATCAGCTAAAATTCATATGTTTTATTCAATCAATTCATGTTTAAAAGAAGAAATCAGAAAAAAATATATATATGTAAAAAAAAAAAAATCATATTCATTAAAAATATTGAATAATTGCAGGTTGGATATCTACAAACATGGTCTATACTAGATGGTAATCATGGAGTGACAATTCCAACATGTTTTGCCGATTGTTAGGCTTCTTCAGGGGATATGTGTTATCACACCTGAAAAGGCAGAATAAAATACTGTACTGTACATCGATAAATATATACATAATTGCAATGACATCATTCAAACATAGATATTGCGTAGGTATATAGTGTTACAATCAAAGAGAAGTTAACACATAAACCACAAAACGGAACACATTTTTTCTGTTGGTCACCAAGCTGAATTTCCCTGTACTCAAGGATAAGTAACTGATAATACAAATAAAAGTATCACCAATACTTTTCTGTTCTAGTTTCTCGGGAAATCAGTTTTTGATATGATTATTATGAGGAGAACTTTTAACAGTTGTATTTCTTTAAATTAATTTAAACTATATGCTAACCCAATCACTAAAAGCTTATCTATATAGTAAGTTTTGAATTAATTTCATAAGTGATTTTCAGTATCATTAAATCTGCAGCTCTAGTTAACCACTTCAGCCCCGGAAGGATTTACCCCCAAATGACCAGGCCATTTTTTGTGAAACAGCGCTGCGTAATTTTAACTGACAATTGTGCAGGCATGCCACGTTGTACCCAAACAAAACAGTTGTCCATTTTTTCCCACAAATAAAGATTTCTTTTGATGGTATTTTATCACCTCTGTGGTTTTTATTTTTTGAGATATAAACAAAAAAACAACAGTTTTGAAAAAAAAAATATTTTTTTTTTACTTTCTGCTATAATATATATCCACAAAAGTGTAAAAAATCTATTTTTTTCATCAGTTTAGCTCAATATGTATTATACTACATATTTTTGGTAAAAAAAATCTCAATAAGCATATATTGATTGGTTTACGCAAAAGGGACTTTTAATTATTATTTTTCTTGATAATGGCCGTGATCTGCAATTTTTAGTGGCTGACAAATAAGAGATCAGTGCTAAAAAAATGCACTGATCAATGCATAAATGACACTGGTTGGGAAGGGGTTAACACTAGGGGGTGGTCAAGGGGTTAACTGTGTTCCCTGGGTGTGTTCTAACTTTGTGGGGGGTGGGCTCAGTGGGACAACACAGAGATTGCTGTTCTTGATCACTAGGAACAGCAGATCTCAATGTTGTCCCCTATCAGAACGGGGATCCCCATTCTGCCTCTCTGTACCGCGATCATGGCAGGTACCTTGGTTTGCGCAGCCGAGCCACCTTGCTGCAGTATATCTGCAGAAGGCAGTCGGCAAGTGGTTAGAATAATATGCTTAGCACAGGTGCCATTCAGTGAACGCTTTGTGGTTTCTCATTAGATGCAAAGTATTCTCTGATTGAAAGAGGAGAAAGGCCAAAAGGGTAGAGGAAGCATAGGATATCTGTAAGTCACTGGTGTATTTAGATTTTGTGCTGCCATAGGCAAGACTAAAATTGGGTGCCCCCTCCCATCTAAATTTGTCCCAATCCAGCCAAGGTATATCATTCTTGTCTTAGGGTCTAGGGAGGAAGCTCTAGCTGTTTAAAGTGAACGCCTGCAGCTTCCTTATCAGACTCTGAGACATTATGTGTCCAAGTGCCATATATAGGATTACTGCCCATGATCTGTTGTTCATGGTTATACCTCACATCTGTAGGACGATCGTTGTTTGTGTGCGTGCGGGAACGACATGTGTGTTAGTTTTTGCGAATTAGCACAGGAGGACGAGAGCACTTTATCATTTTTTTTAATTAATTAATTTTTATTTTTATTTTTATTTTTTTACACTGTTGCTTTAATTTTTTATATTTTTTTTAATCACTTTTATTGCTGTCAAAAGGAATGTACAGATCCTTGTGACAGCAATAGGCATGTGACAGGTACTCTTTATTGAGAGGTCTGAGGTCTGTAAAATAAAAGTGTATTTATTTAAATCTACAGTAAAATCTAAATTGAAAGGCCAAAGAACATATACAACAAATGCCGGAAGTTAATTAGTACCAAAGTATGCATCTTCAGACAGGTAACTGTTAATTAATAGGTACTTTCTAAGAGCCATGACACATATTTCACAAATGCAGTGGCAGCTGGTGCTCCATTTTTTTTGGGTGGCGGCAAACAAACCACCCCCCCGTCACTCGCTCATCTGCTTGTCTGCCCACAAGCCCCGCACTTACCCCAACAAAGGCGCAAGCACCTTCCTCTCTGCTTCTGCTCCCAGCCAGCCAATATGATCCATTCTCCTTTTGGCCAATCGGGTCCTAAGACCCACTTCCTGACTGGCCGTGAGGTGAAGTAGGAAGACAATATCAAATATTAATTTGCTATTGTCACACAAGTGGGAGGGTTCGGGGAGCAGTGCTCTTCGCCCTGAGCCTAACCTTTTTTGAAGCCAATTAGAGCCTCCAAAAAAAGGGGGAAAAGGGGCAAAGAGGGGGTGACAGCGGGACTTTATATGAAACAAGACACTTAGAGCCAATTATATCAATCAATAAAATGAAAATATTAATTTATTGGCAACACAGAGGGAGGTAGTACAGTAGATAAATTAATGATAAGTCAATATCTAATAGAATTAAAAGGTATGATAATAACATAACACAATAAAATTCATAATACAGTAGCATTATTACACATAATAAGTAATGAACCAATACTACATCCCAAAGTGTGTATACACTAATAACCAATAAAATTATTTGATGATTTAAATAGATCAAACCCATAGTGGAATCATGGTTACTGGGGCATAGCATCCAATGGTAAAAATCTTGACGCGTTTCGTGGATTGTTTCCACTCATCAGGAGCAGCTAAACATTGGGGTTACCTGTGATAAATGATATATTAATAATCAATGGTAATTGATTATAAAAGCAAAGAGAGGGGACATTAACAATGGTCCTAACAACTCTTACCTATAGATAGCAAATAATATGCATAACAATTAGTAGTAATGATGATATACTTCAGAGGCACTGGGAGGGGAAATTGGCATCTCCCCGGGAGCTGAGGTAACATCCAAGGACCGGCAAGCAGGCCAAAGAGTGGAAAAGATCCCAAAAATGGATGGGGTTCGCTCTAGCAAAACTAGAGTAATGGAGGTGAACCCAGGGAACTGGTTAAGAAACAGATGGTGGAATAGTGTTATTGGGGTGTGGGAAAAAAAGCGTCAAGCTGTTTACCATTAAATGCTATGCCCCAGTAACCATGATTCCACTATGGGTTTGATCTATTTAAATCATCAATTCATTTTATTGGTTATTAGTGTATACACACTTTGGGATATATTATTGGTTCATTACTTATTATGTGTAATAATGCTACTGTACTATGAATTTTATTGTGTTATGTTATTATCATACCTTTTAATTCTGTCTATTACATATCGACTTATCATTAATTTATCTACTGTACTACCTCCCTCTGTGTTGCCAATAAATTAATATTTTCATTTTATTGATTGATTTAATTGACCCTAAGTGTCTTGTTTCATATAAAGTCCCACTGTCGCCCCCTCTTTGCCTCTTTTTCCCCCTTTTTTTGTCAAATTATCGGGGATGGAGACCTGTGTACCGGATGGTCACGGCTCATATAACGTCCCACCTGTATGTATTTCTTATACAATTAGAGCCTCAGACTCTAATCATGTGCTTCAAAAAAAGAAAAATCCCCCATTGAAATCCATGCATCCGGCGCTCTCCTGGGCGCCTGAATTAGGGGGGTGGTGCCCCTATTGGAGCGACCACCACTGTACAAATGTGAATTGGGGACCGTAGATTGTAAGCTCCTTGAGGCAGGGACTAATGTGAATGTAAATTACATGTATAAAGTAAATTGTCAGCACTATAAAAATACTTGCAATAAATATAAAATATTTGAATAGTGTTTGGATTAAGTACAGTAGCTAATAGTGTCTTGGCCTGTATAGTTTTTTATGAATTATCTGCATTAGGTGCAATATGAAAGAAGTTCAACATACCGTATTTTTCGGACCATAAGACTCACCTTTTTCCCCCACAAATATGGGGGAAAATGTGCCTGAGTCTTATGGTGTGAATATACGCTTGGCACCGCCCCCCGCCGTGCTCCGGAGCACTCCGGCCTAGCTCTGCAGCAGCGGCCATCTTGGTGCACCTGTCGTTTGCAATGTGATCGCTCCGTCAAATGACGGAGCGATCACTTGTAAACAAACCGGCGTCATGATGATGCCGGTTCCTCTCTCCTCTCTGTGTACAGATCTATTCAGTGGAGGGGAGAGATCGGATGGCAGCAGCGCTGTGGGCTGTATCTGTAGTGCCCACAGCTCTGCTCTGTGACAAGTGCAGTCACAGCCATCCCTCCATACCCTGCCAATACTCTGCAATTCCCTGCCAATACTCTGCCATACCCTGCCAATACTCTGCACTACCCAAACAATACTCTGCAATACCCTGCCAATACTCTGCAATACCCTGCCAATACTCTGCAATACCCTGCCAATACTCTGCCATACCCTGCCAATACTCTGCACTACCCTGCCAATACTCTGCAATACCCTGCCAATACTCTGCAATACCCTGCCAATACTCTGAAATACCCTGCCAATACTCTGCCATACCCTGCCAATACTCTGCCATACCCTGCCAATACTCTGCAATACCCTGCCAATATCCTGCCAATATTTTCTATGGTAATGGTCACTCTGCATTTCATGGGCACTGGAAAATATTTTAGTACACCATTTGGTTCAGAATATTTTTTTTCTTGTTTTCAACCTCTAAAACCTAGGTGCGTCTTATGGTCAGGTGCGTCTTATGGAGCGAAAAATACGGTATGTAAATATAGTTATTAGTATTTTAATCCTAAACTATAGCTGCCTTTATTTAAAAATAGAAATAATAGCATGCATGAACATTACCTGAAAAGCAGGCTTATTAATCCGTGTTTTTGTATCCTAAAATTATAATAAATTACCATCATAATAGTATATGTGGGATTCCAGTATCATCATTTGCTTTATAAAGATAAAAGGACATCTATGGAATATTATTCCATGGATGCACAAGGCACTTATTACATCAGAAGAAAACTAAATACATTTTAAACTGTTTTTACCCTTGTAATATCTAAAGGTGAATAAAAGAGAAAGGTGGACAAAGAAATAGGATATAAGATTGAGGTGGGTAGAAAAGCAGAGACAGCTGTCACCGACCTACTAATCTGACAGATGACAGGCCCAGAGGCATATCGAGATCTGCCAGTGTAACAGCCTGGAGTGTCTGCCAATAAGCCAAATGCAGTAACTGGAAAAAAATGTCTTCAGAAGCTTAGCATCTGGGTCCTGCAGTGGATAGCTTTGCATCACCTAAATTCTGTCCTTAGAATGAACTGTAACCTTAAACAAGACATCGCATGCATACAAATTATTCTGAACAGCACACAGCTACATCATTCACATGCAGTTTTGATGTAGATCTACAGATGATATACAGTAGAAATACAGAGAATTTTTTGCTAATAGAAAATAATACCGCCCATTGCTATTACAATAAACATAGAGTATTCATCTGCAATAACTTAGACGATAGCATTATAACTTGTCTCGAACACTGCGGTTGCTCAGTGTGGGCTCTAGAAATGAGATGTCACTATAAGAGTTTTGATCATAGATAACTATGGCCTCAAGGAAATTAATATAATAGAGCAATAAGCACAAATAACATTAAATGGGAAATATTGGCGTTAGGGTTTACTTGGTTGGAGCTGATTTGTTTTTCTCCTATCTCTACAGCTAGACTGCAGCCGCAGAGACAATATATATGTCACATTTGCAAACACCCACACAGATACTCCAGCTGTCCTCTCTGCAGCTTATCACCATTACAACCCAGACTGTAAGAGGGAAAGCGATAGACGCTATGCAGCAGTATTTCCTTTGTCTTGCAGTTCCCTTTATTTTTTTCTCTTTAATTCAGCCTTGAAGATCCTATTGTTCAAGCTAGTAGTGACATGCACTATGTCAAGCACAGCACTTGCAGCCTATATCATGGTTTATGGGTTAGAGAAACATGGCAATAGGTGGAGACCATAGATACGCGCTTTTTTATGCTTTGTAGCACTATATTGGTTTTAAAAGCACAGTACTTGCACTTATATTCATGAAGCCTCTAGATGTCACTATTGATGCTGTAGTCTTGTTGACCTCAACTGTTTATTGGCAGAGATGAAGCCAGAGATCAGTCTGTGCTAGGTTTATTTAAATGAACGTGACTCTTTTGTATAGATTTCACTCCTTTTGCGTTACTTTCCAGAGTTTTATAATTGGTAGTAGCCTATCTATATTGGAACAATATAACTGTCAGTTAATATTAAAGTATAACTTATTTTAGTTTTGGATACACTGGAGAGAATTTAGAATCTCTGTCAGGTTTCTATTGCATTTTGTGCCCTCATGATGGAGAATCACACCCTGTATTTCTTCTGTTCATCGTTATCACCAAGAGCGAAAGTGAGAGAAAATCCTACATTTTGGGTTGTCACCAGAAAAAAAAATGGAAAGCTTGTAATAGGGAAATTAGTTCTGGTGACTCTAGTGAACTTGTTGTGGCTATAGGATAGGAAATTAAGGCAAATCTCCCCTATGGGACACAGGTGGCAAAAAAAAAGCCTACATGGGTTATAACCTTCACTTTTGTTGTTCAGTCGTCTCCGACTCCTCATAACCTCAAGGACCATAGCGTGCCAGGCTTTTCTGTCCTCCACTGCCTCCTGGAGCTTGCCTAACTTCATGAATATTATTTCACTGATGCTATCTATCCATCTTGTTTTCTGTCATCCTCTTCTCCTTTTTCCTTCCATGTTTCACAGCATCAGGGTCTTTTCCAGTCCCCTCTTCGCATTAGGTGGCCAAATTATTCGAGTTTCAGCTTCAGGATCTGTCCTTCCAGTGAATATTCAGGGTTGATTTCCTTCAAGATTGACTGGTTTCTTGCCATCCAAGGGACTTTCAAGAGTCTTATTTAGCACCATAGTTCAAAAGCATCAATTCTTCGGTGTTCAGCCTTCCTTGTGGTCCAACTTTCACAGACATAGGTTGCTACTGGGAATACCATAGCTTTGACAATATGGCACTTCCCTTACTAACCTTCCCTTAGTAACCTTCCCTTAATCGATCCAAAATGAAAAGAAAAGTTTTTAGTTTTTGTACATAGATCTCAGGTCATCTTTTGAAGTTCATGAAAATAGAGGGTTTGCTCAAGCTAGCTGGCTAAACTGTTTGTATATCCCATTCCGGATACCTATAGTAAAAAATGCGTTTCCTCAAATTGGGATTTAGATGGACCACAAACAGTAATCATAAAAAATTACAAATTTATTGGTATATAGGACACAAGACATAAATAACAAAATATCAAGGCAGTAAAAACAAACACATAAAGTTGGGGATAAGTATACAGCCAGCTGAAAGTGAAACTGAAGCCCAAGCTGACAGAATGTCCAACACGTTTCAAAAACACACAGTGTAGATCTTCTTCAGGGCCTAAAAAGGGCTTGAAACTTCCAAAGCTGTAGTTTAAATCCCAAATGTAAGCAAAGTAGTTCACATGAGGCCCAGTAAGTGCTTGTGGAAATATACTGGGCCAGAGGATCTCACTGAAGCATATGTCCAATTCGTAGGGACTTAAAAAAATTTAGATTGTTCGTCATCCAAAGGTGTATTATGTCAGAATATGGAGACAGTCAAATGCCCTGTACACACGATTGGATATTCCAACAATTTTTTGGGATGTTGGCTCAAACTTGTCTTGCATACACACGGTCACACAAAGTTGGTCAGGAAATTCCGAACATCAAAAACATGGTGACGTACAACACATACGACGAGCTGAGAAAAATGAAGTTCAATAGCCAGTGCTGCTCTTCTGCTTAATTCCGAGCATGCGTGGCACTTTATACGTCGGAATTGTGTACACGCGATCGGGATTTTGTTGTCGGAAAATTTGAGTACCAGATCTCAAATTTTGTGTGACGGAAATTCCGATAGAAGCAGTCCTATGGAGTCTACACACGGTCGGAATTTCCGTCAACAAGCAAATATTAGGGAATACAAGGGAAATATTAGAACCCATGTCAGTTTATTTCTGAATTCCATTGGGGAAATTCCCCCTCACTTCCTGTGTGTGTTGTGACAATGTTGACAATGTTGTTACCCAAACAGGGAGTGAGGGAACATTTCCAGAATGTAGTTCACACGGAAATAACACTTCTAACCATTCCTTTATCAAAGACTATAAAAATATGTTTTTGAGGTACATAGATATTCTGAAACAGTTCAATACAACAAAAATAGGTTGAAAACACATTACTCAAATAGGGGAATAAAATTAGACCAACAAGAAAATGAAGTCAACAAAAAAAAAAATTTGCAGGGCCAAAACTTAGGAAAATTACCAAACCCTTAAAGGGAAGTAGGAAAAACAGTTACATCTAAAATTGGAGACTAGCTGGTTACCACAGAAGTTTCAGGTTTAGCACACCTACTGTAAACCTTGACTTCAGGGAAAAGGAGGACCATGGTATCGAAAGAGGTTGCCTCACCAAACAACCAATTTTGAAGTGAAACAGCATTGAGTGCGACATTCCTCACAATACTGATGATTAAAGGGGAATGACCAAAAAGGCTGGTATAAGCTGAAAGGAAATAAACCTTAAAGCAGTTGTAAACCACTGGACATTTTTTTTTGTATCCTGCAAGGTAATATCTTAATGTGCTAGTTATGCATACTAGCACATAATTTTAAGCCCTTCCAGAGATGTCAGACCTGCAGGCGCTGCCATCTTCATGCGTCTTGCTTCCAGGTTCATGGACTCCGTTTATGGCACAGGGCTCTGAAGGAAAGGCCCAGGTGGCCGTTCCTTCAGAGCGCATATGCCAGTGATGTCACTGGCTGCATGTACAGTAAATATCTCCTAAACCGTGCACGTTTAGGAGATATGTATACTACCTATAGGTAAAATTCAGAGATGGAAGTTTACTTCCACTTTAATCTTCACAAAGGAGATGATCAGGTTATAATGACATACATAACCTATTCATTTGCATGGCAGGAAATCCTTGGCCATTTAGGTAAAAGGGTAGGGATAGGAGGTGAAATCATTGCCTAAATATCATCATATTTAGACAAGAACATTACCAAATATAGCCATATTTGGGCAATGGTGTCACCACCATCTCCGCCCCTTCCCTTTTGTTGTCAATAACACCTCAGGGAGCTGTCATTTGCAAGTGCCGTGGTCGCGTTAAAGTCATTGGGTTTTCGGTTTCGGTGAGTGTAGTTAATTATGATTGATGATCGCTGAATGATGTGATTGATGATGGATTTGCATAATGGGACTTTTTTTTACAGTAATGATCGCTGTATACTCAATCAGTTGCACTCTTTAAAGATTTCATTAATTAAATATTTGCTTACTACTACTACTATTGGTCACCAGGACCACTCAAAGGGATTGTTGTGTCCAATGGCCACAGTATTCACAGATTGCACCGCTGCACACCCCTGGGAGTACGTACGGGTTACATCTTCATGGAACTTGAGATCATCCGCCCAGCCGTTTATGTACATTGGCCAGGCGGAAAGTGGTTACATTTGTTGAAATAGTCAGTTTACTCTTTTCATGGTGTACTTTTTTAAATAAATATATTACATATACATTTTATTGTCCTGCTGGTAATGGAAGAGATATGTTCACTCTGTGAGTCTTCAACTTCTTTTTACAAGAAAGCATTACCAAAAAGGGACACATTATTTATTGATACTGAGTACAGATGCAGTGTAGAATGCAGTGTAGAATAGGAAGAATTATTTTGCCTCCTGGTGTGTGGAACAAATGTTTTGTTTTGTTCTCAGTACTGGTCTGCAATTACAATGCAGACTGCAACAAGGTTAATATAAACAATATAATGTTGGTATGGACCTGTAACCAGAGATTTCAAAGCACAGGGAAAGATAAACTTGGCCAATTTGAAGTTAATCCTAGAAGCCAGAGGGGCCATGTCCATCATTCTTCAAATGCGAAAGAGGTCTTAAAATATCTCTAGCTAAAGAGGCCATTTCCTGGAGTCCAGGCATTGACAACTGAGGTCATCTGTTTGCCAGTTTTGCACAACTCGCATGTGCAAGCCAGTCAGGGCTGGAATGTGAAGTTCTGCCTAATCAAAAATCAGATCTGCTTCTCTTTGAACTGCAAGACTTCTGGTGCCTCTCTGGTGGTTGATATAAGCCACTGCCATGGCATTGTCCAACAGAATTGCGGTCAGAAGACCCTGCATATGAGAGGTCCAGCATTGAAGGGATAACCCAATATCCCAGAGTTAGAGAAATTTGATCAGGAACTGAGCTTCCTCTGATGACCAAATTCCTTGTTCCGAGAGGATACCTAGGACACCTAGGTATCCTAGGAGGTAGACTCCAACAGGCTAGTATCATGTTCCAAACTTGTGGCCGACCATGCCAGGACAAGCCTGGTCCTGTTGGTCAGTGTATGTGACAAACCCGTGACTGCTTCCTCTTGTCCCATGCTGCCAGGCTGTTGGATTGAAATGGTCTGGAGTAATGTTGAGCATATGAATTTGCCTCAAAAGAAGGCCACCGTTAGGCCCAATACCCTTATTCAAAAATGCTGGGTCAGTTGGCCCTTGACTACAGAGTCTAAATGTCTCAGTAGAGACTGGAGTTTAACCATGATAAGAAAAACCTTGAACAGGGCTGTGTCTGAGGTCAGGCCCATATTTTCCAAGCGGGGAGATGGTTTCAGAACTGATTTATGGAATTTTAAAACCCACCTTAATCTCTGTAGGGTCTGGACAGTCCATTCACCACCTCTGTTCACTGCGCTTGGGGTCCAGCAATAGCATGACAAAAGGGACAGAAAGGCAGGATCCAAGGATCAAGATGCTCCAACAAGTCTTATATATGTCCCTTTGGCAGACATATAGCCTAAAGCAGAGGTAGGTAACCTGGGGCCCTCCAGCTGTTGTGAAACTACATTTCCCATGAGGCATTGCAAGGCTGGCAGTTACAATTACTCCCAGAGGCATGATAGGACTTGTAGTTCTGCAACAGCTGGAGGGCACCAGGTTGCCTACCCCTGTCCTAAGGGGTCCTCAGGGACAGGGTCCCCCAGATGGATGCACTGTAGCCCTGGACCTGCACTCTGCATTGACTCAAAATGTTGCACAATAGATACCTAGGCATGCACCTACCACAGAGTTCAGTGCCAAAAGACACATTACAGGCTGGTCCATAGTCTTCCCTTTGAGTCCAGGTATGACTTCTGTGGCAAAGCTTATTATCAGCTGCAAAATTAGCCCCCTCTAGACCTGCAGTAACTAAGAAACTTACTATCAGCAAATATTGATAACAATGAGAAACAAAAAATAAAAAATCTCTCAGAGGAGAGAAGTCTGCTCTCCTAGGAAACTAGCAGAAAATAAGCATGCTGAGAATGGGAGAAGTTATAGCGGGCTGTCCATACAGCTTTGTTTTGCCCGTGAATAATCTCATACAGTATGACTCAATGTACCTGAATACTCATCCTGTGTCCCATATGTATAGGTACAAAAATGTCATTTATTTGTAGTTTCAGCTGTGATAAGGGTTCGCTTGCAACTTCTTTGATACTTGCATATAGTAAACTAAATAGTAATTACATTTGGTCCAACCTTACAGCTTTTTATTTATCAATGCCTCATATAGATAATTTTTACTGTGTGAGTCAGAAGAATATTATGTACTAATTAATACATGTAATTCCAGAATTGTTTAGCCTTGGAGAGATCCCACCAAACCCTGGAAGCAATCAGGTATATGGCAGGGATCTGTATGGGAAATGCAAGGTGGAGTGAAATATTGTCACATTAAAAAATTATTATTCGTTTCAACAACTGAAGAATTAATTAAGTTCTCAATTACTGATGTAGCCATGGTGATTGCACTACTAACAAACAATCCGCCAAATCCCCCCACTGCCAGACTTCATGCATCAGAGACAATGAACAGTCATTTGCGAGCTTTGTTTTTGTTGTTTTATAGGGGGGAGGGGGGGGGGAATAACTTGGATAGGGATTGGGATATGGGATGCTCATAGAATTAATCATTGCCATCATATTTACAGGTTTCGATATACTTTGATCTGTTTAGAGCCTGAAGAATGCATGTGCACACTTGACTAGTAGTAGTCAGTAGAAATCGTCTCCTGCAGCTCCCTGCAGACTGTTACTCCCTCTGCATCTCCAGTGCAGACTATTGCTCCCTGCATCTCCATGCAGACTGCTGTTACTAATGCCACGTACACACGATCGAATTGTCCAGCGGACTTAGTCCGCCAGACCACATTACGCCAGACAATTAGATCATGTGTGGGCTCCAGCAGACTTTTTCATCGTAAAGTCCGGAGGACTTAGAAAGTAGTTTTGACTCAAAATTTGTCCGCCGGACTTGGCTTTCAGCGGACAATCCATTCGTCAGTGTGCTAGTCCAGAGGACTACGAATGACGCATGCTCAGAAGCCAGTACGAGAAGGAAGCTATTGGCTACTGGCTATTGAACTTCCTTTTTCTAGTCCCGTCGTACGTGCTGTACGTCATCGCGTTAGAAATCGCCGGACTTTCGGAGTGTCCGTGTGTGGCCAAGTTCATTCATTAGAAAGTCGGGCGGATCGTTTGCTGGATTGTTTGCTGGACTAAGTCTGCCGGACAATTCGGTCATGTGTACGCGGCATAAGAGTTCTCCATCCTTCCGCGTGTGAGAGACAGAAACATCACTTCTTTTTTTTTTTTTTCAAATATACGTTTTTTTTTATTAATGCCCAATACGGGCTAAAGCAACAAATACAACTTATGCAACAACGTACAGTAGGGTATAGTGGGGGGGAAAAAAAAGGGGGCAGGAGGTCCTCCTGATCAACAAACATATGTGGGGGGGGGCAACATACACCGAATAAGCATAACGTTCCCTCCCCACTTCGTAGCAATTGCCCAGGCCTCTTAAGTTAATAGTACAGGGTTCATGACCCTTTCCAGCTGGTAAGTTTTACTTCAAGGCTACTGGGCTCTAAGGAACAGTCTGACAACTGCTCCCTGTCCCCCCCCCCCAGCTGCCCCCCACCCCACTGGGTAGGACTCAATAGGCAACGGGGGGGAAGGGGGGCAGCCAATTCCAACAAAAGGGGGCCTCCTGAAGAAAACGAAACAATGGGAAGGGTAAGATGGGAAGGATAGGATGGGAAAGGGGGGTGGGGGGGACCCCGGCTGGTCACGGAGACCTCCTTTCTTTCATAGGCATCAGAAGGGGAGCTTTTCAGATTAATCTAAGGGCCATACCCTCTGGGGATAAAAGGAAATGGAGCCATATATCCCATGTCGTTTTATATTTTTCTTCTTGCTGTCTCGCGGTATGCACCAGATCCTCCATTCTCCTAATGTCTTCCACTTTTTGAATCAAGCTAGCTATCATTGGAGGGGACGGACTTTTCCAGTTAATTGAAATGCATGATTTCGCGGCATTTACATATGACCGATTTTTTTATATTTCTTAATCGACATTGTGTTTACATGTAGTAAAAAGAATGACTGGTCATTTGGGACCACGTAGTTCGTGAATTTCTGTATAGTCATTCTGATTACAGACCAGAAGTGTAGCAGCTTCGGGCAAGACCAGTATATGTGGAGCAACGTGCCCCCCTCTCTCCGACATCTCCAACACATTGTAGAGGTGTTCGGGTAATAGGTATGCAAGATTTGTGGGGTCAAGTACCAACGTGTCATGAGTTTGTAGTTGGTTTCTTGTACTTTCGTACAGATAGAGGATATAAGTGCTAGTGCTATCACACCCTGGGTCTGACCCGAAGTGACCGTACAGTTCAGGTCTCTTTCCCATTTACTTATGTAGGATGGGGGTGCGTTTTCCGTCGGGTAGAGCAGGAGGTTGTAGGTTGTGGATAATGTTCTTTGAAGCCTGTCTTCTCCCGCACAGAGAGCTTCCCATGGGGTGAGGGGTCTATCAAACGCATGTAGATTAGGTATAGATCTAAAGAAGTGTCTAAGACGCGTTGCCGTCCAAAACGACAGTCGAAAGGCACCTGATTCACTTTGAAGTGTTTCCAAGGAGGACCAGGATTTGTTATAGACAAAATGTCTCGCTAGCTTAGAGTCCAAGTCCTTAAACAGAGTGCTAGTCGGGGGGTCTAGTCCCAGAGGGAATTTTGGATTCCCTATAATAGGATATAAGGGTGAGTGCAGCGTGGAAAGCGAGTGAGTAAAGCATGCCCGAGATCCCACCTGGACGGTCGTCCCTATCAGCGGTGGTTCTTGTCTTCGGTGGGGAGGGGTTCCCAGCACCATATCGAGCCTTGTAGAGGAATCTGTGCCTGCGCCTGTTCCAGGCGTGTCCACAGTTTCAGCTTCTGGTGTCTGCCCCAATCTATAATTCTACCTAGGTGGGCTGCCTGATAGTATTTCTTCATATCGGGGATCGTAAGCCCTCCACACATTTTTGGTAAAGAGAGAAGGGAGCGGGGTATTCTCGGCTTTCTGTTAGCCCAAATAAATTTATAGAACTGACCATTTATCTGTTTAAAGAATGTCATGGGGATACGGATCGGGAGAGCTTGCAGCAGGTATAGGAATTTAGGTAGTATGCACATTTTGATCAGATTGCATCTGCCAAACCAAGAGTGGAGGCCTCCCTGCCATCCCTCTAACAGGGATCGGGTTTTAGCCAATAGAGGGGGAAAATTTAGAAGGAAGGTATGATTGAGGTTGGCCAGTACCTAGGTGCCTAAGTATTTTAGGGCCGTCTCTGTCCATTTAAAGTTAAAGTTGGTTCGTAATATCTGCATGGTTGAATTGAGAACGCTTATTCCCATGGCCTCTGACTTATTATAGTTTATTTTTAGGTTGGATATCTTCCCAAAAACATCAAATTCCTGAAGCAAGTTCGGGAGGGAGATCAGTGGGTTCGTAAGGGAAAAGAGCAGGTCATCCGCGTAAGCCGATACCTTGTATTGAGTGTCTCCTACTGAGAGTCCACTGATGTCTGGGTTATTTCTGACTTTAGAAAGAAATGGCTCTAGTGACAAGGCAAACAGGAGGGGAGACAATGGGCAGCCCTGTCGCGTCCCATTACGAATCTGAAGGGGATCTGATAAAATGCCATTGACTTTGACTTGAGCAGAGGGGGTAGAATAGATTTGAGAAATCCAGCTCATCATGGTTTCTCCTAGCCCTATGTGCCTAAGAACTGCGGACATATAGCTCCAGTCAACGTGATCAAAGGCTTTCTCTGCGTCAGTGTTTATATATATATATGGCGTGTGTGTCTTATTGGCAACGTGTATCAGGTTCAGCACTTTAATTGTGCTGTCCCTAGCTTCTGTAGTGGGGATGAAGCCTACTTGGTCTAGATGGATTAAGGATTGCAAATGATGGGCTAAACGCGTCGCTAAAATCTTTGTTAAGAAGTGAAATCGGCCGGTAACTGCTGCACACTGTGGGGTCCTTTCCCTCTTTCGGTATCACCGTGATATGTGCTCGCAGGGTATCAGTGAAAAAGGTCGCCGTATTTCCTAGCTTATTGTAGAAGGACACCATATGGGAGCTAAGGGATGGGATCATCGATTTATAGTACTGTAAGGTAAGACCATCTGACCCGGGGGCTTTGCCTAGCTTAGTGGAAGCTAGTGCTAGGTCCAATTCCTCTGTCGTTATTGGGGCGTCTAGCTCAGCTATGTTTTTGGGGGTCAGCAAGGGGACATGGGCCGAAGATAAGTAGCTTTCAATTAGTGATTGTTTGTTGGAAGGGCTCGGAATATTATAGAGGTTAGAGTAATATTCTTTAAAAGTATTGGCGATGTGTCGTGGTAAATTAATCATCGAGCCATTCACCGTCTTAATTTGGGGTACGTATGTCTGCATTCTGAGCTCTTTAGTCGCCCTAGCCAGGACACGTCCACATTTATTCCCTGACTCGTAGGAAATGAGCTTACATTTCTGTAACGTTGCCTTCGCTCTAAAATTCAAGATCTCATTAATTTGGTTGCGTATTGAGGCCAGCTCTGGTTCGAGCAGGGGGTCTGGCATAATCTTGTGTTGTGTTTCAGTGGAGTGAAGTACGGCTAGGAGTTTTTCCAGCCACTCTCCCCTCTTTCTTTTGATGCGTGCACCGTGTTTTATGAAGATTCCCCTCACTACTGCCTTATGCGCCTCCCATATTGCCCCACGGGAAGATTCCCCTGAAGTGTTGGATTGGAAGTAGCATTTCAACTCCCGGTGCACCTCCTCCATGACCGCTGAGTTCTGCAACAGACTTTTATTTAGTCGCCAAAAGCGAGTCAGGGAGGAGGGGTTATCCGAGAGCTTGTAAGTCATGGTGATCTGACCATGTCCTAAGGCCTATCCGAGAGTCATGTACGACATGCAACTGACCATGTGGAACTAGAAAGTAGTCGATCCTCGAATACAACTTGTGAGGTGTGGAATAAAAGGTATAGTCCCTTTCACCCGAATGTTGGAGGCGCCATACATCTATCAATTGTGCTTTGTGGAGTTCCCTGATGATAAGTTTGCGAGCTCCCGTCGGTAGTGAAGATTTGCCTGAGGATGTATCCATTCTAGGTACCAAAGGAGTATTGAAATCTCCTCCCAGAATAAGCTGGCTGTCTTTAAACTTAGTCAATTGTGTAAGCGTGCGTCGTAAAAAGGTGTCTTGGCCAGCGTTCGGGGCGTAGATGGTCGCTAAGGTCAGCCGCACGTCGCCCACAGAGCCCTTAAGAAATGTGAATCGCCCTTCTGTGTCTAATTTAGTGTCCTTATGAGTCCATCTCAATCTGCTAGATATGAGGATAGAGGTGCCCCTGGATTTAGTTTTGTTGGTAGAATGATAAGCCAACGGGAAGAACCTGTTCTTAAGGACAGGCAATCTGTCTTCTTTAAAATGAGTTTCCTGAATAAAGGCTATGTCAACCCTATCTTTCTTTTAGTCATTCATTAGTATCCGCCTTTTTTCCAGCGTGTTAAGGCCTTTTGCATTAATGGATAAGATTTTTAGCGTGTCCATGACCAGCCAGGATTGTGGGGAGATCTGGGGTTAGTTCCAATAAATGGGGTTCAATAGTGAGAATAGATACCCCAGGGTAGGAGGGGTAAGACGGGTTGAGTAGGGAGGGGAAGGATGGGGAGAGGGTTGTACAAAAAAAGGGTGGGTCAGAAAGATTATCCCACCAGGGGAAGGTACACCCCCAGATCAATGGAACCGCGATATAGGACCAGTAAAGTGGTCCTTATAATACCTCTGCCCCACCGATATAGGGGAGGAAGTCAGTCCTCAATTAGTGAGGAAGCAGACAGGTAGGGTAAACAGGGGGGGGGGGGGGGGGGGTGAGAGTTACTAAGTGCAAGCCTCTCGCTTGCTTAGCATGACTCAACCAGAAACATCACTTTTGACTGTGTAAAAGTAATGGTCTTAGTTCTCTTCACTATCTGCCCAAACTTGCTTCTCCTTGTACACTTGGTTTTCTGCCTGCACAACTTGTAATTACATTAGGGTATAACACATCCTCTTCTAATAGATATGAAAAACTCACTCTGAATAAGCCCCTCTACTGGCTCTGGTAACTCGCTGCTACTAGGGCTGAGGCCTGCAGAACCTCTTAAAGTCTATTCTCTAGGAAATGGACTACTGCTCCTAGCCAGTCCAACTTTCAAACCATGTGTTTCCCGGCCACACTAGTTTGACGCACACATCCCCACAGTCTCTTTTCTGGTCTAGGACTCCTCACCATCCACCGTGTGCATGATGAAGACTCTGCTAGTGACCGTGTAGAAGCAGAGTTCCCTTACAGACTCCCTGGCCCATCCTCCAGCCATCCACTGTGGTAACACTCACCGACCTTCCATCCTTCCAGCCCTGAGTCCTTGATGAGGAACTTTCCCAGACCATGCGTTCTGACAGCTTCTCCTACCCCTTCTGCTCCAGGAGTTCCCTGCCACCCACCGTGTGGTAGCAGAGACATTGCCAGTGACCATGTAAAGGCAATTTTCCCTCACAGTTCTCCCCAGGCCTCCTCCTGCAATCCCCCCCCCCCAATGGGGGTGTGATCCTGCAGCTGTCTAGCACTCCATTCCTCACGTCACCAGGTCGCCTTCTCCTCCCCAGCAGCATGTGACCTCAGCACATATAGGAGGCCCGCCCCCTGCCAACTCCAGCTCTAGGTCCAGCCTCCTCTTCCAGAAGATTCTGCCTGGAAGTAGGGGAGATGCCTCAGAGTGGAGCCCAGGTGATCACACCCACTGCTACTCTAACCACTCCCAGCCCCAGAATCAAAACAGACAAGCCTAGCTTGCAGCATAAGCCTGCCTAAATTTGCCTGTGCTGAGTAAACCTTGTAAAACAAGCTACCTTCTGGTAAAGGGTGCTACACAGACATCCACATTCCTTGTTGGTACGTTATGTACAATTGGCCATAATCTGTGGATGGATTAACCCTAAGGATTGACATTTATTGACCACTTTTAAAGTGGTCATACAGTGGCTTCATACAATGACAGCTGCAGTAATATTGTGTAGCACTGACCCCCAAAGGAGCAGCTGGTTTTGTTGGGCTTATCGTTTACCTTCTCCACCTCGTTCTTGTCTAGGGGTTCCCGAGGTTGATTGCCCAATAAATGGCAGAGACCGACACTTGAATACTTTTGGGAATTTTTATTTGCATAAAACGTTGAACAGAACACAGTCTCTACAGTTGGGAATAGAGGGTATGGGTAGGAGAGCTCAGGTACATTTTGGAACTACTGACACTTGAAATGTCTCTCTCTAGCTGATCCAGGGAATAGCCAATTGCAACTGGATATTTCAACTACCGGATAAATCCCTGTTTGTGGATTTAGCAGCCAACAGTTGATTTAAGCTTAGCAAAGTCTCTGCCACAGACTTGGTTGTAGAACTTTAAATGAGAAAAGTCTCTGCCGCAGACTTGATTGTAGAACTTTAAATTAGCTCAGAAACGTAGGTGTAACGGAAGGATGAAATTAGGAACTTTCTTACAGTACCACTATCTTGCAGCCAGTCCGGCGATACTGTAAGAATGTGGATTTACTTGGTGTTCTTTCAGCTTAGCTTCCAGGCTCTTACCGAGCAGCCAGCCTCGTGCATGGCCCTCTTCTGAAGAGTCCTCCCCTGGTTGCATTTTGAGTTGCTGGGCCTCTCCAAACCCGAGACGGCACCGGGTCACCTTGAAATCTTCCTTCCAGTTACTGTGCCTCAGACTAACCAGTCTCGAGACTCGGAAACGGATGGATCCGCACCCCAGGCCATGAGGGCCTCTGGGGGCTGGTCAGGAGGGCCAGGACCATGGAGTCAGAACATCCTGACTCCATGGTCCTGGAATACACATGGTCCCGGAATACACAGTGAGACAACGCACCCGCTGATTGGCTCTGAGAGAGAGATTGGTACCCAATGCATCCAACCAGACTGCGTTCCAATGCCTGTCAAAGGTGATGCCCACACCTATGACCAGGCAGAACATAGTACAGTCCAGCTAAACTGATGCCCAGACCACAATTGACTGAAATTAACCCTAAGACCTAACTATGGTCTTAGGAAAAAAATAAATTTACAAAACATAGCGCGTGCTCTTCTGGAGCCCGGCACTACAATTGCTACAAGAATTTCTATTTCATAACCCTCTATATGGATACCTGAAGAAGTACTTGACATAAAAAGTTGAAAATGAGTCTGTAGGCAGGTAACAGAAGTACCTGTTTTTGAATAAAAGCATATCTCATTGTACTTCATATCTACTTCCTAAAGCATATTAGACATTTCACTGATTTCCCTCCTTTTTCTATTAATATGCATCTGTCATTGTAAAATTTCTCTTTAATAAATATTCTAAAGCATTAGACAAACGTAAATAACTGACTGACTCACAGGAACTGCATTGAGTGTGACATGCCTGATGATAAGGCATACACTTTACAAAGGCCTACCTTTCAATGGCTTAGTTTGTGATCCTAAACAAGAAAGCCCTCAGCAGTCTTGCAGGGAATCATGCTAATTTCTCATTAATATGCATGCAGATGAGCTGTCAAATTACACACATTAATTTTATGCAGATGAGATACCATATCACTTCGAAACTTCATGCTTCAAGATATGTTGCACAGAAATAATTCACGGATGATAAAGAAAAAATAAAGGTAGCATAGTTACCTGTCTGACAGACAAATCAGAATGACAAACAAGTATGAAGTTTTTGATTGAAGCCCCATTGTATTTAGAGCATCATGTATTTCTTTAACGCTTTGTGAAATTCATGCTATCTTAAGAAAAACAAACCTTTAGAAGTCACAGCTGTGGGGCATCTCCGGTTCTTGGCAGACAGAAGACTGAAAAAAGATGTGAGGTTTGAAGCCTTGAGTTATAAGACATCATCAAGGAGACAGCCCACGTGGGAAAGTATTTTAAGTTACTAGTCACAGACTTTATAGGGCAGTCAGGAGTTGGGAAACAATCCCACCTTCAAATAATGTGTTGGATGTTTGGCCATACAGTTTTGATCTGATTGCCCTCCAGCATCTATGGCAACCAGCACTTCTATAAACATGAACGTTTGGCTCGACTCAATGCAGAGAGGGCGAGGAGGAAAGTGGCCCAAGGAGACCTTGCCAGCTAGTGTTCCCCCGAGAGCAATCTGCCAGAGGACATGTGACTGCTTCCAAAAAAATTTGATCTTATCCTGCTTCAGCTGGTTTGGGGTTCATTAGGAAATGTAAAAAGAAAATGAAAGAATCCCAAACCCTAAAATGTGACCTTCCTATGCCTAAGTATGGTATTTGGTGAACTTGTGAGTCTATATTTATAGTTATCTAAAAATGCGCATTTAAAAGAAAGATGAATCAAGAAAGGAAATAATCTATGTCTATGTTATCTCTTTTGGATATACAGTTTAAAATAAAAAATAATGGGCCATAACTTTTGAGTTTGTACTTGAAAATCAAACCTGTCTCCAACAATGCACTGCACCTGCCAAACAAAAAGCTAACCATTACAACTATGTAGCAAGGTCCCTGGCCTCCTTTGGTCTAATCAGAACCTCCAGGGCCAGAGATAGCTGACATCCTTCTGTATGTGGTGGCTTGTGAGGCATGGTGGGTGCAGAGTAGTAAAAGTTATTGGGTGTGAGATACTTCTTAAATGCAAAATATAGTTTATTCCTTTTAACAATATTTTGGGGGAGAGAGGATTAAGGCCAGAACACCCTTAGGTAGTCGAAAAATGAATTGCCAGACTCTAAGACTTCAATAGGAGGACAGATATACAGGGAAAGGCATCCAGCAAGACGCCACATCTGCATGTGTAGGAAAGCTGTCTCCTATGGCAACAGTCTTCAAGTTATAAACACAAGGCTCAACAGTTCCTTCACTTTACCTACAATCACCCCTTGTAGTTCTTCAGCCCAATGAGCTCCTGGTCTCTCACTAGACCCACTGATTCACTGTCACTGAATCCCTTGAGCTTCTTCAATCTTCACTTTGGTATCTTTCTCAAGTGTCACAACCACTTCTCTGCTGGGTCCCTAGCTTGGCACTGTAGATACCTCTCAAGCTTCACCCACGCTGGCCTGCTTGGTCCCTTGACACACAAGGCTGCTCTGCAAGCGTTACCTCCGCCGGTTGGGTCCCTGGCTTGATTCCCACTGAAGTTTACAGATTCGTCACCACCCCCGGTTGGTGAGAATACTGCTCTGGTATTTGCTTCAGTTACTCACTGTAGTCCCTGAAAATAAGGCTGGCTGGCGACAGGTTCCCCTCTACCTCCGACCACGACAGCTTCTCTGGCCAACAGAACCGTCACTTCTAGTTGGACTGCAAGTTGCAATCCCAACCCTGTGCTGGCCTAGCAGCCAGATGTGCCTGGGATAGGCCCAGTCTCCGGCCTAGCAGCCTTTGCAGTACAATGCATGTCCACCCAGACAGCCGTCCAGGTGGCACAGAACGTAGATCACCTGACTCCACCTGAATATATAGGCTCTCCCAGCAGGCCAAGGGATTCAAGAAACCCCCTGCCCATTGGCTGAGACACCCCACATACCCATAACCTGACCTTGTGTTGCCATTCTCGTATCTAGTACCACCAAGTACCCGGCCACCTAGTGAGAGAAAAGTGCAACAAGGCCAAACTTAGGGAGAAATCAATAGATCTCTAGCAATCATACAGGATAACTACTCCTGGCAAGTAAATTTGTGAGTTGCAACCCTGCCTAAACTCCAGGGTGCTACAACTAGCAATGGAGTACTATTCAGAACAGATGCTTTGGAAGACTTTTAACCAATGGAGATCTAATTTGTAAAATGTTAACTTTGATGGTGTGAAAATAACTTGACTTGATGGGTCAGAGGAGTGGCATATGGCCTGGTGTACCAGCTGATATATATCTAAACTGTTATATCATTAAGGAATGTAGAATATATACTTCCTTAATTATGCAACTTCTGTAAGATATTCTGTAATGGTATGAGCTGTAGAGAACTACTGAAGTTGCATTGGAATCCTCTTGCCAATACACTTCAAAAGGCCTATTTTCTTTTGTTGAGTCCCCCCTCAGGAGTGCAGTGTAAATATTTTAATTAGACCTACACTTTCAAATAACCTCATCAGTATTCAGATCTTTTTAAGTCAGAATCAAATTCCTGAATATTTCACCATTGACTAGTGTATTTTACTCCAGTAAAACAGGAATACTAATTAATATGTTTTAACGCTAATTACCGAAAGAAGGTTATATGCACCTGTGGACATACATTATCTAGTCAAAATTTTATGAAGTGTAATATATCATTTAGATTTTAGATTCTATATTGTGAGAAACCAGGATTCATGGAAAGATAGACAGATAAACAGACAATATAGTTGTAGCATAGATGTTTTATTTGTGTTGATTTAGGACTCAGGAGTCAGGGTTGTGGAGCACTGGGCTCCAAGCCTAATGGAGGTTCTGATTGGATCAGATAGTGGTTAATGTGTGGCAGCTTTCTAGTGCCCAATGGAATCACAGCATGGTCCCCTGTGAAAGTCAATTTATGTAGAGGATAAAAGATCCAAGCTGTGGGAATGAGTCCAGACAGAGTTTGTATTCCTTATAATAAAAAAATTTATCAGAAGATGACAGCCAATGCATTTTGGGTATTACATGATAACATGAATGCTTCTAACTATAGCTTATTAAGAACAAAACTCCAAGATCAACCACTCATGAAGATTCTTCTTGCATAATAAATCTAAGCCTCATGAAAGGGGGCTTGCGTGTAACCCCTGAAATGTGTTGGAAGTTATTATTATTCAAGTTATTCAAGTTATTTTGATAAACTGTTACAATATATATAGCCAGTATGGTGGCCTGAATTTATGGGAGGAGCTCAGGGGGGTATTTAAGCAGCCCACTTACCTGTATTCCTTGTCAGTTCCAGTGTGCGATAGGTCACGTTATTGGCCTGCTCGTACCAACTCACTTTGTGGTTATTGAGTCTGTGTGTTCGATTACCAGCTTCTCCGTCCGTGGTCTTCGTTAGCGGTTCTCACTCGCTATTGCAGGTAGGATTCAAACCTTTTTTTTGCGTTGTATGCAATGTTGTGATGCATTATGTTTCCTATCAGGCATCGCTTTGGTAGTTAGCTGTCTCCGAGTCATTGTCAATCGTGTCCCAACATCATTCGGCACAGGCCTAGTACATTCATAGGTTCCCTCTGCCTTGTTTGTCATCCCATCTACAAACATATGATTCGTTCATAGATCCAAGCTGCTGTCAGTCGATGTATGACATCACTCGGCACAGGCTTCACTGGTTATAGGATTCATAGTCTATGGGATTGCCGCCTCTTCCCATTGGAGCTGAGCGTGTATTGATTGCACAGGTTCTGTGGCTGATTGAGGTGGTAATTAGACTCACTTGGTGCCTTGTCTGCATTTGATTAGAATTGGGGGTTTAGTGGTTGGTATGTGTTTGGTTTTGGAGGGGTGAGGTGGCAACCATAACACTCTACCACATCCCGATTCGAATCCCAGTCACGACGCAACATAGCGATTCGAATCCTCAGTACGACATAACATGGTTTTGCTTTCACATACACCACAGCTTCCTGCAGCTCAGTCTTCCTCTCTAAGCACCTGCCACAAGCAACCAACCTTTACTCATACCTCATACATACGTTCGTACTCATTTACAACTCATACGATACTCCAGGATCGCAAATCCGATACAAGCCGGCACGATTCTTTTCATTGCCATGAACACACGATCACGACATACGATTAAACATGATCATGATTCATCCCCACACATGCACCAATTTCTCTGCTGTCCTTGTTTTCACCTCCCTTATGAGGCTACTTTCTTGCAACACGCTACTGCAAGAACGTCTCCAGTGGCACGCAATCTGGCCACTAGTCATCTCCAGTGGCACACGACATGGCCGCTCACATTTTCTTATCTGTCTTCTCTCCCTTAGGTCAGTCGAGTTCAGGTTGTTCCATCCTGCACAGGGTTGGACGTATTTTCTACTGGGGGGAAAAAAAAACAACGTAAAAAAAAACAAAAAACAGGTCATGTCATTTTCTCCACAGGTTCCCGGTCGATTGAGTATTCTCAGCCTCAACCAGGACTTTTGCAACCAGAGCGTCAGGTGTGTGGTTCATGGGTTCCACCCTTACATCACCCTGCAGCATCCTTTTCACCACGTTGACTTCACATACACAATCTGGGCTGCTCATCAGGCATTACCTACTGTCACATTTTCTTTTCTCGACTTACTATTTTCGAAGGACATCAACTTCAATTACGCAGACATGGTTGCTATACAGTTTAGACAGTGCCTACTTAGGCTATACCAGACTTCAGATTCTTGCCCCTGTACGCCCTGGGGGCTCTGGTTTCACAGGTTTGTGTTTGACACAAACAGGGCACCTGCGCTATCGATGACCTGGCCAGTCCCCTCCTGGCTCATCTCGGTTGCCCTGCACTCTTAGTTTTCTAAATTTCCAATCAGCAGCGTTCATCACCCAAAATGCAATTGGCTTCTTCACTGCACCTGTCATTCCTTTTTCTGTCCTTTACCTTCCTTTCTTAGCTGTTCTTGTGTACGCAATTCTTCTCTATCATTCTTATGCTTATGCTTACGACTCTTCTTAACACATACTTCCGCCCCTCTGTCACCCTCCGTGGGTTCAGAGCATGGCTGTGCTCATACCGTGAAGGGATTGACCATCCCCAAACTTGCTGAGGAACTACGGCGTAGAAGGCCTCGCCAAATTTGATGGGTCAATTCTGCTCACCCACCATAGCCTGATTCGAATACCAGTCGTATCTGCGAAACAGCGATTCAAACATCGGCATGATTCGACACATCCTGTCTTACACATACACCACAAGCTTCCACAGCTCGGCCTCCCCCTCGAGGCACCTGCCACAAGCACCCATGCTACTCGTACCACTCATTCGTCATTAGTGCTCACTCACAACTCATACAATGTTTTGGGAACGGAACATGCCAACTTGTGTCGGAATTTTATGTTCCCATTTTACAAACATACGATCACGACAAATGACTAGTATGGTCTAGGGTTCTTCCCCACACACATTCTGATTTCTCTGCTTCTTGTTTTCTGCCTCCCTCATAAGGTTCCTTTTTGCAACATGTTATTGAAACTCGTATTCCAGTGGCAGGCGTTCATGGCCACTCATCATCTACCAGTGGCACACGTTCATGGCAACTCATTTGCATGTCTGTCTTTCCTCTCTTAGGTCAGTTGTGTGCCAGTGAACTGGTGTTCCAATGTGGATTCCAGATGTTCCCTGGCCCTCCCCTTCACCTCTAGTGCTGTCCAGACCATGCCTGAGTCCTCTCAGTGTTTTCAGGTGGATGAGTTGGGGCAGCCTGTCCAATCGCAGGGGATAGCACAGATCTGAAACAATTATAACTATGCTACCTATATGTACAGCCAATGTGGTCTGCTCCACATCTGTATCATCTGCCACAGAGCAAATTCCAAGAATGCATGCACCCTCAAACACCCCAAAGCTTCATGACTAAACCGAGCGGACGTACAGTAGTTGTGGTACTACCTCTACTCTCACCCATCTCCCTCACTTTCACTCTTGCTGATGTATGGATTCACCTTTGGGTTCCACACCGGGCTCATCACCCGGCCTCAAACCACCTACGAATGCAGAAATCTTCTCTCAGCTTCCACCAACCAGCTAACCATAGACAGTCTACTACAGACCAAACCAGACTGGGGGTTTGTCATCTGCCCCTTTTCTGTGTCACCATTCAGCACCTGGAGAGTCAGCTCTATCAGGTTGGTTAAGGCCAAGTTCTCCAATAAAGGTTGCTAGGTTCACGATTTGTCCGCACCTCATTCTTCTCACATTCTTAGGTTAAACTCATTTCCATCTGAAGACATTTCCCATAAGTACACATCTGTTGACCTAGCTATACAGACCATCATTATCAGGCACAGGGACGTCTTCAAAACATTACCCATCAAGCCATCCTTGTGGCAGCTACATGGCATCTAACTACCTCCTGACAAATTGACCTGGATCAGGTCGGTCATTCATGCCTTCACCTCTTTCATGAGGTTGTACCAAGAGTCAGCTACAGTCCCTGTTAGGGATGCTTAATTTTGCTATGAGGATTGTCCCTCAGGGTTGTTCCTTCATTTCACGCCTCCTGGTTTTCTTCTCTCAGGCACAGGACCCTGATCAGGACCCTGATTGAGTCCTCAGGCTGGACCAAGCATCAATTGCTGATCTGGCAGCATCGGATGAGTTCCTCAAAAATTGGAACGGCATGCCCATGTTTATCCCTGTAGCATCGGCTTTGTCACCTCATGTAGTCATAGAGGCAGCAGCCTCCACAGGCTTCACTGCAATTTTTGGCCCCCATCGGTTCGCAGGTCCATGGCCACAAGAGATTATCATGGTCCCCGGGTTTAGCCAGTCATCCTCCCTATTTGAGCTTTACCCTATCGTTGCTGCAGCTCAGGTCTGGGGCCACACTTTGATAGGGCAGACATGGTCTTCCCTCACAGACAAACTAGTCACGGCCGAAATTGGCAACAAAGGCAGGTCCAAGTCCTTGGTCATTATGTCCTTCCTACGCAGGCTGGTGCAGATATCCCTTCAGTACAAATTCAGTGTGCACAGTACCTACATTCCTGGTAATGCAACCTCTCAGCAGATATACTGTTCCACCTTAACTTCCTGTTGTTTTCTGCAGAAACCCGGAGCAGACCTGACCACTTCTCCTATCCCACTTTGGTCGCAGCTGATGATGGGCTGAAGGGCCACCTTTGCAACGCAACCCAACAATAAACCAATCACAGTCCCACAACACACTGAAGGCCTACCACACCACCTGGAACACCTACTACATGTTTGTAGCTTCGTGTCCTGGGTCAGGGACAGGCGACATCAAGCACATCCTGGCCACCATGTTGTATTGTCACATGCAGCTGACTTTGTCCCACTGTTGACACCATCAAGCTGTCCTTGGCTGGCATCCAACATTTCCTATCCTTAAAGGACCCTGAAAAGCCTTCTTTGTTCATGGCCCATGCTGTCAAAGCCATCTTACGTGGCATCCAGAAATATCAGCCAATAGCCGGTACCAAGCGCTTACCCAGTTTATATGCCACGTTCCGGGTAATGTCAGCTATCCTGTCACTGTCCCCCTTCGGCTTACTGCCCAGCCTGGTCATCCAAGCAGCTATCTACCTGGCCTTCTACGGTTTCCTGCAGCTAGGCGAGTTTACCTACAGTGGTCCCGGTTGCCAGGTTCTACGCAGGTGGCACCTAGCCTGCCTCCAAGACCATTTCGTTCTACATCTAGCAATGTCCAACACCCAACAGTCCGGCACCGGGGACGAAAATCAAGTTCTTCCAGACCCACAACTATTGGTTCCCAGTAGCGGTCCTTGAGCAGTTGTTGTCATACCTAACCAGTCTAACTCCAGCCCGTTGTTGCCTTTTCCTACCAGCCTCCTGAGTGCTAGCCAGTTCATTAGACATGTTCGTATCCTCCTGGCTAAACTAGGTCTCAACCTCAGACAGTTTTCCAGGCACTCCTTTTGTATCAGAGCGGCCTCAGCCACCTCTCGGCACAGGGTACAGGACCACATCATCAGAAGGTTGGACAGGTGGAAGTCCGCCTGCTTTGCCTGGTATGTTCCGAACCCTCAGGTTGAAATGTCGCAAGCCTTTACCAAGCTTTCTCTTGGCTGCCCTTTCTTCTGAGCCCTGTGCCGTGACCAACGGCTCCCGCACGCATGTGCAGGAGTGATGTCACACGGCTCCGGTCAGTCCCACAGCTGGAACCTGCAGACTCAGAAGGAAGAATCACAGCCTCTAGCAGTGATAACGCATCGTTGAAGTGCTTGATTTGCAAGTAAGTTTCACACAATGTGCTATGCATACTAGCACATTATGCCTTTATTTTGCAGGTCAGAAAAAAAAGAGGCAGCGGTTTACTTCCTCTTTAAAGCCTTATATTAAATTCCTAAGATGAGGGTTTTTTGTTCTACTTATTTACCTTTTTAGTATCCTTTAGTTTCCAATACTCTTCAGTGGAAGTTGTTAAAGTATAAGTAAACCCTAACAGTAAACTTATTTCATGTGTTCAGTGTTTTAAATAGACCATTGAATACGTTTTGAAATATTTGTTTGATAAGTGCAAAAAACACCTGTTGATCCTGTCAGAAATCCAGTGAGCTAATAGCATTCTGTGCTCATTTGTCATTGACTGTTATCAGTTAGCATTGTACCTAGCCATCTCTGTTGAGCATCCCCCTATACAGTGTTATAAAATAGAGTAGAGTGGGGATCTGAAGTTCTGCCCTAAGGTACATTATGGTGAGTGGTTGTTATCACCCTAGTAAGTGTGCTACTGGAAAGATAACCAGTAAAACAGACAATAGAGCCTTTAAAAAGAAAATGAATACCATCACCACATCTAAGGGCTGGTAAGCTGCTAAATATTAAATTTTTATTCTTGCGTTTAGATACACTTTAACATAGTGTGTCAGGAGCAGAGATGCAGGCTTGGACACACTTATGGTTGTCGTAGAAGAGATCAATGGACCCAGTAGCAAAAAAAATAGACTACTCCATAGAAGTTGGTCATCTGGAAACGTATATAAAGAATGGCTCAGTTCAGACAGAATTATTTGTGTTGAATTGCAGAGAGGAATACTCTGAGGTGCAAGGAGATGATGCCCCCTTGTGGAGAAGGTGAACAGAACCTTGGAGGCAGCAAAAGAACTGACACACACTTATTTAACAGGCAGCAAGGCACCAATTGGATATGTTGAACACGAGATACTTACAAGAGAGAGCTTTTCCATCTGGGAGAAATAATAAAGCATATCTTGACACCTTTATCAAGAAGTCAAGCAGACTAGCACAGATGATGTAACAAATGACAATAGAAAAGAGTAAGATACCAATGGTGGCTTCAGTTATCTTGTTGAGGAAGAAGGACGGAATCTCCTGCTGTTGTGTGTACTATAGGTGTTTAAATGCTGTAACCATAAGAGATGCCTATTCTTTTTTACGAATTGAGGAATCCCTTGCCAGATAGGCCAAATTTTTCTCCAAAGTCACCAGTGGGTACTGGCAGATCCTGGTTGACAAGGCAAACTGACAATTTACTATTTTCATTACTCCCATGGGGTTGTGCAAGTTCAAAAGCATGGCCTTTGAGCTAAAAAAATCTGCCCACCACATTTCAGAGGATGATGGGACACTGCCTTGTAGACATGAACCTGGATAGTATTCTTATCTATCCAGACAATGTAATGGTATATTTTCTCATGTTTAGAACCATATTGGACACATAGATGCCTTTTTGGCTCAACTATGCCAATAATGGCTGCAGTTGAAGCCCAAGAAGTGGCATCTATTCAAATATTTGTGTTCATGGGACATGTTATCTCCAGAAAAAGTAAACACCCAGTTCTGAGAAAATAAAGGCCATACAGAAATGGAGGCCTTCAATGACCATTAACCCAAGCCAGACATTTTCTGGGGTTGGCAGGATTTTATCAATGTTTTACCAAGCACTACACCTATTACTCTGCCCTGAATAAAAAGCTCCTACATGAAGTAGGCCAGAAGGTGGCTGCATAAAGCCTAGGGTTTGGAATAACCAGCATATAACTTCTTGAAGTAGCAGCTGATGTTGGCTCCCGTGGTGGCCTTTGCTGACTTCTTCCTTCTGTTTGGGCTAAGGACTGATGCCAGTATTCAGGATTTGAGGTGGCACACATGCAAGTACAAGGTGGCCAGAAAAGAGTCATCACTTATACCAGTCAAAGCCTACATGTGTCCAAGAGGAAACTACAGATTCTTCAAGTTGTTGCTGCTGGCCCTTTTGGTCAAGAGTCACAGAAAACATTGCTGTGTACCTCATAGGACCAAAATTGAGATCTGAATGGATAACATTGGTGTATTTGCAACAGCTAAACTTGGCACTCTGAAACAAAGCTGACATGCTTGTTTGAATTCTCCATGCATTATCACCTTAAAAAAGCAACAAAATGGCAGATACCCTATTGTCAGGCCTCACTGAGAATAAAAAAGCTGCAGAGATTATAATTTACTGACTTGCCTTGACAAAGGTCTAAGAGTATGCCTCTGGCAAACCTCATCCATGTAGTAGGAGAGTATAACTGGGCAGAGACCGAGAAAAGACCCAGTGGTTCCCCCCTAATATACAGTGGTGTGAAAAAGTGTTTGCCCCCTTCCTCATTTCCTGTTCCTTTGCATGTTTGTCACACTTAAGTGTTTCGGAACATCAAACCAATTTAAACAATAGTCAAGGACAACACAAGTAAACACAAAATGCAATTTGTAAATGAAGGTGTTTATTATTAAAGGTGAAAAAAAATCCAAACCATCATGGCCCTGTGTGAAAAAGTGATTGCCCCCCTTGTTAAAACATACTATAACTGTGGTTGTCCACACCTGAGTTCAATTTCTCTAGCCACACCCAGGCCTGATTATTGCCACACCTGTTCACAATCAAGGCATTACTTAAATAGGAGCTGCTTGACACAGTAAGGTCCACCAGAAGATCCTTAAAAGCTACACATCATGCCGAGACCCAAAGAAATTCAGGAACAATTGAGAAAGAAAGTAATTGAGATTTATCAGTCTGGAAAGGGTTATAAAGCCATTTCCAAAGCTTTGGGAATCCAGCGAACCACAGTGAGAGCCATTATCCACAAATGGCGAAGACATGGAACAGTGGTGAACCTTCCCAGGAGTGACCGGCCGCCCAAAATTACCCCAAGAGCGCAGCGACGACTCATCCAAGAGGTCACAAAAGACCCCACAACAACGTCCAAGGAACTGCAGGCCTCACTTGCCTCAGTTAAGGTCAGCGTTCATGCCTCCACCATCAGGAAAAGACTGGGCAAAAATGGCCTGCATGGCAGAGTTCCAAGGAGAAAACCACTGCTGAGCAAAAAGAACATCAAAGCTCGTCTCAATTTCTCCACAACACATCTTGATGATCCCCAAGACTTTTGGGACAACATTCTGTGGACCGATGAGACAAAAGTGGAACTCTTTGGAAGGTGTGTGTCCAAGTATATCTGGCGTAGAAGGAACACTGCATTTCATAAAAAGAACATTATACCAACAGTAAAATATGGTGGTGGTAGTGTGATGGTCTGGGGCTGTTTTGCTGCTTCAGGACCTGGAAGACTTGCCGTGATAAAAGGAACTATGAATTCTGCTGTCTACCAAGAGATCCTGAAGGAGAATGTCCGACCATCTGTTCGTGTACTTAAGCTGAAACGAACTTGGGTTCTGCAGCAGGACAATGATCCTAAACACACCACAAGTCCACCACCGAATGGCTGAAGAAAAACAAAATGAAGACTTTGGAGTGGCCTAGCCAAAGTCCTGACCTGAATCCTATTGAGATGTTGTGGTATGACCTTAAAAAGGCCGTTCATGCTCGAAAACCCTCTAATGTAACTGAATTAGGACAATTCTGCAAAGATGAGTGGGCCAAAATTCCTCCAGGACGCTGTAAAAGCCTCATTGCACGTTATCGCAAACGCTTGGTTGCAGTTGTTGCTGCTAAGGGTGGCCCAACCAGTTATTAGGTTTAGGGGGCAATCACTTTTTCACACAGGGCCATGATGGTTTGGATTTTTTTTCACCTTTAATAATAAACACCTTCATTTACAAATTGCATTTTGTGTTTACTTGTGTTGTCCTTGACTATTGTTTAAATTGGTTTGATGTTCCGAAACACTTAAGTGTGACAAACATGCAAAGGAACAGGAAATGAGGAAGGGGGCAAACACTTTTTCACACCACTGTAGGTGATAATGTTGTGGCCCAGTTCCAGAAAATGATCGAAGCTACCCTGATTCCAAAAATGGTGCTGCTCACCATGCATTAAGAAGTTGCACACTATCCAGTATGAAGCCCCATACACACTATCAGTTTTTCTGCTGATTTTTTTCCTTCAGATTTACCAAAACCATATAATATGAGGTCAAACCTTAGGAATTTAAATTTGTATGCAATCAGGCAGGCCCTTGCACTATATGGTTTTGGTAAATCTGAAGGAAAAAATCAGCAGAAAATCTGATAGTGTGTATGTGGCTTTACTCGCAAAGCATTTTTTCGATCCTACCCTTGTACAACTGCTGAAAAACGTATCGTATAAGAAATTAGGGAAAAGGACACACTACTTAAAAAGGAACATCAGTCTGCTCACATAATTTGTAATAAAAATATCTTTGCCATTCTGAAGCTTCCCTCCAACCACTTTGCATATTATTTTACATACTGTGATTCTGTACTTGCCAAATATGCTGTAGAAATCTCTCTACACTCCCTCCACTGAGTCTGGCTGCATCCATTTTACCTGTGGGCAGCTGAAGCTGCTGCCTGTTCATGTCCTGAATTTACACAGACACAAAAAGGCACACCTGCAGCTCTCGTTGGCCCTCTTATGACTCATCCCCCTCCCTTCCTGGCAAACTCACGAGAGTAAGAGCTGTGCATGATGTCATAAGCCTAGGCTTTTTACCAGACAAGAAACAGGAAGTGGGCCGTATAAGGTGTTTACTGACAGAAAAAACAAATGTTTTACTATCCGAAGTTAAAACAAGGGCAGAAGATTTAATAGATGGAAAGTTGAAAAAAATTACTGAAGTTCCACTTTAACTGAAGTGGTCTGAAAATATAGCTAAAGAGTACATTCCTTAACAGTACACTCACCCTATCCATGTTATGTTTGGGTGTACTCTCAGAGGGCCCCCAGACCTATGGGTTAGAGTGCAGGAAGTGTGTTACAGGTAGGATCACCAGATGAAAAAAAAAACTGAAAAAAATAATGCAGCTAATACACCTAAAGATGTGTATGTTGCAATATGGTACATTGTTTTTTAGTTTTATTATATGTAAATTGTGATTTGATAATGCAAGCATTTTTTATGTCGGGAAATACGTTTCTTTCCTGTGATTTAGACCATCTCAACCTTGGCATGCTGACAAGATGTGGCTGTGCACAGGAACAGAACTTCAAATCACAGCATGTGTAAATGGTAATTAGAGGGATATAGGCATCATATAAATAAGTTTATTTTCACAGAAAAGATTGGTGCTTTTCTAAATTACCAGTGTTGCGATATGTGGCCATGTTAGGAAATGCTTAGTAAAATCCCTCTTAATTCAGTCAGATATACTGCAATTTAATTGGGCAATATTATATAACAATTGGTAACAAGCTGTTAAGTTCAGTTGTATGCAGTTACTGGCCTTATAAAATATCTGTGTTGTGATATAAAGAGTATTTTTCTATGGCATCGTTGGTGCCATAAATTTGCCATTATGGGCATGTTAATGAGCATGACTCTTGTCTTTACATTGCTCAGGGTGTTAACACTGCTTAGTCCATTAAACTGTCTATAAATATGGGAGCAGTAAAAGAAGAGAAGACATACAAAATTTAGCACAAAGAAAGACTTTTGTCAGAAATACAGCTTTAGGTCCTTCTACTCTTCTATAGTTAAATCAAAAATAGTCACTACTGTGACCTATGCTTTAGAAAGAAAGAAACACCTACACTGCTAATAGATAAAACACGGCATGTAACCTGTAGGGATGATAAATCCAACATTAGAAAAAGAGGAACATCCTGTGATAATGTGAAACCAACACACACACACATATATACACCCAACTTTAAAAAAAAAAAATGAAATAAAAAAATGTCAAATTAATCGCAATCTACTGAAATATAAAAATAACAATAACAAAAAAGCATAGGCAATCCATATATTTATTAATCGTATATGAAAATTTCCAAAATTCATCCTTCCCTTAACATCATTCCAACCATATAAAAGAAGTAGAAAACTGATCCCATGGTTAACATGACTTTAAGACCCCTTTCACACTGTGGCGGTTTTCAGGTGCTTTAGCGCTAGAAATAGCCTCTGCAAAATGCCTGGGAACTGCCTCCCATTCATTCCAGCGTGTCTTTTCACACTGGGAGGGGGGGTGGGGGGTGCGCTTGCGTGACGTTCCGAAAAGTCCTGCAAGCAGCATCTTTGGGGTGGGTTGGGAGTGTTATATTTAGTTCTTCCAACACGCCCTGCCCATTGGAATGAATATGCAGCGTTTTCAAAGTGCCTTAAAAACTATTTGAACGTGCCGCAAAACTGGAGTTTTTAACCCTTTTTTGGGGTTAAAAGTGTCCCACTAGCAGCTGAAAAGAGGCTCAAACGCGCTGCTTAAACAGCGCTAAAGCATCGCTAAAATGAGTGGTGCTTTAACGCTAATGGCTGGAAAGTGCCACCTTAGGTAGAATACAAGCTACACTGACCAGCCTTAGGTAGAAAACAATCTACAGTGACCAGCCTGAGTTAGAAATGAAGCAACACATTCAACCTAGTGGGGGGGACTTGGTTTCCCTAATAAGGCAAAGATGCAGGCTTAATAATAAAATTAATATCTCCGTAGTATATACCGGGCGTTATTTACGAAAGGCAAATCCACTTTGCACTACAAGTGCAAACTACAAGTGCAAAATGCACTTGAAATTGCAATGAAAGTGCACTTGGAAGTGCAGTCGCTGTAGACCCGAGGGGGACATGCAAGGAAAATAAAAAACAGCATTTTAACTTGCACATGATTGCATGATAAAATCAGCAGAGCTTCCCCTCATTTCAGATCTTCCCCTCAGATCTAAAGCTACTGCACTTCCAAGTGCACCTTCAGGATTTTCCTTTCGTAAATAACCCCCATAGTTTCTAAGCATACATTCCATAAATGAAGTGACAATATATGAAAAAAAAAAAAAGTGTGAATGCCAGGAGATATAACCCTTGAAGGGGGCAAGCACTTTTATGACCTGAGTGGCAATGCAGGGGTGAGCGGCCATTGTTTCACTGGTAGTGGAGACACGAAGAGCACTTTTTATTTGGAAGCAAGATATGACACAGTTTTATGCTAGTATTTTTGGAATTTTCGATATATGATCATTATTTTTGGACAAATATATTTTATTAGATTCATTGATTAATTATTTTGAGTTTGCGTTGTAATATATTGATTTTTGATTTTGTCAACCGTGTGGTGAAATCACTTTTTTGTGTGTTTAGCTGGCAAACTATCTTTTTTCATATTGTTCTTTTTGATAATTGTAGTTGATATGTTATTTGGTTGTGCTGATTGACTCTTGTTACACTGCTGTAAATGCAGCCGTGTGCAAAGGGTTCATTAAGAAATATTAGTAATAAACAGCACAACTTCTAACATGGACAGCTGACAAATACATTTAACCCACTATAAAGATGTGTAATTTTAAGTGCAGCTGCAAAGTCAGCAATACCAGCAGAATACATCATCTTTTGGAGGAGAGTACCTCGGTTGCATCAGGGCTAACATTTTATTTTGCTGAGGCTGTACCTCACTTATGAAAGTGATGTCACCGTAAGGTCATTATAACCCAAAAATATATGCAGAGCCTCAAATTTTCTATCATTGGTATGTATAGTCAGATTGGGGCTCATGACAGCATTATAGACCAAGAAGTAGATGCCTGCATGCACCTACATCCCTATCACTTTATGAAGCAAGTACAGAAACATCTTTTTATTAGAAAACATCTTAGATGTTATAGAAAAGCTTATTAAAATAAGTACCATATATTTTTAATCATCATATATCATTCTCCATTGAAGAAAGCATTCTTTTCCGTTGAATGAGTGAAAGCTGCCTATCATTGATAAAAAAAAGTCAAATCAGGCACAAAGCAGAAATATTATTGTGGGAAAAGAACAGATTTGTATAGTAAATAGTATGTATATGCAAAGTGTTGAATGAACAATAGTATAGTTATTTTTTTATTTGGCTGTCATATATTTACTAGTCTGCTAGTCTACTATTTTGTAAATGCTTTCAAGATAGACTTTTATACTGCACATGGACAGGGTCATCCTAATGCAAGGGCAGCCCCCAGGTATATGGGGGCCCCACAATAATCTTGCATTACATCATACTTACCAACTGTCCCGAATTTGCTGGTACAGTCGTGCTTTTTACTAAACTGTCCCGATAAGGTCATGTCCTGGAAAGTGTCCCAGAACCTATACTGTGCCCTCCTGACTCCATCACCCCCCCCCCCCCCCCCCCCCCCCCCCGTGCTGTGCCCTTTGTGTTGAGTAGTCTTTCATTTTTTTTAAATTTTTCTTTTGTAAAATTGATTTGATTGAAAGTAGTAATGAATTAATTAATGTTTAATTCTATAAACTATTTTATACTTTATTTCTTGAAATTAGGTGCATAAATTGGGGCAAGCTGGTAGGAGCCCCAGTGAATTACTTTGCCCATTATGCTATTAAGACGGCCCTGCACATGGATAGAAAATGTACCAGATTTTGGAAAAACAAATTATAGTACATGCAAAAACAAATACCTTATATTTTCTCATTTGAAGAATTTAGACAGATAGGTAGATCGATATAGGTTGATCAATGGGGGAAATATTTGCCTGATCATTGGATCCTTACCCAAAACTGACATCAGCATCCACGTTATATTTCTTCGTGATACAGTTTCATATTGAAGTTATCTGCTACATTAAACATGGGATAAATGTACTTATTAACCAGGAACCTGTCAAATTAATTATCTGTTGTCCATCCTTATCTGCAGGGCCGTCTTTAAGGCAGGGCAAAAGGGGCAGCTGGCCTGGGCCCTGTCATTGTTGTAGGGCACAAAGCAGCTGCCTCATACTTGCCAAATATCCCAGTTTATATTTCATTGTTCCTTGAAGTTTTAGTCCTGTGCTGTGTCCTGATATGTCAGTGTGGACTGCTAGTACTAATGTTGCCCAGCTCTGCCGTATTGTTGTGTACAGATGACTCACCTGCAGACCCTGTGTTTACATGTAAATAACCAGCATTCATATGTAAATAGTGGCTGCAGCCAGTGGCATTGATATGCAAATAAAGGCGGCATTCATATGTATTTCATGCTCCCCTGCAGTGAAGAGATAATGTGCTGTAACATCTAGCAACCAATCAGTGAGCAGTATTACTGTACAGTAATCTCTAGCAACCAATTAACAAGCAGAAATCATTTACTGTAACCTCTAGCAACTAATCAGTGAGTTGTAAAGTGTACTGTAACCTCTAGCAACCAGTCAGTAAGCAGTAGTGATATGCTGTAACCGCTGGCAACCAATCGCAATTGCTGCAATTGATACAGTAAACCGATTTTAAGTCTAGCTGCTATTTATTGTATGTCTCAGAGCAGGTGGAGAGTGAAATTGCATTAGGGGGGGGGGGGGGGGCAAATAATTTTTTGCCCAGGGTCCAATCAATATTAAAGACGGCCCTTCTTATCTGTTGTCAACTTTCTTACATGTTACAGCCAAATCTTAATGTCAAAGGAAAATGCAGTCTAGCGAGTATAATGAGTAAAACGAAAATATTTAAGCATTCTGCCAATGTCGTACAAAATTGTTATTTCCGCTTTATTCATAAATTATTAAAGGAAGGATTATTTATACAGTTCTACTTTATTTTGATGATGGTGCATGCCCCTTGTGTGATGAGCTAATTAAAATTATGGATACTTAATTTGAGAATGTCATGTACTGTACACATAATAATTGAATTAACTGAATAAGCTTTCGCCACAAGTGTATTTTCTGAGTCATAATAATTATTCATAAACTTAACAGACTTTTTTAGATATGGAAAAGAAGCAACAAGTGCACGTTTACTAGGATTAATGAAGAATATAAAAATAACATTACAGAGGGGTTATACTGAAACCAACATGTCATATTTATGTTCTAATTAAAAGATAAAGGTTTCTAGTAATTATTTTAAGAAGTAGTGCTGTAAGAGATAAAAAATATGAAGACAATTTATGGAAGAATGTAATTTTTAATATCTGTGGCAAAAGGACATTCAGAAATTAGTTAAAATGATTAAAGCAAAATTGGCATTATCATATAAACCAGTTCTGGGTTAATATAAAACAAGCAGATTCAGAGCAAACTTAGTTTCTTCTCTTCTTTGATATCATGCACCTGTTTTTTCATGCTGTTTTATTCAACAATAAAAGATTTTACAATTAAAAAAGATAATTCCAGCATAACACAATGATAGTTCTTAAAGCATATCTAAACCCAAGAACAAAAATGTGATATATTGCAGTCTTTACTGTTGGCTGTGTTAGTTTTTTTTCCCCCCATACTTTTTCACCCTGTACCAGGGGAGGTGTATTGTAGTTCACAGAGAGCAATTATAACTGATGATAATGCAGCAGTGTCAGAGTCAGAGAGGGCATTACAGGACAGCGATAGACTTCTGCCAGGATAAACAAGCATCTTTTTGCATGTATCAAAAAGAAAAAAATGCTTTCAACAGTATATTTAACAAATCAAAAGTGAACAAATAAGATACTTTCATTCTATAAACTTTAATTATCTGAACTCAGGCATTTTGTTCCTATTCTGGGTGCTGTTGCAGCTGTTTGCCTTCTGTATACTGAACACAGGGGGTTGCTCGTTTGGCACTTCCACCATTCAGAGATTGTATTTTTATTTCAATGAATACAAGTATATTCTCTGATAGGATGAAGCAGAGAGGAGAGGTGGGTAACGTCACAAAGAGCTGACTGTATTGAGCACAGGCAACTACAGTTCATCTCCAGCTGTCGTCTGGATGTGAGATTTGAAGAATTGCATGTAACCAAGCTGGACCCATGTAAGTTTATATTAAAAAAAAAAAGATAATTCCTGGACTTCAACTTTAACATGGAAATGCTTATATGACGATTTAGTGATTGGGATTGCATATACTTTAATAAATGACAAAGAAATAATGGGACCGAGTTACTAATATTGGAGAGTGCAAAACCTGATGTACATGGTAGCCAATCAGCTTCTAACTTGTTCAATTAGGCTTTGACAAAATCTGATTGGTTTCTATACAGAGCTGCCCCAGATTTTGCACTCTGCACTTTAAGCAAATCAACCCAAATGTGTGTAAAATAGGAATAAACCCAGTGAATCAAGTACCCTGGTTTATCAGATGTGTAATGACTTGGTATATTAATAAAAAATATTACCAAAACTGGCAGTGCACAGATATCAATGAAATATATAACTCTCCTTGTTATGATAACTTCTTATCGAAATATGCAGGCATTAATAAAAGGAAGGAATAAAAAAAGCCTGTATGAACATGGCATAATGTGCTAGTATGCTTCGCATACTAGAAGAAGTATAATTTTTTTTATCTCATGGATGAAATATGAGAAACAATATATATATCATACAATTATTCCATAAACACATACCACATACACTGAATATATAATTTGAGGAAAATATGCTTATCAAATAGTTTACCATTTGCCAATAGAAAAAAATATGTCCCAGACTTAATTTTAAAAATCTGGTCACCTTACTGTAGGTACAAGTTAAAAAAAGTTTACTACCACTTTAAACCTTTATTCAATAACAGGATTACTCCTTCTTTTTTAGGGGGGCATTCTTTATTCATCACCAAGATGTACAGTATCCTGGGAATGTTGGTTCCCAGGTGGAAGACTGGAGTAACGTGAGCCTAGAGCGAGGGGGTGCCTAAGAAGGAGAAAAAACTGGCAGTCATGTTCCGCCAGCTGCAGCATACTGCCAAGTTTGCTGCAGTGATGAGGAGGGAGGGGGTGATGAGGTCACTGACTGTACTTAGGTGCCTGAGTGAAGAGAGGGGGTGGAGGAAGAGGTGGAGGACATGTAATTCCAATTTTTGATCTAATATTTCACAGCAGGGCCCATTCCTGCACCCAACAAAAGTATCTCTGGGGGGCTACACTGTTGTGGCACCACCACCACCCAAGGCCCATTTTTCTGCCCCTGTTTAACAGGGGCATGTAATTAAAATTTTTGATCTAATATTTCATAGCAGGGCCCGTTCCTGCGCCAAACAAAAGTATCTGTGGGGGACTACACTGTTGTGGCACCATCACCACCCAAGGCCCATTTTTCTGCCCCTGTTTAACAGGGGCATGTAATTACAATTTTTGATCTAATATTTCACAGCAGGGCCCGTTCCTGCACCCACCAAGAGTAACTGTGAGGGCTTACAGTGTTCTGGTACCACCAAAGCCTAAGGCCCAATTTTCTGCAGAGTATATAGAGCAAGCCATATAGTATATATACTGCTGTTCAGAGTATATAGTACCTGGGAGACCCCAACGCTATTTTTTTTTTATTTGGGTGCGGATTTCCCTTAATATCCATACAAGACCCAAAGGGCCATGACGTTTTTTTCATTGATTTTCATCTATATTGCCGGGACCTGACAATACATTACAGCCACGAGTAGTTTTAAATTACATTTTTTCCTTTAGAAATGTCATTTGGCTTTGGTATTGTTCTAAACAAGTTACATGCTACTTTGCAGGCATACTAAGGACACCCCCAGGCACAATATTTAAAGGAATATTTAATTTTTATTGTTTCACTTTAAGCATTATTAAAATCACTTCTCCCGAAAAAACTGCCATTTTTAAAACTTTTTTTTGCATTGATACATGTTCCCTGGGGCAGGACCCAGGTCCGCAAACACTTTTTATGGCAATAACTTGCATATAAGCCTTTAAAATTAGCACTTTTGATTTTTCATGTTCGCGTCCCATAGACTTTAACAGTGTTCGCGTGTTCAAAAAATGTTTTGCCTGTTCGCATGTTCTGTTGTGAACTGAACCGGGGGGGGGGGGGGTGTTTGGCTCATTCCTACTGCTGATTTTGCTGTCAGATCTCGGACACAAAGATAGATGCTGCATCATCCTCAGGGACTCTTGCAGCTGGACTTTGCTGCAACATTCATCTGGATTTATCTCTATTAGTAACTATGTACTCTGGTATATGTGCACAGTTCTACCAGGATTGCTATTGGTCCCCTTGCTGATAATACCTGTTTTTACATTGAATGTTTGTACTGGTATGAATCTCTTCTACCTCCCCCCCCCCCATCCCCTTTTGAACAGTGCACCAACCACCACTGCTGCACAGGTAGGTAGCTAGATAGTTATTGATTGGTGCATTGCAAGGGTATGGGGAAGAGGTGTCCAGCCTTGGGCTACTATTTTGAGTGAGACATCCAGATTTCTGTAGCACAATGTATTTTAGCCTTGCAGCACTTCCCAGTTAAATATTTAATACAGTATATGTAGCCTGGCTGCATGGCTCTAATAAATAATAAGGGTTTAAGCTCACCAGAACTTTTGTTTTAACAGGCACATGTAAAAATAAATAAAAAAATAGCCTTGCTAAGTACCCTATTTAGCGCTGGATGCAGCCATTGGTTAGCTCCCACAATCAGTGTTATTCCAGGGCAAAGCATGCCTCTACAACACCATGTCTGCCTCCAAACAAGCACTGTGTTTGGCCTATGGCAACACTGACCTGACCCTTGGCTATGACAGGCTACAGGTGACAGGATCACTTTAAAATATTAGAAATATTAATGTACAGCATAGATGTTTGTAAAAAGACAATTTGGAAGCATGCTATTTCATGCATGTTGAACACTTCTACTTTCTTAGACTATTATAAAGTGCATATATTTATTTTTACTATTTTGTCAAGGTGGTTGCCGTTTTGACAAGATGGTTGCTGAATTTTTATGCCTGCTTTTGTAGCTGTAACAGGACTCTGGAGAGCCATGTGAAGGGAAAGCACACATTCTTTATGCCTTTATAGTGCACATGGTTACAGTTGTTAAAAGTACTGCTATTTATGTTGGCTATGCAGTTTATGTTGGCTCAACTACTCTTTTACAGTTCAGAGTGAGTTATTCGTATTTTATTAAGCAAACAGAACTCAACTATTAAATATATGAGGCCTGCTATAACGTTTTGTACAAATTCCAGGTATCTTGTGTAACTATTCAGAACTTTAAAAAGTCAAGAAAAAGGGGAATTATGTTTTAGGACTGCAAACAGCTTATAAAGAAATTGATAACTTTACAGAACATGATAGTAAATGTCATCTGGTAGTGTTCATACCATTCTAAATGTACACAGATGGTAGTAATCGATGTAAAGCAAGCAAAGAGATATCAAGGCTGTCCTAAGCTGTAGGCTGGTTCAGGAAAACAAAATTAGTGAGGACATCTTTGTAAATGGAAGGGGGGATTGTGTCACAAAAATGTGTGTCAGTTTTTTGGGAAACCTGTACTAGGCCTACATGGCTGACCATTGCTAAGTCTCTGGTTGCCTCTTGCATGTGTACTTTCCCAGCCACACACAAGATATACCCAGAGAGGTCATACTGAACTACATATTTGCTTCAGGGAACTGTTTCTGAAATAACCTAAAGTGACACTAAACTCTGGTTTGAAAATAATCGTATCCATTCCCTCTCTATCCATTCTTATATGTGCTTCTACTATGGAGGCTCTGAAAATGTAGAGTCAGGACCTCGGTATATACAGAGGTCCCTTGGCATGGGCACTGTGGCTTAAGCATATATTTGCAAATGTGTGCAAACAAAGCCCACTGTTTTTAACATGAACTGTTAGACAATTTGGTTGTTTTGCAGGTTGGCTGGTAACTGTGCTGGGAAATCTTTTGTTTCTGCTGTGCTTTGCCCTTCCATGTGTACCTAGCTGCAAAGGCCAGGTATAGGTTTGGGTGGTTGCCACTTTTTTGTACAGTTGGATGAAATGGGTGCAGGGAGGCACTGGATGCTGCTATTGTGCTTTTGCTGGGCGTCACATGCATCCCTGTGCCTTTAAGAAGGGGGGTTCCCTCCAGGCATACCTATTGTTATATGTGCTCCTACAATGGCAGCTCTGACAGCATGACACGTCCTCTTAACCTCCCTGGTGGTGATCCCGAGTCTGGCTCGGGTTTGGATTTTAGTTCCACGAGCGGTAACCCCCGAGCCAGACTCAGGATCGCATCACTGGATACAGGGAGGACACAGAAAAGTTACTTACCTTGTCCCCTGGATCCAGCGATGTCCTCCGCATTGTGTGATCGAGCTGTCCTCCGCTCGATTCACACAGTGCCCGAATGCCGCCGAGCTCCGTTCCCTGCGACGTTACGGCGCACAGGAGCGGAGATCGGCACCAAATTCAAAAAAGTAAAAACGCACAAAACACACACAGTACTGTAATCTGTAAGATTAAAGGAATGGAAAAAAAATGACACACCCCCTTTGTCCCTAGTGGTCTGTGCAGTGCCCTGCATGCACTTTTATATTATAAATACTGTTTTTTCTGCCTGGAATTTGGAGATTGTCCATAGCAACCAGAAAGCGTCCCTTTTTCAGTGTTTTAGGATTTGATTACATTATTGAATAATTCTTCTTATTATTTATTATATTATAAACTTTATCATACCCGGGATGTCTGCTAGACTGTGGTTTGAACAGATTTAAGAGAGTTATTCCTAAGAATTACAGGACTACAATATAAAACGCCAAATTTCCATGCAAAATAATTGTACCGCTTTCAGCACCTAAAACCAGAACTAATCATAACGCCAGGGAGGTTAAATATGAGATCTGGGGTCAAAAAGTCCTCAGATCTCATATTTGGACTTAAAGAGGGAGTTCCACCTGTCGCTCGGCTCTTGGGTGCTGCCCCTGCCATCTTCGCTATGGGAATCAGGAAGTGAAGCCTTGCGGCTTCACTTCCCGCTTCCCTACTGCTCATGCGTGAGTCGTGCTGCGCAATACAGACGGTCCCTGCTGTCTCTGGGACCTGTGTGTTTCCCAGCAGACAGTGGGGAAGGGACAGGAAGTGGCGTAAATACCAGCAGATTCTGCAGCTATCTATGCCCGGAAGTGTGTGAAAATACCTGTATTATACAGGTATCTGCACGCCCCTCCCCCCTGAGAGGTGCCAATTGTAGCACCGGAGGAGGGAAGGGTTCCGATGAGAGGAAGTTCCCCTTTAGGGTGGAGCTCCGTTTTAAATGCAATAAAAAAATTGTCATTTGTCTTTTTTTTTAAGTGAAAAAATAAATAAAATCAAGTAAAATAAATGATTAAAAAAATGATTTATTTTAAAGCGCCCCATCCCGGAGAGCTTGCTCGCAGAAGCGAACGCATACATGAGGAGCGGCGGCGTATGAAAACGGTGGTCAAATCACACATGTGAGGTAATCGTTAGAGCAAGAGCAATAATTCTAGCCCTAGACCTCCTATGAGACTCAAAACTTGCAACCTGTACAATTTTTTAAAAGTCACCTATGGAGATTTTTAAGGGTAAAAGTTTGACGCCATTCCATAAGCGGGCGCAATTTTGAAGCATGACATGTTGGGTATCAATTTACCGTATATACTCGAGTATAGGCCGACCCGAATATAAGCCGAGGCCCCCAATTTACCCCCAAAAAAACTGGCAAACTTATTGACTCGTGTATAAGCCGAGGGTGAGACATGCCTGTCCATCCCTGTGTGTGTGTCCGTCCATCCCTGTGTGTCCGTCCATCCCTGTGTGTCCGTCCATCCCTGTGTGTCCGTCCATCCATCCCTGTGTGTGTGTGTGTCCATCCATCCATCCATCCCTGTGTGTGTGTGTGTCCATCCATCCATCCATCCCTGTGTGTGTGTGTGTCCATCCATCCATCCATCCCTGTGTGTGTGTGTCTCCATCCATCCATCCATCCCTGTGTGTGTGTGTATCCATCCATCCCTGTGTGTGTGTGTCTCCATCCATCCATCCCTGTGTGTGTGTGTCCGTGTGTGTGTGTGTGTGTGTGTGTGTGTGTGTGTGTGTGTGTGTGTCCAGCCTACCTGTGTCCCGAGCCTTTGTCCCGAGCCTCCGTCCCGTGCCTTGCCTCCTTGCCTCCGTCCCGTGCCGTGCCTTGCCTCCGTCCCGTGTCGTGCCTTGCCTCCGTCCCATCCCGTGCCGTGCCGTGCCGTGCCTTGCCTCCGTCCCGTGCCCTCTTCGTCGGCGCCTCGGCGGCCATTGTAAAATTCAAAAGCCGCGCCTCCGCCTTCGCCTGTGATAGGCGGAACACTGAATTTCCCAGCAGCCTGTGTTCCGCCTATCACGGACATCGTCTCATCCTCGTCCGTAGTACGAGGATGAGACGATGTCCGTGATAGGCGGAACACAGGCTGCTGGGAAATTCAGTGTTCCGCCTATCACAGGCGAAGGCGGAGCCGGAGGCGCGGCTTTTGAATTATAGAATGGCCGCTGTCTGTCTGCTCGACACGCTGATCGAGCGGGCAGACAGCGATGACTCGAGTATAAGCCGAGGGGGGCACTTTCAGCCTCAAAAAAGAGGCTGAAAATCTCGGCTTATACTCGAGTATATACGGTACTTGGTATAACATTATCTTTCACAATATAAAAACAAATTGGGCTAACTTTACTGTTGTCTTATTTTTTATTTAAAAAGTGAATTTTTTCCAAAAAAAAGTGCGCTTGTAAGACCGCTGCGCAAATACGGTGTGAAAAAAAGTATTGCAATGACAATTCTCTAGGGTGTTAGAAAAAAAACAATATATAATGTTTGGGGGTTCTAAGTAATTTTCTAACAAAAAAAACTGTTTTAAACTTGTAAACACCAAAATCTCAAAACGAGGCTGGTCCTTTAATGGTTGAGATTAGCACTTTTGATTTCTCCCATAGACTTTTAAAGGGTGTTCCGCTGTTTTCGAATTTGCCACGAAGCATGTTAATTTCTCACTATTAAACTAGTTTACAGCATTTACTTTATAAAAAATCCTTTTCATGATTGAGAGTGTGCAGTTGAAATTTTTTGGTTATAAAATCGGCACTCTCAATTTCTTTGAACAAAAAAAATTGGCACACTGTGCTCAAAAGTTTACCTACCCCTGCTCTGGAGTCTTTTCTCTTTCAAAAGCCAATGTTTATTGCACACATTTTGTCATTCTACGTCATTCTCTGAAGATATTAGGACCTGTTCACACTTGCTCAAAATATTAACGCTTATCAAATGCGCCTATATCATTAATGCATGTTAATAGGTGTGTTTGACAAGCATTCATTGAGCGTTAAAACAGCTGCCCCAAACACCCTATGTGAGCTTGTGGCGTGGTTGACATGTTATTAGCGTGTTAAAATCACACCACAAATGCCTATTATTAACTGTAATGTACTACATCAGCATAACTGTGCCCCAACCACGCCACAACTGCACCGCAACCAAACGCCAGCTTGGTTGCTGCGCATTACCATAGACTTGAATGGAAGTAATTGAAGCACTTCATGCTCGACATAAGGCTTACATTTTGAACACTAAGGCCGCGTACACACGGGCAGACTGTTCGCCCAACTAAGTTAGTCAGACAATCCGACAAACAGTCCGTTCAAAATTTGCATGAACGGACTTGACCACACACGATGAGCAGACAGTCCGCTGAAAGCGTGCGCGATGACGTGAACGGCACGTACGACGGGACGAGAAATTCGACGTCCAATACACTGCAATGCAACCTTCACCGTGTAAATCCTTTCTGAGCATGCGCCAAACTTAGTCTGTCGAACTAGCCTACACACGAGCGGACTGTCCGCTGAAACCAAGTTTGGACGGACTGTCTTACGGAAATTCCGTAAGACTTTGTTCGTCAGACTGTCCGCTGAAACAGTCCGCTGAAGCCCACACACGAGCGGACTGTCCGCTGAAACACGGACTAAGTTGGGCGAACAGTCCGCCCCTGTGTACGCGGCCTAACTCTTCATATTTTGATAATGTAAACAGCACTGTGTGTTGTCCATAGTATCATTTGCATAGGCATATGAGGGGCGCTGGATCCTGGGGCAGGTTGAGTGTCCTATTATTTAAAGTCAGCAGCTACAGTTTTTGCAGCTGCTGACTTTTAACTTTTGAACAGATTACTGGAAAAATTGCTTTAAAATATAAATGGGAAAGTCCAGATAAATTCAATGAATAGGGAAATTCCCTTTCTGGCAGCATCTGCAATCACTTTTACAAGCAGGATTTGGGAAGACTAAAGCCTCATACACACGATACGAAAATCATAAGGGAAAAGTCTGAAGATGAGTTGTCTGCAAATTTTCGGATCGTTACATTCGACAAACGATTTGACTTTTACATCAGACAAAAGCTGGATGTGCAGGCTATAAAACTTTCGTCTGATGTGAACTCAAGATCTGATTTTCGGATGGTCAGTACAGAAATCCGTCACACAAAAGTCAAAAGTATGAACACGCATGCTCGGAATCAAGGAACGACTGGGAAGAGTTTGGTCTTGTAAACTACCTCTCGTAATCTAGAATTAACATTTGTCACACAGCAATTGATGAAATGTCAAAATTCTCATCTTCTTTAACCACTTCAGTCCAGGAAGGATTTACCCCCTTCCTGACCAGAGCACATTTTGCGATTCGGCACTGCGTCGCTTTAACTGACAATTGCGAGGTCGTGGGATGTGGCTCCCAAACAAAATTGGCGTCCTTTTTTTCCCACATATAGAGCATTCCTTTGGTGGTATTTGATCAGCCCTGTGGTTTTTATTTTTTGTGCTATAAACAAAAAAATAGCAACAATTTTGAAAAAAAAAAATTTTTTTTTACTTTTTGCTATGATAAATATCCCCCAAAAATATATAAAAAAAACATTTTTTTTCCTCAGTTTAGGCCAATACATATTTTTTTTACATATTTTTGGTATAAAAAATGCAATAAGCGTTTTAATTGATTGGTTTGGGCAAAATCAATATATCAATCAAGCGTCTACAAAATAGGGGATAGTTTTATGGCATTTTTATTAATATATTTTTTTTACTAGTAATGGCGGTTATCAGCGATTTTTATCATGACTGCGACATTATGGCAGACACATCGGACAATTTCGACACATTTGTGGGACCATTGGCATTAATACAACGATCAATGCTTTAAAATTGCATTGATTACTGTAAAAATGTCACTGGCAGTGAAGGGGTTAACCACTAGGGGGCAGGGAGGGGTTAAGTGTGTCCTAGGGGACTGTTTCTAACTGACTGGGGGATGGGCTTGTGTGACGTGGACACTAATCGCTACTCCCAATGACAGGGAGCAGACGATCAGTATCCTGTCATTAGGCAGAGAGGGGAGATGCTGTTTACATCAGCAACTCCCCATTCTTGAGCTCCATGACATGATTGCGGGTATCCCTGCGGTGATCGAGTCCGCAAGGGTACGGTCACGGAGGTCACACGGCAGGAAGTTCAAAGTAACATACGGGTACGTTACTTTGCCCAGCCGTGCCCTTCTGCTGACGTATATATGCTGATAGCGGTCGGCAAGTGGTTAATAAGATAAAAATGAAGCTGCTTTGCCTGTAATTATGCCAAACGTATTTTAAAAGGCATTTGTTTTGTACGATCTGAAAATTGCGAATCAACGCTCACAAAACTTCTACTATCATGAAATTAGCAGAAGGGGCCCAAAGGGTGGAGCTTGAGAAATGAACTTCCTCTTTATACTCTCATAATACATCACTACGTTCGTGTTTGTCAAACGACAATTTGTGAATAGTTAGTATGCTAGACAAAATCCTGTACACGCCCTTTTTAAAAAAATCAGACGCTCAGTCATACAACAATCAGACTGTGTGTACAAGGCCTTAGACAGTAGCACTCTCTTTTCCCCTCCCTCTCCCTCATGTCTTTTGTCACTACATTGTAGATGGGTCTGAAGGAAAATAGTATCCCATCTCTGATTACAATTCTGACAAAAATCTTTAGCAGTATAAATCATTTTTGGCGTTGTTTTCAATGAGGCAAGGATAGAGTACATGGTGCTTTTCGATTTAATATTTACGGGCATAAATCATCAATAAGCATAGAAGGAGCTATGCTGCTTTGTTAATGATTCTTGACAGGAAAAGTCATGCAAACATTCTGACATTTTACCATGATGTGATGATTAACGTGATCTGATGTTCTGCAAATTTGTTTTTCAAGCATTTCAGAACTTAAAGCGGTATAAATCCCAAAAGGAAACATTTATTATATTGCAGCTTACCAATCTTAGATGAGATGGCTGCATTTATTTTTATTTTTTTAGGCTCTTGCTTTATTTTCACCCGGTGATCTGGTAAGTAAGTCTGTTGTTTTTCAAAAGAACCAGCTCTTCTGCAGATGTAGCATTAGAGGGTTAAGACAAACCATTTACCACTGACAGGGGTACTTACAATGATCCACTTTTATTTATTTGAGGAAAACCTTTATCCAAAAAAGGATTAAAAAAAATGTTTGCTTAACTGCTAACTAATGCAACCACCATACCTAATGATTGGTAGGCTGCAGTATATTACATTTTTGGTTTGGGGCATTACTAGTAACTTTGAGAAAGCCACCTTGATATTTATCACTTCCCCAGCCACCTTCTGAATGCCTCATTCCAGGAATTGGTTGGGGCATGGTAGAAGCAGGAGGGAGAAATCAAACCCTGACCAGATAAAAATAATAGATTACTGATCCATTGACTGCAGTAAAGCTACAAAAATTGTTTAGCCTAGTAGCCTCACTAGAGGAGGATGCTACATTTGTTTCAAATGGTATCTTACTTTTAAATGAAAAAAAAATGAAATAAACTGTGATGTAAAAACATTTGATATTACTCCTGTTATATACTTAATTTTACTAATTGCTGAAAATATAAACCATGCAAGCCAATAATAATTGCATGAGATCCAACAACAAAACAGTGGATTGAGCAGGTAAATACCATTCTTATTAAAGAAAAGCTAATGTATCAACATAGAAACGCTGCTAATAAGTTTTATAAAATAAGGCAACCTTGGCTAGACACCCCAGGCCTAGCACCCTCCCAACTAGTCCTCAGTCAACTTCTTTGAATGTAACCTCTTAGCTCCTTGAAACCATTGTTAATTATTCTCAAATTTCTCACCATAGCACAACAATTTATAGGCTTTGGGTTTGATCACAAAATTAAAGTTCAATCTAAGTATTCCCTCTCTCACTGGCCAGCTAATGGAGATAACCGTTGTAATCCCTTGGGTCTTTATAATAGAATTTCCAGTTAGTTTACCTTCCCGTTGGAAGATAGTTAGTTCTTCTACAGTACCTTTGCTTATTTGACTACGATTGTGTCTGTTAATCTGTTGTCTGCTCATCGTTAGAGTGTACGGTGATAAAATATGGGAAGGGGTATGTCTGTCATAAGTATTTTCTTATGTGCTATTCTTTTTGTACATCTGACTTTGTGACACAATAAAAGCTTTTTTCTGATTTAAAAAATAAATACAAATACAGTAATTGCATGAAATGGCACCATACACGCATAATGTTTGACAATGTCAGAGCTCCCAACTGTCCCTCATTTTGAGGGACTGTCCCTCTTTGTGGACCGAGTCTGTCCCTATTTTTTGTCCTGATATGTAGACCTCTATTAAAATGTACAATTCTTCCAAAGTATTACACAACGATAAACCTTTCACCCAATGGGTTGCAGGAAAGGAATTCGATCAATTTCCCTTCCAACACAGACAGCATTGATGTGAGAATCCCTCCTACCAAGCCATTGTCTTCTCTTGGTGGGGGGGCTGGGGAAGCCGTCCCAGCTGGGAGAAGACACTGATTATTGCTAGCGGCTTTAGCAGCTTGCACCCAAGTTGATTGATCAATCAACTTGGTACATTCAGACTGCCCATACACAGTTCAAATCTTGGCCGGTTCATCGGGAACTGGCCGAGATTCAAACTGACGATGGCCTGCCTTATTAAAGTTGGAGTACTCAGAATTTGGTGCAGCTGTGCATGGTAGGCAATCAGCTTCTAACTTCAGCTTGCTTAATTAGGCCCCTTTCACGCGATCGGCATGCAAAGATCCATTTTTCAGAATGATTTGAGTGAGCCACCCATTGACTTGAATGGGCAGGCGAATGTCAGCGGAGATGAGTGCGCTGACAACCGCCTGCCACCCGATCTGACAAAACTGCTCAAAACAGACAGATGGCTATACGTTCCCCATACATTCAGCATATCAGATGGGATCAGATGAAAATGGACATGTTGCCCATTTTCATCCGATCTTCCTATAGAGAACAGTGGGGGTCTGACACTGCGCAGTGAGCAGAGACAGAACGGTCACCCGCCTGCTCAGTAGGGATCAACAAAGCGATCTCCCACTGAGCTAGCGTACTCCACTGAGCGGATCCACCCTGTGTGAAAGGGGCCTAAAGCTTTGACAATAAAACTTGGAAGCTGATTGGTTTCTATGCAGAACTGCATACGGAGCGATCTCCCGCTGAGCTAGTATACTCCGCTGAGCGGATCCGCCCTGTGTGAAAGGGGCCTAAAGCTTTGACAATAAAACTTGGAAGCTGATTGGTTTCTATGCAGAACTGCATACGGAGCGATCTCCCGCTGAGCTAGCATACTCCGCTGAGCGGATCCGCCCTGTGTGAAAGGGGCCTAAAGCTTTGACAATAAAACTTGGAAGCTGATTGGTTTCTATGCAAAACTGCACAGGATATTTTGCACTCTCCAGTTTTAATAAATCCCCCGCCATTGTGTCCTCCATTCCCGTCTCAGGACATAGGAATATACAATCAACAGTATTTTCATCAGCTCTCAACAAAACAGTAAATCTAATATAATGAACATACAGTATTATTATAGCTACTTCTAATGTTTTCAATGTAAACAAATACACAGTTTGAATTTATTATAAGGTTATTTAGATTAGTAGCGCATAGCCTTATATAAATAGGAACTAATTACAGAGCATAATTCATTATTCTAACTGAAAGCTGATTTTTCATTGGCTGATACTGATTACAGTATATTATTGTGTTTTTAGTTTTTATGAAGGAAAGTCCAGTCTCTCTGCAGACATTTACTGCTGACATGAAAAAATAAAACAAGCATTTTTATTTTTGCGGAACTGAGCTGATCTTTTCAGGCTTACACATGAGGCAGAATGACTATGAGTGAAGACACAAGGGAACAATCCCAACAGTCACAATATGGGCATTTCAGCTGCTCATCCACAGAGTCTAACTCTCCACCCTGCTGTGATTCCCCTCATGTATATTTCAGAATTTTTTTTCTCTAGTCTAGTAATCACATATAAGAGATTGTAGTCCTGCATTCACACCTTACATCACTAGAGCACATTTCAAAATCATCACAATTTCTGCGTGAACAATGCAAATCTATGGTACATGATAGGCTTTACCCGGTAAAATCATTACTACTTCAATTTATCACAGCTATGATAGAAACACTTAGGGCCTGATTTACTAAAGGCAAGCTTACACTGCCAGTTCACTCTGTTTTTTCCATCGGAATAAACTCTGACGGTTTTTCCGATGGAGTTCAGACGGAATTCCGCTGATGAAACTGTCTTGCATACACACGATCACACCAAAGTTCGATCGTCAAGAACATAGTGACGTACAACACGTACGACGTGACTAGAAAAAGGAAGTTCAATAGTCAGTAGCCAATAGCTTCCGTCTCGTACTTGCTTCAGAGCATGTGTCATTTTTAGTCCATTGGAAAAGCATACAGATGAGCGGTTTTCCCGATAGAAATTTGTTCCATCAGAAAGAGTTAGAACATGTTCTATTTCTAGGTTCGTTAGAATTTTCGTACGAAAAGTCCGATGAGGCATATACACTATCGGAATATAGAATGAAAAGCTTCCGAAAAGCGTCTGATTTTTTCTGTTGGACATTTTGCCCGGGTGTACGTGGCATTACAGAGAGCTATAAAGATCATTGGTGTCATACCAATGGCTCCTCCAAGAGGCATTGGCTCAGAACTATGTAGGCACCATCAAACAGGAGGTAAATCAGCCACAGCTCAAGGAATCCCTAGCCACCTCTGAATAAACCCTAGTGTAGCACTGAGCCCCAAAGGAGCTGCTGGTTTGATTTGGGCCTGCACTCTGCTAATAAACCCCACTAAATTCCCCTTGACACAGCTGTGGTGCAATACAATACAGTACAATATAATATAACACAATATACCTGTATTGTCCTCTCAGGATCCACTGGCTCCACCTGCTGGGAGAAAACAATACTCACACAACAGGGTACTTAACCAAAGTATATTTTACTCTATATATTGGCAAACAGGTGATTACAGCAATTGCACTGTCATCCCAACATAGAATGACAGGACAATGAATTTTGATAAAACAGTTATAAACAACATATATATATATATATATATATATATATATATATATATATATATATATATATATATATACAGTTAGGGCCATAAATATTTGGACAGTGACACAAGTTTTGTTATTTTAGCTGTTTACAAAAACATGTTCAGAAATACAATTATATATATAATATGGGCTGAAAGTGCACACTCCCAGCTGCAATATGAGAGTTTCCACATCCAAATCGGAGAAAGGGTTTAGGAATCATAGCTCTGTAATGCATAGCCTCCTCTTTTTCAAGGGACCAAAAGTAATTGGACAATGGACTCTAAGGGCTGCAATTAACTCTGAAGGCGTCTCCCTCGTTAACCTGTAATCAATAAAGTAGTTAAAAGGTCTGGGGTTGATTCCAGGTGTGTGGTTTTGCATTTGGAAGCTGTTGCTGTGACCAGACAACATGCGGTCAAAGGAACTCTCAATTGAGGTGAAGCAGAACATCCTGAGGCTGAAAAAAAAGAAAAAATCCATCAGAGAGATAGCAGACATGCTTGGAGTAGCAAAATCAACAGTCGGGTACATTCTGAGAAAAAAGGAATTGACTGGTGAGCTTGGGAACTCAAAAAGGGCTGGGCGTCCATGGAAGACAACAGTGGTGGATGATCGCCGCATACTTTCTTTGGTGAAGAAGAACCCGTTCACAACATCAACTGAAGTCCAGAACACTCTCAGGGAAGTAGGTGTATCTGTCTCTAAGTCAACAGTAAAGAGAAGACTCCATGAAAGTAAATACAAAGGGTTCACATGTAGATGCAAACCATTTATCAATTCCAAAAATAGACAGGCCAGAGTTAAATTTGCCCAAAAACACCTCAAGAAGCCAGCTCAGTTCTGGAAAAGTATTCTATGGACAGATGAGACAAAGATCAACCTGTACCAGAATGATGGGAAGAAAAAAGTTTGGAGAAGAAAGGGAACGGCACATGATCCAAGGCACACCACATCCTCTGTAAAACATGGTGGAGGCAACGTGATGGCATGGGCATGCATGGCTTTCAATGGCACTGGGTCACTTGTGTTTATTGATGACATAACAGCAGACAAGAGTAGCCGGATGAATTCTGAAGTGTACCGGGATATACTTTCAGCCCAGATTCAGCCAAATGGTGCAAAGTTGATCGGACGGCGCTTCATAGTACAGATGGACAATGACCCCAAGCATACAGCCAAAGCTACCCAGGAGTTCATGAGTGCAAAAAAGTGGAACATTCTGCAATGGCCAAGTCAATCACCAGATCTTAACCCAATTGAGCATGCATTTCACTTGCTCAAATCCAGACTTAAGACGGAAAGACCCACAAACAAGCAAGACCTGAAGGCTGCGGCTGGAAAGGCCTGGCAAAGCATTAAGAAGGAGGAAACCCAGCGTTTGGTGATGTCCATGGGTTCCAGACTTAAGGCAGTGATTGCCTCCAAAGGATTTGCAACAAAATATTGAATAAATAAATATTTTGTTTGGGTTATGTTTATTTGTCCAATTACTTTTGAGCTCCTAAAATGTGGAGTGTTTGTAAAGAAATGTGTACAATTCCTACATTTTCTATCAGGTATTTTTGTTCAACCCTTCAAATTAAACGTTACAATCTGCACTTGAATTCTGTTGTAGAGGTTTCATTTCAAATCCAATGCGGTGGCATGCAGAGCCCAACTTGCGAAAATTGTGTCACTGTCCAAATATTTATGGCCCTAACTGTATATATGGGAGCTCCCCCTACTTTTATAGCTATGCATGAGATCTCACTTAAAATACTCAGTCTTTAGTCTTCTTGTCTTCGCTAGCAATGATAATTCCTTATAATTTGTAATACAAGGGTTAAAGTAATTAAAGTTGAGTTAAGGATAATCCTAGTGTTGCTTCGTAAATATAATACAATACTTGAGATGTGATAGTAAGTAGGCCTTATGACTGCCTAGTGTCTGTTGCTATACTCCTCCTCCGTGGGACTAAGGGTCCCAGCGAGGCCTTTATATAAGTCTGACTAGTTGCAAAGTTTAGAAAACTGTGGGCCGCAACCCGCTCACCAACTGGATCAGAGACTCTGTATGGTAACTTTAGTCTGGTGTTTGCAGCTTGCTTCTACATCAGCCAGCTCCGTCATTCTGTTCCGTTCCAATAGGTGGACCTGGTCTTCTGATGCTCAAACGAGTGTCTCTGGATCTTCCCAATCTGATCACTGTGTTTCTGGCACTTCAGTTTACTCACACAACTGAGCAGGGTTGCGCTCCGCAAGGGCAATAGGATGCTTCCTTCGGGAGGCCTCCTCACAGTCAGGCCATGCGTTTCCCAGAGACCTAAGATGGCCGCTCTGGGTCTTTTTATGTCCTTCCCAGCATGCAGTGCGAGAGAGGGTGTCCATGGGTAGGTCACCCGGCATCCTGGGTAAAAAGGTCAACTCTCCAATGTAAATAACAGTCACTTCCTATAAATAGTTCAATGCTTGTGAAAGCAAAATTTATTTAAGTCCACTTTCAGTGTTTGGCCGCTAGATGGCACCAAACACTAAGCCATAGAAACGCCCATAGACTTTCATTGTAAATGCTAATACACATTAGTAGACAAGGATACCAGCGCTACACTAGGGTTCCACGGAACCCTGGTTGAGAATGGCTGTCGTACACAGTCATGCTCAATGAAAGACCTATGGGATGCAGCCTAGCCGTTGGAATTTACGAACAGATTAACTGATGTGGGAAAGCTATAGTAAACTACAGGAAAAAAGGGAAGAGTTGTAGATAAGAGATATGCAATGATACTTTGAGCAAGTTCAGCATAATGTACCAGTTGTAATGGTGCTGAAGAAAAGTAGCTACAAGTTTCAGTTTGGTTCAGCTCCGGAAGATTTACCCCCCCCCCCCCTCCCTGACCAAGCCATTTTTTGCTATATGGCACTGTGTTACTTTAACTGACAATTGCACGGTTGTGAGATGCTGTACACAAATAAAATTGATGTCCTTTTTTTCCCCACAAATAGACCTTTCTTTTGTTGGTATTTGATCATTTTTTATTTTTTGCGCTATAAACAACATGTTTTTGGTAAAAAAAAAAAAAAAAATCCCAATAAGTGTATATTAACTGGTTTGTGTAAAAGTTATAATGTCTACAAACTATGGGATATTTTTATTTATTTATTTTTACTAGGAATGGTGGCAATCAGCAACTTATAGCAGGACTGCAATATTGCAGCATTCAAATTGGGCACTAACTGACACTTTTGTGGGGGACCAGTGACATTATTACAGTGACCAGTGCTAAAAATATGCACTGTTGCTGTCCTATAGACACTGGCTGGAAAGAGGTTAACATCAGGGGCAATTAAAGGGGGTACCTCTGTGCCTAGCTGGTGTTTTACTTTATTGGGGAGGTGCTTTTACTAGAGGAAGGCATAGATCCATGTTGCAAAAAGCACTCCAGTGGCTAGTTAGCTGCCTATACATTTTACTAATAATTTTAATAATAAAAATAATAATAATAAATTTACAAGAGAGCGACCGCCGGCTTTAAAAAATGGTACTGGGGTGATATCTGCAGCTGCGGGCATTATACCGGTATAATTGCTTGAAGCCCAGAGGCCTATGGGTATGTTGCTGAGTGGAAAGTGGTTTAAAAACAAAAGTGGTGTTAAACAGTTAAACATTGGCAGTTGTAACGAGTCCTACCTAAAATTATTAGTTGTGGGAACCCTGTTGGTTTTGGCCGTGGAATCTGTTTATAAAGCATCCATGGAAAATTTAACCACTTCAATACAGGGCACTTAAACACCTTCCTGCCCAGACCAATTTTGAGCTTTCAGCGCTGTCGCACTTTGAATGACAATTGCGCGGTCATGCTACACTGTACCCAAATGAAATTTTTATCATTTTTTTCCCACAAATAGAGCTTTCTTTTGGTGGTATTTGATCACCTCTGCGGTTTTTATTTTTTGTGCTACAAATAAAAAAATACCGAAAATTTTGAAAAAAAAAGTTTTTTTTTTGTTTCAGTTTCAAAACTTTGTAAATAAGTACGTTTTCTCCTTCACGGATGGGCACTGATGGGGCTACACTGATGGGCACTGATAAGGCGGCACTGATGGGCACCAATGAAGTGGCACTGATGAGGTGTCATTGATGGACACTGATAGGTGACACTGATAGGCGACACTGATAGGCGACACTGATAGGCGACACGGATGGGCGACACGGATGGACACTGATAGGTGGCACAAATTGGCACTGATAGCTGGCACGGATTGGCATGGATGGGCGGCACAGGTGGGCATGGGTAGGCGGCACAGATGGGCATGGGTAGGCGGCACAGATGGGCATGGGTAGGCGGCACAGATGGGCATGGGTGGGCACTGATAGGCGGCACAGGTGGGCACTGATAGGCGGCACAGGTGGGCACTCATTAGCGGCACAGGTGGGCACTCATTAGCAACACAGGTGTTATACTGTACTGATGGATGCCAATCAGTGCCAAACAATAATGCATGCCAATCAGTGATGCCCATTGTGGGCACTGATTGCCATCCATTATGGGCACTGATTGGCATCCATTGTGCCTGACTGGCATCCCTGGAGGATTACCTCTGCTGGGCATCCCTGGTGGTCTGGTGGCGTCCCTGGTGGTCCAGTGTGGGCATCCTCGGGGGGGGCTGTGCTGATAATCGATCAGCACAGACCCCCCCTGTCAGAGGAGCAGCCGATCGGCTCTCCTCTACTCGCGTCTGACAGACGCAAGTGAGGAAAAGCCGATCACCGGCTCTTCCCATTTACACTGTGATCAGCCGTGATTGGACACGGCTGATCACGTGGTAAAGAGTCTCCGTCGGAGACTCTTTACCGAGATCGTAGTTGCCGGGTGTCAGACTGACACCCCGCAACAACGATCGCCGCGATGCGCGCCCCCGGGGGCGCAGCGGCTCATAATCCTGATCACGTCATATGACGTCCGGTTAGGATTATGAAACCACTTTGCCGCCGTCTATTTGTAATAGGGCGGGCGGCAAGTGGTTAAATTTCCTTCAGCTGTTTCAATCGTTTCTCTTAATTAAGTCATTCATGATATTAATCCTCAACCTTTTCAGAAACACCACAGTCTTTATCAGTTAAAATGTCTAAATTAATATTTCCTTTTTATTATTATTATTAACTTATTTTAACTGGATTGCATCATATAATATTATGTAAAATTATTTGAGATAAGAACCAAATTAATGTATTCTCTGGTTGGCCTGTGAATCGTGTTTCTTGTCATATCATGTGGTATTTGCACCACTTCCTTTCTTGTATACGTGATATAAAGGACACGTTATTTTTACTGAATCAGCAGCTAACCTACTAAAATGTTTTGACATTTAGATCTCTAAATGTTACTTGCTATTTTCACAACAGTATTGTTTAAAACAAACTATTAATATGAATCCATAAGATTAGGGAGCCTACTAAGATTTCCACCCAAAACTCAAATATATATTTTTTTTACAATGGAATCTTGTGTGAAAATGTGTGGATCTTGGGTACAAGCTGGGTGAATCTTGAGTATAAACATTTAGGCTGGGTTCACACAAATTCGCATGACAGGAGATTGTGACCAGCTCACTATGGAGTCGGGTCATACATCTCCGTTGCGGCTGCGGAGTGGCTCGCACAGGGGCCCTGTGTATCTTTGGCTCCGTTTCAGGACCGAATTTAGGCAAAAATTCGGCCCTGATTCATCCCTGAAACAGAGAACAGGGACACACTGGACCCCCTGCTGTGAGCCATATATGTCGGAGGTGTGAACCCAGGATTACACTAGACCCCAATGCACCTCCACGACCCCCCCCCCCCCCTCATTACAGAGCACCAGGGTAGTCCACTGCATTGCATTTACAACAAGAATGCCTTACATTGAGGCAACCCATCACCACAACAGTTTAAAAATTGTACATGCTACAATACAGTTGTATGCTACAGGGCTCATTCAGTTGAGATCACATGTTTATTGGTAGTAGGTGGATTGCTTTAATTAGCTCACCCCCCCCTTTTTTTTTTACTACTTTTTGATAATGATTTTGATGTTTAGCATTATACTTATTGGTTCATCCCTTTCATCTTATAGCTGTGTTTCTGTGGCTGGTTATCGCCCAGTTTTCCCCTCTGTGTGGTCCAGTGTTTGGCTTATCTTTCATGACCCTCATGACCCAGTCTGGGGGGATTTGGATTCAGATCTTCTTATGGCAGCTCCTTAGGCTGGATTCACACCTATGCAGTTTTAGTGCTTTTTGCATTTTGCAGATTTGCACTACAGTCCATTTAACCACTTAACAACCGCCCATAGCCGATTAAGGGCTTCAGGGCGGTTGTTTAACTCTGAGAGGCCGTTAATTAACGGCCTCCCAGAAATCTGCTCTCGCATGCCCCCTGGGGCGCGCACACGAGAGCATCCGTGACCGCCGGGTCCAGTGGACCCAGCGCATCACGGATCATGGTAAATGGCCACTCATCGCGGCCGTTTACCACGTGATCGCTCCGTCAAATGACGGAGTGATCACTTGTAAACAAACCAGCGTCATGTTATGACGCTGGTTCCTCCCTCCCCTCTCTGTACCGATCGGTACAGCGGAGGGGAAAGAGATCGGTGTCAGCAGCACTGAGGGCTGCATCTGCAGTGCCCACATCGCTGCTCACCGAATTTAACCCCTCCATACCCTGGCAATACTCTGCAATACCAGCTAATACTCTGCAATGCCAGCTAATACTCTGCAATGCCCCCCAATACTCTGCAATACCCGCCAATACTCTGCAATACCCGCCAATACCCGCCAATACTCTGCAATACCCGCCAATACTCTGCAATACCCTGCCATAAATTTCCATACCCAGCCATACTTGGAGATACCCTGCAATACCCAGCCATACACAGAGATACCCAGCCATACTCGGTGATACCCTGCAATACCCAGCCATAGACGCCCCCCCTCGCCGCCCTCCGGTGCTTCTACCAACTCGCCAATACGATCAAAGCAAGAATCTTTTTATTTATTTTTTTATTTTTATTTCATGCTTCCCAGCCTAGAGGTGAGATGTGGGGTCTTATTGACCCCCAGATCTCACTGTAAAGAGGACCTGTCATCCCATATTCCTATTACAAGGGATGTTTACATTCCTTGTAATAGTAATAAAAGTGATCAAAAATTTATTTTTGGGGAAAAAAATGTCAAACTAAAATATATAAAGTAAAATGAACAATAAAAAAAAAAAAATATTTAAAGCGCCCCTGTCCCCATGTGCTCACATGCAGAAGCGAATGCATACCTAAGCCCCCCCCCCAACATATGAAAACGGTGTTCAAACCACACATGTGAGGTATCGCCGTGAACGTTAGAGCGAGAGCAATAATTCTAGCCATAGACATCCTCTGTAACTCAAAACATGTAACAAGTAAAAAAAATTAAAGCGTCGCCTATGGGGATTTTTAAGTAGCGACGTTTGGCGCCATTCCACGGGCATGTGCAATTTTGAAGAGTGACATGTTAGGTATCTATTTACTCAGCATAACTTCATCTTTCCCTTTATGCAAAAATTGGGCTAACTTTACTGGGTTTTTTTTTAAGCACAAAACAGTTTTTTTCCCCAAAAAAACGCGTTTGAAAAATTGCTGCGCAAATACCCTGTGAGATAAAAATTTGCAATGACCACCATTGTATTCTCTAGGGTCTTTTCTAAAAAAAATATATAATGTTTTGGGGTTCTATGTAATTTTCTAGCAAATAAATGATGATTTTTACATGTAGGAGAGAAATGTCAGAATTGTCCTGGGTGCTCCAGAACGCCTGATGGTGCTCCTTGCATTTTGGGCCTCTGTATGTGGCCACACTGTGTAAAAATCTCACACATGTGGTATCGCCGTACTTGGGAGTAATAGCAGAATGTGTTTTGGGGTGTAATTTGTGGTATGCATATGCTGTGTGTGAGAAATAAACTGATAATATGACAATTTTGTGGAAAAAGAAAAAGGAAAAAAAATCTTGATTTTGCAAAGAATTGTGGGAAAAAATGACAACTTCAAAAAACTCATCATGCCTCTTACTAAATACATTGGAATGTCTTCTTTCCAAAAAGGGGTCATTGGGGGGGTATTTGTACTTTTCTGGCATATTAGGGTCTCAAGAATTGAAATAGGTCGTCAGTACTTCAGGTGTGATCAATTTTCTGATATTGGCACCACAGCTTGTGGACTCTATAACTTTCACAAAGACCAAATAATATCCACCAATTTGTACTTATTTTTACCAAAGATATGTAGTGGTATAAATTTTGGCCAAAATTTATGAAGAAAAATTACTAATCTGCTAAATTTTATAACAGAAACAAAGAAAATTCACTTTTTTACAGAATTTTCGGTCTTTTTTCTTTTATAGCACAAAAAATAAAAAAACAAGAGGTGATTAAATACCACCAAAAGAAAGCTCTATTTGTGTGAAAAAAAGGACAAAAATTTCATATGGGTACAGTGTTGCATGACTGAGTAATTGTCATTCAAATTGTGAGAGCACCAAAAGCTGAAAATTGGTCTGGTTATTAAGGGTGTTTAAGTGCCCAGTGGTCAAGTGTTTAACATGGTTTCCTATGGAACACATTCTGTAGTGCAAATCTGCAAAATGCAAAAAGCACTAAGAATGCATAGGTGTGAATCCAGCCTTAGAGGCTAGCAGTTATTAAAATCTAAATCAGATGTTGTGGTAGGCCTAATACAATTTTATTTCTATTTAATTGATTATGCCTAATTTATGAGTATGCTTCTACTGTCAATTTTTTTCAACCATTCAGATATTGGTGCAGTTGAAGACTGTGAAATGCGTCAGCATCTACCAACGGGATATATATTATTTACGCATCTGTATTGTTCTTACTTTTGGAGTACAAATACATTTGTCAAATCTTACATGTGGTGGTTATGCGCTATTCCACCTTATAGTTTACCTGGAGTTGAAAAAAATATATTATTTTACTTAATTGTGTTAATATAGTAAGTATGGTGCCTTAAAAGTCCCTTTATTTCCAGAGGTGATCCTTCAAATGTTGTTCCAGCAATTAAGAGAACAGATGGGTGATCGGTGTGAGGCCCCCATTCTTTTGTTTTCGTGTGTTTGTGCAAAGAGATTAGGCCTGTAGATGGTGTGGCAGTGTTGCAGTGGTAGTATCGTTTGTTTATGAACTGCAAAACAATGTTGTGAATAAATCATTAACATCATTACAACATAATGGTGTGAATGAACCCTTAGTACAGTTACAACACAGTGATGTTGATGGGTCTTAATTGACAGGCAGTTTACAGAAATAGCGCATTCATCACTATAACATAAATAAACTTGGGTAAAGTTGCCATTTTTTGTGATTCGGCACTGCGTTACCTTCACTGACAATTGCGTGGTCGTGCGATTCTGTACCCAAATAAAATATATGTCCTTTTTTCCAAAAAGTAGAGCTTTCCTTTGGTGGTATTTTGCAGGTTTTAAATTTTGCGCTTAAAAAAAAAAAAAAAACAATTTTGAAAAGAAAACAATATTTTTCACTTTCTGCTATAAAACACATCCAATAAACAAATGTAAAAAATATAATTTCTTAATCACTTTAGGCCAATATGTATTCTACTACATGTTTTTTGGTAAAACAATAAAGGTATATTGATTGGTTTAAGCAAAAGTTATAGCGCCTACAAACTATGAAATATATTTATGGAATTTGTATTTATTTTTCACTAGTAATGGCAGTGATCAGCCACTCATAGCAGGACTGCGACATTGCGGCAGATAAATCGGACACCTGACTGACAATTTTTTAGGAACCAGTGACACTAATACAGTGATCAGTGCTAAAAATATGCACTGTCACTGTACTAATAACACTGGCCAGGAAGGGGTTAACATCTAGGGCGACCGAGGTGTAGCCAACATGTGTTATTGTGTGTGCTGTTTTTACTAAGCAATGTGCTGCTTTGCAGGAAGAAAAGACAGCACATTGTTGCTGTCAGTAGAGAGCCCTGTGTTTGTTTACCTGCACAGGGCTTTCTTTTGGTAATGTCCAAAGCCAATCGTTGTGTGGCAGCCACAAATCAGCGGCTAGCACCTGCTGATTGGTTGGTGCTGCAGCAATTGCAGCAAAGCTTGGGCTTTCTCTCTATCCTCGTGTGCAGATCACATGATTCGGGACATAGCAGACCTCCTGCCACAGTATAGCTACGGTGGGCAGACCGTAAGAGATTAAAGCAGTATTAAACCCAAAAGTGAACACAAAAAGTGAATTTTACTGCAGCTTACCAATTCGTAGTTGTGATGGTTGCATTCATTTTCTTTTTTAGACTTTCTTTCTTCTGTTTTCATCTGGTGATCCAGCCAGTAAATCTGTTGTTTTTCAAAAGAACAAGCTTTCTTGCAGTTATAGGGATGAGACAAACCATTTAGCACTGGCAAGGGTGCTTATTAGCCTTGCACCAATACCGATATCAGTGCCGATAGTAAGCATTAGCATGAGTACTTGTACTTGTGCAAATGCTCTGATACTAAACCTGACACCTTCAGACTCAGTTCACATATGTGAGGGCAGGTTTACAGCGTGGTATCAAAGCCCAGTCCGATGCAATTTTGTTCAGCAGTTCAGGTGCGAGTCAAATGTGAATTCTAGTGTATAAGATTAGAAATCGCACCTGAATCGGACTGAAATTGTACAGGACTCTTTTTCAAATCACAGTGTGGCCGGCCGCCACATATGTGAACAGGCTGTAAAAACTCACTGAAACGCACATGGAAACTGATGTAAAACTGATGTCTCTGCAAGTGAAATCTGTGCAGTTTTCCCATTCGTTTTTAATGCATTTTTGGTGTGAACAAGCCCCGGCACATGACACTAAATAATTGGTATCAATAATTGGTTTTGGAAAGTACTTGAGAAAAAGTATTGATGCTTACAATGACCAGCTTTTATTAATGTATGTAAAACTTTCATCCAAAAAATTGCTTGCTGTAACTGCCTAGAACATATTAGCTAGAGTGTGGCTATTTGGTAGTGTATTTAAATCTGTTAGTACACCCCCCTCCCCCCAGTCTAACAATGCTGCTATCCAAAGGTGGCCTGTGTGCTCCTTTCATCCAGAGTGGGGGCACTCTAATATAGGAGGTGTGTTACTGGACTGATCAGGAAAAGAGCCTAATGCCACGTACACACGGGCGGACTGTATGGCGTACTTAGTCCGTCATACAATCCGACGGACAGTCCGTCATACTTTCGACTGAACGGACTTGACCACACACGGATGCACAAACAGTCCGTCGAAAGCTTGCGCGATGACGTGTACAGCACGTACGACGGGACTAGAAATAGGAAGTCCAATACACAGCAAAGCACCCTTCCGCCGTGTAAATCCTTTCCGAGCATGCGCCATTCTTAGTCCGTCGAACTAGCCTACTGACGAGCGGATTGTCCGCTGAAACCAAAGTAAGACGGACAGAATTTAGAAAAATCCGAAATACTTAGTACGCCAGACTGCACGCTGAAAAAGTCAGCTGAAGCCCACACACGAGCGGACTGTCCGCTGAAATGTGTTTAGACGGACTAAGTACGCCATACAGTCCGCCCGTGTGTACGCGGCATTAGAAGGAAAGGAATGCAGCCACTAAATCTAATGATTTGTAAGCTGCAATATTTCATATTTTTGGTTTTGGGTTTAATAACTCTTTAAATTAGCGAATGAGAGGAAGCCTCAGCTGACTTCTATCATCCAATTACATGTAAGCAAAAAATTTTTTTTTTTTTTTCTTGTATGTTATTGAGTATTCATTGCAAAGGGAATTTTTCTCACATTCACTAAGCTAAATGGAAATTCCTTTGCAAAGGGAAACTTCACTTTTACATGTAGCGGCACCCCCGACCTCCAAAGGCCTAATGGTGAGCTCCAGAGTCTGGGAGAGCTGACAGTGTGGGTTATTAGGCATGGTGGAAACATGGGCACAATTCACTTTTTGGAATGCAAGAATAGAGATTTATTGTCTCTTATGCCCCATACACACGGTCAGAAATTCCGACGTAAAAAGTCAGATCGGATTATGTTGTCAGAAAATCCGATCATGTGTTTGCTCTTTTCCGTCTGAATTTCTGACGGAAAAAGTTTGAGAACTGGATCAAAATCTAATCGGATTTTTTCCAATCGTGTGTAGAGAATTCTGACGCACAAAGTGCCACGCATGCTCAGAAAAAATTTGGAGACGAAAGCTATTGGCTACTGGCCTCTACGTAGTCCCGTCGTACGTTTTGTACATCAGCTCGTTCTGAATGATTCTGAACGATCGAATTTTCCAACAACGTTATGCGACCGTGGCCAAAATCCGTCAGAAAAAATCAGATGGATTTTGTGGTCAGAATGTCCGACCGTGTGTATGGGGCATTAAACAGAACTGGGGGGAGAGGGGGATAGGGCCAGGACACCCTTAGGCAGATGCACTAGTAATTGGCAGACTTCGAGACAAAATAATAGGCAGACAGCTATACAGGTAGAGGGACTTTAAGCTGGATGCAGCAACTGTATTTATAGAACTATGGCAACTGAACTTTGAACAGTCAATAGAGATCCATACACATAACTCACAGTAACCTGTTAAAGATCTTCTCTCACATCTCACAGTATCCCACTGTAGATCTTCACTCACTGAGCTCCCGGTCTCTCACTAAACTTCAAGATCCCGGTTGTCACTGGATCCCCTGAGCTCTTGCACAGCTAATCCGCTGTATATTCCTCATGCAACACCCCTGCTAACCTGCTAGGTCCCTGGCTTGGCACTCTGCTGAAGCTTTCCCACTTCTTCACCATCCCCAGCTGGTGAAAAGGCTGCTCTGGTACACCTTCAAACTTCCATACACTGCCCTCTGATAACATGAATGGTTGCCCCTTGCTGGCGACTATTCCTCCCTTTACCCCTGGCCTTGATCATCACTTGCGACTGGCGACAGTAGTGTTTGTCCCTTGTGGCGGCTGCTTCTCCCTCACCGCTAGCAACGATCCAGTTCCCCTGTCTGACAGAGCCTCTGCAACTTGGTTGGACTTCCAGCCCCAACCCTGCGTTGCCTCTCTCAAACCTGGACATGCCTCTGGTGGCCTAGCAGCCAGGTGTTCTAGCAACCCGGAGCCTTGTGGCACACGTCCACCCAGACAGCCATCCAGGTGGCACAGAACCCTGACCCAAATAAATAGGCGCTCCCAGCAGGTCAAGGGACCAAAGAGGCCCCTGCCAATTGGCTGAGTCAACCTATTCACTCCTAGTCATGATTCCCTATGCCATTATCATTCTACTGCCACAGGCAACAATGCCACCTAGTGACAGAAGGTAAAGGTACATCAAATCCAGAATTAGGGAGAAAGGCAGAGAATCCCCTATTAATTAGCCAGGCTAATTACCACCTAGCAAGCTAATTTTTTAGCAACCCTGCCTACTATAAGGGTGCTACATACATGTTTTACTTCTTTAGTAAATCAACCTGATAAATTCTGCTGTGTGGTTGAACAGTAAATCTGTATATTACTACGAACTATCGAAATAGTAATATGTAAAAATCCTACACAGCAGAAGTAAAAACAGTGTACACATGGTCATGAGGCTATAGTAGCATACACTATGAGAAATTACGTGTAAAGAACATGCATGCCTGCAAAATATGTTAACCAATAAACCATTCTAAATAACCATATATTGAACTGAAAGGAAAGAGTTAATGCAATGCCTCAGCTAACACACAGTGTGAAGCAAACCATCAAATATGGGCTGAAATAAACAGGCCATTGCTTCCACATTGCTGTGGCATTGTTCATATGACCTTGCTGGACTCTCATTTGCCAACCATCCCCTTGTCTCCATAGTTACTGGATGTGAAGACCAGCTCCCTTGAGTCTCCTTGTAGAGTAACCATGGTGATTTGGAGAGCTGTGCCAGTGAAAGACATAGGACTTGACTGAATGAGACGCGAGCCCTGATACAAGAGACTCAGAAAGGCCAGGAAGGTGCATAATATATACAAACAGAAATACAGAGTGAGATACATAAGAGAGAATGGAGAAGCTAGGTGTCTTAGTGTAATAGAAATAGCCAAAGGTGCTGTTCAGTTTGTGGAAGTCATAGTAGAAATCAAAGGAAAAGCTCAGAAATACAAGAGGAAATACTGTTTGCAGCTAAGAACTATTTTTACAATGTTTCATTTAAATTTGGAAGGAAAGATTTCTCAGATGAATTTAATCATTACAACAACCTATATCAAATGAATGCTATTTAACATCTCTTATTTGAATCCCTTTCAAAGTGATACATTTGTTAATTTGGTTTACTCGTTAAGTGCATTTAGCAATGTATGCTGGAAATGCATGTTGGGGATTTGAGTTAAGCCTTGTACGCACGATCGGATTTTCCGACCGGAAATGTGTGATGACAGGCTGTTGGTGGAAAATCCGACGGTGTGTGCTCTCGATCAGACAATTTCTGTGGACAAATGTTGGATGACGGGTTTATAAATTTTCTGCAGACAAATGTGTGTTGTCAGATTTTCCGAGCGTGTGTACACAAGTCCGACGGACAAAAGTCCACAGGACAAATACGCCGGCTCAGAAGCAAGGACAAGCTAGAAGCGGTTGGTCTCGTAAACTAGCGTTTGTAATGGAGAATTACCATTCATGACGTGGCAAATTATGAAATCCTGAAATGCAGCACATAGTATCTTCTTCTTTAATGGGATAATAATGAAGCTGCTTTGCTAGTGATACTGATGGAGTTATGTCAAACAAATTTTCAAAGGCTTTTTCATTCTAGTGATATCAAGAATATTATTATTATGCTTTTTTTATTTTTTTTATTTGGGCAAGTTACCACAACACCATTATCCTGTAGTTTTTTTAAGATCAAAGATACAACTATGTTGGTGTCCCTTGTTAATTTTACAAGGTATTTTTTTTAAATGTAACTGCCTACTCCCAAAATGTAATTTGAAGTAAAACACATAGCCAAGTATTATTTTACACAATTTTTTGTACTTATCCAGATCATCCCCAAACAGTCGTTCACCGCGAAAAGGAAAACTAGCCAGGAGCTTTTTGCAAGACGCTTCGGCTGACCAATTTTTCAACCATAGTATTCTACGCATATGCACCAGCCTAAGCGTAAGGCATGAGGCCTGGAGAATCGACTCTCCCATAGCGTTTATTGCAAAACATAACGCCCCTGGTAGCGTGGCCAAATCTTGGGCCTGCTGATCAGGAATAATCTTGAGCACCTGTTTAAACTGGTCTCTCAAGGATTGACATACACCAATTGCTGCCACCGCAGGCTGAGTCACTGAACCTGCCAGAGAAAAAGTGTTTTTTAATAGGAATTCCAACTTCTTATCCATTGGATCCCTAAGCATTTGAGCATTGTCTACTGGACAAGTCAAACTTTTATTCACAGAGGCTATAGCAGCGTCAATTGCTGGTATCTCCCATTTTTTATTAAACTTTTCCTCCATAGGATAAAGGGATTGATTTACTAAAGGCAACTCCACTTTGCACTACAAGTGCACTTGAAAGTGCAGTCGCGAGGCGTGACCGGAAGTCGACGGGAGCGGACGTGCTGTGCCAGAGCTCCGACACAGCCGCCGCTTCATCCACCGACATCAGGACGATCCGAGCGGGGAGAGAGCCCTGGACTCCCCCCGCTGGGTGCCGGAACCCTCCCGCACCATCCCAAGGGGTTCTTTGTATTTTTTACCGGCCGCTCGAGCCCCATCCAGGCTCGCGGCCTACTCCTGTCCGCCGGACCGCCGCGGCCATCTTGGGGCCTACTACATCCCCGGACCTCCGCGCCATCCAAGGTCTTCTGCAGCGCAGCTGACATCCCCTCACGGCCATCGGGGTTAGAGACAACTGGCGGAGGTGGCCTGAAACGCCTCCGGAAGATCCGACCGCGCTGAGGCCTACTGCGGAGCCCCTTCCATGCGAGACCAGCCGCCATCTTTAGGCCTCGGGCCTATACAATCCACCTACCCAGCGGAGGTGCTGGCAGCTGCTGTTGTGGAGGTCTGCACCCATCCTCACCCCCCATCTGCCGGAGGTCCCTGGTGGATACCGAACTGCTCTCCTCCACTGTGATTGACCTCCATCTGGACTCACCGATACGCAGCGCAGTGTTCCTGCTACCTCAACAGGTACCTTTCTGCAACTACCCCCCCCCCCTTCATCCCCCTCTGTGCCCCTGCTTCCCCCCACGTCCACCTGGGCTGACTGTTTTGCCCACCCCCCCGGATCTCCCTGTATCTCCCCTGCCCCCCTTCATCTCTTGTGCCTACTTGTCCAGGCCTATTGACTGCCAGTCCATGTGAGAACCCCTCTACCATGACAACCATGTGATTTTGGGGCCATGTCCCCACCCCCGCCTTCCTGAGGCTCATTCTCAGCGTTTTGCAGCTTTACTACCTCTGGGAGTCACATCCTTACCCACTCAGCCCAGCCGTGCACCCCATGGGGAAGATAGGAGACCAAAGAAAGTCCTACGCTTCTGTACTTCTCCCCCAAACTTCATCCACCATGGACCGTTATCTACACAAATCCATCCCCTCCTCCCAACCGGAGAGAGACCCTGCATCAGACCCTCAAATTCGCCGTGAACCAGATTTCAACTACCCGGACGCTCCTTCACCCACCCTAGACCAGGGATCCCCCACTTTGCTGACGGCAGATGTCCTGGACGCTAAGCTCCAATCCCTGCTCAAAGCTATCACTCACTCCATAACTCAGGAAATTGGGAAACTTGCCAAGGAGCTGAGGGGTGAGATTGACCAACTAGGCGGCCGAACAGACACCCTAGAGACTAAATTTGATGAACTGGTCCAATATGTTCAAGTGTTAGAGGAAGATAATGCCGCTGTTAAACACTCTGTTTCTCAACTCCAAACGCAACAAGAAGACCTAGAGAATCGTGAACTCAGGCAGAACCTGCGGATCAGAGGCATCCCCGAAGTAGTGGAGGAAAGGGATCTACGCTCCTATCTTCTAAGCTTGTTTAACGTGGTGGCCCCCCAAGTTCCAGATATTGATTGGCGATTAGACAGGGCCCATAGATCACTGGCGCCTAAACCCCCTGCAGGTGCAAACGCAAGGGACGTGGTGGTTCGGTTCCACTACTTTGACAGTAAGGAAGCACTTACACTCGCTACTCGTAATCAATCCAAGCTGGACTTTAAAGGTGCCAAAATTCAAATATTTAATGATCTCTCGCCCATTACCTTGGCAAGATGACGGAACCTTCGTCCCTTGACGCTTCATCTCCAATCCCACAAAGTTCCATACAGATGGGGTTTTCCTTTCCGCCTCTCGGTGACCCGAGAAGGCACTCAATTCTCTCTTCGTGATCTACATGAAAGCGACGCCTTCCTGCGTAGTCTTGGCCTCCCTCCTCTTCCAGATGAAGAACCTGCCCCGCTTCCCTCTACACCTCGGCCGTCTGCACTTCCTGCCCGGATCTGGACCCCAGTTCGACCAAAGCCTTCTCTAGATCCAACCTCACCCCTCAACGAAGGCCTTCCTTCAGACCCCCGACTTGAGGAACACTGCATCGGAACGTGATTGAGCCTATCTACCCCCTTAGATGGGGCCTTGTTGGATTTTCCATGGTGCAGTCTCATGCCGTTATACCATGGTGGATCCCCCATACCTTCTCCCCGACGCCCACGGGGTGCACTGTTCACTGTTCACTGTTTATTGCTCTTTTTTTTTTCTTTTTTTACTGTTTGCAACTCTGATATATTGCCTTTTGACTGTTATATTATTACACAGTTGCTATGCTCGCTTTTTGAAAGTTGGCTGAATTAGTTTTTCCAGCTATGGAAGGCGGGGGGTGGCCTATGGGCTCCCCCCCCCCACACTAGGCGGTCCTCGTGACCCCTGTTTTGGTCCCGGGCTCGGACCTGGGCTTCCTGGAGGTTGTTTTTCTCCAGGCTTCTCCTCGGATGTCTTTTTCATTTTTGGTTTTTCTTCCTTTTTTTTGCCCTTTTTTGTGGTTGCTACCCATGCAGTCTCCCCATAGGCTGTTTTTTTTTATTTTTTTTAGTGTTTTTGAAATTTGTCTACAGCTTTTTTCCGGTGATTCACTTATCTTTGTGACACCGCTCACCTTTACACTCGTTTTTCTTGGGAAGTTCTTTTTAGTCAGGCCTCGGTCTCCTTTGTATTTCTTGGTGTATGTAATTGTCAATATTACTGTCACACCGCTGTTTACCAAAATGTCAGGCTCTCTCTCTTTCTCTCCCTTTGTTTCTTTTTCTCCTCTTACTTCTTCCTCCCTACCGCTTGGAACTCAATCTCCACTGACTGTTTTATGCTTCTTTCTATGCTCTCTCTCCAGTCTCCTTTGATATGTCGTTGAAATTTTTTACCTGTAATGTGAAAGGTTTAAACTCTGTTCGGAAAAGGTGGTTGGCTCTGAAAGAGTTTAAAGCTTCTAAGGCGGACGTGATACTGATCCAGGAGACACACTCCCGTCCTGGGGGTTCCCTTAAATTTGCCAGCAAAGCATTTCCGACCTCTTTTTTGGCTTCGGATCCGTCTAGCAAGACGGGCGTGGCGATTCTGATTGGCTGCGAATCCAATCTTCTTACCTGGACCCCCAGGGCAGATTTATTATTCTGGATTGCATGTTTCAGTCTCAACCTGTCACGATCCTAAATGTATATGCTCCCAATTCTGGTCAAGTTCGCTTTCTCAGTGCTGTGTTTGACATGTTAGATAAGTATGCACATCCTTTTACAGTGATTGGTGGAGATTTTAATATGGTCATGTCCCCTGGTAAAGACAAACATGTTCTGTTTCCCCCTAAGACCCCCTCCAATGTAGACTCCCTCTCCAAATCGTTTCGCAGACTTATCAGAACCCGACGTTTATTAGACATATGGAGGATTAAACATCCTACTCAGAAACACTATACTTTCTACTCCCATCCTCACAAACTTTTCTCTAGACTAGACCATTTTTTCATCTCCACACCCCTCTTGACAGCTGCAGTATCCTCGGAAATTAATCCTGTCCCCTGGTCGGATCATTTCTTCTGTCAATTTAGAACTCTCCCTATCCTCGGCCTTCCCCCGCACCTGTCACTGGTGGCTCAATGAGACTCTTCTTCGTAACCCTGAGACTAAAGCCCAATTGACCACATGCCTTACTGAATATTTTGAGCTTAACGCTGGCACCGTCTCCGAGCCCTCGACTCTGTGGGAGGCACATAAACCTGTACTCAGGGGGCATTGTATTGCAATAAGCTCCCGACTCAAAAAATACGCCACATACCAAAGAGCCTCGGCTCTTCTCAGGCTTCGCAAGGCCGAAGACCGTTTGTTCTCTTCTCCCACGGTGTCAGGGCTTAGGACTGTTGTCTACTTAAGCAATCTCCTTAGATCACTTGATATGCAGAAAATAGACAAATCCCTCCTATGGTCAAAACTGAAATTTTACGAGTACTCTAACAAGCCCCACCGGATCCTAGTAAACAAACTTAAACCCAGACCTTTCCAAGCCTACCCTGACTCCCTTAGACAACCCGACGGTTCCTCCACTTACTGCCCTCTCACAATGTCTAAAACATTTGGCCACTTTTATCATAAGCTGTATAACTGTTTACTCACTGATGATCAATACACTTTCACCCAGGAGAAGTTTACCTCCTTCGTGGAATCACTGCCCCTCCCCCAGCTTTCTCCTGACCACCTCCCGTCTTTAAACTCCGCTATCTCCCCTGAGGAATTAGCTGAAGTAGTGGAGAATCTTCCCACTCAAAAAGCCCCTGGCCCTGATGGCCTACCTTACTCCTACTACAAAACTTTCCTCCCGTTTCTGAGTCCACACCTTCTTTCCCTATTCTCTTCCTTATTGAAAGGCACCATTCCTGACCCCCATTTTCTCCATGCCCACGTATCTGTGATCCCAAAACCGGGTAAAGACCCCTCCCTCCCAGATAATTACAGGCCTATCGCGCTGCTAAATTCCGATTACAAAATTTTCACCAAAATCTTGGCGAATAGGTTGTACCGTTTAATACCGCAACTCATCCATAAGGACTAAGTCGGTTTCGTACTGGCTAGGCATGCGGGAGACAATACTAGACGTACCTTTGATTTGATTGACTTACTAAATAAAACGAACCGCCCAGCTCTAATACTGAGCCTTGACGCTCAAAAAGCGTTCGATAGACTCAGCTGGCCATTTCTGTTTGCCACGCTCTCTCACTTTGGCATTGCGGGTCCCTTTGTCGATGCCCTGAGAGCACTGTACTCCAGATCCTCTTCGCAAGTCCAGCTATCCTCCTATTTATCACCATCCTTTTCCCTCAGTAATGGCACTAGGCAGGGCTGTCCATTGTCCCCCTTGCTTTTTATTCTCTGTTTGGAACCCCTGGCAGCGGCTATCCGCAATCACCCTGACATTCGAGGGGTACAACTACGCCACACAGAGTATAAATTGTCTCTATATGCTGATGATATTCTGCTAACCTTAACCAGACCCCACACCTCCCTTCCCTCTCTCCATGCTCTCCTGCACCAATTTAGCTCAATCTCTGGATATAAAATCAACACTACCAAGACGGAAGCTCTACCTATCCTTATTCCCCCCACAGACCTTGTCCCTTTGCAGCGCAACTACGCTTATCATTGGTGTACAGATTCCCTCAAATACCTAGGGGTTAACCTTACCTCTTCCTACTCTAGCCTATATCATGCTACCTTCCCACCACTCTTTCGGGACATTGACCAACTCTTGCGACAATGGGACTCGTATCCCATCTCTCTCTTGGGTCGCATCAATGTCCTGAAGATGTCTATCATGCCCCGACTTTTATACCTATTTGAAACGTTACCGATCCCCGTTCCAATGTCCCAACTCAAAGCGACTCAGAGGTCCTTCCTTAACTTTATATGGCGATATAAGGCCCACAGGATAGCTAGTTCCGTAGTGCTCACTCCCAGAGCTAGAGGTGGACTGGGGGCCCCAGACCTCCTTAAATATTATTTTGCTACACACTTGAAACCGGTTATAATATGGTCGCATAGAATGTCGTCCAGTGTATGGTCTGACATTGAAATGAACATTACTACTCTGGTCCACCCCTGCTCGAAGATTTGGGCAGAATTGGAAACTTCCATACATCAACTTAGGAACCTATCCCTGCGCCCCATGCTCTTTACTCTTTCTATATGGAAGAAGTGTGCCCAGCGTTTCTCCCTGACCTCTCTGTGCTCACCTTTATTAAATGTATTGTTCAACCCTGACATTCCGGACAGCCTGTCTTACCCGCGCATGCTCCCTTGGACACGTGCGGGCGTCTTCCAACTTCGTAACTTGGTACATCCACTTACACATTCGCTTCTTTCCTTCACTGATATTCAACGTAAATTTCAGGTCCCCAAGGGTTTATTTTACTCCTATCTTCAAATCAGACATTACTTTAGCTCCAAAAACCCTACCCTTACCTTAAATAACCCTAACCCCTTTTGAACTTCTTTGCTCCCAAGGTCCATACCAAACGAGACTCATCTCTGAGATTTACAAGTATTTACAGGCCTCTCCCTCTCTTTCTGGCCCAGGTCACCTCTATATGCACAAATGGTCTCGGCTTCTTGGCCAAACCATTACCACCCCCCAATGTCTGAAAATTTGGGAGACTGCCTCTAAATCGTCTCGATGTGTAGAACAAAAAGAGACAATCTATAAAATCCTAATGTTTTGGTACAGGACCCCTCAGCTCCTACATAAATACGATCCCCGGGTTTCCCCACTCTGCTGGAGATGTCGGAAGGCTGTTGGATCTCTTTTTCACATCTTCTGGGAATGTTCTGTTATCCAACCTTTTTGGTCCTCTGTCCATGTATATCTGCAAGAACTTTCCGACACCACCCTCCCTCTTACCCCAATCCACTTTCTGTTAGGCCTACCCTTTCCTGACCTGCCAGCCAATGTCCATAAACTTTTAGGCTATATTCTGCTGGCAGCGAGACGGGCCATACCAGTCAGATGGCTGTCACGATCTCCGCCAACGCTTCCACAGATATTACAAACTCTGGAACAGATCCGTAGGATGGAGCACCTTACCGCTGTTATTCATGACACACTACCTAGGTTCTTCCGGGTCTGGGACTTATGGAACCATTCCCAGCTTAATCCGGGACTCCCTACAGCCCCCCCCCTAGAGATTATTTGATGTTCTTCCTTACCCTCCCGCCTGTACATGTCTTTCCTCGAGGATGACTCAGTCTGGTATAGGCTCCTCCCGGAAATGAGCGTACCCCAAGTCCAATGGTTGGCTATGCTTTCCTTGTAGACATGTAGCTATCTGGCCAACCCACCCATTGGACTCTTTCCTACCCCCCCTCTCCTCCTGACTCTCCCCCTTCGCCCCCCCCCCCCTCCCCGTTATTGAATACATTACTGCTTTAAATGTGCCTGTGACTTGATATTGCCTGACCATCACTTTTTTTTTTTTTTTGTGTTTACTTTCCTATTCTTGCTCTCTGGCCTTTGGTTTGTAATATTGTTGACACTGACAATTATTTGTTGTTATACTTCCCTTTGTATGTTCTCTGGAAATTTTTTAATAAAAATACAATTGAAAGAAAGTGCAGTCGCTGTAGATCTGAGCGGGACATTTAAGGAAAATAAAAAACAGCATTTTTTGCTTGTACATGATTGGATGATAAAATTAGCAGAGCTTCACCTCATTTTCAGTTCTTCCCCTTAGATCTAAAGCGACTGCACTTCCAAGTGCACTTGCAGTGCAAAGTGGATTTGCCTTTAGTAAATTAACCTCAAAGTGTTGCAAACTTTTTAGGAGGATAAAAATGCTTATCTGGGTGATCCCACTCAGAATACACAAGCTTTTCCAGCAATGGATAGGAAAGGCATGCACAGCTTGGGGAGGCTTTAGCGAACCCAAACAAGAAGTAGGTTTATCAACCGACTCAGTTAATGGTAGCATAAATGTGGAGTGGATCAATTCAGTAATAGATTGTACCATCAATTTTTCAGATTGTGAACCTGATCCTTCCGCATTTGACCCCTCAGAAGAGGAGTCATCAGCCTCTTCCCAGGCCCCTTAGAAAAATCTCCCGCCCCTGGTTCCTCAGTTTAAGGGGCCTGGGGAATAGAAGGGAACCAATCACGCTTAGTCCCACTCTGGGATGCGATTAAAGCCGCTAACCTCTGCTCCAATCCTAATATGGTTGAGGAAAAAATTTCTTCAGTAACATAGACAGGGGCTGCAGTGTTGGAAACAGTTGCACCACCCGATGTCCCTGATGGCTTGCTCTGACCAGCCACTTCAGATCTCAGGGGAAGATGCAATTTTAGAGATGATTTTAGGCTTTTTTGAGCTTGAAGGAGTCCCTCTTGAGCTCTTTTTTGGGGTGTTTTACTCCCCTTCTGACCATAGCTTAATTCACAAATGCAGAGGTACTACCAGAAGAAATCGCATTCACTGCTTGAGCAATAGTCCAGCAACTGCCGCTGCTATTAACAGCATGATGATTTTAGTAAATGTGCCAAGGGAATACCTGTGTTACCAACCTCTTACATGCCCCTTTTTGTGTCCCTCCGACAGCTGTAACCAGCAAATAATGGAGCTTTTAAAACCTACTCCTGCGCTGGGCGTTGCTGCACGCCAACGCCTTGCTAAGCCCTGCCCTCTCAGTCACATCGCACCCCCCTCTCTTTTCAAAAAGAGTATTTTCCCGTGCGGCATGGGAAACTGGGGCCCCTTTTTATCAGGTATCCACACTCCTGAACCCGTAAAATACCCCACCAGAAAAAACGTAAGGCTAAAAAAACCAAAAGCACTGGATTCTGGGGTCTAGCTCTCTAGAAAGAGAAGCAGCCTAAACCTTGTTTCTTCTGGCACGAGGCCCAGGTACCATTCAATTCAGTCTAAAAGGACACTTTGAATGGATCCAGCTGCATAGCTAGCCACAGCAAGGATTGCTCCAGTGGAGCTTAGCACAGCACATCTTTACTCGTGACCAACACCTTAGACACTGGCGAAAAAACTGAGGTACTCCCTGTAGTGGGAGGGGTTATATAGGGCGTTGACTTCCTGTCATGTGCCAGTGTCCATCACCTATGGCTCTGTGTCCCGTGATGTACGATTAAGAAATACCATCAGCAGCCATGTCACACAAAAAGGAAGGAGGATCGCCAACCCCAGAAGCTGACGCCATTCTACTTCCAGCAGGCATCGAGCAGCTCACAAGATGGCACAGCTGCCTCAGCTTCTTCTGCAGGAGCTGCTTACACAGATTTTCCTGATGCCCGATGCCTCTTCTGAGCTCACAGACCACCCAGCTACAGCCATCAATCTCTCCTCTTGCCCTGCCTCTACTCCACAATCTTGCAGCCCAGCCAAAGCAAGAATGAGACTTGAGGAGCAGCACCAGGACTTTTGTGAGGTGAACCCATGATTCTGTGCCTGATCGTTTAGCAGCCTTCCCAACTTTTGACAAATCAGTCATAGATACTAGGCTCAATATCTCATTAAAAAGTCCTCTCCATCCAGATATTGTCCCTCTCATACACAATTCACATTGAAAATACAATTTGTTGGTGATCGCATAGAAAATAATATGAAGGAGTTTACTAACACCATTAACGACTTAGCTGACGCACATGAAGATAATATGGAGGACCGCACCTGGCTTAAAGCCAAAATAGCAGATCTAGAGGATAGATCCTGACCCAATAATGTTAAAATGTGCGGTACACCTGAAACAGTGCTGTTCTCTGATCTATCCAGGTTTGCACATGATCTGATCTTCACTTTGCTATTGGCGCTTACTGTTGACTATTGGCTGTATACATCATCTGCTCGGCCACTACACCTACCTGACAATATAACCAGGGATGTTCTAATGCAAATCCATTTTCATCATGTTAAGGAACAAAGAACCCAGTGACTTTTCTGTTTAGTTTTCAAGATTTTTGTTTTTTTTACATTTTCTCTAACTCGGGAACCAAATTAACTGATCTGTAGCTCCAGAGACATAATTACTCAACATTCTTTGCAGTTGAGATACTGCACCTGATCCCACTAGCTTAGGCCATGTGTTGTAGCCAACATGTTGTCTTTTCTTGGTTACTCTGAGTTTCTATGTTTATTTTTATTTTTTTCTCAATTTCAACTATATCTACTTCCTTGGCATGCTCTTCTCCTCCCCAAGAGAACTACCAGCAGTCATACTTATAAATTATTGCCTACTAAGTTATCATCCAATGTCCTATTTTGGATTCCCACACAACTGCCTTCCGTTCTCAACGGGAAGTAAAATAATATGATGACTTTTTTGGGTGAAGTACTGCACAGTTTGTGGGGATTTTTTTTTAATAAAAACTGCCTGGTTTCTCTCCTGTTAAACATGTAGCCAAGTTTTTTTTTATATACTGTGTTTGGAGTACAATGTTTAGTTGTCTTTTTCCTATGAAATAAATAAACTCTAAAGATTAATTTCTTCTGTTCCAAATGCAGCCTACCAAAAGTGTTTAAATTAGAACTAAAGGCAAAACTTTTCTTCTTCATTTTGGATAGCGTAAGGGAGGGGATAACCCCTGTCAGATTTTTTTTGGGTAGATTTCTCTTCATAACTAGGGATGGCCGAACGGTTCGCCCAGCGGTCGTTTCGTGGCGAATTTTGGCTGTTCGCCGCCCGCCCGATCGGCGGACTATTGCCGCCATTTGCCCGGCGGACTTCCGTGTTTACTGTGTAAAAGAACTTTGACCTATGATGACACATCCATCATGGGGTACAGGACAGCCAATTGAGACATTACAGCACATGAACACTTGGACATTCCCCCTAACTTATAAATAGACCCGATCCGGCGGCCATTTTACATTCTTTCTTCTGTCACTATAGGGAGAGTTTGCTGTGTGGAGCAGGGAGAGACTTCTGTGACCCAAATCGCTATTTATTAGGTCCACAAAAGTTCTTTTAAGGACTGGTATTATGGTATAGGTGTTAGGTGTAGTTCAGGATATAGGTTTGAGGCAGTGCTGTGCTAGTGATTGTTGCAGCAGCCTGAGTGTCTTTTGGCAGTGTAGAGAAAGGGACAGGACGCTGTGTGCTGCAGGGACAGTCAGTTTAATCATTAGCTGTTACTATTAGGTCCACAAAAGTGCAATTCAAGTTATTGTTCCAGCAGCCTCTGTTTTGTCAGTTTATATAGGGATAGGCAGGAAGCTGTGTGTGAGGCAGTGAGGGACAGTCAGTTTAATCAGCAGCTGTTACTATTAGGTCCACAAAGGTTCTTTTCAGGACTGGTATGGTAATAGGCTTGTACACATATAATATTCTTTCTTCCAAATATAGAAAGAATATTATACTTGACTGCTGCCCTTCTGCTGCAGTCTGCTAATCATTCACAACCTACTTGTTCCACAAAGGTCCTTATAAGGACTGGTAAGGTCTAGGGTGCTACAGTACATAGGGTTGAGTGAGGTACAGTCTGCTATTCCTTAAGGACTGGTATAGGTCCACAATACATAGGGTTGAGGTGCACTACTGCTGACCGCTGCCCTATACTGCAGCAGTCCTTCATCAGTATAGGGACTGCCGTACAGTCTGCTAATCATTCCCAACCTACTTGTTCTAGAAAGGTCCTTATAAGGACTGGTAAGATCTAGGGTGCTACAGTACATAGGGTTGAGTGAGGTACAGTCTGCTATTCCTTAAGGACTGGTATAGGTCCACAATACATAGGGTTGAGGTGCACTACTGCTGACCACTGCCCTATACTGCAGCAGTCCTTCATCAGTATAGGGACTGACGTACAGTCTGCTAATCATTCACAACCTACTTGTTCCACAAAGGTCCTTATAAGGACTGGTAAGGTCTAGGGTGCTACAGTACATAGGGTTGAGTGAGGTACAGTCTGCTATTCCATAAGGACTGGTATAGGTCCACAATACATAGGGTTGAGGTGCACTACTGCTGATCGCTGCCCTATACTGCAGCAGTCCTTCATCAGTATAGGGACTGCCGTACAGTCTGCTAATCATTCACAACCTACTTGTTCAACAAAGGTCCTTATAAGGACTGGTAAGGTCTAGGGTGCTACAGTACATAGGGTTGAGTGAGGTACAGTCTGCTATTCCATGAGGACTGGTATAGGTCCACAATACATAGGGTTGAGGTGCACTACTGCTGACCGCTGCCCTATACTGCAGCAGTCCTTCATCAGTATAGGGACTGACGTACAGTCTGCTAATCATTCACAACCTACTTGTTCCACAAAGGTCCTTATAAGGACTGGTAAGGTCTAGGGCGCTACAGTACATAGGGTTGAGTGAGGTACAGTCTGCTATTCCATAAGGACTGGTATAGGTCCACAATACATAGGGTTGAGGTGCACTACTGCTGACCGCTGCCCTATACTGCAGCAGTCCTTCATCAGCATAGGGACTGACGTACAGTCTGCTAATCATTCACAACCTACTTGTTCCACAAAGGTCCTTATAAGGACTGGTAAGGTCTAGGGTGTTACAGTACGTAGGGTTGAGTGAGGTACAGTCTGCTATTCCATAAGGACTGGTATAGGTCCACAATACATAGGGTTGAGGTGCACTACTGCTGACCGCTGCCCTATACTGCAGCAGTCCTTCATCAGTATAGGGACTGAGAGTTTTGTCACAGGGTCATTTAAAAAATGACAGGCAGAGGAAGAGGCAGGCCCTTCCACAGGGGTGGTAGGGGTAGGGCAGGAGCAACAGGCTTGAGCCAAAGTGGGAAGTTGCAGAAGGTGCGTTCAATTCATTTAAAGGACACACCAGACTTGGTTGAGTGGCTCACTCAGCCTTATTCTTCTGCACCCTCCTCATCCTCTCGATCTGCACCCTCTTCTTCGTCTTCTGCTATGTGCACCCCCAAAGATACTACCACCAACAACAATACCACCACCACCACATACCTTCCGCTTGAGTCACAGGAATTATTTTCCGATCCATATCAAGACATTTCTGATGCGCAGCCTTCTTGGTATTGGATCAGGAAGAGGAGGTAGCAACAACCGCTACTCAGCAGTCTGACAACAGTACCCAGATCAGCCCAAGGAGGAGGTTGGTCCCCGGTGTTGCTGCCTACTCCGAGATCTCTACTTATAGCGGTGGGGAAGGTGACGTCGATGATGACGTGTCTAGTGATGTCATGTGGGTGCCCACAAGAGGGGAGTTCAGAGGGAGATATGGACCAGCAGATAGGGAGGAGAAGCAGGAATAACTTACATTGCACAGGAGGGACAAAGCAGACTGCAAATGTATCAGGAGCGAGTCATCGACCATGTACGGTCACATCTGGCGCTCCCAGGACACCGGCACATGGCTCCGCAGTGTGGGCTTTTTTTAACGTGTCCGCTGCTGACAATAGCGTTGCCATCTGCAATCTTTGCAGTCAACGCATTAGTCGCGGTAAGCCCAACACTCACCTAGGGATGACCGCCTTAAGAAGGCACATGAGCAGCCATCACCGAGTACAGTGGGAGCAACGGAACACACAAAGCTACACTCCAGGCTCTCACCGTCCAGCCTTGTCTTCTACTTCTCCTTCTCCTCTCTCCTCACAATTGTCCTCCACTCCACCTTCCATCACGCCAAGCTTTCGTTTTTCTGCAAAAAGGCAGGCTTCCGTGGGCCTAATGTTCGAGCGTAAAAAAATGATGACGCCGGATAACCCTCTTGCCCAACGGTTGACAGCTGGCTTGTCAGAACTCATAGCCCACCAACTACTGCCATATAAACTGGTGGACTCGGAGGCCTTTCGCAAATTTGTGGCCATTGGAACACCACAATGGAAGGTCCCAGGAAGGAAGTATTTCTCAGAAAAGGGCATCCCAGAGCTATATGGCCATGTTCAGCGGCAAGTGAATGTATCTCTGGCACACAGTGTCGGTGCCAAGATATATCTGACCACAGACACGTGGTCTAGAAAACACGGGCAGGGAAGGTATATCACTTTTACTGCCCACTGGGTGAATCTTCTGATGGCCGCCAAGCATGTAACCCGTGGCACCCGTGTAGATTTGGTTTTACCGCCACGGATTGCATGCAGGCCTGGCTCTTCTTCTCCTCCTACTCCTCCTACTCCATCCTCCTCCCTCTCCTCCTCGGCTGACTCCTCCTTTTCCGCTGCTAGCGTCTCTTCCGCTGCGCCGCCCAAGCTCCCCAGAACCTATTCGACATGCCAGGTGAGACGTTGCCATGCCGTGGTGCATCTGTTGTGCCTGGAAGCCAAGAGCCACACTGGCCCGGCACTCCTTTCAGCTTTGCGTTCACAGGCAGATCAGTGGCTAACACCGCTCAATTTGACAGTTGGTAAAGTGGTGTGTGACAACAGTGCCAATCTGCTTAGCGCATTGAAACAGGGCAAAATTACGCACGTGCCATGCATGGCACACGTTTTAAACTTGGTTGTGCAGCGATTCGTTGTCAAATAACCTGGGGTCCAGGACATCTTGCGGCAGGCAAGGAAAATCTCAGCCCATTTCAGAAGATCTTACACGGCCATGGCTCGCCTTGCTGACATTCAGCGGCGACACAATCTGCCGGTCAGACGTCTTATTTGCGATTGCCCGACGCGATGGAACTCAACCTTCTATATGCTTGATAGGCTGCTCCAGCAGAAACGTGCAGTTAATGTCTACCTGTATGAACTCTGCGGCAGAACAGGTTCTGGGGATCTGGGGTTTTTTTCACCACGCCAGTGGCTGCTTATGCGCGACGCATGCAGACTTCTGCGCCCATTTAAGGAGATCACCAAACTGGTCAGTCGCAGCCATAGCGCCATCGGTGACATGGTACCTTATGCCTTCTTTATGGAGCGTGCATTGCATCGTGTCATTGATCAAGCTGTGGAGGAGCAGGAGCGGTAAGATGAGGAAGTCGCAATGCTGGATGAATTCCTAGGGGGGGCTACTCTATCTGAGACAAGTGAACAACAGAAGTCTGAAGAGGAGTCAGAGGAGGATGGTGCCGGGGCGGATGAGGAGGAGCAAGAAGAGCATGCTTTTAACCTTTCTGGGATCCCTGTTGTTGTGCGTGGATGGGGAGAGGAGAATGAAGAGGACGACATTATCCTGGATGATGAGCAGGAGCCAGGCCACCACACCGCTTCCAGTTTAGTGCAAATGGGGGCCTTCATGCTCCAGTGTTTTAATAGGGACCCCCGTATAAAAAGCATAAGGGTCAAGGACCAGTACTGGGTGGCAACGTACTTAGACCCCCGGTACAAACACAAAATGGCGGAAATGTTACTGCCGTCACAGAGGGCTGTCAGAATGGAGCACTTCCAGGCCTTACTTTGAGAAATGCTGCATTCTGCTTTTGCGTGCGCTGGCAGAGGAGCAATTCCCACTCCCAAAGAAGGAGTTGTGGGTACCAATCCAACAGCGCCTGCAAGAAGAGGCCGGTTTGAAGATGTGTTGGTGACTTTGGATATGAGGTCATTCTTTCAGCCGACCCATCGACAGGTGTCATCCGGATCCAGCATCAGGGAACGCCTAGACCGTCAGGTGTCCGACTACATCGGGTTAACGGCCAATGTGGACGCTCTGAGGCGTGATGAACCCCTGGACTACTGGGTGGACAGGCTTGACCTCTGGCCAGAGCTTGCCCAATTTGCAATCAAACTGTTGGCTTGCCCCTCGTCCAGTGTCCTGTCCGAAAGGATGTTCAGCGCAGCAGGGGGGATCGTGACCGATAAGCGTACTCGCCTAGCTCACGACAGTGTTAACTACCTCACATTTCTAAAAATGAATGAGGCATGGATCTCGGAGGAATTCAACACATGTGACCAGTAGACCATGTATTTGTCTATAAACAATTTTTTTAATCGAGCAAACAGACCTTCTTTCTTCATTTGGCTCACTTCCTTGTCCAAAAAAAGCACACCGTACTATATGCCCGTACCCTCCTCTTTGAAGAGGTTGAGCGGTGTCATATTTCCACTGGGGCTGCTTATTATGAGGGGCTCCCACCATCCCTGTGCTGTGCTGACTTCCTCCTGGGGCTGCTTATTATGAGGGGCTCCCACCATCCCTGTGCTGTGCTGACTTCCTCCTGGGGCTGTACCTCTGCTGTGCATATTATGAGGGGCTCCCACCATCCCTGTGCTATGCTCATTATGAAGGGCTCCCACCATCCCTGTGCTATGCTCATTATGAGGGGCTCCCACCATCCCTGTGCTATGCTGACTTCCTCCTGGGGCTGCTTACGGTGCAGGTGTCATTGCTGTATGTCACGCTGCTGATGTCAGTGCTCTCTATCACGGTGCTGCTGTCAGTGCTGTATATCAAGGTGCTGGTGTTAGTGCTTTATGTCACGCTGCTGATGTCAGTGCTCTCCATCACGGTGCTGTTGTCAGATCACTCTATCATGGTGCAGGTGTCATTGCTGTATGTCACGCTGCTGATGTCAGTGCTCTCTATCATGGTGCTGCTGTCAGTGCTGTATGTCACAGTGCTGGTGTTAGTGCTTTATGTCACGCTGCTGATGTCAGTGCTCTCTATCACGGTGCTGTTGTCAGATCACTCTATCACGGTGCAGGTGTCATTGCTGTAAGTCATGCTGCTGATGTCAGTGCTCTCTATCACGGTGCTGCTGTCAGTGCTGTATGTCACGGTGCTGGTGTTAGTGCTTTATGTCACGCTGCTGATGTCAGTGCTCTCTATCACGGTGCTGTTGTCAGATCACTCTATCACGGTGCAGGTGTCATTGCTGTATGTCCCGCTGCTGATGTCAGTGCTCTCTATCACGGTGCTGGTGTCAGATGACTCTATCACAGTGCAGGTGTCATTGCTGTATGTCACGCTGCTGGTGATCATCTCCTGCACCCTCTTCTTTCCCTACCCTGACCTTCCCTCTCCTCCATTGCCTTCATGCGCTCTACAGTCCTGAATTGTCATAACAATTTCACATATAAAAAAAGAATGCTTGTAGTTGTCGATCCCAGATTCACCTCATACATGTGTTATGTCATTGGCCATGTGGTGGGACTTTGTTTGCACAGCTATTAATTATTTTGTGGCTGCAAATTTGACCTGTATGTTTGCAAAGTTCGCCTCCCATTGAAGTCAATGGGGCCGCCGCGCACGTTACGGTTCGCGAACTATCGGCCGCGTTCCCGGTCCGCGTTCGCAAAATGTCCCATCGGAAGTTCGTCCATCACTATTCATAACCTGTCACATAGCCAAAACGGGGAATCTCTAGTTGTCACCAGGATCATCAGACTATTGTCCCCATTTGAAGATTTCCCCTCCATTCTTGTTCTAGCAACAACCGAAAATTTGGGATTTTCTTTTACATTTACTTTTGGTGATGATAGTAAATGTGACAAATAGAGAGGATGAATCTCCCCAACAGTGGCACAGGAGGCAATAAAGACCTGACCGGTGCTCAGATTATTCTCCACTCTGTCCAAAACAAAAAAAAATGTTTTTGCCCTTAGTTATACTTTTATTACGGTCTGTGTAGTTAAAGCGGAGGTCCACCCTAAAGTGGACCTTCCGCTCATCGGAACCCCCCCCCTCCGGCGCCACAATTGGCACCTTTCAGGGGGGAGGGGGGTGCAGATACCTGTACAGTACAGGTATCTGCACCCACTTCCGGGATAGCTCTCTGCGGAAAGGGGCGTATATTACGCCCCTTTCCGCAAGTGCCCGCCCCTTTCTGCAAGTGCCCCGCTGCCTGCTGGGAAAACACACAGATCCCAGAGGCAGCGGGGACCGTCCTTATTGCGCAGCGCGGCTCGCGCATGCGCAGTAGGGAACCGGGAAATGAAGCCGAAAGGCTCAATTTCCTGATTCCCAAACCCAAGATGGCGGCGGCAGCACCCGAGAGACGATCTACAGATCGGCTTCGGGTGCCGACATCGCGGGCGCGCTGGACAGGTAAGTGTCACTATTTTAAATGTCAGCAGCTGCAGTATTTGTAGCTGCTGGCTTTTTAAAAAAAAAAACGCGGAGTCCCGGCAGACTCCCGCTTTAATTCAATGTTTTTGGACTGCAACACTGCATGCCATTTGTCATTTACAAAATGCGGTCTGCAAGAGATTGTTTTAATATTGCCTATGCATACATTTTCAAAAGTACACACTTTATTTTGTTTTTTCTCAACAAAAACTGTATGAGGAATGTGTCAATCAAGTAAAGCTTGCAGATGTGTGACAGGCCTAGTAAAAACTTTGATGTGCAGCATGTCTGTGCAATATTCCAGGCTCTTGTCTCAACATAGTACACTGTCATTTTTATTTCTTGCTAAAAAAAAAATGCCTTCTATCGTAGCCTAATAAAAACACTTAATTGATGTGCAGAGTCTCTGTGTAATATTTCTGCAATGGCCTTACCTCTCCATTTTCTGTTGTGGCCTACTAGAAACACTTACATCATTGTGCAGCATGTCTGTGCAATGTGTCTCTGACATAATGTGTAGAAATGTTTATTTATCTGTAAAAACAACCTCCTCTCCCTCCTCCATTTCAGCCTAGTAAAACCGCTTACATGATGTGAAATCTGCCTGTGCAATAATCCCAGGACTTGTCTCTGACATAATACACTGTACTTTTTATTTATTGATAAAAATTGCTTCTACTAGGGGGGGCGTGGCGACCGCGTAACGTGATGGCCGCACATTAGGAGAGCTCCGCTCTACACTCCGGGAATTACTGCTACACAGCCCGTCGGAAGATAGCTATCGACACCAGCGCGAGCGCAAGAGCCGTGGGAAACTCCCGGCGAAAAGATCGCCATGCGGAGAAGAGCAGCAAGCCAGCCGAACGCGCTAAAATTACCGGATTTCTATCCGGCCATAAACCGCGGGCCTCGGAAAGATGGCGGAGGGGACACAGTGATGGGCGGTGCTCTCGGCCTCATTCGTCTGCTGCGTCAGCCATCTCAGTAAACAGAGCGGAAGATCCGTGCACAGCGGAAATGGACACTGGAACAGGGGCACGTTCGTCAGACTCTGACACTCCCTGCAATTCCCCATCGACCAGGAGCCCCATGAAATCAAAACCCAGACTGGAATATAGCTCCTCTGTACCAGCTAGAACAACAGACCTGGGTATGGAGGTGAGTGGAACGTTCATTAGCGAACCGGCATCCCAGCAACAAGCAGATCCAATAGCGATGTTTCCAACCACAGTACAGCCTATCTCAGATGTCACCCTTAAAGAGATGCTGATGTCTTTGAGGACATCACTGCAGACTGATATGTTGTCATGTCTTCAACAATGTAGAGCAGAAATCAGTGACTTAGGGGAGCGAGTGCACCAAGTAGAGTTGAGAATGTGTGATGTTACGTCCTCATTTAATGCGTTGGTGGACTCTCACGAATCACATCAGGAGGTCATTCATAAAATGCAACTAAAAATGGCGGACCTTGAAGATCGCTCTCGCAGGAACAACTTAAAGATAAGAGGGATTCCAGAGTCAGTCACGTCACAACAACTCCCTATCTACGCGTGAGACCTCTTCCAAGCAATGGTCCCATCCCTGTCGTCATTGGACCTCACGATAGACCGCATTCACAGAGTCCCCAAACCGTCATTCCTCCCTCAAGAGATACCTAGGGACGTTCTGCTTAGAATGCACTTTTTCCACACTAAAGAAAAAATATTGGAGACTTTACGCAAGGGAGACAATCTCCCAGAACAAGTCTCTCAACTACAGATTCTACCGGACTTGTCGCAACATACCCTACAGCTCCGCCACAACATGGCGACAAGCTATGAGGAATCATAAGATATTGTACAAGTGGAAATACCCGGCGAATCTGCAAGTGACATATAAGGGATCCACTCACCTCATCAAATCCTTGGAAGAAGGATTGCATCTTTTGAGAACCTTGCAAATCATACCGCCTGACTCAGCTGCGGATCCACCTTCACAGCCTGGACAACCGTTCAACAAACTACACTCCGATTGGCAAATTAAACAACAAAGAAGATCGAAGATGAACCATACTTGAAATTGAATCACCTCAACCCCATCTGCATACTTTAATAGAATTCCCTGAGTGTCGAGGGTACAAGTTTTCGTACCGTAGACCCCCTCAATCGGGCACTTTAGCTGCCTGACCCTATTGGGTTTTGTTTCCAGACTCTGCAGTTTTTTTTTCTTTTTTTTCTTCTCTTTGTTGCTTTGCTTTCCCTTTGTTGTGTGTTATTTTTTTATTTTTTGGCGCATGTTCTCCACTCGTCTCTGGCGAAAGAAAGCGATATGTTTGCCAAGTACCGCACGCAATACACAAACCGAAAGCATCTTATGCAAGTTTTCCCTTTCTACTACTCGGACCATGCATCGACAGTGCACCTTTGCTACCAACCTCAGCATGTGCAGCAAAACGTCCAGAAATAGAACCAAAGGACATGACAGAATAAATGGCCAATGCCTAGTTCCACTGGCATCATACATGGGACAAAAACCTGAGGACCTTACCTACCAGACACAATACTCTAATGGACTGGACTTAAATTTACCTCAGCACGACTACAAGTATCACTCCAAACAAAGTCACAATGAGCATTAGAATTCTTTCACTCAACGCAAGAGGACTTAACCACCCGGCCAAGAGACGCTCCTTATGGCAAGAGGCAATGAAACATAAGGCAGACATTTTAGCGATTCAGGAGACCCACTTCCACAAATCTGCTATGCCGGCATGCTCACATAAGGAATTCCCGTTTATGATTCATTCCTCCATTACGGCGAAGAAAAGAGGTATAATGGTAGCGGTAAGAGACTCAGTGAACTTTGAACTTTGAACTTAATGACTCCTTTGTGGATCCAGAAGGGAGGTTTATCATACTGGTTTGTAAAGTTAATAAGATTCCTACCACCTTTGCATGTATTTACGCTCCCAACTCGCACCAACTCAAATTTCTAAAAAGAGTCATGAAAAAAATAGAGGAGAAGCGAGTGGGGAGCATATTAGTTTGTGGTGATTTCAATATGGTACTGGATAGGGATTTAGATACCTCTTCTGGAGTCAGGAACCATTCTCCCAAATTTAGGGAACTGTTGTACAGAGAGGGATTGTATGATATTTGGCGATGCCCAGGTTTAATTCTTACTCCAGAATAAATTTGTTCCTGACGGACAAAGAGATGCTTCGTAGAGTTACTCACTCATCTATTCAGGATATCACGTGGTCTGACCATGCTCCAGTACTGATCCAAATTGAAGGGGGTAATGCCCATGCCACGACACGTATCTGGAGGTGTAATGATACATTACTACAAGACCCTAAATATCAAAAAGAGATTTCCCATCAACTTGAGGAATATTTTCGTTTCAATGACCCAGATAATACAAGACCCTACATTAATTGGAACGCCCACAAAGCCTTTGTTAGGGGAGTCCTAATTAAACTAAACTCCAAAATCCAAAAGGCCCGATCAGCCAAACTAAATGACCTCCTAAACGAACTCCATATATTAGAAATACGTAACCAAACTACTCCATCTACAGATCTGGCAACGCAACTATTTCACTTGCGATACAAACTAAGGGAACTGTACTGCACCCAACATGATCAGGCTATGAAAAGACTAAAGCCGCGTACACACGGGCGGACTGTCTGGCCAACTTAGTCCGTCAGACAATCCGACGGACAGTCCGTCATACTTTCGAATGAACGGACTTGACCACACACACCACTTTTTGAGCGGACTAATACGGCGTACTAAATCCGCCATACTATCCGCCCTACTTTTGAAATGAACGGACTCGCCCACACACGCGGAGGAAAGTCCGCTCATTTCGAGCGCGTCTCCAGGTAGGCGGGGCCCGCGAAGGAGACGTCGCTGACTCCGCCGCCTGGTATGGACTTAAAGGGGAACCCCAACGCCAAAAAAAATCGGCGTGGGGGTCCCCCCAAGTCCACAACAGACCCTTGTCCGAGCACGCTACCCGGCCGGCCAGGAAAGGGGGGGACGAGCGAGCGCCCCCCCTCGAGCCGTACCAGGCCGCGTGCCCTCAACATGGGGGGGTGCCTTGGGGAAGGGGGGGCCGCACGGCCCCCCCACCCCAAAGCACCTTGTACCCATGTTGATGAGGACAAGGGCCTCTTCCCGACAACCCTGGCCGTTGGTTGTCGGGGTCTGCGGGCGGGGGGCTTATCGGAATCCGGGAGCCCCCTTTAATAAGGGGGCCCCCAGATACCGGCCCCCCACCCTATGTGAATGAGTATGGGGTACAATGTACCCCTACCCATTCACCTGTAAAATAAAAGTACCAAAAAAAACACAACACACGAGATAAAATACTTTATTGCACAGCTCCGGGGGTCTTCCGTCTTCGGGGGTCTTCTCGCCGGACTCCTCCGCTATCTTCTTGTAGCTCTTTTGCTAGCGGAGGAGTCCAACTTTCTTCCTCGCCGCCGGCCTCTTCTCCCGACTTCGGGGGTCTTGTCCCCCTCTTCGGTTCTTCTGCCGGGCCACCGCGCCTTCTTATAGCTCTTTTACAGGCGGTGGCCCGGTCTTCTGTCGCCGCCGCCACCGCCTTCCGTTCTTCTTCTTCTTCTTCTCCAGGAGATGTTGCCTCGACGATCTCTCCGGCCGGAATGCCAGGGACGCACTGCGCGGCCACTTATATAGGGACAAGGGGCGGTGTCACATGGCTTTATGTCACATGGGTTGGTGTCACATGGTGACCCTGCCCCCTTACGATGTCATAGTCCCCATGTGACATCAACCCATGTGACCAACCCATGTGACATAAAGCCATGTGACACCGCCCCTTGTCCCTATATAAGTGGCCGCGCAGTGCGTCCCTGGCATTCCGGCCGGAGAGATCGTCGAGGCAACATCTCCTGGAGAAGAAGAAGAAGAAGAAGAAGAAGAACGGAAGGCGGCGGCGGCGGCGACAGAAGACCGGGCCACCGCCTGTAAAAGAGCTATAAGAAGGCGCGGTGGCCCGGCAGAAGAACCGAAGAGGGGGACAAGACCCCCGAAGTCGGGAGAAGAGGCCGACGGCGAGGAAGAAAGCCGGACTCCTCCACTAGCAAAAGAGCTACAAGAAGATAGCGGAGGAGTCCGGCGAGAAGACCCCCGAAGACGGAAGACCCCCGGAGCTGTGCAATAAAGTATTTTATCTCGTGTGTTGTGTTTTTTTTGGTACTTTTATTTTACAGGTGAATGGGTAGGGGTACAATGTACCCCATACTCATTCACATAGGGTGGGGGGCCGGTATCCGGGGGCCCCCTTATTAAAGGGGGCTCCCGGATTCCGATAAGCCCCCCGCCCGCAGACCCCGACAACCAACGGCCAGGGTTGTCTGGAAGAGGCCCTTGTCCTCATCAACATGGGGACAAGGTGCTTTGGGGTGGGGGGGGCGCGCGGCCCCCCCTTCCCCAAGGCACCCCCCCATGTTGAGGGCACGCGGCCTGGTACGGTTTAGGAGGGGGGCGCTCGCTCGCCCCCCTTTCCTGGCCGGCCGGGTAGCGTGCTCGGACAAGGGTCTGTTGTGGACTTGGGGGGGACCCCCACGCCGTTTTTTTTCGGCGTTGGTGTTCCCCTTTAAGTCCATACCAGGCGGCGGGGCCAGCGACGTCTCCTTCGCGGGCCCCGCCTACCTGGATACCCGCTCGAAATGAGCGGACTTTTCTCCGGGCGGGAAAAGTCCGCTCATTTCAAAAGTACGGCGGACTGGCATACACACGGGCGGATTGTCCGCCGAAATGCGAGTACGACGGACAGTATTTCGAACATTCCGAAATACTTAGTCCGCCGTACTGCACGCTGAAAAAGTCCGCTGAAGCCCACACACGAGCGGACTGTCTGCTGAAATGTGTTTCGGCGGACTAAGTAGGCCATACAGTCCGCCTGTGTGTACGCAGCATAAGGATTAACTACTATGGGAACAATAACAGAGCAGGTAAATTCTTGGCCAATAGACTGAAAGAAAAAAGGTCGAGGACGGTAATCCCACACTTGTTCCACCCAACAACGGCAGATAAAATAGTGAACCCACAGGCAATAGCGGACACATTCGCAGATTATTATTCGACCCTCTACAACCTAAAAGACGACCCACACACACCCATACCATCTATGGAACTTATAGGAAAATTTTTAGACAAGTTACACCTGCCCTCAATATCGACCGCCCAACTTCAAGAACTAAGTGCCCCGTTTATAGTGATGGACGAACTTCCGACGGGACGTTTCGCGAACGCGAAACGCGAACGGACACAAACGTTCGCGAAAACGACCGTTCGCCGCGGGCTCCATTGACTTCAATGGGAGGCGAATTTCGCAAACCTTTAGGTCGAATTTGCGGCCACGGGGTAATTATTAGGGGGTAGCACGTAGTCCCACCACCTGGACAATAGCATAATACATGTATGAGGTGAATTTGGGATCGATAACTACAAGCATTTTTTTTTTATTTGGGAAATTGTTCTGACAATTCAGGACTATGGAGCTAATGAAGGCAATGGAGGAGAGGGAAGGTCAGGGACCAGGGTAGGCAAACAAGAGGGTGCAGGAGATACAGAGCACTGACAGCAGCACCGTAATACAGAGCACTGACATCAGCATCGTGACATACAGCGCTGACAGCAGCTCCGTGACATACAGCGCTGACAGCAGCTCCGTGACATACAGCGCTGACAGCAGCTCCGTGACATACAGCGCTGACAGCAGCTCCGTGACATACAGCGCTGACAGCAGCTCCGTGACATACAGCGCTGACAGCAGCACCGTGACATACAGCGCTGACAGCAGCTCCGTGACATACAGCGCTGACAGCAGCTCCGTGACATACAGCGCTGACAGCAGCTCCGTGACATACAGCACTGACAGCAGCTCCGTGACATACAGCGCTGACAGCAGCTCCGTGACATACAGCGCTGACAGCAGCACCGTGACATACAGCGCTGACAGCAGCTCCGTGACATACAGCGCTGACAGCAGCTCCGTGACATACAGCGCTGACAGCAGCTCCGTGACATACAGCGCTGACAGCAGCTCCGTGACATACAGCGCTGACAGCAGCTCCGTGACATACAGCGCTGACAGCAGCTCCGTGACATACAGCGCTGACAGCAGCACCGTGACATACAGCGCTGACAGCAGCTCCGTGACATACAGCGCTGACAGCAGCTCCGTGACATACAGCGCTGACAGCAGCACCGTGACATACAGCGCTGACAGCAGCTCCGTGACATACAGCGCTGACAGCAGCTCCGTGACATACAGCGCTGACAGCAGCTCCGTGACATACAGCGCTGACAGCAGCTCCGTGACATACAGCGCTGACAGCAGCTCCGTGACATACAGCGCTGACAGCAGCTCCGTGACATACAGCGCTGACAGCAGCACCGTGACATACAGCGCTGACAGCAGCTCCGTGACATACAGCGCTGACAGCAGCTCCGTGACATACAGCGCTGACAGCAGCTCCGTGACATACAGCGCTGACAGCAGCTCCGTGACATACAGCGCTGACAGCAGCTCCGTGACATACAGCGCTGACAGCAGCTCCGTGACATACAGCGCTGACAGCAGCTCCGTGACATACAGCGCTGACAGCAGCTCCGTGACATACAGCGCTGACAGCAGCTCCGTGACATACAGCGCTGACAGCAGCTCCGTGACATACAGCGCTGACAGCAGCTCCGTGACATACAGCGCTGACAGCAGCACCGTAAGCAGCCCCAGGAGGAAGTCAGCACAGCACAGGGATGGTGTGATCCCCTCATAATAAGAACCCCCAGGAGGAAGTCAGCACAGCACAGGGATGGTGGGAACCCCTCATAATAAGCAGCCCCAGTAGAAATATGACACCGCTCAACCTCTTCAAAGAGGAGGGTAGGGGCATATAGTACGGTGTGCTTTTTTGGGTCAGGGAAGTGAGCCAAATGAATTAAGAAGGTCTGTGTGCTTGATTCCAAAAATTGTTTATAGACATATACATGGTCTACTGATCACATGTGTTGAATTCCTCCGAGATCCATGCCTCATTCATTTTTAGAAATGTGAGGTAGTTAACACTGTGGTGAGCTAGGCGAGTACGCTTATCGGTCACAATCCCCCCTGCTGCGCTGAACGTCCTTTCGGACAGGACACTGGATGAGGGGCAAGCCAACAGTTCGATTGCAAATTGGGCAAGCTCTGGCCAGAGGTCAAGCCTGCCCACCCAGTAGTCTAGGGGTTCATCACTCCTCAGAGCGTCCACATCGGCCGTTAACCCAATGTAGTCGGACACCTGACGGTCTAGGCGTTCCCTGATGCTGGATCCGGATGACACCTGTCGATGGGTCGGCTGAAAGAATGACCTCATATCCGAAGTCACCAACACATCTTCAAACCGGCCTCTTCTTGCAGGCGCTGTTGGATTGGTACCCGCAAATCCTTCTCTGGGAGTGGGAATTGCTCCTCTGCCAGCGCACGCAAAAGCAGAATGCAGCATTTCTCGAAGCAAGGCCTGGAAGTGCTGCATTCTGACAGCCCTCTGCGACGGCGGTAACATTTCCGCCATTTTGTGTTTGTACCGGGGGTCTAAGTACGTTGCCACCCAGTACTGGTCCTTGACCCTCATGCTTTTTATACGGGGGTCCCTATTAAAACACTGGAGCATGAAGGCCCCCATTTGCACTAAAGTGGAAGCGGTGTGGTGGCCTGGCTCCTGCTCATCATCCAGGATAATGTCGTCCTCTTCATTCTCCTCTCCCCATCCTCGCACAACAGGGATCCCAGAAAGGTTTAAAGCATGCTCTTCTTGCTCCTGCTCATCCGCCCCGGCACCATCCTCCTCTGACTCCTCATCAGACTCCTGTTGTTGACTTGTCTCAGATAGAGTAGCCCCCCCTGGGAATTCATCCAGCATTGCGACTTCCTCATCTTCCCGCTCCTGCTCCTCCACAGCCTGATCAATGACACGACGCAATGCACGCTCCAGAAAGAAGGCATAAGGTACCATGTCACTGATGGCGCCATGGCTGCGACTGACCAGTTTGGTGATCTCCTCAAATGGCCGCAGAAGTCTGCATGTGTCGCGCATGAGCAGCCACTGGCGCGGTGAAAAAAAACCCAGCTCCCCAGAACCGTTTCTTTCGCAGAGTTCATACAGGTAGACGTTAACTGCACGTTTCTGCTGGAGCAGCCTATCAAGCATATAGAAGGTTGAGTTCCATCGCGTCGGGCAATCGCAAATAAGACGTCTGACCGGCAGATGGTGTCGCCGCTGAATGTCAGCAAGGCGAGCCATGGCCGTGTAAGATCTTCTGAAATGGGCCGAGATTTTCCTTGCCTGCCGCAAGATGTCCTGGACCCCAGGGTATTTGACAAGGAATCGCTGCACGACCAAGTTTAAGACGTGTGCCATGCACGGCACGTGCGTGATTTTGCCCTGTTTCAATGCGCTAAGCAGATTGGCACCGTTGTCACACACCACTTTACCAACTGTCAAATTGAGCGGTGTTAGCCACTCATCTGCCTGTGAACGCAAAGCTGAAAGGAGTGCCGGGCCAGTGTGGCTCTTTGCTTCCAGGCACAACAGACGCAGCACGGCATGGCAACGTCTCACCTGGCATGTGGAATAGGTTCTGGGGAGCTTGGGCGGTGCAGTGGAAGAGACGCTAGCAGCGGAAAAGGAGGAGGCAGCTGAGGAGGAGAGGGAGGAGGATGGAGTAGGAGGAGGAGAAGAAGAGTCAGGCCTGCATGCAATCCGTGGCGGTAAAACCAAATCTACACGGGTGCCACGGGTTACATGCTTGACGGCCGTCAGAAGGTTCACCCAGTGGGCAGTAAAACTGATATACCTTCCCTGCCCGTGTTTGCTAGACCACGTGTCTGTGGTCAGATGTATCTTGGCACCGACACTGTGTGCCAGAGATACATTCACTTGCCGCTGAACATGGCCATATAGCTCTGGGATGCCCTTCTCTGAGAAATACTTCCTTCCTGGGACCTTCCATTGTGGTGTTCCAATGGCCACAAATTTGCGAAAGGCCTCCGAGTCCACCAGTTTATATGGCAGTAGTTGGCGGGCTATGAGTTCTGACAAGCCAGCCGCCAACCGTTGGGCAAGAGGGTTATCCGGCGTCATCATTTTTTTACGGTCAAACATTAGGCCCACGGAAGCCTGCCTTTTTGCAGAAAAATGTGAGCTTGGCGTGATGGAAGGTGGAGTGGAGGACAATTGTGAGGAGAGAGGAGAAGGAGAAGTAGAAGACGAGGCTGGACGGTGAGAGCCTGCAGTGTGGCTTTGTGTGTTCCGTTGCTCCCACTGGGCTCGGTGATGGCTGCTCATGTGCCTTCTTAAGGCGGTCGTCCCTAGGTGAGTATTGGGCTTACCGCGACTAACGCGTTGACTGCAAAGATTGCAGATGGCAACGCTATTGTCAGCAGCGGACACGTTAAAAAAAGCCCACACTGCGGAGCCATGTGCCGGTGTCCTGGGAGCGCCAGATGTGACCGTACATGGTCGATGACTCGCTCCTGATACATTTGCAGTCTGCTTTGTCCCTGCTGTGCAATGTAAGTCATTGCTGCTTCTCCTCCCTATCTGCTGGTCCATATCTCCCTCTGAACTCCCCTCCTCTTCCTCTCTTGTGGGCACCCACGTGACATCACTAGACACGTCATCATCAACGTCACCTTCCCCACCGCTATAAGTAGAGTAGGCAGCAACACCGGGGACCAACCTCCTCCTTGGGCTGATCTGGGTACTGGCGTCAGACTGCTGAGTAGCGCTTGTTGCTACCTCCTCTTCCTGATCCAATACCAAGAGTGGCTGCGCATCAGAAATGTCCTCTTGATATGGATCGGAAAATAATTCCAGTGACTCAAGCGGAAGGTATGTGGTGGTGGTGGTGGTGGTCGTGTTGTTGGTGGTAGTGTCTTTGGGGGTGCACATAGCAGAGAGTGAAGAAGAGGGTGCAGATCGAGAGGATGAGGAGGGTGCAGAAGAGTAAGGCTGAGCGAGCCACTCAACCAAGTCTGGTGCATCCTTTAAAGTAATTGAACGCACCTTCTGCAACTTCCCACTTTGGCTCAAGCCTGTTGCTCCTGCCCTACCCCTACCACCCCTGCGGAAGGGCCTGCCTCTTCCTCTGCATGTCATTTTTTAAATGACCCTGTGACAAAACTCTTAGTCCCTATACCGCTGAAGGACTGCTGCAGTATAGGGCAGCGGTCAGCAGTGGTGCACGTCAACCCTATGTATTGTGGACCGATAGCGGTCCTTACAGAACAGCAGACTGTAACGCACTCAGGCCTATGTACCGTAGCACCCTATACCAAGTTACCAGTCCTTATAAGAACTTTTGTGGACCAAGCAGGTTGTGTATTAGTGTTTAGCAGACTGTGCGTCAGTCCCTATACCGCTGAAGGACTGCTGCAGTATAGGGCAGCGGTCAGCAGTAGTGCACGGCAACCCTATGTATTGTGGACCGATAGCGGTCCTTACAGAACAGCAGACTGTACTGCACTCAGGCCTATGTACCGTAGCACCCTATACCAAGTTACCAGTCCTTATAAAAACTTTTGTGGACCAAGCAGGTTGTGTATTAGTGTTTAGCAGACTGTGCGTCAGTCCCTATACCGCTGAAGGACTGCTGCAGTATAGGGCAGCGGTCAGCAGTAGTGCACGTCAACCCTATGTATTGTGGACCGATAGCGGTCCTTACAGAACAGCAGACTGTAACGCACTCAGGCCTATGTACCGTAGCACCCTATACCAAGTTACCAGTCCTTATAAGAACTTTTGTGGACCAAGCAGGTTGTGTATTAGTGTTTAGCAGACTGTACGTCAGTCCCTATACCGCTGAAGGACTGCTGCAGTATAGGGCAGCGGTCAGCAGTGGTGCACGTCAACCCTATCTATTGTGGACCGATAGCGGTCCTTACAGAACAGCAGACTGTAACGCACTCAAGCCTATGTACCGTAGCACCCTATACCAAGTTACCAGTCCTTATAAGAACTTTTGTGGAACAAGCAGGTTGTGTGTTAGTGATTAGCAGACTGTACGTCAGTCCCTATACCGCTGAAGGACTGCTGCAGTATAGGGCAGCGGTCAGCAGTAGTGCACGTCAACCCTATGTATTGTGGACCGATAGCGGTCCTTACAGAACAGCAGACTGTACCGCACTCAAGCCTATGTACCGTAGCACCCTATACCAAGTTACCAGTCCTTATAAGAACTTTTGTGGAACAAGCAGGTTGTGTGTTAGTGATTAGCAGACTGTACGTCAGTCCCTATACCGCTGAAGGACTGCTGCAGTATAGGGCAGCGGTCAGCAGTAGTGCACGTCAACCCTATGTATTGTGGACCGATAGCGGTCCTTACAGAACAGCAGACTGTAACGCACTCAGGCCTATGTACCGTAGCACCCTATACCAAGTTACCAGTCCTTATAAGAACTTTTGTGGACCAAGCAGGTTGTGTATTAGTGTTTAGCAGACTGTGCGTCAGTCCCTATACCGCTGAAGGACTGCTGCAGTATAGGGCAGCGGTCAGCAGTAGTGCACGTCAACCCTATGTATTGTGGACCGATAGCGGTCCTTACAGAACAGCAGACTGTAACGCACTCAGGCCTATGTACCGTAGCACCCTATACCAAGTTACCAGTCCTTATAAGAACTTTTGTGGACCAAGCAGGTTGTGTATTAGTGTTTAGCAGACTGTGCGTCAGTCCCTATACCGCTGAAGGACTGCTGCAGTATAGGGCAGCGGTCAGCAGTAGTGCACGTCAACCCTATGTATTGTGGACCGATAGCGGTCCTTACAGAACAGCAGACTGTAACGCACTCAGGCCTATGTACCGTAGCACCCTATACCAAGTTACCAGTCCTTATAAGAACTTTTGTGGACCAAGCAGGTTGTGTATTAGTGTTTAGCAGACTGTACGTCAGTCCCTATACCGCTGAAGGACTGCTGCAGTATAGGGCAGCGGTCAGCAGTGGTGCACGTCAACCCTATCTATTGTGGACCGATAGCGGTCCTTACAGAACAGCAGACTGTAACGCACTCAAGCCTATGTACCGTAGCACCCTATACCAAGTTACCAGTCCTTATAAGAACTTTTGTGGAACAAGCAGGTTGTGTGTTAGTGATTAGCAGACTGTACGTCAGTCCCTATACCGCTGAAGGACTGCTGCAGTATAGGGCAGCGGTCAGCAGTAGTGCACGTCAACCCTATGTATTGTGGACCGATAGCGGTCCTTACAGAACAGCAGACTGTACCGCACTCAAGCCTATGTACCGTAGCACCCTATACCAAGTTACCAGTCCTTATAAGAACTTTTGTGGAACAAGCAGGTTGTGTGTTAGTGATTAGCAGACTGTACGTCAGTCCCTATACCGCTGAAGGACTGCTGCAGTATAGGGCAGCGGTCAGCAGTAGTGCACGTCAACCCTATGTATTGTGGACCGATAGCGGTCCTTACAGAACAGCAGACTGTAACGCACTCAGGCCTATGTACCGTAGCACCCTATACCAAGTTACCAGTCCTTATAAGAACTTTTGTGGACCAAGCAGGTTGTGTATTAGTGTTTAGCAGACTGTGCGTCAGTCCCTATACCGCTGAAGGACTGCTGCAGTATAGGGCAGCGGTCAGCAGTAGTGCACGTCAACCCTATGTATTGTGGACCGATAGCGGTCCTTACAGAACAGCAGACTGTAACGCACTCAGGCCTATGTACCGTAGCACCCTATACCAAGTTACCAGTCCTTATAAGAACTTTTGTGGACCAAGCAGGTTGTGTATTAGTGTTTAGCAGACTGTGCGTCAGTCCCTATACCGCTGAAGGACTGCTGCAGTATAGGGCAGCGGTCAGCAGTAGTGCACGTCAACCCTATGTATTGTGGACCGATAGCGGTCCTTACAGAACAGCAGACTGTAACGCACTCAGGCCTATGTACCGTAGCACCCTATACCAAGTTACCAGTCCTTATAAGAACTTTTGTGGACCAAGCAGGTTGTGTATTAGTGTTTAGCAGACTGTGCGTCAGTCCCTATACCGCTGAAGGACTGCTGCAGTATAGGGCAGCGGTCAGCAGTAGTGCACGTCAACCCTATGTATTGTGGACCGATAGCGGTCCTTACAGAACAGCAGACTGTAACGCACTCAGGCCTATGTACCGTAGCACCCTATACCAAGTTACCAGTCCTTATAAGAACTTTTGTGGACCAAGCAGGTTGTGTATTAGTGTTTAGCAGACTGTACGTCAGTCCCTATACCGCTGAAGGACTGCTGCAGTATAGGGCAGCGGTCAGCAGTGGTGCACGTCAACCCTATCTATTGTGGACCGATAGCGGTCCTTACAGAACAGCAGACTGTAACGCACTCAAGCCTATGTACCGTAGCACCCTATACCAAGTTACCAGTCCTTATAAGAACTTTTGTGGAACAAGCAGGTTGTGTGTTAGTGATTAGCAGACTGTACGTCAGTCCCTATACCGCTGAAGGACTGCTGCAGTATAGGGCAGCGGTCAGCAGTAGTGCACGTCAACCCTATGTATTGTGGACCGATAGCGGTCCTTACAGAACAGCAGACTGTACCGCACTCAAGCCTATGTACCGTAGCACCCTATACCAAGTTACCAGTCCTTATAAGAACTTTTGTGGAACAAGCAGGTTGTGTGTTAGTGATTAGCAGACTGTACGTCAGTCCCTATACCGCTGAAGGACTGCTGCAGTATAGGGCAGCGGTCAGCAGTAGTGCACGTCAACCCTATGTATTGTGGACCGATAGCGGTCCTTACAGAACAGCAGACTGTAACGCACTCAGGCCTATGTACCGTAGCACCCTATACCAAGTTACCAGTCCTTATAAGAACTTTTGTGGACCAAGCAGGTTGTGTATTAGTGTTTAGCAGACTGTGCGTCAGTCCCTATACCGCTGAAGGACTGCTGCAGTATAGGGCAGCGGTCAGCAGTAGTGCACGTCAACCCTATGTATTGTGGACCGATAGCGGTCCTTACAGAACAGCAGACTGTAACGCACTCAGGCCTATGTACCGTAGCACCCTATACCAAGTTACCAGTCCTTATAAGAACTTTTGTGGACCAAGCAGGTTGTGTATTAGTGTTTAGCAGACTGTGCGTCAGTCCCTATACCGCTGAAGGACTGCTGCAGTATAGGGCAGCGGTCAGCAGTAGTGCACGTCAACCCTATGTATTGTGGACCGATAGCGGTCCTTACAGAACAGCAGACTGTAACGCACTCAGGCCTATGTACCGTAGCACCCTATACCAAGTTACCAGTCCTTATAAGAACTTTTGTGGACCAAGCAGGTTGTGTATTAGTGTTTAGCAGACTGTGCGTCAGTCCCTATACCGCTGAAGGACTGCTGCAGTATAGGGCAGCGGTCAGCAGTAGTGCACGTCAACCCTATGTATTGTGGACCGATAGCGGTCCTTACAGAACAGCAGACTGTAACGCACTCAGGCCTATGTACCGTAGCACCCTATACCAAGTTACCAGTCCTTATAAGAACTTTTGTGGACCAAGCAGGTTGTGTATTAGTGTTTAGCAGACTGTGCGTCAGTCCCTATACCGCTGAAGGACTGCTGCAGTATAGGGCAGCGGTCAGCAGTAGTGCACGTCAACCCTATGTATTGTGGACCGATAGCGGTCCTTACAGAACAGCAGACTGTAACGCACTCAGGCCTATGTACCGTAGCACCCTATACCAAGTTACCAGTCCTTATAAGAACTTTTGTGGACCAAGCAGGTTGTGTATTAGTGTTTAGCAGACTGTGCGTCAGTCCCTATACCGCTGAAGGACTGCTGCAGTATAGGGCAGCGGTCAGCAGTAGTGCACGTCAACCCTATGTATTGTGGACCGATAGCGGTCCTTACAGAACAGCAGACTGTAACGCACTCAGGCCTATGTACCGTAGCACCCTATACCAAGTTACCAGTCCTTATAAGAACTTTTGTGGACCAAGCAGGTTGTGTATTAGTGTTTAGCAGACTGTACGTCAGTCCCTATACCGCTGAAGGACTGCTGCAGTATAGGGCAGCGGTCAGCAGTGGTGCACGTCAACCCTATCTATTGTGGACCGATAGCGGTCCTTACAGAACAGCAGACTGTACCGCACTCAAGCCTATGTACCGTAGCACCCTATACCAAGTTACCAGTCCTTATAAGAACTTTTGTGGAACAAGCAGGTTGTGTGTTAGTGATTAGCAGACTGTACGTCAGTCCCTATACCGCTGAAGGACTGCTGCAGTATAGGGCAGCGGTCAGCAGTAGTGCACGTCAACCCTATGTATTGTGGACCGATAGCGGTCCTTACAGAACAGCAGACTGTAACGCACTCAGGCCTATGTACCGTAGCACCCTATACCAAGTTACCAGTCCTTATAAGAACTTTTGTGGACCAAGCAGGTTGTGTATTAGTGTTTAGCAGACTGTACGTCAGTCCCTATACCGCTGAAGGACTGCTGCAGTATAGGGCAGCGGTCAGCAGTGGTGCACGTCAACCCTATCTATTGTGGACCGATAGCGGTCCTTACAGAACAGCAGACTGTACCGCACTCAAGCCTATGTACCGTAGCACCCTATACCAAGTTACCAGTCCTTATAAGAACTTTTGTGGAACAAGCAGGTTGTGTGTTAGTGATTAGCAGACTGTACGTCAGTCCCTATACCGCTGAAGGACTGCTGCAGTATAGGGCAGCGGTCAGCAGTAGTGCACGGCAACCCTATGTATTGTGGACCGATAGCGGTCCTTACAGAACAGCAGACTGTACCGCACCCAAGCCTATGTACCGTAGCACCCTAGACAGACCAAGTTACCAGTCCTGATAAAGAGCTTTGTGGAACAAGTGAGTTGTGAATGATTAGCAGACTGCAGCAGAAGGGCAGCAGTCAAGTATAATATTCTTTCTATATTTGGAAGAAAGAATATTATACGTGTACAAGCCTATTACCGTACCACTGATACCAGTCCTGAAAAGAACCTTTGTGGAACTAATAGTAACAGCAAGTCTTTAAAATTATCCTCACTGCCTGACACACTGCTTCCTGCCTGTCCCTATACAAATTGGCAAAAAAGAGTAGGCTGGAACGATTAGCTGGAATAGCTCTTTTGTGGACCTGATAGTAACAGCTAATGATGATGATGATGATGATGATGAAGAAAGACTAATCTGGCTGAGCTGTCCCTAAAATAGCAGCATACAGCGCTCTGTCCCTTTATCTAAACTGACAAAAGAAACTCAGGCTGCTGACCTAACACCTATACCAGTCCTGAAAAGAACTTTTGTGTACCAAATAGCTAGCGTTTTCTCTGTCCCTACTCCACACAGGATCCTTTCCCTACAGTGACAGAAGAAAGAATGTAAAATGGCCACCGGATCGGGTGTATTTATAGGTTAGGGGGAATGTCCAAGTGTCCATGAGCTGTCATGTCTCAATTGGTTGTCCTGTAACACATGATAAACGTGTCACGAAAGGTTAAAGTTCTTGTATACATTAAACACGTAAGTCCGCCGGGGCGAACGACGGAAAAAGGCGTTCGAACCCGCGGACGGCGAAAGTCGGAAATTCGCCGCGAAACGACCGCCGGGCGAACCGTTCGGCCATCACTACCCGTTTACATCAGACTAGATAGGGAAAGCCATTCACTCTCTACCCATGGGGAATGCTCCTGGTCCAGATGGACTTTCTAACGGTTATTATAAACATTTTAGAGACATATTAATACCCCACCTATTGCCCATGTTATATGAAGCCAGGAAGTCCGGTAGTTTTCCGGCAGAAATGCTTAAAGCGTATGTAATTACCCTGCCCAAACCGGGGAAATCTCCGGACATGCCAGCCAATTTCCGCCCCATATCCCTACTCAATGGCGATATTAAGTTGTATGCTAAAACTGTAGCGAGAAGAATCTTTGACATTATGCCAGAACTAGTAAAATCAGACCAAACAGGCTTCATGAAAGGACGTCAAGCATCAGATGCTACGAGACGTCTGCTAAACATGCTTCATCATGCGAAGGTAACAAGAATGCCTTCTCTGCTTCTTTCAATAGACGCAGAGAAGGCGTTCTATAGAGTTCACTGGGGCTACATGAAGGCGGTGTTGTAAAAATTTGGTTTCCATAATGAAGCATTATCAGCTATTCTGGCACTGTACTCAAACCCTTCTGCCCAAGTATTCACTTTGGGATTGTTATCCAAAGCCTTCAATATATCCAATGGCACCCGCCAGGGGTGTCCGCTGTCACCGTCAATTTTTAACCTGATGATAGAACCCCTGGCAGAGGCCATTAGATCCCACCCACACATATCGGGGGACTCAAAGTCCAGCGAAAGGAACACATAGTTAACCTCTTCGCCGATGATATTATCCTTTTTCTATCGAACCCGGTTGTGTCTCTACCATTCACGCATGAAATACTAGAACTATTTGGAACTCTATCATACTACAAAGTCAACTTTAGCAAGTCCCTAATACTTGATTTAGGCCTAAACTAGCACGTGAGCTCATATCTTAAACAATCATTTCCCTATGTATGGTCCCCCAAACAGATTCCTTATCTAGGGATATACCTCACAAAGACATTATCCCACATTGCAGATGTCAATATAGGAAACCTCCTTCAAGATATTAATCAGACACTTTCCAAAATCTCAACCATCGACCTATCTTGGGCGGGGAGAATAGCATCTTTCAAGATGTTGATCCTCCCAAAAATTTTATATGTATTTAGAACCCTCCTGATACCGTTTAAAGCGTCCCACTTCCAAAAATTAGCCAAAACACTCAAACAGTACATATGGCAAGGTAAACGAGCCAGATGCTCTATCAACAAATTTATACCACACAGGAAAGTGGGAGGGATGGGACTTCCTGACATCAAAGATTACTATTGGGCAGCTATATTGGCACAAATGAAGCACTGGTTCCTGCACAACTCTGAACCATTGTGGGTGAACATTGAAGCATCTATGGTCAAAATCCAGCACATGAGTCTTCTTCCAATAGCAGACTGCTGGAAAGTGAGCACCCTGACACATCTCTCTCCAACGATCAAAGCGACGGTATTAGCGTAGAGACACTTACTGAGCCAAACACCACTAGACAGTTCCAACTCCAAAATTATGATCCCAATCCAAACTTTCGAAATTCTGCTCCCGTATAGTCTTATCATTAAATGGAGGGAAAAAGGAATAGAATGGGTGGATGAACTATATAACCAAGGGCTTTTAAAATCATTCGACACTCTGAAAACCACATACAATATCCCACACACTAGCAATCTTTTGTACAACCAGGTGAAATCTTTCCTCTCAAAACACCCTCCACCATCCATTGAAATAAGTAGGACCATCTGGCAATATTATATGATACCTGACACTAGAAGTAAAGGCATCTCACTCCTATATAACATACTCCAACATAAACAAAAATGTATTAAATCCCCTTCCATTCTAGCATAGGAAAAAGATCTAAATCAATCCTATGGAGATGACCAATGGATCAAAGCGATTCAACACAATTATTCTGCTACACATTGTGTTACCCATTGGGAACTCACCCAGAAAATACTTCATAAATGGTACAGAACACCCTACCAGTTAGCTAGAATATTCCCCGCCCACTCTTCGCTGTGCTGGAGAGACTGCGGCATCTCAGGCACTATACTGCATATATTTTGGCAATGCAAAAATGTATCTAGTTATTGGAGGAGATTATTTAGTATCCTAGCAGAAATCACGGGAATACTAAATCCCCCGAACCCAGCTTTAGCGGTGCTCCATCTTGGAATTGATAATTATCCAACACAATTTCGTATAGTAGTAACCCATGTTTTGATCACTGCAAAATTGGTAATAGCTAGACACTGGAAAAGTACACTATCCCCAAACTTCTCAGAAGTATTGGTACAGGTAAATCTAAATTATTAGTACAATAGACTATTAGCCATAAGGAGATCCTCTTGTCATAAATTTGATGTACACTGGAAATGTTGGACAGACTGGTATAAAAAGTGAAGGTCATTAATCCCCTCAGGAATAAAGTCTGGGCAATCGTAATGTAGCTACACTATACTATCATAGTAAGCTTAGAGATAGTATCACTCTGTGCGGCCCTTCTGGCACAGCGAGATCCCAGTTGGGGTGAGGAGGGTGCCGGATAGAGTATACTACACCACACTGTTGAGTCAACTTAGGGGAACGTAATATTGGAGACAATGCACGAAGGATTTGACTTGAAGTAACGAGGTACCTTGGGAGGACCAGAGAGATGACATTAAATGGTACAACTAGAAGCGCTATGTTGAAATGTGTATTTCAGATTGTTTCTCAATGTTTGTTATATTGTTATATGCGATGTAATGCAAATATCTAATAAAAAATATTTTCAAAACTGCTTCTACTATTGTGGTCTAGCAAAACTGCTTACATGGTATGCAGCGCATATATGCAATATCTCAGGTTTTTCTCACTGACATAAAGCACTATCATTTTAATTTCTCGCTCTCCCTCCTCCATTGCAGCCTTAATAAAAAGCTTACATGATGTGCATTGTGTTTGTGCAATATTTCAGGCTTCTGTCTCTTACATAATACACTATAATCTTTATTGATAAAAACTGCCTCATCTCGTACTCTTCCACTGCAGCCTAGTAGAAATGTTTACATGAGGACAGTATCTGTGCAATATTTCAGCCTTTCCTCTTGTGTCTCTTTTTTTTGCCATGTGACCCTCAAAGTTGCATATAATGCAAGGTCCTCTCTCTCTGCTGAGCAGTATTTCTTAAAACTGCCTTGCTTATTAACCTTGAAAATGGGCAGAATTAATTTTTAAGATCCCACCCCCCTCCAATGACTTTATAGTAGTTGTGAGAAGGTGTTGTGCATGCATTTACTAACATTGTACTGTCGACTAAATCCCAGTTTTATTGTTGGTCCTCATCAGAATATGATGCCAAAATCATTGATTACAGAAATGAAAATCTGATCTGAATGTGTGTAAAGAATAGTCTGTAATCTAAATCAACTACACTGGTGCTTAAGCTAGCCCGGCTGGAAAATATAAATAAAAACAATTGCATCTGTGGTTTTTACTTCCACGTTAAGTTGGTGAGATCACTGTAAGGGACATTCTGAAACTCATACAACTATCAGCACATAAGGATAAAGTTCTTGAAGGCCTGGATTTATGCTATGAGGTTATTACTACTAATGTTTAATACAACTCAGTCTTACTTTTGTTGAGATAGACTCAAATTTCAGACCTCTCAAACAGCAAAGTTTAAAAACAGGCCTACTTTTACCCAGATATGGTAGTTGCAATTTGTTTTGGGTGAATCATGTTTGGATATATTTAACATTTCATTTTATGATCTGTACACCCCTGCAAAGGGCTATCTTCACCTGCAAGAAATGCATAGGTGATCCGTGCACCCCTTTGCAGGCAGCCTGCTGAAATCTAGGACAAGCAGCAGCATCCTGCAACTTACATTTGTGTAGGTTTGACGCACTGATCAGAATGCAGTCTCTATGCATTCTGATCATTGATTTCAACAGGCTGCTTGCACAGGGCTATATGGAACACCTGTGCATTCCATGCAGGGGAAGAATGCACTTGAGCTGGGTAGAGATGGCCCTTCGCACATATGTACAGATTGGTATACCCATGTAAATAAGGCCTAAACCTTCACATTGAATGTTACAACCATATATAGGGTGTCACATTAAACATGGTAATATCCCCCAACCCCCCACCTTCAAACCACACCCTCACTTATCTTAATCTTGAAGTGCTTCTCCTTGAAGCACCCTATTGATATTTGAAGTTAGCGTGGATGTGTATGGCTGTGCCCCAACAGCTGCATTATTCATTCACAGATCCATTCGCAGGGATCTGTGAAAGAAATGTCTACACAATCCATCTACCATTGCTGCAGAAGGAGTTGCTAGATCGCACTGGCACAAATTTAGTGACACCACTGTACTTATATTGGAAGAATTTATTGTTATGGGGCTTTCCCCAGCCCCATAATGGTATTTCCACACTAGGATGTAAACAGTGCATGAGCATGTGCATTGATCATGATTGAAATGCTCTACAGGATTCAATGCAAACATTTAATACATGTAAATGTTTTTATTTTATTAATTTGGGGGGGGGTTATTTTGTAATGTCACTGATCAGTTAGAGGAGATGGATATAGGGGAGATCAGTTTTAAGTAATGGAGAAGGGATCTATTTTGAGTCCATCTTGTGCGCTAACATGTAAGTGTGCAGAAAAAAAAGAAAACATTAGCATAGAAAAAAGTGAAATTTCTTGCTCAAATGCAAACTCTGTAGCATACTACAGTGATAACTATTATTATTATTCTTTTTTTTATTGTATTTATAAAGTGCTGACATACTGTGTCCTGTAGTGATGTAGGGGCCAGCAGGAATAATCACAGCATGCAGCAAAGGATGTGGGATTTGACACTCCTGGAAGTGTCAGATTATGAAGATGTTTAAACTGGTGGTTTCTCTTCAGAGGTCAGTGGCACAAACAGAAGGAGAAATACGGATTTACAATCTGCTGCACAGGGCACCCTTTTTAGTAGTTTTATTTTAGCAACAGAGTAAATGCTTGGTGTTAAGATGAGAATTCAGCCTGCATTTCTGTTCCTGCCATTCAATAACCTGTTGCCTGTCAGCCGTTGCTAGTGAGACAAATGGCTTGGATTTATCTCACTGGTGCCAAGTGACAGACAGGGAAGACAAGAGTGCCCATTAATTAGATTTTTATTGTAAGTGTCTCTAGGTGGGGGTGCTGATTTCAGAAAGCCAGTGTGAGCAGATTATCCTTACAGCCAAAATCTTTACAAGAAACCAGCTCTCTGCTATTTACATCTTCTGTCATTGACTGTCTGAAGTTCCATGTGTTGTGCAAAGGAATGCATTATTTACCAAGAATACATTTGTTTTCTTGAAAATGTTCTACAAATGTACTGTATCGGTTTGAACCTGCAATGGGGTTTATTTACTAAAGGAAAATCCACTTTGCACGGCAAGTGCACTTGGAAGTAAAGTCGCTGTTGATCCGAGGGGGACACGCAAGGAAAATAAAAAATAGCATTTTAGCTTGCACATGATTGGATGATAAAAGCAGAGCTTCCACTCATTTCAGATCTACCCCTTAGATTTAGGGCGATTGCACTTTCAAGTGCACTTGCAGTGCAAAGTGGATTTGCCTTTCATAAATAACCCCCAGTGTGTATATAATACAGACACACACTAGGTACAATAAATTTAAGCATCAAAGCATCATAATTTCCATTTGCTTCCATTAATTGTTTCCACTGTTTCATTAATTATTTTACATTAGCCTTGCCTGCCAACCCCAGATTAAAAACTGAAAATGCAATCCTACTTTGATCATCATGTGGATAAAAATAGCATTTAAAAATTTCTAAGTAAATTGGGATGATTCCTTTAATCCCATAACAATAATTGGGAAATGATATTTGATCCTGGGATTAAGTTTACAAATCACCAGTTGTATTTTGGTCTAATCTAGGCATTTAGACTAGCTGTCAGTCATCATAGGCTTCCAAGGACAATTATTTCTCCCCAAGTAATTACTTTTGTCAATATATATTAGATATGTATGTAACTCTCATGTATAAGATTATACACCTGCATTGCTCATGCTGTCCAGAGACTTATCTATCTGATTACAATCTTCAGTGGTTAAGAAGTCTCATTAAATACAATGGGTGGAAAATGCAATCATAAGGAGAAAGATTATAGAACATCAGGAAATAATGCAGCATTTGCTATTAAATACACTGGAGAGATAGAGCAGGAATTGGTGTTGGCATAGATTGATGTGGAGGTATGTATCACAGATACATCAATGCTCATCATAAATCATTATTCCATAGGAAATGTAATGTGTGATGGATTTATGGTTTCAAGTGTTGAAATGATTCGCTGGTTGAGAATCACCAGACTCTACTAGTCAAAATAACACAGCTTTCTGCTGTCATTGAAGTCACTTGTAGTTAATTTCGGGTTCATGCTGTGACAATCATAGCTCTAATCTAAAGCATTCTTTTTTTATCGACATTGAGCAAATTGTGTAGAAGACTTGATAGTGATTGTTAAAAATCCACTAAGTATTACAATTACGGGGTTTTAGATACCAAGACAGATGACCATATAAATGTATTGAATGCTTGCTGCAGAATTTTAAAAATACCCTTCTGCAAGGCTACTGTTTAAAATAGGCTGTAGGCAGGCAGAGTTCTAAGCTGCCCTGCCGGGATGGTTGGTGTGAATTGTGTTTCCCTTTGTTTCTTGGCAAGCTTTTTTGGATCTGACCCACTGGTTCTGTGTATTATTAAAGGGACAGGGGCTCTGGAGCCAAAAGAGAATGGTCGATGCTGTTGGCTGTCCAATGCTATTGTTTGTGGTACCATTGCCGAAGTCTGTGCTACTAGCCTACTGAAGTATACTGAGACCAGAGTGCCAGCTAGTGAACACCTGGCTTCTACAAGAGCCTTCTACAGCATAGGGGGATTGCTTGGACCTGCAGTTCGATCTGAAGATTCCAATCCTGGACACTAACATATAATCAATCAGTTATAGACTCTATCCTGTACAGGTATTCTGGGGCAGCAACAAGCCTGAGTAAGGGTTTAGTTTGGGAAAGACTGTTGCCTTTGTTTGACTGTCATGCCAAGTTTTATGAGTAAAGTTTTTGAAACTTAGCCTTTACCTGGTCTGAAGACACTCAAGGGGTGTAATGCAAATAAGCTACACTCATAGGCTACTTTTTGGGTCAGCTAAGCATATCGAGGAACGAAGACAACAGTGTAAGAGTTAATAGTGTATGAAGATACAAGTGGTTACCAAGGATAACGACTGTTTCTCTAGCAGCCTGTTGTAAGCGTGTACTTGTGGCAGATGGGATAGCCTCTTACAGGAGGTCTGTCTCCAATAGCAGATAGAGGTCCTCAACCTGTACATAGGAAGAGGAAAAGTTAAGTGAGTCCAGAGTAGGTGCATGGCGGGATCCCATTCTGTTACTGGGAGTGAGGTAAAGGAGATACACTGGACAGGTGGAGTTGGCATTGGCATTGGCTCAGCGTGTCCCTCCTAAATGCATCATGGTGGTTTAACAGCAAGAGAGTTTATTAGAGATCTGTCATCTGTGCAAGTAAAGCTACTGCATTTGTAAGGCAGTGACCCTATCCAAAGAGCCTAGTGTAGCCCAGTGGAACCCACCCTGGGGTAGGCCTCTCTTGTGACCCTTACTTGGTACCCAAGAAGGAGGGAAACATGAAGGAAGTGACAACCACCTCATCACCCTACCCCCTTACAAGGCTACCAACTTGTTCACTTCAAAGCCAGTTGTTACATACCTGTATGGAGAGTTCAAGATGATAAGGATGGCCTTTTGCCCAATTTCCATCCAAGCACCCCTGGAAGTTGAGATAGGATCTGCAAAGGCGACAGAAGGGTAAAAGAGCCAGGGTGCAGAAACAGAGCACTGGAACGTAACAGCACTGGTATCAGATGAGCAGAAGTGCAGCTGGTAGTACTCCCAAATTATACCAAGTTCAGCTATGACCAGAGTCGCAAATGAGCAACTCGCGCATGCACAGTAGGGAACCAGACTGTGAAGCCACGAGGTTTCACTCCCTGATTCCCTTACTGAAAATGCCGGCACCTGCACCCCGAGCCGAGGGATGGGACGGGTGAGGACATCGCGGGTGCCCTGGACAGGTAAGTGTCCTTATTATAAAAGTCAGCAGCTGCAGTAGTTGTAGCTGCTAACTTTAATTTTTTTTTTTTTCGATATAACTCCGCTTTAAGCTTAATAAAAATGTAAGACCCAAAGCATATGTAAATGTAGCCAGGAGCTGGCTAAATTGCCTGTGTTATCAGAGGACACTCTACAGCATCTACCACATTAAGGCTGTTCCCTCTAGTACTCAGCCTGGGATCTGCCTTGTCACATCCTGAATGCAGAGTGAGTGAGAACTTACAGAAGTGCGGAGGCTCTAGGGATATGTAGTTCGGAAAGCCGAACATTGAACCCGGATTATTGTGGACTGCAAGTTCCAGCCAGCTGGAGGAAGAGAACAGAATGCTGGGTTGGGGAGGAATGGGTCTCTTGGGACCACAGCCTTCATCTGGAAACAGTGATCTGGATGGTCAGGGAGAGCGCAGCTGTGCTACAGCCTAGGTGGCAGGGGAGAGCCTCCAGAGAGTATGTGGATGCACTTGTTTAAGCAGGGTCCAGTCGGGTGGCAGCTGGGAGGTCATCCGCATCACCTGCATTACAGATCCAGCTGAGCTGCAGCACTGAGAGGCGTGGGGTTGAGCGTCATCCCTTGAGCACAGTATCTGCAGAGGCCTGCTGCAGGATCTTCACAGCATCCCTCCTGAGCTTGGTACCACTTGGATTAGAGAGCAGGTGAATGCCCATCCTCTTTACACTAAGGACACTGCCTGCAAACCCCATTGCTTTGTTCCCTTCTTTAAAGTATTACCAAGAAACACTCACCATCACTATTGCACTAATTGAATGCTATACTCATTAAACTCATCAATTCACACTGGGTCCAGTCAATTGAGCTAGCTGAAGACACAGGATTTCTGAACCAAAGGACTACTGTATCTACCACCCCCCCCCCCCCCACCTTCCACGGGGGGCAGGAACTCTCTTTATTCAGAGACCAATGTCATAGACTCTAGACACAACTTGTTAAGCTGTGTTGAAGGGGGTTGTGGCGTCAGGAGCTTAAAGGGAGTAGTCTGACCCCAGACAGGTCATTTTCCTACACTTTTCTGGCCTACAGCCATAGACCTTGCTTGGTTAACTTGCTGATTTTTTGCTTTGCATGGGCTTCAGTTGACCATTCATTTTCTTGTTCATATAATGAGTATAACAATAACCTTATTTCTCTTGTCATATCCATTTACTGCAAAACCTTAAGTAAAACGTATCTGATTTACTGTGAATTATTCTGTGTCTCCAGTCATATTTCCTTGCTGGAATGTCTGAACCCAGGGTGTCAGGGGTGTCAGCATACTTTCATGGCAACCATTGGGGTACAGTATCTTTAAGCGGCCCTCACGGGTGGTAGTGCTACTTAAATGGAATATATGGAAGAAGTTATATTGGAAAATAAATAGACATTTACATGAGTTGTATCAACATGTGTGTCATGTTTCTGATGTTTTTCTTTTTATTTGTTGAGAGTAGGAGGTCCCTCCTGCATAAGTTTCCTCCTCCTACTGCTGCTGTTCCCAAAAAATCGTGGCTACTGGGGTATGGGGTAAGTAGACAGAGAGTAGGAACATGTTACCAATTCTGTACATTATCATCTAGGGGTGGTCTACAAATACTAACTTTTAGAGAATTAACAAAAGGAAAAAGCCTGGCAAGCTAAAGGTAACATAAATTACGTTAGGAATGTCTATACAAGAAACCATACTGAGGCCAGAGCAGGTCCCATACAGTATATACCAAGCTCTAATTTTATGGCAAAGCCTTTATTTTTATGTTGTTGTTGAATCCATAGGGCAACAGTATGTTCATTCTGCAACTGTAACTGGCATTTCGAATAGTGCTCTACATTCTATTTCACTTAACCTCTTTATTCAATACAACTTCTTCTACAGCTATATTAAGCCATTGCTTGATTAGACAGACCTATTATTTGCAGCCTTCTAAATTGTAATCAGGCATAATCTGAAAGCATATACTACTATGCAATGCTCTCTCTCTCTTCCTTTCTGTGTTTATTCATCAAATTTGAATTCCATGCTAAAGGTTTTGAATATTACCCAAGTATCCAAACTGAATATCTGTGTTAGACAGCTTTCTCCATCTGAAACTGTCCTTATTTTCTGCTCAGCAGAATTAATTTAACATGAAAATGTGACATTTATTGTGTATTTAAGTGGAAGATCCTTTCCCATTCTCAATCATTCTCTGATGGTCAAGGCTCCTCTTTAATGCTGGAATCACATGCCTTATCATGGATACTTACTTATTCTTTTACAGTGCCCCCTTCCTGATTTTTTTTTTCAGATCATAAAACAAATTTTAATATCACACAAAGATAACCAGAGTAAATCCAAGATGGGAAAAAATTAAAATTAAGGGAGAAAAATCTGTTCAAACCTGCCTGACCCTATGTGAAAAAGTAACTGCCCCCTCCCATGCAGAATCCTGCAGGAACTGTGATTAATCACAATTCTTTGAAAAGCTGAGTTACATTTAATTTGCCACACCCAGACCTGATTACTGCCAGACCTGTTGAATCAATAAATTACATAAATAGAAGCTGTCTGACAAAGTGAGCAGATCACAAAAAGCCACACATCATGCCACAATCTAAAAAATAATCAAGAACAGATTAGAAATAAAGTAATGTACATGTATCGGTCTAGAAAGGGTTTCAAACTCATTTCTAAGGCTTTGGAACTCCAGTGAAGCATGGGGAGAGCCATTATCCACAAATGGAGATAACTTGGAACAATGGTGAACCTTCCCAGGAGTGGCCGCCCTACAAAAATGACTCCAAGAGCATGACGACGACTAATCAAAGAGGTCATAAAATAACCGTGAACAACATCTAAAGAACTGCAGGCCTCACTTGCCTCGGGTAAGATCAGTGTTCGTGATTCAACAATAAGAAAGAAACTGGGCAAAAATGGCATCCATGGGAGAGTTCCGAGGCCAAAGCCACTGCTGACCAAAAAGAACACAAAGGCTTATCTCACATTTCTCAAAAAACATCTTGATTATCCCCAAGACTTTTAGGCAAATATTCTGTGGACTGATGAGACAAAAAAACGTACTTTTTGGAAGGTGTGCGTCCCATCACATCTGGCATAAATCTAATAAGCATTTCATAACAAGAACATCATACCAACAGTCAGCATGGTGGTAGCATAATGATCTGGGGCTGGTTTGCAGCTTCAGGACCTGGACAACTTACCATAATTGATGGAACCATGAATTCTGAGCTCTACCAGAAAATCAGAGAATGTTCGGCCATCAGTTTGTGACCTCAAGCTCAAGTGCACTTGGGTTATGCAGCAGGACAGTGATCCAAAACACAACAGCAAGTCCATCTCCAAATGGTTCAAACAAAGCACAATTTAGGTTTTGGAGTGGCCTAGTCAAAGCCTGGACTTAAATCCAATTGAGATGCTGTATCATGACCTTACACAGGCTGTTCATGCTGGAAAACCCTACAATGTGGCTGAATTAAAACAATTCTGCAAAGAAGAGTGGGTCAAAATTGCTCCACAGCAATGTGAAAGGCTCATTGCCAGTTATCACAAATGCTTGATTGTTGCTGCCAAGGGTGACACAACCAGTTATTAGGTTTAGGGGGCAATTACTTTCTCACATAAAGCCAGGCAGGTTTGGACACCTTTTTTGTCTTAATAAATGAAACCATAATTTAAAAACTGCATTTTGTATTTACTCAGATTATCTTTGTGTAATAATAAAATGTGTTTGATGATCTGAATCATTTAAGTGTGACAAATGAGCAAAAAAAATAAAAAATTCAGAAAGGGGGAAAATACTTTTTCACACAACTGTATATGTAGATAAAGCTGTCCAGTAAATGTGACCGCTAGAGGGGTTAGGACAAACCATATAGCACCTGGAGTGTGTACATAGGTCAGCTTTTATTCATAACCTTGAACCATCATTAAAAAAAAATGTTTTTTGTAAGTGCTTAAAAAGTGCTAGAGTTTGGATCGATTTGTTTGTTGCATTCAATTAAAGCTACCTGTCCACCTAAAGCCACTCTGTCCACAGAGCAACAACACTATTTCACTACAGAACAAACACTTTGTCATGGTTATGCAATAGAGTTCGTCTGCTTACCTGTCTCCATGTGTTCATTTCTAGAGACCAGCCGACCCTCACCTGACTGCTTTTATAATCCATCCTCTGGCATGGCTCCACCCTAGTTCCTATCAGAGAGCTCTATATTAACCTGTGCACTGCAGGCCAGCCCTGCTGATCAACCTTTGTGTGTTTGTTCCTGTTACCTGCCGTGTGCTCTGCTGTTATTCCGTTACCGACTTTGGCGTGTCCTTGACCATCCCTGTTTGCCTGTGATCCTGACCTTTTGGCGTGTCCCCGACTATTCCTGTCTGCTTGTGGCCCCGACCTTGGCTTTGTCCCTCACCATCCCTATCCTCCTGTTGCCTACTGTGGGTGCGAGCTGGGGGACCCTGGGGGTCGCGACCTGGAGCCAGTTGCAGTCAAGTCCATCCTCACCACTCGAGGCTCTGGTGGACACCTGCTGGCTCTTAGACTCCGCGCCCCAGGGAATCTTACGTTCTATCCCCGGTGGGATCCATCTTGGTGTTCTGGCAGCCCTGCCTTCCTATCACCTTGACCTCTGTCAGCAGCAGTCAGCCGTAGGATCCACAACCTTGCGGTGCACTCCTAATCCCTACGGTGTGCATCTGTCACCTGGCCTCGGGGTGACCTGACACACTTCTTTAATGATGTGTTATAACTCCAGACTGACTGCTTCATATGTAATTTTTCATGTGGTCATCGTTCTATCTATACATCTATCTTGTGTTGTTCAATAGACTAGGTCTTGTCTGCTTGATATTATTCAAGCCATACACATAGCAGTAGCTGAATCATTGATCATGGCTTTTCCATGGAGTTCAACCAATAAAACAAATTATACAAAAATAACCTGCATATACAGGACCCTAATGTGATCTTTTTTTATGATCTAGAGCTTAATGATTACTTTGTGTGCCAACATTGGGTGATTTGTAAACTCTCTGTTTCAGGTTTCTTTCTCCCACCTTAAACTACATTAAAGACATTGGTGGCAGTACTGGAGAAAGACGACATGCTGGAGCTACGACGGGGGACATTTTTCATTTTTAATAAAGGATTGAGAAAAGCCGTCTCTTGGATTGAATTCATATAATACTTCTGGTATTTGTTCATGATTGAGATAGTCACTTAGCCTCAGTTGAATGAAGCACATGAAAGCTTTGTAATCAGAAGAACAATAGCTTGGCTCAGACCCACGTGCTGTGATAGGTGTGATTGCAGGCTTCAAAGGGAATATGATCTAGCTAGACGGCTCATTGTAATAGAGACACTGATCATAGTGGACAATACAGCATGCTTCCTGAAGAATGGGCATAGATGTGAAGGAATACCTCTTAGCGAAATCTATTGGATGGAAGGCAAATGGGGGTGGCTACGAGTGGGCGTGTATGTTTGAATGAAAAGGCTCTCACACAGACAAGGCTGTCTCTCTGTTTGCTGAAAGAGTCTGACATGTGCTTCTGCTGACCTGATGATTCGGCCTACTCTGGGTGATGGCTCCGGCCTAAACCTCATGGTGAAGGCCCTCTCCTGGTCTGAGCCTAGCCGATGCAGCAAAGCCTCACGGAGGACCGTGTGATAAGTATCTTTCATATTCTTGTATTATATGTTCTGATTGTAAGCTTTGTGATATTGTAATGTCTTTTTAATACTTTATGTTAGCTTTCCTAATTTCTTGGGAAATAAATAAGATAGGGTTTTACTAGCAGCAATGTGCGTGTTTTCGTAACTTTATATCAGTGTGCCTAGTAGGGTTGTATAAACTAGATAACTATGGGAAGAGACAAGTTAATAATACTGTGTAGAGTACACAATGTCCTTCAAATGGCACCCCAGATAGCATGTGGCAATCCTAAAAGCCTCATAGAACTTACAGGACAGAAAGGCTCAGATACAAGGCAGCTGATAATGCCACAATAAGTGTGGTGAGTCTTTTCTATGGATAGGCAGAAGTTTAATTGTTTTGAGTGATATCAGGTAAAAGTGGTAACGAATTAAGAATATTGAATGCTAGAAGAGAGATTTGGTTTTTTTTGTGAGTTGTAAGAGCTAACGATAATTGAGTTTAGTTTAGTACTCAGTGCAGTGTTGGAACGTTAGTACAAATAGAAGTGTGGATTGTGTGGATTGTATGGTTGTGAAATGGAACTTGTGTATACATATGTTAAAAAGTATGCCTCTGCCAGTTATCATTCATGTGCAGATGACCCTCTTGAAAGCCAATGTAAGATAGTATTGTCTCAGTGTCAGCAACATAATAGCAGATTATCGGGCAAACAGCTAAAAAAAGTTAAGAAAGAAAAGTTGGCCAATGAAATTGCAGTTTTGCTCAGAATTAAATTTATATCTGAGCAAATGGGGGGGAAGTGGGAAGTAGAGAGGAGACGTCTCGGTGAGGACATAGCGAAAGTCAGTGAAAACCTTCTAAAGAATGCAGCAGTCTCCAATGATGAGATGGTTGAATTGCGGGCAAAAGCAGGAGATTTGTCAGAGAGAAACAGTGAGCTACAAGAACAGCTCCACAGGTACAGCATGGACTGTGATATGAAGAGCAAACTTTTAGAGTCATTGCAAATGAAGTTGTCAGAGATGGAGGAGTTGGTTATGTCTTTAGAAAGAGAATTAGCAAATGTACGCTCCCAGCTTCTTACTACAGAGAAAGTTATGGAATCACTCAATGAGCAAAAAGGAACATGCCAATTGGCCGATATCTGCACAATCAATGAGGAGAAGGGCCGTGATGAAACACAATCTGCTATGGCACCTATAGCTTCAAGGCAGAATGAGAGTTTGATTACAATCCAAGAGAGACTTACTTTGTGCCAGATTTTGGGTGAATTTAATGCCCTGGAATCACCAATGAGTCTGTCCAATAAATTTGAAGCTCTAGTAGTTAAATTCCATTTGAGTAATGAGGATGCATGCTCTCTTCTGAAAGCATGGCTACCAGGACCTTTGGTAGGCCAGTTATCGGCACAAGTTAATGATAACTTAGTAGATGCAGAGGTGCGGAGGAAAGAGTTGCAGCGTATTGTGGACAGTCGTGATAATGGTATGAGTGATTTGCAACAAATGCAATTTAGTAGACTTAGTTCTGCAGTGAGTATCTTGCATTGTATATGAAAGTGTTCAACTGTCCTGACTTATTGGAGGACGATGCAAGTTTCATATACTCAATGGCCAATAAGTGTTATGTAAGCTATCCCACTAGAATGGCTCTGAGGAATGCTAGATCCTACCAAAATGTTGTCAATATCCTCCGAGACTTCTGTCAAGAGTCCAGGGAAAGGGAGTATGGGTCAAAGGCAGATGTATCCATAATAAGCAGAGGTACAGGAAGGCAGAGAAAGTTCAGACATTGTAAATGGAGTAGGCATAGAGTTCATAAAGCCCTTAAAATTTCTAGCATGGAACAGGAAGCCCCAGAAGTACAGGTATCTACAATGAAAACCCCCACCCAGGACAGGGACAGCGTAACTCAAAGGCCTGATATGAAAGATAGCAGCCAGGACAGATTACACAGTTCTGAAGGAGAGATAGGAAATGACAGTTCACACCCTAAGCACAGCCAGCAACAAGACTGGATGAACATTCCAATATTTGCCCCCTGGGTTAATCTACCATTCTGGCTTGTATGTAGTTGGAAGCAAATTGCATTGCCATTTTTTCTGAGTAATATGGCAACTATATTGCATTAATGTGAAAGGCTTTGGGAACTTAAAAAGTCAATTGTCATGATAATTGTGTGTAATCACTGTCTTTGTGTTCCTTTTCCAGAGACCATGGAAGAAGTTAAACGGCTTTAGATAATAACATTTGCGTTTGTTTTCAGGTCTGCCAAAGTGAGAACAGTGGGAAAATATAGCAGAACAGGGGTTAGGTTATTGTAAATGCATAATCGATTATCACATGGTACCATGAGCTCATTAATTAGTAATTGTTTGCAAACAATGAAAAATAAATAGTACTGGTATAAGAGTTATAAATGAAGCTACAATGTTGTGATGATATACATATGCTTTTTTTTGCTTTTTTTTTTTTTCCCATTAACTAATTGTATTTCAGATTGGAATGAGCACTCTTCTCAGGAGAAAAGTCCATGAATGTTGTTAACTAAAAGTTGAGTGTTTGTCATTGTTTTATGGTGGTTGTCTTGTCATGTTGTTTGTGTGATAATGGCCAGATTATTTTATTTATTTATTTATTTTTTTTTTTCTCTACATTTTTTTTTTGATATTGGTTTAGTCGTCTATTTTATTTTTATTTTTGTTCAGGTGGACAAATTTGTATGTCTGGTCCACCTGAAAGGGGGGTAATTGACGATGCCCTCAGTTAAGCAGCTGGAAACCATTCTAAGCCACTGGAGCCTTGTGGGTTTTTTTTTCATTCAGGTTGAAAAGAGTTCCAAAAGTTTTAGGCTTTGTCCACCTGAAAGGGGGTAGTGCATACATCGTAGAGATACAGAAATGCATTGTCCTTTTAGCTTGTTAAATTGAGAATTTTTGAGAGGCAACACTGACATTCAGTTTTAAACATTTTTGATCATACCATGGGGATCCATTTTACAGTGGGTTCAGCCTAAAGAGGTTATGGTTGTTTGGATAGTTTGGTCAGAGTTGCAGAAGCCAGGAACACTAAGGTCCTGGGTTCCAAGGAGGGAACTATAAGTAAACATGGTAAGCGAGCAGATATTGTGGATAAGAATTTGATACTGCTCTTGTTTTTCACTTCCAGAATCCTAGTGGAGCGAGATTGGAGAGGCTTCTGGAACATGGATGACAGATGATCATCTGGTTGGCAGTTTGTCTGTGCCATACCACACCGCAAATTTGTTCTGATAAACATCAGGAGAGAAAAAAAAAATGAAAGATTCAGATTAATACTTGTTTTTTTTTCTTTGGACAATGTGGTGAGAATGCTGAATCTGAAACAACAGAACTTGTGAAATATTTTTGCTGAAGTCTCTCCTGATATATGTCATTGTACCAGGGACTTACTCCCAGAGATGCGATGAAGTCCATGCAGGATGCTTATTTCTGAGGAGTAACCCAAAAGAGGAGGGATGTATTCAGCACTATATTGGAGGGGAATAATAGCTGGGATGGGTGTTGTGAATGGAGTGGACATCGGCCTCCTGAGGAACAAACTCACAGCCATAGCTTCAGAGAAGGAGCGTGACTTTGTTACTCAGAGAGATTAGTGGCGTCCTTGATAACATTCAACGAAGTCACAGAAACACCCAGGTTAGAGTGGTTCCGGATTTTGTCAACCATGTTGAGAGGTTGGTAGAGAGGACAGAAACCTGTCATTGGCTCTGGCGCGCACTCTGTGGCAGGTGGAAATATCAGCCAACATCAAGTTGATTGTACCATCTCTGTATGAGGGGCAGTAGCCTGATGAGTTAGCATCACCGCTCAGTAAGATTTTGCCAAAACACGTTGCTTACACTAATCCAAAGTAGTGGTCGAATGCCTGTATGGGCTGTACTAAGTTGGATTGTGAAAGGTGTTATGCTGCATGTTCCCATATACAGAAGTGCAGACTCGGTCTGTATATTTGGTGGCATCAATGGGCTTACTGACTGGGGATTCTATCTTGTTGCATTTGAGGCTATATCACACATGTGATCAGAGAAGATGGAAGCTGGAGGCAGGTTGATATTTCCCTCTGTCGGAAGCATGACCATGATGTCCTTTGTATGCCAGCTCAATACATGGGGATGAACGAATGAACGAATAATGTTGGGAAGTTATTTCTCTCTGGGTTCTGGATGGAGAGATCATTGCTGGGAAGGAGGCACCCGGGTATAATTTAGGACATAGGCGAGTTTGTTTCTTTGTCCTAAAGAATACCGGTGTAGTGTTAGTCATGGAATTAGAGGGTTCCTTGAACCTAACCATACGCAGAGGTGCATGGTATACCATGGGCATGATCTCTGAAATCCAGGCACAGGGGTGGAATTGTGTGGGTTTGGTCATTGTTGTAAATTTATATGTGTAGTTAAGCGATATTTATCTAGAAGGGTCTCCCATTTCTCTATGCAAGTTGAGGGACGATTTGACGGTAAGGTCTCTGTGTACAAGTTAGAGACTTTGCGGTCAAGTCAGAGCCCTTCAATACCGTTGTGAGCAAGCCTGCCGAATCCCGACCCGTATTTACAGTAAAGGGTTATAGGAGGTCGGGAGCGGGGTGCGTAATACATATATATGTATATATTATGGTAATAAGTTGATTTATTTTTGTGGTAGAGTGTGACCTATGGGTATTGTAGGATAGTAATATGGCAAGAAAGGCCCTCCTCAAGACTCGGTATTTGAAAGCTGGATGTGTGCTGGTGAATGGTGAATGAATGGACACCCCTTGCCTGTACTGCCGTCCTGAGGACACCGAAGATCCAGAATGGTGACATGGAAGCTGTCGCTGAAGAATGATGGTGGTGTGTCACTCAGTGGCAAAGCAGCACGTGTTGGGAAGCACCACACAGTAAAACAATTATGGACTGCTCCATAGGACCTGTTTCTGCACATGTTGAAAAACACAACACGGTAAGACCATTATGGACTGTTCCACGGGAGCTATTTCTGAAGCACATGTTGAAAACCACAACACGTTACACAGCTAAGGACTGTTCCATAGGTACTGGTTCGGAAACACATGTTGGGGAGCCACACACGTTAAGACAATTATGGACTGTTTAATAGGAGCCATGTCTGAAGAAGGGTGGGACATGTTGGATTGAATTCATATAATACTTCTGGTATTTGTTCATGATTGAGATAGTCACTTAGCCTCAGTTGAATTAAGCACATGAAAGCTTTGTAATCAGAAGAACAATAGCTTGGCTCAGACCCACCTTCTGTGATAAGTGTGAATGCAGGCTTCAAAGGGAATAAGATCTAGGTAGACGGCTCATCGTAATAGAGACACTGATCATAGTGGACAATACAGCATGCTTCCTGAAGAATGGGCATACATGTGAAGGAATACCTCTTGGTGAAATCTATTGGATGGAAGGCAAATGGGGGTGGCTACGAGTGGGCGTGTATGTTTGAATGAAAAGGCTCTCACACAGACAAGGCTGTCTCTCTGTTTGCTGAAAGAGCCTGACATGTGCTTCTGCTGACCTGATTATTCGGCCTACTCTGGGTGATGGCTCCGGCCTAAACCTCATGGTGAAGTACCTCTCCTGGTCTGAGCCTAGCCGATGCAGCAAAGCCTCACGGAGGACCGTGTGATAAGTATCTTTCATATTCTTGTATTTTATGTTCTGATTGTAAGCTTTGTGATATTGTAATGTCTTTTTAATACTTTGTTAGCTTTCCTAATTTCTTGGGAAATAAATAAGATAGTGTTTTACTAGCAGCAGTGTGTGTGTTTTCATAAGTAACTTTATATCAGTGTGCCTACTAGGGTTTTATAAACTAGATAACTATGGGAAGAGACAAGTTAATAGTAGTTTGTAGAGTACATAATGTCCTTCATACAGGTAAGCCTTAATCTAGGCTTACCTGTAGGTCAAAGTTGGTTGTAAGGGTTTACAACCACTTTAAGGCAGTGCTGGAAAATAATGGTGACCACACATTTTAGTGGTGTACTCACTTTTGTTGCCAGCGGTTTAGACATTAATGGCTGTGTATTAAGTTATTTTGAGGGGACAGTAAATTTACACTGTCATACAAGCTGTACACTCACTACTTTAAATTGTAGCAAAGTGTAATTTTTTCAGTGTTGCATGTTTGCATTAATAACAACCCTATGGACTTTATGTTAAACGTTCTCCACAAAATATCCAAAATATAGCATTTTTTTTTGTCACGATCCACAAATGTATGTAATTGTGAAGCAAAAAAAAAAGAAACCCTTATGATGCTGGTTTTGCTTGAAACATTGTTTCTATTAATTTTAGCAACACAAAATATCTCTCAAACTGACATTTACACATGTGCACAGGGCAGGGACAAGGTCATCTGGAGCCCAGGGTGATCATGCCAAATTGCGTCAGCAAACATCCCCCTCCCACCAAAAAAAAAAAATCAAGCACTAATCTGCATGCCTGTCCTTTAAGCATAACACCCCCCCCACCCGCTGACATCCCCCCACCTGGCTTAAATTTTAACCCCCCCAGCTCAAATCATCTTACCCTATATGCCCCAGCACAAATCCCCCACCCCCCCCCCCAAAAAAAACGTCCCTCTCCTTGCACAAAGCACAAATCCTCTAACTTTCAGATTTCCCCTCCAAGCACAAATCCAACCCCCCCACCCACTCAAATTCCCCCCTCCTAGCACAAATACCAAATACCACAAATCAACCCTACTAGCACAAATACCCCCTCCAAAAAAAAAATATCTGATCTTAGCACAAATCCTCTTCACCCATTTCCCCATCTCCCCTCCCAACACACATCCCCCAAATCACTACTCCTAGCACACCTACCCAGCTTTCCCTAGAACAATTCTTACCCCCTGCCACACCTCTCAAATTCCCCCTCTCAACACAAATTCCTTCCCCCAATCTCCTTGTGTTACCCCCACCACCTGACATTATACCATAGTGCCCAGGGCAGCCGTCCCTCCTGCCCACCCCTTGTCCCGAACATGCATGTGCGTAACATTTGAGACAGGTATTGGTGCATTAGTATACTCAAGAGTGAATGTAGAACATGAAATAAGGCAAAGAAGTAGAAAATCTGCTTCAACTTCACAGACTGGCACCAAGCAAAATTAAACTTACGCATGTAATCAAAGAAAGTTAAAAAAGCAGCACACTTTGCCTCAAGTTGGCTGAAATTACTCAAAATGCATATCCATCCCCCTCATTGCCAAATAATGACAAAAATTTACAATTCTACAATAGATTCATTACAGCTCAAAAATCACCCTAAAATAAGAAACGTCTTCACTCATCAGTCTCATCCCTATCACTGTCATAGATATCGTTCAATGTCGCTCTTTCCTCTTTTACTTGGGAAACATTTGCACAATTTGTGCACCGACATAAACAATTACAAGTCTGGAACACTGCAATATGGAGACTCTCTGGGACAAAGCAGCGGTCACAAGGTTTATCAGGAGGGGCATGGACCTGAGCAGCAAGAATTTTGTCACCCAAAGGAGAAGTAAGACTGGTGCGAACCATAGCTAAGATATGATCAGGAGGAATCATAGGAACCGGAACCAACTCCGACTGAGAAGTGTAGGAAAATTGTCGTGACAAGGCATCAGCCCTTATATTCTTAGTACTGGGTAAGAATGACACAATGTAATTAAAGCTCGACAAGAAAAGAGCCCATCGCACCCTTCTGGGAGAGAGTCGCTTAGCCTCAGACATGAATGTAAGATTCTTATGGTCAGTAAGAATAAGAACGGGCACAGTGGTACCTTCAAGGAGATGCCTCCATTCTTTAAGGGCTAAAATGATTACCAACAGCTCTCTGTCACCAATCTCATAATTGCACTCAGCAGGTGCCAATTTCTTGGAAAAGTAGCCACGCGGATGCATAGCGCTCTCAGAGTTAGGACGTTGAGACAGAAAGGCCCCAACTCCAGTCTCAGAAGCATCAACTTCTATCAACTCATTTGGGCCATCTCCCAACAATTCTGGTGGCCTAGTCTACGGGCTGATGTTATTGCTTTCATAGCTGCCTGTCCCGTATGTGCTCAGAGTAAGACTCCACGACACCTTGCCTCCTACAACCCATACCCAATGGAGAGAGGCCCTGGACTCACATGTCTATGGATTTCATTGTGGAATTGCCCAACTCCCAAGGCAACACTGTTATCCTTATGGTGGTTGACCAGTTCTCAAAAATGTGTCATTGTATACCACTTAAGAAGTTGCCCACCTCTAAGGAACTGGCTTCCATTAGAAAGGAAGAAGAAGTAGAAGAAGAACGGAAGGCGGCGGCGATAGAAGACCGGGCCACCGCTAGTAAAAGAGCTGGAAGAAGAAGCTTCCGGGGTGTTACAAAGGCCAAAGGGCATTACCAGGTATTTATAATGGCCTGTTCTGGTATTAAACGCAGTCTTCCACTCGTCGCCCTCCTTAATGCTCAGGAGACTGTATGCCCCTCTCAGGTCAAGCTTCGTGAAAACCGTTGCTCCCTTGAGGCGGTCAAATAACTCAGTAATCTATGGAATCGGGTAGACATTCTTAATCGTGACATGATTGAGACCCCTATAATCTATACAAGGTCTCAGTTCACTGCTCTTCTTTTTCACAAAGAAGAAACCAGCACCAGCAGGAGACGAGGATTTGCGGATGAAACCTAGAGAAAGTGCGTCAGCAACATACTCCTCCATGGCCTTATCCTCCAAGACCGACAAAGGGTAAACCCGGCCATGAGGAGGTATGGCACCAGGTTAAAGGTCAATTGTGCAATCATAAGGCCGGTGTGGAGGCAAACTACCGGCTTGACCTTTATCAAAGACATCGTCAAAATCACGGTACTCCTCCGGCAGGGAGGGGAGTGAAGCGGTGCACAGGACCTTGGATACCTTCAGGAAGCATGTCTCACTGCATTGTGGTGACCAGGAGAGAACCTCAGCACGGAGCCAATCAAAAGAGGGGTTGTGCCTCTGTAACCAAGGATAACCAATAACCAGCGGAAATCTGGGTGAGGAAATAACTTGGAATTGGATTATCTCATGGTGAAGAGCCCCTACGGCCATGGACAACGGAACCATCTCATGAGTCACATGGGCAGGCTGTAAAGGTCTCCCGTCAAGAGCCTCAATGGCAAGTGGAGTGTCACGCAGCTGCAGCGGAATCGAGTGCTGCGAAACAAATGCAGCATCAATGAACAGGCCTGCAGCCCCAGAGTCGATTAGAGCCTGTATCTCGATGGACGACTCAGCCCAAGAAAGGGTGACCAAAACCAGGGGCTTATCCTTCTGGATAACTGGGGACGAAACAAGGCTGCCTAAGGTCGGTCCATGACAGGACCTCAAGGTTCGGGCGTTCCCTGGACAGGTAGGACAAGACTTCAAAAAGTGACCCGCCTGGCCACAATAAAGGCACAATCTCTCCCTCCTCCTAAAGGCTCTCTCATCCGCAGAGAGACGTGTGAAGCCCAGGTGCATGGGTTCATCTTTACTGACCAACTTGGTACCAGGAGGCATGGGAGGTGAGGGAGGCATGGGTAGGACTACAAAACTCGAAGGCGAACGTACAGGAGGCTTCCGCAAGCGGTCCTTAAGAGAAAGTCTTTCTCTGAGTCTGGAGTCAATGAGGATGGCAAACGAGATCAAGCTTTCCAACTCAGTGGGTATATTTCGGGCTGCTATCTCATCCTTGATGGAATCCGAGAGACCATGAGAAAAAGCAGCCATGAGGGCCTCATTGTTCCAAGCAACCTCTGCTGCCAGAGTACGGAATTCAATGGCGTAGTCGGCAACAGTACTCTCTCGTACTCTGTTTGATGGACATGAGGCACTTGGCAGCAGAAGCGGAGCGTGCGGGAACATCAAAAACCCTTTTAAAGGAGACCACAAACTGAGGGTAACTCAAGACAACGGGTTTTTGCGTCTCCCATAGAAGGCTCTCTCAGAAAGCAAAGATATCACAAAACCTACTTTGCTTCTGTCTGTGGGAAACGCCTGGGGCAACATTTCGAAGTATATCTCAACCTGAATGAGAAACCCTCTGCATTGAACTGGATCGCCCCCCAAATCGCTGGGGAAGCGGAGCAGAACCAGACATACCTCTTATAGAGGTAATACTCAAGACGGGTGCCTGCACAGAGACTGGCACAGCAGTGGGGACAGTTGCGACTCAGGTTGTACCGGAGCAGCCACCGTGGGGGATTCCAGGTGAGCCGCGCGATTCAGGAGGATTTGTAATGCTAAGGCAAACTGATCCATGTGGTGATCTTGCTCAACCAATCTGGAAAAAATATTACCAACAAGTGGATTGACTGTATCTTCTGAATTCATGGCCTTCACGTACTGTCAGGAACCATGAAACAGACTGAGACAAGTACAATCAAATCACACTTATGTATTTATATTAAAAATAAAAAGGTAAATAGAAAAAAGCGCAGTCAAGCATAGCCAGAGTCCAGTAGCCAGATCAGGTAGTCAGCCAGTCCAAAGATCATAAACCAGATCGGGTAATCGGGCTAGTCCAGAAGTCAGGAATCCAAGGAGAGCAACTGCAAGCAGGATAAGAAGCCAGGAGGGATGTCAGCAAGCCAGTCTTGAAACAAATAGCAGGAGATGGTTCCTTGTGATGTGACCAATGTGAAGGCAATGGAGAAATGAGTTGGAAGGCTTTAAATAGGCAGGTCAGACGAGCATCATCGGGAACAGGTGGTAACTGTGGGGAAATAAGAGAGCTGGCACTTAGCTGACAGCTGAGCGGCCAGCCCAGAGGAGGAAGGGCTAAGCCAGCCCTGACACCTGTATTAAATTGTAAGTTACTATAAATACAATTTTTATATTACTGTACGGGCTTCACTATCTTTTCATTGGGTACCACTGGCCATCTGGTTGGATGTTTTTACATCCCATATGAGAGCTCAAAGAAGTTTGGCTGTATGAGAATGTCTGAAGATTAGCTGTAAGCCTGGTCTGGATTCTACATACCCACTACTTAAAGCTGGAGAACAGAGCTATGATCTTGGTCTGTCTATTACATGCCTGCTTTTTACAGCTGTCTGGAAAGCAGATTGGATTTCCACATGGTGTGGTGTGCTTTCTCATACACATTGAAGCTGGTGATGGGTTTATCAACTCTCCTTTCTTGGGTTTACTTTTTATTTAGCACCGCATGTGGATTTTAAGATTTTTATGTTTTGCTGATCAACAAATTGTGCTGGCTGCTCATATTACTACTACTAACATTATTAAGTAGCATGGATATTGACCTGTTTATACATATATATATATATATACTCTGCATTCAGTGTAGCCTATATCTACAGTGTATTCCGTGGTGTACAGTGCAGGCAGTGTACACAATATCCAATACAGTGTGTACAGTTTATAATAGACATCAGGCAGTGTATTAATATATATATATATATATATATATATATATATATATATATATACATGCTCTGCATTCAGTGTAGCCTATATCTACAGTGCATTCCGTGGTGTCCTGTTTCTAATACACTTCGGGCCGTGTACACAGTATCTTATACAGTGTGTACAGTTTCTACTACATTCTACATTATACAATACAGTGCAGATGTTGTACACTTTACATACGTCAGGCGGTGTACACAGTATCTAATACAGTGTAGTGTGGTGTTGCAAAACAAAAAATACATCATGTCCAGAAGGTCACCAAGGAGAGGCAGATGCTCACAGGCCAGTAAAAGAGGACAAGCAGCCTCTGTGTCTACAGTCAACAGTGGTGGTCGTGGACATGGTGCATCCTCTGCAAGTGGCTGTGGGGCACGCTTGTCCTTTTTTGCTGTTGCTGGCTTTGTTATTGAGCTACAGCATGCAGAAGAGTTAGTGGAGTAGATATTGAAGCTGTCCTCATCCTCCTCATCCTCTGTCACCCAGGCTCAGAGTAGTTTGCCTTCCAATGCAGCCGCCAAAGTGGCCTATTCCACTGGCTCCTTGTTCATGGTAACTCCTTCCGTAGCCCCACCATCATGCATGGAGGAGTCCCCAGAATTATTAGACCACAGTGTCAGTTATATGCTGCTGGAGGATGCGCAGTGATTTGAAGGCTCCAATATTGGTTCCCAGGTTGAGGAAGGGAGTTATGGGAGCCTAGAGAGAGGGGATGTCACAGAAGGACAAGTAATTGTCAGTCAAGTTTCACAGCAGGGCCCATTCCTGCGCACAACAAGAGTATCTGTGAGGGGTTACAATTTTTCTGCCCCTGTTTAACAGGGGCATGCAATTACAATTCTTTATATAATATTTCACAGCAGGGTCCGTTCCTGCACCCAACAAGAGTAACTGTGAGGGCTTACAGTGTTCTGGTACCACCAACACCTAAGGCACAATTTTCTGCAGAGTATATAGGGCAGGCCGTATAGTATATATACTTGCTGGTCAGAGTATATAGTGCCTGGGGGCCCCCCACGCCATTTAAAAAATTTTTTTGGGTGCAGGGTTCCCCTTAATAGCTATACCAGACCTGAAGGGTCTGGTGTGGATTTTTTGGGGGAGGGGATATCCACTCCATTTTTGAGTATTTTTATAATGCCGGGAAGCGACAATACATTACAGCTGCGAGCAGTTTTAAATTACATTTTTTCCTTTTTGCTGTGGCACTGTTATAAACATGGGAAAGATGCGCTACTTTACAGGCATACTAAGGACACCCTCCAGGCACGATATTTAAAGGAATATTTCATTTTTATTGTTTCACTTTAAAGTGGTAGTAAACCCGCTGATGTTTTTTTTTATTCACCTGCAAAGGAAAAGGCATAATGAGCTAGTATGCGCCGCACGCGGGAGATTTCTTCCCGGCAGGGTCCGGCGTCTCTCCCGGACTTTCAGCCGAGAATCCCCTGTGCGCATGCGCAGCTGCAGTCAGTGGCACATTGCGAGGGGAATATCTCCTAAACCGTACAGGTTTAGAAGATATTTTTTTACCTACAGGAAAGCCTTATTATAGGCTTTCCTGTAGGTAAAAGTCCCAAAAATACAACAACTTTAAGCATTATTAAAATCACTGCTCCCGAAAGATCAGCCGTTTTTTTTTTTTTGCATTGATACATGTCCCTGGGGCAGGACCCGGGTTCCCAAACACTTTTTATTGCAATAACTTGCATATAAGCCTTTAAATTGAGAACTTTAGATTTTTCACGTTTGTGTCCCATAGACTTTAACGGTGTTCGAAAAACCATTTACCTGTTTGCATGTTCTGTTGCGAACTGAACCGGGGGGGGGGGGGGGGGGTTGGGGGCGGGGGGGCTGGGGTTTTCGGCTCATCCCTAAATACATCTAAGGCCGCGTACACACGGGCGGACTGTATGGCCTACTTAGTCCGTCAAAACACATTTCAGCGGACAGTCTGCTCGTGTGTGGGCTTCAGCTGACTTTTTCAGCGTGCAGTCTGGCGTACTAAGTATTTCGGATTTTTCGAAATTCTGTCCGTCATACTTTGGTTTCAGCGGACAATCCGCTCGTCAGTATGCTAGTTCGACGGACTAAGAATGGCGCATGCTCAGAAAGGATTTACACGGCGAAAGGTTGCATTACTGTGTATTGGACTTCCTATTTCTAGTCCCGTCGTACGTGCTGTACACGTCATCGCACATGCTTTCGACGGACTGTTTGTGCATCCGTGTGTGGTCAAGTCCGTTCAGTCGAAAGTATGACGGACTGTCCGTCGGATTGTATGACGGACTAAGTAGGCCATACAGTCCGCCCGTGTGTACGCGGCTTACGTTTTGATACATTACAATGTGTACGTTTTATTTTGCTTGGTGCCAGTCTGTGAAGTTGGTCTACATTCACTCTTGAGTATACTAATGCACCAATTCCTGTCTCAAATGTTGCACAGATGTGTAAATGTCAGTTTGAGAAATATTTTGTGTTGTTAAAATGAATAGAAATAAAGTTACAAGCAAAACCAGCACCATGAGATTTTAGTTTTTTTTTTGTTCACAATTACATACCTTTATGGATCATGACAAAAAACAGCAGGATGTTTTGTGGAGAACTTTTAACAAAGTCCATAGGGGTGTTGTCTATGCAAAAGTGCATTTAAAAAGTAGTGGGAACCAAAATCATTTTCTAGCCACTTTTTCCTAGTTCACCTATATATATATATATATATATATATATATATATATATATATATATATATATATATATATATATACATATATATACTAGAACACGGGGCAAACAGTAAAACACATCATGGGGTACACATCATGGGGCACACAGTAGGGCATATCACAGGGCACACAGTAGGGCATGGGACATATCACAGGGCACACAGTAGGGCACATCATGGGGCACACAGTAGGGCATGGGGCATATCACAGGGCACATCACGGGGCACAGAGTAGGGCATAGGACACATCATGGGGCACATAGCAGGGCATGGGGCACACAGCAGGGCACAGCATGGGGCACACAGTAGGGCACATCATGGGGTACACAGTAGGGCACATCACGGGACACACATCAGGGCACATCATGGGGCACAGGGCACATCATGGGGCACACAGCAGGGCATGGGGCACAAAGCAAGGCACATCATGGGGTACACAGCAGGGCACATGAGACATCATAGGTCACACAACAGGGCACATCATGGGGCACAGCACACATCATGGGGCACACATCAGAGTACAGGGCACATCATGGGGCACACAGCAGGACATGGGGCATACAGCAAGGCACTAGTTATATATCAAGGCATGGGGCACAAAGCAAGGCACATCATGGGGTACACAGCAGGGCACATGAGACATCATGGGTCACACAACAGGGCACATCATGGGGCACAGCACACATCATGGGGCACACATCAGAGTACAGGGCACATCATGGGGCACACAGTGGGGCACAGGGCACAAAGCAGGGCACACATCAGAAAATGGGGCACATAATGCTGCAAATAGCAGGGCATGGGACACACAGAAGAGCACACAGCAGGGTACAGAGCACATCATGGGGCATACAGCAGGGCATGGGGCACACAGCATGGCATGGGGGGCACAGGGTACATCATGGGGCACACAGCAGGGTAGAGAGCACACATCAGGACATGGGGCACACAGCACGGCACAGGGAACACAGTGGGGCAGGGGGCACATAGCGGGTATAGAGTACACAGCAGGGCACTGAGCACACATCAGTATATGGGGCACATAATGGGGAAAACAGCAGGGTAAAAAGCACATAGTAGAGCACACAGCAGGGCACAGAGCACATCATGGGGCACATATCAGGACACGGGGCATACAGCAGGGCATGGGGCACACAGCAGGGCTAAGAGGCACATAATGGGGCACACAGCAGGGTACAGGGCACACATTGGGGCATGGGGCACACAGCGGGGAATGGGGCACACAGCAGGGCATGGGGCACACAGCAGGGCTCACAGCAGTGCATGGGGCACACATCAGGGTACTGGGCACACAGCAGGGCATGGGGCATACAGCAGGGCTCTATGCACACAGCAGGACATGGGGTACACAGCGGGGAATGATGCACACAGCGGGGCACTATGCACACAGCAGGACGTGGGGTACGCAGCGGGGCATGAGGCACACAGCAAGGCATGGGGCACACAGCAGGGCATAAGGCACACATCAGGGCATGGGGCACACATCAGGACATAGGGCACACAGCAGGGCTTGGGGCATACAGCAGGGTATGGGGCACACATCAGGACACAGGGTACATCATGGGGCATTCAAAACATGGAGCACACAGCAGGGCATGGGGCACAAAATGGGGCACACAGTGGGACATGGGACACACAGTAGGGCAGACAGTGGAGCATGGGGCACACAGCAGGGTACTGGGCACACAGCAGGGCATAGGGCACACAGCAGGGCACACAGCGGGCATGGGGCACAAAACAGGCCACACAGCAGGACATGGGACACACAGTAGGGCAGACAGTGGGGCATGGGGCACACAGCAGGGCACTGGGTACACAGCAGGGCATAGGGCACACAGCAGAGCACACAGCAGGAATGGGGCACACAGCAGGGAACAGGGCACATCATGGGGCACACATCAGGGTACAGGGCACACATTGGGACATAGGGTGCACAGCACGGCACAGGGCACACAGTGTGGCACAGGGCACAGAGGGGCATGGGGCACACAGCAGGGCACTGGGCACACATCAGGACATGGGGCACAGGGCACATCATGGGGCACACAGCAGGGTACAGGGCACACATCAGGGCATAGGGTGCACAGCACAGCACACAGTGTGGCACAGGGTACACAGAGAAGCATGTGGCACACAGCAGGGCACTGGGCACACATCAGAACATGGGGCACACAGCAGGGCATGGGGCACATAATGAGGCACACAGAAGGGCATGGGACACACAGCAGGGCACTGGGCACATCATGGGGCACACAGCAGAGTACTGGGCACATCATGGGGCACACAGCAGGGCATGGGTCACATAAAAGGGTATACCGCAGGGCATGGAGCACACAGCAGGACATGTGGCACACAGCAGGGCACTGGGCACATCATGTGGCAAACAGCAGGGCACTGGGCACATCTTGGGGCACACAACAGGGGACTGGGCACACATCAAGGCATAAGGCACACAGCGGGCACAGGGCACACATCGGGACATAGTGTTATTAAGGTGGTTCTTCTTTTGGGGGGGGGGGGGGTTCGTGGGCGTGGTCCATTCCGTGCTTGTCCCTCTCACACTGACTTTGGAGGTATGTACTTGGCCCCTCTCGGGGAACGTATATTATTCATCTGGGATGGGGTTTGGAGGACATTTTTGTGGTTTTCAGCATTGGTGGGATCCCTTTGATTTACACAGTACTTACTAGGGTCCATATTTTTGCATTTACCTTGTATTTGTTTCTTTTTATAGAATTTGTCTTCTTACGTTGGTCTCATTCCATTTCCCCTGACGAAGCCGCTTTCATAGCGAAACATGTAGGGAGGATTTGACCCACCAGCACACCAAGGCTCAGAACATCTTGGCCCTATGTTGTTATTGGATGTGCTTTTGATTATCTGGGATTGAATCAATTTCTCTGAAATTAATGTGATATTGTATTTTGTTTTATTTTTTGTGAATAAATTCGTTTTTTATACATTTTTCATGTCTATCACTATTTAGGCACCGCAATAATCCCCCTTCTTCCCAATTACCATATTTTTTCTAAAATAATTGGGGATGAGGTGCCATATCTGAAAGGGACCCCACTGCCACATTTTTTCCACAAAATCAGGACATATGTCAATCAGCAGGGCATAGGGCACATAAAGGGGCACACATCAGGGCATGGTGCACACACCAGGGCACAGGGCACATTATGGGGCATACATCAGGACATGGGGCACACAGCAGGGCATGGGGCACATGATGGGGAGCACAGCAGGCCATGGGATACACAGCAGGGCACTGAGCACACAGCAGGGCATTGGAGAAAAACAGCAGGGCACACAGCAGAGCACATAGTGGGGCATGTGGCACACAGCAGCACACTAGGCACACAACAGTGCACGGGGCACACAGCAGGGCACCGGGCACACAGCAGAGCATGGGGCACACAGGAGGGCACTATACACACAGCAGGACACGGGGCACACAGTGGGGCATGGGGCACACAGCAAGGAACTATGCACACAGGAAGGCATGGGACAAACAGTAGGGCACACATCACAGCACTGGGCACATCATGGGAAATGCAGCAAGGCACTGGGAACATCATGGGACATGCAGCAAGGCACTGGGAATATCAGGGCACACATAGCAAGGCACTAGGCCCATCATGGGACACACAGCAGGGAAAACACATTAGCAGGATGCAGGCAGCTGCTGTTTAAACTACTTGAAGAGTAGCATGGGAAGTGGCTGTCATTGGATCTCTCGTGGCACAGTCCTCCCTGCCGGCCCCTGCTCTTCTCGTCTGTCTGAGGTGAGGACAAATACAAGCACCTGGGGTGGACAAGAGGGAAGGAGGGGCCGGCAGGGAGGATTGTGCCACAAGCGGTCTAATGACAGCCGCTTTGCAGAGACCAGATCTACCTGTCAGCTAGCTATGATTGACAGGTGAATCGCAGTCATGGGGCCCTCTATTGACCACGGGCCCTCGGGCAGTGGTCGGTCTGCCCCTGGTTCTGACACCTTTTTATCAGAACCAGCATTAGTCTGAGCTATAGTAGCTCTAATATTGGATGAGACTACATGGTCCAACCTCACTTACATCAATGAACCTTGGCTGTCCCTGACCTTGTCACCAGTTCACTGGTTTTCCTTCCTTGAACCACTTTTGGTAGGTTTTGACCACTACAGAATGGGAACAATCCACAACAGCTTTCAGTTTTGGAGTTACTTTGACTGTCATCTAGCCATTACAATGTTGTTCAAATCCTTAAGGTTTGCCATTTTTCTGTTTTCTACACATCAGCTTCAGAGACAACGTGTTCACTTGCTGACTAATGTATCTCACCCATTTTCAGATGCCATTGTAATGAGATAATCAATGTTAACTGTCAGTGGCCATAATATTATGGCTGATATAGATATATAGATATAGGTATATCTATAGAAATATCTATATATATATCTATATATATATATATATCTATATATATATATATATATATATATATATATATATATATAGATAGACAGACAGACAGACAGACAGACAGACAGACAGACAGACAGACAGACAGATAGATAGATAGATAGATAGATAGATAGATAGATAGATAGATGTATATGTATATATCTATATAGATAGATAGATAGATAGATAGATAGATATTTATATATATATATATATATATATATATATAGAGAGAGAGAGAGATGTATACATATATTTTTTTTTGATGGCAGCTCAACTCAACATTATTTTGCACCTTCTTTCTAAGTAACCAAGGATTCAAAGGAGGAGGGATGAGCGAGTTGTAGGAGATTATTATCTCACCGCTGGATGGGGTCAGGATTACAGATATGCGCTGTGAATATTTAATCTTAAATAGCAGAGTTTGAACAAAAAGATCTTCTCCCAAACTATGAAGTGTATTCGACAGAGTCAGAAAATTTGCCATGGACCTCTACACTGATGATGGTAAGATTAGCTTAGCTAGGTGTTTTAACAAGGTAATTCTTGAAATATTACTGGTATTAAAAGCTCCCATGTGACAGTACACTTTAAGTTGGGCTCCCCAACCTCCCTAGATATGTAATTAAATTAAGATTTGATATGGCAGCAAGCAATACCTATAAAATAAAATTGAGAACAAAATGATAACTTTGAACATACTATACGCATTCAAGGGACCCAGGCATGTGAAAATCATCCTTGTAAGTGGTGTTCAAAAACAGATATGTGTATCTAATGCTGGACATACACCATTAGGTCTAAACAGATTCCTCCATGCACACAAACAATCTGGACAGAGGAATATCCTCTGCTGGGACATCGTATTCTGAAAGCACTCCCTCTACTGTCATACTACACTGATCAGTGGTTGCAGGCACTGATGGAAAAAAATTCCAGCATGTCCTTTTGACAGAAGTCAATCAAACACTTGTAACACCATCTTAAGGCCTCTTACACACAGGCTGTCCGATGAAGCTCGCCTGTCAGTTTTCAGGCAGACCTGATCGGACATCGCATTGTCCTCTATGGAGTGGAAAATGTCCACTGACACCTGCTGCCATCTGATCCAATCCTGTCTGCCTATCAGGGAATCCACCTGTCTGTTTACACCCGATTGCCCCATAAAGGAGAGTGGGACAGCGTCCATGTCTGCTCTGCATAGTGCAGCGGACACAGACCCATCATCCACCTGCTCAGTGGGGATCAGCAGAAAGATCCCCTGCTGAGCAAGGTGCCCATGTGAAAGGGCACAGGGCCTAACATTGGCTGCTTATTATGTTAGGTACATTTAGTTATTTTGGTTCTCCTCTAGAGCAACTTGTGATTGTTTCCACTCCCCAGTGGAGCAGCTTGTGATTGTTTTGGGTTGTTCTGGGTTTCACTAGTTGCATGTTTAGCTGCTCCCCCCTGCCTTTTGGAGGGTGGTTGGGGAGTGCATAAATAGTCTGAGTCTTGGAGCAGGGCAGTTCATGTCCAGGAGAGGGAAGTTCCCAGCCTGAATGGGGGTTCCACTAAGTACAAATGCCTGTGTGAAAAGGGCCTAAAATAGGCTGCTAATTATGTTAGGTACATTTAGTTCTTCTGGCTCTCCTGTAGAGCAGCTTGCGATTGTTTCCACTCCCCCCACCTTCTGGAGGATTCTGGAATGTAGTGGATTGGGAGAGTCACATAGGCAGCTTAAATATTTATGTGGTCCCAGCCAATTATTGGGGGAGTGTGCCTAGTGGGTGGTTGGGGAGAACATAAATAGTCTGAGGCTTGGAGCTGTGCAGTTCTTGTCCAGGAGGGGGAAGTTCCCAGCCTGAAGGGAGGTTGCCAATTTTGGCAGTCCAGCTGTGCTTCTACATTTAATCTTTGCTTAAAGTGGGTGTTAAGCCACTTTGTAATGTACATACAATCCCCTCTATTCAAAAACGTTATATGCTCCAGTGTATGGTCTTTGCTGCTCGCTGTTCCTTCTCCTGATTTTACAACTACAGCAGGAGGGGCTGAGAATCTCCCCTGACATCAGTGGGACAAGAGCAGCGGTCAGTCATGTAAGCGCAACTTTGAAATAAGGTACAAATCTGAATATTTTTTTTAAAAGAACATAGGGTACACTGGAGCATATAGCGTTTTCTAACAGAGGGGATTGTATGTACATTACACAGTCATTTTAGCAGCAGGAGGGGAGAAGTAGGCAGTGCCACTAGCTGACAAGCAGGGAGGGAGGGGACAAAAGAGAGCTGCGGGTGACGGAGGCACGTAAACTGACTACAATGTCAATGTCATGATAAACCACGGCCAGTTTACAGGGGGGGAGGGCAGAACAAGCACTGTGCTGTATGCTGTATAACATGCTTTAAAGGAACAGGATCCATTTTTATTTTTTTTAGGGTTAAAAACACTTTAAGCTTGGGTCTGCTCAAGTGCTCATCGAGGTCCCAGTTGTGTTTACGCCAGGGGGGGGCTGTCCTTTCGGATTTTGCTGGAACTGATTGAGGGATTTCAGTGAGGATCTGACCTGTAGAGTTCACGGGAGAAATGTCTGGCTGATGTTGGAATGAGGCATCCAAGTATCCAGAGACATGTTTGAGTACAGCTCCCCTCATCCCCATAACATATCCCTAGACTGATCATTGAGACAGAAGAGTGACTGTTGCTGTGTGCCTGGCTGCTGCTGTTGCACTAGTTTGGCAAAATAACCTGGGACTACATCAACAGGCCCTTTCAGTGAGCACTATACAATGAGTTTTTGTTGAATGGGGATGGCATTGGCCACACACTGATTGAAATTTGTTTGTCCCCTGCTGAATGGACCAATTTTTGATCAGTATATTGCCAACTTAGGTCTTTCTAAAACTGGTTGAAATCAAGAGGTACAGTCACTTGATGCCTGAAATATCAGAATGCCTCAGTCAAAGGGCCTGTGTTGATGGGCTTTTATTTCTGTCAGAACTGCTTCTGTTCCCAGTCAATAAAAAAAACAAATGCAGGTTAGAAGGAGATTGACTGCAGATTAAATACACCTGTCAATGAACTTTGAATTATCTCAAGAGAAAAACTGAGAAGAAATTGATGTCAAATGGAAGCAGAATCCACCTAAAAGCATGATGCCAGTGGCGGCTGGTGTTTTTTTCTGCGTGATTGGCGGAGAGGCGATTCAGTGTTAGAAAAGCAAATATTCATTTCCTTTTCCAACATATTTGGGCTTTGAGTCTCCCCTTATTTTGAAACCTATTAAAGCATATGGCTCTAATCGGGTGCTTCAAAAAAAAAACACGGTGGCCACAGCGGCCATGGATAGATTCTTGCTATTGCATGAATCTATCCATTAACTATATAGGGGGTGGTGTGGATAGAGGGGGCAGCGCCCGTGCGCCTTTAATGGTCGGGCCACCCCTGCATGATGCATTTGTCCATCAACACAAGCCCAAAGCCCATCAATACAGACCCTATAGCTGACAACAGATATTATAGTCTGATAGTACAAACTAAATAATCTTCTTTGGGTTTACCAAAAGTGATGCAAGGCCTATCTAAATAATCCATTCAATTTTTTTCATCACACAGTTGATGAATCATTGGGCTGCTTTAACATATCACACATTAAAACAATGCAAGTAGCTGAATGAGCCATAAAGAGGGAACAAGTGCCTTTCTGCCTTTGTATACACTTACAGCTAGAGAAACATCCCAGCACAAGTTTTACATACTGTAATTTGCACACCCCCCAAATTTTTTCCCCCAAAAAATAATCAAAAGTCTGCTGAATAAATTATACCACATTGGTGTCACTTTCTTAGAATGCAGCAGAATGGTAAAGCTCAAAGTGAAAACAAGCATTTATCTTTAGTAGAGTTTTATTTTCTTTTAAATGCTACAATGCCACGCACGTAGGGGGGGAAATGGTTTGCGTAAATTGCACAGTATATGACAATGTCATCCAGATCATGCCAAATTTTTCATATTTTATGACCTGTGGGTGAGGGGATATTTTTAGGAAATATATATACTTGTACTGACGTTACTACTGTTTTGATCCTTTGACCTCAATTTTCTCTGTGCATTCTATGTTTTTAATTGTAAAAATACACGCAGAGAAATATGTACATAAGGGAAAATTTTAATTGATTAAAATCATTAGATGGGTCATTAAAACGTTTTTTCATGAGAAAAAAAAAGATTATGATAAAGTATTGAAAGGATCGGAGAATTAATAAAAAAAAATGTATAAAAAAATTGAAATTGAATATTTATTGAAAAGTTATTTAAAAATTATAAATAGATTATAACTATATAAACACACACACACACACACACATATATATATATATATATATATATATATATATATACTGTATATATATATATAAAAGCATGTGATTAATGTATACTTAGAGAGATATACTTAAAAGAAAATTATTAAATGTGGTTATATGGAATTAGTAATTATGAAGTATATACTAATGATATAGTAACGACTTGGAACCAAAAAAGGTAAGGGGACTAGTATGGAATGAGCACTAATAAGACATACATATTGAATGTTACTGACATATGTCTGATTATGACAGTAGGGGCTGATTACAGGATGGTATGAACCTCAATTTCTTCATTCATATCCCCCTGGCCTTAAAGTATCCAAGGAATAAATCCAGAACATCTCCCTCAAACATAGGTGCTTAAATCGCTTAACTACAGGGAGGGATCGGGGTATGGCTTCCAGGATCCAGATAAACAAGCAATCTGTGGATTAATCCTGGTGATCTGCAAAGTGTCGGGGGACACTGTGCTTATTACATCCACCGTCCACAAATCTACGATGCTCGCCAAATCTTTTCCTAAGGTCCTGTATGGTGTGTCCTGCATAAAGTAGTCCACAGGGGCAGAAGAGACAGTACACCACAAACTCAGTGGAGCAATTGAAAAATTCTGGAAAGATGTAAGGTTTTCCTTTGTGGGTAAAGCTCTTTTGTCCATGTCATACATGTTTGCACATGAGGCACAGGAGTTTGTGACACTGGTATATCCCTTTGATGTAAAAAAAAGTGTGAGAAATTTTTGGGGATGTGTAGCTCTATGTTTGCTGGGGACAATTTGGCTCTTAACGTTTTTAGCTTGCCTATAGGAGACTTTGGGCCTATCAGTCAGGGAAAATTTGAGATGTGGGTCCTCCAGAAGGATGAGCCAATGTTTCTGTAGAACATGTTCCATCTGTCTGAATTGGTTGTGAAACCTGAACCTGAGGGGTTGGGGACCTGTGTTAAGGTTACGGCTAGTACATGTACACATGGGTTTGTCCAAATAATGTAGATTCAACCAGTGCCTCAGGATACCCTTTCTCCAAAAATTAGAGTTTTAGCCTATTGCTTTGTGAGATGTAATTATCTTTGTGGATACAGTTGTGCTTAAAGTGGTGTTGCCACCAAAAAAAAAAAAGTTGCTTAAAAATCTTTAAAAAAAATTAAAAAAATTATTGGCAAAAAAATAAATTTTTACTCACCTCTAAATACCTGTTTCTAGGGGATCCCTCGTAGTCTGGCTTCTTCCTTGCCCGGGCTGGTGACATCACTTCCCCTCGCGCCGCACATTTACCTGGGACCTGTCACGTGTCCCAGGTGACTGTATGTCATATCACGGCGCCCTGTGCGCAGTGGGTGCCCGGCTGTGAAGCCACAGCCAGGTGCCCACAGTACGCATGATGGCGCCGCGAGCAGAGCGGGGAACGAGGGGGGCTTCATTCCCCCGCATCGCTGGACCCTGGGACAGGTAAGTGTCCGATTATTAAAAGTCAGCAGCTGCAGTATTTGTAGCTGCTGACTTTTAATTTTTTTTAGGGGGTACCCCACTTTTGGGCAACAGAACTCACCCTTGGGTATGTTATTCACCCAAGGGGGTGAGGGCAACACTGATAATGCAAATTAGAATTGCCTGCTGTTGATTTTGTATAATTATGGGCATAAATGTCACTACCTTCATGGCATAGTTCTAGGTCTAAAAAGGCCAACTTGTCTGGGTAGCACACAAAAGCAAAAGAGAGTCCCACGTTGTTGTCGTTACAATATTGAATGAAGGTCTCCACCTGAGTGGCTGGTCCATCCCATATAATGACGATATTGTCAATGTATCTACCATAAAAAATCTGATCCTTCATGAAGGGATTTTTGTGCCATATATATATATAATTGAGTTTCCACAGACCCATGGACAAAGTGGCATATGTGGGCACAAACTTT